>NC_143557.1:64282500-65610000 GCF_054136105.1 Typopeltis vanoorti
AATATTTTTATTATTATTTTTCATTACTCAGCGTAAAGGTATAACCTTATGTAACGTTAGTGCTTATGTTTACGTTCTGTTTTGATCGTTGCTATGGAGATAGAAATAAAATAGAACGCGTGAGCTTCGATAATTGGGAGAAGAGAAATTAATGAGTTGGATGGAGTGAACAAGTTTTAGGCGGGAAGAAGGAAGGCATATAAGCGAGAGGTAAAAGTAAACAAGAAGACTGAAGGGCAGGAAATTCAAGGAAGTAGCATTCAGAAGTGTACGGAGATGAGGAGAAAACTTATAGATAGCTGAGAGTAAAGTCAGCGATGTCAGTAATAGGAATTTAGTGCCGTAATGATAACTAAAAGACTGCAGATTAACAGAAGATTCAGAATAAATCCACTAAGCTTTAGAATTACTAAGTATTCCTATATTGCTTTAAAGAAGGATGGTACAAAGCTCAATTTGTTATACAGTAGTAAACATGGAATAATTATTCTGCCCTATAGTAAGCCTGTCAAGAATTGTGTAGCGCGATAAATAATAATTCAGTTATCTCCTTGAAGAATTCTTTTGAATAGTGTTCCATCAGAGTAACAAGTGAATATAGTTTGAAATGTGCTCACATTGAATCTGATGTGCTAAGGATTAATCTCGGTAAGAATAGTCCTATTTTATTTTTATTTTAGTGTGAAGGTTTAAGTGATAGTTCCATCTCGAATATCCTAACATTTACTGTGGCGTTTCACTGAATTTTGCCAAGGTTAGAAGTTGAAAATGATTCCCCTTGAAGCAATAACTGCCGCGATTAATAATGTTATAAGTGTTTGCTAAGTGTTAAATATAGAGTGTAACTAAGTGATACCAGCAAATTTATTTAGCAAGAAATTCTGTAATATTGATCAGCATGAACAATCTTTGTGATTAAGAGAACTGTGAATTTTGTATCTGAAGATTTGAAATCTAATTTAATATGAATGTTTTGACATGAAGAACTAAGTTAATTGTATTATCTTATTTGCAGAGTTAAATTTATGTATTTGTCATATAACACCTTGTATTAAATGTTTTGTTTTGTTGATTTCAATATTGTGTGTGCCTGATTCTTTTTCACTGCACCGTTCATAAAAAGTTCGAACCTTGCGGGAGCCCTAAGTGAAAAATATTAAATTCGGCCTGTATGAATAAAGAGACTGCTAAGTTAATTGAAGATTGATTCTACTATTTTACATAGACTAATCTAAATATAGGGTGGTGCAGTATAAATATAAATTTCCCTACATTTTGATTAGTAATCAACCAGCAATTAATTGTTTTTATTAAGAACAACATTACAACAAGATGGCGAACCATAGAGCCAAGAAGGACGTTCCAACAACGCCCACAGATGTGAGACCCTTTGACACTTCTGCGCATGTCAAAAGAAGGAGAATCTATTCCGATAATAGGGTAATCAATCCGTATTGTGGAATGAGTTGTTTATTATTACACATCAGAAATTAACTTTTTGTTTACGATCATTGTAGTTTTTAAAGTGGTAACTATTTTGCTTGTATAAAATTGTATACCCTAGGTATACAATTTAATACTGCTTCCTCTGGATGACCCTTAACTATATCTCATACACTAGCATCCTTACCCTGCACTGTTTTATGCCATGGAACAGATTTAAGCTTCTCCCTAAGCTTGTCATAATCACACACCAGACTGTTCAAATGAACAGCCACCCTACCAACATCTCCTATTCTTTTTGGTTGCAATTCATTCGTTATCATCAGCAGTACTCCTCCCCATATCCTATCTTCCCTGAAAATACTATCACGTTCCATCCCTGTAACTGTAAAATCATCTGCTGTTAGCCAAGTCTGATGAATGCCTATAACTTTTGGCGAGGTTGCACTAACCAATGGCTGAGGCCAGCGTATTGTGCTTGTTCTGTCCATTTATAGGATGAAAAAAATTGCATTTCCAGGAGGAGAAACCTTGTTACCTTCATATTAGACTCACTAACTCACTGACAGTTGAAAAGCCTTTATAAATGTTCTTCACATCCAACAAAAGGCATCAGCGTTATTGACTAAATTAGGCTGGTTGCCTATGACCAAATACTTATTCAATATAATTATTATTAATAATTACTGGTTAAAATTGAATAATCAGAATTAATTACTTTAACCGGTGAATAATTCCTAGAGGAGTCTGGTAAATGTGATAAAAACATGTTTATAGGTTTTCATTCTCAATAGAAATTATATAAGCTTAAGTTAGGTTAGGTAAGGTAAGGTTACTTTATAATGAAAAAAAAGTAAGGAAAGTACTTCTTTTGCACTCAATGAAATCAGAAATCATAAACTAACCTGGATGTCGCACGTCAAACCAGAGTGTAGTCATAGTTTGTCGTGGGCAGATTAATGGGGATGAGAGATAAATGTTGTGGACTGAGCTTAATGATTGTGGGCAGATAAATGGGGATAACAAATAAAAGTTGTTGTGGGCAGATGAATGGGGATAATAGATAAATCAGAGAGGAACTGATCTGTGTTTTTCTCCATTGATGAGGAAAGAGATACAGCAATGACGTTTATCTATTATCCCATTCATCTGCCCACAACAACTTTTATTTGTTATCCCGATTTATCTGCTCACAACAACGTTTATCTTTCATCCTCGTTAATCTGCCCACAACAAACTACGACTACACTCTGGTTCAACATCCAGGTCAGGTTAGGTTAGTTTATAATGATTTCTGATTTCATTGAGTGCAAAAGAAGTACTTTCCTTACTTTTTTTCATTATAAACTAACCTAACCTAAGCTGTCATAATTTATATTGAGAATGAAAACCTATATATAAAACCTATAAACATGTTTTTATTACATTTACCAGACTCCCCTAAGAATTATTCACTTTAACCAGTTAAAGTGATTAATTCTCATAAATTATTCACTTTAACCGGTAATTATTAATAATAACAGGATTTATCACTTTAACCGTAACATATATATTTATAGTGGGTAATTTTATAAATCAAATGCTCACTGAATTTAAGAATGATACGAAGATAACCTGGACCTGAATAACTGAGAAAGCAGACTCTACTTTAGAATTTTGATTTTGTATGCCATCCAGCACTGGTGGATGAGGATGATTTCGAGAAAATGTTATGCTGATCTAGTAGCAGTCGTTATTAGTTTTGTTTTTGTCTAAGTTTGGTCTGAATTCCCCCCCCCCCCAATCCCTTCACCAAATTTAATTAATACAAGGGTCAGAGAAAATCATGTGTTATCCTTAGGACAATAATTCCCCACTCTTTCTGATTCAACATCAGTTAATTACTATTTCTCAATAGATCAATAGTTAATTACTACTGTCACCACTGATGATGGCCTGTAATGTTCAGGCAGAAATATATGGCCTTAAATAAACAGTATTAATTATTTGTGTTTTTCGTTAATATAAAGAAAAGAAATAAAACAGGATTGAGTTTTACTGTCACTGAAATAACAGGTTTATCAGACCCTGCTAAAGAATGGCTTGGGGATCAGATTCAAAGTTCTAGAAATGGACATTCTGGAAATGTTAGTAATTTATGTAGTGTATAGCTATCAAATGAGAAAGAAGTGTGCAGTCATCAGCAAAACTGTATATTGTCAATTATAAGCAGAAGGAGAGGAGTAAATGAAAGAGAGCCTTGTCGAGTCCTTGCATTAGTTCCAATGTTAAGAGGTCCATCTGCTATCACATGAAACATGCAACCATAGAGAGAACTGGAAATCCATTTGCAGAAGACATAAGACAGATATCAATGAGCTTACTTATTCAATAGACCTTTGTGATAAATTGATAAAATGTCTCAGAGAAATCAAGAATAACCACTTGAAAGTCCTCAAGCTTTACAATGACATTTGCCAAAGTTGTGTGATATAAGGATATTTCCTGCTAATGAACCATTAAAGAATTCACATTGGCAACCTTTATTAGCTGTATGATTTCCAGGTAGTACAGACACTGAGGGTTACTGGTTTTCTCTATTACTTTAGAGGGAATTCAAGTGAGAGAATTTGAAAAGTAATTTAATGGTTAAGATTTGTCTCAGAAAACAAAGACTTAGTTAAGGGATGAGAATTTAAAGTGGAATGATAAATTAATATTTCTGTGCCAATAAGAATTGCTTCAGTGATGTGTTCAGTGTAAAAACCAAGGAAATGAGGCAAAAAAAATCATGAGGATTATTTATCCCAGGTTGGCATCCTAATAACGCCTGACAACACACAAATGACAGGCAGTGTAAGTGTTACACCACAGGAGAAGAAATCAACATTAGATTGTGGTCTGAATTACCTAGAGAACAAAATCCACAGTATACTTAGAAAAGTCACTAGTGAGGAAGAGATCAAAAGTGTTTGGAGAATGGTTAGGATTATCTGGAATTCTTGAAGGGAAGGGAACAATTTCCATGAGAAAAGTGATAGTAAATGCTTCTGCATTTCAACATGCTGGATCAGTGCAGTTGGAAAAGGAAAGCCAGCTGGAATTGTAAGCATTAAAATCTCCAAGGAAGATGACTTCACTCTTTTGACAGTTACACTACAGAAAATCAATTTAAAGAAAGACCATCAAAAGTTCAGAATGGTTTGTGGCATTAGGAGAAGGACAAAAACAGCAAATTTGATGGTTTGGCTTATCACGTGGATAACATCCCCCACTCTCTAACAAACAGACTGCAGGTTAAAATCCTGCCATGGGAATGGATATTTGGGAAATTCATCTCTCATCTTTAGGTGACAGATGAATTTCATAGCTGGTGTTAGATCAACATCCTGCTTACTGGAGGCCTAAAGTAGCCTCCAATAAGAGGGTTTCAGGTTTGGTTTTTAGGGCAAGGTTACTGTATTGTGTGTATGTGCTATTAACACTAATTCATCACTACAGGATAAGGATTCTCAAGCTATTGACACCATGGTGTATGAGGGTTGTTTGAAAAGTTTGGTAAATTTCCAATAGACAGAGACACAATTCATTCATTCATTCATTCATTCATTCATACCAGTGTCGGCACGTATTATCTTTTTCATGACCCCTGCCTGGCAAAATTTTAGCCATGTAAGATGCATAGTTCTCGTTTGGCAAACATTTAAAATGAATGTGTTCACATTTTTCATAAAAATGAAGAAAAATTAGTTTTGTGCAGTGATAAAACACTTTTATTTTTGAGAAGTGGATAGCTGCACAGGTCAAAGTCGAGTTAGATGCAGTTCAAGGGAACTCTGCACCAGCATTAAAGACTATTTATTTTTGGTTAAATGAGTTTAAATGTGGTCATAAATCCATTGAAGATGAAGCGCACTCCAGACACCAGACTGAGGTCATCTATGAAGGAAATGATTGACAAAATCCATGGTATCATTATGGAAGAAAGTGAAGTGAAAGTGCGTGAGATTGTAGGCGTCTCAACTGAAGGGTGTATAATATCCTGAATGAAAAATTGCACATGAAAAAAAGATGTGAGCACGATGAATGCCGCAATTGTTGACTGTCGATCAAAAATGCATGCGAAAAGACATTTCAATGCAATGTTTGGCAATGTTTAATCGCAATTTGCAGGATTTTTTGCATAGATTCATGACTGCAGATGAAACTTGGATCCACCACTACACACCTGAGTCCAAGCAGCAGTCAAAACAGTGAACAATGCCTAGTAAAAGAGCACCGAAAAAAGCGAAGACCATTTTGTCAGCTGGGAAGGTGATGCCCACTGTTTTTTGGGATTTCCAAGGAATTATCATATTAGACTATTTGGGAAGCGTCATTGTTGGACTGTTTAAAAGAAGAACTGAAGAAAAAAATAGCCAAGATTGGTATACAAAAAAGTGCTCTTTCATCAAGATAATGCACTGTCCCACACATCATCCGTTGCAATGGCAAAATTGCACGAATTGAGGTTCGAATCAGTTCCAAATCCATCATATTCTCTGGACTTGGCCCCATGTGACTTCTTTCATACCAGTTTCCAAACTTAAAAATTTGGCTTGGTGGGAAAACATTTTCTTCAAACAAGGATGTCATCAATGAATATTTTGCACAATTTGACAAATCCAACTTTTTAGATGGGATGAAAAAATTGGAAACTCGCTGGACCAAATGTGTACACCTCGATGGAGACTATATTGAGAAATAAAGGCGATTTTTTTCCAAAAAAAAAAATGTGTTTAACTTATTTTTTTGCCAAACTTTTCAAACAACCCTCATATATGTACCACTTGGGGTATGTGGTAAAATTTTCGAGGGTATGCCGTGAGAGCTCAAAAGTCAGTAGATCTAGTTACAAAGTCGCTAAGTTGGCAATACTGATAATGATTAATTTCTGAGAACTGAGTGATGAAGCACAGCACTGTAGTTTGTGTCTATACACATTTGTCAATCCTCCCCTCCCTCCCTCTCCCTAACAGAGCTGAACCCACCTGAACTGCTCATTGCCCAGTCAAAACATCCATTCTAAGTGAGTGAATGTGCCTTCTTACTGCTCTATGTATTTGTTGTGATTTATTTCACTTGCTGTGCTTAGTTATTTTTAGTCTTCAGTTTACTGTGAAGTTAAATGAACGTGTTTCTAAAGTGTCTTAAAACATGGATAATTAAGAAAAAAAATAACATGGAGCCGATTGCTTCTACATCTACGACTATGTCATCATCCCATGTGAGTAAAGAGGTGGATTCAGCAGTAATTAAAAAAAAAAAGATTAAATCTTAAACAATCAAGTGATAAAAAAAATTAAAAAACATAAATATCATGAATCATATTTGCAATGTGTTGTTCTGAAATCCATTTTATGAAACCATCTCTTTTACAGAGACACACTGAAACAAAACATGAGCATTTAAAAAATAAGCCCTTAAGCTATTCTGAACATCTTTTGGAAGACTTGAGTAATAGAAAAACTGTAATTAAACATTTTTCTGGTGTAGAAGAAAATGAAAGTGCACTTAAAGCATCTTGCAAATTTAGCCTTCAAATTTCCAAAGCCAGAAAGGCTCACACAATAGGCGAGTCACTCATTCTTCCAGCAGCAGAAGAAATAGCTTCTTGTATGTTGGTAAAAAAAAAAGAGGCAAACCTTGTCAGAACCATTCCTTTGTCAAACAACACAGTTTCCAGGAGAATTAAAGATATGGCCTGTAATATTAAGGACCAAACTCATTCAAGCTATTCAATGTAGCCTGTGGTTTGCCATACAAGTGAATGAGTCAACAGACATAGCTGAGCTAGCTCAATTACTTGTTTTTGTGCATGGAAAATTCCAGGATGCAATATTTGAAGATATTTAATTTTGTAAGCCTCTCAAAACTTCTACTATGGGTGAGGATATTTTTAATATGATTGATTCATTTTTTGCCAGAAGCAACCTTGAATGGAAAAATTGTATGTCAGGGAGCAAAAGCAATGAGTGACATAACATATCACAGAGCTAGCAGGTCATATAAAACAAGTTGCACCAGAATATAAGTTAACTCATTGTTGTCTTCACCATGAAGTGCTGATAGGTAAATTTCTCTCTGATGATTTAAAAAGAGTTCTGGATGAAAGTGTACAAATGGTTAATTTCATCAAAACATGACTATTGAAGTCTAGACTTTTTTTCAGTTATCTGTGAAGAAATGGTTAGCCTGCATAAGAGATTGCTACTTCACACAGAAGTACATTGGTTGTCATGAGAAAATATTCTTTGCCATTTATTTGAACTCCACAATGAAGTATGCCTTTTTTTCATGGACCATGAGTTTTGACCTTCTTCGAGACTACAAGACTTAGAATGGTTTTTACAGTTAGCATATTTAGCTGATATTTTTGAAAAAATAAATATTTGGAACTTATCATTGCAAGGAGACAATGTTGATATGTTATATGTTCAGAAGAAAACAGAGGACATGGTAAGAAAACAAAAAATCTCTGGGAAAACAGAATTAAAAAGGAACAGCTGTGACTAATTTCAGTGAGTAGATTCATTTCTTAAAGAAAGTGAGCAAAAGATTGCAGACTTTGATGACATCAGACAACAAATAATCGTTAGCTTAAGCATTCTTAAAACTCTTATAAGGCATTATTTTCCACTCCCTAATGAAAGACAAGAATGGATTCAAGATCCCTTACATGTGATTTAGAAAAATGTAAGCTTTCATTGTCCAATAAAGAAGAGTTGATTGAGATATCTTGTGACAATAGTTTAAAATACATTCATTCCAAAAATTCACTGATTAGTTTTTGAAGTGGAATGGAGAAGGAATATACAACTTTGTCAAAAATTGCAGTCAAATATTTGTTACCTTTCACAACAACTTGTTTATGTGAAACTGGTTTTTCATCTTTAACTGCTTTAAAAAATAAATATAGGAAGAGGCTGGATGTTGATGATGACTTGCAACTCTACCTTAGCAAGATAACACCAACCACTGATGAACCGAACAAGCGCAACCATCTCACTGATACCCAGTAAAATGTTTATAATGTTATAAGATTTGTTAAATTGTTTATGTTACTCTTTGTGTTTATTGATATATGTAATTTATGAATACAAAATTTAATGTGTGTGTATTTTATTCCATTGTTATACTATAACTATAGTTTTATCTATCTATACAAGGGGTCTTTGGGGAGACCACACTCCTACGAGGCGCATCCCCTGGGTGGTAGATGGGGGAAACCCAAATGGGTTGCTCTGAATAACGAGTAAAGAGCCGTGGACCAAAGGATGTAGCAGAGGCATGGCAAACTGGCTACATTATTATGCCACTAACTTCCATGAGCCGGAGAAATTCTACAAACCGAGATAGTGCTACTGCGTATGGGATAGCCGACGTGCCTACTCGAAGACCACATAGAGTAGGTGAGAAATCAGCAATGTGGTCAGCCAAGGACATGAAACACGTAGCCACCCTCAACATAAGATCATTATACCGACCTGGAAAAGTGCAATTAGTCCAGGAAAATTTAAAAAGACTGAAATGGAGTATTTTAGGTTTATCAGAGACACATTGGTGAGGATGGATTCATGGATTTACCAGAAGGAAGACTATACTTCTCAGGAAGAAAAGATAACATACACAAAGAAGGAGTTGCATTATTAATTGAGAAGAAACTTACACACTCAGTAATTGAAATAAAACCAGTGTCTCCTAGAATAATCACAACCAAACTTCAAGCAAAAGGAAAAGGTCAAACAATTAAAATAATCTAAATATATGCACCAGACAGTAACCATTCAGAGGAAGAAATAGAAAATTTCTATGAAGAACTACAACAAGAATAGATAATTCTGAAAATAGAGAACTCATGATAGTGATGGGAGATTTTAACAATAAAATAGGACAGTTCACAGCAAACAAAAAAGATGTGATGGGGAAATTTGGATACGGAAAGCTTAACGACAGAAGAGAACAATTACTCCACTTCTGTAAGGCAAATGATCTAATGATTGCAAACACATTGTTTTATCAACACCCTAATAATAAATATACATGGACATCCCCAGATGGTAATATAAAAAACTGCAGACTATATCATCATAAACAAACAATGGAAATGATCAGTAAATAATGTATGAATATCAAGAAGCTTTGATTTTGACAATGAGCTACGAAATATTAATTGCCAAAGTGAAGATAAAATTCAACAGGAAAAACAATATCAGAAAAGAAGAAAACATCCACCTATCAAAACTAAAAGACAGCTCAAGCAGAAGTCGATTTTTAGAAACATGTGCTAGAAATTAAAACCCTCCATCTTCTAGAACAGCAGAAAATACCAGGAAGAAGGAAAAGAAACAGTGTTATCAATTGCAAAAGACACTCTAGGTACCAAACCCAAAATAAACAAACAGTGGATAACCCAAGAAATTGTAGCTACAATAAAAGAGAAAAGAGAGGCCAAGATACCTGTAAACCAACAAAACAATGAAGAGAATAGAGAAAAATAGAGCACTGAAAAATAAAGTTGATAACCTATGCAAAAAAGCCAAAGAAAAATGGTTATATTGAAGATATAAGAAAAATCTGGTCAAACCATTTTAAGACTATCTTTCACCAAGGAAACAAAACTACAATGCCAACAATAGAAGAAAATAATGACCACCCAAAAATTTTACAAGAAGTTAGATATGCAATAAAACAGATGAAAAACAATAAAGCACCAGGCATTGATACTATCCCTACTGAACTGTGGTCATATGGAGGCAGCACATCAATAGAATATTTAACAACCCTATTCAATAAAATACTACAAACAGGAGAGATCCCAAATGACTGGAAAGATCATCCCAATATACAAGAAAGGAGACAAAAGAGACTGCAGAAATTGCAGACCAATCAATTTACTCTGCCACACCTATAAAATATTCGTAAGAATTATACAAAATAGATTAAAAAACACCTATGAAGAACTGATAGGCATAGAGCAAGCTGGTTTCTGAGGAAATTATTTAACAATAGACCAGATTTTCACATTGCACCAACTAGCAGAGCTCAGCTGGGAAGACCATAAAGAACTATATTGTTGTTTTATGGACTTTAAACAAACTTTTGATAGCATCAACAGAGAAATCCTTCTTAAAGTTCTACTAGAAAAAGCAACAGACAAATATATAATACAATTTCTGATAAAATATTACTCTAAGACAAATGCAATAATTAAAAAGGACACACAACAGAACCCATAGAGATCCAAAAAGGAGTAATGCAAGGATGCCCATTATCCCCATGCTTATCAACATATATCTGGATGAAGTTGTAAAGAAGGCAATAGACAATGAGCCTGGAATCAATGTCAATGGTTTAAACATAAATAATATCAAATATGCAGATGATCTCGTTCTTATTGCAAGAACCCCAAATGAACTACAAAGATTGATAAGCTAAACAAAACCTGTAAAACATATGACATGACAATAAATATACAAAAGACAAAAGTGATGAAAATAGGGAGGAATGGAACTACCATCTCAGCCACCCTAAATGGAGAACAAATAGAACAAGTAGGCAACTTCATATATCTTAGATCAAAACTAACAGAAACAATAGATGAACTCTAAACAATCAAACACAGAATAACAATAGGATGGACCACCAATGGGAAAATTACAGAAAATCTGGAAAATAAACAAGATATCTAAGCAAGCTAAAATCAAATTATACGAATCAATAATTATACCAACAGTCATCTATGGAGCAGAAGCATGAACAGTTAAGAAAAAAGAGGAGAAAAAACTGCTGGCATTTGAAATGAAATGCTTAAGAAAAATAAATAGAACAAGTTGGATAGAAAAGAAAACAAACAGCACAGTGAGACGAGAATTATTGAATAAAAAGACAATAATAGAAAAAATTAGAAAACAACAACTGAGATAGTTTGGTCACCCTGTACGCAGACAGACTTCCTAACGTCCTAATCAATACTTTTCCAACTGAAAAAAGAAGACCTGACTGAAATTAATAAAGAACATCTCGAGATGCAGAACATATTAAGGAACTTTTTCAAACAGCAAGGAATAGAGAAGACTCAACTTGTCTTAGATGGAAGAGAAGATACAAGGGGTATGCCAGTTACATACACATTTCCAGGGGGTAAGTGAAGCATAAAAGGTTGAGAACCACTGCTATAGTACATCACTACTACTATTACTACCACTAATTACATTAGTGGTAATAGTGATGTCTTTCAGGATAAAAGAGCACTATAGGGCTTTGAAATAGGAAATGGTTGTTGAAATCTACATAGTTTTTAGCAATATAAGAATTATTATCATTGCAGAGGCACCGTGGAAGCTGAAAACTCATCAGAGGCCCACACTAACTCTATATATGCGTGCATGTGTGTATAAATAAATAAATAAAATATAAAAATATAAACATAGCCCAACCATGGTACTAACATACTATGGGTTTACAATAACTTTCATAAGATTCTAAATCGAAAACTGTTTGATATATCCTCTGACTGCAGTGTAATTATCAGTTTTGAGGTATTCATAACAAAGTCTAATCAATTACATTAGTGTTAATAGTGATGTCTTCAAACTAGTCCAGGATAAAAGACTGTGTAGGATGTATAAAAACTAGATGTTGCCATCTAGTTTTTAGCAGTATAAGAATTATTACTATTGCACAGGCACAAGGGGCGTGCCGGCCATATGTGCAATACACACAGGCACCAGGACCGTAAAGGTGCCAAAGAGGAGGAAATACTTAAAAAAAAAAAATAAATAAAAAAAAAAAAAAAAAAAAAAAAAAAAAACGTTTTTTAAAGTGATTTTTTTTATTTTTGGGGGGGGGGGGGGATAGGGGCGGCAACTAAAGTTTGCACACAGGCTTCAGACACTACTGGCGTGCTACTGGGTATAGGGGGGTACCAACTAAAGTTTTGCACACAGGCGCTAGACACCACTGGCGTGCCCCTGCACAGCCACCATGGAATCTGAGGACTCATCACAAGATGCCCACACTAACTCTGTTGACACAATTCCTATCATACTCCTCCTTTGAGCACATTACTGACAAAGCACTCATAACAAATTCTGGCAATCCATTCCACTCAATCATCATATTTCATGCAAAAAAAAAAAAAAAAAATCTAACCCCAATACTCTTGTAAACCACAGTCTTAGTCAATTTCCAAGGATGACCCTATGTTCTGACACCTCTACTGAAAAATTTCTCCTGCATTCATCCTATAAAACCTTTAATGCTCCTTGTAAGGAGCATTTCACAGACCACTCACAATGCTGGTCACTTAAATCCAAATCTTCTACCATACTTTCTAATCCTCAAAATCTAAGTGACAAGATCTGTATACAGTATCTGGATGATGTCCCATCAAAGCCTTATAAAGAGGAATAAAAAGTTCCTTATATTTACTTGTTCTTCAATCAACAAGTAATCTTATAATCTATTTTGAACAATTTGGCAACGTGCCATCTGAATGTTAACTCCACATAATATTCCTTCACCTGCAAATCTCTAGTTTCAACAATTTCCAAAATTCAGTTATATCACAGTACACAGCTTGTAATCTTTTCATCCTAAGATACAAAATTACACTTTTCCACATCAAACCCAATATCCATTACTGGATATTGGGTTTGATACTGAAGGATCTCTAGACTGCCTTAACTATTCATCACAAACATTCTAATGAACAGGTTCCTGTCACTATGGAGAGTTCACTTTTCCAGCTTTCCTCTTTCATACTTTATAATCTCTTCAGATTAATCTAAACACTTACTCCAAGAGTATATATTTCAGCTGTCCTCCTCTTCTTCTTTTCTGTGGTATTTTCTTTCTAATACATTTATAATCTAGAGGTTATGTCTTCATACGTGTCCTAGGAATATCATCTTTCTTTCTGTGATTGTCTTCTTCAATATTCAGTTCTCTTTTATTTCATGCAAGACTTCATTAGTTTTTCTTTCTCTCCAATTTACTCCTAGCAAGCACTCTCCAACAGTACATTTCAAATGCTTTGATTCTTTTCTGGTCTACTGCTGTCAGTTGAAGTGAGATGAAATGAAGTCTTACAACCATATAAGAATATGCTCCAAACAAATGTTTTTATAAATCTTTTCTGCATGTCTTTACTTACCTTACATGTAATAAATTATCTCTTTTTCTTTAATACTTCTTTTGCCACAGCAATTCTTCTTTGAATTTCTAAGAAATTATAAGATAGGAAATGATATCCTTATTTAATCATTTATCCAAGTGTTAGCAAACAAAGCTTCTGCATGAATTATCTTCATGACTAGGTTACTCGTATATAAAGATTCATGACTTCACATTAATTGCCTTAATATCCCATAATGCAAAGCACACATCCTTTCACTATGTGTATAATGCTAAGCATTATGGGAAGGCCACTATCCAGTTTCGACTTTTCTATAAGTAAAGGGTCATCTCAAAACACTAGACAATCCCTCAGATCACTTTAATCTTAATGAGTGACCCAAAGCATTGTTTTAAATCATTAGCTTTCAAATCACTCTATGAAGCTCGGTGGTGGTGGTTCCACTCAGTGAGAAACCAAATTTACCACTGAGCACAACTGCTCATCTCCCAGAGTAAAGCATCCATTGAAGGGCCCAATTAAGGTCATGTCAGTATAAATTAAATTATAAATGCTAAGAAATTATATTCTTGTTTAAACCTTTATCCTATATACAGCAGCCAAGTTATGAAGATACTTCACATGCAAACTTTGCTTACATTTGGATAAAGAATTAAACAAGCATATAATTTCTTGGCATTTTAAATTTTTAACTAAGTAAAAAAACTTTCTATATCTAGCTTTAATCCAGAGTATTCTAATAATAAGGTGTTACACATTTTTACTACTTGTATATGGGAAATATGTGACTTCTGCATTACTTCAACCTTCGTATCTCTTCTAAATCTAGTTCTCACTAACGAGAACTCAATCAAGGTCCATAATGCTTAGCATTACACGTCTAAGGATTTATGCTTTGCATTATGGGATACTAAGACAATTAATGTGAAGTCACGAACCTCTATATACAAGTAGCTTCACCATGAATATACTTATGCACAACCTTAGCTTGCTCACACTTGGATAAAGGATTAAACAAGAACATAATTTCTTGGCATTTTTAATATACTTCTTGAATAGTTCCTTGAAAATATACAAACAATTTTCCACTTGTTTGATATTCTTACCTCTAATCACTATTTTAGAGCCCCCCATAGCTCAGTTGGTATAACTACTTCTTCATTTCCATGGAATCCTTTTTTTTACTTCCTCATTTAGCATACATTTGTTCCAGTTCCTCCTGTTTCACAGGAATATAATTAATCTTACCTCGCACAGTTCAATATGATGCGCAAGTCGCCAAATTTTTTACCAAAAAAAGAAACAGTTTCTTTTACTATTTCATAAATAAGAGTATCATGGTAGAGCTCTTTAAGTTAAGCCACTTGACAATTTCAGATTTTACTAATTCGGTTGCTTTTTCCAATAGAATAATAAATAGATCTGGCACCATTAGAAGATGAAACTTTCCATTAGCATTTCTTCAAACGTTGAATTAGAATGTTTACTCAGATATTTTCTTTTATTTACTAATCACTTGTTGACAGTCTCAACTTTTCCACTTTAAAGATTCATAATGCTACAATTCCTTTTTGGAATCTTCTATTAACATTCTCCCGAATGTCACGTTTTCTTAAAAACGTCCTAAAGACCAAAATTCTCTAGTTGCCATTCTCTCTCTATTTGTTTTTAGTTCAAAATTCATGTTGTTCATAAAATGAATAAGGAACTTAGTTCACAAATTTGGAAAAAGGATGGGCTTGTTCAAGCTCAGAAAGATGATCCTGTAATCAAAAATTTATGAAGCAGTATTGAGGGATGAAACTCAAGATACATCTTTAAACCTGGAAAACTTGCATTTAGATAATGATGGATTACTCCTATTTAGACAAATAGAAGCCAAAAGTTGAGAGTGAAAATACTGGCATAAGCTCAAATGATTTCTTGGATTATGTACACTTTCCATGATTTTGACTTGGAAGGACACTAAGGATTTTCTAGAACTTGGGAAAGAATAAAAGAATGTTACATACGGAAAGGTATGAAGAGTGACATACATGTGTAATATCACGTCATAAATGTCAATAATGAACTCCTTTCAGAGGCTCCACTACAACCATTTCCAATTCCAACAAGATATTTTTAGGCTGTTCCTATTGATGTAGTAGGTCCACTGCCAACTACTAAAAAATGCAATAAGCATATTCTAGTAGCCATAGATATGCTAACTTGATTTCCAGAAGCAGCCTCAATGAAAGATCAAACTCAAAGACTATTGCAAGAAGGTTCTTGAATATGATTTGTAGATATGGAACTCCTCCGACCTGTATCAAGAATATCTAGAGTGTGGCGATCCTTACATTGCAGATGACTCATTCACAACCTTGACACCAGCCGACAAAAGAAATGGACTGAAACAGTAAATTGTAGATATTGTAGATATGTAGATTGAAAATTGTAGATAAGAAGTTAGTAATGATGTAAATTTTTCATGTAGTACTATCATATCCTGTACACCCCTTGAGGTTACATGGCAGGAATTCGATGATGATGAATTGGGAGATGTAAATTCCCAATTATCTCTAGCATCAGATAATTCTGAAACTAGTACCCATTCAGAAAATGTAAATAATGAATCATTACATAATGATCAGCAAGAACCTCATTATTATTTAAAATCTAAGAATAAGCATTAAATGAATTGTAAGTTTTGTTAGATATAGATAAATATTTAGAAAAATTAAAAAAAAAAAATTTTGGGAGAAAGATGAAACTGATGTAAAAAATAATCACAACCATGTTTTACTTATTCCAACTATTTTCGGGCACATAAGCTCAATCAATGCAACAATTTCATATTTCTTACTTCTGATACTCCTGGCATTCATAAATAAGCATAAAAATTTATTTCTTGGTCTATAACCAGTCCCATACATGCTGTTCCCCATCTATGACTTCTCCTCACCTGCTCACCCCCCCCCATTAAGCCAATGAGCAAATCATTGTATTCGTCCCAAAACATAGTAAACATGATCTTCCTGAAGGTAAGCATCTGCTTGAATATTTTTGCCTTTAAAAGATCCACGATGTTGCCATTGCATTGATTGCTGCTTTTTCTCTGACATTGCATGAGAAATACAGGTTTTATCACTTGTCAAAATGTAGTTCAAAAATTCATAACCTTCATTATGTTACCATTCTAAAAAAGTTCTGTTCTGCCACTATGAGTGTTGTTTTGTGATCGTCATTGAGCATTTTTAGCATCCATCATGCACACAATTTGCGATATTGTAAATGTTCTGTGATGATTATGTGTTGTAAGGAATGAGAAATACATCGAAAACATGTACTCAACAAAATGATGAATTCCCACTTGGTGAAGAAAATCAGCAATGATTAATGAGAGGTGGCCAGCCTTCAGTCTTTGCTGTGCACATTTGTCTTCCATTCACCAAACATTCCATATCATCTTCTCGCCATTTCCACACTCATGGCATTTTTTCCATACACTTTACTTAACTTGCTGATAAATTTCAGTTGGATAAAATTTCTGGGATTTTTGATTTTCCTATTTGTTTTACAACACAATGGCAAACTTAAACTCATAGAATGAGAACTGACAATATATCTGTTGCAGAGTCTGCAACAATATATATCTTTTATTCACTCAAAACAATATTTCATGAGATGCATCCAGAAGTTAAGTCCTGATCATGCA
Source organism: Typopeltis vanoorti (assembly GCF_054136105.1). Classification (NCBI taxonomy): domain Eukaryota; kingdom Metazoa; phylum Arthropoda; class Arachnida; order Uropygi; family Thelyphonidae; genus Typopeltis; species Typopeltis vanoorti. The sequence goes on from NC_143557.1 coordinate 64,299,798, forward strand.
TGCTGCACAGGCAAATCCCCACACCTGTCGCTTGCACTATCAGCATGCATGATCAGGACTTAACTTCTGGATGCATCTCATGAAATATTGTTTTGAGTGAATAAAATCTACTGAGGTATACCCTAGAAATCAAGGAGGAATTTGTACAACAAGATGATATTATTTATACAAAGAAGCTCAAAATAATATTTTACACATTACTTACTTTGATCACTAATCTTTTCATATCATTGTTATTATTCAGGGTCATGTTCCAAAATATATCCTCTGCCTGTTTAGTCCATTCTCCATGAAGAGGTACTATATTGCTCAATTCACATTCTATAGCTTGGCATGGCAGGAGCAATAGTTTGGGTGGTATTTCATAAATTTCATTTGATGTTACTCTGCAACATTCTCCAAAATCAACAAAAAACACATCAGCTTGAATACTGTTTTCACTGCCCTCAATTTCTATTAAGTTTTCAATGCGAGCTCGATACCACCTAAAATCATGAGTAAAAACACTTTTAAGAAAAGGATAATAAAAGGAAACATTAAAGCTATATTTTGTTCTCAAAATATCAACATTTGGCTTACAAATTTTTATCAGTTATTACTTCTCACAAGAATTATAATATGTTGACTAGTAATACATTCAAAGTCAGAAGTAGAAGTTATCATTACATACATGATCTGAAAATAAAGGGACTGATATGATTACAGAGTAATAGGCATCAGTAGATTGATAAAGGCAATTCAAATAACAATGTTTAGAGTGCATTCTGTTCACTAGCAGAATTGCTATAACACACGAGAACAATACTGCATTTTGACTGAAGTAGCATTGAAATGTTTGTTGTAGAAATAAATAGTGAATACTGAAAATTAGCTAATCAGTACAAAATTTTAATGAAAGATTAAAAAAAAAGTTTGCAATACTTTGCTTTGTTTACATGGATAATTCACATCAAATATACTGTTCTGAATGGATGAAACACTATTCTCGAGGCAGATAATAAATTAACAATGAGGACCAAATGGATGCTGAACCACATTATATGCTGAGGAAAAATGTTGAAAAAAAAAAAAAAATTGATATGAAATAAGCATTCAAATGGCAAACCTGGTGCTCATTTTACCTGATGCTGGACCATGCCTTACATCATGTAATAATATATATCTGTCATATTAACTGTAGACTGACCCCCTACTCTTCTTGCTCCCCCACCCACTGAATGTTATTACAGTATTTGAGGGCTAGGGATGAAATCTTTCCTATTTCTTCATATTTTTTCATCTCATGCATTGGAATCTACTTTTTTCTCTCCCAGATATTTGCCTTACTTAATAGGCTAAATCCCAAGATGGCTGGTCAGTATGGGAATATTGACCAAATATCTACCTTAAACGGAGTTAATAAAAATTAAAGCATGGAGTAGTCAAGGACAAAACGGCCACGTTATCTCAAAATGTGATATCTACTTTTCTTCTGATGCGACTCATTCAAATGGGAGATTCTGTCTAGATAATGCATCTGAGATGAACATAATGAATTAAACATTTATACTTATACTAGGGGGGGGGGGGGGGAAGGCTCAATGTGCACAACCATGACAATCATCAAAATCTATCTGCTTCTCCTAACCGAACCTCCAACCAGTCTTCCACAATACAGTCCATCTCAGCTATTTAGGCAACATCTTGAATAATAATGAAATTTGTGAAAAGGAAAGAATATGCTTTCATCAAATCAAATATTCTTTGCCAAAATTTGGCATACCTAGATTTACCATTTGATGATCATCTATCACTCAAGATTTCCTTATCCCTCTCTTTCTCTCTCGAACTTTCACTGCCAGCCTTGTTGTCCGAGAGGTTAGTGTATCTATTCTCTAATCAATAGGTTGTGGGTTTGAATCCCACCATGAGTACAGATGTTTGTGATTACCTTTAGGCAGGAGACATACTTCATCACCAAAACCTAGCTTATAAAATTGCTTGGTATCTTTAACATAATATAAACCCAAAGTAAAAAACTTTCTAATATTACTCTCATCCTGAGATTTTTATTTAATGAGGTCAAAGCACCTTATGGCAACTTGTTTAGGTAAAATATTTATAAGCTCTGTATTACTTCACCCTTGGCATTTTTTAGGTCTGGCTCCCACTGACGAAACCTCAATAAAGGTCGAAACCATTATGGGTAGTGACCATTACCTTAATGCATAGCATCATACATTTCTGCAAGGAAATGTGCTTTGCATTAGGGGAAAATTCTAAGGAAAGTGATCAGATCTTGCTCCACCTTTACCACGAGTTGCACTACGTGCAGCTGCAAACTTGACTTACTTGTCTGCTTGCTTACTTGGAAAAAAGGATTAAAAAACCTAGCTTATAAAAACTTCATCAATTTCCTTAAGTACAGTTCCAGCAATGTGGTATACAGCTGATAATCTAATCTTTTTGCCCCAAAATGCATAACTTTACACTTTGACATATTAAACTGACATCCATTCTCCTCTGCACAATCTACCAATCTATCCAAAATCGTCCTGCAAAATTTTGACATCATCTGTATTAACTATTACTCTACCCAACTTTGCATCATCAGCAAACAACTGAAGAGTTCTTCTCGGATCCTTTCCTTTATCGTTAATGTACATATTAAACAGTAGCAGTCCTAGAATAGAATCATGTGGCATGCCACTAGTCACAAGTCTTCTTTTTGACTCTACTCCAGAATAAACTACTCTCTGATATTTCTCCATCAAGTATCCTCCTATCCATCTCACCAACCCTATATCCATCTCCAATGCCATGTGCTCCAGTTTACTAATTAGAATTCCATGTGGTATCCTGTCAGAGGCCTTTGCAAAGTCCAGCAGTATCACAGTAAACCTATTACTTTTACCCAACTCAGCTGTCACTGTATTATAAAACATGAACAAGTTACTGAGGCATGACCTACCCTTCACAAAACTATGTTGCCCCTATACAGTATCCCATTCCATCTATCCATTCCTGTGTTTTGCTTTTGACCAACTTCTCCAATACTTTGACAACAACTCCTGATCAGCCAGTAATTTACTACATCAGTCTTGGAGCCTCCTTTATGCAATGGAACTATTTTCCTCCTGATGACAAACAAACTCCTGATGACTATTTTCCTCCTGATGATAAGACTTAGATTAAACAATATGGTCAAGGGCACTGGTAATTCCCTCACTGCTTCACTTAAAACTAGAGCTGGTATACCATTAAACCCCATAGATGTATTCACATTAAAGTTCTGTAATATGCTATGCACTTCCATTTCATTTACCTCAGTTCCCACACAAGCCTTTTGCTCTCTCGTTCCTACAATATCATCACCTGGATGATATACTCTTGAGAAGTGTTCACTTAGTAATTCTACTATTTTGACTGATTCAGTTACCTCCCTACCATCAGCATTAAATAAAATCATTCTGCCACATACATTCTTTCTTTTACTTGCAGCATATTGAAAGAACTGTTTGGGATTCTCTTTAAACTGTATTGCTTTCATACTCTGCTTTTGCTTTTCTTACCATACTAGTTACCCCCTGTGCTTTGTACTGTTCATGTGCCTGCTGGTCACCTTTCTCCTTAAATTCCCTCCACAATTGTTTCTTTTTTTGCAGCTCCAGCTTAATGATGATATTCACCATTTAACTTCCACTTGATTTACTCTCCTGATTCTAGGTATGCAGTCTCCCATTACTACCCTCAAAACACTCCTTTTCCACTTCCCATACACCAGTGGTGTTCAACCTTTTTTACTTTTCTATAAAAAATAAACTTTTTATAGAAAAGTTTATATATAAAGTTTTTATAGAAAAGAAAACAGCGAGCTACTTTTCTATAAAAAGTTATTCAGCGATCTACTCTCTCATATAGATCACGTTCCCCCAACCTGATATCTGATTACGCACAAATAAACAACTAAAAAAAATACATAACTAAAAACTTTATTTGTGTATTTAAAAATTTATTTATCACTTTTAATTATTTTAATACAACAACAACAACAAAAAAAAAATATTGGAATAAAATATTTATTTCTCTATTTTGGAAAACCAAAGTTAGAAAAAACAACAGATTGATTACAAACTCACAAGTTACAGGGAATGCTAGTAGATTTAAAAAAAAAAAAAAGAAAAAAAGTTGATGTGAAATTTGGCATTGTTTGGACCTTGCAATATTTCATAGTCAAGTTGATATGAAGAAGTGGCCAATCGCAGACAATCATCCAAATGATCATTTGTAATTTGGTTTCTTAATTGATTTTTTATGATGGTCATATTTGAAAAAGTGGATTCTGACAAGTATATCAATCCGAAACACGACATAATTTTTTGCACAATATCAGTTAATATGGGAATTTTTCATGTGCATACTTCCAAATGACTTCATTGTTTATTGATTTTAAATGTAAACTATTCAATGTTTATTATCTCAAGTTCTACTTCAGCTTGGTTTATATCAAACAGACCACTAATTTTATTTGAAATTTCTGTGATGTTCAAGTTTTCTTGAAATGGATTACTGATAAAGATACAATCATTTCAGTTTTATTAAAATCTTTAAATCTTGAGTTTATGTCTTCCTCAACTAATTCTATTTCACGAATAAATTCTTTTAAATCATAGCGAAGCATTTCTTGATTTTGTTCAAAAAATGTTAATAAACATGGGAGATGTCTAAATTCGCAGTCATTTATATTTTTCTTTAATAAAAGTAAATATTGTTGGAAAGTTTTTACTGAACTTAACATGTCGATTAAATTTTTATCTCTACCTTGTAACTCTAAATTTAAATTGCTTAATTTCATACAGAAATCTACTAAAAATGATAAGTGTAACAACCATCTTTTATCACTCAATTGTGGATAAATATCTCCTTTCTCATCAAGAAAAAATTTTATATCATTAATTAATACAAGAAATCTTTCTAAAAATGCACTTCTGCTAAGCCAGTGAACATTATTGTACAACAGAAGTTCCCTATCATCATCTGTCTGTAATTTAAATAACCGGCGTTGCAGGACTTTTCCTCGAACAGAATTTACAATTTTAAATGTATTCTTGTTGAGAGGCTTATACGCTGGTTAAACATGATAACTAATATTTAAGGAATTGACAGCGTATACTAGAAATATAGATTAAATAAACTTTAATTTATACTTTCTGATATTTCGGCGAACGTCACATTGCCATCTTCTTGGGAACTTACTACTAAGACATGTGCACACAAGTACTAATAACAGCAAATGAGACTAAAGCTAGGAAGCTAGCGTTTTCCTAAAGTCCTGATGGTGCCCCCTGGCGGGCTATATTGGTAGTTCTTGGCCTTTGGGCTGAAGTTCTTCTGATAAACGTTTCCCAAATTTGGGGCAGTCTCATGCATCCAAATTTGTTGAGGTTTGGCATGTTCCTAAGGGCCGAGGCTGATTCCATGAATAGTCTTTCATACTTGAACTTGCTGCGGTGTATTACTGTGGCTTTCTTCCATCTTATTCTGTGGCAAGTATCCAGAGCGTGGTCTGCAAGACCAGAGTGGCTGTACTGGTGAAATCGGATGTAATCCTTGTGTTCTGAGATTCTGATATTTGCTGTCCTGCCTGTTTGGCCAAAGTAGGACAGTTTACAGCTGCAAGGGACCTGGTATACACCAGGTAGGTCTAGGGGGAGTGGTTGGTCTTTGGTGGAGCGGATAAGGGATGCCAGTTTTCTATGTGGTCTGTAACAAGTGGTCAAGTCATGTTTTTTTAAGATTTTATTGATTTTTTCCGAGGTGCCTCGGATGTAGGGAATGGTGATGGATTTAGAGTAATCTTTTTTGTGAAGGGGAGGGGGTAGTGGGTTGTGGATGACTGGGTTAAGTATTTTTTTGATTTTTTGGAGGGGGTAGCCGTTGGCTGAGAAAGTGTCACGGATGTGATTTAGTTCAGTGGTTAGTGCTTGATCATTAGAACAGATTATTTTTGCCCTGTTGAATAATGTTTTAATAACTCCATATTGTTGTGAGGGGGGGGGATTGTTGGTGAATGTATCTGCCTGTATGGGTGGGTTTTCTATAAACTGAGAAAACCAAGGTTCCATCAGGTTGGCGGGTGACTAGTGTGTCTAGGAAGGGAAGGTTATTGTGCCTCGGATGTAGGGAATGGTGATGGATTTAGAGTAATCTTTTTTGTGAAGGGGAGGGGGTTGTGGATGACTGGGTTAAGTATTTTTTGGATTTTTTGGAGGGGGTAGCCGTTGGCTGAGAAAGTGTCACGGATGTGATTTAGTTCAGTGGTTAGGGCTTGATCATTAGAACAGATTATTTTTGCCCTGTTGAATAATGTTTTAATAACTCCATATTGTTGGTGAATGTATCTGCCTGTATGGGTGGGTTTTCTATAAACTGAGAAAACCAAGGTTCCATCAGGTTGGCGGGTGACTAGTGTGTCTAGGAAGGGAAGGTTATTGTTTTCCTCTTTTTCCAGGGTGAATTTGATTCTAGGGTGTTGGTTGTTTAAGTGTGTTAGGAAGGAGAGAAGTGAATCCGTGCCATGTGGCCAAATAGCGAAGACATCATCAACGTAGCGAAGCCATATGGTAGGTTTTTGTGGGGCTGAGTTTAAGGCTTTCTCTTCAAAAGTCTCCATGAAGAAGTTGGCCAAGGGTGGGGAAAGTGGTGAACCCATGGCTGTCCCCTCTATCTGTTTGTAGAATTTTTCCTGCCAAACAAAATAGCCTGAGTTCATTGTAAACTGAAATAGGGCTGAGATATCGGGAGGAAATTTAGCTTGGATTAGCTCTAAGGTTTCTTTGAGGGGGACATTCGTGAATAGGGAGGAGACATCAAAACTGACCATTATGTCATTATGTTGGAGTGTAAGGTTTTCTATACTGGCTTTGAAATGGGCTGAGTTTTTTATGTGTGATGGTGTATTGCCAGTATAGTGTGAGAGCGCTTTGGCTAAATGCTTGGCTAGTTTGTAAGTGGGGGAATCAATGCCATCCACTATGGGATGTAAAGGCACATTTGCTTTGTGTATTTTTGGGAGCCCATATATGCAGGAGGGTCTAGAGTTATAGGGTTTTAGTCTGTTGATCGGAAAGTATAAATTAAAGTTTATTTAATCTATATTTCTAGTATACGCTGTCAATTCCTTAAATATTAGTTATCAATTTTAAATGTAATATCCAAAACATCTTTTGTGTTTAACTTTTTACTACACAGTACTTGTTGGTGAATAACAGTGGTAAGTTAAAAAATCTGGATATTTGTCATCGTTTTTACATAATGAAATGAAGCCTGATATATTACCTATCATTGCAGGAGCACCATCAGTAGTAATAGACACAAGTTTAAAAAGCGGAAGTTTGTGTTGTTTCACAAATTCATCAAATGCCGAAAAAATGTCTTCTCCCCTAGTCCTTTCCAATAATGGTATAATTTTCAAAAGTTCTTCTTTACTTGAATAATCTTGAAATACCATGCGAATAAATAATATTAACTGAGCAATATCAGTGAAGTCATTTGATTCATCAAATTGTAATGAAAACGCAACACACACTGGTGAATGTCTGACATTAACCTGACCTGGAAACTTTTCTCTGGCAATTGGAACTCTTCCTTTCGGCAATTTGAAACCTTGTCTGCGGCCTAGAGGTAGTCTCTCTCTAGCAACATCTACATCTCGAACCAAGAAGCTCCTTTCTGAAGCAATGTGAATCCTGGCAGCCTCTCTGACGGCGACTCTGGACCAGGTGGCCTCCTCTCTGACAGCAATTCTGGAACCGGGACCCCTTCTGCTTGCTTCAGTCCCTTTTTATTAGGCCTCCTCTGAGACCTCGCATAAAGGTTGGCAACCCCCAAAGAATCAGTATGAGTCTTTCATCTTAAGTTTCAAGTTTGGCACGCCTTTTGTTCTCCTCCGCTTTCTTTTGATTGTAAGTTGCTGGCCATCGGAAAGTTGTTTGAACTCTTTCTGACTGACTTCGGAGATGTTTACACTTAGAGCCTGCAAGCCTTTCTCATACATACAAGTTTAAATAACAATCTTTCTAATGCCACCATGTACAGCTTCGGCGAGAAAAACATTTGTTTTTGTCGCCGAAGTGTTTAGAGTGTTAAAAACAAAGGTTTTGCCTTTGTTTTTAACACTCTAACATATTCTTATTAAAGCAGTATATACAGTTAGCTTCAAAAAGAGTTATTTACAAAAACATCTAATACAAACTATACCGAGACAAACAAAGTTTATTTTTTTACAATATTCACATGGGACTTAACCTAAGTAAAAAATCGATGTAATGTGCTTTGGAATATTTAATATTTAAGCTACAATCGAGTTTTTACACTATGCTTATAATCGTATTCACTCAGCTCGCTGTTTGACTTCCACTGATCCAAATTAATTCATTTACCCGGACTTATAAGAAAATTACTGATTTGACAATTTTAACGAAAAATAAATAAACAATAGCAATACATTTGAAGCGAATTAAAAATAATACAAAATAATGATAAATAAAATATTGTTTTCAGTTTTAATTAAATTTGTAAGTAAGGAGGAATACACAAGAGATCGACCAAAAATCGCTCTGCGATCAACGGGTTGAACACCCCTGCCATACACTATCAACATCCAGCCCTTGCAGTTTTATATGCCATAGCACTGATCCAAGCAATCTCCTAAGCTTGTTATACTTACCAGCCCTATAATTCCATATATATATATATATATATATATATATATATATATACACACCAGTCTTAACTGAAAATTCCACACATTTAGCCACCTCCCAGGTCAAGCCCATATGATCACTAATTGTGGCAACATGATCCTATTTGTTAGAGGCAAATTCTCAGGTGCGATTACTAGATCAAGCACTCTTGAATCCCTAGTATATTCCATCACATGCTGTCTTGGGTAATAATCCCTTAGTAACTGCATAAATTCCATTTCCTTCCTCCCATGTGTCCTCTCATCCTTGCAATCAATGTTCCTATAGTTGAAATCCCCTAGTAATAATTACCTGTCCTCCACTCATTGAGTGTATTTGCCGATGCATACTTTCTCCATCATCCAGTCCATCCTCTGGTCTATAGCAGCACCCAACTGTATATTTTGTTCTGCTGGCCTCAATCGTACACCAGATTGTCTCAAATGTGCTCTTCTATTCGCTTTGGCTGCAGTTCATCAGCTATCATCAATAACCCCCCCCCCCAATTCTTTTCTCTCTATCTTTCCTGAACACACTCTACCCTTCATATTCTATCCCACTAAATATCATCTTCTGTCAGCCATGTATCACTAATGCCAATAACCTTCGGCTATGATGAACTAACCAATGCCAAATATTCCTCCTGCTTATTCTGAATGCTCCTGGCATTAGTAAACATAAAGTGTAAAAGCCCCTTAGGCCTACTGATATCTTGACAGTTTATATTAGCTATCCTATTCTGGTTTGCTACCAGTGAGACCAGTGGCATATTTAGTATTTCCCGGCCCCTAGGCCCACAGAAAGAGCCGCCCCTCATATTTAATGAACATGTTGATTTACATGCATAACCTATTTATATCGTAAATTCGCAATATATATATTATGACTCACCCAAAATGTCCTAGAATATTCTACATCTTGCCGCTCGCTCGGCGAAGGTATTTATCACATCCTCGTAGTCCAGTGTCCTTGCAATATCGCTCTCAATTTCTAGAACTGCCAAGTTGCTGAGCCTTTCTTCTGTTATAGTTGTTCTATGGTAGTCCTTCAACCTTTTGAGGGTGGAAAACGATCGTTCAGCTGAGCAATTTATACATCTTACACAGAAACATCGTAACAGCAGTTCCAGATTGGGATATATACACTGTAGGGTTTCCTGTCGAATTTTCTGTGAAAGTTGTAGGAATGTATTTATTTCTAAGCCACTTGATTTCAGGTGCACTCGGAAGTGCAGATATTCGTTTACAAATTCAGGTTCAATATCAGTCGAAAAGTGTTCTTGAAGTTTTTTTTGCCCCTTTATTTTGCTCCTTTTTACATATCACATACACTGTTGTGAGAAACCGGAACTCCTTCAAGAGGTTTCATACAACACTTCTCTTCGATTCATTTCTAATGAGAGACTGTGCAAAATTGTGTCATAAGTATCAGTTTTGAAACTAACAGATGGATTGTATTCATCTTCATTTTCGTTGCTTTCATTGCACTGTCGTCAAAAAACCTGGTGGGTTTTTTCTTCCTCTTTTTCTCTTCCTCATAGAAGTCAACTACACTAAATTTCTTGCCCTGTTCTTCATAGGATTCATAGAGTAACTCTAGTTCTTTGAAATATTCTTCGAGGGACCTGTACAGTTCACACACAGTTCCTATATCAATGTTTACAATTTCTTTCTAATTTCTTGCTTGTGGCATTCATTCTTGTGAGAATATCACCCCATAGGCAAGTCATGATCCCAACCTCCAGTGACTGAAGTTGCTGTAGAATCCCACTTGCTTCACATCGCATAACTTTCTTCTGGGTGGTGTCATTTTCAATTTCGGACAAAGCAGAAATTATTTCCTTCCATCCCTCATGAACACTCGATAGTCAACATCACGAGCTGACCAACGACTAGGTGAAGGATGTTTGATTACTTCTGCAGAAGTTTCCAGATGCTTTATTAGAACACTCCACTGATGTGTTGAAGATGTGAAAAATACATACATTTTCTGAAGGACATCAAAAAATGCAAAAGAGTACCGACAGGATTCGGCAGCGCAAGTACCGATTAGAGACAGAGAATGTCCAGCACATGGTGTGAATATGAATTCTGCCAATGGATTTATTTCAAGAATTCTTGCTTGCAGTCCTGTGTACTTGACTGACATGTTACTAGCATTATCATATACCTACCCTCTGCAATTTGCCACATCAGTTCCAAGCTCATGAAGTCAAAATCGCCTCTTGTAACTCTTCAGATTTGTGACTTACATTAGGAATGAAACGCAAGAAACGCTCCACAGGAGTTCCATGTTTTTTCACATATCGTAAAATGAAGCTGATCAACACGAGAGAAGTCTGGTGTTGAGTCAACACCTATGGAATAGTACTTAACTATTTTAAGTTCTTCCACAATAAATATGATTACTTTCTCGACCATTATTTTAATAAATTCCTCATACATGGCAAGGAAAGATAGGAATCAAAGCTTTTCCTTTTTTACTCCTTTTGGCAATGTTCTCAGCAAGAAAGGGATCAAATTCACTAATAACTCTAGATACATCATTACATTTCCATTATACACAGAACCGAAAATGCCATCCTTTCTCCTCAAAGCAAGTCCTCTACTGGCCAATGTTTTTACAACTGCAACTGCTCATTTTAACACTGCCTTCCAGTACTTAATTTCTTCTTCCAGTTGCTGAATTATTTGTAAATCAATTCTCCCTGCAAGATTTGCTCTTTGTTTCAGAGCTATCAGACAGTTCATATGACTAGTTGCTTTTTTGTGATGACTCATGACTCATTAGTGCTTCTGCATTTTTCAAGTCATTAAATCCACAGACAAAGTGACTATCGTCAGTTCCCCCTCTACCAAAAAGGTGCACAGAAGATCTTTCCAGTACTAGGAGAGTAAACAAGAAAATATCTTATTGATATTTTAAGGATACTTGTGACATAAAGATTGTACAATATATAAGCACGTAAACACAAGAAAGATATTTAGTTAGCCAAATATTTCAGTCTGAAAATTGCAGACCATCTTCAGTGGCACTACAAGAACAGTTTTAAAAAATACAAGGTGGAATACTAACAATAGATCATTTAAAAATAGAACAAGCCGCGTGATGTTATATCACTAAGTATTAAAGGGAATATTTTTAAGCAGAGACATGATTGAAATAAAGATATTAATTAATAATTTCAATAATTTTAAATAACATAAAATTAATAAGAATTAATGAGTTATCCTGATTAGACTTTCCCAGATTTTTGATACAGATATACAGTCATTCTGCTTCAGGTTAGGATGATGGAGTAAGGCCTCTACACTTTCTTTGAATAAACGTTCAAATTTATAGCAGGATCTATGTAAGAGGCGAGTTTTTGATCAAAGGGTGTTGTGGTTAGTTTCTATCCCGTGCTGAGTCAATCCTGATTTTTCGGGTTTGTTGTGATGAATGGAGGATTGATGTTCTTGGATTCTTTTTTCTAGAGAGCATCCAGTTTGTCCAAAATAGGAGAGATCACAGTTGCAGGGAATTTGATAAACTCCAGGAAGAGACATAGTTGAGCATTTGTCTTTAGGAGAAGGAAAATGGGAAGATAATTTGCTAATAGGTGAATAAGTAGCTGTTAACTCATATTTCTTCAGAATTCTTGAGATAGGTACTGAAATCCCAGAGATGTATGGAATCTTTGTTGTTTAGTGGTGGATTATACGAATCGAGAAGATGTTGTATACTCTTTTCGGAAAAGCCATTGATTTTCATGTGCTGTTGGATAGTAGAAAGTTCGTTCTGTAGAAAATTAGAAGTGGAACAATTAGTTTTGGCTCTTCTGATTAGACATTTTATGATTCCTGTTTTTTGACAAGGATGATGGGCCGATTCTTTAAGAATATAGCGACCTGTGAACGTTGGTTTCCTGTAAACTGTAGTTGTAAGAGTATTTGAAGGTGACCAGATGAGGAGAACGTCTAAAAATGATAACTGGTTGTTTTTTCCCATTTCCATAGTACTTCGAGATCGCTCCACATATCAAGAACTTGATTATGATCCAACCAACAGACAACTAAAGATATTAAATTCTCTCCTAGATGAAGTCATCAGTTTAGATAGAGACACAACTGAAAGACTTAAAACTCATTTTGCACGAGCTCCTAGATTTTATGGTCTTCCTAAAATACATAAGATTGACTTTCCTCTTCGTCCAATAGTAGATTGTATTGATTCTCCTACGTACCGCATAGCCAAATATCTAGCTAAATTATTGAAATAGCACATAGGCAACTCTAGTTCCTTTCTTAAAAACTCCTCAGATTTCTTAGAAAAATTGAAAAATATCTCATTGCAACTGACAGATCTTATGGTGAGCTTTGATATAGAATCTTTATATACAAATATACCTCTCAAGCGGACTTTAAAATTACTGGTGGACATCTTTCCAGAAGACATTATAAAACTATTTGATTTCATAATACACTCTGGATATTTCTTATGTCAAAACAAATTTTACAGCCAAGTAGGCCATGGGAAGTCCTCTCTCTCCTGCTTTAGCCAACTTTTATTTAGAACATCTAGAAAAAGTCCTCTTCTCATCTATTTTCCCTCAACCATCCTTTTGGGTAAGATATATAGATGACATCTTTACTGTATGGCCTCACAACAAAGACTCCTTACCTTCTTTTTTAAACAGTATCAATTCCTTACATCATCGTATAAAGTTTACTATGGAAATGGAAAAAAAACAACCAGTTATCATTTTTAGACATTCTCTTCATCCAGTCACATTCAAATACTCTTACATCTACAGTTTACAGGAAACCAACATTCACAGATCGTTATATTCTTAAAGAATCGACCCATCATCCTTGTCAAAAAAAACATGAATCATAAAATGTCTAATCAGAAGAGCCAAAACTAATTGTTCCACTTCTAATTTTCTACAGAAAGAACTTTCTACTATCCAACAGTACATGAAACTCGATGGCTTTTCCGAAAAGAGTACACAACATCTTCGCGATTCGTATAATCCACCACTAAACAACAGAGATTCAATACATCGAGTTCCAATTTCATACATCTCTGGGATTTCAGTACCTATCTCAAGAATTCTGAAGAAATATGAGTTAACAGCTACTTATTCACCTATTAGCAAATTATCTTCCCATTTTCCTTCTCCTAAAGACAAATGCTCAACTATGTCTCTTCCTGGAGTTTATCAAATTCCCTGCAACTGTGATCTCTCCTATTTTGGACAAACTGGATGCTCTCTAGAAAAAAGAATCCAAGAACATCAATCCTCCATTCCACAACAAACCCGAAAAATCTGGATTGGCTCAGCACGGGATAGAAACTAACCACAACACCTTTTGGTCAAAAACTCGCCTCTTACATAGATCCCGCTATAAATTTGAATATTTATTCAAAGAAAGTGTAGAGGCCTTACTCCATCATCCTAACCTGAATCGGAATGACTGTATATCAGTATCAAAAATCTGGGGAAGTCTAATTAGGATAACTCATAATTCATATTAATTTTATGTTATTTAAAATTATTGAAATTATTAATTAATATCTTTATTTCAATCATGTCTCTGCTTAAAAATATTCCCTTTAATACTTAGTGATATAACATCACGCGGCTTGTTCTATTTTTAAATGATCTATTGTTAGTATTCCACCTTGTATTTTTTAAAACTGTTCTTGTAGTGCCACTGAAGATGGTCTGCAATTTTCAGACCGAAATATTTGGCTAATTAAATATCTTTCTTGTGTTTGCATGCTTATATTATACAAAATCTCTTATTATTTTTTTGCCATTAATCAGATTCCTCTCAATGAGTTTCATAGAAACATGTCTTGCTTTGTCAGGATAAGCTCCTTGTGATTTTGAAAGATCACTGTCTAAATTTTGCGGAATCCCGTTAACTGTGACATACGTGCATGTTGTGTCATTTAGAATCCACTCTAAATGACTCATCAGCTGGGTCATTTCTCACTATCATCTGTGTTGCCAAATTCTTGGGATTTGTTGCAGGCACGTCATTTGAAACAGATTCAATTTCCATCTCCCCAACCACTTCTTATTCTTTCCCAAATCATAACTATTATTAGCATATAACGATTAGCATATCATTTTCTTTGATACTACTTCGTTAATTTTTGCTTCCTTTTCTTTTCTCCTCTTATATTCAGTACTACTAAGTCGCTTTCTACCATCACTCATGTTTTAAAATTTAAATAGTAATTTAAAACATGCAGGTGTTTTAAATTACTATTTAAAATTAATATTGTATTGGAATGATTTACACAATTTATAACTTTTTAAAAGCAAAACAATAAAACGGTATTACCTCCACTCTGATGACAACATATGACAAGAGCACTGAAAACTAAAAATAATTTCAGAATTAGCATGTCTTAACTGCCACAAAGATGTCAGGATACTGAACTAAAGAGTTGAAGGAAGGGCAACAATTAACAATCTTAATTTGAATTCGAAATAATAAAGAAGGAAAAGTTGTTACAGTTAGTAGGAATAATACCGACACAAAATTAATTAGCATCAATCTCTCCCGACTGCGATCCCTATTGCCTTTGTTTCAAGTTACCGACAACAATACAGTAGCTTTCCGTGCACGTCTCTCGGTCTGTATAGTTATGCAGAATCTGATTACATGCCATTACGCTTGATGACTAAACTTACAATGAGGAAAAGAAAAATATTTCTCTACTTGTGAGGTAGATGCGGCATATAAGGAACATGTTATAATTACAAAAATGAGAGCCTGGAAATTTCCGCCGCCCCTCAAAATTTGCATATCTAGGCTGGGCCTATACCTAAATACGCCACTGAGTTGGACTAAGGCATATTATACACATTCTTACACTCGACTGCCTCACTGATGCCTGCATATCCACTCAACAGCACCCCCCCCCCTCTAAAAAGCTATTGTTTCCATGTTTTTGCTTATCCACTTTCACTTTATTTAACAACACTTTTTCCAGTCTTTGAACACCAAGTCCATTCAGATGCAAACCATCCTCCTTGAATGCGTCCTTTTGCCCATCATTTCTCTTATCTCACATTTCTTTCTTTCTTTCTGTTATCAGCTGATCCACTCGCCAGACATTTCTACATTCATTCCACCTCCTGCTTAGTTCTGTGTATCACTATGCGTAATTGAGCTATCTTCTTAATTACAGCCAACTCTTCATTCTTTACATCAATCAAACTATTCTTTCAATCGATGCTTTTACTCTCTTTCTCAATTGAGTCACATTTAATCTCTCTTTCAATCCTAGCTGTCATTACATCTAGTATTGAAAGAGAGATTAAATGTTTGAATATGTTTGAAAATGTGTCATTACACACATTTTCAAACATATTCTGAGTTCCATCCACTATTTCATTTTTGCAACCTGAGACACACTTTTGACCCTCGCTCTCATAGCATGTTCAGTACACTTTCCCACCACTGCCGCTCTCCATTTACCTTTGGTAATGCATACATTTCGCAGACATTGCACTGCACAAAGTTCATTTGGTTAAATTCTTTAAACAATGACGCCTCGGATGCCATTGTTCTGCTTCGCATTGGTGTCATGTGCTATGCAACTTACGATGCAAAAGACTAAATTAACAATATTTTAAACAAAACTTTTAACTTAGAACTAATTAACTCCACAATACAGTCTTAATTCTAACACAATTTTTTAAAAACTAAACAACTTGGCTTTCAGTGCTCTCCAAACACATTCGTACCACCATATATGAAATAAGAAAATCATATTACACATATTACCCATTCATAATGATTATAAAACTTAAATTACAAGATATTTGCTTTTATATATTTAATTACTAAATGTATCTTTACACTTAAAATGATGTAGTTGATATTTTCATTAATATACAACAGTCAATGCATTACTTTATATTTAGGTAACATTTAACTGATAATTGTGGTACACCAAAACATCCGTATCACAAAAAGGTTTATATTTTAACTGCATGAGTCCTTTTATCACACTGTGAGCTAAATATCTGGGCTAAATTATAAAATATTATTTACTATTTACAAGACCCCTCCAAGGAGTCAAGGGACTCATTGAGGCAGGCCATATATCCCTCACACCATGCCATACCTTCTCTTGAATTCATATACGCTATCTGTACTACTCTCAAACCTCCAAAGGCAAGCCATTCCAGCCACACATACACACACCACTCTATGAATCTCTAAAAATCTAGCTGTCACCCCTTTCTTGACTGCATTCATTCAGAAGACAAGAAGCAAAATACTCTTTGATGTTGAGTTTCTTCTGTCACATTCCGCTTAAGGAATGTTGCCTCACAAAAGCCCAATTTTGGCTTTATTCTTTTCATGATTTCACTGCCACTGAATAACTGTGTGTATATCCTGCTAACCCGTATGATCCCTTCAAAAGTTTGAAGGTCTTTATATTTCTTTCATATCCTCTTTCTCGTGTCTGCTAGCATCTGAAATCCAAAATTGTGAATCTCTCCTCATGATCTACATTCCATAGTCACAATAGCATCTTTAACACTTTCCTTTGCAATTTTTCCACTCTATCTGCATCAACATAATGACCAAGACTATCCTTTGCAGCACACAATAGTCCACGTTTGTATCAAAGCATTGTAAAGAGAAAAAATGATGTTACTTATTTTTATGTGTTAATGTTCTGTTTTAAAATTGCAATTATTCTCTGAAATGAGTTATATTCATGATTTTTGATATATGGGCTCTGAACTTCAACTTCCTATCTACTGAAAATTCAAGATCCCTAGCATGTCAGTATTTTTCTAATATAATCCCACCAACATTATATGCCACTGTATATCCCATTACACAGGAATACATAACTTTAAATTTAGTAACAATGAACTGATACCCATTTTCACATGCCCACAATTCCAACTTATTGAAATAATTTTCAAGTATTGCATATCAGTTACGTTCCTGGTTACCCTGTCCATCTATGCATCACACCAACATATAGCTGTATGTCTCCTGTTAGATCCTTCCCAATGCCTTTAATGTAAAGACTAAATAACAATAGTCCACGAACTGATTGTTCCCTGGGAAACACCACTGGTCACTTTAAATTTTGCAGACTCACATCTCCCATACATCATTTTTTGATATCTCAGCAAACTAGTAGTTTATAATCCAATCCCATATCCTCTAACTTATGCAACAGCTTTCCATGCTAAATTCTATTCAAAGCTTTAGAAAATATCCAGTGGTATCATGGTGCAATCCTAACCACCCCCCCCTGTCTTTCTCAGTGATAGCATTTTATAATGTGAGCAAGATGCTCAAACATGACCTTCTCTTAGTAAACACATATGTTCATTGCAAAATATAGACTGTCTGTCAACCCTGTATGTGATCTCTTACCACCACCTTTTCCAAAATATTTACCACAACTCCACAGATACTGATAGCCCAATACACATCAGTCTTTGTACCAGCCATGTGCAACGGGATTATCGTGCATTCTTTCTACTTATGTGGAATCTTCTCTGTGCTGAGACTCAAATCATACAGTCAGTTCATTTTAGCACCTGTGCCAATATCCTATTACTTGCTATTGTCAAATTCATATTCCATTTATGCAACAGCTTTAGTACCTCTTGATACAACTGAGTTTCTTCCTCCAGCGTAGAGGTAGCAATGAGCTCTGAGCATTGCATACACCTAGTTAATAACTTTTGCAACAAAATTCTAGAATTCTTTTGGGTTGTCTTTAGTCACAGAGCCAGTGTCCCCCCCCCCCCCACCTCCAATACTTACACTTAGCTTTCCATACAATAGCTGTAGCTCTTCTGGCTTGTACTTTATAATTTTCATAAGTGACATCTTCATTATGCATATGGTATTCCTTCCATATAGTCTTTTTCTTAAGCATCCCGTGCTTAATAAGACTGTACATCCATTTTACTCCCACTTTGTTTATTCTTCAAACTGTACGGACACATTTTGATATTGCATCATTTATGTATTTTTTTAAAATACTTCCTATGCATCATTGATATTCTTTCCATCTAGCAACTGATACCATGGGATTGAACTTAGTATTTGCCTTCGTTGGTCATAATTTCCTGCTCAGAAGTTCAGCATATAACTTTTTCTAAATTGGAATATCCACACACTTAGTTAGTTCTCTGGTCAAGCAGAACAGCGACACCTTTTATTGAACTGCTCCCAACAGTATAATTAGGTCTAATACTCTTTGACATAGTTTCTTCTTTCTTGCTGCTTAAGGAAGTTGTTTCACAACAGCTCAATAAATGTGGATTCATTTTTTTCATGAGATTTCAATGCTACCCAATCAGTGTTTGGATAATTAAAGTCACCCATGATGATTAATCATTTAGTAACCATTAGGTTTATTTGGTGATGAATTCCATGGTCACTTAACAGCTGATCCATTAGATCCGTAATACTATTTCACCACGTACTCTATTTGATCATGTTAGATGCCACCTCACACCATATAGTTCCGCCGTTACATGAAAAATTGTTATTAATACTGAAATCATAGCTTTCTACCCAACTAGTCTCAAATCATACAATATCATTAGCAGTAATCTTTCCTCTTCTATTTTGTCTGTCCTTCCTAAAAATACCCTTCACTCAATACCAGGAAGTATATCTGCTTCTGATACTAGGTCATGCTAATAATCTGACCACAACATATTCACTAAGGTAACAAACTCAATCCCTTTGATTCTTAAGATTTCTGTTCATATCTAATACTTCACTTATACAAATGCCCATATATACTTAAGTCTGAACCAACAAACACACAATGATCTTTTCATCATAATCACCACCATTATTAAGCATATTTATTTAATTAATATATTTGCATAACTTAGTCATGCTCCCAAACAGATTCCCACCATCCCTCCAATCATAATCTAGTTACCCTAACTCTCTGTATTAGGTCTCATACCAATAAATAATATCACTGAACTGATACGAAACATATTCAAGGACAGGCTGTCTCTTATATATATATATATATATATAAAAGATAATAATTTTAAATCAGTTAATAATTTTAAACATATATATATATATACCTTCTTCCTTCAAACTCACTTCATACATCCAAAAATTCAACTATTATAACATCTGTTATACTCCATAAATGAAGATAAAATTCAAGATGTATGCAACCCCCCCCCCCCCCTTTCCACCTTACACTGCTCAAGAGATTGGCTGGTTAAGGTTTCATTGGCACATGGAAGCCAAATTGCACCACATATGAAGTTAAAGAAGTTCCTATTTACCCACCAACCAATCAACTTAATCTCTTCATGTCCTGTGGCACATAAGGCTAAAATCCATCTTCTCAATTTACTCCATGCCTTTTGCAATTAATTCTGAATCTCCCAAGTCTGCCACCGAGCCATCTTTCTTTCTTCTCTCATTCTTTGCCAAGTTAGCTTAGGCCTTTTCCCTTTCAGGATTCATGTCACAGTTGTCCCTGGAATTTCTGCCCTGTCCATTCTCAGTACATAGCCAATCCATTATGATCTATATTTTTTATTTGATTGGCAATACTTTGTTATTTAAACAGAAGAATACAGACAGAGATGTTTATATAACATTATTTTAATATTTTATGTACATAAATCTCTGCTTAAAACTATTTAATCTGGCTTCCTGTTTCTTTACCAATATTCTTATCTCTGATCCATATAACAACTGTCTTCATACCGCTACTGAATACTTTTGTTTTGGTTTTACAGTTGTCTCACTACACCAAACTTGCAGGATCACAGGAATAGTTTTTTATAGTGGATAGTCTGCTACAGTAAATTACTTTTAGCATATTGTGAGTATTCCAGTGGGTGTGCTGTGATAAGGCAACATTATTAATATATATATATATATATATATATATATATATATATATATTCTATTTGTATAAGAAATTTATTTAAGAAAAATTAAGTACACTCCTTTCTTTTTATACATCAGCTTAATCCTTTTCCAATACAAACAGTATGTATATATATATATATGGAAGAGGTGGATGTGGTTTATTATGTTTAGCAATTTTTAATTTAACATTGTATTCTTGATTTGAAAAAGGTGTACACAAAATACTTCAACTGATATAGATGTGATATCCAACAGGATATCACAAGGAATAACTACATCGCACTTCTCAGTTGTAGGTAATCTAATGAGCATAACTAAGTTGCTGCCTGTGCTGATGAGAGCTGCATGCCTTTAATTCCTACACAAATTGCAGTCATGGCAAATGTGCTTGTGGTGTGTGTGTGTGCTGCATTATCTCTGTTCACTTTTAGTCATTAAAATTGCACACAGAGGTCTCACCACAAACTCCACATAGGGAATCATGTTACTTTCTCTTCATATATAACTAGTCAACTTGTGCATCAACAACAACAATTGCCTTATCTGATTTAGTCACACTCTGAATGTCTTAATATTTGTAAGAGTTCATGACTATTTCAAATAAATAACCGATATAAAAAATAAATAAGTTTATTTCAAGCAAATAACTTCCCCAAAATTATTTCTTCATGAATTTTGGGTGTATAGCACACCCAGAATATATGTCCCTGTTGTTATGGTAAGTGATTTTTTATAATGGTTTTTACTATGATGAGAGTTGACTGCATTATGATATCTATAACAACAGTTATTCAATTCAGTCAGGGAATCTTGCAGCGGATTTATTTAGAAGTATAACATCATTCGCATAAAGCAAAGAGTTGACATTAACATCCCCAATTTTGATATCAGGTTTAATATCACTTTCCTTCATTATCTGATCCATATATATAATGAATAACAAAGGGGATAATGTACATCCTTGTCTCACGCCAGATTTAACATTAAACCATCTTCCTGTACTTCCTTCAATTCTAACTGCTGACTTACAACTCAAATAAAGACTAAGTATTGCTTGATATAATGCCTACTGACACATACAACTGTAGCATTTTTAATAGCTTCTCTCTTGGCACTTTGCATATGCCTTTTCTAGATCTACGAAACTTAAATACAGATCTTTGTTATATTCCCATGATTTCTCAACTATTTGTTGTAAAGTGAAAATCTGATCCTGACAGCCTCAATCTGGCCAGAATCCAGCTTGTTCTTCACCAAGCTTTTCTTCCACAATCCTTCACAACTGTTTCTCACGTATACTTGCATATATCTTACCAGTGTTGGATTCTGATTATGTAGAGATTAGAGTAATTATTATTTGCTTCAGAATCCAACATGATCTTCCATCACAAAGGCTGGACTTGTAAATATTATTTAACGTAAACAACTTATTTTACAATTTAATATTCATATAACTACTTTAATTTTGTCTAATATTTAATTATTTAATCAAAGATATATGTATTAATAATGAAAAGACTGTATTAAATATTATTAAGCTATTTTATTTATTGCTATGTCAATATTATAGGAATTTGTATCTGATAAATTAACTGCGCATTAATTGAAATATAAATATTCTTTATTTATTCCTGTTTGTGAAAGTTTAATGTTATGCAATAGCTCAATTTTATTATATTTTGTTTGATTGTCATGGAAACGTATGTAAGTGAACGAGCACGTTTTTGGAACAGAACGTGGGTAGAAAGCTGAAAGTTTACTAAAAAGGAATTAGTAAAAGAGATCACAAAAACACAAGAAGAATTTAGGCGGGAAAAACTGATATAAAAAGCGAGGAACGCTGGAAAAGAGAGAGCATTAGAGATTTATAAGAGAGAGAGAGAGAGAGAGAGATTGGCATTAGGTTAGAATCGGAGCATTCGGCATTCGAAAATCACAGTGCGATAATAGCGAGTCGACAAGTCACTCAAGCAGCTAAATAAAGTCTACTAGTCGAGAGGCGGTTAGCTAATAAGTTGTAGAACAACAATTATAGCTATGAAAAAAAGGCTCAGAGACTATTAAATAGACTAGAGACACTTGAATTGAGATTTAGTTTCAGCACCGACCTTTCAAGGACATACAGAACCTTGAAGTATAGTCTACTTGAAGTATAGAGAATAAGTAGAGGCTGTGAAATTGAAGTTTAACGATAGTTGTATTCAGAAGTATAGTGCTTAAAGAATTTATTGAATGCCAGAGGGATGAACAACTGTGTATATAAAACCTAAAGTTAAGGAATTATTGTATTGCTTTATTTCATGAGTGATCGGTAGTACTTTATGCAACAACGTTTGTTTATGTGTATTGTGACCGATGATTAATTCAGTTATTGCTTAGAAGAATTATTTTAATGAGTGCTGTTTACTGTTCAAAGTGTTTACAGTTATAAAAAGTGTTTATGTATAAGTAAATGAAGAAGAAAAGTAGAGATAGCAGAATTACCATTGTCTGAGTTTGCATGACTGTATTGCCAGGAAGGCTGAAGTGTTTCTAATAACTTAATTAGTGATTTGAAGTTAAGTGTAAAATTTGTGATTTTAAAATTAAATGTTTGTTTTTGTTAATCAAAAGTTGTATTTTGCCTGAATCTCTTTTACTGCACCATTCATAAAATATTCGAACCAAAGCGGGAGTGATAAAAAGATTAAATATACTCGGCCAGTATATATAATAACAACATATAAAGGAAGGGTAGTTGAGAGTTGGTTTATCTTCAATTCTTGAACTAATTCAGATATAAAGTGGCGCAGTCTTTAAATATAAATTTTCTTTATATTTGAATTAGAAATCAACTTACAACGTATCAATTAGTTAAGAACATCGTAATAGTAATCATGTCAGATCCAAAGTAAGGATTGACAAGAAGTAGGATCCAACACCAGGAACACTCAGTAAAGAAATACCTCTGTAATTCTCACATTCAGTTTTATTTCCCTTTTTTATATATGGGTACTATGAGAACTCTACACCAATCATCTGGAATTCGTCCCCCTGTCCAGGCCTTCTGAACTTTTCTGTTTCAGTCGCCCCTATTATGTCGATCTGGTATTTAACCAATTCCTCAGCTAGCGTCATTTCTTTGCCATTCAGGCTTCTTATATTGATAGTACCGATCTTGAACTCTGGTGATGTTCAGTTGGGGTGTGTTTTAGGATTTGTTCCAGTTGCTGACTTTTTGCTGTTTGCTCTAGTTCTCTTGCGAAAACAAATGGGGCCTCGTTTAACAGGGCGATGCCCCAGCCGGCATGAAATTCTGTCATATTGTACTATCATTTTATATTGTGATTTAAGCCAGTAAGAATACAATTTGGTTGGCTAAATCCCAAATTGCCAGCCCCCATCCTCGTTTGTTCAGTATCCAGGTAGATACCTAACAGGGAGCACTACAAGAAGGTGAGAATTGTTCATTAGGTCAGAAGCCCTGATCGGTTCTCCACATTCCTTTAAAGGCTATGTGGAGGTCTCCTCTCAGTTATACAGCTTTGACCCTTAAGCATTCCCAATTCAGGATCTCTCCTTGCTAATTCTTGAAATCTGTGGGCATCATCTGGTGGCTTCAGCTGTTGCACCAACTGGATTTTATACAGAAACAGGTTCAAGGTTTTTCAGAATATGCCGGAGTGACGTCCGAGAGATCCCAACCTGTCCAGACTGCCTTCAAGTTGATGTGCTCTGGTCTTCTGCAACTCCCTTACACACTCAACTGTGGCTTAGTTCCTGACCAAGCGTGGTCTACCTATTCATGGAAGGTCGCTTACTGAACCCTGTTCCTCAAAACAACCAATCAAACGTATAATCATTGATTTGCTTGGAGAATCTCTCACACTGTAATGGCGACAATATATTTGTCAGGTTATTGATCTTTGGTTTTGTAAGTAAAATTTCAGAATTTGTGTTCGCCGTTCTGTCGTGAATTCTTCCATGGTTAATCTCCAAGGACTTCTTTATAAAATCTGTAAAGAAAAATATAAAAAAAGTTATTAAAACTTCAGACCCCTTTGTGACTTTTGGCCTACCTTGTATAATGACACAAGACACAACCATTTATTCTCTAGAGTAAAAATGTGATGTACAGTACTTTCATTCTTGTAGATAAACTTATACATTGGTTATACATAACTTTTAATTTTTCAGGAAATGACAATGTATATTAGAATATTAATTAAAATCTTTAATCAATACCTTCCTATATTTTGACAATGTTACATTGCCATCTTCAGGGATCACAAAACAATGAAAACTGCATGCACTCACTAACACTAAGCAAATGAGGCTGAAGAAAGGCAACTGAAGTAAGTCTTAGAGGTCCTAAAGGTGCCTCGTAGTGAGCTAAATTGGGTTGTCTTGGCCACTGGGCTGATGTTCATAGAATGCAAGCTTCACAAATTTGGGACAGTCTCACGTCATGCTCCCAAATTTGTTGAGTTTTGAGAAGTTTTTTAGAGCTGAGGCTGATTCCAGGAATAATCTTTCATACTTGTACTTGCCGCAATATAATAAAATGGCCTTCTTACAGTGTATTCTGTGGTGAGTGTCCAATGCATGGTCAGTAAGTCCTGAGTGGCTGTGTTGGTGAAACCGGATGTAATCCTTGTGTGTTTGGATATCCTGATATTGGCTGAATTGCCTGTTTGGCTGTAGTAGGACAGTTTGCAACTGCAAGGGACCTGGTACCCCAGGTAGGTCTAAAGGAAGTGGCTGGTCTTTGGTAGAGCAGATAAGAGATACCAATTTCTTATGTGGTTTGTAACAAGTTGTGAGGTCATATTTTCTTAGGATTTGTTAGTTTTTTGGATAGCCTCTTGGTTTTAATATTTTTTGGGGGTTGTAGCCATTGGCTAAGAAGGTGTTAAGGATATGATTAAGTTCATTAGTTAGGGCATTGTTATCTAAACTGATTAATTTTGCCCTTTTATATAGGGTTTTTATAATCCCATATTGTTGTGAGGGGGAATTTTGTGACTGCTGGTGAATGTATCTACCTGTATGTGTAGGTTTTCTGTAAACAGAGAAAGCCAGGGATCCACCAGGCTGCTGTGTAATCAAAGTGTCTAGAAAAGGGAGACTGTTGCTGTTTTCCTTTTCCAAGGTAAACTGGATCCTGGGGTGTTGATTGTTTAAATGTGTTTAGAAGTTGTGGAATGTATGACGGCCATGTGGCCAAATAGCGAACACATCCACATAGCATAGCCAAACAGTGGGTTTATGTGGAGCAGAGTTTTTTTCTTTTTCTTCAAAGGTCTTCATAAAGAAGTTGGCCAGGGGTGGAGAGAGAGAGAGTGGAGAACCCTCTATCTGTTTGTAGAATTTTCCTTGCCAAACAAAATAGCCTGAGTTCATGGACTGAAATAGGGCTGAGATATCGGGAAGAAATTTGGCTTGGATGAAGTCTAAGGTATCTTTGAGTGGGACATTAGTGAATAAGGAGGAGACATCAAAACTGACCATTATGTCATGAGAGGTTTTCTATAAATGGCTTTAAAGTGGGCTGAGTTTTTTAATGTGTGCTGCCTGTATATTGTGTGAGCACTTTGGCTAAATGTTTGACTAATTTGTATGTGAGGGAATTGATGTTATCCACAATGGGACATAATGGTACATTCTGATTATGGATTTTTGGTAATCCATTTGGTAGTTTTTTAGAGGAAGAGCTTGCCGCGACACTGAACATCGATCTTTGGACAATTCTTTCAAAAGTCTCGAATGCTTCAGTAGAAATAGAATATGATGTCAGCATTAAAAAATTTGAAATTTAAAAAAAGAACTCAGTTTCCAAACCTCGACTGCCACTCAACACAGTAATAAACCTGTCATCCTTTACCCTGAAGGCAATCAGCGCACTCGTGCATGGCCACAACTTCGCCATAGCACCAATAAAAAAAGATCCCTACTGAAGAAATAATGATACAGGTAGAACATGGTATCTGCAACCTTCCCAACCATACTGCAACAATATCAGACTCATAAAAAAGCTTACCTGCAGTTCAATTTCCCAAATTTACACAGAATTAGTTGGTCTCTGAGTGTAGTATGTTAGTTTACCTTCATTTTTATTGTTCCAGTTGTTACCATGCTAATGTAAAACCAATCTTACATACACATTTGACAGTATTGCAGAGTTTACATCATTGCTGCCATAGAAATCAACTAGTGGAAAATTACTAATAACAATAACACTAACATGTGAAACACATAACAAGCAGAAAGGCAATTACCTTCATTGGGAAGTTTGGAATGACTTTAATGCTTGAAAAACTTTACTGCAAACTGTCAGCAGCATATCAAAGCTAAATGTTAAGTTTCATATTCTTTACATAAAAATATTTTTAAACAGGAAAATTTTTATGAGGGCTGTTCACCTGGCAAATGCTTGATGGATTGCTTAATTATGACTATTTAATGTCAAAAACTATTTAACAGAATGTTGAGTTTAACAATATGCTGACTATTTAACAGAAAACTCCTATATTGCATCCTGGCAGTACTAATGGGATGGAGTCCTCCAAACATTCAGAAGAACTGACATTCTGCTAGTTATTGTTATGAATAAAGAAATTTCCACATACTTTTTATCTTCATCAAATAGTGCAAGACAGATAAGTCCTATTTTTAGCTTTGGCTTTTCTAGAGTTCCATTTGCAACAAAATGACTAATAGCATTTGATAATTCATTTAAGCTGAAATGGGAAAGTATAAAAATTAATTCAGTTATTTTTTAATCAACAGTTGTGAAATTCTTTAAGAAAATTTAAGATCATGTTTTCTTATTATGCCAAAATGTATTTTCCACATTAAAACTACCAGAATATTTTTAAACGAGTGACATGATAATCTATATTTTGTATAACTGGTTAACAGTGACATTACTTATAATACTGGAAATTATTATATATTACAAAGAGATGGCATGAAACTACATGTTATTAATACTAATATCATGAATTAAATGTGAATGTTTTGTAATTCCAAAATAACTATGATGATGATCCATTCATTATCGCCATCAACAACTGCCCTAACACAAAAACTATTGGATCAGGAAGACCAAAGCTCTTTATCTCTTTCTAACCACCCATATTCATTAAAAATCATTTAGAATATAAAACAGAGGGGAATTTTACACTTAAAAGCACATGCACTTTTTCTTATCGGAAGTTTATGAACAAGTCAATAAAAGTACAATCCCCCCCAGTAAAGGCTATATCAGCATCAGCCATCCAACAAGATGTTCTTTCATCTGAAAGAAATGGTTAATAATTAACTAAATTTTTGCTATTTTTTAATATTCAGTTACCTGGAATAACAGCAACTAACATTTGAGATTCTGTTTGAGTAATGAATTTCTCCCTCTAATGAGGTATGAAGTTTTATTAACTGTATAATGACAGTGTGATCCTAAAAATCACGGTAGATATCCTAATGTAAAAATTGAAAACAAATTACTGTTTGTTTTCAATTGAAATTAAAGTACTGTAAAACTGGTTCATATTAGTTAATTTCCAGTCTGTAGGATTGGCTCTGGGAAGAAGGGAGTGAAAAAAAAATAAAGGTTAGCTCTAGAGCACAGGTTTCCTGAGCAACCGAAGAAACACCATAGGAGTTGGATGACTTTTTAAGTATCCAAGATGATAAGATTCTTCTGATCTCTCACTGAAAAAGAAAGACAGGAGACACAAAGTGTGTGTGATATGCAGTAGTAGTAGATCAAGAGATTTTCATTGATCACCGGTGTATGAGTTTGAAAAAAATATGTCATCATTTGGCAATCATACTGAAGAATCATCTAGCTGTAGAAGGAATCGTAGGTGGAATAATGGGCAAAAGTCAAGATTTGTGCTTTTGTCCTTTGCAAAGTGTTTTTTTTTATATTTTTTTTTTAAATGATTTATTTACAGAAACATGAACAAGGGCTTCAGTATACAATGAAAAAGAAGCTTGGGATTTGTAATGAGTAAGATGTGACACATTTTACTGTCAACTACCTTAATGCATTGCTAACAAACCAAGTCTCTGACCCAGGATCACAATTTAAAGTAGAGTGAAGATAAGAACATTCATGCGTCTATGAATAAGTTCTGTTATGCATTCAGAACAAGTCTTGGAATCAGAAGACTGAATGAAATAGTCCAATATGAGAAAGAAGTAGAAATTATGGAGGTTGTTTTCTGTGGAAATTATGGAGGTTGTTTTCATTGTATTATAGTATAATGAATGATATGAAACTAGATTGGTACATGTAATAACTGCATAGGGTGAGGAGAGGAGAGAAAAAACTGCACTAAATTTGACTGAAATTAACAGAGAGAGAGAGAGAGAGATGATAACTATGGTATAAAATTCGAAGATTATTAGTGATGAAAAGATCATGTCTGGAAGGATGAATAGAATTTTGGTGGATACATGTACTATTTGGATCAAGTCACTGGCAATGAAGAATGTCTCAATACTTTTCCAGCAAGGTGGAGATTAACTTTCTTATTAGAATAATCGAACTGCAGATCCAGATTTGAAGAAAGAAAACCAAGAAGACATCAGTGGTTTGTTGACTTAGCAGAGCATGCATATAAGCAGCAAATTAAATACAAATTAAGGTTAAAAAAAAACACCTTAGGTCTGAATAAATCAAAAAAGGAAGAATCCATGTCATGTAATCTTTAACGCACATGATAAGAATGTATGTGTGTGAGCACGCACATGGGCAGATTGTCCTTTAAGATGGAAAGAATAAAGATGAATGCAGTTCAGGAAAAGTAAGATATGGATTACTGGTTTACTGGTGAAGAATCTTAGTGTATTCATTTTGGTAGATTATGGAGACTACAATTAAAGTTGAGCTTACATCAGTATAGCTCAATCAGTATGGTCGGAAAGACCTGGGTTCAATTCCTGTCAGTGATGTGAGGAACCTTTATCTGGTCTTTTTTGATGAAAGGTGAGTTAGCTGGTCTCATATGGATGTAGTTTTTTTTTTTTTTTTTTCTTTCTTTTTCTCCACCTGGAAACTCAGATTTTTCATCCCACAGAACGGGGAAATTCTGTTTTGGGAAGTGTATGTGGAAGTTCCCCATGAACACACATGGATTACAGTCATGAATATCTCCCAACCATATGCTGGTCCCAAGTGCAGATAAAATGGTGGGGAGAAGCAATGGTGAACTACCCTGTTAAAAAAATCTCACCAGAGATACTTTGTGGGCAATGCCTACAAAGTCACCCAGGGTCAGAAAACGACTGAAAGGGAAAAAGAAAACAAACGCCACAACCACAATTAAAGTTGTTTTTTTTTCTTTGCATGTTATTTTTGAATGTGAAGCCTACTCACCCTATTGTACATTATTATTATAGGTGGGCTAAAGATTAGACAATTGGGAAACATCCCATTCTAGAGACCAAACATGGAACTTTTTCAAGCCACTTTGGGCCTTCAGCAATCAGCATGGTGGAGGTGGTCTTGCAATGAATGATGAAATTCATCCACCAACTAAAACATCCATGACTGAAATGAAATTCAAATCTGTGGTCTAGCAGATGGGCAAAAGCACAATCCAGTTGGTCAAACAGGCTAATTAAAGTTAGAAAGAGTAAATACTTTATTTAGGTTGGGTGTGTTGAATGTTCTGTAATATTATGAAATAATTATTGCAATGTAAAAAGATGGAAGCCAAAATGAACAATAGCTTTAAAACAGATGGCAGACCTACCATGTGAGAAAGATGTAAATTTCCTCCTTTAACTGTTTGCAATTATTAAAAGATTTAGTATAAGGGAAAAACTGGAGATTTTAATGAAGCATATTATGGCTTTGGCTTTCACTGAAATCCAAATTTCAAGAAGCTGTAATTTAACTGAATTGAAATCTCATTTCAGTAAAACTGAAGTGAAAACAATTTTGTTCAAATTAATGTCAATCTCAGGATCTCTTCTAAATCTGATTTGCTTTTCTGTGTTGGCAAAGAGGATAACCGTATAAACCCCTCACTCCATACAGTTATCCTCTGTGTTGGCAAAGAGGATAACTGTGAGGGATTTCTTCATTTTGCATCTCCACTCTCCAACAGGCAGTGATTTCAAACATAGATAAGGGTGTTTTTGAATATGATGGAGATGAATTTCAGTGCTTAGTATAAGATCACCATTCTACTCACTGGAGGCTTAAGTGGGTTGGAAAGTTGAATGCTTGTCTCTAGAGCAAGGTTTCTGGATTATTTAATCCATAACCTATCCCATAGAACTAAAGTACTATCTATAGGTTTATATCTTTCCTGGTTGGGATTCACAAAATACTGTATATTCAGGTAGTTGTAATTTGCAACAAGTAAGTAGACTCAAAATAGTGTACATACCAAAGTTGACAATTAAGAAGTACATGGAATATAAGTAACAAATTTTTGTGAGTTGAAAACATTTGAAAAAAAAATTTTTGATCTTACTTAAAATTCTTGTTGTTATTCACAAAAGGACAATACGATTAATAGATGTCCCCCCTTGTTTTTTTCTCTCATACAGAACTCACTCTGGCACTGTTTTTGCCATATGCCTCTACTCTAGGTATTTTCATATGCATTATTCTACTGAACTGGCTTCAATCATTTTCCCACGTTCCCTAAGCCTGTAAAAACATGCACTGCTAGTTAACACCAATTCAGAACCCAGCTTCAAACCTACTGATCTAACTTCTCATCTCCTTTCAATTCCATTCAATCTATGTTCACACTGTAAGCTGATCTTACAGCATATAAATATACAAAAGCATTTGGTAATCTTCAAAAATATACCCAAAAAATTAAAAATTACTATGTAAAAAATATCCACTGCATTTTCCATAACTAGTGTTAATGATAAGACAATCATTAAAACAGATAAAACACTTCTAAATAATAATTTTAAATCACTGTTCCAGAAGAGACTAGCTCTAGTCATAGTATGCTGAAAATCGCAACAGAACTAATGGTTTTTGATTTTAAACAAATTCTGGTACACTTTCTTTATCTTCTCATCAACCCCAAAAGAATCACTCTTTATTTATTATTATGTTTTTTTGTTTTGTTTTTTTCTAAACGTAAATCATTCCCATGAAGGGCTGTAGGCCAGCTGTACGTTAGTACCATGGTTGGGCTAAGATTTATGTAATACAAAAACTCCACTCTAGGAAATCAAAGACTGAATTTTTGAATTGCTCCAGGCTTCCAAAATAAGTAGGATGGTGGTCTCAGACAAGGGGGAAGGGGGCGGAAGAAATTCATCAACCAGCTAAAGACATTAACAAATATCCATGCCCCACAATGCAATTCGAACATATGCTCTTCGAAAATGAAAGTGCTATCTACTCAAGTCAACAAGACAAGCGATTACAACACAAAGGATGCAACTCTCACATTTGATATCAAATATGACTTTCCTCGTTCTCTAGATCATTTCAGCTTCTGTATTTGTTGAGTGTGTCTTTCAATGTGACCAGATCATGTCAGTTTGAGCAAGTGAAATATTGACATTAAATACTTAGCTACTAAACTATTTGCTTGTTTGATGACTCCAGAAATTGTTAACATGAGTCAATATATATTCTTTAACGCAACCATTTCTTATTTTCCTATATTCGACTTTTCTTAACTTTCTCAGACTTTATCCACTGAACCTAATCAAAAGCATTTTCCAAAACCAGAAATATCACAAAGAGACACTTTTCATTTCTCAGACCAAAAAATTGAAATATCAACAAACCCCATTTCTAAAACCAAAATAATAACAGTGTTCAACTCTATACATGGGATGAAAAATGTTGTGTTGACTTACCAGTCAGGCAAATATTTCGTTAATCAGATCTTAGCTTGGGTGTACTCTGCCACAGTTGCCTAAATATATCACAATCATGCATTTAATCTCAGATCTGGTAAATTTATACTTTTGTGAATAATATAGCTACTTTTTATTTAGCTAATTAGTGTGTTTATCAGTCTGTTAAAAAAAACAATGCATTTTATAAGTGACACAAAGCCATTTATTATTATTATTATTATTATTATTTTATTAATGATACTATTTTTCACTACATTTTCACTTGTAACTTATGCCTTGAACTGCTTTTATGATAAAAATCTAATTTTTGCTATTAAAACATTCTGTAGCATAGAAACTCAATGTAATGAAACTCTTAGGCAATGTTTCCATGGATGGATAGTTGTGCAGAAAATGAAATGCTCCCACACACACAAACTCCAATGTTGCAGTACAGCTGGCTTAGTCATTTGTTTTCTATGTATATTACAAAAAAAACTTTTAAAGTGTTGTGCAGTGATCAGGTTGTGTAAAAATTTTCCACACAGAGCGGTAGCAGGTCTGCACAACTGTTTTAAAAATAATAATAATGGAGAGAGTGTTTCCCAATAGGTTTACACATATAATTACATTAGTGCATTTCTGAATTCTGACTGGCACTGAAATACTGTTGGATGGAGAGGACCAATGATGTGATATGACATGCTGACAACTCAGACAAATGAAAAACATTTAGGTTAGAATCAACATAAATAAATGATCCACGTTGAAGCTTCTGGAATAGAGAACTATGTAGAAACCAAAATTAAAACAAATAATTCACTGACTGAGATTTATTATTTGCAAGCTGACATTTTACTATCTAAACTAACATTATCAAAGGCACTTTAACAATACCCACTCAAAGAAGACATAAAATGACATTGAGAATAAGGTCAGTCATCACATTCATGGAAGGTGACAATGGCACTGTTGGTAGTGATTCCTGTTATTAGTGATGATGGGTAGATAGGGTGGTGTGCCAAAATCTATGTAAGATTATACTACAGGCTCTGTTCAAGTTGCCCATGCTCCATAGAGCTTGTGCCAGTTCCAGGAACAGTCCCTCAGACTTATTTCCATCTGATGAAGTTGTCCTTCTCCAAGGCATGAGTTGTGATAGTCTACTTTTTAGTTATCCATCCTATCTGAAATACTGAGTTCCCAATGGCAGGGGATGATGTGGACACCTTAAAGGAGAGGGATCATAGTAATCCTCGAGTTATCTTAGGAAGGTAGATATCTTGTTTAAAGGTTTATATACTGTTCTGTGTTGCATCAGAAGAGAGTGCAGTTTATTTGGGGAAGGGGGTTCCAGGTGAAGCAGTGTCCTATGGATGAAATTTCTTCTACTCTAAAGGGCAGAGTGTTGATAATTCCAAGTTTCCAGACAGGATGTTGGTGTGAAATGGCTTGTAGATATCTGTGTGTGTGTGTGGGGGGGTTATGATAAACCACCTGATTGCCTTGTAACTCAAGTATCCAAGAAGACTACAGCCCCTTCATTTCCCTCTTCCAATTTTAACTAATTTGGGGATGATATCATTGAGGAAATGTAAAAGTTAGAAAGAGAGTGTTGGTCATACAGTCAAATGGCACAGACATTGTCTACCATACTTTGGGCTTCAGGAGTACTGAATTAAGAATCAAATAATTCCATGTATAAGTTAGCAATGGGGGGGGGGGGGGAAATAAGTGGGGAGCCCAATTCTACACCTTCAATCATCATCATCATCAAATTCCTGCCATGTACCCTCAAGGGGTGTACAAGATATGATAGTACTACATGAAAAAAATTACATCATTACTAACTTCCTATCTACAGTTTTCCTCCAAATCAGTCTATTACTCGTCAAGACTCCAACATTATCAGATCTTATATTTCTATCGTCTAAGGCACTTTGTACCTTATCAATCCACCTATATCTTGGTCTTCCTCTGGGTCGTTTTGCTGCCAACTTGGCAGAGAACACGTGTTTTGCTAATCTTGCTAACCTGAATATAACATTTTGTATTTTATTGCTCAGAAAGATCTCACCAGTTTTTGTCTTTTTTGTTTCAGTCACCCCTATTATGTCGATCTGGTACTTATCTAATTCCATCTTATTACTTATCTAGCTCCATTTCTTTGCCATTCAGGCTTCTTATGTTGATAGTACCGATCTTTAACTCTGGTGATGTTGAGTTGGGGTGTGTTTTCAGATTTGTTCCAGTAGCTGACTTTTCGTTGTTCATCCTGGTTCACTGGCAAAAACAACGGGGGCCTTGTTTAACCGGGCGACGCCCCAGCCGGCATGAAATTTTGTTATGTTGTACCATAATTTTTTTATTTTGGTTTAACCAATAAGAATACAATTTGGTTGGCTAAATTGCAAATTGCCAGCCCATCCTTGTTCGTTCAGTATCCAAGTAGATACCCAACAGGGTGCACCACGAGAAGGTGAGGATTGGACATTAGGTCAGAAGCCCTGGTCGGTTCTCCGCATTCCTTTGAAGTCTATGTGGAGGTCTCCTCTCAGTTATACAGCTTTTACACCTTCAATTTGTTTAAAAATTGATCATTTCTGCTAAAATACCCTGATTTCAGACATGTTTAAAGAGTTTACAAGTGTCAGGGGGATAAATTTTGAAAAGGAGAACTAGTGTATCCTCCAATGGAACAGTGGCGAATTCTCCGTTCTTGCTATGCTTCCTGCGCAAGCTCATTAATTGAGAAAGAAGTAATATTTATTTGTTAATAAATGCATGCATTTATAAGCATTCCATTTAGGCTTTTATTTTTGTAGACAGAAGACATTTTAAGCTTGCATGACAATAATTGAGCTTTACGTTGTGTATCTGAGGCCGATGCTAGTCAAGCTACCTTGGCTTGCTCGGTTGTAGGAGCATCCAGATCCTCGCTTCAGCACTGTGATTTCACGCGTGTGCATAGCCATTTCTGCTCCCTCCACATCATCTCACCCTGTTGCTTAAACATGGGCATAGGCAGTCAAAGTAGCTCTAGCCAGTAAGCTTCAGCCAGCTTTTACAAGTTTGCGTGTTGCTTCGGAAAATTAAGTTATAACCAACTTTTTATGATGATGTTATTGACCAGTTCATAAAGAAGAACTGTAGGGTAGAATTTGTATTCGAGCTAAATTGAAAAAGATTGAATATCATTTGTAAAATAAATGTTGTATTTGTATGATTAAATGTACATAAATTTCTAAATACAGGTAGCCCTCGTATAATGCGGTACTTATACAATGCGGTTTCGATATAATGAGGTCTAAAATTGTAGAAAGAAAATTCCTCTTGTTGAATGCGGTACTTTACAACACGGTTCCAATAAAAACACGGTCTACAAATTGTAGTAACCATTTATCTCTTCATATGTTTTTCACTGAGCGACTTAAAAATCGAATTTTATCTTTGTTAAATTTGTGTTTGCCTGTATCCCACATGTAATTATAAGTAGCGAATTTATATGAGGGGAAATATCCTTTAGCATGCATGTACCTCAATTGTTTACCATATAAAACGTTTATTGTTGAAAATTGTCCTCGTGTCTGCCAGGAAAGTGCATTAAAAATCATGTGTGTTCATCTCAAGCTGAGCACTTTATTTTCTGGTGAGTTATATATAATATGTAATGATTGTTTTTTTGTGTAAAAAATTATTTTTATAATAATGGCCACAAACTGCAATGAAAGGGAAAAACTAACAATGAAAACCAAATTAATTTCTCTTGAAGAAAAATACTCAAAATCTTGGATCGGTTGAAAAATGGAGAAAAACCAGGAGTTTTTGCAGGGACTTTGAATTTAAATGAATCAACAATTCGAACAATCAAACAAAATGAACATAAAATTCGAGAAAGTGTTTATTGCTGGGTCAACAATAAGTGCAAAGTGCGTTGCTCGTGCATGCGATATTATAATGGAAAAATGGAGAAATCTCTAACGCTTTCGATGGAAGATTGCACCTCAAAAGAAAATTCCTATGGATGGAAATCTTATTACACAAAAAACGCTCAGAGTTTATAAACATTTATAGTGCAGACGAGGTGTTCAAATGCTGATGAAATCCGGATTATATTGGAAACAAGTGCAAAAACGCACCTATATTTCAAAAAATGAAAGATCAGCTCCTGGATTCAAAGTTTGCAAAGACAGAATTACTCTACTGTTTTGTAGTAATGCATCAGGTGATTACATGATGAAACCAGTGTTTATTAACCAATCTTCAAATCCTCGTGCTATGAAAGATTAAAACATGAACTATTTTATTTGCCTAAAACATTTATGCATTATGTGCAATGAAGTTCAAGTACAATTTGTAATTTTTATACTATGTATTTGTTTCATAGTTTATATGTTTTCTTAACCCACATGAATTACCTGAATTAAATAAAAATATTTTTTTTTTGTTGGATATGTTGTTTATATAATAATAATAAAAAAAATAAAAAAAAACCGATTTCGGAACATAACCCTACTTTTTCTATGTGATCTGAGAATCGCATAACGCGGCATTTCTGCGGAACCTAACATCCACATTATACGAGGGTTACCTGTACATAGTTTTAAATGGTCAGTAATTCATTATTCCGCTAATCAGACTTCAATCATACCTCTCATTCCCTGAATGATAACAAGAGCAAGCGTGAATTTCAAGATAGCATTCGCCCCTGTACTGGAACATTCGCAAAAAGGGACAACACACTGAAGCTCACTGTTTAGTTCTCCTCTAATTCAATGTTCTGTTAGTGGTTTTAAAGAGCATGGAATGTACGATGATATCTGCTGATGTGTTTGTTGAGTTCAGATGTCAAGTGTTTAGCTGGTTTATAGGCAGACCAAACAGATTATAACAGAAAAATCAGCAATCTTCTTAAAGACTCCAGTAAACATCAGTTAACTGATTGGGTTCTTACTAAACTTCAAAAGAAAAAAGTGTATAATTTGTTTATTTTTTTTTTTTTTAAAAAGATATAATTTTTTTTATTATGCATATATAACTTCTTAGCCAAAAGAAGTTATAATAATTCAGATTAAGTAATAATGAGTCAGATAACTTCTTAGCCAAAAGAAGTTATCAGAAAGCTAAAATTTTATCATGTCAAACCATATGGAGTCCTCAACTCTCCCCATTTATTAAAACTTCTCACTTTAAGACATTAAAAACAACTTCAATCCTGACAGATTCTGCCATTATGGTCAATTTTGACATTACTTTATCCTTCACCTGTACCACTGACAGAGACCCTTAACACCTAAGCTACATTTACCCTCTGATATTTTTGAATTATTCAGATTCACCTGAAGGTATTCGGATTACCTTTCATGCAAAGGAAAAATATACAAGCAGCAAGTTGGGACAGCAATGGGTTCTCTTATTTCCCCCCCCCCCCACACACCCACCCACTAATCAATTTCTATAAGGAAAATTTTGAAATTTCCTAGCTGAGTCAGGTGATATTTCTTTATTTTGCCACACAGTCTCTTTAGTTCTTCTGTTCAAAACTCCTTTATTTCTCCCCATAATATTTGTACATTTTAACTTATAGCATACATGTGAGAGTTTCTGATTTTCTTTAAAAAAATTCCTTCAGTCAAAGCTGTATAACTGAAAAGAGACCACATAGCCTTTAAAGGAATGCAGAGAACTGGCCAGGGCTTCTTCACCTTCGTGTGATGCACCTTGTTAGGTATCTACCTGGATACTGAACGAATGAGGATAGGCTGGCAATTTGAGATTTTTGAAAATTTATTAATAATGTAAACTTGTTCATGTAATGCTCTCATAATTACCCAAACACCTGTGAAAAGTATATAAGAAAATTAATGATGATGATCCAGAAAGTATTCCTCAGCAGGTATTCTATTGTATAGTAAAAGAAGCAGATCTATAAAAGATGATGGAAGATGTTTTATTGCCTCATAATGGATGTCATGAGATCCTACTGTAGTGGCATGAAAGAAAAAGAGAGAGAGAGAGAGAGAGTGAGATTCTCTTTTTAGAATGTGAACTATGGCTCTAGTTCATAGAAAAGTTGAGCTGCTGTTGCTTTTTCTTGTTCTTCTAATGTCAAAAATTCAAGACGAAAGGAAAGTGTTGTTAAGATCTTAGCAAATTTTCCCTTAAACATTCTTTAGGTTTAGCAACTAAAGATCCATTATGTTCCAGAAGATAAATGATGTGTTCGATATCTACCCTTCTTTTTTCAAATTTCATCCCAAACAACTTTTGCACCAGATATATACTTGACAAATGATGTAAACTTGATTCATGGATGTATTTGACTCTCACATCTAACATAACATGCTTTGACAAGAGAATGTTTAAAAGCTATGATATCTGATGAGTAGAAGTATCTCTCTAAAATATATTCCAAGCAATGTCTTTGTTGTTGTTGCTTGGCATTCAGGATTACATGGTGGCATTGGATGAAGTGGAAATCAAGCTGATTTTTTTGGAATCGTCTTTTTGCTGCCTGGACAATACAATCTGCTTCATTACTGCTTCATTGACTTTGTTTGGCTAAACAGCATTAAATTTTGAATGATGGAAAAAAGATTTCAATCATGCTGGTCAATTTTCCACATGGGCATATCCATATAAGAGAACGTGGTTCCTGTGAAAATATTTTACAAATCACAAGAAAATGGCATTTCCATAAATGTTCTCTTTCACAAGGACAGTGTTTCTCTTCTGCATGAACAGTAGAAGAGTTGCAAAATATAATGCATCCATTATTTAGGAGAGAGAGAGAGAAAGAGAGATATCAATATTGGCAAGCATGTGCTCAACAATCTGGCCTTACCCATTTATGATGGTGCTACTCTGTTGGGTAATACCAATCGTGTTGTCATCACCTCACAGAGTACTGCGTCTATTAGTCACCCATAAGAAGTATGGGCTGAAGTAGTTGCAATATGAGTATCAAGATCAATCTGTGCTAACTCAGAACTTAATGGTAGATAAATAGAGAATATTGCAATAAGTAATTTCACTGAGAGGCAAATGGTTACCACTTCCAGAGCAGCATTAAGGTGGATGAAGCGAAAAGGAGTATGGATGCCCACTAGGATAGTAAGTCTGTCTCCAGTTCTGTCCTTCCTATGTTATCCTTCCCATTCGTCTTTTAGGACGGGTTGAGTTCCTCCTAATGAGGAGCTTATGACAAATTAATGCAGCTAGTTCATCACTCCTCTGCTGCATCCCCTAAGGGGTCATAAATATTCATTTATGACTATATTTCCATGATGTGTTCAAGGGGCTGGCTTGCCTGTTCTGAGGAATGAAAAACCTGAGTTTCTGGATGAAAAAACCCCCTTAACTCTGTATTAGACCGGCTAACTCACAGTTCGACGAAAGAGACCAGATAAAGGTTACTCATGTTACTGATGGGAATCGAACTCAGGTCTTTTTGACCAAAGGTCTTCATCTATATCAGTTATTATGGAGGCTCATTCTGTCCTTACAAAGTGAAATGCCTTAATGTGGATCCTCATGAGGTTTTAAAAAGAACTGATTTGTGTTTCTGCAAAAGAACCTTGATACCACCAACATTTTGGCAGAATCTATGACAATTCCAACAGAAGAATTTTCCCACCCTTTGGCTTTGCACTTATCTCATTTACAATAGGATGAGAGCTTCTTGCCTGGTTTGTATTTGTCAAGTGATTCCAGGAAGTATGGATAGCCAGTGTCCATTTGTTACTCTAGAAAAATGCTTAATACATCATCTGATGTTCAGGATCACTTGTGGTTCATTTACATTCAGTGAAGTATTCATTTTTGGCATGAGGGTGAAAGGAGAAACATGAAGAGATGCAGGAGTATGGAGTAGAATAGAATGTAAGCTAGAAAAGTAACTAGTAAGGAAGACCAAATCATATCATGAGAGTAGAGTAGCAGCCATTAAAGACAAAAGAAATCACAACATTCTTTGAGTTGAGAGTGGCTGTGTACCTACATCATTAATTCAGACTTCTGACTGGCTAGTCTAGGTGAAATCAACTGTGTTCTTCTCCTTTGGTTGCCTGAGATGGAATATCTGCTAGTCAACTAGTGTTAGAAAATGTATGTACAAGTACATCTAAATTCCAGTTGTAATAATATTAGCATGTATATTTTATATGAAATTCAGATACATAAATAAAGATAGTAAACATATTTGCAAAAACAAAAAAAAGCACACATTTTTTTTATAAAAATTTATCTGTAAAAAAATCCAAGTTATTTAGGAAAAATTCTTTAGCATGAAAAACCTGAAGTCACAGAAAGTTTAATATTGCAAATGCTTCAGTGAAGTCCCAAACTATAACTATGTACTGACATAACATAGCAAAAAACAGCAATATATCCTTCTTTAGAAACAATACAGAAGAGGTCTTTAGAAGTCTTGTGCATACAATCAAGGAAAGGGAATGAGTTCCAAATTCAAGTGTGCAAATTGCTCATTTAGTATTTATTAATAACTGAAAAGTCATTTCTCTTTCTAAAATAGTAAAACAAAATTCATTATAGGCCATAAATGAATGTGTGACACCACCACTTTGCTGTTTTAAGGATACTTGTGACATAAGACTGAATGATAAATGCACGTAAACACAAGAAAGATATTTAATTAACCAAATATTAACCATCACTTTGCTAATATTGGAGACATGAAGTGGGTAAAAACCATAGCATAAATTGGCAATATATTCCATAGTTCAGGAAAGAGACATCATGGAAAGTGCTAAAACACTTGTTTTTGAAGGCAGTTTTATTCAACACTGCGAATTTAGGAGCTGTTCAGGTCAGTTAGTGAATATGTTAAAGATACCAAGAAAGCAAAACAATGTTTTGCGAGTGAAATATATTCATTCTTGAGAGACACTTGTGACATTATAATTAGGAATTATAGACATTAACACAAGAATATTTTAATATTTGCCAAATATTTCAGTCTGAAACTAACAGACTATCTTCAGTGGCTATATAGGAACAGTTTTTAACAAGGTGGAATACCAACGATTGATCATTCAAAAGTAGAACGAGCTGCTTAATGTTACATTGCTAAGCATTAAAGAAAGGAAAAATTTCGTCAGAGTGATGACTAAATTAAAGGTATTCACAATTTCATATAATAATCTTAATTTATAAATAACATTATATTAATTTAGGAATTTAAAGTCTCGATAAAAAAAAATTTAATGTGTTATCCAGATTAAACTTTCCCATATTTTTGATAAGGATATACAGTCATTTTGATTCAAGTTAAGGTGTTGAAGTAAGGCCTCAGCACTCACTCTCTTTGAATAGCGATTGAATTCATAGCGACATCTGTGTAGAAGGCGAGTCTTGGACCAGAGGATGTTGTGGCTTGTTGTTGGTTTTGTCTTCCATCCAACCTTATATTTGTTTGCTGTTGTTTAACCCCACTTTCAAACATGAAGAAAATTTTTATTATACTGCGGCACTCTATGTTTGAAACACACAATTTTTGTGAGGGAATCAAGCACCAATTAGCACTACAGCTATAAGAACTTACTACAGGTCAAAATTGTCTTACTTATATATAGGATTTCCTGCAAGATTCGTATTTTAATGAGTGGTGCAATTAAACTGAAATTAGGCAAGCATAAGGATCAAGTTAAACAAGATATTTAATTCTCTCACAAAATTATTCTTACATAAGAAACAAGAACTCTATTAAGATCAATACAATTAGAAAACAATTTATGCATTCTATAAAGAAATTAGATTCTACTCAGCTGAGTACATCACTTATTACTGCTAGAACTTATGTATAAGGCTTTCACAATTCTCATCCGTGATGATTTCAACTTAGTTTCACTTTAAACAACATCATTATTCAGCATTTAAACATCATTTAAAAGTTAATTCTTTTTAGTCTCAGAGAAATATTCATAAACTTCAATTTATCAAACACTTAACTGGCAACTTCGATATCTATCAGAGGATTAAAATAGTTCTTAAAAGGTTCAGTCTTAAATATACATATGCATTGTGAGATAACACATTCAAACACCGACTATTTTTTTAATAAAGTTTCTCACATTTTGTTTCACAAGGAAATGTTTTATAATATCACTCAATCAAGCTGGACTAGCTGGCTTCAGCAACAAAAAATTTTACTTAGTTCTCTGGACACAAGCATCACTATCACACGTTAGTTATAGAATAGATATTCTTATCGGTATGATCATCATAGCTTGCACATTATGGAAAATTCTTACATTACTTCTAGGCACTCGATAATCTTCCACTTTAGACGACACAAAACTTGTAGTATCCCTGAGTTCAACAACTTATTTACCAAGACTGGAAAAGATATTTTCTTGCTCGTAATAACTTGTCTTAAGATAAATCTCAATCATATTATTATTATCTATTCACTCAGTTAAATTCCTTTACAAGGTGACAGGTAACTATAAATAATTATGAGTTTGAAGTAAGATTCATTAAAATCGGAACAAGCTTCCAAATCTTTGTTGCGACGTTCGATCTCAAGTTAGGTCACGTCTCACTACCTATCTACATTCACTCGATTTTCCTTCTGGTTCCTTCTTCCTCTATATTATAAATCCTCTCTCTTTTTCCCGCTCAAACCACGAAATTATCATGTGATCATTGTACCGTTCTCAATGCTAAGGCACACGCTATCATGAAATAACTTAGTGTTCTGACAGCAGCCAATCAAATCACATTAGCAGAGTCCTTTAGAAAAGTTTTCACTTTCCGTAACAACAAATAAAATGCATATATTACATTTCACTTAGGATATAATTACAAGTTATATTAATAATTTATACAAGATAAAATAACTAAAAAAAAAAAATTACAATTATTATTTCAATGAACAAATAACAGTAAGTGTTTAAATTACAATTTATTTAAGAGCAAACTTAGCTCAGGAAATGCAATTCATGTTAAATCATGAATGAAGTATTAATAAATCATAAAATTCTTCATTCATAATTTAACATTGTCTCTATCCTGTGCTGAGCCCATCCAGACTTATTGGATTTGTTGTGCAGAATGTATGATTGATTTTCTTGAATTCTTTTTTTCTATAGAGGGTCCTGTTTGTTCAAGTAGGACAGATTGCAGTTACAAGGAACTTGATATACACCAGGCAGAGACATGGAATTTAGCATTTATCTTTAGAAGAGGGGGGGAAATAGGTGGATATTTTGTTAA
Source organism: Typopeltis vanoorti (assembly GCF_054136105.1). Classification (NCBI taxonomy): domain Eukaryota; kingdom Metazoa; phylum Arthropoda; class Arachnida; order Uropygi; family Thelyphonidae; genus Typopeltis; species Typopeltis vanoorti. The sequence continues at coordinate 64,343,485 of NC_143557.1, forward strand.
TAGTGATATAAGTGGCTGTTAAATCATATTTCTTCAGAATTCTTGAAATTGGTTCTGAAATCCAGCAAATATATGGAATTGAAACTCAACGTATTGATTCCTTGTCATTCTGGATTGGACTGTAGGAATCGAAAAGATGTTGTGTACTTTTTTCTAAGAAGCCATTTAATTTCATGTGATGTTTGATAGTTGAAAGTTCTTTCTGTAATTCATGAGGAGTCGAACAATTAGTTCTAGCTCATCAGACTAAACATTTTATGATTCCTGTTTTTTTGATAAGGATGATGAGCAGATTGTTTAAGAATATAACGTCCAGTGAAAGTGGGTTTTCTGTAGACATCCTCCTCATCCGTTCACCTTCAGGTATTCTAACAACAACAGTTTAGAGAAAACCCACTTTCACTGGACATCATATCTGCAAGGAGATGTGTTTTGCATTATGGGAGATACTGGGACAGGAGTGATGTTAGCTTGGTCCACCTTTCCTATGAGTTGCCCAGTGTTGTATTACCTTACCCCGGTAAGGTAGTACAACACCATATTCAGTCCTGAAGATATTTTCGGGTGCAAACTTTGTTTGCTCACACTTGGATAAAGGATTAAACTAAATTTATTATAGTCTAACCAAGTGAAAAATAAACTTTCAATTACTAACACACAAAAGCACAATAACTTAGAGCAGTGGTTCCAAACCTTTTTCCACTTGTGTACCCCTTTTAAACCCATTTCTATAAACTGTATCCCTTGTTTTTAAAATAGCAGTGATTGAAACTTAACATTTATTGTTCCATAATTAATATTTTGTATTTTGTTTACTTTACTGTTTTACAGCCATTACTGATTATTTTTTGTGAATGGCCCAACACGTACCACAGTTTTGGAACCAATGACCTAGAGCAGGGGTCGGCAAACTGCAGCTTGCGAGCCACATATGGCTCTTTGGGTACATACATGTGGCTCTGAAATAAAATTGAAAATAAAAATAAAGCTATCATAGTTTCATTTATAAAATTTTTAAAGATTATACAGAGGGAGTGGGGGGGGGGGATGGTTGAGTACATGGTAGGCAGTGCAGCCAAACAGAGTGACTAATTAGGATTAGGTTTTAGGGTGCCTCGACATCTGAGCTCATTTTCAGAGCAACAAAATGACTAATGAGTGATCGCACATGTGTGTTAGCATTTCAACTCAACTGGCGGCTTGCTTTTATCTTTCAGTCTCACAATTTCCGAAAAATATATAAATACTGGGTTAACTCACAACACACTTTGTCCAAGTATTACTTAGCACTTCTGAACATATATCGAGCTTTGGCTGAAGGAGGAAAACCAACAATAAAAATCAATAAACAACAAGCAATTGGTTGAAATGTGGTCATGTGGATAACAGTGTTCACTTCAAATCTGACAAAACAGCAAGGGAGGTTAAAAGCAATAAAATCATATTGTTGTTTATTTCACCCCTCTTTTATTACTTGTCATTCTGCCGCTACAAATTAAAATAGTAGCAGAATGTTCATGGAATGAACATTGTGCCGCTATTTTTATTTTTTAAAGTATCCATTTTATTTCAATAATTTTTACTTACTTATTCAATTTTAATTTGTTTTGTTTGGATAATTAAAATATATAATTTATTTGGTTAATTTAAGTCTGCCTGTGGACCACCTGTCTCTTCGTTGAGGACCACCTGTGGTCCGCTAACCATAGATTGAGAAACACTGCTATAGAGCAGTGGTGGCGAACCTGTAGCACACCCAAGAATTTTGCTGGCACATCAACGATGTACATATGATATCCTTTTATATGTTTATAAATTATTCCACTTTTTTTTAATTGTTATAATACGTACAAGTTAAATTTTGTTTTACAGGAGAGTAGCTATGAAGACATGAATTTGATTGGTGCAGTATTAACAAAAGATCACACGACCCAAAGACAAATGGAACTGACAATTTTTGAGTTGAAATGCTAATTCTCTTCAACCGAATTCCATAACATCTGCAACTGTCATAACACCATTCACTATATATTTCTTAGTTTTAAGTTGTTTATCGTTCCGACAGAACTTCTCATTACCGTCAAGTTCAACTCATACAAAGTTTCAACCTTTGGCTGATTTTTATTGCCTTGTTCGCATTTGAGCTGGAAGGGGAACTCACACAAGTATTATATGGCATGTTTCAATTTGTGGTAGAATTTTATTTGACGTTAGCTTTTGTGATCTGTCATAATGACATCGAGAATTTCAAATGCAGTCAAACAAACACTTATTTCATGTAATTGGAAAATTGGACAATAATTTTAGTTAGATACTGTGTTTCCAGTGCAACATATGGTTTTGCTTGCCTATACAGGGTAGTTTCTGTGAGGGGGGGGGTACATGTGATTCATTAGTTAGTGCCGTTTTTATTCCAGCTGTCTCTAATTGCACTATTTGTTGAGAAATATATTACACAGACTGCAAAAGCCTCTGTACCTTATTCAGGGATACAATAAAACCTTTTTTTTCTTGCATCTATAGTATATAATGGTTGCTGGGAGAGGGCGTGGGCGTGTTGTTTTTTGTGTGGGAGGTATATATGCAAAATCTTTTAATGTCTTTTTTCGTAAAGTGAAATCAGGGGGTGCCAGTTATACGTGAGGGCAAGTTATATTCGACGGTAAGCTTTCGCCGACAAGTCGAAATCCTTCTTCTGTTTCTCCTGCTCTGCTGACTTCTATGGTGAGTTACAATGCATAAATATTTTTCTCACTACCGCTTTTTTTTTTTTTTCTTTCAAGCCAACATCATTAAAAGCAATTTAATAATACAATAATCAATAATTTTATACTGAATAATATAAATTTTTGGTGATCAGAATGGGATGTCAATGAAACTTACCACAAGTTAATTTAATGATGTTGGCCTGAGAAAACTACAATATTGTAGCATTAGTCCTGTGATTGATAACTAATTTAAATGCATACTTTTGTATTTGTCAACATGCTACACCGTATACATAAGTGTATTAATACTCATTATGATTATGCCATAATTAATTTTCTCCTCTACATATGCTTGTGAGTCATTATTTTCCGAAATGAATTTTATAAAAGACAGTTTAAGAAATAGAATGACTGATGAATCTAGTTTCACGTGTGTATTACTAAAAGTGACAAAATATGAACCTGATATAAAGCATTTGGGGATCTAATGTACAACAGCAAAAATCTCATTAATAAATTGATATTAATAAATTAATAAATTGATAATAGGTTGATATTGATTTGTATATGACAATGTCTATGTCAAATTATGAGTTCATTTTTATGAAATTCTATGTTAATTTTTAAACTTGTCTCAATAAAATTCTGCAATTTATTTTGTATTAATTTATGTTAATTAATAATTCCAGATAATGATCGGATGCTATGTATACTGAGTCTCAGTAAACAAAAGAAATTTCTTGGAAAACACAGCGAAATATAGACAAACCAGAGAAATACACATAACATGTGCAACAAATTTTATGAGATGATTTGCTGCTCCATCAAACCATATTTATTCCTGCAATACTCTCTCTCTTCATAAGTTTTTTTTTTAATTATGCCATCATAAATTCACTTATTCATGTTTAGAATTAATAGGATCATGCTATTCTCTCTACCCAGCAAATTATAGGACACACATATCACAAATGATAATTATTAATTATCCTTTACCATTAATGAAAGTGTTTCTACTCACACTTATTTTTTCCTATTCTTACATGTCTTATAAATGATAGTTCACATATTTTCATCTTTCAGTATTTCAAATATACCAATCAAATATAGCACTTTCCTTCATTCTTGTTTTCTAATAAATCCTAAAACAGATTGTTCCCCCACTCTACGCAGAAGTATTCAAAGTTATCCTGCAATTAATTGCATTGGACCAATTAAGATGAGCGCTGATGCTCTATGCCTGTTTCTTCTTCTTTGAGTAGTCTGCAAGACATGCTGTTTTATTGCAGCAATAAAACACGTGTTCCTCTTTTTGGTTCATCTTTTTTTGATTTGTGGAGAATGACCGGTTAGTTTGCCCTGTGTATGCGTTACAGAGTGAAGTGTGAATAGTAATATAGTGAAACAAATTTAAACATAAAAATACATTTTTAAAAGGTAAGTGTAATTAATGTAATTTAATATTATTTTACTTGTTACTTTTATGATTTTTTTTTGGCTTTAAACCGAAATAATTTAATTTAGGATTAATTAATTAGTTGCTTTTGAATAAAATATGCCGGTAAATTTTTTTTATATATGAAATTGTGCTGAAATCTATTAATTCTGAATACCTTTTTTTTCTCCCAAGAATTAAAGATCATTAAAATCGATGCTAAATGACCACAATGTATTTATAGTTTACATGAACAAACAATTACATAAAAAAAAAAAGCTAAAAGACGTTTATTGATGTAATTATTTGTCTCCAAGCTTCCCCGCTGTTGAAAATTTTCAGCGCACGCACGCCCATGCATACGGTCAAATTAACGTGAAACTTGTAGCGCAGGTTGCATAATCCACATGAGAGCACACACCCAACCGAAATGAGCACACGACGCCACTGATATATATATATATAAACACATACAGTAATCCCTCGATTAATGCGCCCCAATTAGTGCGATTAGTGAATTTCGATACCGAAATTCGATTAGTGCACCTATATGCATCTTAAAAATAAATGTTACAGATTTTGTTAAAGGGGTGGAAGGGGTGGTGAAGTGCAATACATAGCCTCTCCCACTCAAATGTCAACCTCACCTTCCCGTGGTTCATCCTGTTCTAAAAGTACAAACGAGGCACTGGCGACCGAGTATGGGCGGTATAACCTTAACACCCTAACAGAGTAAATGCTGTAAGATCTGCCTGTCCAGAGGCGTTAGGTAGCAGCCCTACCACTGGACTTACCCAGCGACAGGTTAGTAACCTGCCCTAGGGAAATTCAAAATACTTTCAAGTTTCATGCAAAGAAAAGCTGGACGGACTGTCAGGGAAAAGACCACAACCCAGGAAACGGTAAATGAAATTGGAAAAAGGAACACATAATGAAGATTGCAACATGGAATGTGAGAAGCATTGCACACAAAGAAGAAGAACTTGATAAACAACTAAACCAAGCTAACATAAAGATATGTATAGTAACAGAAACAAAGAAAAAACAAAAAGGTACAAAAGAAACAAACCACTATATACAAATCTACAGTGGGGTAAAAAAAGAAGTAAGAGCAAAAGCAGGTATAATGATTATGGTACATAAATCCCTAAAGAACAATATTGTATATTACAACTATTTGAATGAAAGACTAATAGAAATTAGACTCAAGACATTAAGAGGCCACATAACAATAATTGATGCATATGCACCAGAAGAGGGAAAAGAAGAAGACAGTAATATATTTTATAAAGAATTACAGAATGCCATAGATAAAATAAACAAAACTGACTATTTACTGCTAGCAGGAGATTTAAATGTCAGAATAGGAAACAAAAAATACAAAACAAACATAGGTAAATTTGGCGAAGATACATGTAATCAAAATGGTCGCAGATTGCGCAATTTTGTCATTTATAATAATATGAGAATAATGAATTCAATGTTTAAACACAAGGAAATACATAAATATACTTGGTACATCCCTGGTACAAAAACACACTAGAATCAGACTATATAATGTCTTGTCAAAACCAACTCTACTATACGGAAGCGAAACATGGACCATGAAAAGGAAAGATGAAAAACGAATTCAAACAGCAGAAATGAAGTTCCCCAGAAAAAGAGCTGGATATACCAAGTGGGACCACAAAACAAATGAAGAAATCTTACAATCCCTAAAAATCAAACCAATTAATTACTACATAAGACAGTATAAACAAAAATGGCTAGAACATTTAAATCGAATGGATAACAGCAGACTACCAAAAATATTATACAGATACAAAATAAGTGGAAAAAGAAGAATCGGAAGACCAAGAAAGAGATGGCATGAGACCGGAACAGGCCACATGGCCTATATTCCATGTTAGGAAGAAGAGAAGATAGATTTTAAAAATTTTCTATCTATACATTTTTTTATGGCTGACTATTTTAAAAAATCACACATCAAAATGAAATAATTTAATTACTGATTTAAAACATTTTACAGTTATTTTTAATGGCATACTACCATGCACTCTATGTTCCAAATTTTTACCGTCAAAATTTATGTAGTCTGCTAATTATATAGCATTTTCCTAATCATATCTCGTACCTCCTTTGCAATTATTTTCTTTACATTTTTTTTTATTAATTTAAAGTATTTTCCCAACCTTTCATTATGAGTAAAAGAATTAGTGAGCAAAAAAGTGAAAGTGTGGAAAGTGAAAAGTAATCTCATTACTTTTCACTTTCCACATGAAATAATAAAGGAAGCGAACAAGGCGAGTCCAGAGCAAAGATAAGACAAGAACATAAAAATGGGTGAATCAACTTTAAGAGCAATTTTAAACAAAGCTGCTGAATACAAAGAGAAAAGTAAGGCTGATTCAAGGTAATGTGCATACACTCGAAATCAAAGTATCATAATGATTGAATTAAAGAGACTTCTTTCTACATAGATCGAAGATTGTAACCAAAAACGGATCATGCTAAGAACTTACTTTAGTCTTTATTAAATCAAAAGCATTAAATCTCTTTGCAACCTTGAAAGAAAGGGCTATCAATGATGGAAAAGAAGAATTCCACGTTAGTGCTGGGTGGTTTGAGAAATAGCCTACATAATGTTCTAATCACAGGCGAAGCTGCAAGTGCTGATAAGCAGGCGGCCGCAAATTATCCAGAGATTTGAAGAAAATTGTATAAGAAGAGGACTATTGTGACCAACAAATATTTAATGTCGATGAAACCTGGCCTTCTTTTTGGAAGCCAATGCCGTCCAAGAATTTTCTGGCCAAATCAGAGAAATCTCAGCCTGGTTATAAAGTCACAAAGTCTAATTAAATTACTGCTAGCAATATGCGATCCATTTGGAAACACATTCTTCCACATTGTACAAATGATTTTAGAGGCTTTTCAAATGAATCTAGGGTAATTAAATCGCATACTGAGAAACTGAGTGATTCCGACCTGCTAAATTTAGATGCACAGCGGGAAGATCCTGAAGAATATTAAGAAAATTTAATCACTGACAAGCCCAAAGAGATTTCACAGAAACAAATTTAAAATATTTTCATGCAACCGAAACTTTTAAGTAGCAATGCTTAGAGACTGACCCTTGTGAAGAGAGAAGCAGGAAAATTTGCAGAAGAGACAGTTGTTTTAAAAAAAAAAGAAACAGAATGCCAGCCAGAATAATAGATTTATATTTTGAATATGTTTTATTTTCTTTCAGCTTCATAGTTTTCCTTTAACTAGGCCCTGAGACATACCCTAATTCTTTTATAAAAAAAAATCAAGGGTAAAAAAAGACATTTGAGGAACGAATTATACTTTTTTCCATAGGTTATTATACTCGACTGGTGCGTTTTCGATTAATGCACCTGTTTTAAAGAACACATTAGGCACACTAATTGTGGGATTGTTGTACATATATATATATAATATTGGTTTTATTATATTTATTACGGTCACGATTTACCATGCCGTGTTTTTATTTCACGTGCAACTGTTACAATAAAATGTATTACTGGTGAGATTTATTTTATTAAATTTTCGAATTACTGTCATTTATTATTTTGAATAATAATTCAGTTCTTTTTATATAATGTATTTATATAATATTAGATAAAATATATTGTTTAGGGTGCTTTTCAACATGGCTATGAAAAAAAAAACTAAGAAAAACAACAGATGAGCATCGTGGCTTTAAAACTGAATCTTTCGTGTTCCTCTCGAACTCAGATGGCCTCCCAATCTGTCTTATTTGCCAGCGCACAACAAAAAGTCAAATTTGGAGAGACACTTCACGACAAAACATGCCACATTTGCCAGAAAATATCCTGTCGGTGACACAAGAAAGAGAACAGTTGAAGATCTTCAGAAAAATGTTGAAAAATCAAGTTCTGTATTTAATTATTGGAGAGTCTGCCAATGATGTTAATATTGCAAGCTTCGTAGTGAGTCAAGAGATTGCTAAGAGATTTTATGTATTCACCATTCACAGATGGTGAATACATAAAATGTTGTTCTGTTAATGCATTTTAAGAACTTTTTCGGGATTTCAAAAACGCAAGCCGAGATTTTAAATAAAATTAAAAGCATGCTGTTATCTGCCAAAACAGTAGCAGATAGGCAGTCACAATGTCCTCAAATGTGACCAACCAACAAGTCGAAGACATTAAATTAGCTTCAGCTTTATCAATTGCGGTAGATGAGTCTTGTGACATCAAGGACACAGCCCAAGTTTCCCTTTTTGTGTGGTATGCCAAGAAAAACTGGGGGTCCGAGAGAAGAACTTCTGGGATTATTGCCATTCAAGGGCCAAACGCGGGAGAGGACATAGCAAATGCCGTCCTTGAATGCATGGAAAATGAACTCAAAAGATAATTACAATGCTGAAACGAATGTTCACATGTAAAGATAAGGATGTTATTTTGCTTCTTTACAAGGCCTTGATAAGACCTGACTTGGATTATTGAGTGCAGGTCTGGTCTCCTGTTTTCCATGGTAATTCTGATACAGTGGAGAGTACAAAGGAGAGTGTCAAAAATGATATCAAGATTGTGGAATACAGATTATGAAGACAGATTGAGAATTTGTAGGCTGCAGAAATTATTAAGCAGGACAAAGAGGGGTAAATATGATTATGACTTACAAACTTCTGAAAGGGATATACAGAATTTCAGAAGATGGAATTTTTCATTTTATGGAGGGTGGGGAAAGGATACAAGAGCATTAACAAAAGTTGAGAATTAATGCTGTCAAGAAGGGGGTTAGAGCTAGATTTTTTTCTCTCATATAGTGTGTGATTGGAATGGATTGCCTTTGGATGTTCTGTGTGCAAATAACATGAATGAATTCAAGAACAGGTATGACAGTTGGTGCAAATAGTATGCCCTCCCTCGATGAGTTCCTGACTCCCTGGAGGTCTCTCTTAATAATAATAATGTTATTTTGGAAAATATTCCAGACAACATTATAAACGAACTGCATTCTTAAGGAAGAAAAAAAAAATACAATCATTACTATCACGAGAAATCGACTACTGACTACTTTTGGAGTAGTTAAAATTTTATACTGATTATACTGACATGAATTAAATGAATAAAAGTAAATAACTAACTGATATCCTTAACATATCATTACTGCAATAGTGCAAAATATGTTTATTTAAGAAAATAAGGGCTCACTTTCTAATGAACTGTGTTTTCTGAACATAAAATAAATGTGGTGACAATAACCAGCTCACAAAAACTTCTTCAAATTCCTTGAGTTGCAAAAATGAGTATTCGATATTAGGCAATGCTACATCTTCAGATACCACTTTTTTCTTTCCTAAATTAGGAAGGGGGAAAAACTATAATAACCAAATATAAATATGAAATTTCATTTAAATTTTGAAAAGTAAAGAGGATTCGTATGAAAAATTTAAGAAAAGATAACAATTAACTGAAAATTAACTGAAAAAATAACAGTGTATTACAAGAGGCATTATGTAAAACACTATTTCTTGAATGAAAAGAAAGGAACCCACACAAGTTACACACATAATACACTGGTCTCACATATTAAGGTGCTGAGACCATTAATTGAAATGCCCACAACTTCATAATGTGATCCATATAGATATTCCACTCTTCTCTTTACTTTACAATAAAATCATCTGCTTAAATAAATTATATACAAGTATTCAGGACTCTTTAAAGAAATTGAATAACAGCTGTAACAAAATTAGTATCAAAATTAGCAATAAAAAGACAAAGACTATGAAAATAGGCTGGAGCATGGGAAATGTCAACCACATTTTCATGGGAGAAGTAAAATATTCAGCTTATAAAGTTTTAGTGATAATAGAAAAATTAAATACAAAACTAGATAACAGAATAATAATGTAAATTGTTGTAAGTTGGTAAATAGTGAACGTAGTATCATATAAATTTAATTGTGTAGTACTATTATAGTATTCTGTATGCTCTTTATTGATGATGAGGAAAAAAATGAAAAAGAACTTCAAATTAATTCTCTCTCTTGTCCTTGTGGATTATATTGGGGGAGAGGAACATTATACAATATTTCAGATGATTTTCCAAATTAATATCTCATCTTTCCCATAATGTATTAGGCTCAACTGCTTGTCACAGACAAATAATTTGATATCACATTAACCAAACTGATATGATGACAAGCAGTAAATGGTATTTGTAATCAACTCGCACTATAGCAAAACAGCATTATAGTGAATGCCCTTCACTAAAATAAACTACCACAAAGTCCAAGTGAAAACTCTATAATATCAATACAGCACTACAGACAATTCACTATAACACACTTTCCACTGTAACAAATTATTGGTCCCTGCAAAGTTCTCTGGCTAACTGATATTTAAAAAAAATCCCTTACTATCCACAAATGAGATTGGCCAACTCACTTTCAGCTGAAAAGCTCTTATGAAGGATCCTTGTCTAGATGTAGATGGCATCTGAACTCAGGTCTTGCAAACCAAAGGGCATTATCACTAGAATGGCTCTGAAAGGCTCTTCGAAAATAATGATACTTGGAGACATGCAGATTCAAAAAGGGTTTCAGTAATGTAGTCACTTTCAAAGGAATGTCACTTGGATGACCAAAGAATTCTTAGTACCTGTTTATTAACACTATCTAGGATAATTATACAACACAGACACACACACATTTACACAGGTTTTCATTCATTTAGTCATTCATTTGGCAAGGATTCAGCACCAACTATTTGAGATTAGAATGGCATGGATACAACACAACATGACATGGGGTCAAATAGGATTTGTAAGTAGGAATGGGGACCATTTTTTTTCACTAAAGTTCTCATCTCTTTCATTAACCACAAAAATACCACTTTATTCCATTTTATTGAATTGATTTTTTGCTATGCCTATTCTTATCTTTATGTCTTCTTTCGATCTTCTTTCCTCATTCATTGTACTCCCTAGGTATCTGTAATTCTTTATATGAATTACAGATACCTAGGGACCAGTCATTGTTTATCTCTTTCCCCTTTAATTTACACATAATTGACGCATAAATACTTTTTTTAGGGGATGCAGCAGAAGAGTAGGGTTCTGGTTGCATTAATTGAGGACTGTGTCGAGGCTAGCTGGTGAAAGGACGTACTGTCGGAGAGCTCCTGAAAGATTTGTGATTTTTGTTGATTTATTAATATTTTGTTAGATTTAATTGTGTAATTTTAGTATATTATTGTAGTTTTATTAGTGTAGCTAGTTACTTTATGTTATAAAACACTTTAGTGTACTAAAGTGTTTTATAACATAATCTATGTTGGGAAGTCGCTGCTAGAGAGATTCGTAGTGTGTAGTGTTTGTGAAAGCTCCAGATAAGATAAGCATTATTTTCAGTTATTGTTGATAAATTTACTTTAAAATTGCGTAGTTTTGTTTGCCTTGTGTATCTTAGTGTGTCTGTTTGTGTGTTTTTGGTGTTTATAATTTATAATTTGATAAAATACGTTACTAGTAAGTATGGCTCCAGTACGAAGGAAAATGGTGGCCAGTAATGATGGTTCGCCATCTTCTTTCAAGAACGGTAATGTAAAGGAGATGATTCAGTGTACTATCTGCGAAATGTACGCTTTACGGAGTGCGGAAAGAGTGTGGTTAGATGATAATAAAGGAGTGAATGTGTGTAGAAAATGTAGGGAGAATGAGGAATTGAAGTGTATTTCGGATCGTGAGTGTGATATTTTTGTCAAACTTCAGAATGAAGAAAATAGGGATATGACAAGAAACGGCGAGGTTGTACCAGAGAATTGTGAGAGTGTGAATGTAGAAAGTGTGAATGATAGTATTAATGGTTTTACAGAGAATAAAAAAGATGAGATAGATGCAATGAGTGAAATCGTGTTGTTGAATGGTGCGATACAAAGGGCAAAACAGCAGTTAGAGCATATGAGCAAAAGTCGACTGAATGAACCAACCAATAATAAAAAGTATGACAAGAAAAATAGGCGTACGAGTGTGAACATGAACAAAATGAAGGATAGAGTGCTGTATGGAGACTCGTTAGTACAAGGTGTGTTAGTAGAGGATTTGACAAAATCGTACCAACCTGGTGCGATCATAAAGGATGTAACTAAGTCTATTAGAGAGCAAAAGGAAAGGGTGAAAGAAATGATTGTTGTAGCAGGTACGAATGATTTGAAAGGAGATAAAATGGAAATGATAGAAGACCTGAATGAATTGTTTGAGGTAGCAAAAGAAAAGAGTGAGAGAGTTAGAATGATTAGTCTTTTGCCACGGTATGACAGTGAAATGTTTAAAAGGAGGGCCATAATTGCGAATGACTTTATGCGTGGGTTATGTATGACGAGTGGTGTGGAATTTGTGGATGTGTGGAGTGAGTTCGATGGGCAAAAGGATCTATATAAGATGCATGGCTTGCATTTGAATGGTTACGGTGTAAGGAGACTTGAGAAAGTGTTGCTGAATGTAATGGATGTGCAAATTCAGGGAAACTAGATTTATTAGGGGGGGGGGTAGATAATACAGTCCTTGGGGAGGCAGTTGAATGTATGAATGAATATAATATGCCCGAGCAAATAAGGACAACAAATCAGAGTGGGATAGTTAATATAAGGCATCAAGGTAGGGTTGGAGCTAATGGTGGTCTTAAATTCATGTACACTAATGCTAGGAGTATTAGGAACAAGAAGGAAGAGTTTTTGGCCATGGTATTTTGGTACATATCTAAAACTGTTTAGGATTTGGCTGTAACAAATATGACCACATTGCCACCAATTGGTGAGAGTGATCATAGGGCCTTGACTTGGGAGGTGGCTAAAGGTGTGGAATTTTCAATTAAGACAGGGTACATGTGGAATTATCGGGCTGGAAAGTATGACAAGCTTAGGAGTTTGATTGGTTCAGGCATGTACAACAGCAAGGACTAGAAGTTGATAGTGCATGGGAAGCAGTTAAGAAGTGTTTGCATGAAGCAATGGCTGACTGTATACCTAGAGTCCAAATAATAAATCAAGTAGGGATTAAATGGATGAATAACACCATTAAGCTTAAGCTGCAAAAAAAGAAACAACTATGGAGGGAATTTAAGGAGAAATGTGACCGGCAGGCACATGAACGGTATAAAGCGCAGGCCAGAAGGGTGACGAGTGTGGTAAGAAAAGCAAAAAAGGATTACGAAAGAACATTGGCCATGCAGGCTAAAGAGAATCCTAAACGGTTTTTTAGATATGTAGCAAGTAAAAGGAAAAATGTACATGGCAGAATGATTTTAAAGAATGCTGATGGTAGGGAGGTAACTGAATCAGTGGATATAGTTGAGATACTGAGTGAGCACTTTGCAAGTATATATCATCCAGGTGGTGACATTGCAGAAACGAATAAACCAGTAGATTATACGGGAATTGTGGTGAATGAAGTGGAGGTGAGTAGTCTATTGCATAACCTCAATGTTAATACATCTGTGGGATTGGATGGTATACCAGCTCATGTCGTATGAGAAGCAGCTAAAGAATTGTCAGTACCCTTGACCATTTTGTTTAATTTAAGTCTCGGGTCTGGGTTAGTCCCGAGGGGGTGGAAAGAGGGGAAATTAGTTCCACTGCATAAAGGTGGTTCCAAGACTGCTGTTGTAAATTACCGGCCGATTAGCATATCAGGAATCATTGTCAAGGTCTTAGAGAAATTAGTCAAGAATTGATGAAATGTTGATGCCAATTGTTGATGCAGTCAAGAATTGATGCCATTGATGAAATGTTACACATTTCATCAATGGAAGTAACATTAGTGATAAAAGGATAACATCAGAGGACATCTCGAAAAATTTGATATTTAATTTATTTTCTCAGTTAATTCGTAGTAATTCTTATACTCTCAAAAGTTGCCTTTTCTTTTCTTGATGCTTCCTAACTATGACTTTTTCCCTTGGTTTGAATTCCACTGCCAGAACAAATGTTTACTATTCACATAACCGAAGTACCTATCCCCCCCCCCCCAACAATAAGCTCATGAACATGTTGCTTCAAATAAAAATTTACTGCTTATTATTAGCTAACTTTTATTCTCTAAGTAATTTCCCCGTTAATAATTCTTTATAATCAGCTCATAAATTTATTGGTATTATAAGGTGTATTGCACCCTGTAATGAGCATCACACCATCTCAGACTCCCCCCCCCACACACACACACCAATATATATATATATAATACATGACTACTAATATTAACTCGGAGTTGGGATATGTTCATTTTTTACATAAACTGACTAAACATCTGAGAATTATAACAAATTGAGATTTACTTGATATGCAACATGTTTCGTCGGGATCGACTTCATCAGGCGTTAAGAACATAGAAAGCTATTAAAAGACACTGAAAAAAACATTGAGACACTCTAAAGCTATAAACTCGACTGTAAATTACAGTTATTATGAACTTGAGCTATAGTCTGTGTTAAAGTTCTATTGTTGTACACCTGCGCGTGTGTGGTTCCGCGAGATCTCCAGTATCTGATAGTAGAGCTGAAAGAGTCAGGCAAATTATAGATGAGATTATTATTCATATGAAGAGGGTCCAAGGTAATTTCTTTTGACTCGACAATGCGGTGTTCTACCTCATCGTGGCAAATGTGCAGGTTTGAAGTTGTTGTCCAATTTACTTCATGTTGGCGGTTTTCGTTATTTGTGTTTATTGAAAACAGGACATGGCCTGACAGGGTGGTTCAAAATTCTACGTACAAACTTTGAGGTGAGGTAGAGAACATCAAAATCAACCATATTCACATAGGAAAGCATGACCGGAAACGTCACCGGAAGGTACTAACAGGGACACAAAGATACAGAAATAAAACAAGGCAGTAAGTAGTGTAAAAAACTTTATTAGGCATAACTGAACAGTTCAATAGTAGTTGGATACATAATATGGTTTCACATCAGGTGCTCCAAGTTACGACCATTAGCAGTGATGCATTGGTTGCCGTCCATTTTAGAAAACACCTGGAGTTTCCTGGATATTAGCAGTGCCGATAGCGATTCTTGCCACGAGGTCCACGAGGCAACAGGAATTTCGTACACCACGGCTTTAAGGGTCCTCCACAGAAAGAAATCAATGCTCGATAAATCAGGTGAGCGTGGAGGCCATGCAACAGGTCCACCATGCCCAATCCATCGAGCCCTAAAGGACCTGTCCAAATACTGACACACAGAAATGCCAAAATGGGCAGGAACCCCATCATGTTGGAACCACATCTACCGACACACACAGTCATTGGAACATTGTTCAGTAAATCCGGCAGAACTTCTTCCAGAAAGTAATGAACTTTCTGGAAGAAGTAAAGGTCCAATACTTCTGGGAGTCCAGTAGGAGTGGTAACAGGTATGGGCTGACTAAACAGTCAGCGACGATACCTGCCCATACATTAATGGCGAAGCGTTGTTGTGCAGCATGTGATTGCACAGCGTGTGGGTTCTCATGGGCCCACACATGAGCATTGTGGTGATTGAAGACCCCTTCGGGGTTAAATTTTCCAACACAAGTTGGAAAATTCGGGTCTATGGCACTTTTCTGCAGAAACCACTGCGCAAATCCCACACATTGAGGATAATCTTCGGCCATCAGTAACTGGACCCATTGCAGATGAAATGGATGTAAGGACTCAGAGCGCAATATACTGGATTGAGACACTCCTATAGCGGAGGCAATGGCACGTCTGCTTGTCTCTGGATTATTGTCCATCGCATGCAACACCTCCTCTTCCATGGTGGGATTTCGCATCGATTGTGGCCACCCACTATCATGCCCACGATCCCTGAACGATCCATAGTCACACAAATTCTGATGCAAATGCACAAACATTTGGTAATGCGGTACACATCTGTTTGGGTACCTTTCGCGACACATTCATACAGCAGCTCGTCCATTACCATCAGCTAACCGGTAAACGAGGTGCATGTCTGCCATCTCAGCATTTGTAAAACGATGCATGTTCTTTGTAAGATGTCGAAAGCTTGAATGAGGAAGCTCTCAACTGCTCACCTGGAGTGCTGGTAAACAGCGCCACCTATCACTTTTGGGTGGCATTTCCTATGTGAATATGGTTGATTTTGATGTTCTCTACCTCCCCTCAAAGTTTGTACATGGAATTTTGAACCACCCTGTATATATATATATAGTATCATGAGTCACAATCTTCTAGTTTAAATCTTTCCTGACAATTCTCCGACCCTTTCCTATTCAATCTCTTCTTACAACATTATAATTACCATCATCAGGCACTTGAGCATCAAGAACATACCCCTTTAAGTTGTAATTTAGAAATCCCTATAGCATGTGGCTTAATTTCTCAAATTAAAGATGTAAACCACTTACTTTCCCTTTCTTTATGCATGTATGTAAGAACTTGATACATTCACAATACACTTCGGTATTTTACCATAAATTTCCCTTAAAGGAAACATGAAATTTAGAAATGAAGCCATAAATTTATGGTTTCCATTTTAAATCTTTTACAAACATGGCTTTTTTGGCCTTTCTCAGTATATAGATGGATACGTTTGCCAAAAGTTATGGTCACATACTGTTCATGGCCTATGGATAATCCAATTAGCTACTATTGCACTGATTCTGATCTTTGCTGTCAAACCTAAGCATTATATTCATGAAATTGCTCCTTTTAATTTAGCAGCTTATATGACTGTCAAAATATCTAGTTTTTAAATAATGATTTGTTCCTGCTGTAATAAAGACCTTAGAATTTTTCATTTCCCTTACAGATGCCATTATTTAGATTACTTATTTCGTTATTCCTGGCCTTTCATATCAAATATTTCATAGATTTAAATGCTTGTAGCATAATCTATGTTTATTAGAATTCCATTTTCCTGCTTACTGGAATCATTCTTCCTATCAGATTAACTCCCGTTTTCACCTGAATTACGACTAGCATTATCTATCTACCTACTCTGATTTTTCATTTTTCAATTCTGGAATGTTTATACCCTTCTACCAATACTAAATGACTCAATTATCTAACACTAGATAATTAGGTCATTTTATCTCAACCTGTTCAAGTAATTATCTTCACATCTATGCGATCTGCTGTCCAATTAATCTGATACACAGTAGTATTTGGTAACTTCCCACTCCTCACAAGCAGAAGAATCCTGAATAACAAATATTGACAAGTCTTCTGCACTGATGTTATCCCTCTAATTGTACTTATGAATTAGCACCCATTCTATATATTTCAGTCTGCACTGTTCATTTGACACCCTCCCTACATTCTGCCTATTCCTGAAAAAAAGGTGATAAGTCATCAGAATATCATATCATTGTTCTCAGTACATTTCTCCTAAACATTATGGAGTTTGATGTTCATTTTTTGCTTACACTTGGATAAAGAATTAAACCAAGAATATAATGTCTCGGCATCTTTAATGGCCCGTCTCATAATGCATTGTATTACACACATCTCAAAGGGGTGTGTGCTTTGCATTATGGGATACTAAGGCAACTGATGCAAAGTCATTAGCCTCCATATACAAGTAGTCCAGTCATGAAGATACTTCACGTGCAAGATACTTACACTTGGATAAAGGATTAAACCAAGAATATAATTTCTTGGCATCATTAATTTATAGTATAACCAAGTGAAAAAAAACCTTTCAATATAAGTCATAAAAATATCTGCATTTTTAGAGCATTCATAGAGCTTCTTGTTCTGGAGTGAATCAGGTGAGAAGTGATTAATGAATTTAGTAGTGATCCTTTAGGATTATTCAGTGAGATTTTGAGGTAGATCACTAATAGTTTTTGCACTTAAATATACCCGAATAAAGGTTGAAGCTGGTCTGGGTAGTGGTGCTTCCCATAATGCATTGTATTATATACATATCAAAAGGTGTGTGCTTTGCATTATGGAATACTAAGGCAACTGGTGTGAAGTCAAGTAGCGCAGTCATGAAGATACTTCACTCGCAAAACCAAGAATATAATTTCTTTGCATCTTTAATTTAAAAAGGAACTTTCATAATAATTCAGTCATTGTTTGGTAATTCTTACCTTTTATTGATGGCAAAGAAACATTATTCTTGCATGCTTCATAGAGTAAAGCAAGATGCTCACAATTTTCAACAGCATAATTCTCTTTGATTAATTTGCTGCTAACTTTGGATACGTTGATATTTGTATTAGAAGACTGAAGATGAGTTTGTACAATTATGGGATCAAGCCACAGAGTATTTTTTATGCATAAAACCACCTTGAAAGAGATAAAGAAAAAGAAAAGAATGATATATATATATATATATATATATATATATATATATAATAAAACAAGAACAGTAAATTCACCTTAATATAACAACTTCAAGGCATTTTAAAGGAACATGTAGTAGACACATTTTAATATAACCAGTGACATGTATAGAAAAATATGAAATATATTTAATAAATTTTATGTTATAAGGACATCACCAGGGAAAAATGAGAAGATCGATTAACAACTTTCAAAACATGAATCACAAGACATGAGTCACGTGATATGCTTATTTGCTCATCTTTCAGTCACAGCTGAGTTAAAAGGAGAATGAACTATTAGAGTTCACAGAGAAAAAATACAGTGATGCATAAAGCTCTATTTCATAGGACTGTAATAATTCCTAACTTTGGTCACAGATGATGAAATAAGTTGGCATGAAGATATCTTCCTGTGGGAAGGTTTCCTATACACATTTCATCTTCTTTTTTACTAATGAAAATTGATGAAATATTATCTGACTAAGAACAGAAATATGTTATCCATATCAATCACATTATAGTAAGCTGAATTTCTGGATGATGACTATTTAATAAACTGGTTGAAAAGCCAAAAATGATTTGTCTTTTTTGGGTGATTCCAGATAATGAATATATCATCTGGGTATCACCACAATAAATATAGTTTAAAAGTGGTTCATGATAAAACTTTCTCCTTAATTTTTTCCATGTATAAATTAGCAATGGAGGCTTTACTGGGGAGCCATCTAACACAGAGACCTGATCAATAAACTACCATCTTATGGTCTTCTTTCCTCAGAGGTTTCACTATTTGCCATGGTAGCTACTTTCTCTCCTCAGATTTCCTACCGATGCTAGAGTACCTGAGGGCTCTGTACTTTCACCCACTCTTTTCTTTTTACACTTAAAATAACTTCGCTGCTAACCTCAAATTATATTTTTGCTGATGAATGAATGGGACCAAAGGAAATTTCAAAGTTCTTTCGCTATGTGCAGACTAACAGGAAGAATTATTATGGAAGGATGACTTTAATAAGTGATGGTGTATGTGGAATTTACAAAGGTGATTATGAAAATCTGAGGAGTCAGCTTCGAGCACTGCCATGACATAAGAATTTTTTTTTTGGGGGGGGGGATGTTAGTAGAGCACGAGATATTGTCATTGTCAAGTGGTGTTTGAAGTAAGCAGTATCAGACTGGCTACCAAAAGTCAGGATGATAAATCAGGAAAGAGTTAGATTAGATGGATGAGCAACATCATTATGCAAGAGTTACAGAAAAAGCTGTAGAGTATATAAAGAGAGCAAGCTCAAATGAATAGACCAAAGCACAGGCAAGAAGATTGACTATATCTAAGGAAGGCCAAGAGAAAGCTAGCTGATGCCAAAGGAAATCCCAAAGACCTCTTTCCCTATGTGGCGAGTAAAATGAAAAATGGTCTTAATGAGCATTATTGGCTGTAGGGAAAGAATGGAAGCAAATAAAATAAATTAGGTTATTAAGTGATCATTTTGCAAGGTGTACTATCCTGGGGAGGTACTGCAGTATGACATGTGACAATGACTGATGTGAGAACAGAGGTAGAAACTGGAGAGAAATTTATGATATTTCAGAGCTTTAAATATAGTCACAGGATTAGATAAGATATAAGCTGCTGTGTTACAAGGATCTGCAAGAGAATAGGCAGCTCCTATGACCAGGCTAGCTGTTTAATTTAGGATGGTGCCTTGCCTAGGAAATGACAAGCCACAAAATAGTTCCTCTGCATAAAGGAGGCTTCAAGATAGAGGTAACAAATTAGAGGCCAATCAAAAATCTCAGAAGTGGTGCTTAAAATATAAGAGAAGTTGGTAAAAGGATCAGGTGGAGAGGAATATGATAAGCAGAGGGGAGGGGGGGGGAGGAATAGCATGGTTTTGTTAACAGTAGGTCTTTGCTTATTAATTTGTTCACTTAATAAAGTGACAAATAGGTTGGCTAGAAGAAATGCTTATACACAAATGATACTGCTGAACTTTGCAAAGGAATCTGACGAGATACCGCACAGAACTCTGTTACATAAATTAGAACAAATGGGGTTGATATGAAGCTGGTGATGGACATCAAAGAGTAGTATATGGAGGAATTAAATCCAGGAGAAGGTAGTGACTAGTGTACTACAAGACTCAGTACTTAGTCTGCTGCTATTTAAAATATATATCATTCATATATAATCACTTCATATATCATTGCTATTTAGCAATGATATATGAAGTGATTTAAGGAGAAATAATCAGTTGTTTGTTGAAAACAGAGATTCTTCAGAACGACTCAGACTAGCAGTGTGAGCAAAGGAAAATGGCTGCATGTTTAATATGGCCAAGTTTGGTTATGCATCCTGGCATGAGAGTAAGATCTTTCAAGCACTTGGCTGTAGTTATTTATAGGTCCCCCTTCCATAAACAGAGAGAGAGAGAGAGGAAACAGATTCATACTAGTATTTGTAAATATGTTATTAAGGTATCCAGAAGCTTTTCCTATCAGGACCAGAAAGCTAGCACATTAGCAAAACATTTTGTTGAAAGAATCATTTGTGGATGTAGATACCAAGAAACACTTCTGATCGAGGACCTAATTTTATCTCAGAATGTTTATCACATATCTCTAAACCGTTGAAGGTGAAGAGGACTTTTACATTGGTGTAGACCCAACAATGTAATAAGCTTTGTGAATGGTTGAATAAGTCAATATAACAGACTAACAGATAAGCTCAGGTGTTGACGGTTATAAAACCAATATTTTCTACACTTTCCCACAAAAAAAGTGAAAAACTGAGGCTTGTTCTTGCATTATTCTTTATTTGCTTATTGTTTGGCAATCCATTCAAGTACTAAGGAAAAAACATTCTTTGCTGTTTATGTTTTTGATCCTCTTTTCCCAACTGATATTTATCAATCTTCTCAGGATTTGAGGATATTCATGAATAGTCAGTGTTTTAGATGAGTTTAATTCATCTTGAAAGTTATAAAATCCTATAGTGAATCAACCTCTGACAGAAGAAGAGCAAAAATAAATAAGTTTAGAGAGGAAAGACAATTTAATTTTGGTGATTTAGTTCTGCTTAGGGAAATCTCTGATGTAAGGAAGAAAGGAAAATTATAATTATAAACCAGTAAATTATAAGACAATGGATATCAATCATTCAAACAGAATAATAAGTACCGTATATTATCGCGTATAATGCGAAAAATTTATGGTCTAAAGTTAGGGGTTCGCATTATATGCGGATCTTAAAAAATATAACATCTTATTAGACTTGCACACACAATATATACTACCTAATGCCTATGCAACCAAATCTACTTGACCCACTCGCATTCGGCAACCGAGCGCGCATTGTATCTGCGCATAAAGCCAGTAATGTAAGTAGTGCTAATATCCTGCCCCCTTGGCAGGATATTAGCACAGTTATATCGGTTTAACCACAGTTCATCTTAAATATTATTCGTTAAACAAACCTAGCCTGAAAATGAGCCAACAGAAACGTAAACGTTCATCTTTTGAAACAGGATAAAAATTGCGTGTAGTGCAATTTGCAGAAGAACATAATAACAGTGTTGCTATGAGAGAATGGCATTAAAATTCTAAGGATCTGGATGGCACACATTCAGCCTACCTAATATATAAGATCCAGCATAAGTCAGGACTCTAACCAATCTTCAGCTAGTATTAGAAACCATTCCATACCAACTGGCTGGAATGTACAAGTATAATCATGATGTTAATATATACTTGATGTTGTGTCCAATGATAGATACTTGATGTTGTGTCCAATGTATTTCTACAACCAACAGATAACACTAACAATAGGACTCTGGCATTGATGTATAAATTATTTTTTTTTTTTTCACTAGAGATCAGGCCAACAATTGTTGTAGCAGTTGGTCAGTATCTTTAACAAACCAGTTTGATTGTAGTGTAGCTTGTTTTCTGTGTATAGTTGTATGCTCCAGAAGATGACCTTGACATAAAGGTCGAAACGTCAAATGTAGATTTTAGTTATATTAAACTAAAGTTTTTATTCAAACACGGTAGTTGTCTCCATAATTTTCAAAAATGCATTTGGATCACCATGTAAGCCTAAAAGAAAGGAAAAGAGTAATATTAGACTTTGGGGTAAGCAAAAAGAGTCTTGAAAAAAATCCCAAACTGAAACGTGCCCATCGTGGATATGTAGCATCCTTTCCAGAACTTGAAGAAGAGCTAAATGAATGGATTTTGATGCACTGACAAGATGGCATTATAGTAACAAGACATGCATTTCGTTTTCGAGCTCTACAACTCAAGAATCGTAATTTCAAGGACACACCAGGTATTTCATCTTTTCTTGCTTCACCTGGGTGGTGCAACAGATGGAATGCAAAGCATTAACATTACGACACTGAACAAAAATTGCGCAGAAGTTACCAAAGCAGCTTGAAGAAAAAGTGGTCCTTTCATAAATTTATCATAAAATTTCAGTAGTGTCACGGATATGAACTTTCCCAAATAGGCAATATGGATGAGACGCCCATGCACTTTGATATGCCTGGGAATCGAACAGTAAACTCAGTTGGAGAAAAGAGTGTCCTCATAAAAACAACGGAACATGAAAAAACGCATCTTACCATTGTTCTAGCATGTATGGCAGACAGAACCAAATTAAAGCCAACAGTGATATTTAAAAGGAAGACAATTCCGAAGCATATGAAATTTCCACCAGGTGTCTTTGTTTGCGCCAATCAGAAAGGTTGGATGGATGAAGAAGGTGTACAATTGTGGCTGAATCAAGTATGGAACATACGTCCAGGTAGCTTGTTACGTCAACAAAACATGCTAGTTGACGTAACAAGCTACCTGGGATATGTTCCGGGCGCATTTAATGGAGGCAAGCAAAGAGAAAGCATGAGCTACATATACAGACCCAGCAGTCATACCGGGTGGTCTAACTTCCGTTTTGCAGCCGCTTGATGTCAGCTTGATTAAGCCGTTTAAAGATCACTTTAAACGGCTTCTTTAAATAAAGAAGCTTGGAATTCCATACTATCTGAAATGATTCAATGCTTATTTCTTAAATGTGGAATAAGTAATTCAATAGATGGATCTGAAGATGACGTCATATATGAAAGCGAGGATGACGCACAACAAAATGGAGAGCATGATGACGATGATGCAATGCCTACAGATGAATTTATAAATGAAATGTTTGATGACTCAAAAGACGAAGAAGAATTTTAAGGATTTTGACATTTTGTTTTAAAATAAATATTTCTATCGTTAATTCGTATTGTTTTATTTATAATGTTAGGGAACAAGATTAACAGATCTCATTATACGTGGACATGACATTTTAGGGCTAGTTTTCAAACAAAATTTCTAGTTTGCATTATACGTCGATCACATTATGCGCGAACATATACGATACTCATTCATTCTGACATGGTAAAGAAATATTATTTGAATAAAAATCCATAATTTCAGAGGTGAATTTGAAAAATATACTCCAAGATGATGAAATATTAAAGAGATCAAACATTTTAAGATGAATAAGTATGGAAACTTAATATCTATTAAGGATAATTATAAATCTAATAAAAAAAATTAAGACTTCTATTAAATGATAATAGAATTTCTGACAATGAGTCTACAGAATCTGATATGGAGACTTTTCATCAGAAAGAAGCAAGATTAAGAAATTGATAAATGATAAAAGGGCTGTTTCACATGAAACCAGCTCAATTTCCTTTGTATCAGGATAGTTTTTATACAAATGAAAACTCAGACCATCTAATAAATTTATCAATAGCACCTGTAAGAAACTGTGGGAAAATCATTGAGTCTAAAAATTCTGAAAATTATAGTAGCAGAAAGAAGTCTGGAGGGTATAATTTAAGACCATCTACCAAAAAAGACATTATTTTAGGTAATATAAACTAAGGATGAGAAGTCTTTATTCGGAGACCAATTTTTTTTCTTAAGGTTGGGGAGGGGGGGGGGGCTTTGTGAAGTATCTGATTACTTTCATTCAAATACACCATTTATCTATTTACTTTTATAAATGAGGTGACTAATGTATTAAGCAATCTTAAAAGAAAATTGGGATAAATTTATCCCATTCCATCATTTACTATAATATAATAGTTTA
This sequence comes from Typopeltis vanoorti, assembly GCF_054136105.1. Taxonomy (NCBI): domain Eukaryota; kingdom Metazoa; phylum Arthropoda; class Arachnida; order Uropygi; family Thelyphonidae; genus Typopeltis; species Typopeltis vanoorti. The sequence continues at coordinate 64,368,097 of NC_143557.1, forward strand.
TTAATACTCTGTCATGAAAGTAATTTATCATTATAATTAAATTCACTAATCTTTCTATACAAAGAAAATAAAGAATTCTGTTAGTAATGCATTTTATAAAACATCGTGTTATTTGTTTCATTTTGTAACTTTAGCCTGTGTTATAAATTATTGCTAAACTTCAACTTTACATAATGGCAACAAAGTTAAGAGTTTTCATGTTGAAAAAGTGCACTATATTTCATCCAGCAGATAGCAAAAAGTTATCACTATTTTACTTTAACAGAGTGAAACTGTACCATAAAATGGTTTTTCTTACTTGAAAAAGTTATTTTATACATTTTATCGCACCATTCAAGGAGAGCACTATTGAAGTTAGAAGTAATGCAGGCACGCACAGGCACCAACAGAGCTAAAAAAAACAGCTGTTTTCTTTGGTTGTTGTGGAGACTAGAAGAAGAATATAGATTCTGTTTAGAGAGGAGAAAGAGTTACAGGAATATATTTTGAGACCTATAGATTTAGCTGAAAGCATTTATTCTTTTGGATAGTGTATGACCACCAGAAGATAAAAATCTAAAAGAGGCCATGTAATGTTCTTGTTTTAACCTGGCATTAGTAAGGTGACAGTGTCACAGTCATTTCTTTCAATATGTTTGGGGTCTGTGACACCCCACCTTACTAATGCGGGGGGTTAAAAAAATAAACAGTAGCTCAAATTCCGGTACTAATTTTGGTCTAGTGTTTGTTTATTTAACCCTATATTTGTTCCTGCCAACAAATGAAACTGAATATAGAACATTTTATTTCAAGTAGAAAGTCATGTTTTTCTTCTAAATTGTGTGTGTGTGTGTGTGTGTGTGCGCGCGCGCGCATGTTACAGAATAATGAAGACAAGAAAACTGGTATTAGTCAAAGTTAGGAACCAATCTGATCTGCAAGAAGATTTTATATTTAGATGCTGTCATATATAGAGAAGTTTTTATGTTAGTCTCTTCCCTGTGCGAATTCTAGCAGGAATAAAATTTCTGCAGGAAGCAAAATTGAAATTCCAAACGTTTTGTCCATATAAGATGATATTGTTGGTTGGCTTATCCTGGTGTTTAGGCTTATACATTGAATCTTCAGCATCGTATACTGTTTAAGGAAGTTAACAACATAGACATGATAATAACTAAAAATATTTAGTTACTTCTTATATTTTGCCAAAGTTAAATCAACATCTTCAGGAATTAATACACTGAATATGGGATTAAACACATGCATGCAGGAAGACCTAAAGTCTTATAATTACACCACCTATTAGCTTTATTTGCATGTTCTTGGCCATGCCATTGGGCTACCTGCCTGCTGATGAGGGTTTAACATATGAGGGGGCAGTATGATACAACCATATTTTTTTAGGTTGGAATAGTTGATAAGAGCTGCAGCAGATTTGAGGAAAAGCCTCTCAAACTTAAATTTGCTTCAGTGGAGCAAGTAGGCTTTTATTCCACAGGATCCTGTGCTCGGTATCCAGGGCATGGTCTGCTAATCCTGAGTGGCCATAATGGTGGCCACTCAGGTCCTACCTGTGTGTTCATAATATAAAAGGTTGCAGCTGAGGATACCTAGTACACTCCAGGTAAATCTAGAGATTGTAGCTGGTCTTTGGGGGAGGGGGGAGGATAAGGGCAGCTAGCATTTTGTGTGGTTTATAAGTGGTCACCAAATTGTCCTTTTTTTTTTTAAAGATCTTGGTCACCTTTTCTGAGATGCCATGAATATAGGGGATGGTGATGGATTTATTGTAATCTATGTTTGGAAAGGAGGGGAGGGGCACTATGGATATGTGGTGTTAATATTCTTTTTTATTTGGTGGGAGGTGTAGCCATTGGTCAAAAAAGTGTTTTTATGTGGGTGAGTTCTGTGTTGAGTGCAATGTTATATGAGCAAATTAATTTTGTCCAGTAGAATAAGGTTTTATAGTTGCAAATTGTTAGGGGGGGGGGGGGTGATGTGACTGACGATAGATGAATCTACCTGTGTGTGTGCGTGTCGGGGGAGGGGTCAGTAGATTATGAAATTCTGAGATCCAGTTGGTTGTCTTGTAACTAGTGGGTCTAGGAAGAGCAGTCTGTTATTACTTTCCATTTCTGTTGTGAATTGCATTCTTGGATTTGGATGTTGGTTATTCAAATAGGATATGAAAGTGTGTAAGGTATCCTGGCAATGTGGTGGCCAAATTGCATACACATTATCCACATAGCATAGCCAAATAGTGATCTTTTTTAGGGGGGGGGGGCATTCTTTTCAAGTGTCTCCATGTAGAAGTTAGCCAGAAGCCCATGGCTGTACCCTCCATTTGTTTGTAGAATTTTCTGGCAAGGAAATACAAACAATAAAATTCTCATCTCATCTCATCTTCCTTTTATCCTCTTTTACCTTGCGGTGTCGAGGATTTATTAATCATCACACCTCAAACCATTCACAGGATAAGGTGGTCAGCCCTACGCTGCGGTGTATCCTATGTCCTGTAGTGTTAAGTTCTCAAGGCTGGTTTGCTTGTTTTGTGGGATGAAAAACCCCAGGATAAACTGGAGGAAAAACCCTACTGTCCATGCCCAAGACCGGCAAACTTGGCTATGGCTGAGGAAGATCCTTCAGCTCCTCACGTCACTGATGGGAATCGAACCTAGGACACTGCTCTCCTTCCCCAGGCATATGGTTGCGAAGCGCACAGCCACTAGGCTAACTGCACAGTCACAATAAAATTTTATTGTGAAAATTTATAACAAATAATTAATATATATATATATGTGTGTGTGTGTGTGTGTGTGTGTGTGTGTGCGCGCGCGCTTTCCACACCTATAAAAACAGATTAGGCTCAAACTGTAAATATTCAAGTATTTCTGATTCCTTTCCAATATATTTATCTACTTTAAGACAAGACTAGTGTAATACTAAAGAAACACTGTTAATTAAAAAGCTATACTAATATAATTTTTACATAAAAATCTGTTTAAAATTATTTAAACTGTTTAAAATCATAAAAGATACACTTTCTCCGTTGTACTTGCCTAACTTTCAGGAACAAAAAATTTTTGGTTTTCCAATAAATTTAACACTTTCAGTTTCAAAATGAGAATCATCTCACTCTAATTCAAATTTAACATTCCTCCCAAAGAAAGAATCTTGTTGTACCTCAGTAGATTTCAATGTAAACAATTATCAGAAAAATTACTCTGCTCCAGAAAGTTATCCATGAAGAGAAAACACTTATAGTAACTGTTGGCTTTACAATTATCTGAACAATCCTTCATTACATGAATTCAGTTTTTTTTTCCTTTGTCTGAATAACACATTCTTTTTGTTTTCGTATTCTGTAATACATGCACTATCATCATTAAGAGCACAATTTAGAAGAAAAACATAACTTTCTGCTTGAAACGAAACGTTCTCCTTCAGTTTCATCTAGTGACAGAAAAATACTGGGTTGAATAATTTTTACTAGAATTTGTTCTTTTCCAATTTAAGCTATTGTTTATTCTTTTAAAACAAGAACAACATTATAAGTCCTCATTTAGATTTTTTTTATCTTCTGGTGGTCATACTCCACCTGAAAGAATAGATACTTTCAGATAAATCTACAGATCTCCAAATATATTCCTATAACCTTCCTTATCTCTAAACAGAAACCACATTCTCCTAGTCTCCTCCACAAAAAACAGCTGTATGTAACTACAAATTCTGGTTAACTTCATTAGACTCTCCTTGAATAACAAGATGAAACAACATGTAAAATAAATTTTCAGGTAAGAAAAAGTTTAGTGATACAGTTTTACTCTACTAAAGTATCATTGTGTAGGCAATGACATCCGGATTGGCAGCACATACAACTGAAACAAAACATCAAGTATTATGGCAACAAAGAAAAATGCTCCACATAGATTACAGATTTTTTTTTCGAGAGCATTTAAAGAATTAGCTGAAATGATGAAAAAAAACCATTTACAGTGCAACAAAAAACAATGGATGATTTTACATCAGGTTTGGTCTTCTTGAATTCATCACAACATGCACATAGTTATCAATAGTATACAGCAGTCCATGCACCAGTAAACCACGTTATAGCAAATGCACTTTCGATTTTTATTCATGGTCAAATATTTTCATTATGTATATAAACTGTTATTACCTTTTTTTTTTTTTCATGGACCCAATGATGTGATTCAAAAGATTTTCACAAAACTAGTCGAATAATCAATAAAATTAGTTTATTATCCCATCTGATTCCTTAATTGTGGAATTAAAGAAATTTGATACCAGTTTTTTTAAGTTCAAGTGCATTATGCACCTGAACTTGAAAAACTTCATACACTGTTTCCAATGCCATTACAGTACATTACAGACTAAAGTTACAAAATGAAACAAAATAGCATTTTATAAAATGAATTGTTAACATAATTCTTTATTCTCTTTATGTAGATGAAGACAAGTGAATTTAATTATAATGGTAAATTAACTTTTATGACAGAGTATTAATAAAGACTATCACATTATCGTAAATGAAGGGAGACAATAAATATGTTTAAAAATAAATAAAAAAAAAAAACACAATGTATCCGAATGAAAGTCATAAAATATTCCACACTATACTGATGGAACCAAACTGCAGAAAACTGATGAGGCCAGGGATTTGGGATGTTCTGGATATGAGCGGAAGTTTAGAGGACATATTGTAAGGGTGGCTAAAACAGTACATCAGATTACTTGGTTGTTGAAGACCACACTGTCAAGTAAGGTTAGGGAGGTTATTATTACCTTTTATAAAAGATATTCCAAAGAAAGTGGTGATGAGAATCCATAGAACAGAGTGAAGGTCTGTGGACTATAGAAATTAGTTGACAGGTGAAAAAGAGGGGACAAGATAGAAAAATATAACTTATTACAGGGATTTTATAGGAGTGACACTCAAGATTTTTTTTCAAACATTTTCTTAGAGGATAGTGAGTGAGTGGAATGGGTTGCCAGATATGGTTGTGAGTGCTTTGTTCAAGTTCAAGGAGAGGTATGACAAGTGTTGTGTGAATAATGGTTAGTGCAGAACCATCCATGATAATTCGTTGATTCACTGGAGATGCCTGAGCAAACAATAATCATGAGAATAATGAAATGACACTAGCCTATCATTATTGTGCACTACAAGTTTTGTCATCTGATAAACCTCATAGTGCACAAGCATTTCTATAACTAGTACCTTAAATTATGATCTCTTGCTATCCTAACATTCTCAACTTCAATGCTAACAAAACTATCTCTCATCTAATTTAATGAAAGAAAGATCTTGCTTTACTTTCCCTTATCTTGATACCTATATCTTACTTCTTCATCAGTTGATTGTTTACTTTGGATTTAATGGTGCAAGGGCAGCTATAGTCATGCTGCACCAATACAAAGTTAATAAATAATACACATAAAAGGTAAAAAAACATGTAGAAATAAATGTACAAAGGATATAAAAATAAGTGTAAAAAATACATAAAAAAACAGGTGTCAAAAAGCATGTACAGTAAAGTATGATTGTCAGCCTGGTTGGCCAAGAGGCTAGTGTACCTGCTCTCAAACCAACAGGTCACAGGTTCGAATCCTGCTACAGGCATGGATGTTTGTGATTGTGTTTAGGTGGGAGATGAATTCCATCGCCCAATGTGCAACCACCAGCCCACCTATTGAAGGTCTGAAGTGACTTGAAAAAGTTCCATTTTTGGACTCGAGAGCAGAATTACAAAAAATATATAAAATTGAAAATTAGTCCATCCACACTACACATGTACTATGTGTTTATTAATAACATTTCATGGGTGGGAAAACAAGTTAAAAAAAAAGTTAAAAAAAATGGTCCAATGGTTAATCAGGAGCAGTCATTTTATTGGGACAAGTCTGGAAGAACAAAAACGAAATGAGAATAACAAAAAATCTGCTTCATTTATTTATTCTCATTTTGAAGATTTCCAATCCCCCTCTCCCATCCCTAGAATTGCATTATAAATAACTACTCTAATTTTCTATTGATCTGGAAGTTTTCACAGGCAGTATTCAAAATTTATTAATTCATTTTATCACTTTGACATAAGGGAAGAGCATTGTTGTATCTGTCAAAGCAGGTACTTCTAATTCTGGGCTATGTCTTTGCAATCTACAATCAATTGTTTGGCTGTGTGATGAAATTATTCAAAGTTTTTAGAAACACTACTATATTTTCCCCATATAGAACTTGTTTACAAGCATGCAACAAAAAATAATGTTCAGTAGTGTTGAATTTTTTCTTGACAATTATTCATAAGACTATAACACTTTTTTATAAAATCTTTATCAAGTAGCTTTATTTTTATCCTCCTACATGTTTCGCCAATCTGTTTCTATTGGCATCCTCAGGGAATACAAATCAGTAAGCACAAAATGAAGGTTACAGACTAGGTTATAACCGATGGTTCTAAATCATACAAAAATTGGTATTGTGCGTGACAATGTGCATGTCTCGTTAACGTGATTTATTCGTGATGACTCATGACGTAATTGTTATGAAAGCTCATTTCTTTGATGTTTAATGATCTGACAAAAGTTTTCCAAATTTCTGGTAAAATTAGACCTTGATTCTTGTTTAGGTTTTCAGTTATACGGGCGACTGTAGCTGCTTCTTTAAAGGTTCTTGAATGGTAGTTATCTTCTATGTATGGCATAAGGCTCTTATCCCACTCAATGTGATGGTTAGTAGAGGCAAAGTGGCATGAAAGGCCTGAAATGTCTTGTCTGTTATTTCTGACATATACGAGATTCATGCTTAGCAAAATAGACTCACAGTGCTATAATTTATTCACAGATATCTCTAATAATCTTGATGCTGAGACATGCCAACTATTAGACAATATGATTAACCACAGTTTTACCAAAACATTTAATCACAGCAAAAAGACACAAATTGATAAATTTAATTTACTGTATGATAATCATAACAACTGCAAACCTTCTCTACCAGATAAGCAAGTGATAATTAACCTATCTAAACACGTTTTAAGTAAACCTGAGATCTCTATCCTCAAAAAAGGTTTCAACTTTGCTTTAAAACCCACTGTCATTCCTAAAATAGAGTTCATCTGCAACTTAGAAAAAGCCTTCTCATTACTACCAGCTCCCACAGCTATTGATTTGCGATTAAAAAGCAGCATAATCCTTTCAGCTCAGTCAAGATCTCCTAACACCAACTCTAACCAAATGGAAAGAAGAACGCTTCTCAAATTAAGGAATAATAAAGATATCATCATACTCAAAGCCGACAAAGGTAATAATACAGTTATATTAAATACTTCAGATTATAAAGAAAACATTAAAAATCTATTATCTGATAGGTCTGTATATGAAGTTCTCAGTAGAGATCCTACCACTAAAAATCATAATGACACCAATGAATTATTACGTGGAATGAATAATTGGCCTATAGAAATTATAAAAAAATTAAAATCTATGCACCCACTTACTCCTAGATTGTATGGTCTTCCAAAAATTCACAAAGAAGGTATTCCATTACGTCCAATAGTTGATGGAATCTATTCTCCCACTTACCAAATATCCAAGTATCTTGCGAAGATTTTACAACAACACATTCACGTCTCGGATACTTATATTAAAAACTCAAAACATTTTATAGATAAAATAAAAAACATCCCTATTTTTGAAGAGGATATACTAGCAAGCCTGGACATCACATCTCTGTTTACTAACATTCCAGTGGTTGAAGTCATCAACATCTTAGACAAATTGTTCCCAAGAAACATCACTACTTTGTTCAATCACTGTTTAACTTCTAACTATTTCATTTGGCAAGAAACGATCTACAAACAACTCACTGGATTAGCTATGGGTAGTCCCCTCTCACCTCCTTGTGCTGACTTATTCATGGAAGATCTAGAGAAAAAAATCTTAACCCAGATCTTTCCAAAACCGAAAATTTGGTACAGATATGTAGATGACATCTTTATCATTTGGGATCATACAAAAGAAGAACTAATGAATTACCTCAACCAAATCAATAGTTTCCACAATACCATCAAATTCACATTAGAAATGGAAAAAGATAAAAAACTGCCATTCCTTGACATTTTAATAAAGAAACAATCCAATAATAGTATCAACCTATCTGTATACAGAAAACCTACAAATACTGGACATTACCTCCATTTCAACTCAGCTCATCACATAGCTCAGAAACTTAGCATTATCCATAGTCTCAAGAAAAGAGCTATACAGTATACGACAGACAAGGATGACCTACTAACAGAATTAATCACAATATCCAGAGAACTTTCTTTAAATGGTTACCCTAAAAGACTCTATAACAAGATTCTATTTACTGATATACCACATCGACAACGTGATGACGTCCAATACATCAGTACAATTACAATTCCTTTTGTCAACAACCTTTCCAAAAAATTAGCTAACCTTTTAAAACCATACAAGATCAGAGTGGCATTCAAACCAATCAATACTATTCGGAAATTTTTAAGATCACCGAAAGATCCTCACCCATTCTACAAATACTCTGGAGTATATAATATTCCTTGCTCATGTGGTATTAGTTACGTAGGTCAGACATCTAGAAGCTTCGAAACGAGAAAGAAAGAACACATAGGATATGTCAGAAATAACAGACAAGACATTTCAGGCCTTTCATGCCACTTTGCCTCTACTAACCATCACATTGAGTGGGATAAGAGCCTTATGCCATACATAGAAGATAACTACCATTCAAGAACCTTTAAAGAAGCAGCTACAGTCGCCCGTATAACTGAAAACCTAAACAAGAATCAAGGTCTAATTTTACCAGAAATTTGGAAAACTTTTGTCAGATCATTAAACATCAAAGAAATGAACTTTCATAACAATTACGTCATGAGTCATCACGAATAAATCACGTTAACGAGACACGCACAATACCAATTTTTGTATGATTTAGAACCATCGGTTATAACCTAGTCTGTAACCTTCATTTTGTGCTTACTGATTTGTATTCCCTGAGGATGCCAATAGAAACAGATTGGCGAAACATGTAGGAGGATAAAAATAAAGCTACTTGATAAAGATTTTATAAAAAAGTGTTATAGTCTAATGTTCAGTAGTGTTAGTTTTTCTTTTTTTCTTAAAAAAATTCTAAATATTACTTCTATGCTTATACTACTGCTGGTTGTCATTTCTGAAATAAGCCATGTTTTAGAAATACTAGATAATAATCATCTGAACTGGAGGTAAAGGCTAGATTACTCTTACTGCTATTGAGAAAGAAAAGAGCTCTCTTTGTGCAACCTCCCCAGAAGTCGCACAAAGAGAGCCTCAGGCAGGGCACATCTTTTCAGATGTGCCCTGGATATAGGAAATGGTGATGGATTTAGGAATGGTGATGGAAGGGGGATATTTATTAAAGTTTCTTTTAATTAATATTCCAGCATACATTGTAATTTCCTGAAATAATTGAATAATCATTTGTTGCCAACTAATAAGCTTATCTACAAGAATTACTATCATCCACGGAGATTCTATCGCATGCAAGGCCCGCTGATACAGCAAGCTAAAGCTGAAGATATCAAGACAACTAAATTGTTTGAACTTCAAAAAACGCTGCCGGGATAATAAGGTAATCCCAAATCGTGCAAAATTAAAGCACTGTTTCTCTTCACAGAAGGCTCTCCGCATTTATAACCACACTAGCTTCACCCTACTACAAGAACAAATTACAACTATGTGTGTTCTTCTGACCAACATAAACAAAGCTATTCATTCGGGCGCTAGAGAAGGAGATTTCCACCATGCTGAACCATGACCTTTGGACGATTCTCTACGATGTCTCATGCACTTCAGCAGAGAAAGAATTTGAAAAGATACGATGTCAGCACATCAAAAAATTTGAAAAAAAAAAACTCTACCTCTGAACCTTATCTACCACTGGACACTCTAATCAACCTACCTTCCATTACCTTGAGGCACCCAACGCACTGGCACATGGCCATAATTTCGTCATAAGAAAATAAATAAAATTTCCTAAGAAAATACCTGCCAAAGAAATAATGATTCAGATAGAATGTGGTATCCGCGACTTTCCCAAAAATATCAGACTGGATGTAGCCAGTGTTCTCACCAAAGCAAGACCACCAAAAACCAACCTATCCAAAGGAGAATGTAAAGCTCTACAAGAAATGAAGAAAAACAAAGAAATAGTAATCACCAAAGTGGATAAGGGAAATGCCACTGTGGTTCTCAACCAAACTGACTATACAAGTAAGCTTAATGATTTTTTGTTAGATCGGGGTACCTACCTCCCTACTCAATATGATCCCACCAGCTCCCAAATTAGAACACTCCAAAGGCTTCTTGGCCTGTGGAAGTTACTAACAAACTAAAACCTACCCCCCCCCCCCCGAATATATGGACTTCCAAATATACATAAACAAAATGTGTCATTACGTCCCATAGTGGATGGCACTGATTTCCCCCACATACAAATTAGCCAACATGCTCACACACTATACTGGCAACATATCATAACACAAAAAACTTGCAAATTACACATAAAAAAACAGCAAATTTAAATACATCAGATTGTTCATGGAATCAGCCTCAGCTCTAAAAAAACTTTCCAAATCTCAACAAATTTGGGTGCATGAGACTGCCGCAAATTTGGGAAGCTTGCATTATGAGAACTTCAACCCAACAGTCAAGACAACCCGGGGAGGGGGGGGGGGGGCACCTTTAGGGCTCTAGAAATGTTTTCTCTCTTCTGCCTTATTTACTCTTTGTAGTGCCTGCATGCATATGTCATAGTTTTATGTTCCCATGAAGATGGCGATGTGACATTGCCGAAATATAGGAAGTATTTATTAGTTTCTTTTAATTAATATTCCAGTATACATTGTAATTTCCTGAAATAATTTAATAGTCATTACTTAATACACACGACTGCAGCAAAACTGTTACCATCCTATATATTCAGTGTACATCCAAAAAGATATCTAGAGTGGTTAATAAATATCGGCTCTGATGGACAACTCTCTCCTTTATCACATCCAGGAAGTATATCAAGTGCTCCATACCTGTGACCTGGCTTACTATGATCAGACAGGAAGAACCTGTTAACATCCACCTTAGAGAACATAAAAAATACATTCAACACTATCATTATGGCAAGTTTGGACTGGAAGACCATGCCTTGGATATCTCTTCACACAGGATCAGATGTAAAAAAACAAATCTGCTATACAGAAGTCATTATAGGTCAGATAGATTGTTTTTGGAATCAGCAGCAGCTTTAAAACATTCACCAAAACTCAACAAGTATAGCTGTATCAATTTACCAAAAATTGGGAGACAGTCATTTTAAGATCAAATTAATACTTGTTTTTTCTCTCTCTCTCTTTATCCAACAATAGATGGTGCCAATACACTTATCTTGTGTAGCACCATCTTCCAATACACTTTAGTTCCTTGCATTGTCCATTACAATTTTTAAACTAGTCCCACTGTTATACCAGATTGTTGCAGTTTTGTGTACTGTGACAAATTCTGTTTGTACTCCAAAGATGCTGGATATAATACCAGAAAAATATTAATAAATAAGTGAAATAAATAATAATTATTTTCTTATATTCTGTGTTGTGCATTAATACCATTAGATAAACTGTAATATACATGGAACTTTTTTAAAGCCACTTCAGGCCTCCAATAAACAGAGCAGCGAGCTCACACTGGCAATGAAATTCATCTCCGACCTAAAGATAATCACAATATTCATGCCACAGCGGGATTTAAACTCACAGATTGCTGGTTAGAGAGCAAATACACTTAACCAACCAGATGGCAGTATTCCTTACCCAACATCCAAACTTCACTTCCTATGGGGCATTCTGTTAGCAGCATCTACCTGAATAAACAAGGATGAGCTAATAATTTGAAACATGATTTAATTATGGTAGAGCATCAATTTTGTGTCAAACACAGTTGCTTTATTGCAAAACACTTGCTTTCAACAACATAAAAGAAGACTGTACAGAAGATTGCACTTCACCTTCTTGCCAGCAGAAGGTGGAGAAGTGCTATGAAAGTAGCAAAAACGCTATGTGGTGCAGACTCTAGGACACAATGAATTATTGATAGCTGAAATTAAACTGAAATTAAAGGCTAAGAAGAAACAAAAGGACAGTATCAGATTTGACTTAAATCATATAAATGAAGCATTTAAGAAGATGGAAAGAAATGAAAACGTTTGGAGAAGACAGGAAGACAATTAGAAGAACTGTGGGAAAAACAAAATTCACAGACATAGAAGCATGAAAGAAAACTAAGTAAAGCAATAAGAAAGAAAGAAAAAAAGATTATAAATGGTTGTCAGAAGCTGTTCAAATAGCAGAGGAAAGAATAAAAATGAAACTTCAGAGAAACAAAGAAAAAAAGGTTAGATAACGTGAGAGCAGATTTCCAGAGTCAGGTTAGGAAAGATAAGGAAAAACATCTAAATAAAAGGTGCAAAGAAATTGAAGAAAGCAATATCACAGGTGTGAGGGGAAAGTAACAAAGCAGGGCTCAATTTAAACATCAGCAAAACAAAAATGATGGTTTATGGCAATTTAAAAGAATTTATAATAGAGGGAGATAAAATAAAAATTGTTGAAAGTTATGATTTACTGGGGTCGAGAATCAGAAATGATGGTAAATGTGAACATAAAATTAAAGGATAGTAAATGAGAATATAAAATTAAAATAAGGATAGTCAGGGGGGTAAAAAGCTATGTTACACCTGACAAAAATTATTAAACATAGATGTGTAAGTAAGGCCACGAAAAATGGAATTGTGAAAGCAATGGTATTTCCAGTAATGATGTATGGATGTGAAAGCTGGATTATTAAGAAGAAAGATAGAAAGTGAATTGATTCATTTGAATTAAGAATGATCCTTGGAGGCGATGATTGCTAAACCGAAGTTGATGACATGTTATGCTAGCTAATGAATAACGGAAAAAGGAAGTTATTTTGGGGAATATTGAGGGAATGAGAAGAAGAGAAAGACCACAAAAAGGTTCAACGGACAAGAAAAAAGAACTTAATAACTTGAACTTAAAATTGCTGAAGAAAGGACAAGAGGCTGAGTGGGATGAAGAGCATTTGTTCACAAGATCCCTCCTGCTTTCCTCAAGGAACTAGGCTGAACTATAAAAAGTAAATACAGGAACAACTTCAAATTCAATACAATTAAAGATATGTACCAATAACACGGGCCTGCAAAAACCAAGTCATGAAAAGTTGCCTGGAAACTATTAACTGTTTCTGATTTATTTTTGACAGCTGATTTCAAACACCTCTTCCATTTTTCTCTAATGCATAAGGATTTTTCACAAAACGGATCTCAATATTACAGTAAAACAGCTTTAAAATGCATTATATGAAGTAAAATAACAGTATTTAAAATTTTCCGTAAACATTTTTGGAATGAAAGTATTGGAAAAAAAATTTTAATTAAAGTAATTAAAGATTAATCTTTAGTACATACTTTATATTTTGTTGTGGTGTCTTTTTCTTTTTCCTTCAAAGCTTCTTTTTGAACTTTTTCTGTGAAATTCTTTTCCTGGGTCATCTCTGTGCAACATCCAGTAATAGTCTGCCATCATGTTGACATTCCACCTGCCCTGATACCTTCTTTCCATCTCCTTGATATTTTGGTGGAATCTCTCCTTGCTCTTCACTGACAGTTCCCAGATTCTCAGGAAAGTATTCCAAATGAGAGTTGAGAAAGTACAGTTTTAAGCTCAAGTAGCATCCCAAATCCTTGAATTTCTGTAGCATGTCATCTACAATCATTTTATAGTTGGGGTTCTTGTGATTTCCTAAAAATTTGGTCATGACCTCTTTCAAAGCTTTCCACACTCCTTTTTCAACAGTTGCCATTTTTTTACAAACAGTTTATCCTTCTTAAGTTTCCTGATGTCAGGACCGATAAAAATACCTTCTTTCAATTTTTCTGTAGATAATCCCAGAAATTTTGCGCAGATGTATTTTAAACACTCTCCTTCTTTTGACAAAGCCTTGACAAATTGCTTCATAATATGTGAACTTTATGTGAAGCAGGAGTAAAAAGATTTTTTCTCGAGCAACCAAAGTTTCAAGCAACACATTTTTACTTCCAGATTCTAATGTGACTCTTTCTGGCCATTCCTTCTTGATCCAATGTTGCTCTCGATCTCGGCTGTCCCACTCGCACAAAAAGAATGGGTATTTAGTATATCCTCTTTGTTGTCCCAAAATCAAAAGCTATTACAAACACCACTCAACACTATTACATGACACCACATGAAAACATTAAAAAAATCACAAACACATTAAATTAAATTCTTCACGCTAACTTAGAAAATATGCCACCTTTCAGAAATATGATAACCTTAGTAGTCAATGGCTGAAGTTCAACTAAAGAATTGCACAAGAAAATGTGTCTGTAATAATGGGAATCGCCGAATCTGAATTTTTCCTCCTCCCCCCCTCCTATCTTAAGAATGAGAAGTTTCGTGGAAATTTCTTTATTTACCATAAAAAGGCACTTCAAAAAAGTACTTATACAAATAATTAGTCATAAATAAAGGAGAATGAAAATAAATACCAATGCGCTGAATTTAAATCCAAATACTACTAATAAAAACGATAAAATTAGAAATTGAGTAAAATTTCTAATTTTAACTATTACTTCTCAGACAACTTTTCCATCGCAGGCCTGTGTAATTTATGAAGCATCAACTGAGAAAAGATGGAATTAGCAGAGGAATTACATTGCCATTCATATCAACATGCTATGAGTGGCAATGCCAAAGGCTAAAACTGGTGAGAAGCTTTAAATTAATAATTATAAAATTATTTATTCAGGACGAGTAATCACAGAAAGAAAGGATATTGCACAACAATGCAAGGCTACATGTTTCATGTGAAGTATTATCTGATTACACGGAAGAAGAAGAATGGATAGCAAGTGCTCTCCCCAGTACAGTCCTGACATGAGTCCTTTAGACTACAATCTGTTCCCTAAGTTGAAAGAAGCAGTCCATGCAACAAAAAAAGTTTGTTGACAGGAATACAATCATTATGGAAATGTCGGGCGGCATTAATATGGCAAAATGAAGATCACATGAAAATTCTGTAAATGTATTTTGTAAAATAAATGTTTGATTTAACAACATTACTAGATGCAGAACATTATTTGAAATCGCCCTTTAATAATGGTAAGTACCATTTGGATTTCTGCTCATGACATTGACTCTTAATTACTAACACTACTACATTCCTACATAAGTGTGTTCAAATTAGCATGGAAAGATCTAGAAGAAATAAGAAAACACATACTAATAATGTCATTATTGATAGTGATAACTTAAGACTGGTTCAGGACACAAACGTATACAAGGGATTTGAAATAGGACGTGATCACCATTTTTGGCAGGATAAAAATGAAGAACACAATAAAAAGAAAATGGATACAGAGTTTTAAATATAGTCAAATTTAAGCAGCTTTCAGATTTGAACTATAGAATAAAACATATAAACATTATTGGAGTGGAAAAAGTGAGAGTTTGAAGAAAACAATGACTGATTTAGCCAGAGAAGTATGTGATGAACCTCTCTATAAAGACAGAAAAAGAAAAGTTTTTTGATGGAAATGAAAGCTAAAGAAGTAGTCCTGAAAAAGAAGAAATCATAGTAAAAAGTTCCTGGCAAATAAGCCAAGCAGGTGTCCTCAGAAAATACAGTATCCAAAGAAAGGTTATAGGAAAACTTGGCAAAACAATCAGATCTGGAGATCTGGACCAATTACTCAGAAAAATTATTAAATGAGATATGCAGTAATAGAAGAGTGTAGGAAAACAGGCCCAAGAACATTTCTGTATTAGGGATATTACCCATCAGAAATCTGAAATGTGGAATAATTCGACCAAAAATGCTCAAATATGGGAGTGTAAAACCTTTATAGTAGCTACACTACATAATATTGAAAGTCTGGAAAGAAGATTGAGTTCCAAATGATTGGATAGAGCTAATAATATTCATATATAAAAAGAGAAATAAAATTGGAACAAGCTAGGTCAGATCAGGAGAAATAGGTGTTATCAAGATCACATTTTTACTTATAAAATAAACAGTTGAGAAATCAAAATTCTGTAGATCTGATAAAGGCATAACATAGGATACCAACACAAAACCTGCTAAAAACATTAGTGTCAGTTTACAGTATCATGTATATTGTAAGGACCAAATGAATAATTTGCTATAGTAAATAGTTAGTTATAATGTATTTTCTTGAGATTACCATTGCCTTCATCTAAATAAATGCCTACAATTACCTGTCCAAACACCTCTTTATTTCCAATAAGTTCATGAACAAAACTGTTTGCCTGTGGTGTCCAATCATAACATTTATCTAGAGGTTTGATTTTACAGGCATATACCTCTACAGCATGAAAAGGCAAAGAAGCTAATTCTGATGGCAAAGAGAGCAGCCGGGATGGATCTACTAATTCACTCCACCCTTCATCTAAAAAGAAGATGTGTATTTTTCTTTGTCTGTCTGTCTTTTCTACATATATTATCTATAAGAAAGAAAGAAACAAAATATAATAAATCATATAAGATGTGTAATGGTTCTAAATCATATAACCATTCCCAATCTAAAGAAATCAATCAAAAAAATTAAAAATCTTCATGTAGAAACAGAAACAACATCTTATTGCAAATTATTTTAGCATAACTTATTACCTGTATATGATTACACACACAACTAAGTGAATTAGTGACTAACAGATTTCAAAAAAAAAAAAAAAAATTTACTTGTTACCTGTACAGATAGGAAGCTGAAATTTTGAGTGGATGTAGTATTCAGTCAACAAGTTTCCTCCAAATTAGCCTATCACCTACCACTCCAATACTGTCAGATCTTATATTTCCATCTTCTAGGAAATATAAGACAGCATTGGTCCACCTAGATCTTGATTTACTGATATGATCAGATCTTTTTTTCTGCAATATTAGTAATCAAACACCTGTTATGCTTCTTTACGTCACTTCTCTAATTTTTCCCAGACTCTCTTATCTGTGATTTCTAACCCCCACCCACTGTTTGACTTCTATCCCAACTCTTAAGTTTCATAAGTAAAGACTGATTGGAATACTGTATATTGCTAGTTTAGTGTTTTGGCTAATTTCTCTCTCATTCCAAATAAATCTATTCAGCTAGTTCCCCACCACACCAGCTTGTCTTATTCTATGGTCTATTTCTATGTTTAATTTGCATTCTTCACTAAAACTTGTACTTAACTGAAATATCTACTTCTTCTAGGTTCTCTAATTGGAATGCTGAAAGTTTTCCATGTACCTGCCATTTTCATAGTTTTTGGTCTTTTTGCTACTGATATGCCAGTCTGGGTGGTCGAGTGGTTAGCGTATTCGCTCTCCAGCAAAAGGCTACAGGTTCAAATCCTGCCGTGGGCATGGATGTTTGTGATTGTCTGTGAAAATATTAGTAGTGGTGGGTAGTAGATGGTGTTGGTGTAGATGATGCAGTTTGCATCATCTACACCAATAGTTGGTAGATTGAGTGGTGGAGACAGAGAGTTGTAGGTGTCACATAATAATAATAACATTCATACCATATTTGTTATAGCTGTTATTCAATTTAGTTAAAGAATCCCAGAGATTTGCACTGGATTTGTTTAATGGAATGATGTCATCTGCATATCACAAAGAGTTAAGTTTGATATCTCTGATTCTGATATTATGTTTAATGCTACTTTCTTTCATAATGCAATTTATATAGATGATGAATAACAGTGGAGAGAGAGAGAGTACACCCTTGTCTCATACCTGATTTTACATCAAAACACCTT
Organism: Typopeltis vanoorti; assembly: GCF_054136105.1. Classification (NCBI taxonomy): domain Eukaryota; kingdom Metazoa; phylum Arthropoda; class Arachnida; order Uropygi; family Thelyphonidae; genus Typopeltis; species Typopeltis vanoorti. The sequence goes on from NC_143557.1 coordinate 64,386,018, forward strand.
CACTTACTTCAATTCCAACTGCCAGCTTACGACTTAAATATAAACTATACTGCTACGTATAATGTTACTTTTGTCCTATACAACTGTAGCATTCTTAACAACTTTTATTTTGACTTTGTTATATGCTTTTTCCAAATCTATACAACCTAAGTACAGATACTTCTTGTTTCCATAATTTCTCAACTATCTGATGTAAAGTGAAAACATGATCCTGACAACCTCTATTTGGTCTGAATCCAGATTACTGTTCCATAATTTTTTTCTCTTCTTTTTGTGATTTCCCAAAAAAAAAAAGGGGGGGCAAACATTTCATAACGCATATATCTTGCTTCTACCAATCAGTATCCACCCATTCCAGTTATGCATTCCACTCATCATACAAAAATCTCACTTTTCTACTCACATGACTCAGTTTCCAGAGATGACCTTCATTCTCCTATCCTTCTAATGACTATGCAATATCACTGCTATTCAGGTTTCTCTTCCATATTTTTTTTTGGGAACAGGGATGCAAACTTTTCACAATGCATATATCTTGCCTCTACCAATCAGCACTGGAGCTTTCAGCACCCACCCATCCCAATAATGCATTCCATTCATCATACAAAAAAAAAAAAAAAACTCACTTTCCTACTCACATGACTCAGTTTCCAGAGATGACTTTCATTCTCTTACCCCCCCCCCTAATGACTATGCAATATCTCTGCTATATCTATCACAGTTGCTTCTCACCAAGTAATGCTTCATGAGAAGAGCTTTCTCCAGAAAACAGAGATGCTGAGATGCAAAAAGAATGGGAGAAGCCAATTTGGTAGGTTAGAATGCAAACTGATGTTGAGCAATTGTAAACCTAGCACAAAAAGGAATAATGTTATTCCCTTTTGTGCTAGGCAGATGAAAAAGTAATATGTTGATAATCCATACTGGTAGTCATTAATTAACTAGTGGGTCTGCAGGTAGCCTCTATCTATCTGTTATTTTAGAGAGGATTGAGATAATGCAATGAGTTGATATATTGACAGGAGACTCCTTTTTTGGGGGGGGGGGGGTTTCCATACTGTAGTATCCTATACAGTATGGAAAAGTCATCTGACTCTGTCAGTATCCTTCACTCTCAATGGTGACAGGGAATACCATCAAAATTCGAATAATTTTTGCATCTAGGTTATTGAAGATTCTTCTATCTTTTTTGGCATTAAAAAAAAAAAAAAAAGAGGCTATAGGTGGCATGCAGTACAGAACTAATGATATGTTGAAGGAGATTTGCCTTGGCTGTTTATTAAGGACTAGGAAGGCAAGAATGCTACCAGGAGATGTTTTGTCTTCATATATTATCTTCAGCTATCTGGATGAATGAGAGAGAGAGATGGAAGCAAAAATGGACAGAAGCCATAACTAATGAATGCATCTCCAAGGGAACAGAAGGCATAACCGCCATTTGGAAAAGAGGTGAGTTTGTTGTGTTTAGCTCTTGTTTAAGTTAAAAAATTTGGATATGATGGTGGCTATCCTTAACTGTTGTGTACTTTGATACAGGATGAATGAAGCTGGAGTTCTTGCTATGTAGGATATACTGATTTTTTTCCCCTTCTTTCCTCCTTGGAAACCTGAGGGAAAACCTAGATATTACATAGGAATTACGAAGTGACAAACTTGGATTTGAAGAGTGGAAATAGCAATATGACTTGAAAAGGGAGAGCAGAAGTCATCCTAAAGCATCACAATTCCAAAGGACATGAGATAAAAGAGTGGTTAAGGAAAGGGATGGAAATTACACAAGAGAGGAAACTTGCACAAGATTACTGTTTGAATTACAGAGGAGAGGTGACCTCTACAGAAAGCATGAGAGGAGAAATGGTAAAGAAAAGATCAAGAGTATTAGATGGGTGGAAGGGTTATCTGGTATTCTAGTTAGATAGATGAAAATTTACATCAGACTGTTGCTTACAGCAAATACCTCATCCTCTATTTCCAGCTTGGTTAAGAAACTAGAAAGGAGCCATGATCAATAAAGTCATCAAGGAAGATGAATTCACTCTTTGGGTTATTAAACATTAGGAAATTGAGTTTTATAGATGGGAAGTAGAATAGACCATCATGGTTTTAAAAATCTGCAGAGCAGTAATGAATTTTACAGAATGGGATTAGGAAACCTTAAGTTTTCACAGAATATCAGATGGTAGTACAAATGCATAGTTGCCATAATTTTTTGACAAAAGAAATCACATATACAGTTTGATTAGTTAAGATGTGCTATAATTGCTAACTAAAGTTTAGCTAAAAACATTTGTGTTTGTGGCGATACATATGTTTCTATTCATAACATAAATGTTGGTGATGTGGATTTTTTTTTTTTTTTTTTTTTTTTTTTTTTTTTTTTTTTTTATATATAGGAAAGGAACTGAAAGTAACTGTTGAGTTATTTGCCTATGATGCAAAGTTAGGTGGAGCAATAGTTAATACAGATGATGCCAAAATTTTGTATGATGATTTTGGACAGACTGGGCAAAAGAGAATGGATGTCAGGTTAATGTGGTAAAGTGTATGGCATTTTGGGTGAGAAGATTTCCAGCTGTATACTACATTGTGGAACTGTACTCCAGGAAATTGATGAAGCCAGAGATTTTAGAGTGTTAGTAGATAGGAGTTAAAGTTTAGAGGGCACATAGCAAAAGTGGCTAAAGCAGCTCATCAAATTACTTGGTTACTGAAAAATACTTTGATGAGCAGAGACAAGCAGGTTATTGTTCCTCTTTATTTGAGCCTTGATAAGACCCTATCTTGACTACTGCATGCAGATCTGGGCACCAGGGATTCTTGGTGATGAGGAGGTGGAGAGGATCCAGAGGTGAGTGACCAAGATGGTAGTAGATCTATGCAATGAACCTTACAAGAACAAGTTGAAAATTTGTGGGTTACAGAAATTGGTTGATACGTGGAAAAGGAGTGATATGATTGAGAAATACAAATTACTGAGGGGTCAACCTATGTCAACATGGTGGGAGAACCAAGGGCCATCCATGGAAACTGAGTAAGAGTGTAGTTAGCTAGGATGTTAGAACTAGCATTTTTGCTTCAAGAGTAGTTAATAAGTGGAATAGGTTGCCAGAGTCTGTTGTGGGTGCCATGACTGTGAATGAGTTCGTAGCAAAGTATTATATATATTGTGCAAATATTGGCATGATATTTAGGGCCTCCCTCGATGAGTCTAGGGGTAGCCTTGGAGTATTATTATGGGCTACTCCTCCTTGGAGTAGCCCATAATAATAATAAAATTATCATACTACCTGACAACATTCTCTTTTCTTTTGATGTGTCTTCCATAAATACCTATGTCAGCATGCCTAAAACTTTGGACATTGTTTACACTGCTTATACATGACCACAGCCTCAAGATCTCAACAAATTACCCCCTTCCAATATCCTTTCTCTGATTAAGGTTATACTTTCAACAAATTACAACCAGGACTTTTCCTCGCCCAAATGGAAACACAATTCTTATCACCATCCTTCCCACTTGGCATATCATACTATAAAAGATATGTCGATGTTGTCCTATATACGTTGGTGACATGAACACTATACAGAAACTAATTGTTTCTATAAACACCTGTAGCCACAGACTAAAATTCTCTATCAAATACAAAGATAAATCTAACTTACTGAATCTGACCGTTATGTTAGTATAAGGTATACAATAAACCAACAAACAATAGGAACTACATGCATTTTTCTTCCTGTCACCTTTTACTATATCAAAAGATATGTAATTTTAACACAGTTCATTAACGCTTTCAAATGCTTTTCTTCAACCACTGCTCTAAAGAATTCACATACCTAAAAACCCATCTTTTCTTGCAAATACTCTCAGCAACTAAAATATTATGCTATTTACATAGCCAGAAATCATATATTCTTCCCAAAGCAAGTTATCCAAATCATACACCATTTGAAAATTCCCATATATCCACAATATTTACAAAACCATCAAACACAGCTTCAAATATTCAAATTACAGAATCGCCTTCACTATAAGAAACAGACTACAAAATTACTAAAACATAAAACCACAATATCTTAGATAAATGGATCACCATGATAAAACTGCATTTTCTCCCTTCTCCTGCATTTTCTCTCCTTTTCTCCCACTTGAGAGAACCCCCCCTACCCCCCAAAAAAGAAAAAATTTACTAAGTGGCACTGTATATATCATCAAAGAATTCCAGAACGACAAAATCTTTGAAGAGATGTCAAGCATGCCAATGTTACCTCAAGAAGTAGCAGCCCAGGTATATTAATGAGACATTTGTTGAAAAATAATATTCTTGTAAAATTAATAGTAGTGATAATCCTTACACAGTCTGCAGCATGTGTGGTGGTGGGTGGGTGTGGGGAGGGGGACATGAACACCACCAAAATAAGTGCACCAGCTAGATTTTCTGTGTCACTATGCACACGCTTATTACCAACATGACACTATGGATTGAAGTACATGCCGCACTCCCGTTTTTAGCTATTTATCAGTTTAACAACAGGTTCACAAAATTCTTGAAAATTTAATGATTGGCTAGCACAAGCAGGCTCCATCGTACTATTACTTACATTCCACAACTAAAAAGAAACACAAACAAAAATACACCAAAATCCCACTACTGAATAGTTATAAAGTTACCATTCATTGATTTCCAAGATAATGAAACCAAATTACACTGCTTCGAATCTCTAGCAATAAGAATCAATCTATGTAGAATAGTTTTTCGAGAAATAAACATGGTTAAATTTAACAGCTATGGAAACTTTTGTGGAAATATATCTTCAATTTGACTATAAAGATGCTTGAAATGCCTACAAGAATTAACTTGCAAACTTCAAATTGATAGCCCTAATTTTAACATTAAGTTTAATATGATTTCCTTAATTCTAAAACCATTATGTACCTTTTCAAGATTTACAAAATTCAAATTTATTTTTGTTGTATTTTACCACATTCTATACACATATATAAATATGAATTAATATTTCATATCCATTTCAAAAATATGCTTGCATAAATAGTAACTGACACACACACACTGACATAACAATAAATTATGCTGACTGTCTAATATCACATTAAGTAGCCTTTTACACAGATTAGGCCTTATCTGTGTAAAAGTTATGTTGTGGTTTCACTAAATGACTTCATTACAGATCTATAGAATGGTCAACACAGTATGTCAACAATACCTGAATGGAGGATGTTGCAGTATTATGGTACTTTATGTGAGATTCTCTGCATATTCCAGAGAATCTCAAAATGGATCAAAATCCAGTAAATTTGATGGTAATTTGAGATGAGTGATTGATTCTATGTTATTTCTAAAACCTTACCAAATTTTGTTTGGCTACTTTTATATACAAATGTTCTACATTTTGCTCTACTTTAAGAACTTTATATAATTAATTTCAGATAATCTCATAGCATGGAAAATATTTTTCCTATGAAAAATAATTTATATAATAATTACATTAAAAGTATTTATTTAAGGTAATTATAATCTTACCTGGACACGAAAAAAAGTATTCCCATGCCAAATTATTGCACAGATGTCATCTTTGCAAGGAAGAGTATGTTGAGAATGATTTTCTTTTGTTCTATAATAATGATTTATTTTCAGCTGTGTTTCAAGATATCTACTGTCGTAACGAATTGAGGTATTACTGTGATCAATATGTTCGATAATACGAGCGTAATAACGTGTGGCATCTATTACATGAGTTATAATCATTCTAACATGTCCCTCATATGGAATTCCGGCTGGCTGATCATATTCTGATAACACTGAATGGCGAAAAGGACAAGATTCATATTGTTGTAAACAGTACCCAAATGCCTTCAAGAAAGAGCATAATTCTTTAGGGTTATGACTTTCATTCTGAAATGAAAGAATTTCCATTAATTTCTAACAACATGCATTAATTAACTGAATTAATGGATTCTTATTGATTTATTAATATATTAATATCTTATTGATATATTAATAAATTTATAAGATATATAAATAAAGTCTTTAAACTTCTTTTGCAACAGGTTTTATACACAACATGTTTAGCAAGTTAAAAATTTTAACTTTAATTACTTTAAAAAAAAAAAAAAAAACATTTCTACTGAAGACATCTCTTAAATTTATCCTCATTTCATCTTCATCATAATTTGTTGACTCAATGGCTTGTCTCAGCTAAGTAACTTGAATTAATATAAACTTAATTAATATAATGACAGAAACGTTAATCCTTATCTATACAACCTATTATGTTATGTCTGTTAATTGTAAGTGTTTGTGGTTGGTTTGATTATGTTCAGGGGAGGAAGTGTTTCTTTCTCCAAACATAATTAATTTAAATAAGTGATAAAGACCACTCTTGTTTCACACAGTATTCATATTGATTCCCTCTTATATGGAATCAGAAAAGATTATCCAGATCAAACCCCCAGTTCAACTCACAGTCTTCTTGTTCAATTTAAGGCGGTCTGAAGAACTCGAATTAGTAACACTGTCTTACATTATCTCAAAGAAAGCCATTCTCATGGTAGAACAAATCAGAAAAATGTTTTAGTTATGCTTGTAGAAAAAGGCAGTTCTAGAATCTAAAATGAACTGCATAATTTCTATGAAACAATATCAACTATAGAATTTCTGTGGCCTTCTACTTCTCTCAACTTTCAGAGACTCGTGGAGTATTTTTAAATCTACTTTTAACAAACTGAAAACTACCCATTCATTATTTTTGTGAGTACAACACAAACATTTTGAAAAGAGAATCTAGAGGTTGTTTTATGTGCTTAGATGCCCTGTCTGGCATATATGATAATTTCCCTGTTATTGTTAAAAATAAATCTTAATAAAGCTCTTTTACTTAGTTTTTTTTTTTTCCTTTTCAGTTCTTTCGTTTTTTAAAGTAATTTCAGCCATAAAAGGTCCAAAACCTATAACATATTATATACAATACAGCAGTGGCTGTGCTACAGGTGAGTTAGAAAGAAAAATTATAAATTTTTTTATATATGCACTTGTAGGATGTAGTTAATTAGAAAGACACTGCTAGAAAGAACAGGGATGACAATAGTGATGAGTGGTCAGCAAAATAGATCTATTGTTAAATTGTGAATTCCTGTGAGATTACTGCTACTTGGGTTTTAATAAATTTTGAGGAGAGAAGAAACTAGGTGTCCTACTGACAGAAATGAGTTGATAACACACACAGGGGAAGGGGAGTTATAAATCAATCTGATTTATCTCCACTGAGAATAGAATTTTATGGATATTTTAGCAACATCCTACAAATATTACTGGGGAAAAAAAATAAAAGAATTTGAAAACAACAATCACAACTTAGAAATCCAGTGGAAAATATGAAGAAAGCACTGATCAATTCAGATAGAGAGAAATGTGGTAAAGTCATTTGCAAAAATCAGAACTTCACAATGGACTCAAGATAATTAGGCAATTATGGAAAAATAAAAAAAATTATAATCAGAATTCTTGATAAGTCAGCATATCCTCCCACCTCAAATGATAAGAAGAAACTTGGTAACTCAGAGATTGCTTTTTTTTTTTTTTTTGAAAAATACATAAGAATAAAGGCAACTCCATAAGGCAACAGTGGAAGTAATGACTGAATGAAGAGAAAGAAAAGTTTGTTTTGTGAGTTTGGTGTTGAACAGCAAAGGAATGTTAACTGCTGCACATGTTTTAACAGATTTAGAATAGTTCATCAGAATTAATTCTAATTCTGATGAACAACAGCTACAATACACAAATGAGAATTATTGTGTAAGTGTTGCTCTATGGGCAAAGAGACTGACACTAGATTATGGTTTGAACTACCTACCTGCTTTCCTTTCCTTTTCCATCTATGTAGATGGAAAAGGAAAGCCAGCAGATGTTGTGACCATTTAAATCACCAACAAAGATGACTTCATTACAGGAAAAGCTAGAATGGAAGAAATAAATATTTAAAGAAAGGAAATGAAATGTTTAGAATGGCTGGTGAAATTAGGAAAGTAATAGAGACTACAAATGAATCTGGCAGAATGAGGCTGAGAGATTTTTTGCAAAGAAAATCAAAAAGAGATATTTTTAAGGTGGGAAAGCCTTTGATGTAGTATATCACAGCAAACAAGCATAAATGCCACCACTGAGGCAAAATATACTGAACTTTAGAAAAATTGAGACAAGTACTTGAAGAAGCTGAAATTTGAGTTTCTATTAGAAATAGTAGGTATAGTTTTGGGCTAGAGGTGGAAATGAACATCACTGAGAACTTTTCATAGTGTTGTTATTTGAGTTGAAATTCAGAGAGGAATGTAATATATACAATAATTGATTCCTTACCAAGCCATACAAATGGCAAATTTCATAAAATTTCACTGAAAATTATGGTCTCGACAATGTCTCTCCCATATGCTACTACTAGGACTCCCACACGCTCAAGACATGCACGGCAAAAGAGATTAAAAACACCATTATTTTATAGTGACCATGTTGAGTCGATCCATGATATCTGACATAATTATGAAATCATCACTCATACTTCAAGAATAAATTGGAAAAAATGAAAGAAACTGGGGAAAAAAAATAAACCAGGTCTCTGATTTGGATCCAAAGTTTCTGAATACTGAGCTTTTAATAAGCAAAGTGATATACTATTACTTCGTTATTTGAATCTGAATGATGAAACTCATCTACCATGTAGTGATGCCTAGCAGCACAGAGTTTTGGCTTTTGCTCTGAAGGTATTTGGGCATCATTCTAGACCCATCTATATTATTTCAAACGCAGATAGTTTCCTCCAGAGTGACGGTAAGTCTGTTGGCTGGAAATATATCCAAGAATACTAATAGGCTCATCAACATGAAAGTGTAGGCAGAGGAATCAGATAATTGCAGACCCAATGGACCTCACAAAAGCTTGGCATGGTCCACAATGACAGTAGTCAAAACATCGGTTAGGGTTTTAGATTTCTGAGGTTGGAGACAATGCAACCATGCAATCTATCTTGGCTATCAAAAGATGGCTTTAGTCCCTTTTTGGCACTGAGAAAATGCAGAGAAAACTGTAACAAAACTCAGCTCTTTATCTGGCTACATTTATGTGTAAATGTAATTCTTATTCAATGTAACCAACCATTGGATAGAATGGCTGGCTGTAAGTTCAGCCTGGGTAGAACATATCTACAGTTGACAAATGAAAGCTTCACAACTATTTTCTCAAATATTACACATTGTTCTTTTCAGTGAGATACTCTACTTTTTGCTCTTCAACACTAGGTGGTGATCAACTTCTATTTTAAATCTGACATGTACTCTTGTATCCTGAACAAATCTGAACACTATCACTCAATAATAATGTAATGGGTAAAACTTTTCTTGGTTTTTGTGTGTTCTCACCATGTGAATTTATGCACAATTTTATGACAGAACATGGTGCTAGTAATGAATTGTCCATGTCACGATCTGAATCTTAGATCTACTTTTTTCATCATTATTACCTTGTTGTTTTCTGAAATTTTTTTTCGAAACCTTTCATGTCTATTTATTCTACTTTAGGTCTCCAACAACAACAACCAGCTTATCTTAATATCAGCCTCTCTATTTAATACTCCAAAAACAGCTCTACTTTTTTTGCTACTAGAATTTTCCAGTGAACTACAGTTGAGTTACAAAACATCTCAATTTCCCTTCTGAAATTTGCACAAATTATTTGAAACTGGTTGCAATTAAGTTGGGGCGCTTAAGGGTCAAAGCTGTATAACTGGGAGGAGACTTCAATATAGCCTTTTAAGAACTAACCAAGGCTTCAGACCTAATGTCCAGTAATCACCTTCTTGTAGCACACCCTATTAGATATCTACCTGAATACTTAACGAATGAGGATGGAGTGGCAATTAGGGATTTAGCTGACAAAACTGTATTCTTAATAGCTTAAACCATAATGCAAAATGATGCATAAAGCTGAAGTAGAGATAATTTCTGACCAGAAATTACCTCGAGTATGGAGAGATGAAAATTTTACAGGTGACTGCATTACATAATTCAGAAGGCAAGGTCAGAGGGTCGAATTCCGAATGACTGAAGTAGAACTCCATAGTCCATCTATAACAAGGGAAATAAAACTGAATGTGAGAATTACAGAGGTATTTCAATACTGAGTGTTCCTGGTAAGATTTATGCAAGAATACTTAAGAAATAGCCAAGAAAAATTGTGAAAGGGAGAACTTCATGAAAAAAAAAGTTGGGTTCAAGCCAAATAGAGGTTGTCAGGATCAGATTTTCACTTTAAGACAAATAGTGGAGATCTGAAAGAGGCATAAGACAAGGTAATTCAGTATTCCAAGAGGAAACCTCTTTGAAATGCTGAAGTTCCTGGTAAGATTTATGCAAGAATACTTAAGAAACAGCTGAGAAAAATTGTGGAAGGGAGAACTTAATATTATGTTGAGCAATACATAGTTTTAGTTTGAACTGTAATTTAGCAGTTAGAATTTAAGGAGGTAAAGGAAGATGGTTTTATTTTAAATCAGGTGCATGTGACAAGAATGTACATTATCTCAGTTCTTATTCATTATCTATATAGATTGCATTATGAAGAAAAGTGGTGCTAAACCTGATATCAAAACTGGTGATGCTAATCTCAGCTCCTTACTTTATTGCAGATGATGTTTTATGTCTAAATAAATCCAGTACAAGCCTGCAAGATTCTCTGTCTAAATTGAATAATGGTTGTAATAAATTTGGTATGAAAATCAGGAATAAAAAGACAAAGACAATGAAAATAGGCAGAAACATTTAAAACATCAAATGTATTCTTAGCGAAGAACCTACAGAACAAGTAAAACATTTCAGCTATTTAGATAATTATTAGTAGAGCTGGCATGGTACTGTAAAAATAATCATAATTTAAAATTATGAATATGTTTACAAATTGTTTATGTTAGTGTATTATTAGTTTTGATTTCATAACAAAGGCACTTGTGATGTGCCCGTTATTGATATTATTATTCTCAAAATGAAATGTAAAGCATTTGAAATTTTGATATACTTACTAGATTCTGATAATTATGTTACTTTCAATCCTTGTTATTGTAATCTAAAATTGTCAAGTGTTGTGTTTTGAAAGACATTCTCATTACGCTAATGGAGACAACATATCAGCCATTATACATAGCTTCTCGCTTGCCTTTTTACAAGGAGCGTGCATGCTCGCCAAGGATTTGATGCATGACTTACAGCTGACAGATAGAGCATTCGGTATCCGAAGTAACGAGAAAAACATGAGAAAACTTAAAGAAGTATAAGAATGCGGATTGGAGAAATTTTGTTGTTAGAAAGTTTTTTTAAGTTTTTTACATGACAGTAGGAAGAATATTAATAGAAGATTCCGAAATGGATTTGTAGAACTGTGTCTTTAAAGTGGAGGAGTTGAGACTGTCAACAAGTATTTAGTAAATAAAAGAAGATATTGCAGTCGATTCTCTAATTGAATGTTCGAGGAAACACTGACTAGAAAGTTTCATCTATCTTAAGGACGCTGGATCTATTTGCTATTTCTACTGGAAAAGGCGACGGAATTAGTTCAACTTGGATATGTTGTTTATGAGGTAGTAGAAGAAACTTTCTTTCTCCGGTACAAAAATTAGGAAAATTGTGCGTCAAATAGGTAGAAATGCAAGATGTAAGAAATATTCATACTTCAGTGAGACAGGAGGAATAATATTGTGTTCTATATAAGGGAGAAACAAAAAAGATCCTATGCAAAAGAAGAAGAAGAAGAAGAAGAAATTTTATATTTTTGGAAAAGGCCCTAACAAAGAAACCGACTATGAATATTTTGTTATTGTGAAAACAAGGTGTTTAGTCTGGTAGACATGATTAGGCATATGTTAAACAATCCAGTAATAGAACGAGTTAGAGAATGGGTGATTTTAATATTTTTGGATAAGAAAAATCTCTAAAATATACATTTATTTTAGAAGGCCTTGGATCCAGTATTTTGTAGTTATGTAATTTTATATCCACTCTCTTATCCACCACTCTTATTCATCCCCATTTGTTTTAATTTGTGTAATAAAGTTCTATGTGGTATTCAGTCAAATGCCTTCACAAAATCTGAGTCAGTGATTTACCAGATTCTAAAAGAAACAGTTAAAAGTCATTGCACCAATCGGAATTGAACCCTTGTGTAATACTAAACACTTGGAGTATAAAAATAATCTTTATAGAGACAATCTCAAATCACTAAAACAGTAGGAATTGAACTGTTTAAATTTATATTGAATAAGAGCGAAATTAGTCAAAATGCTAAATTATTATTATTATTGTATGGGCACCTTGAGTCTGAGACTCATCGCTAGAGACCCAAACTATCCAGACAATCTATCATACCTCTCCTTGAACCCATTAACAGACAAAGCAACTGACTCTGACAACTCATTCCACTCATTCACAACTATCCAAGCAAAATATCTAGTCCTCAAACCCTACTAGCCACACCTTCATTCAATTTCCAGGGATGATCCCTTGTTCTGGCCCATCTAGCTAGTGCTAAAACATTTCCCTTGAATCAATCTTATAAAACCCTTTAAGCAACTTAAATGTTTCTATCATATACCCTCTTTTTCTCCTATCAACCAACTTCTGCAATCACACACCCTCAATCTATCCTCATAAGGAACATTCCACAGATCACTCACCATCTTGATTGCTTCTGCCAGACCTGAGCACAGTAATCCACATGTGGATGTATCAAGGCATCATAAAGAGGAATAACTACTTCCTTATTTCTACTTGTTAATGTGTTCTTCAATAGGCAAGTAATCTTATGTGCTAACTGAGCAATATGTCCTCTAAACTTTAACTCTGTCTACCCCCCCCCCCCCAAATCTCTAGCTTCATCTTTTTCCTGGAGCAAAGTTCCATCAATGCAGTACACAGCTTGTAATCTATTTATCCCAAAATGCATAACTTTACATTTCTCCATATTAAACTGATACCCATTATCTTTTGCCTATTTAAATCATCCTGCAAACTCTCTCCACATCACCTAGATTAACTATTACCTAATTTCACATCATCAGCAAACACTGAATATTTCCTCTCAGGTTATTTCTTATACCATTTATGTACAAATTAAACAGTATTAGTCCCAGGCACCGAACCTTGCAGCACACCACTAGCTAGTCAGCTGTTTTTGCCTTGATTCTGCCCCTCCACATACCACTGCTTGATATCTCTTCAGCAGTGACCTTCTTATCCATCCCCATTTGTTTTAATTTGCATAACAAAGTTCTATGTGGTGTTCAGTCAAATGCCTACACAAAATCCAGCAGAATCATTGTGTGGCTGTTTCCTTTATCCTACTCAGCTGTTATTACTCTATTATAGAAAGTTAGTAAATTACTAAGGCATGACCAACCCTTCACAAAAACCATGTTGCCCCTCATACAGTATCATATTTTTATCCGCCCATTCTTGAATTCTCATTTTGACCAATTTTTCCAGTACTTTTACCACCACATCCGAGATACTGATCGGTCTATAATTTGCTACTGCAGTCTTAGATCCTCCCTTATGCAAAGGAATTATTTTGTCCTCTTTCCACTCCTTTGGAACTCCACCAGAGCTGAGACTTGAATTAGAGAGCCTAGTCAGAGACATTGTCATTCCACTTGCACATTCTTGCAAAACCTGACCTGATATTGAATCTAATCCCACAGCTGTATTTATGTTGAGGTTCTGCAATATCCTAAGATTCTCCAATTGATCCACCTCTGTTCCCACATTAATGCTTTAACATATGTGTTAAGGTTAATCTTCCACAGTCATTTTCTTCTTACTTGCTACATAACAAAACAACTCTTTGGAATTTCCTTTGGCCTGCTCAGCTAGATTCTTCTTGAAATCTGATTTTGCTTTCCTTGCCATGCTGGTCACCTTTCTCCTCATATACCCTCCACAGTATTTTCTTTTTCTACAGCTCATGCTTAATGTATTACTAATCCATCTAACTTCTACCTGATTAATCCTTCTTATCTTAGGTATACAATTTAATATTTATTCATCTAGATGGCCCTTAACTATCTCCCATGCAATACTAACATCCTTCTCTTACACTGTTTTATGCCCTGACATGGATTTAAGTTTACTTTAGCCTCCTAAGCTTGTCATAATCACCTGTCTTGTATTTCCACATATACCCCCTTTATATTCCTCATGTTTTACAATCTTCTAAGTCCACATGGCCACTTTTGCCAAATGGCCTTGGTTATGGATAGCTCTTCTGATCCTATGACCAGTTCCAATATTCTCACATCCCTAATCCCATCCCTCAAGTAATTATCTCTTAGCAGGTGTATAAATTATATTTCCTTCCTGCCAGTCTATATCTCCATAATTGAAGTCCTCCCATAATAATCACTTGACCTGTACTCATTGTACTAGTTTGGCAATGCATGTCTTCCAGATCATCCATGGAATCCCCTGGTCATGATCACACACCAGACTGCTTCAAATGAACAGCCACCATCCTGCCTATCTCCGATTCCTGTTGGTTGCAATTCATCCACTATTATCAGCAATACCTCTTCCCCATCTTATCTTTAACCGTGTACAAGGCAGTGTGTCCAAACCAATTTTAACTTGCATTTGAGAGCTGCGTCAGAAATAAAACACATGATCAAAGTCTAGAGACCACAGATATGAGAGGTCTGCAAAAGATTAGGGGAGTGAACAGATTCCATCAATGGCAGTATCATATTAAATATAAGGGCAGTATCATTCAGGAAACGCATTAGCAGAGCTAATCTCAGGTGGTATGGTCACTTAAACAGAATGGGAAAAGATTAGCAAAACAAATGTTCTTTGCTAGGATAAAGATTCAGACGAGGAAGATCTAAGCGGATTGATAAAAAAGTGTCTTAGAATACAGATATGAGATCTGATAGTATAGTGTAGTATGACCATAATATCCTGTACTCTATCAGGAATTTGATGATGATGACAATTGAAGTTTATCTTCATGTTTAACGTGGCATACTATTGCTGCTCCTTCCTTTCACGATACATTGTGCCTGAATTATAAACATCTTAAATTTACCAACCTTATTATTTAGAAGAATCTAAGCTATTTATCAACATCAACAATACTGACATAGTATTTGTGAATTTTTTTCTGCTAGGTTCCCCCTTCTCTTTCAATGATGCTGCTTACATTGATGTGTCCCCTCAATTCTGTTGAGGTTATTCAAATAAACCTTCTATAACTATAAGATCATGCCACTATGTTACAGTCAGCATACTATTTGATGAAAATGTTAGACCATCATGAAGTGCCTTGTTTTAGCCAACATACAATACTATTTGATTTGCTAAATTCCAAATTGTCAGCCATTCATTTAGCATCTAAGTGGATACATTCCTTATAGGTAGGCTTACCATACGTCCGGCGTGTTGTTTGTGATTTTTTTTTACTTCATTAAATTAATTTAACCCCAAAAAGCCAAATAGAAACTGCATGTTTACGGATGAATTAAAAAAGGATTATCCATTTTTGAAAAAAGTTTGTGATCATATTGACAAAGTGAAATGTGAACAGTGCTCTTCAGAATTTTCTGTGGCTCATGGCGAGCATTCGGACATAAAAAATCACTTGACGTGTGCGAAACATATGGCTAGTCTAGCAGTGGCAGGAACTTCCTCAAAGATACTGTCATATTTTAAAGGTGCCGATCCAAGTGACAAAGAATTTTTAATAGCTGCTGAAGAAGCAATTTTTGCATTTCATGTTGCTATTCACAATCTCAGCTTTAAGTCTGCCAATTGTTCATCTAAATTGATATCAAAACTTTTTCAAACAAAGTTTAGACTGGGTAGAACAAAATGTGAAGCTGTCATTGTTAATGTGATTGAGCCACTGTTGTTTCAGCAACTTTGTGAAGATTTAATCAAAACAAATTTTGTGACGATATCGATTGATTCTTCCAACAGGAAAGAAATTAAAACTGTGCCATGTGTTGTGTGGTATTTTGCACCAGATTGTGGAGTAAAAGTTAAACTTTTAGACTTTCAATCAGTTCTCGGTGAAACTGCAGAAATACTGACAAACCATTTAATGTCAGTTATGAAAACTCATAATATAACAAAAAAAATTATTGGATTTTGTGGAGATAATTGCAATACCAATTTTGGAGATGTAAAATGGAGAGGAGAAAACAATATTTACAGTCGATTGAAGAAAGAACTAGGAAGAAATATTGTGGACATTGGTTGCTGTGTTCACATCATTCACAACTGTCTTCAAACTGCAGTTGATGTTCTACCTATTGAAATAGAAGCTTTAGTAGTCAAAATTTATAAATATTTCCACATTTATATGGTTTGAGTCACTCAACTAAAAGTGTTTGTGAATTTGTAGATGTAGAGTATAAAAAGGTTCTTCAACATGGCAATACTCGTTTTCTTTCACTACTTCCAGCTATTGACAGAATACTTGAAATCTATGAGGGACTGAAATCATATTTTATTTCACAAGAACACTGTCTGGTGATGATAAAACAGTTCTTTGATAATGATTGTGGTGAAATGTATTTGTGGTTTGTGCATGAGCAACTCAAATTGTTTAACAAATCTATCTTGATTATGGAAAGAAAAAGCGAATGCAACAGATATTGTCATTGAACTTAGAAAATTAAAAACAAATCTTGAGGAAAGGTGTGATAATAAATTTATACCTCAAGAAGCAAAAAAGCTTTTTAGAATACTGGAAAATAATGGAAATATTAATACAATACTACAAGAGTTTACAAAATTTTATGACTGATGTCTTTCTTACATTGAGCTTTGGGAAAACAGTTTTGGTGGAGCAGAATCTTTTACTTGGATAAACAACGATGAATTAATTTGGTCGGAAATTGAAGCTTCAGGTGAAAAAATTAATGAAACGCTTGCAAATAATACAATAAACATGGATGAACTGTTTGATGAAGTGGTGATTGCAAAAGCTTTTTGGTCAGCAAACTATAACATTTTGAAAATACAAGTTGCGAAGAAAAATGGATACAACTATCCAGTCATTTCAAAGAAAAGAACATTTCATTGCCCAATCTTCTCCAAATTACAGAATACATTTTCAGCCTGCTAGGCACATCTTCACCTGTTGAAAGGATATTCTCAATAATGAATAACATATGGTCTGAAGAAAGAGGTAGAATGGCTGAATCAACAGTAAAAGCTGTATTGCGCTGTTAACTTAATAGTGAACTAAATTGTAGTGAATTTTTTGACGCGATTAAAAATAAAGAATTTTTAAAGAAAGTTCACGCTAGTGATAAATATTAATAACTTTTTAATAATAAGTTATGTTCAGTTAAGAGTAATTAAAAATTATTACTACAAAATGTTGTTTTTTGCTAACCACTCCATTATTTAGCCTTTTGAATCATAAGTACTTAGCGTAGAAGGTGTTACTTTCTGTTTTGAGCAAACTCTCAAAAATGTCCCGGTTTGATAAAAAAATTTTATGGTAAGTCGACTTATAGGCTATTTGGAATGCAGACACATTCCACAATTTTTATAGGCTATGTAGAGGTGTCCTCTCAGTTATTTAGCTTTGACTTTTGGGTAAACATTAATAAAAAAGAAAGTGTTAATACCACAAATTATGTTTTAACCGATGAATTAATTTCTATGCCTGATTATTTGTAAACTTGTTTGATCAGTTTTCTCTCTCATTTAAGCCTTAACAGCACTCTTTAGTTTAAAATGAAATGTTTCCTCATATGGGTCTATGCATCTGTCATGAAGTGTTTCATATTCTTCAAGGAGTTAGTTTTAGATCAATTTTAATCAACTATCCACAGCAGTTATACAGAGATCATCTGTATAACTGCTGTGGATAGTTTAATTTAATCAACACAAATTTGTGATTAAATATAAAAAAAAATCATATGCATGATAAGTTTCATTAGAATATTCATGCAATACAGAAATAATACTAAGGTAAAGGGGTATTCCAATTGCAAGTTGTTGCAATTGGAATACCTTATGCTTAAGAAATACCTTATGCTTAAGAAATTTCTTAAGCATATTCTTATGCTTAAGAATATGCTTAAGAAATTTTTGTATACTTTATATGCCAGAAAATATCACTAAATTAGACTGTAATTATTCACAGTCCATGACTTTAAAGAACTTAACATAAAGAATTTAGCAATATAATTAAACAAAATTCCAGTATTTTGAAAATCTTGACACAATAATAATAAAAAAAAACTAGAGTTTTTTTGTATTTATTTATTTTTTACTTTACCTGTTTTCTTTCTCCCAATCTAATGAGGTCAGGTGGAGCACTTAATCCCAATCGTTTTAAAAACTTTCTTATATATTTAACTTGCTTTATATTCTTCTCTGTAACAATTATGTGGCAGTTGTAAACTGGAGTAAAGTCATTCTGAAAATAATGATTTAAAGTACATTTTTTTTAAGAAATGTTATTTTCATACATAATATATATACATTGGTGTCCAAACCAAAGGACAAATACTATTTCAAGATTACAACCCCAGATTCAGATGAATCAGCTTGTGGCAATTTATATAACTGACAATTTCCAGTAGAAAGACAGCACACAGTCATATTTTCGAATCACACACAAAGGGGTCACATGGTAGCACTCAACAGGATTAACCACGCTACTGGCCAAGAGGTCTATAGATGTCAAGGTTATCATGAATGCGAAGTACATATTAAAATCGTAATACCATTGATATTACATTGAAATATATGATGGATACGAAGCATATGAGGATGCATATTTTATCCATAATGGCCGGTAAAGTGGTTAAAGGCAAAAGGCTATGTTATGCAAATTGTGTTTGAGGGAAACTTTTTCATGAAAGAATAAAGTTGCAAACTTCTATGTTTTGTAATGTCTCAAAGATATCATCTAGATAATTTCACACAGGGGAGAATATCAGAAAGCTTAAAGAAGATTGCAGAATTACTGATATTGCCATACTGATATCTTTTAATATCGGGAAATCTCCTTGCTCCGAACCTCCTGGTAGAAACTATAGAACAAATAAAATATTGCTGCTATTTAAGCACAATTTTTAGTAATCATGGCAAATTAAATATGGAGAGAGAAAACAGCATAAGCAATGCTGGTAGGGTAGGGAATCAAGTGAATAAATTTACATTGAATAAGAGAGAAATTAGTTAAACACTTCCTGTATACAAGACAGTGTTCAGTTTTTAAAACAGACCAATTTGGAGGGAAATGTCAATAGAAAGTTAGTAATGATGTAAACTTTACATGGAGTAAAGTTTACGTTATTATTATTATTATTACGGGTATCTCCATGGAGTCAGTAGACTCATCGCGGGAGACCCAAACTAGCAAAACAATATCTGTCATATCTCTTCTTGAATTCATTTACAGATGAAGAGCTCACAACAAAGTCAGGCAATGAATTCCACTCATTCACCACCCTCCAGGCAAAAAACCTTGTTCTGACACCTTTGTTAACCACACTCTTCTTTAATTTCCAGAGATGACCTCTTGTTCTTCCATCACTATCACACAGCTGAAACATTTCCCCTGCATCAATCCTATAAAAACCTTTTAGTAATTTGAATGTTTCTATCATATCCCCTCTTCTTCGCCTATCAGCCAATCTCTGCAATCCACAAGCTCTCAATCTATCAATGTAGGGAGCATTTTTTATATCACTCACCAACTTGGTCACTCTTCTCTGAACCCTCTCCACAGCCTCCTCATCTCCAAGGAATCCAGGTGACCAGACCTGAGCACAGTAATCCAAATGTGGAAGTATCAATGCTTTATAAAGGGGAATAATAACCTCTTTATCTCTGGATGTCAGTGTGTTCCTCAACAACCAAGTAATCCTATGTGCAATCTTGGACACCTTAGCAATGTGTCCTCTGAACTTCATCTCCTTATCTACCAATACCCCTAAGTCCCTAGCCTCATCAATCTCTTGGAGTACCTTTCCATCGATGTAGTACACAGCTGGTAATCTTTTAATCCCAAAATGCAAGACTTTACACTTTTCCACATTGAACTGACATCCATTTTCTTTTGCCCATTTTACCAGCTTATTTAAATCCTCCTGCAAACTTTCAACATCAGCTTGATTTTTTATTGCACTACACAACTTTGCATCATCAGCAAACAACTGAATATCTCCCTTTAAGCCGTTTCCTATATCATTTATATACAAATTAAACAACATTGGCCCAAGCACAGAGCCCTGAGGCACACCACTGGTCACCTGCCTCATTCTGGACTCGGCTCCTCCATACACCACCTTATGGTATCTCTCCCTGAGCCATTCTCCTATCCATATCACCAATTTAATATCCATTCCCATCTGCTCCAATTTGCGTAACAGTGTTCAATGGGGTATCCTGTCAAAAGCCTTAGCAAAATCCAGAAGTACCACTGTGTAGCCAGTTCCTTTGTCCAACTCTGATGTTATTCTATTATGGATAGTTAATAGATTGCTAAGGCAGGATCTACCTTTAACAAAACCATGTTGGCCTCTATAGAGTATCATATCCTGATCCACCCATTCTTGAATTTTGTCTTTAACCAACTTTTCCAATACTTTTACCACTACTCCTGAGATGGTGATTGGTCTGTAATTCAATACTGCAGTTTTAGAGCCACCCTTATGCAAAGGAACCACTTTGCCTAACTTCCACTCCCTAGGGACCATACCAGAGTTCAAACTTAAATTAAATATCCAGGTAAGAGGGGTTGACAATTCATTTGCACATTCACGCAACACCCGAGCTGATATTCCATCTAAGCCTACCGCAGTGTTTGCATTTAAGTTTCGCAATATATTTAATACCTCTGATTCTTTAGCTTCAATTCTCACATTAGGTATTGCTATAGGTATAGAGATATCCTCACTTGGGTGATAGACTTTTGAGAAGTGATCACTCAGTAACTCGACTATTACATCTGATTTTGTCACCTCAATACCATCAGCACCCACTAAGGTTATCCTTCCGAAGTCATTCTTCCTCTTACTTGCCACATAGCGGAAGAACTCTTTGGGATTACCCTTGATCTCTTTGGCTAAGGTCTTCTCATAATCTGATTTAGCTTTTCTTACTATGCTGGTAACCTTCCTAGCTTGAGCCTTGTACTGCTCATGGGTGTCCTGATCGCCCTTCTCCTTGTAAATTCTCCATAACATTTTCTTTTTTTGTAGTTCAAGCTTGATACTACTGCTCATCCATCTAATGCCTGCCTTGTTTGACCTCCTGACCATGGGGACACAATCTGATATTGCTTTCCTCAGATACCCACTGATTTTATCCCAAGCACTGCTAACATCTTTCCCTTGCAATATGTTCTGCCATGGGATGGCTGCAAGCTCACTCCGAAGCTTGTTATAATTGCCTAACCTGTAGTTTCGTACATACCCCTTCTTAATAGAAAAATCCACAGATTTTGCAACCTCCCAAGTCAATACCACATGATCACTTTCACCAACTGGAGGTAACGAGGTCACCTTACTTATGCACATAACCTCTGAACCAATAACCAGGTCCAACACTCTCACACCACGTGTCCCTTCAGTTACGTGCTGTTTCAAGTAATTATCTCGTAGCAGATGTATGAACTCCATTTCCTTTTTGCTACGTGATATTTCCTCCTTCCAATTGATATCACCATAATTAAAATCCCCCATAATAATCACTAAGCCTTCACTCATTGCACTAAGTTGCTGATGCATGAATTCAATATCTCCCCCTGTACTCCCTGGCCTATAGCAGCATCCAACTGTATATTTGGTTGCGTTGGTCACTATTTCGCACCAGACTGCCTCAAATGAACTCTCATTCACATGTCTATCATCATGATATACTACTTTCTTTGGCTGCAACACATCAGCTATCATCAACAGTACTCCTCCTCCTGTTCTATCTTCTCTATCCTCCCTGAAAATACTGTACCCATCACATTCAATTCCAGTGACCACATCTTCTGCTGACAGCCAAGTTTCACTAATGCCTACAACTTTTGGTGAGATTTCACTGACTAATGCCAAAAATTCTTCTCTCTTATTTCTAATGCTTCTAGCATTGGTATACAAAAATTGCAGATTCCCATAAAGTTATTACTTTACTTAACAAGGATACGTGATATAGTATCCTTGTTATAACATGGAGGGGAGGGGTATAAATACAAAGTTGAAATGGATCCCCATCTTCTAATGAAAAGAGATTTTCCTATAAGGTGAATGGCAGAGTAAAAGTGTGGCCTTTTTTAGATTTTAGAAAAGACTATTTCTCTGAACTATAACACAATTTAATAGTACAAACATATTATTATTATTATTCCACGGGCACCTCCATGGAATCCTAAGACTCATCATGGGAAGCAAACTCTCAAACACAATATCTATCATACTTCTCCTTGAAACCATTAATAGACAAAGCATTCACAACTGACTCAGACAATCCATTCCATTCATTCACCACTCACTGTTTAAACCCAGAGCTCCATTCATTCCAATACTTTAGATACTAACTTCTGCTACTTCATTTTTTCACTTCCAACAACAAGTCTCACATTTCTGGCTCATAAAACATCTACAACACATTCTCTTCCCACCACCACTCTCATACAACAATCCATTTTCTCTTGGCAATGTATTTTCACACTACAATTCATAAAATCTCCCTGCACAACAATATCTTGGCCGCCATTGTTCTCGTTCACATAGGTGCCATGAATAACACCGTTCATCTATCATACACAGTATAAATATATCAAAAATAAACAAATACACTCAATCACAGTCATACATAAGAATACTACAATTACTACTCATCAAAATATTATTAAATCAACATCAAAACAATGACTTAGATGTGAGCTCAGAATCATGCAGTCCGCCCAGTATATGCCACCTGGAACCTCATAAAACAATTAACAGAAACTGTATTTAATTAACAGCTTTAAGCAACATAGCATTATACATGGTTACTTAGTAACTTTAACATTAGATAAGCAACATTTAGTGTGGCAATTTAGTAATCCAATGTTATGTGACAATATTGCTAACATGCCCTCACTTGCAGATAATGGAATGCTTTTCTAATTTGCATGATACTTGCTCTAGATTTAGGTCACAACATAAAAAAAAATCAACACACTGACAATTTTCATGCAAACACCTATCAAATTCACTTACATTTTCTTTTAATGAACCAAAAGTAAGAATGGTTCATTAAAATTGTCATATGACATTTACAGCCAAGTAAGATTAACTTCTTATTACAATAATCAGAGTTTCTGTTTTGACACAATTTAAATCATTTATTATTCGAAGTTTTTAGTTCCACAAAGTCTGTTATTCAATTATTATTACTACAATAATGAACTCAGGAGAAAGGAAGGAGAACACCCTACTCCACTATACACAACTCACCACCTTCCCTACTTAATCCTTTGATTACTACCACAAACATACACAATGCTATATACTGTTTACTAGTAACAGTATTTTTCTATGTAAATTGCATGTATTCTCATGGCCATGCTTCCACATGAAAAAGAATGTCTTACCTTGCAAAAGACAGAGGTTCAATTCTACTAGCAGAATACCTTGCTTATTATGAGAAAAGAGTTCACTCAGACTAGAAAGTTCCTTGCATAGTTTAAATGTCTTCTCAGAAGTTCCTGCTATTCAAGAGCTATCAGAGGAACTAAACCAAAGGAAATTTCAAGCCCATTGAAGGGATTTTTCTGGAAAGAGGGGAGGCTTCCTTGTGTTGCAGTCATCATTCGTTTAGTCAATCGAAGCAGCATTCATAAAAACATTTGCCAGTTAGCTCTACAGCAACTAAACGTAGTTTTGGTCATTTCCTCTTTGTTCTCTCCTTACACTCTCTTCTTTATTAAGGCATTTTGTGGTTTTCCATCTTTAATACTCACATAATCACTATGAACCAATAGTTAAATGACATCTTTTGTCCATGCTAAGTTTTGGTCTTTGTATCACAACCTCATGTAAAAGCATAAGTAAATGACTGCTAGTTATCACTACTTAGAGGCCTACTTGTATGCAAAGTGTGAATATTTAAAGGCCCCCAAATACAAATTCTTACGATCCGGTACACCTTTAAATACACATCAGGAATTGATGAGATCTTGCTATCACTTTGAAAATGATTTTTAACTGATTTTAATTGTTACACCGATATTTTATCTTTAGTTCCTGTTGATGATGCTAGTATGTTACTATAGAAATATTCGGTGAGTAATAAAGTTTTGTAAAAAAAATTTAATTATTTTTATTCAATGTGTTTGTTATCAATTAAAGCTTTCATAACAATGTTATAGACAAGTAAACTTAAAATCAAAAATAAACATATACACAAATATAATGAATGTGTAATATTTAAAATTCAACATTATAAATGCATATGCAAAATGAGTTGGCTTCCATGGCAATGCCTACGCAATAATAATAAGATAAATACGATTTTCAGATAGGCAAGTAATGATTAGCTAAATTTAGAAGATGCTAATGTTATCTCATAATATTATTAAGTTAAACAATGGGAAATGGATATACCATGATGCTTTTTGGACTTTTCTAAGCCTTCTGACAGAATATAGCATGAATACTGTTACACAAATTGGAAAATATGGGATTAGGTTACAAAACATGGATAAGAGGATGGTTGACTGACAGATTTGGGAATGCAGTGGAGATGCAGTATTTGCAGAATAATTTGAATAGGCTGGAATTGTGGGCATGTGAAAATGGCTATCAATTTCAATGTTATTAAATACAGTTATGTGTTATGAGATATCTAATGGCATATATATATATGTTACCGCTAAAGTGCAGAAATCAGTTATTCTGCAGATTATCTAGGTATTGTGCAGATTAACTAGAGTGATCCGTTAACGTGCGGAAAATTGTTTCTTTTCTCAAATTACCTAGGTAATCTGCAAATTACCTAGATAATCTGCACATTACCTGCTAGGCACTCGTTAAAGTGCAAATAAGATCTTTGCTGGAACAACAGCAATGTTTCTGTATGCTTAAATTAACATAATGTTATTTATTTATTTTTCGATATCTAAAGAATCAAGTTAATACAATTAAACAATCAACAAATTAGTTGATAGAATCAATCATCAATCAATTAAAAAACTATAATACAAAGAATCAAACGGTTTAAAATATTATTACAATTAAGGAAATGAATTTGCAAAACATATGACACTGGCGAAACCAAACTAAAAGTGGAGGGGGGGGGAGTAGGGAAAGGAAATGAGAGAAACAAACTTTTGAACTTTAACGATACGAAAGCCGTTAATGTGCACATTACCTAGGTAAAATGCGGAAAACTCTTGATTCCGCATGTTAACGGAGCAAATCAGTTAATCTGCAGATTAGCCAGGTAATGTGCACATTAACGACTTTCGAGCTTTAGCGGTAACATATATATATTAAGGATACCAAGAAATTTTATAAACTTGGTTTTTTTTACTCCTTCTCCCAAGTAAACAAAACAGTTAAGTTTGCACCTGAACGTAGTTCAAGTCTAAAGGTAGTGCAACACCAGGGCAACTAGTTGTAAAGGTGGGTAAAGCTCTGATCACTATTCTTAGTATTTCCCATATTATCTCCAAGGTAAAAAACTTTTCACATCTTTATCTCATCCAAAGTTTCTTATTCAAAGTAAAAGCACCTTGTAGCAACTTGTATAGGTAAAGCTGATAAGGCTCTGTATTACTAAAAACCTTAATATTTCAGGGTCTAGCTACGCACTAAGGAGACTTCAAAAAAGGTTGAAACCGGTCTGGGTAGTGACCCCCCCCCCCTCCATACATAATGTATAACAATATTCATCTCTTAGTGAGATATGTTTTACATTATGGGAAATACTAAGAATAGTGATCAGAGTTTTACTCACCTTTACAACGAGTTGCCCTGGTGTTGCACTACCTTTAGACTTGAACTACATTTAGGCACAAACTTAACTGTTTTGCTTACTTGGGAGAAGGAGTAAAATAAACCAAGTTTATAAAATTACTTGGTATCCTTAATATTTATTATCCGCAAGGTAAAAAATTTTTCACATCTTTATCTCATCCAGAGTTTCTTATTCAAAGTTAAAGCACCTTGTAGCAACTTGTATAGGTAAAGTTGATAAGGCTCTGTATTACTAAAAACCTTGGTTTTTCAGGGTCTAGCTACTCACTGAGGAGATGTCAAAAAAGGTTGAAACCAGTCTGGGTAGTGACCCCCCCCATAATGTATAACAGTATACATCTCTTAGTGAGATGTGTTTTACATTATGGGAAATATTAAGAATGGTGATCAGAGCTTTACCCACCTTTACAAGTTGCCCTGGTGTTGCACTACCTTTAGACTTGAACTACGTTCAGGTGCACAAACTTAACTGTTTTGCTTACTTGGGAGAAGGAGTAAAAAAAAACCAAGTTTATAAAATTACTTGGTATCCTTAATATAATATATATTAACCCCAAGGTAAAAAAACTTTTCATATATATAGATATATATATATCTCTTTTTTAAAAAATAGATTTAAACCGGGATAAGTTATAAAGTTTTTAATGAGAATAATACAACTAGTTTCAGCTTATAACAGCCTTCATCAGGTATTCATTAAAGGAAGAGAATAGTAATAAACATTGAGGTATCTAAAAAACTGGGAATTACAGGTAAAAATTGCAACACATAATCGAAACAAAAAAACGTATTTTTTTAATTGTTCTAACTGGCGCGCTAATTGTTTATTGCGTGTGCGCGTGCAGGCTCTCGTGAATGCCAATATTGAATAACTGCAGTATGGCTATCTGGGATGTTATAACTTAAATTGCTGTTTAAGTGTTCAGGATTCAGGATGATTTCCTTGGATTCTACAATTTTTCTTTTGAACTCATCACCACAACGAAAAATATTTTTATTTTCTGATTTATCCCAGCAAACGGAGTGACTTTGGAGATCATCATTAGGATTGTTTGAAAAAAGAACATGACTGGACAATGCAGTTGCACGTGATCTTTTTAGGAGATATCTCTCTTATGCTCCTCAATACGTTGTTCAATAGATTTGTTGGTTTGTCCAAAATAAGGGATATCGCAATCGCACCATAATTTATATATACCTGGATATTTTAGGTTGTGATGAATAGGTTTTAGATGGCAGATAAGAGAACGGATTTTTGGAAGTGTGGTGAAGAACGTCCTGATGTTGTATTTTTTAAGGACCTTAGCCAATTTGTTAGAGACTGTGCTAATGTATGGAATGGAGTGCTACCTTTAAAATTATTATTAGTTTCTGTGGAGCACTGCATAGGAGGATCCAGAAGAAATTTCTTAATTGTTTTTTCGGAGTATCCATTTTGTTTAAAGATAAGAGAGAGGTGATTTATTTCTTTTTTGGAGTTCATCTGGTTCATTCAAAAGAGAGCGTGCTCTGTGTCCTAAGGTAGATATAGTTCCAAGCTTCTGTGGTGGGAAATGATGAGAATGAATGTGAAGAACGTCCTGATGTTGTATTTTTTAAGGACCTTAGCCAATTTGTTAGAGACTGTGCTAATGTATGGAATGGAGTGCTACCTTTAAAATTATTATTAGTTTCTGTGGAGCACTGCATAGGAGGATCCAGAAGAAATTTCTTAATTGTTTTTTCGGAGTATCCATTTTGTTTAAAGATAAGAGAGAGGTGATTTATTTCTTTTTTGGAGTTCATCTGGTTCATTCAAAAGAGAGCGTGCTCTGTGTCCTAAGGTAGATATAGTTCCAAGCTTCTGTGGTGGGAAATGATGAGAATGACTATGTAGATATGTATTGGTGTGAGTAGGTTTCCTGTATATAGAGATTTTTAATCTTTCAGAGCATCGTGTAATCATTACATCCAGGAATAGTAAGGAGTTATTTTGTTCTAGATCAGCAGTAAATTTTATATTAGGATGTTGGTTGTTAAGATGATGAAGAAAATCTATGAGAGATGTGCATCCGTGACTCCATATAATGAAAATATCATCAACATAACGTTTCCAAAGTTTTGGTTTAAATGAGAAGGAAGATATAGTTTTCATTTCAAAATCTTCTAGGAAAATGCGAGCTAGAACTGGGGACAATGGGTTACCCATTGCCAGGCCTTGTTTTTGTTGGTAAATGGAGTCCCGATATCTAAAGTAACCAGAATGAATGCAATGTTTTAAATAAGCAAACATTTTTTTGGATAATTTTTCCTTTAGTAATGTAAGTACTTCGTCTGTAGGAACGTTAGTAAATAAAGAGATAATGTCAAAATTTGCTATAATGCCATTTTCATTAATGGAAATATCTTTGATATGAGAAACAAAATCTGTGGTGTTTTTGATGAATGATGAGGATTTATTGGAGAAACATTTGAGGTGCTTTGCTAGATATTTTGAAAGATTGTAAGTCGGTGAATCAATTCCTTCCACGATTGGGCGAAGAGGGGTGTTTTCCTTATGTATCTTAGGAACTCCATAGATGCGTGGTATAAGAGGGTGTAGAGAGCGTAAAGAAAGGCGAACATCATGAGGAAGTTCACTCATAGTTTTTAACAAGTCGTTTGTACGGTTTTGTAATTCTCTTGTAGGATCTTCTGAAGAATTGAATAAGTCATGTCGTCTTCAAGTAATTGAAGCATTTTGCTGTGATAATCTCCAGAGTTGAGGACAACCATGGAATTGCCTTTATCTGCAGGTAAAATAACAATGTTATTATTCTTTTTAAGTTTTTTTAGGGCTTGTCTTTCAGGAGAAATATTATCTGTTGGAGGTTTAGCATTACTGATAATGAAAATCGATTCAATACTGAGAAGTATTGAATTTGTATTTGTTTTATTAAAAATGCAACTTTTTGTTATTTGCTTTTTCTAGACTGTATTTAACAAATAACCATTTGGTTTCTCGATAATCAAGCTGTGTATACCCCCCACACACACACTTCCTGATAGCCTGGTCTAACATAATCTATAAATTTCTTTGCATTAAGGTAGCAAATGATAACGTTATCACACAATATTCAGAGAACAAATATGTTTTAGAGTAAATAAAACGGAAGAATAGCACTTTATAATTCTCAAGTTTTATATTTTATACTTATTCCACCCAATTTAAGAATGTTTTATGGCTTAAATATCAAAAACATTTTATATTATACTTGATAAGAAATTATATTCTTGTCTCAATCCACCTAGCAAAGCATAAACAAGAAGCAACTTCACGACTAGTCTATTTATATACATTGAATGCTGACTTCTCATCAAATGACTCAATATCCCATAATGTAAAAACATTATAAGAAAAGGTACTACCGAGAGGAGAAAAAACAAAAAGTGATCACCTGTCAACATTGAAAACATGAGTCATAAGGCATGAGTTATATAACACGTGCTTATTTGTTTGTGTCTTAGTCACAGTGATAAAGAGGAGAGTACACTATTAAGAGTTCAAAGGAAACAATGGCTAACTTCTGAAATTCCATACAAGGTTACATAACTTATTATAAAAAATAACAAAAATAATAAAATTATGAATAGTTAATCGTGATTACTTCCCTCAACTTTGAGACAGGCATACAATCAGAAAGGTTAAAATTCAGATGATCAAATTTAAATCTGCTGAAGCATCTTGGTTTGATATCAAAGAACTCTGTCTGGTGTCAATGGTATAGTAAACAAGACAAGAATTTTCAGATTCCAAAAATTTGATGTAATCCTGATGCTCTCAGCAGAATAGTTGTTTCCAAAATAATGAATTCAGCATGAACAGAGCACTTGACAGACACCAGGCAAGGGGGGGGGGGGAAGAGAGAGAGAGAGAGAGAGAGAGAGGTGGTAATTTATGTTTGTTAAATGGTAGAAAAGAAAACTATTTTTGATAGGTTTTAATGGTAGTGATTATACCTGTGAAGAAGAACCCGTGCTATCTGTTCCAAAATTCTTTTCAGGTAGAGTATGAAAACTCTTTACACATCAGATTATATCCAGTTGAGGAATGATAGCTATTGACAATTTTCTCGATAGTGACTTCATTATATTCATTAGGGTGAAAGTAATTTTTATTTAACTTTTCAAACAGAAGGTGAATCAGGACAGCTTTCATGAGTTCAGTGTATAAGAGTTTGAAAATATCTTATGTCTTCTGTGGGTGAATGTATTACTAGTGAAGAAAGGTTTCTATAAACAGAAAACTGATTACTGGCTGCAGAAGTATGGATTATTAAAGTATCCAGAAAGAAAAATTGTTGGATTCATATTAAACAGTGAATTTCATATGGGAGTACTTGGAGTTTATTTTATTCAGAAAATGTAGTACATCCAAAATGTGAAGTATCATCCAAAGCTAGATGTGATGCCAAGGGAATGTTTTGGGAAAATTTTAAGAAAAGAGCAAAGTTAATAATAATGATGAGTATATGGTGGATTTCTGTTAAGCACATGAACTAGTCATTTCTAATACCATGATCCAACACAAAAATGTGCACAAATTCACATGGTCAAAAGACAAAGAAATAAGAATCATCTCACTATGTTACTCTTGACAGTGATATCATCCAGCAGGTTTAGAACATCAGATTTGAATTAGGAAGTTATCACTATTCAACTTCAGCAGAATAAAAAAGTATATCATGAAATATGTTTCGAAGTGTTAAAAATAATCAAAGTAGAAGAGCTTTCAGATGTGAACTGTATGTGCAATCATACAAGTGTTATTTTTTTAAAAAAAAAAAAAAAGTGTTGGAAAACATGAACCAAATACTGGATACTCAGTGGCACTCTCTAAAGAATACAAGCAAACCCTGACTTGCATAAATTTAACTTATGTAAATATGAACTTAGTTATCCTGAAACAACCGTGTTTCAGGTTAACAAGATCGGTCGCCTGGTTAAACAAGGCCCCCCATTGTTTTCGCCAGGGAACCAGGGCGAACAGCGAAAAGTCAGCTACTGGAACAAATCTGAAAACAAACCCCAACTCAACATCACCAGAGTTAAAGATCGGTACCATCAACGTAAGAAGCCTGAATGGCAAAGAAATAGAGCTAGCTGAGGAATTAGATAAGTACCAGATCGACATAATAGGGGTAACTGAAACAAATAGGACCAAAACTGGTGAGATCTTTCTGAGCAATAAATACAAAATGTTATATTCAGGCAATGACAATAAAAGAAAAGAAGGGGTACCCTTAGTATTCAACACAAAATATGAGGCTAATCTTCTTGAATGGCAGTCAGTCTCAAGTAGAGTAATGTGGGCAAATATGAGAATGGGGAACTGGACAATGAGACTTATTTGTGCCTATGGTCCCACAGAAGGTTCTACTAAGGTAGAAGTGGAGGAATTTTTTGAGGCTTTAGAAAAAGCAACTGACACAATGAAAAATGAAAAGTTGGTCCTTGTTGGGGATCTAAATAGCAGAGTAGGAAATGATTGCGAGACATACAAAAATATTTTGGGAAAATTTGGAGAAAAGAGCAAAGCTAATAATAATGGCAAATATCAGTTGGATTTCTGCTCAGGACATGGACTGGTTATTACTAACACCATGTTCCAACATAAAAATGTGCACAAATTCACATGGAGAGAAGAGGCAAGGAATAAGAAAAGTCTCATTGACTATGTTATTGTTGATAGTGATCTTTTCTCCCTGGTGCAGGACACTAGAGTGTACAGAGGATTTGAAATTGGAAGTGATCACTATTTAGTCTTGAGCAAGATAAAATTGAATTTCATATTGAAAAGAATAGCATGCAAGAAAGTTTTAAAGCGAATAAAAGTTGAGCAGCTCTCGGATGTGAACTGTAGACTAAAATACACAAAGATTATTGAAGAAAAAATGAAAGCATTTGAGAACAGGAATCAAACCTTGGAGATTCAGTGGCAAACTCTAAAGAAAACACTGATTGATTCTGCCAGAGAGGCATCTGGTGAGGTTGTCTGTAAGGATAAAAAAATCAGAACTCCCTGGTGGACACAGGAAGTTAAAGAGGCAGTGAAGGAAAAGAAGAAAGCATATCAAAAGCTCCTGTCAAATAAGTCAGCTAGTGCTCTTAGAGAATATAGAGACCAATGCAAGAATGCTAAACACTATGTAAAACTAGCTAAACAAAAGTCATGGGAGGACTTTGGCAAGAATATAGAAAATAAATATCAAGAAGGTGGCAAAATATACTGGAGATTGTTGAAGAAGCTTAGGAATGGAGGAAAGAGTGCTGTAAAAGGAGTTAGAGATGATAAAGGTGACATGAAAAACGGGAGAAAAAGATATCCTTGAAGTATGGAGTAATTACTTTGAAAAACTGCTAAATGAAACAAGCAGTGATGACAGCACAGTGGTAAAAAAACACTGACCAGGCATGCAGTCAGGAATACATATCCATACTTGAAGTAGAAAAGGCCATCAAAGGCTTGAAATGTGGAAAGGCAGCTGGAGTAGATGATATTCGACCACAAATGCTGAAGTATGGTGGTATAAGAGTCTTACAGTGGCTGCACTGCATAGTTCAGAAAGCCTGGACAGAGGGACGAATTCCCGATGATTGGAGTAGAGTTCTAATAGTACCCATATATAAAAAGGGAAATAAAACTGCATGTGAGAATTACAGAGGTGTTTCTCTACTGAGTGTTCCTGGCAAGATCTATGCAAGTATACTTCAGAAACAGTTGAGAAGAATTGTGGAAGAAAAGCTTGGTGAAGAACAAGCTGGATTCAGGCCAAATAGAGGCTGTCAGGATCAGATCTTCATGTTACGACAAATAGTCGAGAAAGCATGGGAATATAACAAAGATCTGTATTTAAGTTTTGTCGATCTGGAAAAGGCATATGATAAAGTGCCAAGAGAGAAGCTATTCAATGCGCTACAGTTATATGGTGTCAATGGGGCATTATATCAAGCAATACTTAGTGTTTATTCGAGTTGTAAGTCAGCAGTTAGAATTGAAGGAAGTACAGGAAGATGGTTTAATGTTAAATCTGGTGTGAGACAAGGATGTACATTATCCCCTCTGTTATTCATTATCTATATGGATCACATTATGAAGGAAAGTGGTATTAAACATGATATCAAAATTGGAGATGTTAATGTCAGCTTTTTGCTTTATGCAGATGATGTTATATTTCTAAATAAATCCGCTACAAGTCTGCAAGATTCTCTGACTAAATTGAATAACTGTTATAATAGATATGGTATGAAGGTCAGCAATAAAAAGACAGAGACAATGAAAATAGGCAGAATCATTGAAAATGTCAACTGTGTTGTGAATGGAGAACCTGTGGAACAAGTAAAACATTTCAGCTATTTATGCATGATTTTTACTGAAGATGGTAAATTAAATATAGAAATAGACAACAGAATCAGCAAAGCTGGTATGGTGGGAAGTCAATTGAATAAATTCATATGGAATTAGAGAGAAATTAGTCGGAACACTAAATTAGCTGTATACAAGACAGTGTTCAAACCAGTTTTAACTTATGGATCTGAAAGCTGGGTCAGAAGTAAAACACTTGACCAAAGTCTAGAGACCACAGATATGAGAGTCCTGAGAAAGATTAGAGGCGTGAACAGATGGCATCAATGGCAATATCATATTAAAAACGAGGATATTAGGAAAGAACTTGACATTGTCAGCATCCAGGAATGCGTTAGCAGAGCTAATCTCAGGTGGTATGGTCACTTAAACAGAATGGGTGAGGAAAGATTAGCAAAACAAGTGTTCTCTGCCAGGTTGGCAGCAAAACGACCCAGAGGAAGACCAAGATATAGGTGGATTGATACAGTACAAAGTGCCTTAGACAATAGAAATATAAGATCCGATAATGTTGGAGTCTTGACAAGTAACAGACTGATTTGAAGGAAAATCGTAGATAGGAAATTAATAATGATGTAATTTTTTTCATGTAGTACTATCATATCCTGTACACCCCTTGAGGGTAAATGGCAGGAATTTGATGATGATGATGATGATAAAAAGAATAATTCAACAACCTAGAAAATTTTAGCCATACTTTTCAACAAATGTTTCATCCGAGTTATGACATACAGATTAGACACATGGCCTAACTAAACACTGGAAAGAATGTGGAAAACAGAGCAGAATGAAGAAAGCCATGCTATACACAATCATATAAGACAAAATAAAGAGTGAAGATATAAGAAAAGAAATACAAGTTCTGGATACAGGGGGAAGAGATTTTGACATTAAAATGGAGATGGGCAGGGCATATTGCATGAATGAGAAACAACAGATGGAAAAAGACAACAATCAAGCGTCTTCCATATGAAGGAATATGAATGCCTGGATGACCAGTGAGAAGATGGAAGGATGGCCTGGTAGATATGGTCTTGGAGAATGTTGGCATCGGGAAGCCTTCAAAATGGGGAAGGCCTATAACTAAAAATCATTATAAAAAAGGGCTTAGAAGAAGAAAATGAATTACATTTTTAAATCTAATTTGTGCGCATCCTGTGAATGAAAGTAATAGAAATCATTTATAAAAAAATTAATGT
The DNA here is from genome assembly GCF_054136105.1 of Typopeltis vanoorti. NCBI lineage: Eukaryota > Metazoa > Arthropoda > Arachnida > Uropygi > Thelyphonidae > Typopeltis > Typopeltis vanoorti. The sequence goes on from NC_143557.1 coordinate 64,420,632, forward strand.
GCTACTGCATACAAATAGTGTAAACATGTAGGTAATAGGAATGATTAACAGGTGGAGATGGAATAAATCCAGCTTACATAAAAATCCGTGCTATGTAAAGTTTGCAGAAAGTAATACTTACGTTAAGTCAGGATCTGTCTGCCAGAGAGGCGCACAATAAATTTGCTTCAAAGATGGAAAAATCATGGACTCTGGAAGTTAAAGAGGCAATCATGGAAAATAAGAAAGCATATCAAAAGTTCCTAGCAAGTAAGTTTGCTCTGAGAGAATACAGACAAATAAAACTTAAGGAAGTAAAGCAATGTGTAAAAGTAGCTTAAAAAAAAAAGTCACAGAAAAATTTGGTAAAAGTATAGAAAGTAAATATCAGGCAGGTGGCCAAACATTCTGTAAGCTATTGAAAAATCTTATAAATGGAGACAAGAGTACTATAAAATGAATCAGAGATGATAAAGATGACAAAAACTGAAGATGTTCTTGATGTGTTTGGAGTAATTATTTTAAAAGACTGCTAAAAGAAGTAAGTAGATGATCAATCAAAAAATGCTCACATATAAAGGAATAACTGATTTGCAGTGAATGCACCAAATATTCAGAAGGCCTGGTCAAAAAGTCATATTCTGGATGATTGGCAAAGAGCTCTTGTATTATTCAAGTATAAAAATAGAAATAAAACTGAATTCCGGAGGTACAGGAAAATGATGTGATGTAAAATCAAGTGAGACAATGGTTTAGACAAGGGATTCTCAACCTATGGTACGCATACCACTGGTGGTACGCCACTGGAAAAGGTTGAGAACCCTTGGTTTAGACTATCTCCACTATTATTCATCATCTTATGGATCACACATGAATGAAAGCAGCATTAAACCAGATGATGTTAATCTCAGTTTTTTATTTAAGTAGATAATGCTATGCTCTTAAATCTAGTACAAGTTTAGGATTCCTTAACTAAAAATTGAATAACTAATGTGACAAATTTGGTATGAAAACCACTGATAAAATGATTATTAAATAGTCAAGAACACACCAGCATTCCTGAATGGGAATCTATAGAATAACTATAGATTTCCCATTAAACTAAAACATTTGTTTAGCAAAAATATTAAGTGAAAGTAGCAAATAAAATATGGAAAGAGATAATAAATAAGCAAAGCTGATGATGTGAGGAGCCAGAAGAATAAATTTTTAAGGACTAAAACAGAAATTAATTAAAAGACTAAAGAAGCTATATATAAGACAGTGTGTGTGTTCAAATCAATTTTAACTTGATGCTCACTAGTCTTTGATCAACTGTTTTTTTAACTAAGCCAACAATCAGACCTATATATTAAGACTGGTATAAACACTCTTGTATATCGCTAATTGAGTGTTTTGAGTAATCTCCCTCTTATTCCATATAAATTTATTCAACTGATCCTACTTGCACATATAATTTGTACTAAAAATTGTATTGAAATAGCTAAAGTATTTTATTATTATATTCACGGCTATTTTGTCTGCTTCTGTTTAGGAGTGCCCCTGTTTAAATGTCATTAGCTTTTTTACTCACGGATTCTTAGGGCACTGTAGATGTATATTTACTAATAAATATATGTAGCACAAAGGAAGAGAAATTTACACATACCTTTTCCTGGGTGTTATGGTTTTTCTTCTTTCTGCGATGTCCAAACTACTGTGTGTGTGGGGGGGGGGGGGGGGGTAAGCAATGTGGAAGAATTAAATAGAAATGTAAAAAAACCGGGTTTTTTGAATAATATATATATATACATATATATTATATTATTAGGGATGGGCAGAGCGTTTTTTTTTTTTTTTTTTTTTTTTTTTTTTTATATATAGGGTGGGAAAGGGTGAAGGGGTTGAAAACAGCAACTGATTGTTAGAGGGAGGAAGGGAAGTATATATATATATTATTCAAAAAACCTGGGTTTTTTTCATTTCTATTTAATTCTCCCACAATGCTTAACCCCCCCCCCCCACCACCACCACCACCACACACACACAGAGTAGTTTGGACATTGCAGAAAGAAGAAAAGCCACAACACCCAAAAAAAGGTATGTGTAAATTTCTCTTCCTTTATGCTACATATATTTAATGGTAAATATACATCTACAATGCCCTAAGAATCCGTGAGTAAAAAAGCCAATGACATTTAAACAGGGCACTCCTAAATGGAAGCAGGCAAAATAGCCGTAAATATAATAGTTTGTTAAGAGGAGTAACATGGGAGTTTTCCCAGAAATAATATCCATGAAGTATTTTATTGTTGTATATGTTCTCATTGATAATGCAGATGTTAGATTTCATTTTGCTGATTTTCATACCAAATTGGTTATAGCAGTTATTCAATTTATTTAATCTTGAAAACACATACTGGATTTAGTTAGGAGTATAAGATCATCTGAACAATGAATATTTTCAATTTTAGGTTAACACCACATAGCTTTGTTGTGTGATCAACATCTCAAGTAATAACATGCACCCTTCTCCTGTATCAAACTATCTTCCACTATGACCTTCAATTTTAACTGCTGCATAAAAATTAAATATGGTCAATATATCCTGTTTGATACTGTATCACATCACCTATCCAAATCTACCAACTTAACACATACTCTTGTAATATTCCTATGATTTTTGAATATCAGTCTTAAAGTAAACATCAACTCCATCAACTACTGTCTATTTAGTGTGAACCCAGCTTGTTCGTCCTCAAATTTCAAAGCCTTCCAAAAGAACAGGTGCTCACAAAGCAAGAAATTGCAAAGCAGGAATTTCCCCACAGACTTAATGTTAAAAAGAGGAGTTATATTCTCAACAATGAAATCTGACCAAAGCAATGTTAAATAAGGGTCAACAAAACTGTTTATTCAAAACAATGCTTTATTTATCCAAAGAAATTAAAACTTTAAAAAAAAAATTTTCAGAAAAATCTAACATATGAAAACAGCCTTTAAAATCAAGTCAGTTATGACTCGTTTGTTACCAAGACAGTCTTTTCTTTATTATTAATAAATTTCATCATATTATCATTATTAAGAGAGATCTCCAGGAGTCAGGAACTCATCGAGAGAGGCCACATGATACCAGCTATCATACCAATTCTTGAATTCATTCACACTGCTTGCATGCACAACATCCAATGTCAATCCATTCCAATCATGCACCACCCTATAAAAGAAAAATCTAACCCTCACCCCCTTCTTAGCAGCATTCATTCTCAACTTCCAAGGATGCCCTTTGGTACTTTCTCCACCCTCCATAAATTGAAAAATTCAATTAACTGAAATTCTGTATAATCCTTTCAGAAGTTTTTAAGTCTCAATCATATCATACAAATTCTCAATCTGTCTATATAATCAGTAGTCCACAATCCTGATATCCTTTTCAACATTCTTCTTTGCACTCTCTGTAATATATCAGAATCATAATGCAAACCAGGGTAAGACCTCATTTGCACACAATAGTCCAAGTGAGGTCTTATCAAGGTCTTGTAAACAGGCAAAATAACATCCTTATCTTTACATGCAAACATTCCTTTCAGCACTGCAATTATCTTTTGAGTTATATTTGCAATCTTTGCTACATGGCCCATGAGCTTCAACTTCCTATCTATTAACAATCTAAGATCCATAGCCTCATCAGTTTCTTCTAACATAATCTTACCAATATAATGTGATATTGGATATCTAATCACACCAAAGTGCATGACTTTACATTAACTGACATCCATTTTCCCATGTCCAAAATTCCAGTATATTCAAATCATTCTGCAAGTACTGCATATTAGCAGCATTCCCGATTACCCTTCCTATCTTTGCATCATCAGAAAATAGCTGTATGTCGCTTGTCAAAATCTTCCAAATATCATGTGCAGATTGAATAACATTGGACCAACTTTATGGTACACACTGGTTACCTTAAATCTTGCAGACTTACATTGTCCATATACCACTTTTTGATGTCCGTCAGTCAGCCAACCTCATATAGGATGGCTGACTGACAGATAGTTCACACTAATATTCTATAATCCAAACCCATATTCTCCATGCTGTATTCTGTGAAAAGCATTAACAAAATCCAAAAGTATCATGGTGTATCTATTCCCCTTGTCTAGTTCAATGGTAACATTGTTATAGAATGTGAGCAAGTTGCAAAAACATGACATTTCCTTAGTAAACCCATGTTGCTCATTGCAAAGTACAGATTCACTGTCAACCCATTTCTGAATGCAAGCCCTAACTAATTTTTCCAAATTCTTCACCACCACTCCTGATATACTAATTGTTCGACAGTTGGATACATCGGTCTTTGCACCATCCTTGTGCAATGGAATAACCATACATTCTTTCCATTCCTGCAGAATCTTCCCTGTTCTGAGACTCATATTAAACAGCCTAGTCAAAGGAATAGTCAGTTCAGCTGGACACTCTTTTAGCACACATGCAGATATCCCATCAGTCCCCATTAATGAATTCTTATTCAGTTTGTCCAACAGCTCTAACACCTTGTCCCCATAAACGAGTTTCTTCATCAAGTGAATAGGTAGCAGTGAGCTCAATGTCACGTACACCAGGTTGATAGCTTTTAACAAAATGGGCACTCATTAGTTGAACAACCTCTTCTGCATCTGTTACCCTCACGCATCTGTGTTTAGAAGGGTTTTTCTTTCATTTCATTCTTGTGGATTGTCTTTAGCATGCAGAGCCAGTTTTTTTAAATACTCAGACTTTGCTTTTCTTACAACAGTTGTGACTATCTAGCCTGCTGCTTATAATTTTCATAGCAGACTTCATCCTTATACACACAGTATTCCCTCCACATCATCCTTTTCTTACGAATCTCTTGCTAAATAAGATTACACATCCATTTGTCTCCTGCCCTATTTATTCTTCGAACTCTCAGGACACATTCTGATATCACATCATTTAAGTATTGTTTAAATGCTTCCCATGCACTGTCGATATTCTTCCCATCCAGCAACCAATTCCATTCCACTGAACTCAGTGTACTCCTCAGTTGGTCATAATTTTCTGCTTTGTACTTCAGCATGAAACCTTTTCTGAACGAAACATTCATAAACTTAGTCACTTCCCAAGTGAGTACTGCATGATCACTGTCACCAACCAGAGACAGAATAGTTGTCTTTAACTGAAACGCACTCTGACACTATAATCAAATCTAACACTTTTTGACCTCGAGTTCCTTCTGTCACATGCCACTTGAAGAAGTTGTCTCGCAACAGCTAAATAAATTCATTTTCATTCTTCTCATGAGATTCTACTGCTACCCAATCAATATTTGGATAATTAAAGTCTCCCATTATGATTACTCTTTTCGTGCTCATCTTTTCTGTTTGGTGATGCATTTCTTCATTGCTAGCGACTGATCTACCAGGTCTGTAACAACACCCCACTATGTAATTGATCTTGTTAGATTCCACCTCACACCAGATGGCTTCAAACTCACAGCCACAGGAAATACTATTAGTAGTAGTACTACAATCATAGGTCTCAACTCTTAACTGGATTCAAGTCATCCAATATCATTAGCAACACGCCCTCCTCTCCTATCCTCTCTATCCTTCCTTAAAATACTGTACCCTTTACACTCATTACCAGTTAGCATGTCTGATTCTAACAGCCAAGTCTCACTAATGCCTACAATCTGCAGTCCCAACATATTGACCAAGGCAACAAACTATACCCTTTTGTTTCTGATACTCCTAGCATTCGTGTACAGACATAATAATCTAATACATGTTCTTTTGTATACTGTTGTCTGCAGTCTGCATGATACAGTTGGACCACTTGCAGATCTCTATTCTTCTCTAGTGCCTTATACGTGTAGACAACTTTGCACACATTTGACGAGTCCAAACCAGACGAACACAAAGTTGAAAGTGTTCTCTCCTAGTCAACATTTCCATGATAAAGCCCATTCCTGTCATTAACACTGTTATATTAACAGTCATATAACACTGTTGCTCTTACACTCGTATTCTCACCATTCCTTCTTTTATAATTTAGTTTCCCTCACTCTCTGTATTAGGTCTCATACCAGTTATCAGTTTTTGAAGACCCCTGATACCAAACATATTCAGGTGTAAGCCATCCCTCTTATACAAATCCAATCTTCCCTCGAACTCACTCAGATCCAAAAAAACAATGCTTTTTTTTTGTATTTTTGTATTGCACAAGTATTTTCAAATTTCTAACAAAACACTACTGCTTTTATCATGTGTTGAAACGCTTCATCAAGCCCCTTGAAAGTGAAGGAGTGAACATAGGTTTCAGTTGTTATATCCTCTTCTTACTCAGCTTCTTCATATTTTTCCATTTCAAGGAAGTCTTCATTTCTGAGCTCTCCACTGTGTGCTTGAAGCAGACCAGTGATGTCAGGCATTCCTCAATCTTCAACTGGTTTGCAACATTAACAGCTGCAAACATTTGTAACGTAAGACAAAAATACCACTTGTATAAAATATTACACAAAAACATAAAATATCAAATTTCACTCATCCAATGTAGGTGATTGAAATGTAGGTGATTAATATACTTTAAAGCTGTTTCATTACACTGCATTAAACCTTCTCGGGTACATATATTATTAATGGCTATTAGGCAGCATTGAAGAAGATGATCCATGGTTTATGTTTCACCACACTAGCAGCTGTCATTGTCTGTATAGCCCCACCTGGCCATATTCTGCTTTGATCTGCCCATTTCAGAACGAAGTCTATTAAATGCCTTCCATTTTTGCCAGTCAGGATGTAAGCTGGAAGGAAGAGATTTGTTTAAGTTCAGAGAATCTGGAGATTGTTCTTGCCATACTGTTAACCTTGTAGCTTTTATGGAATCAACCAATGGTTCCACTGAGTGAATAAAACTTTTCCTTGATCTTAGCCTCTTATGCACTGCAACATGTCCATACAAAGGATGCCGTTCATCATTTAGCTGTTGTTTCCGCTCATATCTACTCTGTGTAGTCCTTCTGATGTGAGGAGGTGCAATACCAGACAGTGAGTATAGATGGTCAATTTTTGTAGGCTTAAGGCAGCCGGCAATGTGCCGACATGTTTCATTAAGAACCTTATCAATAATTTTGACATGTGATGATCTTTCCCAAACAGGGCTAGCATACTCGGCTGTCGAAAAGCAGAGTACCAGTGCAGAGGTGTGCAGTATTTGTGGATTTGCACCACACCGAGATGATGTTAATTGGTGCAGAATATTATTACGTGTTTGAGTTTTAGCGGCCTTCTCTATGCGTCGCTTATAATTTAGGGTCCTATCTAGTGTCACACCTAGGTAGGTTGAATTTGGATAATTGACCAATTTCACACCATTCTATTCTAAACTAAACATATTTGGTCATTTATATAATTCAAATACAACTTATTTATTAACTACTGACCATTTACGAAAAATGGAACTACATTAGAGCCTACCAGTTTCTTTTTCTTTCTTTTTTTTTTTTTTTACCAGAACAATAAGTCCTCTCTGTCACGTGAACATGTAACCTTAGCTACTAGTTGGTTTACAACGTTTTTTATGTTCCTTTCAATTTGCATTTACTAGTTTTCATGTCTCCGTAAATGCCTTGAAAAAGCCAGACAGTTTGCTGGCAAAACTGGTAGCTCTAATGTAGCTTTGTTTTTCGTAAATGGTCAGTAATTAATAAGTAAGTTGTATTTGAACCATTCCATTCTATTCTATATTCAACTCTCTCCTTGCCTCCCTATTATTGAGATGGAAAAGACATATTTGGGTTTTACTGGGATTTGGTTTCAGTTGGTTTTCCTTATGGTAAACTGTAAGGTTTCTAGCTCTTGTGTGAGCTGCTTCTCAATGTCATCAAAGGATTTTGCTTGATAAGCTATTGCGGTCATCTGCATATAAGAAAGTTCTTGACTGTGGGTTTATAGGTTGGTCATTAATATATATATTGAAGAAGAGGGGATATAGCACACTTCCTGAGGTAGACCATGTTTCTGGATATGCCATCTGCTCTTTTTTTCCTTGAAAATCAACAAAGAAATCTCCTGCTGAACAGCAGCGACCGATAGCTGTTTGTCATGCTGTAAATTTTGACTATAAGCTTTCTAAGATTTAGTGTGTCATATACTGCTGTCAAATCTATAAATACAGCTCCTGTTGCTAACCCCCCCTTTCAAAGCCGTCCTCAATAAACTGTTAAGTTTAATACTTGTCCAGTGCATGATCTTCTTAGTCTAAATCCTGCCTGTTCTTTTATCAGCACTTTCTCTATTTCTGGACTTAGTCTGTTCAAGATTAACCTCTCGTACAGCTTCAGTGTTGTGCATAGGAGAGCTATAGGCCTGTTGCTCTCTGGATCCTCAACAGGTTTACCCAGTTTCAGGATAGGTATTACTTTCGTTTGCTTCCATATGCTGGGTATTTCAGCAAATTTCCAACAAAAGTTGAAAAATTCTAACAACCACTCTGTTGCCTTTTCTCCCAGATTCCGTAGTATCTCGTTTCTGATATCATGTATACTGGCAGCTTTTCCTGGTTTTAAGGCTTTTAGGGAATTTTCTAGTTCCTCTTTAGTAAATGGTGCTTCAAAGAGATTATTTTCTGAATCCCTAACTTTTGTAATATAATCTTTAGGTATTTTCCCTTCAGTACTTGGATTACCATTCAGAGATAGCCAAGTTGCAATTTGGTTTGCATTTATATTAACTTCGGTTGCTGTTGTTGTGGGGTCACCAGATAATTTTTCGAGTAAAAGCCAGGCTTTCCTGTTACTGTTTCATATTAGATCTTTATCATATAGGTCACAATATCTTTCATATATTTTCACATTGTGCTCGTAAAACCTAGAATGTAACATGTTCTACAACCTCTTGGGATGTACCTGGTAGCAGACCATCTAATAGTTTTAATGAACTTTCCATAATTTTCTGGTCTGGATGAAATGTAGGTCAGGTTTATGTCTAATTCTCTTGAGAACTGTTCCCAGTTAGCTTTTTTAAAATTAAAGTGTCTTCTAAGTGGGATCTCCTTAAGTCGGACTGGTGGGAAAACTTGTAGCATTATTGGTCTATGTTGTGACTTGGGATTGGTGCAAGTACCTGTTTAGTGCACAGATTAGCTATTCTGTTACTAACAAATCCAAGGTCTGGGTTATAATCTCTTTTCTATCTTCCACTATCAAATGATGATGGCTGTTTAGGATTGTGTATAAGATTCATTTGATTACTTTCAACCCACTGTTCAACTAACTCTCCATCCTCATTTGTTTCACTATAACCCCACTGTGGGCTATGACTGTTAAAGTCACCTATAATATAGTTTGCCCACCGATTAGAGATCCTTTGACACTTCTGCGCATCTCAGAAAAAGGAGAATCCATTCCGATAATAGGGTAATCAATCCTTATAGTGGGATGAGTTGTTTATTATTACGAGTCGGAAAATTAACTTCTCATTTATGATTATTGCAGTTAACTATGTTGCTTGTATAACAGTTGGAAAATTTTACCTATAAAGCACGTGATTTCGCGTGTTGGCGACCAATTTGAACGTCCTTCATTTCTGTCTCCCCTTCAGCATGAATCGACTATTCTTGGAAAGACGCGAAGCAGGGACCTACAAACAGTGGGCGAACTATAATAGCACATTTCCTTTGTGCTAAGTACTGGGACATTTGAAAAGCAAAGGTTATACTAGGTGGTTTATATACTGAGAAAACACTGATGTTATCTAGATCTTTCTATGTTATTTTGGTTTGTGATTAGGCATCCTGTAACCTGGAGCTCCTGCCGGGTTAGGAGTGCACTCTCATACTTTTATTAATGTGGTATTTCTTTTATGAGCTTCATTCCAGCAATTTTAGGTCTGACTTGTTATGGTCCTTTGTGTGTCTCCTGTAGACATAAAATATCACATTTTTGTTCTTTACAGATTTTTGCAATAAGATCTTCTTTTACAGAGGAGAGGCCTTCTGTATTGTGTGAGACGATTGTCAGGGTTGGTTCATTTTTAGTCATTGTGTCTCTGCTAAAGAAGATGATAGTCACACTATAAAACTGTAGAAAACTATAGAAGACTGTTGCACTATGCTATACTGTAGATCGCTGGTAGCAGAATTCACAGTTTGTAAACAAGCCAACAGGGGTTGCGACGTGAACGCTTCTGCTATGACCCCTACTTGTAAAGTGAGAAAGACTGTATATTTGCAGAAATGTTTCTGGAATAGTCATTAGATCACTTTTCTGTAATTCTCACATTCAGATTTACTTTTCTTTTTATAGATAGGTACTTTGAAATCTTTACTTTAAGCCAATACAGACAGAGTAAGCTCTCAGATTACCTGTCTACATACTTTGATCTTCTGATTAGGCTTTTTGAATTATGCAATGCAATCAGTATAAAATCCTTATGCCTATATATTTGAGCATTTCCTGTTCAAATATCACCTAATTCAACTGTCTTTTCATTTTTAAGTTTTCAATGGCATTTTCTACCCAAGTAATGATATGTATCTCTGCCCACCTTTTTCTTGAATATTTCTACTACTGTTCTGTCATCTGCTTATTTAAATACACGCCTTTAATAAAAGTAATTACTCCAGACCACATATCTTCTATCTTATCACCAAAGTCTTCACATGACTACTATATCTACTACTTGGAAACACTTTTCTTATAATTTTCTGCAGGTTCTTGCTGAATTACTAGCAAGGAACATTCACACAGTTTGTTTCTGAGTCATTTTTTCTCCAGTAATATTTGTATGTAGTCTAACAATTACCCTTGAAAGTTGCTTGCCTTTGATTCTTTTTTAAACCTTTTGTACATATTTTTCTTTTCAACAAACATTTATTTTTATCCTGCTCAGAAGTCAAGTGATCACTTCATTTTATTTAAAATTCCTTATATACTTTAGTGTTCTAAATGAGTGTGAAATTTTCACTATCAGCAATATCACAGTCTTAAGACTTGCTGATAAATAAAACTTTTCTTATTTCTTGAGTGTACTTACTCTCCATATGAATTTATGCACATCTTTACTTGGGAATATGGTCTTTGTAATAGCTAGCCATTACTAAGATTACTAATTGGATTACTAATTACTAACAGAAATCCAGTAGCTACTTGCCATTATTATTATTAGCCTTAACTTTTTCTCCAAATTTTTGCAATACATTTTTGTTTGTCATTTCATTTTGTACTCTGCTGTTTAGACATTACCAACATGTAGTTTGTTAGCTGTCCTCTTAATCATACAAAAAATTCCTCTAGTTCTTCCTTAGAAGATCCTTCTGTCAAAAAGGAGGTAAAAATAAGTGCCATTATACCAATAAATCCTATAGGAACCAAAGAATCATCGTCTGTGTCACATTTTTGAAAATCGCTTATCAGATCCTTTCATATATCAGACTTCAACTTTTCAACCAACAATGCCAAATAAAAGCTGACTCACACCACGTCCCACATTCTGCATGGTTCTAGATTTTATATTGAAACGGTTCCCATATAGCTTTTCTTATGAATGTTTTAATTTAAACTGTTGGCATTACATTTTTTTTTAAACTCAGAAGAAGCCACAAGATTTAGTGACAGAACGAGTACATTAATTACTGTAGTTATTTATGAACAGTGGTCTCCAAACTTTTCGCCGTGAGGGCCACATTGGGTACTTCAGCACTGTTCAGCGGGTCGTAGTAAAAAAAAAACAACAACTCTGGAACTAGATATATAAGTTTTATTGAAAGCAGATAAAAACTGATTACAGAGTTTGTAAGATTAAATTATCGTATATTAATGACAGCGAACACTATCAGCAAATTCTCATATTTTTATCACAAATTATAATAAAACCATTAATGTGAATGATGTAACCGTGTTTGTGTTTTTAAAATCTTATTAAACTCGGGTTCTAAAATCTTATTAAACTCGGGTTGAAGAACTTCAAAAAACTTTTGAAGTGCTTCAAAAAACTCGTATAACTTCGAGTTTTTTGTCAATGAATACAGATTGGGAAATTTTGTTTTTTGCTCGTTAGTTCATTTTAACCGTGTGTTTACCAACTTTTTTAAGTGTTCTTATTTCGTGCAACACAAATTTTTTTTGTTGATAAAAAAGTTTATTTGGATGTAACTTTTTTATTTTGTTTTGAATTCTTTAAAATTTTTTTCTTCGCCAGTCCATTTTAACCGACCTTTTATAGTCAGAAAGACCGTAACTTGGATTACGGTTACTTTTTGCTATTCGGGAATATATTTTGAACACAATTTTAATTAATGCATTTGAAATCTATCAACACCCCGTGTTTTTTTTTTTTTTTTTTTTTTTTTTTTTTTTTTTTTTTGTGGATTCTTATTGAAAAATTAGTCCAATTGGTGGACCAGATAAAATCATATCGCAGGCCACATCTGACCTGCAGGCCATAGTTTGGAGACCCCCCTCTATTCTATTAATTATAACTGCATGTCTGAGACAAATGAGCAAACCAACAAGAAGTTATTCAAGGAAGTACAAGACTTTGTTCACCAGGAGGTAGAAAAATTGCAACAGCCAATGAAGAATAAGTTAGATGAAGTAATGAAAAAATTGACAGAAATAACTATAGGATTTCAAGAGAACTTCAATCCCGCAGCAGAATGTTAGCAAAGTAGTCAAACTGGAAGTTGAGAGGCAAAATAAACCAATTTTGACTAAATTGGATAGAGTGGTGGAAGCCCTGGAGAATGTTAGACAGCAAATTCCCATTGATTCTCAACCTCAGACAAGGAGAAAAATTCTCACAGATGGTGGAGATCCTCTTAAGTGTTTTAATTGCAACAAGATTGGTCACATTGCTAGGAATTGCTACTTTAATAAAAGAAACTACACTGACAGCAGATGGAACTCTAGTTTTGGACATAGTTCTCACAGAGCATATAATAAGTCTCAAAATTTCCCTAGATCAAGAGAATCAATGATGAGGATTACAGGATGCGTCAAAAGTCATAAATGTAACATTCTCTTTGACACAGGTTGTAATGCCTCAACCATCAGTAAACATTATTTCCTAAAATTAAGAGATAAATTATGGAAAAATGTTACCAATTTAAGGAGACCTGTGAAGATTACCACTCTCTCTAATTCGAACTCTACAGCATATGAGAAAGTTCGCACAAAAATTTATATACCAGACATCAACCTGTGTATATATCAAGATCTACTTATAGTTCCTTTCTCTCCTAGCTTGAACACTCACATAATATTAGGACAAATTTTATGGAGAAACATCACTTCTCTTGTGACTTTTCCAGAGGTGAAATATCCTTAAGAAACAGAAGGATACAAGTTAAAAGAAACATTAAGTCTGCATGCACAAGAACAAAGCAACTAACAAGAAGATTTTTTGTATCTAATGAAGAAGAACGACCTAATAAAGCACAATCATCTGTAGATAAACCAACTGTGAAAGATACTGATTCAAGCTCTACTATACTTGATCAGCCTGTAACACAACTTGACACTGACTTGACATCAAGACTTCAAGTGTCTGATTCTGTGCAAGAAATTTGTGCGGAGAATCAAATGCCAGTTAAAATTAATTTTACTAAGATATCTGCTTTACATATCAGAACTGAAAATATAAGAAGAGGAAAGAATTACAAGGGTTTGAGTGATCTCAGAAGGAAGACTAAAAGAATGAATTACCAAGATGGAAGACAACTTAGGTTGGATATTAGTGACAAGGAACAGAGTTTCTATCCTGAAAGAAGATTACCACACTATAGGCTTAGAAAACAATTGTTTCCTTATTTTAAGAGCAGCAAAGATACAAGAGCAAGTACAGAAAGAAAGAAATGTATAAAATATGAAAGCAATTTAGATTTAATTCAAACTAGGAATTGTTTAAGAGTTCAAAAAGGAAATGAGCAGTCTGATTCCTCTATCAAAAGACCTAGTGTGAAAAATTTTTCTTTAAAGAAAAATTTTTCAGAGGAAGAGTAAGCCTTTGTTGGATTCTGAATGAAGAGAAATTTAAATTATTAATACTCTCGATAACTAATATTTAAGGAATTGACAGCGTATACTAGAAGTATAGATTAAATAAACTTTAATATATACTTTCCGATATTTTGGCGAACGTCACGTTGCCATCTTCTTGGGAACTTACTACAAAGACACGTGCACACAAGTACTAATAACAGCAAATGAGACTGAAGCTAGGAAGCTAGCGTTTCCTAAAGTCCTGATGGTGCCCCCTGGCAGGCTATATTGGTAGTTCTTGGCCTTTGGGCTGAAGTTCTTCTGATAAAAGTTTCCCAAATTTGGGGCAGTTTTATCCATCCAAATTTGTTGAGGTTTGGCATGTTCCTAAGGGCCGAGGCCGATTCCATGAATAGTCTTTCATACTTGAACTTGCTGCGTTGTATTACTGTGGCTTTTTTCCATCTTATTCTGTGGCGAGTATCCAGAGCGTGGTCTGCAAGCCCAGAGTGGCTGTACTGGTGAAATCGGATGTAATCCTTGTGTTCTGAGATTCTGATATTTGCTGTCCTGCCTGTTTGGCCAAAGTAGGACAGTTTACAGCTGCAAGGGACCTGGTATACACCAGGTAGGTCTAGAGGAAGTGGTTGGTCTTTGGTGGAGCAGATAAGGGATGCCAGTTTTCTATGTGGTCTGTAACAAGTGGTCAAGTCATGTTTTTTTAGGATTTTATTGATTTTTTCCAAGGTGCCTCTGATGTAGGGAATAGTGATAGATTTAGAGTAATCTTTTTTATGAAGGGGAGGGGGGTGGTGGGTTGTGGATAACTGGGTTAAGTATTTTTTGGATTTTTTGGGAGGGATAGCCGTTGGCTGAGAAAGTGTCACGGATGTGATTTAGTTCAGTGGTTAGGGCTTGATCATTAGAACAGATTATTTTTGCCCTGTTGAATAATGTTTTAATAACTCCATATTGTTGTGAGGGGGGGGGGGGGGGGGATTGTTGGTGAATGTATCTGCCTGTATGGGTGGGTTTTCTATAAACTGAGAAAACCAAGGTTCCATCAGGTTGGCGGGTGACTAGTGTGTCTAGGAAGGGGAGGTTATTGTTTTCCTCTTTTTCCAGGGTGAATTTGATTCTAGGGTGTTGGTAGTTTAAGTGTGTTAGGAAGGAGAGGAGTGAATCCGGGCCATGTGGCCAAATAGCGAAAACATCATCAACGTAGCGAAGCCATATGGTAGGTTTTTGTGGGGCTGAGTTTAAGGCTTTCTCTTCAAACATCTCCATGAAGAAGTTGGCCAAGGGTGGGGAAAGTGGTGAACCCATGGCTGTCCCCTCTATCTGTTTGTAGAATTTTTCCTGCCAAACGAAATAGCCTGAGTTCATTGTAAACTGAAATAGGGCTGATTCCCCTAGACCTACCTGGTGTATACCAGGTCCCTTGCAGCTGTAAACTGTCCTTGGCCAAACAGGCAGGACAGCAAATATCAGAATCTCAGAACACAAGGATTACATCCGATTTCACCAGTACAGCCACTCTGGGCTTGCAGACCACGCTCTGGATACTCGCCACAGAATAAGATGGAAAAAAGCCACAGTAATACACCGCAGCAAGTTCAAGTATGAAAGACTATTCATGGAATCAGCCTCGGCCCTTAGGAACATGCCAAACCTCAACAAATTTGGATGCATAAAACTGCCCCAAATTTGGGAAACTTTTATCAGAAGAACTTCAGCCCAAAGGCCAAGAACTACCAATATAGCCTGCCAGGGGGCACCATCAGGACTTTAGGAAACGCTAGCTTCCTAGCTTCAGTCTCATTTGCTGTTATTAGTACTTGTGTGCACATGTCTTTGTAGTAAGTTCCCAAGAAGATGGCAACGTGACGTTCGCCAAAATATCGGAAAGTATATATTAAAGTTTATTTAATCTATACTTCTAGTATACGCTGTCAATTCCTTAAATATTAGTTATCATGTTTAACCAGCGTATAAGCCTCTCAACAAGAATATTAATACTCTCCTCAGAATCCAACATAATCCACCATGGCAAAGGCTACATTTGTAAATATTATATAATGTAAATCACTTGTTTATAATTTAATATTCATATAACTACTTTAATTTTATCTAATATCTAATTATTTAATCAAAGATATATGTATTAATAGTGATAAGACTGTATTAAATATTATTAAGCTATTTTAATTATTACTATGTTAATATTATAAGAACTTGTATTTGATAATTTAACTGCTCATTAATTGAAATATAAATATTCTTTATTTATTCCTATTTGTAGAAGTTTAACGTTATGCAATACCACAATTTTATTATATTTTGTTTGGTTGTCATGGAAACGTATGTAAGTGAGCGAGCACGTTTTTGGAACACCACGTGAGGAGAAGGTTTATTGAAAAGAGTTTTAGAAAGAAAAATCACGAGAATAATTTAGGCGGGAAGAACAGATATATAAGCGATGAATGCTGAAATTATTAATTAATTAAGAGAGAGAGATTAGAGAGAGAAAGGAGAGGATTGGCATTAGGTTGGAATCAGAGCATTCGGCATTTGGGAATCACAGTGCGATAATAGCGAGTCGGCAAGTCACTCAAGCAGCTAATAAAGTCTACTAGTCGAGAAGCAGTTAGCTAATAAGTTGTAGAATAACAATTATAGCTGCGGAAGACAGCTGAGTGACTACTAAATAGACTAGCGATATTTGAGTTGAGATTCAATTTCAGGGCCGACCTTTCAAGGACATACAGAACCTTGAGGCAAAGCACAGAGTTATTAACGAATAGTAGAAGCTGTAAAGTGAAGTTTACCGTTAGCTGTGCTTAAAAATGTAGTGTCTAAAAAAATTAAATGAATGCAGGAAGGATGAACAGCTGTGCATATAAAACCTCAGGTTAAGGAATTATTGTGTATTGCCTTATTTCATGAGTGATCAGTAGTACTTCATGCAAGAACGTTTTTTTATGTGTATAGTGACCGACAATTAGTTCAGTTATTACTTAGATTTATTTAATGAGTGCCATATACTGTTCAAAGTGTTTACAGTTATAAAAAATGTTTGTGTGTAAGTTTATGAGGAAAGAAGATTATCAGTAAGATTATTCCAACCATTAATATTCCTTTGCAGAGAAATGTGTGAGTTTCATCCTAGAATATCCTTATATTAACAGTAACTATTGGTGAAAATTAACTGAAGTGTAAAATTATAAGTGTTTGTTTGTGAAGAAGTGTTACTGCAATTTTATTGTATTTGGAACTTAAGGAACTGTGAGAAAACTGTAATAGAGATAACAGATTTACCATTGTCTGAGTTTGAATGATAATATTATCAGAAAGGCTGAAGTGTTTATAATAACTTATTTAGTATTTTGATCTTAAGTGTATAATTTGTGATTATAAAATTAAATGTTTGTTTTTGTTAATCAAAAGTTGTATTTTGCCTGAATCTCTTTTACTGCACCATTCATAAAATATTCGAACCAAAGCGGGTGAATTAAGTTAGTTAAATATACTTGGCCAGTATATATGTTAAGGAGAAATAGTTGAGGGTTGGTTTATCTTCAATTCTTGAACTAATTCAGATGTAAAGTGGCGCAGTCTTTAAATATAAATTTCCTTTATATTTGAATTAGAAATCAACTCACAACTTATCAATTAGTTAAGAATATCGTAATAGTAATCATGTCGGATCCAAAGTATAGATTAAGATGAAGTAGGATCCAACACCAGCATCTTAAATAACAATTGTAATACTGAAAAACTAAAAATAGGACATCACTGTTTCTGAAAGAAAACCATCTGTAAGAAAGAATGTTTAATCCTGTCATCATAAATAGAATTTAGCTTGATGTAATTTATAATTTTTTTTTTTCACTAGAGGTCATGCCAGTAGAATAACATGTGATCAAATCATTGTTTCTCTAGCTTACAGTTAATAATGTAACTCAGCTTGTCTTGTATATTAATGTATGCTCCAGATGATGATCTTGTTTTGAAGATCTAAACGTCAAGATAAAAGTTTTTTAACACGGTTGTAAATTCCATAAAAGTTTTAAATGAATGCTGATCACCATGTAACACAAAAAGGATTACAATAATTCATGGAGATTCAACCCATAAGCGATGCAACCAATACGGTAAGCTGAAGATTCAAATTTCGAATTTGATCAATCGACTGGCTTTTTTAAAATGTGTAGGGACAGCAATATCACTCCTAATTACATCAGGCTAAAGAGAAAATTCACCTCAACAAAGGTTCAACGAATATACCAACGCATGGAGAAAGCACTACTCAGAGAGCAGATCCAAGCTACCAGAAAGAACCTAGCCACTACACAAAACCAGCTACTAAAGGAAAAAATGGAACTTTCAAGCTATGTAAATGAAGATATCTGGATAATCCTAGAAAAGATTACGGACAACACAGCGAACCACATCCTCCAAACGAAGAAAGAAAACTTCAATTTCCAAATTTCAAAGACTAAAAGAACGACAAAACCAGCTGCCATATTCAAAGTTCTCCACAGTGAACAACAACAACCAACCAGAAGCAAGAAACAACAGGAGCCACCAATCACCCACAGGTATCAATAACATAGTCACCTATCTAACCACGCTCTAAACAAAGACGAAATCTCTATACTTAACAAAGGTTTAAATTTTGCTATAGCACCGAAATCGATAAACAAACTTGAATTTATTTATAATATTGAAAGAGGCCTAAGATTCATCCCAAATAACATAGCAGACAAAATATGCTTAGAAACTGCCAACATTTTAAATCATAACAAAACAATAACAAGCAACATAACTAAACAAGAATTATCAGCGATAAAATCACATAAAACAAATCCGAACTTAGTAATAATCAGAGCTGATAAAGGAAATGCCACCGTTATTTCAAACCGTATCACTTATGTAGAAAAAATGAATCTGCTGGTCTCAAACAATAACACATACCAATTAGTTAACTACAACCCCAACCAATAGAATAAAAAACAAAACAGAGACTCTACTTAAGTCAATTACCACATGGCCTGAAGATACGGTCAAAAAACTATTTCTGCACTACACGCGTTCCTCAAGAATTTACGAGCTACCAAAAATTCACAAAGAAAACACACTGCTAAAACCTATAGTTGAAGGAAAAGGAATTGATAGCCCGATGTATCACTTAGCCAAAAAATTAGCGGCAACACTCAAGGAGTTTGTAGGTCATTCCCCCTCCTATATCAAAACCACACCACACTTCATAAACATCATCAAAGACATTACATTAGAAAAAGATGATTTATTAGTCATATTTCTGCCCTCTTTACGAATGTCTCAATCAATGACATAATCCTTCTCCTACAGAACAAATTCCGTCCAGATATCACGCTGCTCTTTGCGCATGTATTACGTTCTGGTTATTTCGTATGGCAAAATGCCTTCTACCTACAAAAAGAAGGCACAGCCATGGGCTCGCCATTATCTCCCCCCCCCCCATTGCTAACTTTTACATGGAACATTTTGAGCAACTTGCTTTAGGTTCCTCCCCTCTAGAACCCAAAGTCTGGCTTAGATACGTTGACGATGTTTTCGCAATCTGGTCTCATGGCTGCCAGACACTAGACACATTCCTTAGCCACCTAAACAAGCAACACAAACGCATACAGTTCACAACTGAGATTGAAAAACATAACACACTTCCGTTTCTAGATACACTTGTCACACGTATTCCCTCTGGCAATCTTTCCTTCACTGTCTACCGGAAACCGACACATACGAGACAATATATACACAAACTTCTACCACCACCTAACACAAAAACTAGGTGTCATCAACACTCTAGAAAACAGGGCTCAGACGATCTGTTCCAGTGAACAGGCACTGAAAAATAAATTTAAAATTATCAGCAATACTTTTCAAAAAAACATACAGTCAAAACACTATTAACAAAATCTCTACAAACCCCTCAAAACCTCAATAAAAAACAAAGACAAACCTGACTACAGCAAAACTATAACCATACCCTATTAAAGGAACATCAGACAAAATAAACAGAGTACTACAAAAATACAACCTCAAAGCCACCTTTAAACCTCCTGTAAAATTAAAAAGCCTACTCAACTCATCCAAAGACCCACTCCCTCCACTAGCACACCCCGAAGTATACCGTATTTATTGTACTTGCAACATACCATATATAGGAGAAACAGGACACATAATTCCTATCAGACAAAAAAGAACATAAACGACACATCAAATATAATAATTATGGTGAAGCTGGCCTTTCAGATCATGCCCTGAATACTTTACACAGAATTGTCTGGTAAAAGCACTAGCTGCCTACATCTCACCAAAACATGGTATGAACGGAAATTTAAGGAAGCCTGTGGGATCATTATCAACCACCCCAATCTGAACGATAATGATGGTCTTAAAATCCCAAACATATGGAAGGCATATATTCGACCCATGGAACCTTCCTCACTAAGAACAACTATAAACAGGACTGTAGTAAATCCAGTATCTTAAATAACAATTGTAATACTAAAAAACTAAAAATAGGACATCATTGTTTCTGAAAGAAAACCATCTGTAAGAAAGAATGTTTAATCCTGTCACATCATAAATAGAATTTAGCTTGATGTAATTTATAATTTTTTTTTTCACTAGAGGTCATGCCAGTAGAATAACATGTGATCAAATCATTGTTTCTCTAGCTTACAGTTAATAATGTAACTCAGCTTGTCTTGTATATTTATGCATGCTCCAGATGATAATCTTGATATGAAGATCGAAACGTCGGGATAATAAAAAAAAAGTTTTTTTAACATGGTTGTAAATTCTATAAAACTTTTAAATGAATGCTGATCACTGTGTAACACTAAAAGAAAGGTTTAAATGAAATTAAATGAATTTCTATATTCGGCTTTGAAATAGTGCCGGATCTAATATCCACTTTACTTATATAATTTTATATAATTTTGCATCCAAACTGAAGCCTTCGGCTCTTTATTTTAGTAAATTCATTCCATTCTCAACTGAAGAGCTGGTACTCCACCAAAGGTGAGATGTATGTTGTGCTGTTGACACATATGTAGGTCGTCGGTTCTCAGTAAATAATAATGTTTTAGAGACTTCATTTCTTCTATTTCTCCATTGATTTGACTGTGAATGCTGAATTTCAGACTTAATATCATGCAATATAAATGAGATTGTAGCTGCAGCTGCATCTGCAGTCTCATTTATATTTATTTCAATGTGGCTGAGAATCTAGCACAGTTGAATATCAACATCAGTGACCTTCAATTTGTACAACACCTGTAGAACCTCACAAAGCAATGAATGTAGAGTATACACAGGAACTGAGATGACCTGTAAAGGACTCAACAAGTCGGTATAAATTGCACACTTTTGGTAGCAGTTTTCTTTTATATTAACAAGTGCAAGCCAAATGGCATAAAATTCTGCTGTATAATTACTGCACTCAAGTGGGACTGGTTGAATATAGTAATATCAGGAAACAGAGTAAACTGAGGTCTCAGACACTGAACCATCAGTATAGATGGCAAGAAATCAGAAAATATACTTTTTTGAGCATATTAATTAACTGCATGTAGCCAGATGATGGAGTGTGAGATTTCCTTGGTTGGCATAGTGACAGGATGGCATGACGGAGTATAAACCTCCCATGGAGAGATTCATGTCAACAACTTCCATAATCTCTTTAACACACATACCAATGGGATGGAGCAGTCTGAGTGACAGAGCAGGGTTCGTTTGACTTGACAAAGACTTTGAATGGATGATGTACAAAAAAGCACCAGTAGCTATCCATATTTTCCTGATGATGGATGGAATCCAAATATCTCAGGCTACTCTGTCTTGCAGCAAACCATACACGAGACCCACAGTCCAGCTTTGAATGTATAAGTGCATGATAAAGATTGACTGCACCCTATTCAAGAGAGGACAGCATGCAAGGAGATTCAATGCTCACTTTTCGTTTAGATAATGAATGTGTGTAATGAATATAAGCTTTGTCAAAGATGAGTTCTAGGAACATGGAACATTCTTCTAAGAATATTCTCTCATGGAGAAACACGAAAACTGTTTGCTGAAGTTGTCTCCGATGTCAAAAGAGTAGCAGTAAATTGGGAAGTCATCAACATAAAGAGCACTGCCTGCAGTGGGAAGAAGCTGTTCAGTGATTGAGTTAACTTTGACAGCAAAGAGTGTTGCTAAACTTAAGACAGAACCTTCTTATTAATTATATGGCAAAGATAGCACACTTCCAACTCGGATTTGGAAGATAAGCTAGACAAAGTTTTTAATAAATGCAGGAAGGTGCCCTCTGAGACCTAGGTTATAGAGGTCATTCTTGCCAATAATTCTGCCACACGTTTCTTAGATAATCAATTCATGTTTGTCTCCTCACTCCAGAGTTCCTCTAAGGTTTGGTTCTTGTTTTCATACTTCTTTACTTATTATCTAATAATATTTATGTCGGTGAGTCTACAGTTCACTTCTGAAAACTGTTCTACTTTGATTTTTCATTTCACTTTTGTTAACATTATTCTTTTCAATATGATGTTCCTTTTTATCCTACTTAAAACTAAACAGTCTTCTTACTTCAAATACTTTGTATGCTCTGATATCTTGAACTGGTGTGTCTGAAGATCAATATTAATCAATGAGGCTTTCCTGTTTCTTCTGTGTTCTCTTCATGGGAAATTATGCACATACAGGGGGTCCTTGAGTTACGTCGGAGATCCGTTCCTACGTAAGGCGATTTTCGATGCAAGTCAGAATTACCATAGCCTAAGTTACTTACCTAACCTAAAACACCCTAAAGTCATACGTGTATATCAAGAAACAGAACTAGGCCATAGGAAAATGAAAGGGAGAACATAATTACTGTATAGTACAGAAAAATGACAAAAATGAAACTGTAATAAAAAAACAAACATAAAAATGAGAACAATCCCCAAAATGACAAATGAAATTTTATATTCTGTACAGGTGATTATAAAAAAAAAAAAAAAAAAAAAAAAAAAAAAAAAAAAAAAAAAATGAAACCAATTCTTTACCTTTTATCCAGTGGTTGGCTTGCACACTGGAAGGGGCATTGCAAGGAGGGAAAGACTGACTTAATTGAAGGAGGAGGCTGGAGAGTCAGGAGAGGCTGCAGAAGATACTGCAGGTACAACTGAAGAGACAGTTGAGGTACCAGCACCTGCTGCAGGCCTCTCTACCTTCGTGAAAAAATGTTCCAGGCTAGTCTGGAATGATACCATCCTCTTTTCCTCATATATCTCCCTATAACACTGCAGGCAATCCATAACCCCTCAGAAGACATTTGTGTACCTAGCAGTGTTGGGATCCTCAGCCTCAAACTTGGCCAGCCCATCCTCAATGAGGGCAAAACCTTCTGCCAAGCTCTTGGTGGTGAATCTCCTCCTCAATCAGCTGCTTTTCTAACTGAATGAGGTCTTCTGCTGACAACTCCTCCCCATGAGATGCCAGAAGCTCTGTGACATCTTCGGCCTACACTTCCAAATTCATCTGCTTCCCCAGGGCAACAACCTTCTCTGTGACTGTCTCCTCATAGCCATGGAAATCATTCACAAACTGGGTTTTTTCCACACGCCATTCAAATTTGTCTGCTTCACTTCATCCCAAGCATGCTCAATGTTTTGTATAGCATTATAAATGCTATACAATTTCCAAAAGTCTTTGAGGGTTAAGTTCCTGTCTTTTTCAGTTGCCCTGAAAGCCATAGCAAATGTCCTGTGGAGGAAGTAGGCCTTCTTCTTTTTCTGCAGCTTCTCCCACTTAAGTGGGGTCACTGTTGATGATAAGTCCCCTCCACATCCTCCTGTCTTCATCCAAGTCCAGTCCAAGTTCTTCATCCTCAAGTCCTCTTCTACCAGCTCTCTCCATCTCTTCTTTGGCCGCCCACACTTCCTCCTTCCTTGCACATCCATCTGCATGACCCGTCTTCCCACATATTCGTCCTCCCTCTTCATCACATGACCAAACCATCTCAACCTTGCCTCCTGTATCTTCGCTCCTAAGTTCGTAACTTTCACTGTCCCCCTCACATAGTCATTTCTCAGACGATCCTTTCTGGTCACACCGCACATCCACCTAAGCATTCTCACCTCTGCTACTTCCATCCTGCTGATGTTATTTTTCCTCAGGGCCACAGTTTCTATAGCATACATCATAACTGGCCTTGCTACTGTCCTATAGATTTTGCCTTTCAGATTGATCGGCATCCTCTTATTGCATAACACTCCAGCCATCTCCCTCCAGTTCCTCCAACCCGCTTGTATCCTGCATCCCACTTCCTTCTCAGCTCCTCTATCTTCTTCCACTGTTGAACCTAAGTATCTAAAGTCCCTCACCTTCCTGATGACATTTCCTTCCAGCTCCAGATCTGTCTCCTGGCCACCACCCACCATGCAACACATATACTCTGTCTTACTTCTGCTCAGTCTTATACCTCTCTCTTCCAGTACTTTTCTCCATCTTTCCAGTTTAGTTCCCACTTCTTCTCTTGAATCTGCACACAGCAAGATTTCATCTGCATACAACATTGTCAAAGGCGCATCTTCACTCACCTCCTCAGTCACCACCTCCATCACAATGTTAAACAGAAACGGACTTAAAGGAAGCAATAATACCCTGGTCCACAGGCTGCAAAAGGGCTGTGGTGTTTGGTGGAAGGTAAACCACCTTAACATTAGGGTGAAAGTCATCCAAGTGGGGAGGGTGATCAGGGGCATTGTCTAGCACTAACAATGCCTTAAAGGACACACCCTTGGCTGTACAGTACCTCTGGCACAAAAAGGTGGGTAAACCAGTCCTCGAAGATTTGAAGTGTCACCCATGCCTTCTTATTGGACCTCCAGATGACAGGCAGTTGACCTTTCCAAATGCCCTTTAGTGCCCTTGGATTTTCAGCCTGATAGACCAACAAGGGCTTCAGTTTTAAGTCGCCAGCAGCATTAGCCCCAAGAAGCAAAGTCAGTCTCTTCTTACCAGCTTTATGGCCTAGTGCTGCCTTCTCCTCATTGACGATATAGGTACAATTAGGCATACATTTCCAAAATAGGCCTGTCTCGTCCACATTAAACGCTGTAGCCTTCTCCCTTATTATCTCAGCCAACCCCTCGGGAAACTCACCAGCTGCTTTATCATCACCACTAGCAGCTTCACCTTGCACCTTAAGGTTGTGTAAATTGCCCCGAGCCTTAAACCGCATAAACCAACCTTTACTAGCATTAAACTATTTACCTGCACTCGTTTCCCCCCTTTCACTTTCAATGCCTCAAACAATCTTTTCGCCTTTTTTTGAATTAACATGAGGCTAATTGGGATACGGCGTTGATGCTGGTCTTCCAGCCAAAGAACAAGAAGCCTTTCCATCTCAATCATGAGCCTACTATGTTTTTTCGTAATCACAGTCGATTTCATGGGCGCCAATCCTTTCACATGTTCAAGGATGCGAACTTTATCCTTGATAATAGCCCCAACTCTGGTACGACTTAAGTTCAACGCGCAGCCAATGTTCAATGGCATGTCTCCCTTTTTTGTCCTTTCAATAATGTCTAATTTCACTTCTAATGTAAT
This sequence comes from Typopeltis vanoorti, assembly GCF_054136105.1. NCBI lineage: Eukaryota > Metazoa > Arthropoda > Arachnida > Uropygi > Thelyphonidae > Typopeltis > Typopeltis vanoorti. Next base: position 64,446,232 of record NC_143557.1, read on the forward strand.
GACTTTCCTTTTCTTCGACACACTGCATTCGGAAGAGTCTGCCTTATGTTTGGGAGCCATATTGAAGGATAAAAAGTCACAAGAAAACACAAACACAAAAGTGAGAGAGCAGATGTAAACAAAACAAGGTACCCAAAGAATGTATGCTATATAAACCAAGCAACACCACCACTCCCAAAGAAACGCCGCGTAATGGTGTATTCATAAATGGGCGTGCTCACAAACAAGTTTGAATTTTACACAGCGCTGCTTCAAGTCAAAATTTATTTTTTAAATTATTTATGGGATTACTGCCGTAAAGTCAAGGACCCCCTGTATTCATTTTGGAGTATGATCTCAGTAATGGCTATTCCATTACTGATTGTTCCTATAGTAGTGCCTACATTCAGCCTATCCACAAAAACTATTCGTTTCAACAATCTCAGTTCTCTTAAAAATAATAACTAATGCAGAAAGCCATCAGTGGTCAAACCTTCACTACCTGGAGGCTCACCAATTCATTTATGAGCAGTAATCAATATGGATTCTGCCTATATCCGTCCTCCACAGTAGATCTGTCGGCTGCCACCATCCACCTTTTGATACAAGCCATGGATAGGTTTAGAGAAATTCAAGTAGTTCTGCACATTACATCTGATTGTGTATGGCCTAGAGACCCATCTTATAGTTTCAATAAAGTTTCATATGGCATGTTAAATAACATGCAATATGAAACTTAAAAAAGAAGGGAACATCTGTTTGTTTAGTATATTTTATGCACAACTTTTTAGATAACCTATACATCTCAAATACTACAACAACTGTTATCACTTCATTGTGTTTTCAAGAGTAGTCCATGTGTTAAGCTGGACCATTTCACTTTAACTGGCATCAAACAGTGTTGTCAAAAATAGGCAGTGGGATTACAGGTTAAGAGATCAAGTGATTAAAATGCTATTTCAACAATTATTTTCACAGAACTGATGTCCAACCTGTTATACTTTTTTCACAATCAAGAAGAACCAAAAGGAAACAAACATTTTGAAATCTAATAATGTTATGAAAACACTAAAATTAATTTTCCAAATCTAATATAAATCCATTTCAAAATCTATTCACTGATGCATAAAAATGGAACATTATCCAATGTTCCATTTTTATGCATCATTCCATTATCCATTAGACAGCAATTTAAATTATTAAAAAACTTCCAAATAGTTAAAAAAAAAAAATTCTTGACCAATTCAGATTTTAATGTTTAACCATACTCCATGGGTGCTCTATCAATTTATTTAAACACCCTACAACAGAATGCTATTTCCTGGAAATCCAGTTCAGAGCAGTTTTATGATCTGAACAGATACACCATTTTCAGGAAAATAAAAACTGGAATGTGTAACATCAGAAACAGGAGACAATTATTCAATTGACAGTACTACTGCAAGGTTAACAGAATTCTAATAAATTTACTCAACAAAATAATTTTACTTAAAAAATAAATATGATATAAATTTACTTCTTAAAAGTAAAGAATAGATTCAGTCACAGATTTCTTATTAAAATGAACTGTAATGAAATTAAGATTATTTAACATACCCTTTCAGTATTTAAGGAAGGAAAATATTCTGATAGCAAGTTGAATCTTTCATTAAACTGTACTCTGAAGTCTGGGATATCATAATGAATTAAACAACTGGCATCCTTTACAGAGATGTTAATGAAAGCAGGATCTGATATTATTAATACAACAGGAGAACTTGGACAACAATTTTTCCACTGCTTCAGTACATCTGAGTAAACCAATAAGAATTGGATTAATATATTTATGCAATAAATTATCATTATTTTAATGATAAACTGTGTTCCTACAATTCAAAAACTTCAATCATTAGTGAATTAGATATATATCAGAAATAATAAATAAATTCTATATCCCTAACTAACTAACTAACTTGTGGAACTCAATAGGCAGTCTGAGTATGGCAGATAATTGCTGACTCACAAATCCTAAACTGTATACTGTCTGAAAATGGCGAGTTCTACCATTGATTTCCCCCTGCCCCCGCCCCCTCGAGTTGTAAGAGTTCAAAACCAGAGTTTCTGGGATAAAAACTACTTACTTATGTGTCGAAGCTTGATTATAACTTTAGTTCAACTTATACACCATATAATATAAATAATATAATATAAGATAATATATATATTTATATATATTATATATAAATTATATAAATTATATATATAATAAAACCATATTCTATATTATATAATAATAATTGTTATTATTATATAATTATATATAATAAAACCATAGTCATACTATGGGATAGATCTGACAACATTTTCCATTGCCATGACGAACTGGAGAGAAAAATTGTAGAATCTAGAGAAATCATCCTCAACCCTGTACATTTAAATAATAATTTAAGCATCTCGTGAGCACATACTGGTGCTCACGAGATGCTATACGCACGCACTCGCCCAACAATGTGGCCAATGAAGGCACAGCTTTGAATACGTTAACTACAACGTTTTCACGTTAAATATGTATAGTGACTTTCCTGTGCTGTTCAGTTTTTATCTTCAATGTTTAATGTTTCTTTTTGTATAAAAACACCTGAAGAAGGCTGTAAAAAGCCGAAACTAGTCGTGTGATACCATTAAACCTTTTCCCTTTACTCTTGGTTTATGTCATTCAATTCTTTTAAAAAATATGTTTAACAACCAAGTAAATCAACCTCAGTACACACATATATATATATAAGTAAACCATATAATAATAACAATAATAATAATTTATTGATTGCTAAAATATTTGCACATACAATAAACATCTTGAGTGACATTGCAACTTATAATTTTACAGAATTCAGCACTAAGTGCTACATTTTCTCCATTGGATTTCAATTAAAATTTTTAATAATACTATTTTGCCTCTATATTATGTATTTACAACACATGTTCTAATATTAACAATGAAGATTTACAGAATTTTTTGTATAATAATAATATATTTTTTTTAAACTGTAATAACATTTTATTTATCATCATACAGAGTATTTACATATATACAATAAAGTATACTATTACATTTTCTGTTCAGTACAAATGTAGAGTACAGTGATTTTTTAAAACATAAATGTAAATTACTTTTTTTTTTCAACATCAATATCATGGCTTATTATTATACAGCCTATTTACATATACACAATTTTTTTTTTTTTAATATCAGTATCTTCATTATTGTTATACACTTTACTGACTACTTTGTTACATAATCTACATTCTTTGATTGTAAGGATTACGTGTAGATGAGTGAGGCAAATTAATCCCACCTACTTCAAAGCTTGGGTTAGCTTTCATGAAAAGAGTGGGATTAGCCTTCACTCTTTATGTTACTGTTTATGTATGGTATGCAGGCATTGGATGCTGGTGATTTGTGTTGTGCATATTAGTGTTAATGGTATATTAACTTTGTTGGTATATTTTCCAGAGTTCGTGTTTTAATGTTCTGTAGTTATCTATGTGTTTTAAATTTCTTGGTAGGTTGTTGAGTTGAATGGGTATCTGATGTGATCTCACAAAAGAACCGTATGAGTTGTTGAAGGGTGTAGGGATGTAGAGAGTTGTTGTTGTACGTCGTGTTATAAGATATGTGTCTCTGTTGTTTCGATAGGTGATGTTGAAGTAATTCCTTGTTAATGTTATGTAGTGTTTCAGGTTTTTAATGCTGAGGATTCTGTGTGTCACCATGTGCTGATCGGATATTGGTTGTTGCGTATAAGGTGTCCAAATCACTGTTGACACAATTTTCCTGTGTAATGTTTCTAATTTTGTTAGGTGGCTGTTTGATGTGTTTGCATAGACTGTTATACCATATCTGAGTAGGGATTCACAGATACCGTGATATAGGAGTTTTTTTTATGTTGGATGGAATAATGTCTTTTACTTGGAAGAGTTTTGCTGCAATGATCCGGAGTTTGGTATGTAGGTATTCTATATGTTTTGTCCATTTAAGGTGGCAATCTATGTAGAGACCATAGATTGCCATAGAATAATAATAATATATTTTGGCTTGTAAAGTTAAATATGCTCTTAAAAGCAATTTTAATTACTTTTAACAATGTGAAGCTCTGATGAATCACCACAGGATGTAATTCAGTACCTAGTTTTGAAAGATGTACAATTTACTTAAAGATCCTGGACATAATTGCAAACCTGTTATGAGAACAGAGCTTTGGGGACAAGAACATTCTCCATACTATGTTTTCTCAAAGAAGACCACTTTATCCCCTCCCACATTTTCTGGCTTAATTGAGTGAATGGAGTCTCTCTGCCTATAGGCAACAGATTGGGATACCACAGCAGCAGAAATTAGCAAACGCCTTTAGTGGATGCCATGTTTGTACCATGTTTGATATCTAGAGCAGTATTTCTGAATTTCAAAATTATCAAACCTAAGATTGATCTCCAGTACAGATAACCAAGGCAGATCACCTCCTACTACACCAAGAATAACAAAATGCATACTACAAAATGTTTACGATTCTTCTTCTGGTTTCTGCTTAAATAACAATATTAACGATATAATTATTTGAAAAAAATAAATAAAAAGAAAACCAAGGATCAGAATCTCCTAAAGTTTAGGTAAGGATAGGCCATCAATGAGATTTAAACTTGGAGAACACAATAAGCTCTTAAAAGCTCTCCTTAAACACAAAATGCATATAACATTATTCTGCCCACATCTTTACTAAAAAATACCACTATCAAGACTTTGCTTAATCAAAGTCATACTGTTTTGCTCTTGTTTCATTATTATTACAACAATTCTACACTATTAAATATGTTAAGCAGCTAAATGAATTTACCTCCTGAAAAATGCAATGTATAATATCTAAAATTAGAATAAAGTCACCATTTTTCCATGCTGTTATGAATTTTATGGAAGCATAAAAAGTATAAAGCCATCACTGTAACAGAATGGATACTCCACCAAGTTAGTCTGTTTTTTATGAAGAATGACTATTAACAACTATGAATAGTTAATAATAATTGAAAAGACAGAAATTTATCTCTCAAAAAGTATACTAAAAATAGGTATAAAATGTGTAAAAAAATATCGTTAAGGATTAGATATGGTTGTATAAATTAATCCTGTGTAAACATTTCAAAATACTTTGTGGAGATGGTTGGTGAGTCATATGAAATTGACTCACCAACCATCCATACAACTCACCCTGCAACATATGACATAAATGTAATGTATGCTATAATAATTTTAGTTCAATAAGTGAACCAAAATTAATATTTCATACATTACATTTAACATTAAAATGAGAACATTCCACTGAACAGCATGGTAAAAATGATGCAGTGCTTGCACATAAGTCAGTCCTCAATAATATGAAATATATGAAATTAATATGATCACAAAGCTGAGCAAGGACTTCCTTTTTTCTGTTCCTTAATTTCAGGCTTTATCTAGCATAGTTTATTTTTTGTAATTCCTTTGTACCAGGATGATGCCTATCTGTCTTATTATCTACCTATAGTCTTTTTTTCTTTTTCTTTTTTTTTTGGGGGGGGGAGGGGGGATACAGACTGTGATTTGCTAGGGGATTGAGCTTTACTTGCAGCATTTGTTTTTAAAATGAGATCCCACCATAAAAGCATAGGTAGGATTCTCATTTAAAATATAACCAAAAAGTCCTATTCAAAACCACCAATAAGAAAGGGTGGTAGTGATCTCACAATAGGCAACAAAACAGTTCACTGCCTAAACTTTCAGAAACATTCATTCCACAGTGACATTAAAACAAAGCCTAGTAGCTGAAGAGTAGAGACACTCACTAGATACTTGGTAGCAACCTCAAACTTGATGTGACTTGGGAATCAACAAAAGTGAGTATGTAGGTACAGCCTCCTTACTTAGTAGAATATAAGTTGAATCTGAAAGTATACTGGATGTGAGCAGTATATCAGAGATTGCAAAGCCTATAATGAACTCAACTAACAATATGCTGACAGTCAATAGCATAAATGCTATTTTAAAGATAATTCAGCAGCAAACCTTTTAGTATCACGAACTATTTCCTTTGGTCCCTATTTATAAGCTCATACTAATGAAAGATGAATGTATCATACTGTCTCTAGAAAAACAGCAGATCCCACTAATGACTAAGTTTGAACTGCCTGATTATGATGAGAATATAATTTTGTGCACTCTAAGTCTGACTGAGTGCACAAAATCATATTCCCCAACTTAGTTTATTTTCAAAAGTAACTGATGGTTGATGGAGAGAGAGGTGAATGGTTCTCTGAAGCTGTATAATGCAGAAGTAGTAACGAAGTGTAATGATGCATGTGAGCATATTATGTTGGACAATGACACCAGGTACATGGTGAATACCATCTACCATAATACCTAATGCTCTAAGTTCTTTGATGCGCATTAGGGACTTTATTTTCAAAGTATACTGTCGAGATGCTACTTCAGTGGCTCATTAGCTTCCATATAGTCTAGGAGTAAGGATATTTGGAATGCACTAGGTGTAAATGTTGCCTGATAGCATTTAGGAACTAAAACTGGAGTGTTCACCCTTCAAGAAAAGCATAAACCTGTGACCCTATAATCAAGTTTGGAATTGATCAGTGCATAGTACATACCAAGAAAACATCAATCTCTCTCTCTCTCAAACAGATGGAAGAAAGGGGTAGAAAGATATTCATCTCGTGCATTGAACTCGTGTATGTGTAGTAGGAACATTCAACTTATATCGGTTCCAGAAGATTTGTCTTTGTTGCAAATGGGATTAAAGTTTATCCTATATGTTAAGATGAAAACTGTTTGCTGTAAGAAGTTTCTTGCAAACTGCTTTCACTTCACAAAGTTTTGTGAGGTGAAAGCAATTTGCAAGTGTCTAAGAAGAAGCATGGTCATTGGTAAGCTGCAGTTGCCTAATATACTCAATATTACTACAATGCCAAGAGATAGTAAAGTGATCATCATAGAGGATACTGTGCTTGTGACTGGAAAAGGTAGTTCTTTTCAAGAGTTGCAGTTGCTGCTTTCACAAAAAGTGAACTTTCAACATTGTTCACAGACAGTTGTGGTGGACAGAGGTGTGAATTTGTTTTATATGGACCTTTTCTAACTTTGGAAAGACAATAATAATTTACTTTTGCTGAGTGTCTGGAAATCACTCCTAAATGAATATTCAATTGTAAACAAGGAATAGTGTCTCATGGAAGATGAAAGAATTTTAACATCTCATAATGGATATCATCCTGGTCCTGTTGCACTTGTTCGGGATAGGCACAGTGTTGTTTTCCTTCCTTAGAGGTAAATGGCCTATTGTAGAATTCCAAATAAAGATGACAGCTTCTTTTAAAAGGTATTGGTTCACAAGCTTTGCTCGATGAGGACATGTATTATCTCCTTATAGGATAAATGTCTCCCCTATCTTAAGGAATGCGCAAATGCAGTGGGATCAGCAACTGTGCACCCCTTATGGCCCATAAATGAAGAACAGTATGAGATGTGTATCCTTCCTTTTCTAGAAATCGCCCAAGATCATTCCGGTGGTATTTTATTTGTTTACAGTAGATATTAACTGGATCTATAATTCTTTATATCTTTTTTTGAGGCTGAGACTGGATGTATTGTGATTAAATACAGGTATGCGAAAAGCTATCTGTGTGTGAGAGGCATCTGCAAAGACTGCCATCCACGTTTTTGACTGTACTTTCCTAACTGCTGCATAGTTAAGATTTTGCCATGGTTTGATAAAAGGTAGAAAATGATTCAACACTTTTGGAATAATACACTCTGCAACAAATTTAAATTTTCCCTGTAGTTATGATAAACTATTCTAATCAGCAAGATCAATTTTCAACTGTGATATCCAAGAGGAAATAGATAGTTACTGTAAAATGGTAGCCAAAGCAGGAAATAATCACTCCCATATAAACTGTTTCTCTCTATCTCCTGCTTATATGGTGCGTGGGGGGGGGGGGGGGAGATGGAGAAAACATAGCAGAGAAGGGGGGGGGGTGAATGCTCCACATTCCCTAGGCTTAATAGATGTCTACCAGATCTGATGCAGCTGCAAACTGATCTATTATGGCCAAAAAGGCAGGACAGCCAATATCAGAATTCTGAACACAAGAACTATATCCGATTCCACCATTACAGCCACCCTGGACATGCTGACCATGTACAGCAAGTGCTTTGGACACCCACCACAGGATATACTAGATCATTCCTGAAAAACTTTCCAAAACCTCAACAAATTTGGATGCATGACACTGCCCCAAATTTGGGAAGCTCATCCTCAGGTCTTTTCAAGACCACCCAATTTAGCCCACTAGAGGTTACCATTTAGGACTCTGGACTCAACTTTGGTTGTTTTTCTCAGCCACGTTTGTCGAGTGTTAGTGGCTGCCACATATAATTGCTTTGTGATCCTTGATGATGGCAATGTAACTTTTCTGAAATATAGGAGAGTATTAATTAAAGTTACTATAACTAATACTTAGTATTGATTTTCTTGCTTGACTACTTGTATAATGAATGTTTTAGTTATTAATACTTAGTATGTTGTTATTTCCTGAAAAAATAGCCAATGTATAAGCTTTTCCACAAAATGAAGGAACAAAGAGAAAAATCACGAAAACACAAAAACTGTATGATAAATTTTTATGCAATTTGTTCAAAAGCAGTATGATATGAGATGTGAAGAAACACTCACAGAAATTTTAAATCAGGTTTAATTCAGTAGCAAATAAGCACATAAAGACATGGTCAAAATGAGATTGTAAAGTGACTCAATAAGGAATATGGTCACCTCTCACAGCAATACAGCCATCACAATGATGTTTCACGCTGTTTATAATGGTAATAATTGTTTATACAGAGCTCAGTTGGTAATAATTGTTGCTCCTGCAAGCTCTCGTAAGTCCCTCAAGGTTTTGGGCAGCAGGTAAAGCAGCAAACCATTTACCTAGGAAACTTCAGACATGCTCAACAGTTATGGTCAGGAGACCTGTCTGACTAGTAAATAAACATGATTGCTTCTTTTTGAAAGTATTGGTTCATGAGCTTTGCTTGATGAGGACATGTATTATCGCCTTATAGGATAAATGTCTCCCCTATTGCACCTGCATAAAGACGAACATGAAGTCGAGAACCTAGTCTCTGTAAATTGCAGAATTCATGGTTCTGCTAGGAAGCACATACCAGGTCAGTGCATCCACCATAAGTGTCCTTTCATGGATATTAAAGAGATAACTATCTCTGGTTCTTTCTACAAAGTGATACTAAGAGTGCACTGTTCTGGATTGCACCAGGATACTGTTGTAGTTGCAATATTTGCTAATATAAACCTTGAACTTCTATCTACTAAAACTCCAATATCACTAGCCTGATCAGTTTCTTGTAGCATAATCCCACCAACATAATATGACATTGGATATCTCATCATCCGGAAGTGCATACTTTATCATATACACCCACACTTTCTAGTGCCAACCTCGGCTTTGTGCCAAGAATAGTCAATTCATGCTGAGTGAGGGGAGGGGGGAGAGGAGGAATAAGATGATGCATGAATTGGTCACCAAAAAGCAAAATCACGTGCTTTATACGTAAATTTTCCAACTGTTGTACAAGCAAAATAGTTACTACTTTAAAAACTAGAATTTTCATAAAAGAAAAGCTAATTTTCCGACATATAATAATAAACAATCAACCCACGAAACGCATTGATTACCCTATTATCGGAATGGATTCTCCTTCTTCTGACATGCGCAGAAGTGTCGAAGGGTCTCGCATCTGTGGGCATACAGTACATTTACTAACATTGAACTGATAGCCTTTACACATGCCCACAATTACAGCCTATTCAAATTATTCTGCAAGTACTGAATATCAGCCACATGCTTAACTTTGAAACATCCACAAATAGCTGTACGTCTCCTTTCAAATCTATCCCAATGTCATTAATGTACTGATTAAATAACAGACCAAGGACTGATTCTTGTGATACACCACTGGTTTAAATCTTGCAGACTCACCCCCTCCCCCCATATACCACTTTTTGATATCTGTCTGTCAGCCTTCTTCTTGTCCATGGTAATATTTTATAATCCAATTCCATATTTTCCAATTTATGTAACAGATGAAGGCCATAATTATGGCCTTCATCTCAACTTTCCTCAAGAAGAAGTAGTTTCTAAAATTTCTGTTCTATATGCTAAATAACTATCAGAAAGAATTGCGAGAATTCTTTGCCAGATTGATCTACAAGTCTCTTTTCATCCAGCTCTTAAACCAATTATTCGACCCTCCAAAAGACAAATATCCTCCTCCTCCTCCTTCTTATCATGAATACAGAATACCTTGTTCTTGCAACCTATGTTTTGATGGACAGACTGATCATTCTATTCAAATTCATCCTGAAGAACATCTCAACGTTCTTCAGGGTGTTTCTCGATGTTTGTCCAAGTACTAACGTTCAGGCAATTTTGTGTGGCAAAATACTTTTTACCTACAAAAAGAAGGTACAGCCATGAGCTTACCCTTACCCCCCAAATGCTAACTTTTATATGGAAGCTTTTGAGCAATGTACTCTAGATTCCTTTACTTTAAAACCTAAAGTCTGGCATAGATATGCTGAATATTTTCATTATCATGTCCCCATGGCTGCCAGATATTAAACACCTTCCTCAGCCACCTAAACAAACAACACAAACACATTCAATTCAGTGAAATTGAAAGTCAGAGCTCGCTTCCCTTTCTAGATACACTTGTCACACACACATTTTCCTTCTGGCAGTCTTTCTCATCACTGTTTACCATAAGCCTGCACATGCTGGCCAATATATACACATATGCTCTTACCAGTACCTAACACAAAAACTAGGTGGCATTAACACACTAAAAGACAGGACTTTGAAGATTTGCTCCAGTGAACAAGCACTTAAACATGAATTAAAAGTTATCAGCGATACCTTCTTGAAAAATGGCTACAGCCAAAACACTATCAACAAAACTAGATTACAATAAAACTGTAACCATGCCAAACGTTAAAGGAGTATCAGATAAAATAAACAGAAAACAGAATAGAATAAACAGAAATACAATCTTAATGCCACCTTTAAACCTCCTGCAAAATTAAAGAACTTATTCAACTCATCCAAGGATCCACTTCCTCCACTGGCCCACCGTGGGGTTAATTTAGTAAAAATAAATTATTAATACTGTATTCATTGCACCTGTAATTTTCCCTATATAGGTGAAACAGGACGCACAATTCCTATCCGAAAAAAGGAACATAAACGGTATATTAAATTTAATAACTATGGTAAATCTGGCCTTTGTGATCATGCCCCTGAATACTCTACACAGAATTGACTGGAAAGGTACTTGTTTACATCACACCAAAACATGGTATGAGTATAAACTTAAGGAGGCCTGTGAAATTCTTATCAACCATCCTTACCTTAATAATAGTGATCTAAAAAGCACAAGAATATGGATGGCACATATTCTACCCAGTTAACATTGTGATCTGAGAGTTAGTTATAATTAAGACTGTCAGCAATCCAGGATCCTAGCTCCAATTTAACACTCTTGATAAATTATGGATTAGGCCACCACTTTTACTGTATTAAAACTATCTATATGAATTTGTTCTCTGATGATGTTATAAATAGAATATAGCTTTGGTGTAATTTTTTTTTTTTTTTTTTTACTAGAGGTCAAGCCAGTAGAATAGTGGTTGATCAAATCATTGTCACTTTGGCTTATTGTTTGAAATGTAATATAGCTTGTCTTTGTGTATGTGTACTAAAGATGATGACCTTAATATGAAGGTCGAACCTTCAGAAATTAAGGTAATTGTTCCTAATATGGTTGTAGTCTCCATAATTTTACTGAAATGAATGAATTATTTAAATTTAAAATTTTATTTTATTCCTTGTAATCTAATAAGGTAGATGGAGTTATCCTCCTACAGATGATAGCACATATCCTATCATGTGCTTTCAATTTAAATGTTGTTCATTTTATGTTTATCTCTTTCTATTGTATTGAAAATGGCTGTGAAACATAGCCAACAATTTTGCAAAAATAAATTATTAACATAATTGGTATCCGTATTTACTTATTTTTATTCTAATGTCTTCTATGTACATCTTGATTTTCAAATCTAACAGTTATAATTTTTCTGGCCTGCTCCTTTTACAAATTTCATAACTAACATCATCCTTATGCACACAGTATTCTTTCCCCATCATCTTTTTCTTGTGAATCTTTTGTTTAATAAGAGATTTCATCCAATTCATTCCTACCCTATTTATTCTTCAAACTCTAAGGACACATTCTGATATTGCGACATTTCAATATTTTTTTAAATGCTTCCCATGTCACTCGATATTGTTCCCATCCAACAACCAATACCATGACACATAATTTAGCATACTCCTCAGCTAGTCATAATTTCCTGCTTTGTAGTTCAGCATATAACCTTTTCTGAATAAAACATTCATAAACTTAGCCATTGTCCAAGTCAGTGCTGCATGATCACTGTCATCAACTGGAGGCAAAATAGTTATGTCATTAATTGAAACCCTTTCCCCTTACACTATAATCAGATCTAACACTCTTTGATCTCAGGTTTCTTCTCTTCGATACTGCTTGAGGAAGTTGTCTCATAACAGCTTAATAAATTCAATTTCATTCTTTTCATGAGAGTTCACCCTTACTCAATCAATGTTCGGATAATTAAACTTCCCATTATGATTACTCAATTCATAGCAAAGAATTTAAGATTAAATGCCAGAGTTTGCCACTCCGGAGAAATGTATATCCAGTATCTGGCACGAAATAAACACCAAGTCAGCATTACAGTGAGCCTCAGATATTTCCAGACTCTGGCAGAGATGACTCAATGCAACACTGCTGCTCAAGGTGAGCATATCAACTGATCATGGCTGCATCATACAAGATTGTTTCTTATCATAAAGCAGTATATACAATCTTTCCATCTGTGGATCACAAAACATAACATGGTACTTTTTCTGGTCTCCAGGCAGTGTGGAGACCAGAAAAAGTAAAATGGTCAATAAAAAAGTATTATTATTGCAATAAAATTTCTGATACACAGCTTCAGAGGATGTACAGGACACAATGATAGTATCACATAAAAAGTTTACATTATTACTACCTTTATTGACAATTTGTCCTCCAAATTAGTTTATCTGCCAGGAATCCAATATTATAAAATCTTGTATTTTGGTTTTTGAAGGCTTCTAACTACAGTTTCTTCTGGGTCTTTTTCCTGCCATCATAGCATCAAACACATGCTTTAAGTGGCCATACCATCTTAGATTAACTCTGCTCACAATATTCCTGAATGCTACAATGCCACATTCCTTATATTTTCATTTTTAATATGATTCTGCAATTCATCTCTTAACTTCCCTAATTTTTCTCAGGCTTCTCATATCTATGGTCTCTAGTCTTTAATCTGTGGTTTTACTTTTAGAAGAAAGAATTAATGAAGAAAAGATAGGCAAAGAAGAAGGAGGATCAGAATCATCACATTATCCTCCACCAAAGTCAGGTGTCCTACATGGAGGAACTAGAGCAATCAAATTGGCAGATTAGTCATAATTGAAATCTAGCTTCCATACTGGAGGGGGGGGGGGGTAATATAACTGTACTGTGAAACCTGGTTGAAGAAATAAAGGGAAGAAAATTGTGTAACTTGCAACTGTCTCAACTGTAGTTATACACAACACACAGCACTAATATGTGCTATATGTTGTCAATCTTTTGCATGTGGGATTAACATTTAAAAATTAAATAAAATAAAAATATAGCTGATGCAACTACTGCCTCTGATATGCTCTGATATGGCTCTGATATGCTGTGGGTCTTGCACAACTATGTGTGTGTGAGTCAGATTGGGGGAAAAAAAACTGAAGCCAAGACTTTCCTGAAATTATCAAAAATTACTGTTTTTTTTACATAAACAGTATTAATAAAATGATACATAGGCCTGTGTAGCCCTTTGAAAATAGCATTTGCATCATAGCACTAGGCAGTCCAAAGAAAGACATTCTAAGTTCATTTCTAGTTTCCACCTAGAGAAACTTTTTCTAACCTGTTCTTTGACTAGTTCCTGAGTTAGTTGATTTATGGCACAAGCAAGCAAGTTTTTTCCTCCTGGGAACTCAAGTTTTTGCATCCTGTAAACTCAAGAAAATCATCCATGTATCCCACACTATTTCAGACAATCATATCACGGTCATAGACCATAAGATGGCAGCACTTGTCTGCCTCTCTTTGATGGATGCTGTTGAAAATTATTAATGGTACAGGACCAGTTACTTCTGATGGGCTACGGTGAAGAAAACAGCCTTGCCTTCTCCCTCAATAAAGTGTTTAATAAAAAGCATTAGAGGATACAAAAAACTAAAATTATATTTTAATAATATTTAATCAGTTTAAATGACATATACAGCTAACTTCTCAATTTAGCAAAACATCCTTATAGTGAACAGCCAAAACTGCATGACAGTCACTGCTATCTGAAAAAGAAATTCACTAGAGCAGATCATCCACTATAAAACTACTACTTTGTTCCCTGTAAGTTTTTTTATGGTGAGGATGGACTGTATCATGTTTGTTACATTCTCAGATAATACTGATGTGCATATAATATAAACCAGAAGATATAGAAAAATTAGGATTACAGGACCTAATTTATTTTTTACAACAACCCCATACATGAAAGGTTGCACACTTATAATATCAAAAGTGCCATGTGGGGATAGGGAGAAATAAAAAATCTGTTGATATTTCTTGGAGAGTTGGATGTCATGTGGAAAAAACAAAAAGAAACAAGGGAGAAGATGATTCAACAAGATTAGACCGGAAGTGTGTTTGTCTGGACCAGCAGCGGTACGTTTTTAAATGTTTACGAGAAAGTGAAGGAATGATGATGGGCAGTTCAGTGGAGCTGCACAAAAATATTATAGAAAGGCATGATGCAACAAGAAAGAAAGAATATCTATGACAAACTTAATGGAGCGAGTGAGGAAAAAAAAGTCATCTGTTAAGCAGATTGCCCACTTCTGGATAACTATCATGCACCTTTAGGATATACCATTCCAAATATGAGAACAAGAACAATGATTGGCAAATTTAGGATATATATAACATTCAGAGTTGCTTAGGACAATCTGAAGTAGTATCACAAATGGAAGATGTGCATAATATAGTAAGTAGACTTTGAATGTAATGTGTTCATGCTAGTAAAAGCTAAATGTGTAAATCAGTCGAAGAAGAGAAATTTTGTCTTGACCGGAGATCCAAATAATATCAAAAGTAACAGGGAGTGGAATGAGATCTTAGGAAAAACTATGGGACTGTGTTTAAAAGCAGTGGAATTAACTAGATTATGTCAATCCTACTAGAGAATGATAAAGTGTTTAAGATAGTGGTTATAGAAGATCTTGAAGATTGAGTCACTTGAGAATTGAAAGGTTTGCTGAATAACCAGGAGAAATGGATTGTATTCAACAAAAATATGGATGAGATTGGAGGTCTAAACCTCCAATCTCATCTATTTCTGGAGTCCTGCTCCTAAGAGCAGGACTCCAGACATACAATTAATCTACTAGCCAGAAAAAAATTTTTACTCACTCAAGGTCTACTTTACATAAATATTGTTAATAGGAGATGTTTTAAAAAAGGTAAGTGTTATAGTGATAAAACAAAGTAACACATTCTTTATTTCTTACTATACATTATATTGTTACACCCTGATATCTTGAGAATATAGAATTCTCAGCTATCATGGTGTAACATGAAGAGCAAATAAATTAAAAACCCTGTGTTAAAGCTAAAAGATGAATTATTTAAAAGAAAAAGAAATATCCTTGCATCCAATAAAATGTATAAAACATAAAGGTATTTGTTGAACTAGCTAGCAAAAGAAAGAATATATTAATGTTGTAATATGATATAAAAGAGAAAATTTAAATAAATAAGACAGAAAAGGATTAGTCATAAGAGATGGTATGCGAGAGGCTAGAGATTAAAATATTAAGTAAATTCATAGAGAAAATTTGAAAGGGGATAAAGTTAGAGGCTAGCACAAGAAAAACAACAGAAAATCGCTTAGGGCCGATTCCCAGATTGAGACATCGTTTGGCAGAAAAACGCCACCCTAATTGGTCGGTGAAGTAAAATCAAGAAGGGGGCGGAGAAAAGAAGTTAAAAAAGGTACCGTTAGGAGAGCAGGTATAAAAGGGTTGGAAACCCCCCCCCCCCCCACACACACACACAAGGCTTTTTGGTTTTTGTTTTGGTTCTGTTCCCGAGGAGTTCTCTACGAGCTCCGTGGCATAGGTTTCACGTGGTTTTCCTGAGTGAAGATTGGGGTTATATCTCCGTCGTCACAACATGGAAACAAAAGTGAGCGGGATTTTGATTCCGGATTTCCTATGTAAGAAGCGAAGAATGCCATAGAGTCAAAGAAAAGGAAACATATTCTTTGTGTTTCAACTTCAGTGATGACCACGAGAAAGGGAAAGCTATAAAGATATTGATATCCACGTCACAAGTCGCACAGCCGTCATATAGATGATTCAAAGTGTGTCCTGAATTACGAAAGTTTAAGACCATGTAAGCATAGTTCAACTCCAAAAGGAATGTAGGAGTAGCAGATTATCGGAGAGGTTATACCAAGCTAGTTCAATCAGAAAAAGGAAAAGGCCCATATGAAAAACTCAAGAAAGAAAGGTACTGTAAAATATATCTAATGTTAACTAAAATTTGTCTGTAATAAGTGTCATTATTCTAATACGGAACTGTTGAAGTGATCAAGGAAAATTTATACTAGGACTTTAGTATCTGACAGAATATATTAAAAGTAAGCTGGTTAGTGTTAATGTTATGTGAATAATTAAGTGTCCTGAGAATTTTGCATGTCTATTGTAATGTATAGGAAAGTTAAAATGTCATAGTTGTGTGTTAGTGCAGAAAAAGGTTTAGTTAATCTGCTTAAGTTTGAATAGTTAAATAGTGTGAATTAATCTTATTTGTCCATGTCAAATGAATTGACGTGTTGAACGCGTATGGTGGCATGATCGTAATACTAGTTATGTGTTAGTGCAGTAAATGATTTAGTTAATCTACTTAAGTTTGAATAATTAAATAGTGTGAATTAATCTTATTTGTCCATGTCAAATGAATTTATGTGGATTTGTTATGGTGAATTGTTATGGCAGCATGATCGTAATACCCATTATAGGATCATAGAGTAATTACTTGTAATAAGTTAATGTTAGTTTATAAGTATTTAGTTTAGCATTGAATTGAGTAATAACAAAAATTGAATTGTATCATGTTAAAGTTTTTAATAAACCTTTGTTCAATGATAAGAAAAGTTGTCTGAAACTGCTGTCCAATGCACCACTTGAAAAATTACGAACCTAATCACGCGGGAAATTAATGTGTTAAGAAACGAGGCAAAGTGTCATGACTGCAACATAGTTACACTTTCAGACATATTTGAGTTCTTTCTCCTTGTTTTTGTATATAATATCTAAAACTAAATATCCCAAAAGGCGCAGTATAAATACAAATATTAGGGGTACTAAGGGGAGAAATGAC
This sequence comes from Typopeltis vanoorti, assembly GCF_054136105.1. NCBI lineage: Eukaryota > Metazoa > Arthropoda > Arachnida > Uropygi > Thelyphonidae > Typopeltis > Typopeltis vanoorti. Next base: position 64,463,897 of record NC_143557.1, read on the forward strand.
TTAAGTATTAGTAAAAATTTTGGTGATATCTCAAGCATGGATAATAGAAGAACATAGATAAGAGGAAATTATTAGATAGAATAAAAATCGTAAATTGGGACACAACAATATGTAATTATACAGAGAAATGCTATCCTTTAATGTGGGTTTACATTTTAAGCCACAACACAGTCCATCACAACTAAGTTTGTATTTTCTTTCATTTATTGTTCATAATGGAGGGTGAATTTATAGAAATTATTCATAAATAATAACTTAATAGGAATAACAAATAATAAAATTCATGAAAACAAGAAAATAGGTAGCACTCACTGTAAAGCCAGACTCATTTGTATTAAAAAAACATCATAAACTCAAGGATCTATACAAGATCATCCAGAGCAGGATTTTACAAACGTCCATGCCCACAGTAGGATTCGCATCCACAACTTGTTGGTTGGAGACAAACTATGCTATCCACCCAGACAATGAGGCTGGCACAATGCACTCAATCACATGATCCAGTCTTTGACTTGTCTTTGCAAGATAATTGCAATTTTTAAATAACAGTATTAAAAAGTTAATTGATGTTATGAGCTGTGAATATATTAATCTCTCATGTATAAGAACAATATTAAAAAACCTCCTAAATGGGATTCTAGCCAAAGTCTTTCCCAAAAGTTTAATTAAGCAGGATATCTTGGAACCCTTCCCAATTATTATACAGAACAATAGCAATTCAAATGGGAGGTAAATTTCATCACCCAGTGTGAGACCACCACCACTCTGCTTATTGAAGACCTGAAGTTACTTAAAAAAAAGTTGTGTTTAATCTCTAGAGCAGGATTTCCAAACCATGTAAAAAATCAATAAAATTAAAAATTTAAATTTTTAAAAATTTTTATTTTTCAATGAATTATATACTTACAACATTTCACAAGTAAGATTCATATGAAAAAAAAAATTAATTTAATCAAATAATAACTTACCATCAAGTTCATAATGAAGTAAACTTGCAGTAGCCAACAATGAATAGATTGCAGAATTTTGAAGAATGGAATGCACCTCTTTGGCAATAACATCATTTGAAGTACAGATAACTATTCGAGCATGTTTGTTTCCCGTTACCAATTCTACAAGTAGAAATATTATTAGAGTATAAAAATATATTTTGTAATAAAAAGAATTGGATACAGTTGACTCTCACTATACTACAAGAATAGTTTGTCATAGTGGATAGCAGATAGTTACAATGAGTTTTTTTAGAGAGTTATTTGATATAGTAAGTCAACTGTAATTAAGTATTAATATTATGACTATCTTAGCATAATGATATTTCATAGTTCAGTATTTAAGTCAACAAAACAGATAAACAAAGATAATTTACTTTTGCCTAATACAACTACAACAACTGAAAAAAAGGAAATCGATATTCTCAATAAGCAACTTTTTTATGCTTTAGTATATAGCAAGGTTGACCATGATACAGTAATACTCCACTATGATGATCTGCTCCTATGACACTTTTCAATACTCATTTATATCACATTGCCATGAATGAACCAATGCACAGTTTTGTGACCTGTTTGTTTATGATGTCGTTGCTTGTTACATTTATGCATTCTGGTGTTTTGCCATGAATTATTAACTGTGTATAACTGTTATTTTCTTTTTTGTTGTTAATAACAGCAGATAAAATTCAAAGTAATGATGTTGTTGTTTCCAAGTGACATGAAAAAGACATAAACCTGTTACATTACATACTATGTTTAAATTATTAAATTTAGTGATGGTGTATCAAACACTGCAATAGGGCACAGGGTAAACTTTCATCGCACTACTGTTGTTAGAGTTGCTTAAAACAAGGATAAGTTCTTAGTGAAGTGAAAATTGCTACACTAGTTAATACTACAGTTATCTATAAACATGACAGTCTTATCACTGAAATGGAAAAACCTTTAACAGCATAGACTGATGACCAAACTGATTGGCATGTATTCTTAAGCCAAGCTATTTTTCATTTGCATATCTGACATAAACAAATGCTTTATTTATATCATTTACACACACACGTGTATATAAGTAGTGATTCGCTATACAATGAAATTCATTTTAGGACAGTGGTCTGTAACCCAACATGTCATATGATCAGGGGAATGCCTGTATGCTCATCAAAATGTTTTCTATATTCTTTAATTAATAGGTTATTTTCTCAAACACTGCAAGTTCCATTAAATCAATTTATTATGGAAGTTGCCTAGCTGGGATTTTCATCTTGATTCATGTATCTGTGTATGCATTAAGTATAAAATAATTCACAAGCAGATCGATCTATGGTTTGATTGGAAGTACAGTAAAAGTAACCAAGCCAGGTTGTTAATAGTTGTTAAATATCTGTTAATTGCATGTGTTCTCTGATCAGTATGTTTGAAATTAAAAGCCTGAGTTTCCATGAGGGAAGGTAAAAAGTTGCCACATTTGTATGATGAGAGTGAACTCATCTATTCAGTTTCAGTTGAAAACCATATTATGCTATGATGTTGTCATAATTGATAAATCATGTCTAATTTATTTTATTCTTTTCAACTACACACTGTAATTTCTAGGTAGGGTTGAAACAAGTACAGTAAAACCCCGAAGTTAAGCAGTAGGTGGGACCAACAAAAAGCTCGTAAGTTGAATTCGCGTAACTCGGAATATAATTTTGCATGTACTTTATATATATATATATATATATATGTGTGTGTAATTTATATATACAAACATACAAAATATTAGTTAATTGGGACCAAAGGTTTACAAAAACACCTATATTTTTTAAGAAATACTGTATAATCATAATTGTAGTTTTTCATACATAAAAAAAAGAAAGTTATTTCGATGTCGATGGTTTTATAAAGTCTAATAGATTCGTCTGACGGCATAATGTCTTTTTCTTGTCGCACCAAATTTCTTCATAGCAAGCCAATGATTTTTTATTCCTTGCTTTGTGGCTACAATTCGTTCCTCATTAGAATCTATGTCCTCCAAAATCTGTAAACCTTTCTTAATTAATCTGAGATTGAGACCTTCTGTTAATTTTGCAATTGTCATGTGCTTTTCAGGTAGAACTGGATCTGAGGTTTCTGTCTCTTCAGTAGCGCTTTGCTCATGCATCTCTATGAGCTTGTCGATTGTAAGCTCCTTGTTATGCGAGTCTAACAGCTCACTGACATCTTCACTGTCGACTACTAAATCTAATTGCTTGGCAAGGTTGACAACTTCTTCTATTGCCTCAGCAACTTGATCAGTTTCTGGCAACATTTCTGTTTCGCATTTAAAAAAGGATGGACAAAGTTTTTTCCAGACACCATTCAAGGTTTTTTGGGAAATTTCACCCCAAGAATCTCCAATAATCCTTACAGCATCTAAAACATTAAACTGTTTCCAAAACTCTTTAACAGACAGTTGCTCATTTTGCCTCATAGCTTCATTCAGACTTGCAAACGAACGGCGTGTGTTATACGCTTTTAATGTTTTGATAACTCCTTGGTCCATCAGGATGAAGTAAGCTGGTTGTATTTGGAGGCAAGAAAACTTTTACACGTGGATCAAAATCAATTAAAGTTGCAGGAGGGTGAGGCGTGAAGCGGGACGGAAATACGTACATATAAGAAACTGCCTAACTCCGGATTCATGTAAGTCAGGGTATTACTGTACATTAGTAAGTATAATTCTGTTTAAAATTGTACTGACTTTTTTTTTTATTTTAAATAATCATTTTTAGGCACATTTTGCAAAATACCTAAGTGCCTATTAAATAGTGTCTGATTTGTTATTTTATTCATTCATCCAGACACATACAAATTATTTCAGGAAATGCAAACCAAACAGATTTTACTCAAATATGATATATGAAATCTTACTTCAATGAAAATTTGATGAATCAGTCCAATTTTTGTTTCAACTCAGAATTTTTAGAGGGAAAAAATAAACATTTAAAACTATATATTGTAATAATTCTGCTTTAAATGGATGAAATTCAATAAAATTTGAGATTTAGGCAAAATGATTTGAACTGATATTAATAATTATGCTTTTAGCTGAATGGAATTTAATGAAACAGTATTTAAGATTTATAATAAAGTTTGATGAATCATTTAAATTTCAATCAGACATTTCTACCAAAAATCTTCCCCTCAATCCCCTGAAGATGGAGGAGGAGAATATAAACTATTTGTAATCAGAATCTAAAGTAAAACCAGAACAGCAGATGAAGTAAAAAAAAAAAAAAAAAAAAAAAAAAAAAAAAAAAAAAAAAAAAAAAACCTCTAGATTTTTCTATAACATCAAATATGTCATCTAAATCCCATCTAAAAATAAGATTTAGATGACAAAGGCATAAAACTTTTGCAGTTTTGCGCAAAATTAAATATTAAGTATTAAATCTGCAAAATTAACAGATTTTGATAATTTATTTGAAAATAAATATACTAGTTTTACAATATTTTTGCATGTTCGTGTGGTTACATCATTAGGTAAAGTATCATCAGGCATATTTTTGGCTCAAAGGTCATCCCTTCCATCATCTCTCTGGTTGCCACATATGTCTTTATTCAAATAAATGCCAATGGGTGAATGTCTTTGGACATTTATAATTTTTTCATCCATGCAATATATCCTTGTCCATCTCCATTTTAATTTTAAAATCTTTTCCCTACATTCAGCACTTTTCATTTATCTTCATTTCTTATTTTGTCTTACAGTCTGGTTTTATTTTACTGCACAGTAACTTATTCAGTTTTCTAAAAGCTGTTCAAGCATAATTGAAGCATTTCTTTATACATGCTTCTTTTTCCTAATGCGAAGATTCTTCCAAGATATACATATTTTACATATACATTACACTCTACTACTATTTGTTCTATTTTCTGGTTTTGATATTTATTTTTATTATATTACATTTTTTTCATAGTTTATGTATAATCCTACTTTGATCTTTTCTTCTTCCTAACATGGATTTTAGGTTAGGTGGCCTGTTCCAGTCTCATGCCATCTCTTTCTTGGTCTTCTTTTTCCACTCATGCTATCTCTTTCTGATTCTTCTTTTTCCACTTATTTTATATCTGTATAATATTTTCAGTAGTCTGCTGTTGTCCATTCGATTTAAATGTTTTATCCATTTTTGTTTATACTGTCTTATGTAGTAATTAATTGGTTTTATATTCAGGGATTGTACAATTTCTTCATTTGTTTTATGGCCCCACTTGATATAGCCAGCAGTTTTTCTGATAAATTTCATTTCTGTTATTTGAATTCATTTTTCCTTTTTATGTCCATGTTTTACTTCCGTATAGTAAACTTGGTTTTGACAAAAACTATATAGTCTGATTCTAGTGTGTTTTTGTACTAGGGCTGGCTTAAATATATTATTTATTATGCCATTTACTTTTGATCTGCTATGGGATGTGTTCATAAAAGTTTGCAAACAGGAAAATATACCCGAGGAGTGCAGGAAAATACTATGTCCCCGTCTGCAAGGGTAAAGGGGATGCACAAGACTGTGAGAATTACAGAGGAATAAAGTTGATGTCCACACAATGAAAATCTTAGAAAGGGTTCTTGATGGAAGACTAAGGAAGGATGTGGAGATTGCAAGGAGCAATTTGGCTTCATGCCTGATTGATCAACAGCAGATGTTATCTTTGGGTTACGGCAGATGATGAAAAGTTTCGAGAGAAACAACAACAACCAGAGCTACATCTGGTGTTTATTGATTTGGAGAAAGCATATGATAGAGTGCCAAAGCAAGAAGTATGCAGATGCAGGTGTCTGGGGGAAAAGAATATACCAGAGATATATGTCAGGTTGGTGCAGGAGATGTACAGAAATGTGAAGACAAGAGTTTGTGCCTGGGAGAGACAGAAAGTTTTCAAGTGACAGTTGGTTTGCATCAAGGGTCAGCATTAAGTCTATTCCTGTTTATTTTTGTAATGGAGGAGGTGAAGAGAAGAAGTGGCAGCTAAACTGAAAAGATGGAGGAAAGTAATTGAAGAGATAGGTATAAGTATGAAGTATAAGAACTGAGCAGAAGTAAGACAGAGTACATGTGTTGCAAAGTGGATGGTAGCCAGGAAACAGATCTGGAAGTGGAAGGAAATGTCATCAGGAAGGTTAGGGACTTTAGATACTTAGGCTCAACAGTGAAAGAGGTTGGAGAGGCTGAAAAGGAAGTGGGATGCAGGAACTGCAGAGCGACGGCTGGAGTGCTATGCAATAAGAGGATGCTGATCAATCTAAAACACAAAATCTATGGGACAGTAGTGAGACAAGCTATGATGTATGCTATGGAAACTGTGGTCCTGAGGAAAAATTACATCAGTAGGATGGAGGTAGCAGAGATGAGAATGCTTAGGTAAATGTGCGGCTTGACAAGAAAGGATTGTCTGAGAAATGCCTATGTAAGGGGAACGGTGAAAATTACGAACTTAGGAGCAAAGCTACAGGAGGAAAGGTTGAGATGGTTTGGTCATGTGATGAGGAGGGAGGATGAGTGTTTGGGAAGAAAGGTCATGCAGATGGATGTGCAGGGGAGGAAAAGGAAGCACGGGCAGCCAAAGAAGATATGGGCGGAGCTGGAGGAGGAGGACTTGAGGATGAAGAACTTGGATGTGGTTACAGCCCAATATAAGAGGAAGTGAAGGAGACTCAATAAAAACAGCAACCCTATTTAAGTGGGATAAGCTGCAGAAGAAGAAGACGACGATGCCATTTACTATTACAAATTTTAGATATTTTAGTTTAGATATTTTAGATATTTTAGTGTCTATATCTTTTTCTTCTTCGTATGATAAATCACATTCCAAGTATTTGAAAGTATTTACTTGTTCTAATATTTTATTATCTATCACTATTTTACTTCTTATTGGATTTTCTCCTTTGAATGTTATTATTTTTGTTATTTCTTTAGATAATGTCATATTTATAATGTCACTGAGATATCACTTAATGATTTTAATGATCTTTGTAAATCACCTTCTGATGTAGCTAATGCTATTTGATCATCTGCAAATAGTAGTGTATGTATCTTCACTTGTGGGGTTATCATCATCAAATTCCTGATATATATATATATATATATATTATTAATTAGTTTAAATGACTAATACCGAGAGATAAAGAGGTGACATGGTTTATTTAAAAATATACTACTAGTTTACTGGTTTCGTTGAATGGATCAACTTCTTCAGGTATCACAATCAAAGAAATATACAAAAAATAACAGAGACTTAAAAATTGCATTAACAGTACTAGTACAAAAGACAGTAGTACATTTTGAAAACAGTAATGCGAGCTTGAGTTCCAAATAAAAGTTGACTACGTGCTGTCACGAGTGCGCCAGTATTGAACAGAGGCAATGTGTGCATCAGAGATATTGAAACTTAGGCTGTTGTTAATATGGGAAGAATCTAAGTTAATTTCTCTAGATTCGACAATCTTTCTTTCAAGTTCATCATAGTACACATGGATATTAGAAGTTTGTACAGTCCACAATGTGTTGGCAGCCTTCATCTAAGTTAACAGAAAAAAGAACGTGGCTAGAGAGAGCACTGGCTCTAGTTCTGTTGTAGGAAATATCTCTACGGTGTTCTTCCATACGTAAAAGGATGGATTCAGCAGTTTGTCCGTAGTATGGCTTTCCACAATCACATAAAATCTTGTAGATTCCTGGAAGCTGAGTGGGAAGATGTTTCTCTTTAGGTTTACTAAGTATTTTACAGTTCTAACATTGTGCTATTTTCTGTTAGATCATTCTTTGTTTTATAAAATTTTATTTCATTGTTCTCATCTGTCCAGAGATTTTGGAAATAGGTGACCCATTTTACTAAATCTATTGTTTGTATTTTTATCTTTTCTTTCATTTCTTCATTCACATATTTTATTACTTTATAGGTTTTGGGTTGTGGCTTAAATATATCCTTTTCTAGTTCTGTTATGAAATTGTTCCATCTCTATGTTTTTTCCTTACTTCTCGTTTTGCAATTGTATACTGTTTCTTTTATACTCTATTTCTGATTCTATTGTTTTGGAATTTAACTATTTCTGGTAACTGTCCTTTTTTGTTTTTATTACATTTTCTATTTCTTTGTTCCAGTCTCGTAGTCCTCTTTTTTTCTTTTTTTTTTTTAATCCGTTTGCACTTTATTCCTAAGCTTTCTGTTGCTTCTTTTGTGAGAATTTGTTTAAAATTTTATCATTCCCCTTCTATGTCACTTAATTCATGTATAGTTTCTTTTTTTTAAGTTTGTACATTTTTATATTGTTGTTTAACATGGGAGTCATGTAATGAAGAAATTTTGTAACTCGGCTGATAAGAATTTTCAATTTTATGTATTTTTTTAGCCACTTTGGTTTAAATCAAGTTTTAGCTAATACTATATAATGATCAGAGCTTAATTCAAAGCTTCGATATGCTCTTACGTCTAAAATTAACTCTGCTAATTTAAAATTTGCGATAATGTAGTCAATTACTGATTTGCATCCTCTGGCTAACGAAGTATATTTATGTATTTCCTTGTGTTTAAACACCGAAGTCATTATTCTCATATAAATTATAAATGACGATCTTGTAGTCTGTGACCATTTTGATTACATGTATTTTTGCCAAATTTACCTATGCTTGTTTATTGTTTCCTATTCTGGCATTTAAATCTCTTGCTAGTAGTAAATAGTTTTGCTTGTTTTATCTATGGCATTCTGTAATTCTTCATAAAATATATTACTTTCTTCTTCTTGTCCTCTTCTGGTGCATATGCACCAATTATTGTTATGTGGCCTCTTAATGTCTTGAGTTAATCTCTTAATAGTATTAGTCTAATCTATTAGTCTTTCATTCAAATAGTTATAACATACAATATTGTTTTTTTAGAGATTTATGTACCATAATCATTATACCTTCTTTTGCTCTTTCTTCTTTTTTTACCCACTGTAGATTTGTATATAGTTGTTTGTTTCTTTTGTACATTTTTGTTTTTCTTTGTTTCTGTTACTATACATATCTTTATGTTAGCTTGGTTTAGTTGTTTATCAAGTTACTCTTCTCTGTATGTGATGCTTCTCACATTCTTATATAAGACAAGATTGGTATAAGAAGGATTGGAGAAATTACTTCTGGTATGAGACCTAATGCAGAGAATTAGGGAAACTAGATCATCAAGGGAGGAATGGGAAAAATGTGTGAGAAACCAGCAATGGTATGCAAATGTGATAAAGACATGAATGTCCTTAAAAAACATGGTTATGTATGTGTTGAAGGGATGGAAAAATATGCTTTGGGTTCAGACCTTTTAATTATGTCTGGAGAGGGAAAAGAGAAAATTCTAGAACAAGACCAAATAGATTGCATATTAATTATAAGAATAGGCTAGGTGGTAATTAGTTATGTCTATTCACAAATACCAAGAAGTATTAGAAACAAAGGGATTAAGTTTGTTGCTTTATTGAATATAATGTAGCCTAAGATTGTTGGCATTAGTGAAACCTGACTATCAGAATCAGATATGGTAAGGGGGTTCGAGTGTAATGAGTGTAATTTAGTACACTCGAACTAAAAATATATATATTTTTAGGAATGACAGAAGAGATAGGAGAGGAGGAGGAGTACTACTAATGATATCAGATGACTTAAGTCCAGTTAGGGTAGAAACACAAGAAAACAATGATGGTAACAATGTCCTATGTAGCAGTGAGTTTGAGTCTATCTGGTGTGAAATGGTGGTCAACAGAATGAAATATGTGGTGTGGGGGGGGGGGGTTGCTACAGACCTGGTAGCTCAGTAGCAGGGGATGAAGAAATGTATCACCAATTTAGCCTTATAGGTACCAAACAAATGATCATTATGGGTGACTTTAATTTTCCAAACATTGATTAGGTAGAAGAGAAATCTCATGATAAGAAAAAAAGAGGAATTTATTGAATTGTTGCAAGACAACTTTCTCAAGCAGCATGTGAAAGAAGGAACTTGAGGTCAAAGAGTGTTGGATTTGCTCATAGCATCAGAAGGGGGATCTCTGTCAATAACATGGCTATTTTACCACCAATTGGTGACAGTGATCATGCTGTACTTTCTTGGGAAGCATTTAATTGTATTGATGCTCCAATTAAAACAGGTTACATGCTGAACTACAAAGCTGGAAATTATGATCAACTTAGGAGAATACCATCTTTGGTCCCACAGTATCAGTTACTGAATGGGAAAAATGTCAGCGATGCATGGGAATCATTGAAAAAGTGCTTAAATGAAACGGTATCTGAATGTATCCCTAGTGTTCAAAGAATAAATAGGTTGAGAGTGAAATGGATCCAACCTTATTAATCAAGAAACCAAAAAGAAGAAGATGATGTGGAAAGAATATCGTGAGAATAAGAGTGAGAGGAGCTATGAAATATATAAAGCTCAGGCCAGAAAAGTAACAAGTATTGCGACGAAAGCTAAATCAGAGTATGAAAAGAAATTGGCCATGCAAGCTAAAGGCAATAAGAATTTTATTTTAAGGAATTCATAAGAATTTTATCGTTATGCCACAAGTAAAAGAAAGAATGAATGTGGAAGATTAACTTTATTGAATATAGATGGTACGAGTGTCGGAAGCTAACTCTTCATCCAATGTAGCAGTGGTACTGCTACATTGAATGAAGAGTTACAGATTCAAGAAAATGAGGTTGAAGAGCTGTTACATAACCTGGATAAGAATTTGTCTATAAGGACAGATGGAATATCAGCCCATTTGCTAAAGGAATGTTCAGCCGAATTGGCTATGCCTTTCACATGTTTATATAACTTGAGTCTTAGCTCAGGAATGATACCACAGGAATGTATGATAGTTCTAACATATCATAAAATGCAAGTAAATTGCTAAAACAAGACCTACTCTTTACAAAATCATGCTAACCATCATTAAAGAATGCTACGCTAATCAACCCAATCTCTCCAACATCTTGATGACAGCTGTAGTTACACAGACTGGTCTATAACTGAAAACTCCTGTCCTAGAACCATGTTCTGGAGTGGTAATATTTTGACTTCTTTTACTTCTTAGGAACCCTACCCACCGCAAGACTTTCATTAAATAACTAGGTCAAGGGCATAGCTAACTGTTGTGCACCTTCCTTAAGAATACATGGCGATATGTCATCCATTCCCACAGCCTTATTAACATCTAACCCAATCAACACCTGTTACACCTCCTTCACTTCCAATTCTCTTAATACTTCCTGCCCCCAACATATTGCACAACATTATTTATATCAGGCGTGGCCAACTTCATTCTATATGCGGGCCAATATATATGACGAGTGCTAGCGTCACGGGCCGCACACTTTTAGACAGAACTTAAATAAAAATAAACTCTGCATTTTTTCAAGGAAACAGTTATATATATTGAATTGCTATATTTGTTAAATCATTTTACTACTGGGAGAACAATATTTTAAAATACTTGAAAATGAGTCCTGAAACTGATCACTGTAACCAGAGCAGAGCAAGTGACTTCCAATGATGCATTACTCTGGAGCACATAGAAATCTACCACTCCCACTACTACAACTCGCACAGAGAAACGGTAGATTTTATAAATTGAGTAATCTTTTTAAAGCAATTCTGATTCCATGTTGAGAATATAAATTGTTCCCGTCATCAGAAATAATGAATATAACTAGTATATCAATCAGAAAATCAGCGGTCGAAACTAATAGCCAAATTGATAATACATATAATTTAATATATTTATTATCCTGCCACGGGCCACACAAAATCACGTTACGGACCCCATGCGGCCTGCAGTTGGCCACCTATGATTTATACCATACACACTAATAAAGTGCTCATTCAATAATTCCACTATATCCTTTGCAATGGTCACTCTGCTGCCATGTCTACCCACCACTGTCAACCTGCTATAATTATTATTTCTCTTGCTTGCCAAAATGCAGAAAAATTCCTTTGAATTAACCTTGGTCTGACCAGGCAATCTCCTCTCAGACTGTGTTTGCTTTCTTAACCATGCTCATCACCTTCCTAGTCTGCACTTTATATTCTTTATGGATCCAATCACCACCAACTCTCCTGTGCCTCCTCCATAGCATTTTCTATTCCAACACAGTTTGCTTGATTTCACTGTTCATCCATTTCACTCCCACTCTATTTACTCGCTTAACCCTTGGTATGCAGTTATACATTGCTTGTGTCAGATACTGCCTTGTGAATTTCCCATGCACTGTCAACATCTTTTCTATACAGCTCATCTATCTACCCAATGTATCAATGTAATTAACTACAGAACTTCTCATAATCACCTGCCTTATAATTCCACATATGTCCATTTTTAGCAGTAACCTTTTCTTATTTTCGATTCCCAAATAAGTACCTCATGATCCCTCCCACCAACTGGCAGAAGTGTTGATACCTAATTAGCAACTTCATCTTGTGAAGTTATCATCAAATCCAAAATACTGAAGTATCTAGTTGCTACAGTCACATGCTGCATTAAATATATATCTCTCAGAAATTCTACAAACTCACTCTCCTTGTTACTCTGGAGCACATAGTACACTATCTCCTCCTTCCATTCTATATTCTTGTAATTAAATTCTCCCAACAGGATCCCCTTCTTTTTACATGCCCAACCAATTTGCCTAAACATTTCACAATCAGAATTCTCTACATCTCCCTATAACAGCATCCTGTCAGATATACTAGCCTATTAATTTCACCTTTGCACCACACAGATTCAAAATCTGTGCATTACTATCATCTTTGTGAACACAATTTATTAACATTAACAGCATTCCCTCTCCTTTTTTCACCTTATCATCATCCAGAAAATTATATATACCCCTCCATTTCTATTCCCAACATCCACCTCAGACAACCCAGTTTCACTTATACCAATTATCATTAAGCATACTGATTCAATCAATGTAATAAACTCAGCTTTCTTATTTTGAATACGCCTTACATTTGTGCACAAACATAACAATCCCTATATCTTTGAGGCCATTCTACCATCACATTCTCTACTCTGGCTGCTATACCACAACTGTCTTCTTGGTTTGATACTCCCGCTTCCCTAATCCTAATTCTGATATCCTTTCATCAGCAGGCACATTGAATTCTGATGTATCTGCACAAAAATATTCAGAACCAAGGCTCACAACATGCATTCCATGGTAGGACGACAACATGCACGTTCCACATTACCTGAACCCAACGTGCATCATCATCTTCAGTGGACAAAGAACATGTATATCAGGGAAGTTTTGGTTACAATTCATCCCAAACCCAGGTGGGTTGGAACTTGAGCCTATTAGGTGAGGCACATACCTAGGAGAGAAGGCAGACTCTCACTGCATAAGATAAAATGAAATAGCAAAATAGAAAGCTTCACTCCTAGCACTCTAATACTCTGATAGCATTCAAGAAAATAAAGAAGGAAAGCAAAGAAGGGGTGGGATCGGTCTACAGATAATATAACAGATGTACAGTGCTTAGAAAGAAGTCAACAGACACCTCCCTGGGCAAGGTGCATCGTGCCATGTAATGAGTCATGTTTGTAGTCAATATAAATTGAAGGAACATGGTGCTCCCAAATCAGTGCAACTATGTCTGCAAAAAGGGAACCGATGAGTTTGAAAGAGGCATTGTAATAGGATGGCATGTTGTAGGCCTATCTGTTTGGCAAAATGTTGACAAATTGGGCCATTCCAGGTCAACAATAAGCGATACCATACTGAAATGGAAGTGCAGGGAGTTAACTGCAAGTGTTACCTGCAAGGGACGATCCGCCACACTCACCAAAAGTAAACGTAGGTTGCTACACAAGATAATGTGTAAACCACCATATGTCAACAGACACATTGAATGCAAAGTTCTGGGCATCAACTGGAACACTAATCTGTACAAAAACATTCAGAACTGAAGCTCACAAAAATGATTTTCCATAATAGGACCACAACATGCAAACCCCACCTTAAATGAACCAATATGCAGCGTCGTCTTCAACGGCATTAAAGAGCATGACAGTGGAATGTGGCAGATTGGAAAGCTGTATTATAGAACAACGAATCACACTCTACTCTCTACCAAGTAGATGGATGAGTGTAGGTGTAGCAGATGCCCAGTGAACATCTCTTACTGAAGTGTGTAACCCCAACCATGAAATTCAGAGGTAGCGGTGTCCATTCTGGACAATACAATGCTTCCTATTTTGTGGCATTTCTATGAACTGACCATTGCCTCTTTCTGCAAGATAATGCAGAGTGTCATAAGGCTGCTGTAACTGTGTGGTTTATGGAGACATGAGCATCATCACATTTGACTGGCTTCCACAGAGCCCTGATCTCAATATCTGAATGGTCCAAAATTCCCACTGATTACTATCACACGCTTATGGAAAGTATGTCCCATATGATTGTTGCAGTCTTTGCAGCAAAAGGAGGTCCTACATCTTATTAAGGTGGTGCCATGGCTGTTTGTTCCTCATACTAGCAGTGTATATTATGAATTATAAACATGTTAACACAAGAATATTTTAATGTTTGCCAAATATTTCAGTTTAAAACTTGTCAAAAATATGGGAAAGTTTAATCCAGATAACACAGTAAAAGTTTTTTTTTTTTTTTTTTTAATTAAGACCTTTAATTCTTACATTAGTCTAATGTTATCTTTAATTGAATTTATAAATTAAGATTGTTAAATGAAATTGTGAATTAATAATTTATTCATCACTCTGATGAAATTTACCTCTCTTTAATGCTTAGCAATGTAACATCGCGCGGCTTGTTTTACTTTTGAATGATCAATTGTTTGTATTCCACCTTGTAAAAACTGTTCCTATCAAGCTACTGAGGATAGTCTGTTAGTTATTTGGCAAACACTAAAATATTCTTGTGTTAACATGTTTATAATTCTTAATTTCATGTCACAAGTGTCTCTCAAGAATAGAAGTGTATATTATAGAAGTGTATATGAAGTAAGGCATGGTTCAGCATCAGGTATCTTGGGTTTGCAATGCCTCTACTCAGTCAAGTAAGCCCTTGGTGGGTTCTGGACCATATTCAAGTTTCTTGTGTCTGCAACTTGGCCTACTATGGACAAACAGTAGATTTTTAACCTCTGCTTCGAATAGCATAAGAACTACATTTACAATTATCTATATGGCAATTCAGGGTTGGCAGACCATACTTTGGATATTCCTTCAAACAGAATGACATGGAAGAAGACAACTAGTGTGAGATTGAGTCCAATAAGACAAAATATAAAATTGGTTGGTGCTATAATCCAGAGGGTGCCAGGTGCTAGGGATGATGGAAGACATGCATCACAAGATTTGTACAATGAGTGCAAAGTCGAATAATTATTATGGTGGACTTCAACTGTGGAGATAGATTGGAAGGTGGAAAGATGCAAAAAGGAAATGGTATTGATATACTTATTGAGAGATAATTACTTTAAGCAAAATGTGACAGAGTGTACTCGGGGTATGAGAATGTTGGAACTTGTTACAGAATCATAAGACCTGTTTATAACTAAGATGGCTATTGCCTCCAAATGAGGAAAGTGATCATGTGGTGTTGACTTGAGAGGTAGCAAAGCATGGAAATCCCAGTTAAGAAAGGGGCATGTATTGTACTACAATGCAGGTGATTATGATACACTTAGGAGGCAGCTTGAAGCAGTACCATGGCATACAGATATGCAGAGGAAGGATGTTCACATCATGGGAGAATAGTCAAAGTGTATCTGGAGGAAACAATATCACACTATATAACCAAGCGTCAAGATGGCAAATTGTTAGATGGAGGGAGTGGTATCATTAACTATGAGCTGCAAACAGGATGGAATAGTCAAAGTGTATCTTGAGGAAGCAATATCACACTTTATAACCAAGGTCAAGAAGGTAAATTGGATAGGAGTTAGATGGATCGAGTAGTATCATTATACATGAACTGAAAACAAAAAAAATGTTGTGGAGGATACATAAGGAGAAAGGTGACTTAGCTAACTCATGAACAATACTGGGATCAGGCAAGAAAGGTGACCAGCATGGTAAAGAAGGCAAAATCAAATTATGAGAAGAAATTAGCCGAATTGGTGAAAGGATATCCCAAAGAGTTTTTACATTACAGAGACAAGTAGAAGAAAGAATGCCTATGGAAGGTTAACTTTAATGAGGTAGATGGCAGAGAGGTAACAGAGGCAGATGAAACTGTTGAGCTACTGAGTGATCATTTTGCAAGGGTATATCATTCAAGTGAAGATGACAGAGATGTCAGGGACTGATGTGAAAACAGAGGTTGAAGAATTGTAGGTACTTAGTATATATTGAAGAATCTGAATGCAAATACATGGGATTGGATGGGTATCGGCTTGTGTTTTACAAGAATGTGCAGAGGAACTGGCAATGCCCTTGACCAGGGTGTGTAATTCAAGTCTCATCTCTAGCAAAGTCCCAAGAAAATAGAAGGAGGGCAAAATAATTCCTTTGCATAAAGGATTATCTAAGTCTGTGGTAGCAAATTACAGACCAATCAGTATTTCAGGAATGGTGATAAAAGTATTGGAAAAGTTGTCAAAAAAGAGAATTCAGGAATGGGTGGATAAGAACATAACGATCTATGAAGGGTAGCATGGCTTTGTGAAGAGTAGGACATTCCTTAGTAATCTATTAACTTTTTTATAATATGGTGACAGATAAATTGGATAAAGGGAATGTCTACACAATGACACTGCTGGATTTTGCAAAAGTGTTTACAGAAACTGAAACAAATGGGACTGGATAGAAAACTGGTGATATGGATAAAAGGGTGACTTCATGGACAGATACCCAAAAGCATTAACAGGAAAAGGCAGGTGACTACTGCAGTGCCACGGAGTTCTGTACATGGACCACTACTATTTAATTTGTACATAAATGATACAGGAAATAATTTGAAGGGAAATATTCAGTCGTTTGCTGATGATGCAAAGTTGGGTGGAGTAATAGTTAATCAACGCAATGTAGAGAGCTTGAAAGATGATATGAATAAGCTCACAGTATGGGCACAAAACAAAATAGATGTGAATTTAATGTGGAAAAAGTGTATAGTTACACATTTTGGGATACAAAGATTGCAAGCTATGTATCACATTGAGGGATATCTACTCCAGGAAATTAAGCCAGGGATTTGGTGATAGTGGTAGTAGATAGGCAGTTGAAGTTTGGAAGGCACATTGCTAAAGTAGCTTAAGGATTACTCTGTTATTGAAGACCACACTAACAAGCAGAGATAAGGGAGTTTTCCTCTTTATAAAGCCTTGATATGATCACAACTGAATCGCTGTGCTAAGGTATGGTCACCTGAATTTCTTGGAAATGAAGAAGTGGTGGAGATTATTCAGAGGTGAATGATCAAGATAGTGAGTGATTTGTGTAGATGGAATGATCTCTATGTGGAATGTTCCATATGAGGATAGATTGAGGGTTTGTGAATTGCAAAAGTTGGTTGATAAGAGAAAATGAATTGATATGATTGAAAAATTTAGGTTACTTAAAAGATTTTATAAGTTTGAAGCAGGGGAAATGCTTCAGCGCTTGGTTAGAGAGGGGGGGGGGGGATAGAACAAGAGGTCATCCATGGAAGTTGGGCAAGAGTGTGGTTAGCAAGGACATGAGAACTAGATTTTTCACTTACAGAGTGGTAACTGAATGGAATGGGTTGCCTGCGTCAGTTGGGAGTGCATTGTCAATTATGTCAATTAATGGTTTCAAGGAGAGGTACGTTAGATTGTATGTTGATAGTTTGGGTCTTCCACAATGAGTCTTAAGACTCCATGGAAGGGTCCATGCAATAATAACAACAGTGGCATTGTGTGTCAATTTAGGTTGGGTGTGCTGTCATGTGTCTTATGCAACATGGGCTACAAAATTCATGTTAATTTGACTGTATAATTGCATTTTTATTGATGCATGAAGCGCAACAGCACTCATCTTAATTGGTCCATGCGATTAATTGTAGGATAACTTTGAATACTTTAATTTATCAATTATTATAATTTTAAATATGGAAAGCATAAAGGTAAAATGAACAATAACTATGCTTCATGCATGTTATTGTTCATTCGTGCCATTTATGTGAGAAGCACAAAGGGTTTATGCTTTGTGGTGATCATAGATTATCATTGGCAAATACTAGAGTGAGACACATAATTTCAATTCTGATATGATTTTTAAATACAGCCATATAATGCACACAAAAATCAGAAAAAATAATCACCTGGGAAATTATTATTTTTTTGAATTAAACCAAAGAAAGCCTGAAATAACTAATTTTACTTATTTATACACAAGTTCCAACCTCCCTTGACTATAATCATACAATCTGCAAAAGCTGTGGCAGAAAACAGGACTTCAGTAGATCGGCAACACTGTTTCCCATGATAAATATGAGCAAAAAAGTTATAAATTATTCGTAGAAAATTATGTGTCTATATCGGTGTCCTAAACACATCAGTTCACACTTCCTGCATGCAAAAAAGATGAAACTCAGAAAACAAAATCAGCAATCCATGACAAATTACAACGTTCAATTGATTTGGTTGACACAATAACCAATCGCAGCCAATGGGTAGTTTAAAACCACTGGAACACTAGAAATTGACCCGGTGTGCCATCTGTGCATGTCTAAATTTAACACACGTGAACCACAGTAGTAGGTTTTTTATTAAGTAAATATTTCGTCCTAGGTATCTTAGGACATTATCAGTACAGTATGGCAATACTAGGAATGACAAAAGAAAGGGTGCACGTACGTACATTCACAATACTTCAGCTCATCATCCCTCTCAAAAATTTGGCATCATTAAATCATTGGTAACCAGAGCACACAGATTATGCTCCTCTGAGGATTCTCTAAGAAAAGAATTGGAAATAATCAAAAACACAGTCACTCTAAATGGTTACAATCTCAAAACAACTCAAAAAATCATCATCAATTTCTCCGCACCTCAACCTAGACAAGAACAACCCCACAGGATTCCCATACCTTATATCAAAGGCATCTCCGAATGCCTCTCGGAAATTATGAAGAAATATAATCTTGCTGCCACCTACAAACCAATCAACCAGATCCAAAACTTGTTACCCTCGCCTAAAGACAAACTTTCACCTATGCTACTACCTGGTGTATATGAGGTTCCATGCTCCTGTAAACTCTGTTATTTTGGACAGACAGGCAGATCAGTTTTTAAACGCATTTCAGAACATCAAGAACATATCCGAGTCATCAAACCGCATAAATCAGGCCTCGCTCAACACGGAGTTGAAAACCCAAACCACAAGATCCACTGGAAAAAGACAAAACTTCTACACAAATCTTCATATAAATATGAACGTTTATATAAAGAAAGTGCTGAAGCCCTACTCCACAGACCAAATCTAAACTGCAATGATGTTCTTGCCATCCCTAAAGTCTGGGAAATTGTCATACAAAATTGTGTAAAATAATAACTTAACTGTAATTAATTTTAATTTAAGTAATTTAATTTAATTTAAGTTCAGGCCGCAATGTGCCACTGCATGCAATTTGGATTCCTTTGTACATACACGCCTTTTCTTTTGTCATTCCTAGTATTGCCATACTGTACTGATGATGTCCTAAGATACCTAGGACGAAATATTTACGTAATAAAAAACCTACTACTGTGGTTCACGTGTGTTAAATTTAGTCATGAATTCTCCACAGGTTTCTCTATATAATCAAATCTGTGCACGTGTTCAAAGGTTCTGTATTTGTAACCACACACCCAGGCTAATAATGTGAATGTGATGCAGTGTTTACACATCAAAAAGTGTTCTTTTCATGAAATATTAGTATATTGTGTTTAATTTTAGGAATCACACAAAGGCAGGAAACAATTAGGAGAATATTTAACAGTAATAAATACAGAAATATAATACTGGTGATATTGCTATTCCATGGGTGTGCAACGCACACCTAGCACACCCCATAATATTCTCTGCTGAATAATAATAAGTATAATAATTTGAATTTAAGTATTCTTGCTAAACATTTGGATGTTCCTTCTCTATAAGAGATTAAAATTCTAGTAGCACCTTCAGCAGGCCTAGTTGATACTTACGGATGCAACAGGCAAAATATAAATCAATCTATTTATTATTAAAATTATTCCTAGATAAAACTTTGTATTTAAAGCTAGATTATTTTATCTAAATGTGTTAATGCTTGTAATGGTACATAAGCTAACATGTTTACAGATTGGCAGCATAAAAAAATGATATAAACTAAACAACCTGTCTGTAGGTAGTTTTCGGTACTGAGACCACATTGTAATATAAAGATTTTACTAAACACAAACAAAATAAAAAAAACCGACAAATTTCGTGCATTGTAAGACTTATATCATTAGAGGTAATGGTACATAAGTTTTACACAACAAAAGCTTATTGACAATTAATTACACATATTAGATGTTTTTTATAACTTCACAACTGTTAAACAAATTGATAAACCAGAATACAAATGATATATTCATTACTGTATGCATGTTGGAACATAGCTATGCATGACAACAACAAGTTCTCTGGATCATGCGTGCTATATCTTAGGTCTGTGGCAGTTGAATTTTTGATGAAAGCAGACCACACTTGATGGAAAATCAAGCCTTGATTTTTATTGCACTGTGTAGGGATCTAAGCATTTGCACAGCATCTTTAAATTTTTGTGTGAAACAATTATTATTAATATATAGCATTTTTGTTTGTTGCGAAGAGTACTTGATGGTTAATAGTGGTTGTGTGAAATGCTATACCTGATTTGTGCTCCCTTCTTTTTATGATGTCTTTTACATGTTCAGAAATGCGGATCTCTCGCAATCTTCCATCTGGCCTACATAGCAAATGCCACAAGAGCAATGAATCTCATAGACGCCTGGTTTTTTCATGGGGTTATGTAGAAGTTTTGGTGGATGTAGATATTTTGATATTTGATGATTTTGATGAATCTTGATATTTTTTGTAAAGGTAAAAAAAGCCACTTTTATGTTGTACTTGCTTGTTGAAAAAAGAAGGGAGCACAAATCTGATTTAGCATTCCACAACCACTACTGGCCATCAAGTACTCCGGCTACAAACCAAAATGCTATATATTGATAATAACCGTTCTCATCTTCTTTATACCCTCTTTTACCTTGCAGTGTCGAGGCTTTTTTTTTATTAATCATTGGACCTCAAACCGTTCACAGGATAAGGTGGTCAGCCCTATGCCCCAGTTTATCCTATGTCCATAGTGTTGAGTTCTCAGGTCCAGTTTGCCTGCTTTGCAGGATGAAAAATCCCAGGATAAACTGGGGCGGGGGAACCCTACTGTCCACGCCCAAGACCGGCTAACTTGGCTATGGCTGGGGAAGATCCTTCAGCTCCTCACATCACCGACGGGAATCGAACCTAGGACACTCCTTCCCAAGGCATATGGTTGCGAAGTGCACAGCCACTAGGCTAACCGCGCTGACTAATTTTGCATTTTGCAAAGAGTTGACATTTCTCTTGACTACAAATGATGCCATGTACAGTCTTCAAGTGTTTGTGTGTGTGTAAGTTTTGATCAATTTTAACTTTTTATAACAGATTTGTGTATATTCTATGATAGTAAATGATAAAATAGACTAGCATCTACACATATTTATGCATTCATGACATACCTAACTTTTTGATTTTTTCGATATTTATAGGCTACACGGTTCGTCTGCAAGTCTTTTCAAATTGTCGCAAATCTCCAAAAAGTTTCCAATAAAATTTATTGAAAAAAATCCACCAGTGTTGTCAAGAGTCAACTGTACTTCTTTTTCAATATATGTATGAATGTATACCATCATCATCAAATTCCTGCCAAATACCCTCAAGGGGTGTACAGGATATGATAGTACTACATGAAAAATTTACATCATTACTAACTTCCTATCTACAAATTTCCTCCAAATCAGTCTGTTACTTGTTAACATTATCCGATCATATATTTCTATCGTCTAAGGCACTTTGTACCATATCAATCCACCTATATCTTGGTCTTCCTCTGGGTCGTTTTGCTGCCAACCTGGCAGAGAACACTTGTTTTGCTAATCTTTCTTCGCCCATTCTATTTAAGTGACCATACCACCTGAGATTAGCTCGGCTAAAGCATTCCTAGATGCTGATAATGTCAAGTTCTTTCATAATATCCTCATTTTTAATATGATAATAATAACTGTTTCATAAGAAAATTTAAAGAAGCTGCACAGATGCTTGGGATTCCTACACAGTGCAATAAAAATCAAAGCTGATTTTACATCAAGTGTGGTCTGCTTTCATCAAAAATTCAACTGCCATGGACCTAAGGATTGAGTGAACCACAGAATGTGACAACTAGCAATGTTTCAACATGCATACAGTAACGAATATTATCATTAGTATTCTGGTTTATCAATTTGTGTAACAGTTGTGAAGTTATAAAAAATATCTAATATGTGTAATTAATTGTCAATAAGCTTTTGTTGTGTAAAACTTATGTACCATTACCTCTAATGAATGCAAGTCTTATGATGCACGAAACTCAAGTTTTTTAATTGTTTATTTTTAATAAACTCTTTATATTACAATGTGGTTTCAATACTGAAAACTACCTACAGAACTGCTTAACCACAGAAATCCTATATACTGATAATAACTGTTTCATAAGAAAATTTAAAGAAGCTGCACAAATGCTTGGGATTCCTACACAGTGCAATAAAAAAAGGTTAAGAAATCAAAGTCTAAACAACCTGTCATTTAAAAACAGGTTTTCAAATATTTTGATTCGGTTTATATATAGCTTTTATTCCAGATCAAATTCTATTATCATGTCCAGACGTAGAGCTACTGCTCCACAGAAATATTACGAAAAATTCAAAAAATATATCCTTGTATTTTCTAAATTTATTATTATATGAGTACAGTAATCTCTCGATTAGTGCGTCACTTTTTTTCGATACCCAAATTCGATTAGTGCGCCTCTAAAATCTGATTAGTGAGCCTATATTCATATTATAAATAAATGTCACAGCTTTAAAAAATTTTCTATCCATACATTTTTATGGCTAACTATTTCAAAAAATCACTCACCAGAATGAAATAATTTAGTTATCGATTTAAAACATTTTACAAAGTTATTTTTAATGGCATACTACACTACTGTTAAATCTTGAATGAAAGGTTCAATTTGTTAGTGAGCATTTCATTCGAGATTTAACTACAATCTAAAAACTCTATAAAAAGGAAATGCTTGTACATAAGGTCTAAGTGAAAACTTTAATGTATTAATATTTTATTAAGAATTTTGTAAGTCATAAATTGTAAACTGTCTTATAAATAACATACCAGAGTCTAAAAGGTTTTAGTGAAGGTTACTTTAGAAGGAGAAAGTTTAAACCAAATCCACTTTAGCCAAATCGGCTTTTGAACAATAACCCAGAGGCATCGCAATGCAAAGTCCGAGACACGTGTATGGCACCCACGTGATGGGGAGCATATCGGGGAGAAGCATAGGAGAGTGTGCAAAAAAGAGTTAGGTGTTGTGACCAACCAGTGACGTAGTTGGGAGAGCAGACAATGCAATATATAAGGATTTGCCAGTGAATATAGCCCTCTCTTGGTCCTCTGTTCTTCGTGGTGTCTCTCTCTTCCTCAAAAGTGGGTTCCGATGGAAGCAGTTCATAGCGACAACTAGAAGGATGGTCAATAACGGCTACAAAGTCAGGTAGTGATCCGTTTCAAGCATAGCAGCGGCTAAGTCATGCAGCCAGCAAAGACCACAGCCTCATGCTGAGTCGCACGTGCCTATCTGTCTAAGCGGTGCCATTAAAGTTACAGGAATAGCGGTGATTCATGATCATAATCACTGATGGTAAGAAGTGGGAGGAAATTACAAGTAGCAGACCTAGGAACCTAACTGGAAGGAAACAACAAAGATTGATGTTAAGCCCACGTGGTCGGTAAAGTAGAAACTTTTATTGTCTTTCATGCTGAGAGCAGGACTAGTGCGAATGAAAGTGCTAAGCTTATGTGATAGGACCTTTTTTAACTGTCTGGACTACAGTGTTTTACTTAGAGACTAAATGTTGCAATTTTAGAAGTTCATTGTTACTGAATTATGCCCATGATAGAATTTTGGTATATTATAGTCTAATTTAGGAAATTGAAGGTTAATTTATATAACTGTGTTGAGCTTACAAGAATTGGATTAATTGTCTGAGAACCGGAGATTTTCTTTCATGAATAAGTCATTATATGTCTAAAGCAAAGTTTTGAACTCTTTGTACAATACCTTAATGTAAAATAAATGTTTTGCTTTTTATACCTAAGAAACTTGTCTGATTTCTCACGCCAATGTACCACTTGCTAAAATTTATTAATATCTAATAAAAATCGGCTCTAACTATGACTAAGCACTGTAAATTAGAAGACGGAATAGGGACAGCAGAACAATTGGTAGAAGGACTAAAGAACTCTAGATAAGATTTATAAAGGACAATAAGACACGACAAATACAAATATATCTAGTGTATGTAGTACCTTATTGTCCTTTATAAATCTTATCTATAGTTCTTTAGTCTTTCTACCAATTGTTCTGCTGTTCCTATTTCCGGCTGCTAATTTACAGTGCTTAGGCTTAGTTAAAGTGATTTTATGAGATACCGTTCTTTCTGATGGATCATGTGTACTATTCTTGCAGACAAAGAGTCTGCAAGAATATGCCCTGAGCGAGAGCAAAATTTCTCTATTGTTACAGATCTGGAGTTAGCTCCTTTTCGGAATCAAGAAAAATTTATTTGTTAAAACAGCTGCGCCATCTTCATTTCTATACAAAAAAAGATATTCCTGTCAGAGAGTTAACACTAAGATAATCACACGGCAGTAGAATCTATTATTTTTATACACCTATTAGTATATTACTTAATCAGCAGTCGTAACCAAATCCCCCACACACACACACTTGATTATTTTACAGGTTCTAATTTTAGCAAGCGGTACATTGGCGTGAGAAATCAGGCAAGTTTCTTAGGTATAAAAAGCAAAACATTTATTTTACACTAAGGTATTGTGCACAGAGATCAAAACTTTGCTTTAGACATATGACTTATTCATGAAAGAAAATCTCAGGTTCTCAGACTATCTATTGTAACTAAATAGTCACTTAAGCTATTTTCAACAGATCAATTAATCCAATTCTCGTAAGCTCAACACAGTTATATAAATTAACAACCTTCCTGTTCCCCAGATTAGACTATAATTTACCAAAATTCTTGTTAAAAATCGTTTAATTTTCTTGACCAAAAAGCTCTGGAAAGACTTTTAATGGGATTATATTGATCAAGTGCATATAATAAACAACTATGTTATACCAACTAGTTTCTCCAACTAAGGCTGTTGGCATCTTCAGGGTACATAAATGATGTATAGCAATAAAAAGAAAAAAACTGTTACAAACTATAATCAACTGATTCCAATTATATTAAACAAAGAACAAAGCACGTACCGTACAATACATGCATACAGCGTGCATGATATCACTTGTTGATATTTAGGAACGTTCTATAGTTGGCACTATAATTCAGTTCTGGCGAGTTGAAGGATCTGATAAGGGTCTTCAAGATCACAGGCAAGATTAGTCCTTGGTTCCTTAAAAATTTGGGAGTGGAAGTCCTCCTCCATGTAAGGAATTGTGCTTCTATCCCACTCTGTGGTATGGTTCGTTCTTGAGAAATGAAAAGCTCATCCCAAGTTTTCTTCTCTGTTATTATTGATGTCACCTATGTGTTCTTTTTGCCTAATTTCAAGCTCCTTGAAGTTTGGCCGATGTAATTCAAGCCGCACGAGCAGGGTATGTTATAAACTGGAGCATATTTGGAGAAAGAATGGCTATCTTTTGCAGATCTTAAGAATTGTCTAATCGTTTCTGTGGGTTTAAAGGCCACTCTTATTTTATGTGGTCTAAGGAGTCTTGCAATCTTATTGGAAACTGTCCCTAAGTATGGAATGACGATGGTAGAAATATAACGTATATCATCTTGTTGTCTTTGTCGGGGGTTCAGAGAAAAGTTTCTTGTGGACGAGTCTTCGAGTAAATCCATTCGTGGTAAGGTTGGTAGATATCAGGGATAATTTTTCCTGGAGATCTTGTTGATCTGTTGTAAGGAGAGAGGCACGGTTCTTCAACATGTGTACAATCCTAAGTTTCTGAGAAATGTGGTGGCAGGAAGCGAAATGTAAATAACGTCCTGTATTGGTAGGTTTGCGGTAAACTGAGAGGTTGATACCACTATTCGGAAGCTTCTTAATTAAAGTGTCCAGAAATGATAATTAGTTATCTTTTTCAAGTTCTAGAGTGAATTTGATTGTGTGGTGTAGAGAGTTGATTTTGTTAAGAAAGTCGAACAAGTCCTTTTTTGTGTGGTTCCAAACGATAAAGATATCGTCCACACATCTCCACCATACTGTGGGTTTAGGGTCTGTTTTTGAGTTAAGATTTTACTTTAAAAATCCTCCATAAAGCGATCAGCACAAGATGAAGAGAGGGGGCTACCCATTGCAAGGCCAGTCAATTGCTGATATATTGGTTTTATTCCATAAGAAAAAGTTTGATGTTAAACAATGACGGAAGAGAGAAGTAATGTCTTGTGAGAGCAAACTTCCTAAAATGTTGATGACTTCCTCCACAGGGATATGTTAGTAAGAAGAGATGTAACATCCAGGCTGGTGAGTAAATCCGTATAGGAGAACGAGATGTTGTTCAGTTTCTCAACGAAATGTTGAGAATTTCATATATAAGTATCCAAATTATGGATGTGTGGTTTCAGGAAGCCTGCCAGGTGCTTAGATAACAGATAAGTTGGCAAATTGATTCCATCCACAATCGGGCGTAGTGGTATTCCATTTTTATGTACCTTAGGAGCACAATATAGTCTTGGTGTTAATGGATGCATGTTGGAGTCTTGGTCTGAGAGGAGGGTTTAGGAGGGGTCCCACATCTAGAGATAACAAACTTAAACAATTTATTCGCCACGGTCTTTGCGGGTTGATCTTTCATTGCTGTGGCCTCCAGGAATCTAGAGAACATATCTATATCATTACCAGGATATATTTGTTACCCTTCATGGTGGTGGGAAGTGGGACAATTATATCCATAGCCACAGCTTGAAAGGGACCTGTGGGAATGGGAAATTGTTGAAGAGGGGACTTTCCTACAATGCTCGATTTTTGTTGGTAAAGGTAGTACGAGGATACATAGGACACTCAACGTCCTCTCTCATTCCTCTCCATAAGTATCTGTCTCTCACTCTCTTCCGAGTCCTGTGAAAACCCCTTGATGACCTGTCAAATCGGAGTCACGGAATGTGTGGAGCACCCACGGAATCATGACCTTTGGGATGAGAATCTTGTCCTTCCACCTTACAGTGATGTCCTGTCAGGACAACAGAAGACCTTCCTTGTCCAGGTGCAACGTTTTTGAGAACTGATGCCCCTATGAGAGTTTTTCTCCTTTCACAAACCTCTGATATACCTCTCCCCATATAGGCTCTACTTTCTGGGCCTCTATAATCAGAGACTTCTCCCAGACTTGCAGGTGTGGTGGTGTGATCTTGTTTCCCTGTAGTTTTCCGGCCCTTTGTATGGAGTTCATCAGCTTTTTCCCTTGACCAGTATTTTCCCCTGGGTCAGAAGCTAACGAGCTAGCCAGGTAGTCCGCCACTACATTGTCCTTCCCATTGATATATTTTATTTCTAGGTTAAATTCGTGCATTTCTAGCGTCCAGCAGATAATCCTTCGGTTCTTATCCTTCATAGATGAGATAAACGACAAAGGTTTGTGATCAGACCGCAGGATGATCCGCTGCCCTAGTAGCATGTACCTAAACTTTCTTAGAGAGTCGACAATGGCTAATGCCTCCTTTTCTATTACCTAATAATTTTTTTCAGAAGGGGAGAGCTTCCTGCTAATAAAGGCAATGGGTCTAAAACACTCCCCTTCTTGTTGCTCTAATACTGAGGCAATAGTATCATCGGAGGCATGAGCCGAAAGAAAGAATTTCTGTCTGAGTTTTGGGTAAGTGAGGACAGGTGATCTAGTCAAGGCCAGGTTGAGTAATTGGTGTGCCTATTGTTGGTCTTCCCTCCACACGAACTTCACCCCGTTTTTTGTTAATCTCACAATGGGTTACATCAGTCTTGAGCACTCAGGAATGAATTTTCTGTAAAAATTGATCATTCCTAGGTACCTTCGAACTTGCCTAACAGTGGTGGGGACTCTAGCCTTCAAAATAGCTATTATATTATCTTGGATGGGGATTATTCCAGCCTCACAATGTGCCACAAGTATTCCACTTCTCTTAAGAAGAACTGACACTTGGAATACTTTAGGGAGAGTCGGGCCTCGCTCAGTCTGTTCAAAACGGCCAAAAGAATTTCCTTGTGCCTCAATAGATAGGAAGAGTATATTAATAGATCATCTCGGAAGCATATGACTCCCCTTCCCAACATGTATGAGAGGATGGAATTCATCAGACTTTGGAAACTGATGGCTGAGTTTCTGGCTCCCTGAGGATGTCGACACAGTTGATACTTCTGCCATCTCGTGGTGAAAGCAAAGTATTTTCTGTCCTCCTTCCTAAGGGGGATTTGAAAGTGGCCTGAGTTAGTCCAGTTTGGAGAAGTACCAGACAAGTGGACTGGAAATCAGTCCACCTGTCTGCTTTCTTCAACTCTTCGACGTAGCTAAAAAAAAGCTAAGACATCGTCATTTTCCTCACCAGAGAACTGCGGAATAACCTGTTGAGGATTGATGCTCCTAAAACACTCACAATCCTCCGTCACTGAGCTTGAAGATTGATTCATGCTTGTACATAAGTTTACAAACATAGTATTATCACACAAGTACTGCTAATTCTAAATATCTTATAAAGAAAAAAAAAAAAAAAAAACCCACGCCTGATCTCAAGCCAAAACCTGCTCACTTCAATTCACAGTTTTGATTAATTAATTCTGTGTATTAAATACTGTCGGCTGCGCCATGTTATATCTTGTGTACGTCGTGCCTTATTGCCCTTTATAAATCTTATCTATAGTTCTTTAGTCTTTCTACGAATTGTATTGCTGTTCCTATTCCGACCGCTAATTTACAGTGCTTAGTCCTAATTAGAGCCGATTTTTATCAGATACCGTTCTTTCTGATGGATCACGTGTACTATTCTTGCAGACAAAGAGAATGCCCTGGGCGAGAGCCAAATTTTTCTATTGTTACGGATCTGGAGTTAGCTCCTTTTCGGAATCAAGAAAAATTTATTTGTTAATACAGCTGCTCCATCTTGATTCCTATACAGAAAGTATATTCCTGTCAGAGAGTTAACACTCAGATAATCACACAGCAGTAGAATCTATTATTTTTATACACCCTATTAGTATATTACTTAATCAGCAGTCGTAACCAAATCCCCCCCCCCCCCCGCACTTGATTTTTATACAGGTTCTAATTTTAGCAAGCAGTACACTGGCGTGAGAAATCAGGCAAGTTTCTTAGGTATAAAAAGCAAAACATTTATTTTACACTAAGGTATTGTACAAAGAGTTCAAAACTTTGCTTTAGACATATTACTATTATTACGGGCAACTCCAGGGAGTCATTAGACTCATCGAGGGAGGCCCCAAATCATATTCATCACAACTATTTGACATTCATACAGTATCTATCATACCTCGCCTTAAACTCATTCACTGTCACAGCATCCACCACAGACTCAGGGAGCGCATTCCACTCATTCACCACTCTAAAAGTAAAGAACCCAGCTCTAACACCTTTACTAACCACACTTTTGCCCAGTTTCCATGGATGTCCCCTAGTCCTCCCACAACCAGCCCTGTTCTCAAAAATATCTTCTGAATTAATTTTATAGAAACCCTTCAGTAATTTGAATGTCTCAATCATATCTCCCCTCCTCCGCCTATCAACCAATTTTTGCAACCCACAAATCCTCAACATGTTCTCATAGGGTTCATTCCACAGACCTGCTATCATCTTGATCACTCGCCTCTGGATCCTCTCCACCTCCTCCCCATCAAGAAGAAACCTAGGTGACCAAATCTGAGCACAGTAGTCTAGATGGGGTCTTATCAAGGCTCGATAGAGAGGAACAATAACCTGCTTGTCTCTGCTTGTCAACGTATTCTTCAGCAACCAAGTGATTTGATGAGCTGTTTTGGTCACTTTTGCAATGTGTCCCCTAAATTTCAATTCTCGTGCCTCATCAATTTCCTGGAGCAGGGTTCCACCAATGCAGTAAACTGCCGCCAATCTTTTCACCCCAAAATGCATAACCTTACATTTTGCCACATTAAACTGACATCCATTCTCCTTAGCCCAGACCTCCAATCTATCCAAATCATCCTGCAAAATTTTGACGTCATCTGCATTCACAATTGCCCTACCCAACTTCGCATCATCTGCAAACAAATGAACTGTTCCTCTCAGATCATTTCCTATATCATTTATGAACAAATTAAACAGCAGTGGTCCAAGAACAGATCCTTGTGGCACACCACTAGTCACAGGCCGTCTTGTGGACTCTACTCCCAAGTAAACCACTCTCTGATATCTCTCCGTCAACCACCCTCCTATCCATCTCACCAACCCTATGTCCATTCCCATATGCTACAATTTACTGATTAGAATTCCATGTGGAATCCTGTCAAAGGCCTTGGCAAGGTCCAGTAGAATCACCGTAAACCCATTACCCTTATCCAGTTCAGCCGTCACTGTGTTATAATACGTGAGCAAGTTACTGAGGCATGACCTACCCTTCACAAAACCATGCTGTCCCCGATACAGTATCCCATTTTCTTCTATCCAATCTTGTATTTTCCTCTTGACTATTTTCTCTAAGACCTTGACAATGATTCCTGATATGCTAATCGGTCGGTAATTTACAACAGCAGTCTTGGAACCACCTTTATGCAGTGGAACTATTTTCCCCTCTTTCCACCTGCTCGGGACTAACCCAGACCCGAGACTCAAATTAAACAAAATGGTCAAGGGTACTGACAATTCTTTAGCTGCTTCTCGTACAACACGAGCTGGTATACCATCCAATCCCACAGATGTATTGACATTGAGGTTATGCAATAGACTACTCACCTCCACTTCATTAACCACAATTCCCGTATAATCTACTGGTTTATTCGTTTCTGCAATGTCACCACCTGGATGATATACTTTTGCAAAGTGCTCACTCAGTAACTCAACTATCTCAACTGATTCAGTTACCTCCCTACCATCGGCATTCTTTAAAATCAATCTGCCATGTACATTTTTCCTTTTACTTGCTACATATCTAAAAAACTGTTTAGGATTCTCTTTAGCCTGCATGCCCAATGTTCTTTCGTAATACATTTTTGCTTTTCTTACCACACTCGTCACCCTTCTGGCCTGCGCTTTATACCGTTCATGTGCCTGCCGGTCACCCTTCTCCTTAAATTCCCTCCATAGTTGTTTCTTTTTTTGCAACTCAAGCTTAATGGTGTTATTCATCCATTTAACCCCTACTTGATTTATTATTCGGACTCTAGGTATACAGTCAGCCATTGCTTCATGCAAGCACTTCTTAACTACCTCCCATGCACTATCAACTTCTAGTCCTTGCAGTTGTACATGCCATGCACTGAACCAATCAAACTCCTAAGCTTGTCATACTTTCCAGCCCGATAATTCCACATGTACCCTGTCTTAATTGAAAATTCTACACCTTTAGCCACCTCCCAAGTTAAGACCCTATGATCACTCTCACCGATTGGTGGCAATGTGGTCATATTTGTTACAGCCAAATCCTCAGATGTAATTACTAGGTCAAGCACTCTCTGACCCCTAGTATTTTCAATTACATGCTGTCGCAGATAGTTATCCCTTAATAACCGCATAAAATCCAGTTCCTTCCTCCCGTGTGTCCTCTCCTCACTCCAATCAATGCGACCATAGTTGAAATCTCCCATAATAATCACCCTCCTTCCACCCATTTCTTCTATTTGCTTGTGCATACTGTCACCACCATCTTTTCCATCACCTGGTCTATAGCAGCACCCAATTGTATATTTAGTTCTGCTAGCCACAATCTCACACCAAATGGCCTCAAATGTGCTCTTTTCTCTATTCTGCAATTCAGCTTCTATTCTCCTTGGCTGGAGCTCATCAGCTATCATCAACAATACTCCTCCCCCCATTTTATTCTCTCTGTCATTCCTGAACACACTATACCCATCACATTCAATCCCACTAGTTATATCATCTACAGTCAGCCATGTTTCACTAATACCTATAACCTGTGGTCTGGAAGTGCCAACCATGGCCAAAAACTCTTCCTTCTTGTTCCTAATACTCCTAGTATTCGTGTACATGAATTTAAGACCCCCATTAGCCCCAACCCTACCTTGATGCCTTATATTAACTATCCCACTCAGATTTGTTGTCCTTATTTGCTCTGGCATATTATATTCATTCTTACATTCAACTACCTCCATAAGGACTGTATCTCTACTCCCCCCCACCTAACAAATCTAGTTTCCCTGAATTTGCACATCCACTACATTCAGCAACACTTTCTCAAGTCTTCTTACACCGTAACCATTCAAATGCAAGCCATCCATCTTACATAGATCCTTTCGCCCATCAAACTCACTCCACACATCCACAAATTCCACACCACTCGTCATACATAACCCACGCATAAAGTCATTTGCAATTATAGCCCTCCTTTTAAACATTTCACTGTCATACCGTGGCAAAAGACTAATCATTCTAACTCTCTCACTCTTTTCTTTTGCTACCTCAAACAATTCATTCAGGTCTTCTATCATTTCCATTTTATCTCCTTTCAAATCATTCGTACCTGCCACAACAATCATTTCTTTCACCCTTTCCTTTTGCTCTCTAATAGACGCAGTTACGTCCTTTATGGTCGCACCAGGTTGGTACGATTTTGTCAAATCCTCTACTAACACACCTCGTACTAACGAGTCTCCATACAGCACTCTATCCTTCATTTTGTTCATGTTCACATTCATACGTCTATTTTTCCTGTCATACCTTTTATTATTGGTTGGTTCATTCAGTCTACTTTTGTTCATGCACTCTAGCTGTTGTTTTGCTCTTTCTATCGCACTATTCAACAACGTGATCTCGCTCAATGCATCTATCTCATCTTTTTTGTTCTCTGAGAAACCATTTATACTATCATTCACACTCTCACAATTTTCATGTACAACCTTGCCGTTTCTTGTCATATCCCTATTTCCTTCATTCTGAAGGTTGACAAAAATATCACACTCACAATCCGAAATACACTTCAATTCCACATTCTCCCTACATTTTCTACACACATTCAATCCTTTATTATCATCTAACCACACTCCGACCGCACTCCGCAAAGCGTACATTTCACAGCTAGTACACTGACTCATTTCTTTTATGCTACCGTTCTTTGATAACGATGGCGAACCTTCATTACTGGCCGCCATTTTCCTTCGCACAGGTGCCATACTTATCTGTAACGTGTTTTGTCAAATTATACGTTATAACACACCAAAAATAGACGCACTAAAATACGCAAGGCAAACAAAACAAAACTACACAATATTAAGTAATTTGTATCAATAACTGAAAATGATACTTATCTTATCTGGAGCTTGCACGAACACTACTCATTACGAATTCATCTAGCGGCGACTTCCCGACATAGATTATGTTATAAAACACTTTAGTACACTAACCACGTTAATAAAGCTCCAATAATATACCAAAATTAAACACTTAAGTCCATTAAATTGAATCCAAAACACCAATAAATCAACAAAAAACACATATCTCTCAGGAGCTCTCCGATAGCACGTCCGTTCACCAGCTAGCCTCGACACCGACTCAATGGTCACCGACTCATATAATGACTTATTCATGAAAGAAAATCTCAGGTTCTCAGACAATCTATCTAATTGTAACTAAATAATCACTTAAGCTATTTTCAACAGATCAATTAATCCAATTCTCGTAGGCTCAACACAGTCATATAAATTAACAACCTTCCAGTTCCCCAGATTAGACTATAATATACCAAAATTCTATCATGGACATAATTCAGAAACAATGAACTTCTAAAATTACAACATTTAGCCTCTAAGTAATACACTATAGTCCAGACAGTTAAAAAGGGTCCTATCACATATAAGGTTAGCACTTTCACTCGCTCTAGTCCTGCTCTCAGCATGAAAGACAATAAAAGTTTCAACTTTACTGACCATGTGGGCTTAACATCAATCTTTGTTTATAATAAATTTAGTTTAATCCTTTATCCAAGTGTGAGCAAACAAAGTTTGTGCCTGAAAATATCTTTAGGACTGAGGTAAGGTAAACACCAGGCAACTCACAGCAAAGATGGATCAAGCTCCCAACTCCTTGTCTCAGTATCTCCCAATGGGAGATACTGAGACAAGGAGTTGGGAGCTTGATCCTCCTTTGCTGCCAGTTGCCCGGTGTTGTACTACCTTATCTCAGGCCTGAAGATATTTTCAGGCGCAAACTTTGTTTGCTCACACTTGGATAAAGGATTAAACTAAATTTGTTATAGTCTAACCAAGTGAAAAATAAACTTTTAAACATCAACCTTTGTTGTTTCCTTCCAGTTAGTTTCCTAGGTCTGCTACCTGTGATTTCCTCCAACTTCTTACCACCAGTGATTACGATCACGAATCACCGCTATTCCTATAACTTTAACGGCACCGCTTCGACAGATAGGCACATACGACTCAGCATAAAGCTGTGGTCTCCGCTGGCTGCATGGTTTTGCCTCTGATGCGCTTGAAACAGATCGCTACCTGACTTTGTAGCCATTGTTGACCATCCTTCTAGTCGTCACTATGAACTGCTTCCATCGGAACACACTTTAGAGGGAGAGAGACACCACGAAGAACATAGGACCAAGAGAGAGCTATATTCGCTGGCAAATCCTTATACATCCCCTTGTCCGCTTTCCCAACTACATCACTGGTTGCTCACGACACCCAACTCTTTTTTGCACACTCCCCCACGCCTCTCCCTGATATGCTCTCCATCACGTGGGTGCCGTACACGTGTCTCAGACTTTGCATTGCAATGCCCTGGGATCATTGTTGAAAAGCCGATTAGGCTAAAGTGGATTTGGTTTAAACTTTCTCCTTCTAAAGTAACCTTCACTAAGACCTTTTAGATTCTGGTATGTTATTTATAAGACGGTTTACAATTTATCACTTATAAAGTTCCGTTAATAAAATATTAATACATTCAAGTTTTCACTTACACCTTATGTACAAGCATTTCCTTTTTATAGAGTTTTTAGATCCTTTGTTAAATCTGGAATGAAAGGTTCAATTTGTTAGTGAGCATTTCATTCAAGATTTAACTACGTAATGATAAAATAAGTAAGAAGTATTTCTTCTTCTTCTTCTTCCTTTCCAGGCTTACAGGACTGTTCCGGACTCAATTTCATCTTTTTAAAGGTCATCCTCTGCATTTTACTCTTACATATTCATTCGAGAATGAAATAAGTACGAAGTAAATAAAGTAATGATTTTAAAAAATTTAGCAGAAAAAATAAATACAAAAATTATACACACAATATTGATTAAACTACAGTATATGCTGTAAATCTATAAAATTTATGAATATTAATTTATAAAACTGTTTATTTAAAAGTAAATTTATAAAAATAAATTTAATACAAATGATTAACCAACCTAGCAAAACAGCACTCTGCTGCTCAGTCCCACAGACACGGATATAAACTGGGACATGAGCATATATAGCAGCTTCCATAAATGAGGTCATGAAAAGAAGTTGATTAGTCAAGTAGGTATTAACAAAAGAAGTTACTCCTTTAGTCCAATGTTCAGAGCAAACCATTACTTGCACAGGTGCTGAGAAAATCTTGCGTAACTTAACATCACAAAAAAACTGCGTCATAATTTTGGTCATCTAAAAATTTATAAAATATATAAATACATTAACATCATCTGGAAAATATAACAATAAATATCAATCAATGCACTTTATATAAAAGATACAATAACAAACTATAAGTCAGAAAAGTGTAACTATCAAAACATCTGCCCATGTAAAATACCTGCTAGACTACTACAACTACTTTTATGTAGTAAGCAGTTTCAAAAATCCTGCATTCCAAGTGAGAAATAGGTAGGAATGGTTGGAATTATAGCCAAGGCAACTGATGATGTAAGATCAGTGTATTATGTCTACTGATTGTGTGTGTTCTCAGAAAAGACGATCAAGTTTTCTTCCTGCCAATCTACAAACAGCTAACTCATTTTAGTTGAAAAGCCTTTTTGACTATGATGGAACATGATGAGTAAATCATACTCGATGTTGGTATAATAAGCAGTTAAGCAGAATTAACATAAGGCAATAGTGAAAATGCACGATGCTGGAAATGTTTCTTTCTTTCTCTCTCTCTTTTGAGAGAGAGAAATGTGTATATGCTTATGCTAGAAGCATCATATATCAATGGTGGTTAGATATCACCAACAGCATTGGTGAGATCTAACTGACAAAAGAAGATATGTTTCAGGAACAGAATATGACAAATTAAGTGTATTCATGTAGATAAAATAAGCTTGGCGGATTACTGCTAATGACTGCAGAAGAATTAACATCAACCAGAGTAGAAACCTCCAATAGTGGTATGAGTAACACAGAAAATGGATTAGAGGCAGTTTGTTGTAAAATAGAGGTTAATACACCAAAATACATAATTAGGTACTACTGCAGACAAGAAGCATCTAAAGAAGACTGTGAACTGCACAGACAGATAAATCTTATGGATACAAGGAGGACTTGTCATGATGGGTGATAACAAATATGGGGGTACAGAATGAAAGGAGCAGTAGGTATGTAAGGTGAAAGAGAATTTATAGAGTAACTGAGGAACATCTATCTTAAACATCATGTAATAAAAGGACCTGAGGTGCAAGAATGTTGGGATCTAATAATATCCGATAATTCCACTACAGAGAATCATCCCCATAATGAGAGTAATAATGAAATTTTGACTTGGGAAGTGAAATACATGAGTGCTTTGACTAAGAAGCGGTAGTATACATGGAACTATAAGGCATAAAGGCACATGGTTATAATAAACCAAGAAAGCAGCTTGAAGCCTTGGCTTAAGGGCTATATTTGATAGAATCCCTGCAGCCAGCAGAATAAATTACACAAAAGTTATTATTAAAACCAGACCTCCGTGGAGTCTAAAGAGGTAACAACCTACTACCAACTCCAATTAAAATGCCTCAATTATATTCCCTCCTTTTCTCCTATTCACAAATGTTTGCAAACTGCATTCCCTCAATCTGTCCTCAATTCCCACATCCCCAAGACTACTTAGGAGCTTAGTCTTCTCTTGACCCTTTCCAAAGTATCCTCATCAACATGAAAACCAGAGGACCAAATCTGTGCACGATAATCAATGATCGAGACTTTATACAATGGGACAAGAACCTCTTTGTGCATGTTAAAGTGCATCATTGCCATAATCTGATTTAATGTCTTCCCAACCTGTGCAACGTGATCTCCGATATGCATATCATTGTCCGCCACACTCCAAGTTCTCTTATCTACTCAACGTCCTCCAAAATTTCCACATCAAGTGTATACTTTACATCCTGTTGTTGCCTACCAAATTTCAAAACCTATACTTAGCAATATTGAATTGGCAGTTCCATACTGTTGCCCACTCATACAATCTGTTCAATTCCTACTGTAAGCCACAATACATCTGCTTGATTCCTCATCACTCTGCCCAGTTTTGCATCATCTGCAAATGGTTGTATCTTCTTCTCTTTCTTCTCTCCTGTAGTCCTAAACGGACCGTTGGGTCAGTCATGGCTGGTAGGTGATATTTTTTGTTAGCCTCCTCCAATCATCTCGGTCTCGTGTTCTCGATTTCAGTTGAGAAAGGGAGGAATTTGTCCATTTTAATCAAGGGCAGCCCCCCCCCCAACCCTTGGTCTCTGAATGATTCCTTCTAGTGCTTACTTTGGAATGCCATTAGCCTTCTTCACATGTCTGAACCATTTCATCTGTCTTCTTCTGATGACTGTCAGAATATTTTCTCTTTTCCCCCATCTATTGAATCAATCAGTTTTTGGACATTTTCATTGGTTTCGTGAGTGGTATAGGAAATTCTTGAAAGTCTTCTGTAAGTTTTCATTTCAAATGACAGGAGTCTCCACTCATCTTCTCTCAATAAAGTACAGGCCTCACAAACATACAAGAGGATAGAATTCACCAAGGTGTCAATTAGTCTTAGTCTGGTTGTGATTGCTATTCTGTTATCTCCTCACAATGGTTTTAACTTCTGTAGGGCCACGGTTGCTTTAGCAATTTGGTATTTAATGTCAGTTTTTGAACGACCATCTTGACTTAACATGCTTCCTAGATAAGTGAACATGTTTACATTCTCGATTTGTTTGTTGCCAATTTGTATCTTTAAGAATTCAATGTCTGATTTTGAGGTTATCATTGTTTTTGTTTTTTGTAGGTTTATGTATAATCCATATTTTTTTAATGTTTCTAAAACGCGACTGGTTATCTCTTGTAATTCTTCTTCACTTTCTGCCAGAAGATCGATATCATCTGCAAAACGTAAGTTATTTATTCTTCCAGTGTCATATTCATGAAGAGCTTCATCTATGACATATTCCAGAAAACAATTAAAAAGAAGAGGGGGCAAGATGCATCCCTGTCTTACCCCCATTCTGTCCAGAACGGTTCACTGCTGTAATTTTTAATTTCAATTCTCATATCAGATGAAGAATAAAGAGATTTAATAATCCTAATGATTTTGTTGTCAATACCATAATGTTCTAAAAGTTTCCATAATGCCTCGTGCCATATTGAGTGAAAAGATTTTTGAGGGTGACAGGTTATTTTGTTATGTTCTATGTATTTTTCGCCTAGTATGTGAATTGTAAAAATACGGTCAATTGTACTTCTGGACTTCGAAACCCGCTTGTTCATTTGAGAGTCTGCTTTCTACAGGAATACCTCGATTATCGCGGTTTGTGATTTGATACCAAAATTCCAATTATTGCGCTCCAAATTTGAATTATCGCAGCTGCGAGATGCCACTCTCCAGGTATCGCTCCCTTGTAGAGATTTGTTTTTATCCGATGGTGCCTGCACACCACTCACCAGTAACTGTCTGCCTTTGCCTGAAGTACATGTGGATATTTATTTCTCTTCTTATTTATCCCTACAATGAATGCTAAAAGAAACAAGGATGATATCAAGTCTACAGCTATCAAGAAGAAACGTAGAGTGATCAACTTAGATAATAAGTTGCATATGATAAATAAGTATGAAGCAGGCATAACCAAAGCCAAAATTGCAAGAGAGAGTACGGTCTAAATCAGAAGTCGGCAACCTGCGGCTCCAGAGCTGCATGCAGCTCTTTTCGTTATTAGACGATGTATCTAAACATAGAAGTAAAAAGAAATATTTTGTAGGTCAAATGACCCCTAACCATATGTCGATACTCAAAAAACGTCAGTTTACATTGGGCGCAGTCAGCCAGGCATAGCGCTACTTTGTAGCAAAAATGAATCACTACAAATTAAATTAATTTGTAGCAAATGGCGATCGCTATGGTAGCACTACGATCGAGTAGTTGGCTTGGACACATTTATGACGTCACACTAGGCTAGCACATGTAGTGCTACGGTAGCACTTGCCTGTCGAACGTGCCCATTGTCTTCACATATAGTGCAGGTGTGGTATGTAAATCTGCTCACTTTGATAAAATAAGTAAAGGTTTTGTAGTGGACGTTGCCGTGCTTTTATTTTCTGGTGATTGTGTTAGGTAACGTGAATATTCTAACATTCAATTAAATATTAACAAAATAAAAATATTTTTATAGTATTTAAAATGTCAACAAAGAAGAGAAAGATAGAAGAACATGGGAGTTTAAAAGTGAATGGACCGAAACCTATGCATTTGTAGCAAATACAGCAGGATTTCCAATGTGTTTAATGGCATGAAAAGCTTTCAAATAAAAAAAAAACCAAATATACAAAGATATTTTTTAAATAAACACGATACATTGACAAAGCATATCCACGGGGAGATGAAAGAAAAACGGCAGTAGAAGAGTTGCAACACAAAGTAAATCTAACTAAATGTTCATTTTCCAAATGGATAAAAGAATCAAGAAATACAACTATTGCTAATTTTGTGGCTGTTCAAGAAGTTGTTAAACGAGGAAAACCTTTTACGGACGGTGAATATGTGAAAGAATGTTTTATTAAAATGACCGAATATCTTTTCTGCGATTTTAAAAACAAAGCGGAAATAATTACAAAAATAAAAGACATGCCATTATCTGCTAAGATTGTAAGGGACAGAACTATACGAATGGCAGAAGATATAACAAATCAGCAGGTTACAGATCTAAATTCAACACCAGGATTCTCCATTGCCTGTAGCGAATCTTGTGATGCGGATGACATTGCACAGATTGTACTTATTTGTAGATAAACTCTCAAGAACCTCAGGAAGAATTACTCGATATACTGCAACTTACAAGACAAACTCGTAGAGAAGACATTGAATCTGCTGTTACCACTTGCTTGAAAAGTTAAGGGTATTAATATTAAAATAATATCTATTTCGACTGATGGGGTGGCGAGCATGAAAGGTACAAAAAAAGGTTCTGTTTCTTTATTTAAGAAACAAATTTTGCATGATGTGTTTTCCTTTCCCTGCATAATCCATCAAGAGATACTTTTTGCACAAACTTTTCCAAAAGAGATAACAGTAGTGATGGATTTGGTTGTAGAAATTGTTAACAAAATAATGGCAATACCGCTACATCATCAGAAAAAATTTTGTGAACTTTTTAAAGAAATCAATTGCAAATATTCCGATCTTCTAAGTAAAGGGGATAAAAATCCCTTATTGTTTTTTCAGCCAGTATGCGAAACTCTAAGATCGAAAACTACGATCTAAATGTTTCATGCCGACGAATCCAAGCACTTGGAACTGTCGGCGGATCCAAGTACTTGGATCTGCCGACAGTTCGTTGGCATGAAACGTTTAGATCGTAGTTTTCTATCTTAACGAAAGGACACCTTGATCCAGCCAATGGATCAAGGTGTCCTTTCTTTTAGGCTTACACGGTGATCCAATGTAAGCCTAAAAGAAATCCGAAAATTTGAAAGCAAAAGGAAAATCCGAAGAGATTTTCAATAATGATATTTTTTACAATGACAAAGTTGATATTATCATACATATATATGCAATTAGCTTTTTTCTTTTCTTTGGTACATATTTCTTACTGTTAATATTTCATTAGCTGATACAAATAACACAATAGAATACCAATAACCATGAGAACATACTTATTATTATTATAATTATGGGCAACTCCAAGAAGTCCTTAGACTCATCAAGGGAAGCTCTAAACATCATGTCAAGAAATATTTAGCATTCACACAGCACCTATCACTTTGCTTGGAACTCATTCAGTCATGGCACCCACAACAGACTCCGGCAACTTATTCCACTCATTCACCACTTTCCAAGTAGAAAACCTGGTTCTAATACTTGCTAACTACACTCTTGCTCAGTTTACATGCAAATGGCCCCCCAGTTCTCCCACCACCACACCTGTTCTGAAAAATTTCCTCTGAATTAATCTTATAAAAACTCCTCAGTAATTTGAATGTGTCAATCATATTATCCCTTTTCTGCCTATCAACCAGTTTCACAAATCTTCAACCTATTACTAATCTTCTGTCATACTATGCTTGTCACTGTTGTAGCCTACACTACTCATGCATCTGACGATTACTCTCTTGTATCTCCTCCATAATGTTGTCATCACCAAGAAACCCTGCTGCCCAAATCTGCGTGCAATAGTCAAGATGGGGATCTTAACAAGGCTCGATAACGAGGAACGATAACCTGCTTGTCTCTGTTTATCAAAGTATTCTTCAGTAATCAAGTAATCTGATGATGCTCCTTAGTCACTTTTGCTGTGTGCCCCTAAACTTGAACTCCCTATCCACTAACTCTCCCAAGTCTCTGGCTTCATCAATTTCCTGGAGTACAGTTCTACCAGTGTGGTATATAGCTGGTAATATTCTCACCCTAAAATGCATAACTTTAGACTTTGCCACATTAAACTGACATTCATTTCTCTTTGCCCAGTCTGCCAATTTATCCAAATCATCCTGCAGAATTTTGACATCATCTATATTAACTATATAGTCCAGTAGTATCACTGTAAGCCCATTACTCTCATCTAATTCAGGCATCACTGTATTATAAAACAGTGAGCTAGTTACTGAGGAATGATCTACTCTTCACAAAACCATGCTCCCCTCCATACAGTATCCATTTCCATCTATCCATTCCTGTATTTTGCTCTTGACCAACTTCTCCAATACTTTGACAATGACTCCTAATATGCTGATTGGTTGGTAATTTGCAACAGCATCCTGGAGCCTCCTTTATGCAATGGAATTATTTTCTCCTCTTTCTATCCCCCTTGGGACTAACCTAGAGCTGAGACTTAGATTCAACAATATGGTCAAGGGCACTGACAAATCCTTTGCGGCTTCACATATGACTTGAGCTGGTACACCATCCAATCCCACAGATGTATCATATTAAGGTTCTATAATATGCTATTCACCTCCATTTCATTCACCTCAGTTCCTGAATGAATCAAAGTGTCCACTTAGTAATTCTACTATTTCGACTGATTCAGTTACCTTCCTACCATCGGTATTCCTCAAAATCATTCTGCCATATACATTTTTTTCTTTTACTGGCAGCACATCTTAAGAACTGTTTGGGAATCTCTTTAGCCTGCTTTTGCTTTCCTAATTACCCTTCTGGCCTGAGCTTTGTATTGTTTGTGTGCCTGCAGGTCGCCTTTCTCCTTAAATTCCCTCCACAATTGTTCTTTTTTTTGCAAGTCAAGCTTAATGGTCTTATTCGTCCATTTATCACCCACCTCATTTACTCTCCTGACTCTAGATATGCAGTCAGCCATTACCTCCCTTAAATATTCCTTTACCACTTTCCATGCACTATCAACATCCAGCCTTTGCAGGTTTACATGCCATGGCACTGATCCAACCAATCTCTTAAGGTTGTCATACTTACCAACAGGGCCG
This sequence comes from Typopeltis vanoorti, assembly GCF_054136105.1. Taxonomy (NCBI): domain Eukaryota; kingdom Metazoa; phylum Arthropoda; class Arachnida; order Uropygi; family Thelyphonidae; genus Typopeltis; species Typopeltis vanoorti. The sequence goes on from NC_143557.1 coordinate 64,507,188, forward strand.
AATCAACACCTTCTTGGGGCTCCCCAGTGAGAAGAGAAATAGGAGCCCCCCCCCTTCACATTTCCTAATGTTCAGTAATAATAATGATCTTGGATACAGACAGTAGGGTTTTTTCTGCCAGTTTATCTGGCGTTTTTCATCCCATAAGCAGGCAAACCAGCCCTGTAAACATACGCTTCTACAGTCAAAAATATATCTCCCCCTGCCAGCAGCAGACTAGGCGACAAGTCAGTTGGGAGTGGTACAAACAAGAAGTTGCATCTAAGTAACACGCGGACTCTGCATAGGAAGCGGGAATAAAATGTAATGAAAGAAGAAGTAGTAATAATAAGATACTCGTGATTTTGAAGTCCGAAGTAATTCCATTGCCGGATGTGAAAGCGATATTCAAAACAAAAATAACGAAACAATTCACTCCTTCCCACCCACATGCTTCCCCATAGCAAAACTAACATTATAAAGTACTTTTCTACATTCTGATGTGACAAAATCATGTATTAGGTCATCAAAGTTAATATTTTGTAAAATTTCATGTTCAATGATCATTAAACTTAGGTGGTTTAATAGTGACTGTGCCATGCTGTTTCTTAATTCATTTTAAGTCATTTCATTTTAGAAAATGAATGTTCACCGCAGGCATTAGTAATCATCATTGAAAGAAAAATCCTTATAGAGATTTCCATATTAGGAAATACTGAAAATATATGTTGATTATGTATATAAGCATAAATTTTGTTAATGGTAACACAGTCTTCTTCATTTGTGGTTAAAGTCTTATCACCTACGTTTGCTTTCTTCACTGATTCTATATCCATCATCATGTGTGACCTAAACTGGAGACAATCCATGATTAGTTCTGTAGAAGTAAGGTCTTCGTTATAGAAGTGGCCTATATCATCACAGTGAGTTTTTATGCACTGATCATCTAAAGCAGCTGTGGCCAACTTCATTCTATGCGAGAGCCAATATATGATGAGTGGTAGTGTCACGGGCCACACACTTTTAGACAGAACTTAGATAAAAATAAACTCTGCATTTTTTCAAGGCAATAGTTATATGTATTGAATTACTATATTTGTTAAATCATTTTACTACTGGGAGAACAATATAAAATACTTGATTGATTTAAATATAAGTTATTAAATTAAATTTAATTACATATTTCTGTTTTTTTTTACATGTAACACAACTTAATGAGAACACTGGGCGTTCATGTGTGGCAACAAGTTCATCAAAGTCGATTTTCAACGATGATGATGATATTCGTAACAAATCCTGAAGGTGGTCATCAATCGGTTTTTTGTGACGATTTAATCACCCTCATATTTGAGAAAGTTCATTCACATATGTATATGCTTCTAAACATAGATGCAATTCCCAAGCTGAAATCACTCAATGCGGGATATTTTCCCCTTGGTACCAGTTTCCAAAAGTCAATGCCTATCTCCACCCTTGACTGGAAAAAGGGAATCACTTTGAAGGTCACACAACTCTAATTGAATAGTGTCATGCTGCTCTGAAATGTTGCATTTCATTGGGTTGTTAAATGTCGGTTGTGGCCGCATGTCACTGAAAGTCAGAAAATCGCTTACTGAATTGCTCCAAAAGTTGGTGTAACACTGGCACAGAAAACTTGAAGTCAATGTCATGGCTCTCCTCCATCAACTCCCTGCAGGAAGGGAAATGTACCAAGTTTCCTCTGGCTAGGGTGAATTTAAAAACCTTCAGTTGACTTATGAACCCACCTAGGTGTCCAACTAAATCTGAGATTGTTTTGTTATGTCCCTGTAACTTCCCGTTGAGTTCATTCATTTATGTGGTGTGTGATGTCTGTTAGAAAGGCGAATAAGCTGTAAAATGAGGATCACATAGTTTTGTGTTTAGTTCTTTGTCTTCTCGTGTTCCTCTAAAAAACTGTTTTATATCCTTCTTCAAAGCAAAAAAACGTTTCAAACGGTTCCCTCTGCTTAGCCAACGTACTTCTGTGTACAACACTAAATCTTCATATTCTGCCTCGATTTCTGTTAGAAAAGAAAGAAACTTGTGGTGTGTCATGGCCCAATTTCCATCCTTATATAGATTCACACACACTTCATTAGTTTTCATAACATCCTCTATCTCCAGAATTTTACCACACAGAGCCTCCTGATGTATAATGCAGTGCAATATAGGGCAATAGATTCCAGCCTTCCTTAGTAAGCCAACTAAGCCTGCTTGAGTACCACACATTGATTTGATGCCATCTGTCACAATAGCTGTGAGATTGTTGATGTCACCAATACCATTTACATCCTTCATAATGCATCATAAATGTCTTGACCTTTGGTTGTGTTATGCAATGACTCTAAGGCTAGTAGCTCTTCATTAATAACAGTCTTTGGAAACAGTTCGAATTAGAAGTTGAGCTGTATCTGCTATGTCAGTTGATTCATCCAGAGCCAATGAATCTGTAATAACACTTTTTAATTTATTTAATATGTGAGAATCTATTTCCTCGACTCCTTTTGTTACAGTTTGTTTTGATAGTGGGACGCTTTCAAACTCACTGGCAATTTTATCTTCCTCCTAATGCACATGCCATTTTCACAGAACAGTGTTTCACAAATTCACCATCAGATAATGACTTTTTTTTTTTTTTTTTTGCTATCTCTGAGCTTACAACAAACGATGCCAAGAGCGAGTTTTTTTGTATTGATGTTGGTTTTGTAAAAATAGATTTCTGAGCACTAACCTCTCTCTTCAAATTACGTACATTTTAGTATGTACTTGTCCAACGTATTCTTGATATTTAGCGGCATGGGGCTGTATGTAGTGGCATTTAAGGTTATATTCCTTGTGCACAGACAATACTTGCAAACACACAAGGCACTGTGGTTTGTTGTCATTATTGTTTATAATCAGAAATTCGTTTTCCCATTTTTCCTGAAATGTCCTGTTTTCTTCACAGATCTTACATTTCTTACTCATAGTACACAAAGGCTGAAGTAACTGCTCAGGGAGACACAAACTGCAACAATAACACTGTTAACTGTGAAACTGAGTCTCTGAAACTGATCACTGTAACCAGAGCAGAGCAAGTGACTTTCAATGATGCGTTACTCTGGAGCGCATAGAAATCTACCACTCCCACCACTACAACTCGCAGAGAAGCAATAGATTTTATAAATTGAGTAATATTTTTAAAGCAATTTTGATTCCGTGTTGAGAATATAAATTGTTTCCGTCATCTGAAATAACGAATATAACTATTTTCTGATTGATATAACTAGTATATCAATCAGAAAATCTGCAATCGAAACTAATAGATAAATTGATAATACATATAATTTAATATAGTTTTTATTCTGCTGTGGACTGCACAAAATAACGTTACAGGCCGCATGCGGCCCACTGTTGGCCACTATGATCTAAAGTATGAAGAGTTTCTAAGAAGCCAAATTTATTAACAATTTCTTCATACTGTTTTTCTCGCTTATCCAAACTAGTTACCAAGGAATCTATGATCGGTAAGTATGTGTCCACTCTAAATTTCCTGCTGCCCTTAAGTTGCACGTCTGAGTCGTCTGTGTTTCTATCACCATCTACAAATGTTAGAGTGCTGCTGCATTTTTTTTATTCATTTATACGAATCCTGGTAGTTCTTATCCTGTGACTTTTCTTTCGCTTGGGATTCATAGTCTTCAAAACAGTTTCTTTTCTCAGTTACAAATGCCTTTAAGGACTTAAGCAATTTCATAGCAGTAGATAAGTTCATGCTTTCTTTCTGGAGGACTTGGCTCATACTGTTAAATCGTTTCAGTATGGCATTCCAAAAAATAGTCAAAAAATTTGTTTGTCTACTTTATCTCTTAAACCCTGGGCTGTAAGCCATGTTTCTGATGATTCCTGACTCCCTCCTAAATCATCCAAACTCCACTGGATTTCTTCATAACCTATGTATAGAGAACTTACTGCATCTGCATATGTAGACCAACAAGTTCTTGACAATTGCTTTACCACTTTAAGCCAAGATCCCAAATGCGAAAAGATTATTTCCCCAAGGTTAGGCGAAGATGAAAAAAAATTTAAAGATTTTGAACAAAATCAAAATAAATGGCGACATTTAAGGTACTATTTGTTGCATGAACACCTACAAGGTTCAAGGAATTGAGAAGCAGGTGTCGCACTTCATAAAGTACTGTATGAGGATTATACATAAGAGAGTAGATAGCCTGTAAAGAGCTCAATGAGTCTGTATAAATTATACACTTTTGGTAGAAGTTTTCTTTTATATGCACAAGTGCAAGCTGAATAACATGAAACTCTGCTGTATAATTACTGCAGTCTGGTGGGATCTGATTTGAGATAATGTCAGGAAACACAGTAGCAGAGCCAACAGAGGTGCGAGTTCTTGAACCATCAGTATAGACGGGTAAGAAATCGGCGTGCGCTGCTCTGTGTGCATTAAACAATTGCAGGTAATTGGATGATGGGGTATAAGATTTCTGTAGCTCACAAAGTGAGAGGTTGCAGGATGATGTGCAAACCTGCCATGAAAGAATGCTATGTTTAGTGTAGCTAATGTTGTTAACATTGATACTAACAGCTTGCACAGTTTCTTTAATACGCATACCAAAAGGATGTATAGCAGTTTGATGTGTATGATATTGAGCTTCCCAATGCAGAGAGAAGATACTATTCCATGTAGGGTGATCTGAGAGAGAGATTTTAATTTTAGGGCTTAATTAAGAGACAACTGTTTCCGTCAAAGTGATAGAGCCGGTTTATTTGCTTCTACATAGAGACTTGGAGTGGGTGAGGTGTGAAAGGCACCAGTAGCTATCCGTATACCCTGATGATGGATGGAATCCAAATATCGTAGGTTACTCACCTCACCCACTCCAAGCCTCTACATAGAGACTTGGAGTGGGAGAGGTCTGAAAGGCACCAGTAGCTATCCGTATACAATGATGATGGATGGAATCCAAATATCGTAGGTTACTCTATCTTGCCAACCATAGACTTGGGACCCATAATCCAGCTTTGAATGTATAAGTGCATGATAAAGATGGAGCGGTGAAGCTCGATCAGCACCCCACCCAGTAGAGGATAGAGTGCAAAGGAGATTCAAAGTTCTTTTGCACTTTTCTCTTAGTTGACGAATATGTGCAACAAATGTGAGTTTTCTGTCAAAAATCAGTCCCAAGAACTTGGTTTCTGTAGTTACTGGAATAACAGTAGGACCCATTCTTAGTTCAGGATCTGGGTGATGAGTGCGTTTTCCACAGAAGTGTACGCAGACACTTTTTTTGTCGAAAAAATAAAACCCATTATTAAGAGCCCACAGAGAGAAATGATCAATTGCTTGCTGAAGTTGTCTTTCAATTACCCTCATGTTACGTAAGTAACAATAAATTGTGAAGTCATCAACATATAGAGCATTGTCTACAGTGAGAGGAACCTGTTCAATGACTGAGTTGATTTTAATAGCAAAAAGGGTTACACTTAAAGAGCCTTGGGGAACACCTGTTTCTTGAAGATATGGTCGAGATAGCGTACTTTCCAGTCTGATTTGGAAAGTTCACCCGGACAGAAAGTTTTTAATAATTATAGGGAGGTGTCCTTTGAGAACTAGGTTATAGAGGTCTTTTAATATGCATATCTCCAAGTTGGGTGATAAGCTTTTTCCATGTCAAAAAACAAAACAGAGACAAGATGTTCTTGCTTCAGAAATGCATCTCTTATATACAAGTTTCTAACTGAACTAAATGGTCTAAAGTTGATCGATGTCTGCAGAAACCACATTCTGTATTGAAAAGAAGACTGTTGCTTTCTAAATACCAGAGAAGTCTGGCAGTAACCATTTTCTCTAGTATCTTGCAAAGACAGCTGGTTAGAGCAATGGGTCGATAATTATTTGCTTGTGTTGGATCTTTTCCTGGCTTTGGGATAGCAATGACAATTGACTTATGCCAAGAATTTGGAAACTCTTCCTCTAAAAGTATTCTATTGTATAATAAGAGAAGAAGATCCACAGAAGATGATGGTAGATGTTTTATCATTTCATAATGGATGTCATCAGGTCCTACTGCACTAGGGTGAGATTGTAGGAGAGCTCGTTTTAGTTACTCCTTGACAAATGGCTGATGAATGTGGGTAGAAAAATTAAGTCTTTGTTTCTCTTGCTGCTCTTTCAATATTAAAAATTCCAGAGAATATGAAGCTGTTGCTGAGATTTTAGCAAAGGTTTCTCCCAAAGTATCTGCAATAGCTTTGGGATCAGCAAGAACACTTCCGTTATAGTCTAAGGTGAACAAACAATGTGTACTATATCTGTCTTTCTGGATTTTATCCCATACAATTTTTTGAATGGTCATTTGATTACTTGATGTAGTAAATTGGATCCATGATTGTTTTTGATTCTGACATCTTACAAAACGTGTTTTGGCTCGAGCATGCTTGAAAGTTATTAAATTTGATGTGGTGGGGTATCTACAAAATATGCTCCATGCTCTGTGTTGATCTTTTTTGGCTGCCTGACATTCTGGGTTCCACCAATACTTTGGATAGACTGGAAATCGAGATGATGTTTTTGGGATGGAGGTTGTTGCTGCCTGGACAATGCATTCTGTTATATATTTTACAGCTTCACTGATAGTTGTTTGACTGATGGCATCAGCATTAAATTTTGCAAGATGAGAGAAAGTGATCCAGTCAGCCTGGTCCATTTTCCATATAGGTATCTGTGTGAGTGAACATGGTTCCTGTGAAGACATTGTACAAAGAATAGGAAAGTGATCACTTCCATAAATGTTCTCTTCAATGTCGCACATGAGCAGTGGAAGAATGGAATGGGAACAGATTGTAAGATCAATTGCAGAATATGAGTGGGTAGGCATATAGAAGAAAGTATTGAGTTTATTATTTAGAAGGGAAAGGTTATTATTATCAAGAATTTTCTCAATGATTTGACCTCGTCTATTAGTGTTGGCACTACCTCATAGAGAATTGTGACCGTTAAAGTCATCCATTTCAGGCAGTTGCAAGATAAAGTTATCAAGTTCAATTCATTTAACTCAGCATTTGGTGGTAAATAAATTGAACATACTGTAATAAGGAATCCCACAGAGAAGCAAATCTCTACTGCTTCCAGAGAAGTATTAAGTTGGACCTGATGGAAAGGAGTATGACTGCCCACTAGGATAACTACTCCTCCATGAGCAGGACCATCTCCAGTTCTATTCTTAAGTACAACAATGAAATTCATAAAGGTACGGTGCTCATTGGGTCTTAAGAAAGTTTCCTGTAGACAGAAACAGAAAGGTTTGTGTTTCTGCAAAAACATCTTGATATCGTCAATAATCTGACAGATCTCACAACAGTTCCATTGTAAAAATTTCCATTGTTTTGATTTTATTGACTTGTCTGGTTTTTGAGAGGTTGAGGTCAATTGCAGAATTGTCTGCAATTGACCTCAGCTTACCTTTGTCCGATTTATATTTATTCACTATTTTAGGGAGGTATGGACGGCCAGTGTCCATCTCTTCCTCTGGTAGAGTGTTCAAAACATCAAATGTGTTATGGTCAGTTGGCATGCTTAGTTTGCAATTATTTTTCCTGTGCGAGTGTCTGGTGGTTTATCTTTGAGTGAAGTCTCCACCATAATTTTTTTGACAGATGAGTTTTCATTGAATGGAACCATTTTTGAAGTTGTCTCTGGAGTAAGGCCATAGGTCTTGTGATTAATGCACTCAACTGAGAAGCACTTGCGATCGTAAAGTTCAGATATGGTGAAATTATCAAATGGTGGAATAGACATACATGTTTCAGTTGCCGTTGGCACTTTTCTAATTGTGACTTTTTCAGCATAAGAGGATCGTAGAACTGGTGTAATGGTGGTTAGCTTTCTTTTTGCATCCTGATATGTTATGTTTTGTTCTGTTTTAATTTTTTGTATCTCTTATTCAACTTTCCATTTCTGACATGCACGAGAGCATGCTGGATGATCTCCCTAACAGTTGACACATTTAGCTTTTTTTTTTTTTTTTACAGCAAAATTTATTTTCATGTTCTTTACTACCATATCGAGCACAGGTAGTAGAACCAGGACAGACAGTTTGGGCATGTCCATATCTTTGAGATTTTAAGCATCTCAGCAGGTTAGGGAAGTGCATTCTAACAGGACAGCTAATATACCCTGCTTTTACAGATGTCGGAGGCCTAGGTGTATCAAAAGTAAGGATGATGTTCTTGGTTGAGGCCAGGTGACCATCCCTACATATCAGAATGTGCATCACACCCGTCACATCTTCAAGCTCTGAACATATCTCCTCATCAGGAACCTCAAGGAGATCCCATTCTGATATCATTCCTCTACTGGAATTGAGTGTTCTGTGGGGTGTTACTGCAATTTGTAATCCATCCATTGTCGTTGCTGTTAGTAGTTTCTCGGAATGTTGTTTGCACATTGTTTCCACGAGGATATCACAGAGCACAATTTCTTGACAGTTTTGGGAGGTCCTGCCAGTCTTTCTAAACCTTCTTGGATAAAGAAGGGTGACATTTTCCCAATTGGTTTTTCACCTGTTGCATGAATGATTAAAAAAAGGTTGGTACATTTATGTTAGTATCCGATATCTTTTGTTTCTTACTTCTGTTTCCATATGCTGTGCCTATATTATCAGTACTTGGTTGGGACTTTGTTAGGGTCCCTGAAACATTTGAGGATGAAGAATGTGTATTTAAGGAATTTTTAATTTGGCGCCAGAGCTCCCCAGCCACCATGGAGCCACATATGGACGCCCACTACCCGGCAAGCAAAGACTGTGCTCAGGAGTGCAACGCCAGGGCTACCCTGGACGCTATACCAGTACTGCAGCAGGTCTAGGATCCCGACCCCACACCATGGGATGAGAGACTTACTGCAACACCGTTGACCCTTGCAGGGCCATTCAGGACCACCCGTCTTGCCAAAGCAGGGGCCAAAGTAGTACACGACTACCAGGATCCCCCCTTTCTGGATGTCCACAGCTCGCACTGCACGACAAACACGGCGGCAGGGCATTGGATCCCAGTGATGGTGGTCTGGAAAAAGGATGGTGAAAAAGACTCAGGAGAAGTAGAGCAAAGAATACAGGAAGAAAAGCAAAGAAAAAGAGGAAGAATGAAAAGGGCCAGTACCATCACTGGGATGTCCCCTCCATCACGAACAGGTGCCCCACATGGAGAGGTATAATTTGTATGAATTCTTCACAAATAGTAGCTGATAGATATGATGGGACCCGCTTTCCTGCATTACCATACTTCTTTATATGTTCACATAAAAATGGATTAAACTGACTGTTCGTTCAAAAATGCCTAAATAATTGCCATTCCTAGGCAAACCTATGGTTTGATTGTCTCCTCTTAGCAGCAGGCCTCTAGACACTAAAAATTTTATAACTGCCATTATTCTTTTGAATACTTCTATCCAGTACTGATGCTCACTGTCGAACTGGATTATCAATTGTATGTTTATATGCCCATGCACTTTTAAATGACTGCAGTATGTCATCATGAATTTTCTGTGTTCCGCCCTATTTTTATGATGTGAAATGGCCTTTATTCCATGTTTCCAGTCATTGAATATGCTCTTTATAAATGGGGAATCAGAAGTTGAAAACAATTTACAAACAAAACAATATACTTTTCCTTTTGTGGGAGAATAAATAAGCCAATAAGTTGAGTTTCTCCATTCGGCAATGTCGCGAAAACATTGCAGGTATTAGATACCTAGTTTCTGTATCTGAGTTGTTACTTCCTACCATATATTCTCGGGCTGACTGACTAAAGCTGCCCTAATTATTTTGGCATTCAGATGGACCTTTTTTGACCCAGTACTCCTGTAAGATATGATTTGCCATCGGCCATAGAGTGGGATCTGAACTCTTATAATTGTCATTATTTGTACTTACGTTTGCTGTAGCACATAGCGGAGGTTGTTTCTTCCTGTACACTATTACTACACAAGGACTTGCTTGAAACAGAATTTGCTGGCGATTCCATATTTTCCCTTTCCCTATGTGCTTCATTCTCCCCAACAACTTCACTTTCACTACTCTTAAAAAATGTTGTTAGTTTTAGAAGTTTCTGAATAGCAGTGGCCTGTTATTTCATTTTATTTCGTTTAGCACAACTACTTTCGTAACGTTTCACACTGAGAGGAAGTGTGTTCTCCTAATATCCCTATGATTTGCTATAACATTTAACTATTTTCAAACTACACCAAGACAATAACACAATATACTTATCTATTAGTTTAAACTTGTAAAGCAGAAAGCTGAACCTGAACTGCAATGTATATAAAGGGTGTCCCAAAATTCACGCAAGATTTAAATTTAGCGCTATTTGTGCGGTAAAGTGTTGCCAACGAGAAAAAAAAAAACAGCGTGACAGCTGACAGTTCAGAGTTATTAAAAATGGAGCGCTACACGAAAGAACAACGCATTTTCATTGTTGAGCAATATTTTAAAAATAATAAAGGTTTGGCAGCTACAGTTCGCAATTTTCGTACAAAATATGGTCGTAATAGTGATCTTCATCAACTGTGAAAAGATTAATTAAAAAATTCAAGGAAACTGGATCAATTAGTGATCTTATACACTCTGGCCGTCATTCAACAAGTCGTTCAACAGAAAACATCGATGCAGTTCGTGAGTGTTGCTGAGAGTCCAGGAACATCAATTCGGCACCGTGGTCTTGAATTGGGCATTTCGAGAAGCTCTCTACAGCGTATTCTCACGAAAGATTTGCATCTTTATGCTTACAAAGTTCAGATGACTCAAGAACTGAAGCCTACTGACCACACACAGCAAAGAGAGTTCGTTGAATGGATTATGGAACAAGAACAAGTGGATGCTTATTTTTCAAACAAAATCATCTTCAGCGATGAGGCTCATTTTCATTTTGATGGCTTCGTTAATCGACAAAATTGTCGCATTTGGGTTTCAGAAAATCCACGAGTGATTGTTGAGAAACAAATGCATCCACAACGTGTCACTGTTTAGTGCGTATTTTGGGCTGGAGGCATCATCGGTCCATTCTTCTTCGAAAATGCGGCTAGTAAGACAATAACAGTTAATAGTGCTCAATATCGCGACATGATAATCCAGTTTTTTGTGCCTAAATTGCAAGATATGGATGTGGACGACATGTGGCTTCAACAAGATGGTGCTACATGCCATACAGCCCGAGAAACAATTCAATTACTGCATGAGTCATTTCCTGGTCGTGTAATTTCTCGTTTTGGTGATCAGAATTTGCCATCCAGATCATGTGACTTAATGCCATTGGACTTTTTTCTTTGGGGTTTTTTGAAGTCTAAGGTTTATGCCAACAAGCCCATGACCACCCACGCCTTGAAGGAGGAAATTGAGCGCTGTATCAACGAAATTCAGCCACATTTATGCAAAACGGTCATGGAAAATTTCGACAAAAGAGTGTGTATGTGCCAGCAAAGCCGCGGGGGCCATTTACCCGATATGCTATTCCATGTATAACCCTATACTGCATACTTTATGAATCAATAAGAAATTACAATTTTTAATTAAAAACCTGTGTTTTCTATCAAAATTATTTCTTGCATGAATTTTGGGACACCCTGTATTACCGTTGGTACTCAACAATCACCTGCAGGCCACACGAGAAGATTCATTCATTGTTGCGGCATTCCAGCTAGGAAAGTTATTCGAGATTTAAAAAAAGTTTCTATTCATTTATGTATTATATTTTGCAGTGCTTGAAATAGAAATTTAGAAGTGCCGGTATATACTTTCCAATGTTCAATTTGCGTTATATCGGCTTTGGAAAACAAAACTTTTCCACATACGCATTATCAACAATGCGTTGTTCAGTAACTCTTGACTGTCAACGTACGATGCACCAAATCAAGTTAATGTTAATTCCATAAAAGTGAGTAACTCGTAGCTTAGCACCAAAATTAAATGAAGTTTAATAGCAGTTTTTCTTTAACAGGGTTTCTTGTAACCAGAGTTTAAAAATGACAATCGACAAAACTAAATTACGTTTTTCAACATAAGTTCTTTTTTCATAGCATTTTCATAAAATACTTTGTATCAAGTTATATTAGGGTTATGTCATATTTTAACTAGCCCATGTCAAGCACTGAAAATTTGTTTGGTTTCTCTTTTCTAAAAAATAAGAGAATGGGGAGCCAAATAAGATTCTGGCAGAATCTTCCCTATTCTCAGACTCATATGCAACATCCTGGTCAAAGGAATAGCCAGTTCAGCTGAACATTCTTTTAGCACATATATTGATATAGCATCAGACCCTATTGCTGAATATTTATTCAATTTGTGCAATAGCTCTAATACCTCGTCCTCATACACCTGAGTTTCTTCATCCAATGAAGAGGTGAGCAGTAAGGTCGATGTTGTGCACACCAGGTCGATAGCTTTTAAAAAAGGGGAACTCATTAATTGAACAACCTCTTCTGCATCTGTAACCCTCACACCATCTGTATTTAGAAATTATTCTTACATAATCATTCTTTCTTTCACTTGCAGTATATGCTGGCCTGATTGGCCGAATGGTTAGAGTATCCGCTGTCCAACCAAAAGGCTGCAGGTTCGAATCCCGCTATGGGCATGGATGTTTGCGATTGTCTGTGGAAATACTAGTAGTAGTGTCGGCAGTAGATTGCATTGGTGTAGCTGCGGTTAGTTGAAGTTGGTGGTTGAGTGGTGGAGAGTTGTGGATTGGGTGCCCTCCCTCAATGAATCTTTGGACTCCCTGGAGGTGTCATAATGATATCAATAGAATTCTTGTGGGTTGTCTTTAGTATGCAGAGCCAGTTTCTTTTCATACTCAGACTTTGCTTTCTGTACAGTAGTCAGGACTATTATAGCCTGCTGCTTATAATTTTCATAACGGACATCATCCTTATGCACACAGTATTCCTTCCACATGAATCTATTGCTTAATAAGATTACACATCCATTTTACTCCTACATTATTTATTTTAATAACACATTCTGATATTGCATCATTTACGTATTGTTTAAATGCTTCCCATGCACTGTCGATAATCTTCCCATTCAGCAACAAATCCCATTCCACTAAACTCAGTATACTCCTCAGTTGGCCATAATTTCTGCTTTGTAGTTGACCATCAAACCATTTCTGAATGGAACATTCATAAACTTAGTCACTTCCCAAGTGAGTACCATGATCACTGTCACCAACCGGAGGCAGAATAAGTACATCTTTAACTGAAGCTGACACTATAATCAAATCTAACACTCTTTGACCTTGAGTTCCTTCTGTCACATGCTACTTGAGGAAGTTGTCTCGCAACAGCTGAATAAATTCATTTTCATTCTTCTCATGAGATTCTACTGCTACCCAATCAATATTTGGATAATTAAAGTCTCCCATTATGATTACTCTTTTCGTGGTCATCTTTTCTGTTTGGTGATGCATTTCTTCATTGCTAGCGACTGATCTACCAGGTCTGTAACAACACCCCACTATGTAATTGATCTTGTTAGATTCCACCTCACACCAGATGGCTTCAAATTCACTGCCACAGGAAATACTGTTAGTAGTAGTAGTACTACAATCATAGGTCTCAATTCTAACCGGATTCAAGTCATCCGATATCATTAGCAGCACCCCCCCCCCACACACACACACACATCCTCTCATATCCTTCCTAAAAATAATGTACCCTTTACACAAGCAGGCAAACCGGCCCCGTGAACGCACAGGTTACAGTCATAAATACTTACGGCAAGGAAGGCAACGGGAAACCACCTTGCTCATAATCATCTCTCCCTAGAATGGTAGCGTATAGCTACCCTCCCCCGGCTGCATGGCAGATGGGAACCAGAAGAAGAAGATTACTAAAGAGATGGTCAGTATAGTATATGTATATGCTAGAAAATTGAAAAGCTAAAGTGTAACTGTTAAAAACAAATTACATATTTTTGGTTAAATCATCTAACTAGACTATGTACCCCTTTGATTCTGATACTCCTAGCATTCGTGTACAGACATAATAATCTACCTGCACATTCTTTTGTATACTGTTGTCTTCAGTCTGCATGACAGTTATACAACTTGCTGATCTCTATTCTTCTCTAGTGCCTAATGCATGTAGACGTCTTTGTGCACGTGATGGGTCCGAACCAGACGAACACAAAGTCGAAATTGTTCTCTCCTCATCAACATTTCCACGACAAAGCTCATTCCCATCATTAACACATTATATAATATTGTCGTCCTTACACTCACATTATCACCATTCCTCCCTTTATAATTTAGGTTCCCTGATTCTCTTTGTTAGGTCTCATACAGTTTATTAGTTTTTCTAGACTCCTGATACCAAACGCTTTCAGGTATAGACTGTCCCTCTTACACAAATCCCATCTTTCCCCAAACTCACTCCACGCCTCCAAAAACTTGCATCCATTCCTTCTACATAGCCAACACATCAAATTGTTTGCCATCATAGCCCTTCTTCTCAATTCATTTTTATCATATCAAGGTAAAATACTGAAGATTTTCACTTTCTCACTCTGTACTCTCACCTCATCCAACAACCCTTTCATGTCCTCTTTCATACTGAACTTATCCCTAGTTAAGTCGTTAGTACCTACTACAATTATTATTTCATTTACTTTTCTTTTCTGTTTTAGAATTGTTTCCTTCATATTCTTAATTTTTGCTCCAGAAAAACTCAAAGTTATACCTCGCTCATCAATTGCATGTTTTATTATAGTCACCATACCAAATAACATCTTTCTTTTTACAAACAATGTCCCTTACCTGATTTCAGTTACTTCCTGACTTACCTGTTTCAGTGCTTTGGTGTTTCTTATTTTGCTCTTTAATTTTCCTTTCTCCCTATGCTCATTTAAAAGCCATTCGACTTTTTCTAATTCCCACACTGTCTCTCTGATGATATGCTTTAATTTTGCTATTTCAGAGGTTAATTCATTTTCATTAACCTTCTCCACATCTCCAATAACCTTGATGGTGGGGCTTGTTCTGTGGTGCTCTTCTTAGCATTACAGAAATTCAACAGGTATTTGCTATTATTATTATTAGCGTTGCTAATAATAATATTATTTTATTATTATGTGTTTTTTGGTGGCATTTTAAACTTATACTTATTGTTCAAGGGGTGCTTAAGGGTCAAAGCTGTATAACTGAGAGCAGACCTTCACATAGCATTTAAAGGAATGCGTAGAACTGACCAGGACTTCTGACCTAATGTCCAATCCTCACCATCTCGTGGTGCACCCTGATAAATATCTACCTGGATACCGAATGCACGAGGATGAGATGGAAATTTGGGATTTAGCTGACCAAATTGTATTCTTATTGCCTTAAACCACAACAAAAAATGATGATACAACATGACAGAATTTAATGCCAGCTGGGGTGTTGCCCAGTTACACAAAGCCCGTTGATTTCGCCAGAGAACTAGGCTGAACAGCAAAAGTCAGCTACTGGAACGAATCCTGAAACAGATCCCAACTCAATATCACCAGAGTTCAAGATCAGTACTATCAACATAAGAAGCCTGAATGACAAAGAAATGGAGCTAGCTGAGGAATTAGATAAGTACCAGATCAATATAATAGGGGTGACTGAAACAAAAAAGACAAAAACTGGTGAAATCTTTCTTAGCAATAAATACAAAATGTTATATTCAGGCAATGACAATCAAAGAAACGAAGAAGTAGCTATAGTATTCAACACTAAATACGAGGCTAATCTTCTTAAATGGCAGGCAATATCAAGTAGAGTGATGTGGGCAAAAATCAGAATGGGGAACTGGATAATGAGACTTATTTGTGCCTATGGTCTCACAAAAGGTTCTACTAGGGTAGAAGTGGAGGAATTTTTTGAGGCTTTCGAGAAAGCAACTGGCACAATGAAAAAGGAAAAGTTGGTCTTTGTAGGGGATCTAAATAGCAGAGTAGGAAATGATTGTCAGACACAAAAATATTGTGGGAAAATTTGGAGAAAACAGCAATGCTAATAATAATAATAGCAAATACCTGTTGAATTTCTGTTCAGGACATGGACTGATTATCACTAACACAATGTTCTAACATAAAAATGTGCACAAATTCACATGGAGAGAAGAGGCAAAAAATAAGAAAAGTCTCAATGACTATGTTATTGTTATAGTGATGTTTTCTCACTGGTGCAGGATAGAGTGTCAGAGGATATGAAACTGGAAGTGATCACCATTTAATCTTGAGCAGGATAAAACTGAATTCCATATTAAAAATAAGAACATGTAAGAAAGTCTTAATGCAAATAAAAGTTGAGCAGCTGTCATATGTAAACTATAGACTAAAATACACAAACATTATTCAAGAAAAAATGAAAGAGTTTGAGAACAGGAACCAAACCTTGTAGAGTCAGTGGCAAATCGTCAAGAAAATTTTGATTGATTCAGCCAGAGAGGCATGTGGTGAGGTTGTCTGCAAGGATAGAAAAATCAGAACTAAATGGTGGACACAGGAGGTTAAAGAGGCAGTGAAGGAAAACAAGAAAGCATATCAAAAGTTCCTTGCAAATAAGTCAGCGTTTGCTCTTAGAGAATACAGAGACAAATGAAAGAAAGCTAAACACTGTGTAAAACTAGCTAAACAAACGTCATGGGAGGACTTTGGCAAGAACATAGAAAATAAATATCAAGAAGGTGGTAAGATATTCTGGAGGTTGTTGAAGAAGCTTAGAAATGTAGGAAAGAGTGCTGTAAAAGGACTTCATCATCATCATCAAATTCCTGCCATGTACCCTCAAGGGGAGTACAGGATATGAGAATACTACATGAAAAAAATTACATCATTATTAATTTCCTATCTACAATTTTCCTCCAAATCAGTCTGTTACTCCAACACTCCAAATTTATCAGATCTTATATTTCTATCGTCTAAAGCACTTTGTATCAATCCACCTATATCTTGGTCTTCCTCTGGGTCGTTTTGCTGCCAACCTGGCAGAGAACACTTGTTTTGCTAATCTTTCTTCGCCATTCTGTTTAGGTGACCATAACACCTGAGATTAGCTCTGCTAACGCATTCCTGGATGCTAATAATGTCAAGTTCTTTCCTAATATCCTCGTTTTTAATATGATACTGCCATTGATGCCATCTGTTCACACCTATAATCTTTCTCAGGACTTTCATATCTGTGGTCTCTAGTCTTTGGTCAAGTGTTTTACTTCTGACCCAGCTCTCAGATCCATAAGTTAAAACTGGTTTGAACACTGTCTTGTATACAGCTAATTTAGTGTTCCGACTAATTTCTCTCTTATTCAATATGAATTTATTCAATTGACTTCCCACCATACCAGCTTTGCTGATTCTGTTGTCTATTTCTATATTTAATTTACCATCTTCAGTAAAAACCGTGCCTAAATGGCTGAAATGTTTTACTTGTTCCACAGGTTCTCCATTCACAACACAGTTGACATTTTCAATGATTCTGCCTATTTTCATTGTCTTTGTCTTTTTATTGCTGACCTTCATACCATATCTATTACAACAGCTATTCAATTTAGTCAGAGAATCTTGCAGACTTGTAGCGGATTTATTTAGAAGTATAACATCATCCGCATAAAGCAAAGAGCTGGCATTAACATCTCCAATTTTGATATCAGGTTTAATACCACATTCCTTCATAATGTGATCCATATAGATAATGAATAACAGAGGGGATAATGTACATCCTTGTCTCACACCAGATTTAACATTAAACCATCTTCCTGTACTTCCTTCAATTCTAACTGCTGACTCACAACTCAAATAAAGACTAAGTATTGCTTGATATAATGCCCCATTGACACCATATAACTGCAGCGTATTGAATAGCTTCTCTCTTGGCACCTTGTCATATGCCTTTTCCAGATCAACAAAACTTAAATACAGATCTTTGTTATATTCCCATGCTTTCTCGACCATTTGTCTTAAAGTGAAGATCTGATTCTGACAGCCTCTATTTGGCCTGAATCCAGCTTGTTCTTCACCAAGCTTTTCTTCCACAATTCTTCTCAATCGTTTCTCAAGTATACTTGCATAGATCTTGCCAGGAACACTGAGTAGGGAAATACCTCTGTAATTCTCAAATGCAGTTTTATTTCCCTTTTTATATATGGGTACTATGAGAGCTCTACTCCAATTATCGGGAATTCGTCTCTCTGTCCAAGCCTTCTGAACTATGCAGTGCATCCACTGTAAGACTCTCATACCATCATACTTCAGCATTTCTGGTCGAATATCATCTACTCCTGCTACCTTTCCACATTTCAAGCCTTTGATGGCTTTTTCTACTTCAAGTATGGATATGTATTCCTGACTGCATGCCTGGTCAGTGTTTTTTACCACTGTGCTGTCATCATTGCTTGTTTCATTTAGCAGTTTTTCAAAGTAATTACTCCATACTTCAAGGATATGTTTTTCTCCCGTTTTCATGTCACCTTTATCATCTCTAATTCCTTTTATAGCACTCTTTCCTTGATTCTTAAGCTTCTTCAACAACCTCCAGAATATTTTGCCACCTTCTTGATATTTATTTTCTATATTCTTGCCAAAGTCTCCCATGACTTTTGTTTAGCTAGTTTTACACAGTGTTTAGCATTCTTGCATTTGTCTCTAAATTCTCTAAGAGCACAAGCTGACTTATTTGACAGGAACTTTTGGTATGCTTTCTTCTTTTCCTTCACTGCCTCTTTAACTTCCTGTGTCCACCAGGGAGTTCTGATTTTTTTATCCTTACAGACAACCTCACCACATGCCACTCTGGCAGAATCAATCAATGCTTTCTTCAGAGTTTGCCACTGAATCTCCATGGTTTGATTCCTGTTCTCAAACTCTTTCATTTTTTCTTCAATAATCTTTGTGTATTTTAGTCTACAGCTCACATCTGAGAGCTGCTCAACTTTTATTCGCTTTAAAACTTTCTTACATGTTATTCTTTTGAATATGAAATTCAATTTTATCCTGCTCAAGACTAAATAGCGATCGCTTCCAATTTCAAATCCTCTGTACACTCTGGTGTCCTGCACCAGGGAGAAAACATCACTATCAACAATAACATAGTCAATGAGACTTTTCTTATTCCTAGCCTCTTCTCTCCATGTGAATTTATGCACATTTTTATGTTGGAACATGGTGTTAGTAATAACCAGTCCATGTCATGAGCAGAAATCCAACAGGTATTTGCCATTATTATTAGCTTTGCTCTTTTCTCCAAATTTTCCCAAAATATTTTTGTATGTCTCACAATCATTTCCTACTCTGCTATTTAGATCCCCAACAAGGACCAACTTTTCCTTTTTCATTGTGTCAGTTGCTTTTTCTAAAGCCTCAAAAAATTCCTCCACGTCTACCTTAGTAGAACTTTCTGTGGGACCATAGGCACAAATAAGTCTCATTGTCCAGTTCCCCATTCTCATATTTGCCCACATTACTCTACTTGAGACTGACTGCCATTCAAGAAGATTAGCCTCGTATTTTGTGTTGAATACTATGGCTACTCCTTCTTTTCCTTGATTGTCATTGTCTGAATATAACATTTTGTATTTATTGCTCAGAAAGATCTCACCAGTTTTGGTCTTTTTTGTTTCCGTCACCCCTATTATGTCGATCTGGTACTTATCTAATTCCTCAGCTAGCTCCATTCTTTGCCATTCAGGCTTCTTACGTTGATAGTACCGATCTTTAACTCTGGTGATGTTGAGTTGGGATTTATTTTCAGATTTGTTCCAGTAGCTGACTTTTCGCTGTTCGCCCTGGTTCCCTGCCGAAAACAATGGGGCCTTGTTTAACCGGGCGACGCCCCAGCCGGCATGAAATTTCGTCATGTTGTACCATCATTTTCTACATTTTGGTTTAACCAATAAGAATACAATTTGGTCGGCTAAATCCCAAATTGCCAGCCCATCCTCGTCCGTTCAGTATCCAAGTAGATACCCAACAGGGTGCACCACGAGAAGGTGAGGATTGGACATTAGGCCAGAAGCCCTGGTCGGTTCTCCGCATTCCTTTAAAGGCTATGTGGAGGTCTTCTCTCAGTTATACAGCTTTGACCCTTAAGCAGTCCTTAAGTAAAAGGACTTAGAGATGATAAAGGTGACATGAAAACAGGAGAAAAAACTTATCCTTGAAGTATGGAGTAATTACTTCAAAAATTTGCTAAATGAAACAAGCAGTGATAGCACAGTGTAAAAAACACTCAACAGGCATACAGTCAGGAATACATATCTATACTTGAAGTAGAAAAAGCCATCAAAGGCCTGAAATGTGGAAAGGCAGCAGGAGTAGATGATATTCGACCAGAAATGCTGAAGTATGGTGGTATAAAAGTCTTGCAGTGGCTGCACTGCATAGTTCAGAAGGCCTGGACAGAGGGACGAATTCCCGATAATTGGAATAGAGCTCTCATAGTATCCATATATATAAAAAAGGGAAATAAAACTGAAGAATTACAGAGGTATTTCCCTTCTGAGTGTTCCTGGTAAAATATATGCAAGTATACTTGAGAAACGGCTGAGAAGAACTGTGGAAGAAAAGCTTGGTGAAGAACAAGCTGGATTCAGGCCAAATAGAGGCTGTCAAGATCAGATCTTCACTTTACGACAAATAGTTGAGAAAATAACAAAGATCTGTATTTAAGTTTTGTTGATCTGGAAAAGGCAGAATATCACTCGCAACATATGAATGCACAGGTACTCATGACCTCCAATGCTATACACTGAATTGTGTAAGAATATTTTGCATGTATCTGTCAGATCGTATGTGAGCACCCGAGTGTTAAGCAGCAAGTCCTTCTGATCCTTTTTGCCATTCCATCCTTTCTTCTTATACTGCTTTTTTTTTTTTTTTTTTTTTTTTTTTTTTTTTTTTTTTTTTTTAACCGACCAAATTTGTTACTTTTTCTTTGGGGTTTCAATTAGCATTTTTTCTGTTCATACCTTCATCTAATCACTGAATGCTCTTATTTCTTCCTTTGCTTGACTGATGAAAGTTCACATCACCACTTTTTCAGGACAGATATAATTAAATCTACATCACTGCATGAATGCAATGCATGATTCACTGTCATTAATTTTCATGTTTTTACAATCAAGTGTGTCCAAATAGGTTTGTGTTCAATTAATTACTCTGCTATATATCTGATTAATTACAGGGATAGCTCATGTCTTGACTGCTGTTAATGAATATAAAATGTTATCTGCTTCAAGAATTACTAAATATTTATAGGATCCGTTCTGGTTCAAGGTTTTAATTCTCTTTCCATCTGTAAATCTGTTTTTGTTTTTCTTTATTTTGCTTATTATTAATCCAAATTTCATACAAATGTCTTCAATGCAAATTCAGACTGTACTGAGCAGCAATTCAATTTCTTTACATGATCTTTCACATAGTTTGAAATCATCCATGTACAGCAAATCAACAAATGTGATATTTTTCCTGCTTGATGTGTCATATCCAAAACCAGTGTTCTTTAAGATTAATGTTAGAGGAATTAGTGTTAAGAGAACAATAGAGGTGATAATAAATCTCCTTGATTTCATTCTTAATATTCATTGCAACTGTATCCACTGATATTTTTACTCACTCAAAATATTTCTAGACAATTGTAATACAAGTATATGTGGTGAGAAGACAAGTGCTTTCTTGTAATCAATCCTTGTCCAATATAAGTTTTTCATCTTTTTAAAATAATTCTTTCAATTAACACCTGGTCCTTTGTTCCATTGGAGTTTGTGCAACAACCATTTGTTCAATAGGTAGAAGCTAATGTGGTGATACACTCATTAACTGAACTTGCAAGAAGTCCAGTGAATAATTTTAAATGTTGTTGGCAGGCAAGTTCTTGGTTGGCAATTACTTAGAATAGTTCCTCTTTCACTGTCTTTCAACATTGGAAGTGTCATTGCCATTTACTTTTGAGGATGTTTGCAATAGGTTTTTATACTGTTGAACCCATAGCTAGTCAGGAATTTGAGCTAAAAGTCATGCACTTCATATTGGGCACTCCAATTTTTCACTTTCTTTGATTGCCTTTGAATAATTTTTGCTTTTATGACAAGGTCTTCTATATGAGTGTCATTCAATTGTTTCTCGAAATCTTTTATCCAGCTAGCATTTTTGTTGTTTTTTAGGATTATCCTATAGTCACTTCTAAAACTTGACTTCAATATTTCAGTAAAACATATTATGATTTGTTTTGTCTGTACTAATTCTACTTTCATAGCAAATGATATTTTTTGCTATCACAATAATTCTTTCATTCTTCTGATATTTCAGCGATCTATTTTGTTTCAAAATTGTGTTAGTTTTACTAGACTGCTCCTGATCATTCTTGCTTAAGTTTTCCTTGTTTTAAATTGCTGAGATCTGCTTGAAGCACTTTGAGCTACCACTTTTTTGGTTTATCCATCTTTTTTATTGTATAGCCAAGTTATTTTATAAATACAACTACAGTACTTCACATCAGCTGTGACATTCCTCAATATTGTAGCTAAATCTTGTCTTTGCATTGTTTCAGAGTTAGTATCTAATTATTATTACTCCATGGGCACATCAAGGAGTCTGAAGACTCACTGTGGGAAACCCAACCAATCTACACCATACCTATCATATCTACTTGAACTCACTGACAGACAAAGTACAACTGACTCTAGCAACTAATTTCACTCTGCAAGCAAACAATTTATTCCATACCTCTTGCTAACCACACTCTTACTCAATTTCCAGAGATGACCTCTTAGATAAATGCTGAAATACTGCTACACTCTGGTGTTGCATCTCTGCATCAACCCTATAAAACTCCTTTTAATAACATAAATGTTCCTATCATATCCCTTCTTTTCCATAAATCGACCAAATTTTGCAACTCACAAACCAATCTGTCCTTGTAGTGAACATTCTGCGGATCACTATCCTGGACATTTGCATCTGGATCCACTCTGCCACTTCCTCATCCTCAAGAAACTCAAGTGAATAGACTTGAGCACAGCTATCCAGATATAATATCAAGGCCTTATAAAGAAAAATTACATCTTCTTTATCTCAGTGTGTTCTTCAATAATCAAGTAATCCTATGAGATTCCTTAGCCACCTTAGGAATATGCTATCTGAACTTTAAACTCCATAACTACCACCACCTCCAAATCCTGAGCTTCACCAGTTTCCTATAGTACATTTCAATCAATATGGTATATACACTATCTATCAATAATTGTCCAGACATTTTAGCAATTTACAACTGATACCAGCAGGTGAACAGCCAACCAAGAACAATTTCTTCTGTGGTTCCTAAATAGACTCAGTGGCAGATTTAAACATGTCAAGGCCCCTGGTGCTAATGTAAATTAGGACCTTACTATATATAAAAAAACCAAACAATATATGTATACTCCCTAATACTGATACAGACTTTTTTTTGGTACATATTATTGTTAAATTTTTGAAACAAGTTACCATTTTTGATTTTATTTAAGTACAAGCTATTAAATTAGACAAATACTGTTAAAATATTCTCTTATGAAAATGCATAAATAGTTAATATTTTTACAAAAAGTATACAGTGTTCAAAGAAAATAATAACTGCTCATAACTTATAAAAATAAAACAAAGATTTGCAATTAACTCTTAAAACTGTTAATAATAATTAACAGTTTTAAGAAAATTTTATTAGAATTTTTTGTTTTCTACATTTTTCTTGCAAAAACATGTCTATGACACTATCAAAATTTATGTTGTCTAGTAAATCTTTCTATGTATAAAAGAGCTGATGCATTCCATCTATTGTCATTCATCCATATTCTTAGATAGTCCACTTTTTTTTTAAAGAAAAGCATGACATTTTGCCTGAATCATTAGACACTGACATTGTAAGAAATATATGTAGGGCACATTCAACACTGGAGAAAGTACATTCATTCTGGATGTTTTTTTTAAAAAATTCTTTGAAGGGTCCCCCCCCCCAACCTGGGGCCCTTGACCCCCCTTCTAAGTGTGACCATAGATAAATCCACCACTGCATAAATGGACTGGATTGTAATTGCAATTGCCAATGATAAACTAACTGCATAAGGGACAAAAACTAATCACCAATCCAAGTTTACCTGGCAGCTATATCTGTATTCATGTTTCCCCTTGATTACGCTGTGACCTGGAATCCAACTTAAGTAAATGCCTAGAGAAAAACTATTTATTTGATAGCATAATTGTTGTATTTGAATAAGTGCTGGATGTGGAGATTGTAACAAGAATATATTTAACCTTCAAAGAGTTCAGAAAAAAAAACTGTAAATTATTAATTATTGATACCGTTTTTCTTTTACAAGTGCAACCCTATATAATAAGCAACTCAGGAGTACAGTTACTGTATCTAATGAGCACTAAGTGAATACAATGAAATATAGAAGAATAGCAGATGATCTAACCAATGACTTTGCTCTTGATATGCTCAACAAATGTTCTCTGTCAGCCAAAGAACTAGTAGTGGAGAGAGAGAATATAGACATCAATTTCTTTAAGTGGCCCTAAGAAACAGCATGACAGAATATCAACTTACCAAGGCATGCTGTGATGTCATGTGAGTGTGTGTGTGTGGGAAGCATTATCTACTATAATATCTAGAACTGTCTCTGAACATGCATACTAAGAGGGCCTGTACTAAACTTCAATGTGAGAAAAATATGCTAATATACATAGTGATTAGGCAAAGAAAAATAAGAAAATGAACCTGCTGCTATTAATATTCTCTAGTAGTGAATGGGATCCACTATCACAGAAATAGGAATAGGTACTCTAGAGAGAGAAAGCATATACTGTACTTGTGATCCATAATCTACCTTTGAGAAGATAAAGGATGTTCAGTGTTCTTTTGAACTTTTCTCTTAACTGATGGAGACATGCAAGCAGTGCAAATTTCTTAACAAAAAATGAGTCTGAGAAACTTGACTTCCATTATTGAGATATCAGTTTTTACTAGTCTTAGTTGGGAGTCAACATGAGAATTGAGTTTGCAGCAAAGTATACATAAATGCAACATCACCAACATTTCTTATAGTAGAAGAAAATTTTGTCAAAGTTAACTGTAATAGCAAAGAAGCATTACACTTAGGTCCTTGGCAGTATGGCCAAGCAAGTGCAATTCCTACTCAGATTTATAAGGTTTGCTGGATAGAAAATTTAATAAAAAGAGTGAGATGCCCTCTAAGACCATCTTTTAATATTCACTACATCCAAGTTATAATGTCATACTTTTTTCAAGTCTGATGATTGTTCGACATTTTTAATTTTTATTATGTGACTCATACCCACTACAGATTTCTGTAAACCTATGGTACATCAGCAGTGTGGGTGGGCTAAGGATTTTTTTCCCCTATATTTTATTTATTTTTTTATATATCTAAACACAGTCTGGAAACATTGCTCTAGAGACAAAACATGGAACTTTCTCAAGCCACTTCATGCATCCAGTAAGTGGGATGGTTGTTTTACACTGGGCTACGAAATGTAATTTGATTCCCATCTAAAGACAATCGCAAACATCCATGTAGATGGCAAGATTTGAACCAACAGCCTGTTGTGGTTGGAGAACAGTACAATAACTTGGCCAACCAAGTCTGCTGATATCAGTCAACAACTCCAGAAATCACACTGACTGTTGGAAAAAGGCTAAAGCATGACAAAAATACTTTATTACTTTTTGCCATGATCACTGAAACTTCTCTTAAGTATTTTATTATATAGTGATAATAGTACTTTCACATCTTCCAAGAACTCGCTGTTATTGCTATGACAGAATATTTATAGTAACAGAAGTGTAAACATATTGCTCTCAGTTCATCCTTAATTAAAGACTAAATGTATAGTTCTAGTTTCAGTATAGTTCAGGACAAAGTATAGGCTAGAACATATGGAGAAGCATCTTGCAAGCAGTATGTCTCAGAATTGTAAGATAGGATAAGTAAGAGGGAAAGTAAGGGGAGTATTAAAGAATAAAAAAGACAGAGTAAGGAGAAAACAGATGCTTGGTTTATATATTGTACATGCCTGGCAGACTGCACTTGAATGATTTTGAGTTAGTTGTCTGGCAAAAGTTATGTTCAGTGAGAGAATGGATGTGCAAAACTAGAGTTATTAGGGAGAATGCAGGTGAACATGTTAAAAAATGTAACTTAGTTACAAAATAAATTATATTTGACAAAGTATACATAAATGCAACATCACCAACATTTCTTATAGTAGAAGAAAGGTAGAGGATAAACAAGAAACTATATTCTTGTTTATCCTCTACCCAAATGCATGAAGATACTTAACACATTTGCGTTTGTGCAATTTGAATGAAATGCAGTGTAATTTGTGTTAAGTAGAAGCCCTCCCATAATATTTCTGTATTATGGAATACTTAGGCAACTGATGTAAGTCAACAGCTTCATCCAACAAGTCATTATAATCATGAAGATACTTAACACATGCAAACTTTGTTTGCTAACACTTGAATAAAGGATGAAACAAGAATATAATTTCTTATCAAATATAATTCGCATTGTAGGTGTACAGGCTCCCTCAAAGTGACCAAGCATGTGAGAATGAGGAAGACTGTGTAAAGTGGAATACAGTTTTTCAGGTCTGAAATCTGAATGACACTCATTGAAACAATTCAAGGATAGTGTGTCCAAAGAAGATATTGCAATGAAATGCATACCAATGGCAGAAGTAACCAGTGATGAAATTTTGGCATTGTCAGCTTGAATTAGCTAAAAATTATGGACAAAAGTAAGGCTTAGTTGACAGCGAACAAATGATTTTGACACATGGACAGAATATATATATAGAATATTGTATTTTCGAGAGAGAGAGAGCAGGACTGGGGAATAGTACTGCTAATGATGACAAAAGAAATGCAATTAGCTAAAGTAATAGTTCAAAGTTTACTGGGAAGGAAGAGTTGAGGGAAGCATACACTCAAAGCTATTTGGTGCAAGATAAAAAAGCCAAAAGAACAAAATATGTATAGCCGGTTGCTACTACAGGCAAGTGATAGTAAAAAGTGATGTAGATGACATTGCACTGACAAATTAGCTCAATGAGCAAAAATGAGTAATTTTTATGGAGAACTTCAACTATGGGAACACAGACTGGAAAAAAGGAAGGTTACATTGAGAAAGGGGAATAAATGGAATTTATATAGCTATTGAGAGATAATCAGCAGAAACTTCTGCTGAATATCTCTCAATATTCTCTTCAGATAGTCCAATCACTGCATGTGATTGGACTATCTGAAGTTTGAGAGTAGTGATCTGGTGTGGATAGTATAAAAGAATTTGAATAACCATGGTGACCTCCAATTGAGAAAAGTAATAATGAAGTCTTGATGTGGGAGAATTAGTGTGGCTAAGCTTGGGAAACTTCAATTAAGAAGACGTATATGTGAAACAACAAAACAGGTGATTATGATAAACTAATGAAGCAGCTTAGAGCTGTGCCACAGCATACAAAACTGAAATGGAAACATATTAGTAATTCATGTCAAATGACAGTAATGTTTAAAGAAAGCAGTATCATCTTGCATACCTAAGGTTAGAAGGATAAATCATGTGAGAGTTAACTGGATGAGTAATATCATTAAGCAAATGTTATGGAAGATATATAAGGAGAAAGATGATTACTTGAATCATGGGCAACACAAACCACATATAAGAAGATTGACTAACATTGTGACTAACTTATGTGGCAAGCAAAAGGAAGAACAAATATGGAAGGATTATTAAAGGATGCTGATGGTAAGGGGAGGGGACACAAGCAGGAGAAATAGCTGAAATGTTGAGTGGTCAATTTATTAATGTTTCATCAAGGTGGAGATAATGCACCAACTATGTGACACAGAGTGAGAAAAGAAAAGAGGTAGATGAACTAGTGCTGTTTAGGATATTAAGAAATCTCAATGAATTCATGAGATTGAATGAGATATCAGCCAGTGCATTACAAGAAAGTGGAAGAGAAATAGCAGTGTCCCTAACCAGGCTATTTAATTCTCAGCACACTGACAAAGTGACAAGAGAGTAGTGTTAAGAGTGCAAAACAGTTCCATTCCATTACATAAAGCATGTTCCAAGACTAAGAAAGCTAATCATAGAGACCAATCAGTATCTCATAAGTGGTGGTTAAGGTATTTAAAAAGTTGGTATAAGGCAGAATTCAGGAATGGGTGAACTTTTTTTTTTAATAGGAATATGACACACTATCGGAGACGTGGTTTTGTGAGGGAAGTGAGCTGAGATGGATAAAGAAAATGGCTATGTTATAATATTGCTAGAATTTGCAAAGGAATTTGACATGATATCATGTAAACTAGACTAATTGGAGATGCACATGGAGATGAATAGATAAGAGAGTAGTGAGGGACATGTAGTTGAATTAAAGACAAGGTGTTGGACTAGTGGTGTGTTACAATGCTTATAGTGGTTTGTACTTCAGCTAATGTCACTGTTCAATTTATATGTCAATGATAGTGGGGAAGAATTTGAGGAAGAATATCTAACTGTTTGTCAATGATAGTAAAATGCAAAGGGCAATAGTTAATCAAAGTGATACAGAGATCATGAAATAATTAGCTAAAACATAAAGTTATGCACTTTGGGATAAAAAAAAAAGAAGAAATTACAATATGCTATATATTCAAAGATGAAACTGATGAAGCTATTGATTAAAAGGTAATAACAGACATAACTGAAGTTCAGAAAGTATGTTGCAAAAGTAGACAAAATATCTCAAAGTGTCATATGGATGTCAAACACAATGACACGCAAATATGAGGAAATTAGTATTCCTCTTGATAAGGACTTTGACATGATCCATAGTGAGCTACTATGCACATATTTTTGGCTTACTTGGATTTCTTGTGGACATAGAAGAGGATTCAAAAACATGTGATCAAAATAGTGACTAATTTGTGGAACACTCCCCAAGAGGAGAGATTCAATGTTTGTGGGTTACAAAGTTTTGCTAATAAGCAGAAAACGGGGGATATGAATAGAAACATCATCATCATCATCAAATTCCTGTCATGTACCCTCAAGGGGTGTACAGGATATGACAGTACTACATGAAAAAATTACATCATTACTAACTTCCTATCTACAATTTTCCTCCAAATCAGTCTGTTACTTGTCAAGACTCCAACATTATCAGATCTTATATTTCTATCGTCTAAGGCACTTTGTACCGTATCAATCCACCTATATCTTGGTCTTCCTCTGGGTCGTTTTCCTGCCAACCTGGCAGAGAACACTTGTTTTGCTAATCTTTCCTCTCCCATTCTATTTAAGTGACCATACCATCTGAGATTAGCTCTGCTAACGCATTCCTGGATGCTGACAATGTCAAGTTCTTTCCTAATATCCTCATTTTTAAAATGATATTGCCATTGATGCCATCTGTTCACGCCTCTAATCTTTCTCAGGACTCTCATATCTGCGGTCTCTAGTCTTTGGTCAAGTGTTTTACTTCTGACCCAGCTCTCAGATCCATAAGTTAAAATTGGTTTGAACACTGTCTTGTATACAGCTAATTTAGTGTTCTGATTAATTTCTTTCTTATTCCATATGAATTTATTCAATTGACTTCCCACCATACCAGCTTTGCTGATTCTGTTGTCTATTTCTATATTTAGTTTACCATCTTCAGTAAAAATTGTGCCTAAGTAGCTGAAATGTTTTACTTGTTCCACAGGTTCTCCATTCACAACACAGTTGACATTTTCAATGATTCTGCCTATTTTCATTGTCTTTGTCTTTTTATTGCTGACCTTCATACCATATCTATTACAACAGCTATTCAATTTAGTCAGAGAATCTTGCAGACTTGTAGCGGATTTATTTAGAAGTATAACATCATCCGCATAAAGCAAAGAGCTGACATTAACATCTCCAATTTTGATATCAGGTTTAATACCACATTCCTTCATAATGTGATCCATATAGATAATGAATAACAGAGGGGATAATGTACATCCTTGTCTCACACCAGATTTAACATTAAACCATCTTCCTGTACTTCCTTCAATTCTAACTGCTGACTCACAACTCAAATAAAGACTAAGTATTGCTTGATATAATGCCCCATTGACACCATATAACTGCAGTGTATTGAATAGCTTCTCTCTTGACACCTTGTCATATGCCTTTTCCAAATCGACAAAACTTAAATACAGATCTTTGATACAGATCTTTAGAAATAGAAAACATTAGACAAACAAAAGAATAGAAACATTATCATCATTAATTTCCTGACATGTATCATCAAGGGGGTGTGGAGGATATAATGACAGTATTACACAATTAAGTTCATAGTATCACCAGTCTCCTATGAACAATCTTCCTTCAAATTACTTGATTATGTGTCAGCGTAAAATATTATCACCTCTAACACTTCATTCTTCCCATCTTTTTGTGAATTGTCCTATTTTAGTGTTAAAATCTCCCATCACTATCATGAGTTCTCTATTTTCGGAATTATCTATTTCCTGTTGTAGTTCTTCGTAGAAATTTTCTATTTCTTCCTCTGAATGGTTACTGTCTGGTGCATATATTTGGATTATTTTAATTGTTTGACCTTTTTTTTTGCTTGAAGTTTGGCTGTGATTATTTTAGGAGACACTGGTTTTATGTCAATTACTGAGTGTGTAAGTTTTTTCTCAATTAATAATGCAACTCCTTCTCTGTGTATGTTATCTTTTCTTCCTGAGAAGTATAGTCTTCCTTCTGGTAAATCCATGAATCCATCTCCACACCAATGTGTCTCTGATAAACCTAAAATACTCCATTTCAGTCTTTTTAAATTTTCCTGAACTAACTGAAATTTTCTAGGTTGGTATAATGATCTTATGTTGAGGGTGGCTACGTGTTTCATGCCCTTGGCTGACCACATTGCTGATTTCTCACCTACTCTATGTGGTCTTCGAGTAAGCGCATCGCTGTCCCATACACAGTAGCACTATCTCGGTTTGTAGACTTTTTCTGGCTCATGAAAGTTACTGGCATAATAATGTACCCAGCTTGCCATGCCTCTGCTACATCCTTTGGTCCACGGCTCTTTATTCTTTATTCAGAGCAACCCATTTGGGGTTCCACCATCTGCCACCTGGGGGGGACGTGCCTGGTAGGAGTGTGGTCTCCCCCAATATCATCATCTTAATAACACTAATTACGGATATAGACCATATTGGTCTGTTATGGTCTCATTATCCATCTAATATCCTTTTTTGAGGTCCACCCAGCCTTCTTTTTCCAACTTGTTTATATTTTATTATTTGTTTAGGATATCAGGTTTTGGCCATTCGGTTTACATGTTCCATCCATTTTTGTTTGTAATTGTTAATTTTTTCTTCTGTTGATTTTATTTTTAGTTCTTTTAAAATATCTTCATTCCTTTTTTGGTCTAATAATGTGTATTTGCAGTTCTTCTCATGAATCTCATTTTATTTGTTTTTATTCTTTGTTTATCTTTTTTGGTTATTGCCAAAATTTCGCTGCCATATAATAATGTGGGCACTGCTAAAGTATTGTATATTTTCAAGCGTGTGTCTTTTTGTACAATATTTGGATTGAGTGTTCTATTTATCAGGCTTATAATCTGTACAAATTTTGAAGTTTTTAATTTTGTGTCTTTTTCTCCTTCATATGATATTTCACATCCAAGATAACTGAAAACATTTATCTGTTCTATTATTTTATTATTAATAACTATGTTACTTCTAACTGGAGCTTGTCCACAAAATGCCATTCTTTCAGTTTTATCTATAATGTTTAAATTATATATTGCTCTTTGTAAATTGTCTTCCTTATCTGATATTATTACCTGATCACCTGCAAATAATAGCCTATTTATTTTGTTACCTGGTTTGTTTAAGGTATTCCACTGTATTAATATTTCATTAATTTAAATAGTGAAAAGTGTGGAGACATAGGACAATGTTGATAATAATAAATTTTATTTATTTATTATTTATAATAATAACCATTAGTATTATAAATAATATAATTAACTAATAGTAACTAATGGCGATGTTCTTTTTTCCCTGTGATATTTTGATTTACAAATCAAAATATCAATTTTGATTTACAAATCAAAATATCACAGCCATTCAACATGGATTTTTAGATTTTTTTCAGACATTTTTTCATTTATTTTTATTTCATTATCTTTGTATATATTCAGTATTGCATGTAGTAAAATATTAGGTATATTTATTCTTTGTAATATATATCAAACAGTATATATCTTTTTACTTTGTCAAATGCTTGACAAAGTAAAAAGATACATATATATATATATAAAATACAGGAAAAGTTTTTAACTTTCTTGTGTTAATCTTATCAACATTGTGTTTTTTTTTTTATTCTGCTCAGATAAACTATATGACGACAATTGCTTTCTTATCAAACTAGTTTTTGAGTCTGCACACTCTTATAACTCTGTCTTGTTTGAAGAGTTCATTCATCAATAACAATCCAATTTTCACATAGACTATAAGATACCTTTAAACTTAATTTAAAAACAATGGGTACCAATTTGTTTTTTATCCTAGAGAAACTAGTTAACACATACCTCACAGGTAAAATTTTCAGTAAGAGTATCTCCATCATCCAATATAACATGGCAGCAACGTTTTAAGCTAGTAACATAACTGGCCTCAAGAAATCTACATAAACATGATGGTGTTGAAATCAAAATATCACAGCCATTCAACAAGGAGACCTGGAACAAGTTCAGGAATAATAATAGTAGAATAGTAAAAATACATAATATAATAATGTTTATGCATGTTGAATGATTATTATTTATTCATTTTAATAGATAATCTCTTCTTAAGCAAACATTGTGAATTTTTGTTTTCATTGAGTTTTTTTAAGAGAAAATATTATTGTACTTCTTTAATTCGTGTGTCACACAAATCATGCTTACAATTATCAAAATGAATTATGCATTCCACTGCATTGCATTATTTAATATTTTACCATAAACTGAAACAGTGAACAAATTACCCATCTAGAATGGAGGTTAATAAACACTGAAGAGATCTCCACAGATATAACTTTCAAATGATTGGATCTCAATGATGAATGAAATCACTGAGATCCAATCATTTTTGGAACTCAAGAAAAATGAAATATAATTTACAAATAATAATAATAATAATAAATAATAATAATAAAATTATCTCCAAAAAAGTTCATAATATCTGCATTCGAATTCTAAAGCTAGATTAAAAGTTTACTGAGGAATTATTTGCTTGGCGCAATATCATGGGAAGTACCTTGGTTTGCACTATTTAAAACCTATGAACTATGCTCAGTGGCTGCACTGTACAGTTCAGAAGGCCTGGAGAAAGGGATGAATTTCAGATGATTGGAGTAGAGCTCTCATAGTACCTACCCATATATAAAAAGGGAAATAAAACTGAATGTGAGAATTACAGAGATATTTCTCTACAGAGTGTTCCTGGTAAGATATATGCAAGGCTTGAGAAACGGTTAATAAGGATTGTGGAAGAGGAGCTTGGTGAAGAACAAGCTGGATTTAGGCCAAATAGAGGCTGTCAGGATCAGATTTTGTATCAAGTTTTGTAGATCTGGAAAAGGCATATGACAAGGTGCCAAGAGAGAAGCTATTCAAAATGCTATAGTTGTATGTTGTCAGTGGGGCATTATATCAAGCGATACTTAGTCTTTATTTGAGTTGTAAGTCAGCAGTTAGAATTGAAGGAAGTACAGGAAGATGCTTTAATGTTAAATTTGGTGTCAGACAAGGATGTACATTATCCCCTCTGTTATTCATTATCTATATGGATCACATTATGAAGGAAAGTGGTATTAAACATGATATCAAAATTGGAGATGTTAATGTCAGCTCTTTGCTTTATGCAGATGATGTTATACTTCTAAATAAATCCACTACAAGTCTGCAAGATTACCTGACTAAGATGTTGGAAGTTTTTTCACTTGGTTAGACTATAAATTATATATTTAGTTTAATCCTTTATCCACGTGTAAGCAAACAAAGTTTGAGCCTTAAATATCTTCAGGGCTGGAGCTACTGGTGGCAAAGGTGGACTGACTTCACTTCACACACCAGGTTGGCAGGAAAAAGACCCAGAGGAAGACTTCGATAGATGTGGATTGAAACGGTACAAAGTGCCTTAAAAGAGAGGAATATAAGATCTGATAATGCTGGAGTCTTGACAGGTAACAGACTGATTTGGAGGAAAATTGTAGATAGGAAGTTAGTGGTGATGTAGTACTATCATATCCTATAGCCCCTTTGAGGTACATGTCAGGAATTTAATGATGATGATGATATATATATATATATATATACACACACATTTCATCAATGGCATTAACAAATGTCTGGCTTTATTAACTTGACATTTCCTTACAGCTTACAATGGAAGCATTCACTGATTGTTGCACTTTATTTATATTAAGTTTACAAGGGTGAAATAAGAGATTCATTCCAAAACAGCTATTATTCATTAAATTAGCATTAAACTGGTTATTTTACTATGTAAAAGTGAT
Source organism: Typopeltis vanoorti (assembly GCF_054136105.1). NCBI lineage: Eukaryota > Metazoa > Arthropoda > Arachnida > Uropygi > Thelyphonidae > Typopeltis > Typopeltis vanoorti. The sequence continues at coordinate 64,541,794 of NC_143557.1, forward strand.
ATTTTATAAAATTTGAAATCATCTGAAGCAAATACAAACAGAGGTTTTTATGTTGTTTATTTTTTTTCCTGCTCCCGATCAATTTTTAATTATTTGAACAATAATTCTTTTTATTCCCAGATAATCAATATAATACTACTTTATATGAGCTACATGTAAACTGCATTTTGAAATTTTCGATGGCAGCCATTTAATCAAAAAGACAAAACTTCACACCACAGGTGAAGCTTATGTTATTTGTCCTGTCACAGACTCCTTAACATTCATATTTTCTCTGCAAATATTCAATGGTTCATATGTATGCATTATAAATGTCTACAAAGCTGTGGAGGAAGATTATTCCTTTTCATAAAATGCAAAGTTATTTTCTTTCTAAAAGCCAGATAAATTTTTAAATTTAAAGTTAAATATTATAAAAAGAGAATATTGTGTGATGAAAAGTGTCATGATAAGGTTTGAGTATATTAAAAAGTGCAGGTCAGGAGAGTGATACCCATGGCCAGAGATGTCAAATCAGATTATGCAGAGAGGTAAGCCAAGCAGACTTAGAAAAGTCTAAGAAAATTTTATTGCTGTGCAACAAATTAAAGAGAGAATGACCATGGAAGAATAATCTCAGTGAATATAGATGGTGGGAGAGTGTGGGATGATATAGCAGAATTTTTAAGCAATCACTTTAGTGAGGTATACATGGCAGTTCCTCCCAAACACAAACACACCTCATGGCTGGTTATATGGATACTGAGGAGAACTGGATGAAATAACTGAGGAAGTATTGAAATAATAGAAAAAGCTTGCTTTGAATACAACAGTTGGAGTAAGTGGGATATCAGTATGGGATATGAAGGAATGTGTGAGTTAGCAATATCCAGACTCTTGACACAGTTGTTTAAACTGAGGCTCAACTCATATGACTCTTAACGAGTGGAAAGAGAGCAAGATAATTCCAGTATATAAGGATGCAGTGAATTACAGACCAATCAGTAATGGAGAGGCTGGGATGGAGATGCCACATTTCTGGATTTTGCCAAAGCATTTGGCAGGATGTACATGTCAGGTAGTTAGTTATACATATTCAAAGGGATGGCTATGCAAAATAGACTTTTGACATGGATTGAAAAGGGTGGTGACTGACAGGTATCAAAAATGATGTATGGAAGCAGAAAGTTGAAGAGAAGAGTGACAACTAGTGTACACAGGGTTCTATACTTAGGCCATTGTAGATCAACTTGTCTGCAGCTGACTGTCAATACAGCAAACTTACAAGGACCATGCTAACAATGGTGGGTAATCGATAATGACTATCCTAATGGAACTGCACATATGAGGACAGATTAAGGAAATGTGGTCTTTAAACTTTGAGAAATAAATTAAGGAGAGGAGATATGACAGAAACATACAAGTTAACATGGAATCTTACAGTGCAGATAGTACTGGTATTTTGCAGCTTCTAGGAATGACACTGAGTATCCGTAGCTCAGTCGGTATAAACAAAGCCCTTTGGTCGGAAAGATCTGGATTCAATTCCCGTCCAAGACATGAGGAACCTTTATCTGGTCTCTTTCGAATAAAGGTGAATTAGTCAGTCTCATACAAACTTAAGGGTTTTTTAAACCTGAAACTCTTTTTTTTTTGTCCCCCAGAACAGGCAAACTGGCCCCGTCAACAACGTAAGGGCTAACCACCTTATCCTTGAAGCGGTTGCGAATCATAATAGGCCATGCCAATACGAACATAACAGGCCTAAATACATGAAAGGAGAAGGAGGAATGATCCCGAGTATTCTCAGAGTCATTCCTAGAAGAAGAAGACTAATATAGCAATTAGGAAACATGATACATACAAATAGTAGATACTAAAAGGATCCTGCTTTTCCTCAATGAATCTCAGGACATGCATAATAATAAATAAAGTTAATGAAGTTGATATTGACATCTGAAATAGAGAAATTCTAATATATTACCTGTCACAGGTATTACGGGAAAACCTCGCTTAACATATTAATTAATCCATCAATTAATGCACGTTAAGTGAAATCACGTCAAGCGAATACAATAAACAAAACAAAAAATTATAATTCATCCATCAGTTAGCGTAAATTCAGAAAAAAAAGTACAGTATAAGCTATGTTAGAGGATAAAATCAAAGTTAATAAAAATCAATTATTTAAATTTTTATTTAATGACTAAGCATTTGCTTACTTTTTTACAAAAAAAAAAGTAAAGATGTTTGAATCGTGCTTGACTTTTTCATCTTGTCATGCAATTTGCAATAGGTGGTGAGAGTTATCAAGATTTCAGCGGACTTCGAAGCTTCGTTCCATATCAGGATAAGCATCAAGCAAATTTCTTTAGTATGCTCAATGTGATTGAAAACTAGCTCAAGTTCTTTTGCAGTTAGCTTCTTAATTGTAACATTCTCTTTGTTCGCACTCCTATCTTCTTCTTCTTCATATGCACACTATTCTTATAGTTGAAGGAGATCATTCTCATTTAAATGTTCTGAATGGGAATCAAGCAAGTTTCTCATATTTTCATTATTCCAGTTCTTTTCCAATTGTGCTGATTTCTTCAATGATGTTAGATCATGGCTTTTGTGCATGATATACTAATATAGGCTTGAGTTTAAAGTTGCCTTCTGCATTGCCTCCTAATAAAAGCGTAAGACGATCTTTAGATACTTTGTATCCTATTAAGATGCTTCAGTTTTAGCTAAGAAAGTTTTTGTTGATATACGCTTCTAAAAGAGACCAATTTCATTGACATTGAATATTTGCCGATCATCATAATCACCCTCCCGAATTATCCTTTGCAATTCTTCAGGAAAAAATGGCCACAGAATCTTAATCAGCACTAGTAGATTCTCCAGTTATTCTTACATTATGGAGTCCAGTTCGATTTTTAAAACGGTCAAACCATCCTAAACTTACAGTGAAGATCTCACATTCCTCTTGAAATTTGGTCTCTTTCAATGAGATGAAAATATTGAGAGCTTTTGCCTGAATATTCCCTGTATTAAGGGGTATTCTTTTTTGGTTATAATCTTCAATCCAGGGTGACAGAAGACGCTCCATCTCAATCATTAAATGTCTTCTATTTCAGGTGATCTGCATATTTAAAGAAGCAATAACAACTTTCCTTGTTCTTTGTATTCTTTGCTCTTATTTAATATATTCCAAACTGTAGACTCGCTGTATCCCAGGTCTTGCAGAATCAATGTATTACTAGTGCCACTCTCGTGTCTCTTAATGACTTCCAGCTTTTCTGCTCGCTGCTGATTGGCGACAAAAAAATTCACGTAATGTAAAATTCTGCATAACGTAAAAAAATCGCGTTGACTGATTAATCACATGTAAAGCAGGAAATAGTATCATTTCACTCAATCATGCTAAATGATTATCTCACATACCGAATTCGTGTTAAGCGAGGTTTCCTGTACAAGTATACCCTCTTCTCGTCACAGGACACATAACGAAATAATTTCCCAATAGGTAGGTAGGAGACCCAAATGAATTATAACTACCAGAACATGGCAGTTATAATTCATTTGGGTCTCTTGTATGACCATTGAAGAATTCACAATGAGGGTATTGATATTAAAACAAAAATTTAAAACTTACCTCTCGATCTTTTTCCATACCACTACCATAAACAATTTCAATTCTGATCTGGTCACAGCCATTTAATAAAAACTGACACTGATCATACACTTTTTGTGCCTTTTTCCATGATGAACATAGAATTAAGAGTACTGGCTATAGAAATGAATAATACAAATAAATTATTTATTTGACATACCATTACTGAATGACAACAATTTCTTGCATATTTAAATGTTACTCTTTTCAATCATTAGATAATTTCATGCTACAATTTTGGAAAGAAAATTAACAAAATATTACTTGATTTTATGAACCTGTTATGTTGGGTAATATGATATGACAAGTGTAAGAGAATAGCCCATTGTTTGCACTCAATCTTCTCTTCAATGAACAGGTGTTATAATTTACTACAACCAACAAGCAAAAAAAACCCCGAATTTTACAAGGGTCAAAATCCTACAAGAAAGCTAAAAAACTGAATAATAAAATTACATAGGCAAAGTGGATACTAGATCCAACATTATTTCAAAGCCAAATGTTTGTAGAAGCTATGAAGTTTCATTAGTTGACCTGAGAGCTTACGAGAATACAATCCTTGGCATCCCTGAGTTGCCTTAGTCTGCACTACTTAAAAGACATGAGTGCTGCCCAAGCATCCATATATTCGCCTTTTATCATCATCATCAAATTCCTGCCATGTACCCTCAAGGGGTGTACAGGATATGATAGTACTACATGAAAAAAATTACATCATTATTAATTTCCTATCTACAATTTTCCTCCAAATCAGTCTGTTACTTGTCAACACTCCAATATTATCAGATCTTATATTTCTACCATCTAAAGCACTTTGTACCGTATCAATCCACCTATATCTTGGTCTTCCTCTCGGTCGTTTTCCTGCCAACCTGACAGAGAACACTTGTTTTGCTAATCTTTCCTCGCCCATTCTGTTTAAGTGACCATACCACCTGAGATTAGCTCTGCTAACGCATTCCTGGATGCTGACAATGTCAAGTTCTTTCCTAATATCCTCGTTTTTAATATGATACTGCCATTGATGCCATCTGTTCACGCCTATAATCTTTCTCAGGACTCTCATATCTGCAGTCTCTAGTCTTTGGTCAAGTGTTTTACTTCTGACCCAACTCTCAGATCCATAAGTTAAAACTGGTTTGAACATTGTCTTGTATACAGCTAATTTAGTGTTCCGACTAATTTCTCTCTTATTCCATATGAATTTATTCAATTGACTTCCCACCATACCAGCTTTGCTGATTCTGTTGTCTATTTCGATATTTAATTTACCATCTTCAGTAAAAATCGTGCCTAAATAGCTGAAATGTTTTACTTGTTCCACAGGTTCTCCATTCACAACACAGTTGACATTTTCAATGATTCTGCCTATTTTCATTGTCTTTGTCTTTTTATTGCTGACCTTCATACCATATCTATTACAAGAGCTATTCAATTTAGTCAGAGAATCTTGCAGACTTGTAGCGGATTTATTTAGAAGTATAACATCATCCGCATAAAGAAAAGAGCTGACATTAACATCTCCAATTTTGATATCATGTTTAATACCACTTTCCTTCATAATGTGATCCATATAGATAATGATAACAAAGGGGATAATGTACATCCTTGTCTCACACCAGATTTAACATTAAACCATCTTCCTGTACTTCCTTCAATTCGAACTGCTGACTTACAACTCAAATAAAGACTAAGTATTGCTTGATATAATGTCCCATTGACACCATATAACTGCAGCGTATTGAATAGCTTCTCTCTTGGCACCTTGTCATATGCCTTTTCCAGATCGACAAAACTTAAATACAGATCTTTGTTATATTCCCATGCTTTCTCGACTATTTGTCGTAAAGTGAAGATCTGATCCTGACAGCCTCTATTTGGCCTGAATCCAGCTTGTTCTTCACCAAGCTTTTCTTCCACAATTCTTCTCAACCATTTCTCAAGTATACTTGCATAGATCTTGCCAGGAACACTAAGTAGGGAAATACCTCTGTAATTCTCACATGCAGTTTTATTTCCCTTTTTATATATGGGTACTATGAGAGCTCTACTCCAATCATCGGGAATTCGTCCCTCTGTCCAGGCTTTCTGAACTATGCAGTGCAGCCACTGTAAGACTCTTATACCACCATACTTCAGCATTTCTGGTCGAATATCATCTACTCCTGCTGCCTTTCCACATTTCAAGCCTTTGATGGCTTTTTCTACTTCAAGTATGGATATGTATTCCTGACTGCATGCCTGGTCAGTGTTTTTTTACCACTGTGCTGTTATCACTGCTTGTTTCGTTTAGCAGTTTTTCAAAGTAATTACTCCATACTTCAAGGATATCTTTTTCTCCCGTTTTCATGTCACCTTTATCATCTCTAATTCCTTTTATAGCACTCTTTCCTCCATCCTTAAGCTTCTTCAACAACCTCCAGAATATTTTGCTACCTTCTTGATATTTATTTTCTATATTCTTGCCAAAGTCCTCCCATGACTTTTGTTTAGCTAGTTTTACACAGTGTTTAGCATTCTTGCATTTGTCTCTATATTCTCTGAGAGCACAAGCTGACTTATTTGACAGGAACTTTTGGTATGCTTTCTTCTTTTCCTTCACTGCCTCTTTAACCTTTAACCTCTTGTGTCCACCAAGGAGTTCTGATTTTTTTATCCTTACAAACAACCTCACCACATGCCTCTCTGGCAGAATCAATCAATGTTTTCTTCAGAGTTTGCCACTGAATCTCCAAGGTTTGATTCCTGTTCTTAAACTCTTTCATTTTTCCTTCAATAATCTTTGTGTATTTATTCTACAGCTCACATCTGAGAGCTGCTCAACTTTTATTCGCTTTAAAACTTTCTTACATGTTATTCTTTTCAATATGAAATTCAATTTTATCCTGCTCAAGACTAAATAGTGATCACTTCCAATTTCAAATCCTCTGTACACTCTGGTGTCCTGCACCAGGGAGAAAACATCACTATCAACAATAACATAGTCAATGAGACTTTTCTTATTCCTAGCCTCTTCTCTCCATGTGAATTTGTGCACATTTTTATGTTGGAACATGGTGTTAGTAATAACCAGTCCATGTCCTGAGCAGAAATCCAACAGATATTTGCCATTATTATTAGCTTTGCTCTTTTCTCCAAATTTTCCCAAAATATTTTTGTATGTCTCACAATCATTTCCTACTCTGCTATTTAGATCCCCAACAAGGACTAACTTTTCATTATTGTCAGTTGCTTTTTCTAAAGCCTCAAAAAATTCCTCCACTTCTACCTTAGTAGAACCTTCTGTGGGACCATAGGCACAAATAAGTCTCATTGTCCAATTCCCCATTCTGATATTTGCCCACATTACTCTACTTGAGATTGACTGCCATTCAAGAAGATTAGCCCCGTATTTTGTGTTGAATACTATGGCTACTCCCTCTTTTCCTTGATTGTCATTGCCTGAATATAACATTTTGTATTTATTGCTCAGAAAGATCTCACCAGTTTTGGTCTTTTTTTGTTTCAGTCACCCCTATTATGTCGATCTGGTACTTATCTAATTCCTCAGCTAGCTCCATTTCTTTGCCATTCAGGCTTCTTACGTTGATAGTACCGATCTTTAACTCTGGTGATGTTGAGTTGGGGTTTGTTTTCAGATTTGTTCCAGTAGCTGACTTTTTGCTGTTCGCCCTGGTTCCCTGGCGAAAACAACGGGGGCCTTGTTTAACCGGGCGACGCCCCAGCCGGCATGAAATTTTGTCATGTTGTACCATCATTCTATATTTTGGTTTAACCAATAAGAATACAATTTGGTCGGCTAAATCCCAAATTGCCAGCCCATCCTCGTCCGTTCAGTATCCAAGTAGATACCCAACAGGGTGCACCACGAGAAGGTGAGGATTGGACATTAGGTCAGAAGTCCTGGTCGGTTCTCCGCATTCCTTTAAAGGCTATGTGGAGGTCTCCTCTCAGTTATACAGTGCATTTAATAAAAGTTTCACTGCCTAACAGCTGTTCAGAATGGTTAGTTCTCTTTAGAGACCAGGTAGAAAAACCTTCAGAGAGCGAAAAATCTCATTCAATACTAAGCGAAATTGAAATGTCAGAGAAATGTATTTTTCATAAGTGAACTCTCCTAACAGCTGTTCCGAATGGTTAGTTCTCTTTAGAGACCAGGTAGAAAAACCTTCAGAGAGCGAAAAATCTCATTCAATACTAAGGAAATTGAAATGTCAGAGAAATGTATTTTTCATAAGTGAACTCTCGATTAGTGCATAAAAGAAGAGCCGTAAGGCTTCATTTTGCCGATGTAATTTTAAAATCACCGAAATGAAGCCTTATGGCTCTTTCTTTAGGGAATAATAAAATAAAATTTATAGATACTATGTTGGAATTGCCGAAAGGTCAAATCTACATAACTGGCAGAAGAATTCTACATAGCCTGTAAGGAATGTGGAAATTGATTGAGGATTCCAACTAAATATCCAGTCTTCACCTTCCCATGATACAATTCACCATTCTAGTAAGCATTTATCTGGATAATGAATGAAGAGATATAAGCTGGAAATTTGGGACTTAGCTGAGCAAACTGGATTCAGCACTTGCTTAAATCACACAATCATAATAAAAAATATGTGCTGGTTCACAGGTGTCAACCAGAGTGGAGCACCACAGTCACCTAACATTGTTATTAATTAATATCTCCATGGAATCTAAGGACTCACTTCCAGAAGGCACTCTATGCCACAATCCAATAAGTGTAACTCTTAATCCATCATTCAAGCTACAAAATCTACTGCTTGGTTGCACATGTGTGTGTTGTCATATTCATGAATAATGCAGTGGGAGAATAGGAAATAGAAAGTTGCCCAATTGGACTAAGCAGACTGCAGATGTAACTAGTCAAAAAAAGCCAGGAGATAACTTATTATTATTATTATTATGTGACACCTCCAGGGAGTCCAAAGACTCATCGAGGGAGAATGTGCCAACACCATTGAACGATGACCCCTTCTAACCTACTAACCGCGCTCAAACCTGCTTAACTTTTTGCGAGCCATTAGTAGCAGAGGCTCTACCAATCGACCAACTTTCGCTGTCTATACAAAAATGCCAGACACATTAGTAACAAATGGCATTTTCTTTGTTCCTTTGGGGAAAGTGTTGTGGCTTAAGATGTTGGCATTAGTGACACATGGCGATCGGGGTCATATGTAGTAAATGCATCAGATGATTATGAAAGTTATGGACTTTGGCATGATGAGATATCAAATGGCATAATTACTTCAGGTGGATTTATGCTATGAGAAACTGATGAGGTAATGAATCTTTGGAGTTATGATGAATAGGAATTTGAAGTTCAAAGGTCACACAGCAAAAACAACTCCGAGGGTAATTGTGATACTGAACAAACACTGATATGCAAGAATAAGGAAGACATATGTCTTCTTTACAAGATCTTCATATACTGCATCTAGACTAGCATGCACAGATTTTCTCTCCTGGTTTTTAAGGGAATAAAGGAACTGTAGAAAAACTGCAAAGACAAGTTAAAAAGATGATACTAGTCTCATGGAATGAAGATTATGAAAACAGATTGGGAGTGCACAGACCACTGACACTGGTAAACAGGAGAAAGCGAGGTGATAAGATAGAGGCCTATAAACTTCTGAAAGGGTGTTAGAGAATATAGGTTAATTAAGTTTTTCATCACTGCCTGTTTCATTTGGCAAACGGTGACAGAATGATGGTAGCAAACACTCATTAATATTTGATGAGTGTTTGCTCATCAATACTCGAAGTAGAAAAACCATTAATGTGGGAAGGCTGCTGGAGTTGATGATTTTCAACCAGAAATGCTCAAATACAGACTTTTAGAGGCTACATTGCAGAATTCAGAAGTCATGGCCAGGGGTAGATCAAATTCCAGATGATGAGTAGGACTCTCAGAGTTCCCATCTATAAAAAGGGAAATAAAACTGAATCTGAGAATTACAGAGGAATTTCCCTGATGAGTGTTCCCAGTAAGGTTTATGTGCAAGTATACTTGAGAAATGGCTGAGAAAAATTGTAGAAGAGAAGCTTGGCAAAGAGCAAGCCGGATTCAGATCAAACTGAGGTGTTAAGGCTCAGATTTTTTCTTTTAGACATATACAGTTGAGAAAGCATGGAAATATAACAAGGATCCATATTTAAGTTTTGTAGATCTAGAAAAAGCATATGACATGGTGCCAAGAGAAAAACTGTTCAAAACGATACAGTTATATGGTGTTAATGGGACATTTTATCAAGCAATACATAGTCTGTATTTGAGTTATTAGAATTGAATACGGAATTAACAACGCATATAAAGTATATTAATTAAAGATAACTTTAATAAATAACTTCTATATTTCGGCAACATCACATTGCCATCTTCAGGAACATAAAGATATGGTATGTGCACGCAGGCAAATAACAAAAGCAAATGAGGAAGAAAGCAAGAAACTAATATTGCTCCTAAAGTCCTAATGGTGCCCTCTGGTGGGCTGATTTGGTTGACTTGGCAGTTGGGCTGAAGTTCTCAAAATGTAAGTCTCCCAAATTTTGGGTAGTTTCATGCACCCAAATTTGTTGAGGTTAGGAACGTTTTTTAGAGCTGCTGAAGATTCCTTGAATAATCTCTCGTATTTAAACTTGCTGCAGTGTATTATTTTTGTTTTCTTCCAGCGAATTCTATGGTGGGTATCTAAAGCATGGTCTGCCAGCCCAGAGCGGCTGTACTGGTGAAACCGCATGTAGTCTTTGTGTTCTGAAATCCTGATATTTGTTGTTCTGCCTGTTTCGCCAAAGTAGGACAATTTGCAGCTGCAAGGGACCTGGTATACACCAGGTAGGTCTAGGGGAAGTGGTTGGTCTTTGGTAGAGCGGATAAGGGATGCCAACTTTTTATATGGTCTGTAACAGGAAGTAAGGTCATATTTTCTGAGGATATTGGTTATTTTCTCAGAGGTGCCCTGGATGTAGGGGATGGTGATAGATTTGGTGTAATCTTTATTGTAGAGGGGGGTTGTGGTTTACTGGTCTGAGTATTTTTTGGATTTTTTGGGGGTTATAGCCATTGGCTAAGAAAGTGTCGTGGATGTGGTTTAGTTCAGTAGTTAAAGCCTTGTCATCTGAGCAGATGAATTTTGCCCTGTTATATAGTGTTTTTATAACCCCATATTGTTGCGGGGGGGGGGGGGGTTTGCTGGTGAATGTATCTGCCAGTATGGGTGGGTTTTCTGTAAACAGAGAAAACCAAAGATCCATCAAGCTGGCAGGTGATTAAAGTGTCTAGGAAGGGGAGGGTGTTGTTTTCCTCTTTTTCTAAGGCGAACTGGACTCTGGGGTGTTGGTTGTTTAAGTGTGTTAGGAAGGAGTGGAGTGAGTCTGAGCCATGTGGCCAAATAGCGAACACATCATCCACGTAACGAAGCCAAATAGTGGGTTTTTGTGGGGCGGAGTTTAAGGCTTTCTCTTCAAAGGTCTCCATAAAGAAATTGGCCAAGGGTGGGGAAAGTGGTGAACCCATGGCTGTCCCCTCTATCTGTTTGTAGAACTTTCCTTGCCAAACGAAATAGCCTGAGTTCATTGTGAACTGAAATAGGGCTGAGATATCGGGAGGAAACTTGGCTTGGATGAGCTCTAGGGTTTCTTTGAGTGGGACATTAGTGAATAGGGAGGAGACGTCAAAACTGACCATCATGTCAGTGTGTTGGAGTGAGGGGTTTTCTACACTGGCTTTAAAGTGGGCTGAGTTTTTTTATGTATGATGGTGTGTTGCCAGTATAGTGTGTGAGCGAATACACTCGGCCATGATCTTTGGACGATACTTTATGACGTCTCATATGTGCATCAGCAAGAAAAGAGTTCGAAAAAATACAAAGTCGGCACTTGATAAAATACGAAAACCTGACAAAGAATTCTACTTCCTTACCACAGTCGCCACTCAACACGGTAGTCAACCTCTCGTCCGTAGTTTTAAAGCCTGAGGCACTCACCACACTTGCACGTGGTCACAATTTCGCCCTAGCTCCTAAAAGAATACCTGCCGAAGATATCATGATTCAAATAGAAAGTGGGATTCGCAACCTGCCTAACCATATCGCCAACAACGTCAGACTGGATGTAGTCAGTGTTCTCACTAAAGCCAAACCTCCAAAAACCAACCCATCCAAAGACGAATATGCAGCCCTACAAGAAATGAAGAATAACAAAAAAAATAATAATCACCAAAGCGGATAAGGGAAACGCCACTGTGGTGCTAAATCAAAAGGAATACAAAGGTAAGCTTAATGCTTTAGTACTAGACCGTACTACTTACCTCCCTATTGAATATAATCCTACCAGCTCTCAGATTAGAACTCTCCACAGACTCCTTAAGAAAGTCACTTCTTGGCCTGTGGAAGTCACTAACAAACTAAAACCTTATAACTCTAGACCCCCCCCTCCCCCCGATTATATGGACTCCCAAAAATACATAAACAAAATGTGCCATTACGTCCCATAGTGGATGGCATTGATTCCCTCCACATATAAATTAGCCAAACATTTAGCCAAAACGCTCACACACTATACTGGCAACACACCATCATACATAAAAAAACTCAGCCCACTTTAAAGCCAGTGTAGAAAACCTCTCACTCGCTCATCCAAGCCAAGTTTCCTCCCGATATCTCAGCCCTATTTCAGTTCACAATGAACTCAGGCTATTTCGTTTGGCAAGGAAAGTTCTACAAACAGATAGAGGGGACAGCCATGGGTTCACCACTTTCCCCACCCTTGGCCAATTTCTTTATGGAGACCTTTGAAGAGAAAGCCTTAAACTCCGCCCCACAAAAACCCACTATTTGGCTTCGTTACCAAATAGCATTTCGCTATTTGGCCACATGGCTCAGACTCACTCCACTTCTTTCTAACACACTTAAACAACCAACACCTCAGAGTCCAGTTCACCTTAGAAAAAGAGGAAAACAACACCCTCCCCTTCCTAGACATTTTAATCACCCACCAGCTTGATGGATCTTTGGTTTTCTCTGTTTACAGAAAACCCACCCATACTGGCAGATACATTCACCAGCAATTCCCCCCCCCCCCACAACAATATGGGGTTATAAAAACACTATATAGCAGGGCAAAATTAATCTGCTCAGATGACAAGGCCTTAACTACTGAACTAAACCACATCCATAGCACTTTCTTAGCCAACAGCTATAACCCCAAAAAAATCCAAAAAATACTCAAACCAGTAAACCACAATCCCCCTCTACAATAAAGATTACACCAAATCTATCACCATCCCCTACATCCAGGGCACCTCTGAGAAAATAACCAATATCCTCAGAAAATATGACCTTACTTCCTGTTACAGACCATATAAAAAGTTGGCATCCCTTATCCGCTCTACCAAAGACCAACCACTTCCCATAGACCTACCTGGTGTATACCAGATCCCTAGCAGCTGCAAATTGTCCTACTTTGGCGAAACAGGCAGAACAACAAATATCAGGATTTCAGAACACAAAGACTACATCCGGTTTCACCAGTACAGCCGCTCTGGGCTGGCAGACCATGCCTTAGATACCCATCATAGAATTCGCTGGAAGAAAACAAAAAATAATACACCGCAGCAAGTTTAAATACGAGAGATTATTCAAGGAATCTTCAGCAGCTCTAAAAAACGTTCCTAACCTCAACAAATTTGGGTGCATGAAACTACCCAAAATTTGGAAGACTTACATTTTGAGAACTTCAGCCCAACTGCCAAGTCAACCAAATCAGCCCACCAGAGGGCACCATTAGGACTTTAGGAGCAATATTAGTTTCTTGCTTTCTTCCTCATTTGCTTTTGTTATTTGCCTGCGTGCACATACCATATCTTTATGTTCCTGAAGATGGCAATGTGATGTTGCCGAAATATGGAAGTTATTTATTAAAGTTATCTTTAATTAATATACTTTATATGCGTTGTTAATTCCGTAAACTAATTACCAGTTATGTATGACCAACGTATAAGCCTTGCTACTAGAAGTTAGAATTGAAAGAAGTACAGGAAGATGGTTTGATGTCAAATCTGAAAGACATCAGGAAAGTAGAAACTTAAGATGTGCAGCCCAATAATATATCGGCCTGTTGTGGTCTATCACCTAGCAGTAAACAATGTAGTAGACAGTCTTCGGACAAATGTTCAATAAAATGCACTGAACAGAAACTAGAACAGGGTAACTGCTTAATTCAGGATTCAATAAGAAATTTTTGTGAGTTCTTTTTTTTATACACTTTTTTCTCGTCATTATATTTCCACTATCACATAACCACATGCATTCTTCTATTGCTAGTCATCAAGAATTGAATTCCTAAGAACACTATATTCATTATTTCAACAGATAAACTCATATTCCTTTAATTTTGGGCAAATATGGCCTGGTAAGTTTCTTCTAGCATTATCCTGCCAATAAAATACATTGCTGGATATCTTATATAGCAAAGCAGAATATAAGTGCACTATACAATACCTACCACTGAAGTGACAGTCATTTTCACATGTCCATATTTCCAGCTCATTCAAATCATTCTGCTAATTTTTGCATTCCTGATTATCCTACTCATCATCTTTGAATCATCAGCAAATAGATGTATGTCACTGTTAAATCCTTCCCAATGTCATTAATGTAAAGACTGAAGATTACAGTAAAGAGTGAATAACACTGGTCAAAGGATTGATCTCTGGATACAACACCTTGAATCTTGTAGACTGGCATCCCCCATACACCACTTCTTGATATCTGTCACTCATCCATCCTCTTATCACACACTAGTAATTTATAATATAATCCTGCAGATTATATTATAAATATTATATTATATTATAAATATATTTATAATATAATATAATCCTGGAGATCAACAGATTCTCGAACTTATGCAACAGCCTTCCATGCTGAAAGAAACTGAAATATTCTGTCATAAACTTGAGCAAAGTCCAAAAATATTATGAGTATTATCCATTCCCCTTGTCTAACTGAAGGACATTATTATAAAATGTAACCAAGTTACTCAAACATGACTATCCCTTAATATACCCTTGCTGTTCATTGCAAATTATAGATTTCTGTCAACCAACTTCTGTATATGATCTCTTACCAACTTTTCCAAAATCTTCACCACTACTACTTCAGAGATACTGATAAGCCAAAAGTTAGACACATCAGTCCTTGTACTGCCCATGTGCAGTGGAATTATCATACATTCTTTCCATTCCTGTGGGATCTTTCCTGAGGTAAGACTCAAATTATACAAACATGTCAAGGGCCTAGCAAGTTTGGCTGAGCATTCTTTAGCATAAGTGCTGATATCCCATCAGTCCCTATTGCCAAATTCTTGTTCTGTTTATGCAACAGATCCAGAAACTCCTCTAGTTTCCTTTCAAGTGTATAGCTGGTACTGAGCTCTATGTTGTATATAGCAGGTCGATAGCTTTTAGCAAACTGGACACTCATTAGTTGAACAATCTTTTCTACATCTGCTGCCTGCATACCACTACACTGATGAAAGTTATTCTTTCACATTCATTCTCAGCTACAAATGTAAGAAATTTCCTACAAATCTAAGAAATTTCCTTTTGGAATGAAAGATAGAATGATATGTACTGAAGAGTAAAAGGTACATCTAAGGAACTTGAATGACAAATGAGATATCTGTTGAAATGAAACTTCCAAATACTGGGAAAGAATTTAATTTGTTGCTGACATGTTTTTGGTAATGCTTGACTGAAAAAGTTTGTGAAGTTTTATATTAAAAAGAAAAGAGAAATATTCCTTGATTTTTTAATCTGAACACTGCTGGAGGGAGGGAGGGAGGGAGTGAGTGAGTGAGTGTGTGTGTGTGAAGAAAAACAATTTCTTCTAATTAATAGAATTCTCAATCTATTACTAAGTAGCTTACTGAAAAATGCATTTGGCCAATTATTTTTCATATTAGCAAGTCTCTATATAGTTGTTGCATTATAAATTTTTGTATTAATTTTTATATGATATTTACACTGAGTTAGCTCTGCATTAGAGCATCCCCCCCTCCCAATAATGTATTGGACCACCTCTCTGTGCAATCACAGCATGCAAATGCCTAGGAAGGAACAGATTCCACAAGGTGTCGCACATCCTCCATGCATAACTCGACCCATGTCTGCTGCAGCAACTCTATCAGTTCATACTCATTCCATGAAGAAGGATCAGCAGTTCTCACACCCCGTTTTAGCATATTCCACACATGTTCAATTGGGTTACAGTCAGAGAAGTTTGGGGGCTAAGGCAAATTCGTTGTCATGCTCCTCCAAACAACTAAGTAGTTGTACAAGCTCAATGACAAGGTGCATTTGTCCTGTTGAAACATGGTACTGTGGTTTGGGTATACCTCCTGCAGATATGGATGGATATGGTCAGCTAACAGATCCCTGTAGCATTCATCATTCAGTATTTGTGGAATATAACCAACAAACCTAGCGCATGCCAGGAAAAAGTTCTCCAGACCATAACACCATCTCCACTGGCCTGTTGAACTCCAACTGTGCAACCAGGGGATGGGGCTTCATGCAAAATGTGAACCAGACAATCAGCATGGTACAGCAAGAAACAGGATTCATCACTATAGACAACATTCTTCCATCTGTCGAGGGTCCATTGATGACATTCCTTGGGCCACGTGAAGCATTGTTTGCAATGCCTGGCTATCATCATGGGAACTCTTGTTAGTTTCCGACTGTGGAACCAGAGGTGAAGCAAGGTATGGTGCATGTGGAAATGGATCAAACTGCCACACTGTTGTACTGGGACAAGTTTCCACATCTCAATCATCCAGGTCTACCAGATTCCTTGATCTTGTGGGTTATCTTATTTTGGACAGACAGGAAGATCTGCTTTTATTTTGCTAGAAGAACACAAGTCTTATATTGAATACCTTGAACCTAAACAGTCTGGACTTGCAGAGCATGCCATCAACACTAGACATAGAGTTCACTGGAACAAGACAAGAGTCCATCACAAAAGTCAGTTCCTCATTGAACAGTTTTATAAAGAAACATGTGAAACTTTACTTCACTCTACTAACTTAAACAGATCTGATGGTCTACGTCTACCCCCTTTGAGGGAGATAGGAAAGATTAGCTGATATAAAAAGTACTAACTTTTTTTTATTGTGTGTGTGTGTGTGTGTGTGTGTGTGCGCGCGCGCGCGTGTTATTAGTTATCTTACATTAGCTACTCAGGTGGTACCTTTTGGAATTGTCAGTTATTGTTCTATCAGCTTTGTACTGAAGATGCCTGTGATACTCACGCGAAAATTATACTAATAAATAATATTTTACGTGAGTTAATTCCAGTACAGTATTATAATTATTTAAATATGCCTACTCACGATAATTCCTTATTGAAACACAAAAAACAAAAAAAATATATATATATATTTTTGTGATGCCTAATATACACTATAAATTTAACCATAAAAAAGGCTTACATACATGCATTCATACCAGGGCAGAATTTGTAACTATGTGGCACAAGGTAAGCTTATCATTTGCTAAGTGAAAAACAATTTTTTCCAATAAAGAAATTTCGATTTCCCCTCAGGAATGAACATGTCAAGTTCTATTTCAGATCACATTTTAATGGAATAAGTATTTTATTAATAATTCATTAAATTCAAATGTAAATTCTTAAACTTGTAAAATAATGAAAGAATAATCATTAACTGGAGCTACTTACCCCACTGTCAACTGGCAGTTTTTCATATAAAATGGGCTGAAGGATATGAGACAGCACTGGTAAAAGGCATGCTAATGTTTTACCTGAATTTGGAGGAGCAATTACAGAAACATTAGACATTCGAAATATAGAAGGCCATACAACTGACTGAAGTTCTGTAGGTCCAGGAAATTCAACATCTTCAAGCCTCTAAATTCAGAAAGAAGGTATTAATGAAATTTTCTTTTAATATTATCACTGAATGAAGAGAATAACTTGGTGACTAGCAAAGAGGAGATCAGGAAGTCTAATAACATCGTTTTAGAAATCTACTATATACAGATGAAAACATGCCTGAGTTGAACAGACAGACAGAGAGAATAAAACTATGAGATGTTAAGATGTCTAATAAGTGAGCTGGACTGCTGTTGATGTAAGATTAAAATAGATGTGTGACATATTCATGAAGGAGATGATGGTATCTGATAAAGGAGGGATTACTATTCCTTCATATAAATGAAATTAAAAAAGAATGCAAAACTTATAAAGGAATACACTACCATTTTCTACAAAGATTAATGAAAAAATAATGAATATCGATGTAGTTGATATTCATGCCATTTATTTGTAGACCTGGTTTTTCATCTATGGATTTTCATATTTCTTCAGGATAGATAATAAATAAATTTGGTGAGCGTCTTGGCTACAGTCCCTGAAGGAAAGGCCAAGTTTCAGGGATGACAGAAATGGCCAGGAATAGAACCAGATGGTGAATATTGTACATAGGGACTCAACTGATCTGATGGATGAGAAAGAAGAATAATTTAAGTCATCTACCACCTCAGGGGCCAACTGGTACTTCTCCCACTAGGAAAGATATGCTTTTATAGCAGCAATATTTACATTCTGTGCATCACCAGCCTTAAATGTTCACCTTTTTCAATGTGGTCCCATATTTCTTTTAAATTGCACTACATAATAGTTATGTGCAAAGCATTATAACAAAATGAAAACTTCATGCCAAAACTGATTTTTTAATTGGATTCAGTTAAAATACTTAGACAGATATAAGAACTTTCCTGGAAGTTTTTCAGGAAAGTGTCATTTTTTAATTTTTTCTGTAGAAGATTGTTAAAATATGACATTCTGCTCTTTAATACTTAAGAATCTTGTTATCTTGATTGTATTATATTGTATTAGATTCAAAATTTCTATATTTGCAAATGATTAATTTAATACATGTCTAGTTAGATGAATTATAGGAATAATTATATCATTCCTGCATATCTTTAGGAGGCTAAAATGATACAAAAGCAATAAAACCTTCATGGATTTCTATTTTTCTAATACATACTCGTATATATACCTACTTTTTAAAACACATTGTGACTATTCAGGTTGTGCTGATTTCATGACAGATTTACTTAACTATTAAACGTCATTTACTAAAATAAAGAGCCATAAGGCTTCAGTTTGGCGATGCAAAAATTATAAAAATCAAGTGGATATTAGATCCAGTATTATTTCAAAGCCGAATGTAGAAATTATGAAAGTTTCGTAAAAATAATTCAGCTTTTACAAGTCGCCCTGGTGCAGACTACTTTAGAAAATATGCACACTACCCAGGTGTCCATATATTTGCTTTCTAATTTGGTCCATTTTTTAAGGTTTCACTGGCCTGACAGCTGTTTCGAACTGGTTGGTTCTCATCAGAGACTAGGCAGAAACTATAGAAAATAAAATACACCTCTCCGATGTTTCAAGTTCCTTAGTGTTGAAAGGGAGTTTTTGCTCTCTTAAGGTTTCTGTGATGAGAACCTACCAGTTTGAAACAGCTGTCAGACCAGTGAAACCTTAAAAAAATGGACCAAATCAGAAAGCGAATATACGGACACCTGAGCAGCATGCATGTTTTCTAAAGTGGTCTGCACTAGGGCAACTCGTAAATGTCAGTGGATGTATTTCCATAAGCTCTCTGGTCAACTTATTTTTACGAAACTTTCAGAGTTTCTACATTTGGCTTTGAAATAATGCTGGATCTGATATCCACCTGATTTTTATAACATTAAATGTCATTGATGTAACAGAATTACTTGTAGAATATTTATATATGAGGGTGGTTCCATAAGTTTCCAGCCGGACTAAATTTTAAGGGGGATAGAAAGAAAACCACTGTGTTGCTTTTCAACATAACCTCCCTTTACTTCATTACACTTTTCACCTCTTTGAATTACCACATCTAGTGGCTACATTGCTTAAAACAGAACGTTTGATCATCATCAAATTCCTGACATATACCCTCAAGGGATGTACAGGATATTATGATAGTACTACATGAAGAACTTACATCATTAACTTCCTGTCAACAATTTTCTTCCAAATCAATCTATTATCTGTCAATAACATTATCAGATCTTATATTTCAGATCTAAGGCACTTGATCTTCTAAGGCAATTTTTACTGTATCAATACACCTATATTTTGGTCTTCCTCTGGGTGTTTTTCCTGCCAACCTGGCAGAGAACACCTGTTTTAATAATCTGAAAAATGATGGAAAGTTTAGTCAGAAGGTCGAATTTCAGATGATTGGAATAGAGGTGTCATAATGCCCACCTATAAAAGAGGAAATAGAACTGAATGTGAGAATTGCAGAGGAATTTTTATACTGAGTGTTCCTCGTAAGATTTATGCAATATTTTATGCTAGTATACTTGAGAAAAGGATAAGAAAATTGTGAAAGGAAAGCTTGGAGAAGAACTAGAACAAGTTGGGTTCAGGCCAAATGGAGGTTGTCAGGATTAGATTTTTCACTTTAAGATAAATGCAGTTGAGTAATCATGGGAATATAATAAGAATTAGTATTTTTAAGTTTTGTAGATCTGGTGACAAGGTGCCAAGAGAAACTGTATAACTATAGCTTTCAGCAGGTACAGCTATATGGTTTCATACCATATAACTGTAGCTGGTGAAAATGCTTAAGTTATATGATATAAATAGGCCATTATATCAGGCAAAACAATCTTTATTTGAGTTGTAATTCAACATCAGTCAGAATTGAAGGAGTTACAGTTTGTTATTAAATCAGGTGTGAGACAAGGATACACATTATTTCCACTGTTATTCATCATCTATATGGATCATCAAAAGTGGAGGTAATTAATCTCATCTCTTTACTTTATGCAGATAATGTTTAACTCTTAAACCCAATGCAAGTCTGCAGGATTCCCTTAAGTTGAATAACTGCTCTAGTAAACTTGGTATGAAAATCAGCAATAAAAAGCTAAAGACACTGAAAATAGCAGAAACATCGAAAATATCAACTAGATCCTGAATCGAGAACCTATAGAACAAGTAAAACATTTCAGTATATAAGTGTGATTTTAAGTGAATATGGCAAATTAAATATGGAAACAGACAACATAATTAGCAAAGCTGGTGTGGTAAGAAGTCAACTGAATAAATTTATATTGAGAGCTGGGTTAACAATGAAACACTTGATTGAAGATGGGAGCCACAGATATGAGAGTTCTAAGAAAGATTAAGGGCGTAAGTAGATGACATCAATAGCAATATAATAGCAAAAATGAGGATATGAAAGAAGTTGATGTTGTTAGCATTTAGGAATGTGTTGTAGAGGTAATCTCATGTGGTATGGTCACTTAAACAGTATGTGAAAGGAAAGAATCCCAAAGTTCTTTTGTTTTGTTTTTTGTCAGTGTGACAAGAAAAAGACCCAGAAGAAGACCAAGGCTTAAGGGAATGGATATAGTAAGATGTACCTGAAATGTAAACATAAAATCTAACAATATTTGAGTCTTGACAGATAACAGATTAATTTGGAGAAAAATTGTTGATAGGAAGTTAGTAATGAAGTGTTTTTTTTTCATGTAGTACTATCATATTTTGTACAGTATCTGATGGGATGGGAAACATCAAGAATTAGATGAACAAATTTGGTAAGAAAATCAGCAATATAAAAGACCATCACAGTAGGCAGGAATATTGAAAACATCAACCGCATCCTGAATGGAAAACCTATTTTGCCATCTTGACTAAAAATTAGTGAAGCCAGCAAACTAAATATGAAAATAAGCAACAATTAGCTGGTATGATAAGGAATCTGAATAAATGGAATAAGAATGAAATCAGTCAAAACACACTAAACCAGCTTAAGCAGAGCAGTGTAAAATCCAGTTTTAACTATCAGGGTGGTATTGGAAATAAAGCACTTGAACTGGAGAGAAAATAGATATGAGAGTTCTGAGAAAAATTAAGAGGAGTGAACACGACATCAGTGGTAGAATGATATTAGAAACGAAGATATTAGGAAGGAACATGACATTGTTGGTGATCAATAATGCTCAATTAGAGTTAATATCTGGTAGTATGGTCACTTGGACTGGGAGAGGAAAGGGTTGGCAAAATAAGTGTTTGATGTAGCTGTGCCTTAAAAGATTGAAATATAACATCTAACAATACTGGCATTCTGGCAGGTGACAGATTAATTTAGAAAAAAATTAATGATAGGACGATAATAATAATGTAAACTTTATCATGCAGAACTATGATAATGTATCTGGTATATCCCTTGAGGCTACATATCAGGAATTTGGTAATAATTGTGATGGATTTGCCTCTCCCAAGA
Organism: Typopeltis vanoorti; assembly: GCF_054136105.1. Taxonomy (NCBI): domain Eukaryota; kingdom Metazoa; phylum Arthropoda; class Arachnida; order Uropygi; family Thelyphonidae; genus Typopeltis; species Typopeltis vanoorti. The sequence continues at coordinate 64,563,815 of NC_143557.1, forward strand.
CCACAACACTTCAACAATTTTCAGTCTAGATATACATAAAGTTAACATAAGAAGATACACTGATATACCATACATCGTCATCCTTCTCAAAGGTCAGGCACTACCAAAATTCTGGCAAGTTCACAATACCTTAGAGAACACAGAAACACTTTTATAAGGAACTTATAATACACTAAATCAATATTTCTTTCCAATGGCCATAACATCCAAGCTCATAGGTATTAAATAACTATAACCTTTATTCTCAATTTTCCAAAGAAAACTCTATATCATAAACCAAAGACTTGTTAAAGAAATAGTTCATGCATTGAAAATCTAAAGTTAGTTGACATCTGATTTGCAAGCCAGAATCTTTCCTGCACCCTGAAAGATTAACTTTATCCACTGCAAGAGAAATCCAGATTCTTTGTTCTTGAAATCTTTTATATTATGGGCAGATGGAAGATCACTGATTGGATGTTCAGACATCAAGATTACTAAAGGTATCAGAAGTTAGACAAATCAGGCTAGAAGCTCATGCAATTTATTCTAGATAATGGATATACTCCAAACAAAACTATAATCTTATATAAAAGCTGTTTTACACTATAAAGATTATATAAACAACACTCAAGCTATGATTCATGAACCAAACTTTACATAAGGATGACTGCCTTAAAGTGTTCCAGTTGTAGGAGATAACTTACTAAATGACACTCACTTCTGTAACTATTCTAATTATTATAATGTTTTCTTTTGTTTCATTTTGTTCTGTATATATTTGCACCAGATGAAGTCCTTGAGAGTAGAATGAAACTAGCTGTGCTTTTCAAAATAAATAAGAATAGTTTACTCTATTTTTTGTTTCCTTTGACTTAATTCATCTTATACATATCTCACAACCAAGAATACTTTCATCCAGAAATAACTAGCTTCTACGGTGAGGTCACATAGCATTGGATATTAACAAAAGCTTACAAAGGATTTCACTAATTATAAACATGTTAGCTTTTCTCGCACATTGCAAATCTAGCATTATCTTTCTTAAGTTTATTAGAAGATTTAAAGAAGTAACCAATTGAACAGTATAAAAGTATCTATTATGGAGCTAAGGGGGAAAAAAGTATCTACGTGGGTGGTCTGAAAAGTTCTCGGCCTAACAATGAAAAAACAGATTTATAATTTCAAAATTATTTTTATTTTTCAACATAATCTTAAGACTAATACATTTAATCCAGCGATGCTCCAGCACCATTATTCTGTCCCTCTAGTGGTTCTCAGTAAGATCTGCAAAATACCCCTCTACAGCTGCAATCACCTCTTGATTCAAAGAAAACCGCTGACCAGCGAGGAAGTTTTTTAGTTTTGGGAAGAAATAGAAGTCAGAGGGAGCCAAATCTGGGGAATAGGGTGGATGTTCCAACAATTCATAGTGAAGATTCCCTTTAATTTTCCCATTTCCAAAACACTTTGTGGGCATTGTCCTAATGAAGGATAATTTCTTTCTTCTGCAAACAGGGTCTTTAATCACAAATTTTTTCAACTAGTTTGGTTAAAAGATCAGAATAATATTCCCCGGTTATTGTTTTACCCTTTTCAAGATAATTAATAAACAAAATGCCTTTGGCATCCCAAACATCGATGCCATGACCCTTGTCTTCTTTGGCACTGAACAACCAGCTTCTGTCCACTGTTTTGACTGCAGTTTGGATTCTGGTGGGTAATGGTGAATCCTAATCTCATCCATAGTAATAAATCAACACAAAATCAGTTTTATTCTTGTTAAAACGCTCCAAGCACTGTTCAGAGACTTTGATCTGTGCAGCACACATCTTGCACAAAGCTTTTTCATTTGCAATTCTTCATGTAAAATGTATCCTACACATTCTTTTGAAATACCTATAGTCTCAGCAATTTCACGCACTTTGACTGGCCGGTCATCCAATAGCATATCGTGCACTGATCAATGATTTCTGGTGTTGTCACACTTTTTTGGACGTCCTTCACGTGAACCATCTTCAAGGCTGGTACGGCCACATTTAAACTCGACAGCCCATTTCTTAATTGTAGAAAATGAAGGAGGAGAGTGCCCATAAATTTTTATGAACTTCAAATGAATTTCTTTTGGTGTTTGACCTTCTTTTACAAAGAATTTTATAACTGCACAATACTCAATTTCAAGGGGGAAAATAGTCATAATTTAAAATTATGAAAATTTTTAAAAATTATTTCTGTTAGTGCATTACTAGTTTTGGTTTCATAATAAGTATTGTCGGCACTTGCGATGTGTACATTATTGATGTTATTTTGTCAAAATGAAATGTGAAGCATTTAAATAAAAATTATGTACTTACTGGGTTTGGATAGTTGTGTTACTTTCAGAAATTTTATTGTGGTTTAAAATTATTAAGTACTGTGTTTTGTGAAGACATTTTCATAACGCTAACGGAGATGACACGTCAGCCATTATACATAACTTCTTGTTTGCCACTTTCATGGAATGCGCATGCTCGCCGAGAAGTTTGATGGGTGATTGACAGCCGACAGAGAGAGCGTTCAGTATCGAGGTGACAGAAACAACAAGAGAGCATTCAGTATCGAAGAACGGAGGTAAAACAAGAGAGCTAATGGAAGTTTAAGAATGCAGGCAGGCAAAATTTTGTTCTTGGGAAATTAAGTTTTTATGTGGCAGTCTGGGGCATATTAATAGAAGATTCTGAAAAAGGAATCGTAGAATTGTGAGCAAGTAGAGGAGTTAAGACTGTAAATAAGTATTGGTAAATAACAGAAAATATTGCGATTGACGTTGTGATGTTCGAGAAAACGCTGATTGAAAATTTCATCTGTCTTAAGGACACCGGATCTATCTGTTATTTCTACTGGAAAAGGAGACTGAATTTAGCAGCTTAGATAAAGCAGTAGAAGAAGGGTGATGAGAAAGGATTCTATGGAAAAAGAAGAAGAGAATCTTATATCTCTGGAAAAAGGTCTTAACAAAGAAACTGACTATGAACATTTTGTTATTGTGTAAACAAGGTGTTTAGTCTAGTGGGCATGATTAAGAATATGTTAAACAAACCAGTAATAGAATGAGTCAAAGAATGGGTGATCTCTAAAGTGTAAGTTTATCTTAAAAGGCCTTGGATCCAGTTAATTCTGTAGTTAGTTGTGTAATTTTATTTGAAGTGTATATATTGTTTTTGTTTTATTAAATGTGGATATTTTGTATTTAGTCAGTGATTTTTTGGATTCTGAAAGAAATAGTAAAAAGTCATTGCACCGATCGTAATTTAACCCTTGTGCATATAAATAAAAACACTCAGAAATTAGAAATAATCGTTATTGAGAAAATCTCATAACAAATGAGGATTGATAATAAATAAATTAATAAATAATCCTCCTCTTTATAACAATTGGTAACAGAAATCAAATCTCTTTATAACAAAATGTTGCAGTCAGCATGATTGATAATTATCAAAATAATTAAAATCTAATTATAACAAAGGGATACAGACAACACTTTGTCTTCCAACAGCTGTATAAAAAAAAACTACTTGATACAATAACTTGTAATTACACATCGATACTTATGACAGATGTACCAACTTAGAAAGAAAAAAAAATCTTGCCAATAGTGTTGCCATTTATGGTCGAGGCTGAGAACTTTTCAGACCACCCACATATTACGGAGCTAAGGGGGGAAAACTGATAAACGAATGCTTACATGATACAAAACAGAGTCTAGCTCAAGTAAATAACCATAAGGCTTCCTTCCTTACAGCAAATTATAGAAACAGGCATGTGGCAGCATGTAAAAAGTATGTTAAACTCCCAAAGTTACAAGTTTCAACTCTGCACAAGAAGAAAAAAATTAACCAGAAAATTTAAACTTTAAAAGAAGACATCTCATATAAATTCAATAATCAGCTACTCTTGGATGAAATCATAAAGTCATCATCTCACAACAGAATTAAAAACTATTCTCCTGAACAAATTTCACTGAGTCCTAAAAAATTTAAAAGACAGCAACATAGCAATTCTTCCAGCAGATAACAGAAATGTCACCATTATTCTTGATACTGAGTACTATGATTACAAAATGATGAAATTACTTAATACAGACACTTATAAGAAATTTGAAAGAAATCTTACATGCAAATTCCAAAAACTATACTCAATAATCTAATCAAAATAACAGTTCATTAGCTTCTGTGTCAACTCTTTTGCATTGCAAAGTGACTCACTGCTACATGAAATTATAATTTTTAATTAAAATATTGTTCAATGTTAATAGCTAAAAATCATTTCATAGTTTCTGAAGTAAGGAATACAAATCTGATACTATACTTCATATTCACTATAAGTGTCATTACACTTTTAGCTCCACTTAAAAGTGTAACAGGAATTACCATATTTTTCTGTGTATAAGATGATACTTTTTTCTAAAATTTTTAGACCAAAAATTGGGGGTCGTCTTATACAAGGGGTAACTGGTTGAAAGACCCACGGTTGCCATGGCAAAACTGCCAGTACCTTGTATCTGTGAACAGGCTTCCACCAATCGCTAGCCTTTGTTAACTCTGTTCGATTGACGTCAATTAACGGCTGATTCTGGAGAAAAAAACAATCAGAATTCTGAAAGCATTCATACGTCTGCACCTCATTGGCAGGGAAAGTTAATGCATTAACAATATTTTGAGCACTAGCCCATAAAAATGTCCGAAAATAAAAAACGATAAAGAAAATGATATGCACAGAACTGAGAGTGATGCATAATTTCTTAATATGTATCTTAAAAATGTTACCTGATTACTAAATATACTTTGAATATTTAAAAAAAATATCAAATGTGTTCTGTTTTATGTTTAAAATATTGATTTCTTAATTTTGGGTTCGAAAAAGTAGGGTTCATCTTATACACAGAAAAATACGGTACATTTGATGCATTTTTATAACATTGGGTGGGGGGGGGGGGGAGTAATGGTGAAAGTTAAATGACTAGAGACTTCATATAGCATCTAAGGAATGCAGAAAAACCTACCGAGGCTTCAGGGATCTGATGTCCGATCCTCACTTTCATGTAGTGCACCCCATTATTGTTATCCACATGGATACTTAATGAACATCAATGGGCTGGCACTTTAGGACTTAGATGATAGAACTGTATTCTGTACTCAAACCAAAACAAAAATGCTTTGTTTTCATCAGGGAACCAGGTTAAACAGCCAAAAGTCAGCTACTGAACAATCTGAATCAGCAAAACTGAACGTGAGCGCCATCCACATAAGAAGTATTAATAAAAGAGAAGTTGAACTTTTAGAACTAACTAGCCATGCTGATATAAGTGCATTAGAGAAACAAAGAAGATTAAAACATGATATTCTGCTAAATAATAAATATAAGATGTTATAATTTGGCAACAAAGAAGTAGCTAAAATATTTAACACTAAATACAAAACTAAACTTCTTGAGTGAGAGGTAATTTCAAGTACAGTGCCATTGAAACATTTTAAAATGGGAAATTGGACAATGAAACTTATGGCAACTGATATAAAGAAAAACAAAACGCTAATATGTATAAGAGAACTAAACAGCAGAGTAGGAAATGATTACCAGGCATACATAAATGTTTTGAGAAAATTTGGATAAAAGAGCAAAGCTAGTAATAATGGTATGTATCTCCTGGATTTCTGTTCAAGACATGAACTAGTCATTATTAATACCATGTTCCAACATAAAGGTGTGCACAAATTCACAGAGAGATGATACAAGAAATGAGAAAAGACTCGCTACGTTATTGTTGAAAGCAATATCTTCATGCAGGTTCAAGATGAGAGCTAGGAAGTGATCACCATTTAGTTTTCAGCAGGATAAAATTTAATATCATTAAAAAGAAAAGAAAAAAAAAGAAAGCATTAATATGAATCAAAGTGAAGCAGCTTTCAGAGGAGAACATTAGACAAAAATAAATAAATCATACAAATATTTTTTTTTAAAATGAAAGAGTTTATTAAATAACAACCAACAAACCTTGAAGATTCATTGGCAGATTCCAAAGAAAACAATGATTCAGCCACAGGCATATGGTGAAGTGGTCTGCAAGGAAAGAAAAATCAGAACTCCATAGCAGACTCAGGAAAGAAACAGTTCAGGGAAAGAAAAGAAGAAAAAAGCATAACAAAAGTTCCTAGCAAGTAATTCAGCATGTGCTCTCAGAGAATACAGAGAAAGAGTAAGAATGCAAAGCAATTTCAAAAGAAGTTGCAACTAGAAGTGAAGTATAGTTCCAAAGTATTGATAGAAGTATATATCAATACTTGTGTTATGTCCCTTTCTATCCTATGATTTTGTTTGTCTTACAAATTGCCTTCGTCTATATTCTTCTAACTTCTACTTTCAAGACATCACCAAAATTTCTACTAATATCTGAGTTATTGTTCCCCACAGTATCCCTAGTATTTGTATTTTAACTGCGCCCTTTGGGATATTTAGTTTAAGATATTTTATACATAAACAGAGAAAAGGAACTCAAATATCTGAAAGTGTAACTATTGCAGTCGTGACACTATTTCATGTTACTCAACATTAATTCCTTAAACTTCCCGTTTCTTAACATTAATTCCCCGCGTGATTAGGCTCGAATGTTTCTAAGCAGTGCATTGGATTAGCGATATCAGACAACTTTTTTATCATTAAACAAAAGGTTTATTATTTCTCTAAACATGGTACATATCAAAATACTCGACTAAATTACTTACACACTAAAATTAGCTTGATACAAGTAGATGGGCTATGATTCGACAAAAGTTACTATGATCATGCCGCCACAAAATTTCATACAAAACATGAAATCACTTAACATGGACAAATTAGATTACCACACACTATTAGATTATTCAACTTCAAGTACACTAACAAAATCATTAACTACTCTAGCACAAACGTATGACAATTCCGATTCTCTACACATCACACTAGGCATTCAAATTCCTCAGGCTACTTGATTACTCAATTCACACTAATCAAACTCAATATTAACAAAACCATTTACTTCATTAACACACAACTATGTCATTAACTTTCCTTTTACAATATAGTAGGCACTCAAGATTCTTAGGACAATTAATTATTCACAAATCATCAACACTAGCTAGCTTACTTTTAACACTCTCTATCAAATTCTAAAGTCCTAATATAATTTCTCCCTAATCACTTTAACAGTTCTGTATTATGACAATGGTACCTATCACAAACAACTTCTAGTTAACATAAGACAAAATTCACAACACCTTTCTTTAGCTTCACTTACGGGCCTTTACCTTCTACTGAACGAACTTGCTTGCATAACTTCTTGCAATTCAAGGCTATATAAACATCTGCGCGGTCGGCTGTACTATCCGAAACGAGGACATCGATATTTTCACAGCTTCCTATGACTCTATGGTATATTTCGCTTTCTACATAGGAATACGGGAATAGCTTTCCCGCTCACCTTCGATCAAGTACACTAACAAAATCATTAACTACTCTAGCACAAACTTATAACAATTCCGATTCTCTACACATCACACTAGGCATTCAAATTCCTCAGGCTACTTGATTACTCAATTCACACTAATCAAACTCAATATTAACAAAACCATTTACTTCATTAACACACAACTATGTCATTAACTTTCCTTTTACAATATAGTAGGCACTCAAGATTCTTAGGACAATTAATTATTCACAAATCATCAACACTAGCTAGCTTACTTTTAACACTCTCTATCAAATTCTAAAGTCCTAATATAATTTCTCCCTAATCACTTTAACAGTTCTGTATTATGACAATGGTACCTATCACAAACAACTTCTAGTTAACATAAGACAAAATTCACAATACCTTTCTTTAGCTTCACTTACGGGCCTTTACCTTCTACTGAACGAACTTGCTTGCATAACTTCTTGCAATTCAAGGCTATATAAACATCTGCGCGGTCGGCTGTACTATCCGAAACGAGGACATCGATATTTTCACAGCTTCCTATGACTCTATGGTATATTTCGCTTTCTACATAGGAATACGGGAATAGCTTTCCCGCTCACCTTCGATTCCTTGTTGTGGCATGAGGATATAAGCCATATCTCTCCACTCAGGAACACCGTGAAATCCACTAGAAAACCAAACTCAAACCACCGCGACTATCCAAACGTTTCTTCTCCTCTGGCAAAAGGCAAAAAGGCCTCAAGCCTCCTTGACTATCTAAACGTCTTCCCCAAAAAAACCAAAAGAGCCTACTCCTTGAAAAAAGCCTTGAGGGGGGAGTTACCCTTTTATAGCTGCTTTCCTAACGGCGCCCTTTCTTACTTCTTTTTCCCGCCTCCTACTTGTTTTCCGTCTGTCTACCAATTGGGTAGCATTTTGCCACCATACGTCATTTTGATCGGCAACTCGTAACGAAGTTTCTATCTGGGTATAGGCCCTAAGCGATATTCCGTTATTTCTCTTGTTAGCCTCTATCTTAATCCTCTTTCAAACCTTTTTCAGAATTCTACTTAATGCTTAATCTGTAGCCTCTTACATAGCGTATTTCATGACTCATTCTTTTATACTTATGCACTTAACTCTTTCATTCTTAATCGCATTACTATATTAATTCTTAGTTAGCTACTTATTTAATACAAATTCCTTGTTTAGTCATAATACATCTTAATACATTCTTTTCTTTTGTTATCTTAACTAAACAATAGACCTTTACATTTTACTCAATTTATACTGGATGCAAGAATATTTTATTAATTAAATTATTCCTTTTATGCAGGGGTTTTTATTTATGTTATTTATTTTTCATGTTACACCATGATAACTGAGAATATTATATTCTCAAGATATCAGGTGTAACACTTGGGAAAAAAAGCTACCAAAAAGCTGAAATGTCGAAAGGCAGCTGGAACACATTTGACTATATAATTAATGGAAATATAAAAGTTTTACAGTGAGTGTGCTGCATAATTCTGGTCTTGTCAGAAGGCTGAATCTAAGATGACTGGAGTAGAGTACATATAGTAGCCATCTATAAAAAAGAGGAATAAAACTGAATGAAAGAATTACAGAGTACTGAGTGCTTCAGCTAAGATTTATGCAAGCATACTTGAAATGAGACTAAGAAAAATTGTAGAAAAGGACAAGCTGAATTCGGATCAAATAGAGATTGATTGTCAGGATCAGATTTATTCTTTAAGCCAAACAAATGAGAATCATGGGAAGACCATATCAAGGATCTGTATTTGAATTCTGTAGATCTGGAAAATGCATATCACATAAGAAACATACCATGAGAATAGCTGTTCTAAATTGGTATTAAACATGATATCAAAATTGCTTTATGCAGATGATGTTATACTTCTAAATAAATCTGCTACAAGTCTGCAAGATTCTCTGACTAAATTGAATAACTGTTGTAATAGATATGGTATGAAGGTCAGCAATAAAAAGACAAAGACAATGAAAATAGGCAGAATAACTGAAAATGTCAACTGTGTTGTGAATGGAGAACCTGTGGAACAAGTAAAACATTTCAGCCACTTATGCACGACTTTTAGTGAAGATGATAAATTAAATATAGAAATAGACAACAGAATCAGCAAAGCTGGTATGGTAGGAAGTCAACTGAATAAATAATTATGGAATAAGAGAGAAATTAGTCGGAACACTAAATTAGCTGTATATAGTTTTCAAACCAGTTTTAACTTATGGACCTGAGAGCTGGGTCAGAAGTAAAACACTTGACCAAAGACTAGAGACCGCAGATATGAGAGTGCTGAGAATGATTATAAGCGTTAACAGATGATATCAATGGCAATGTCATATTAAAAACGAGGATATTAGGAAAGAACTGGACATTGTCAGCATCCAGGAATGCGTTAGCAGAGCTAATCTCAGGTGGTATGGTCACTTAAACAGAATGGGCAAAGAAAGATTAGCAAAACAAGTGTTCTCTGCCAGGTTGGCAGCAAAACGACCCAGAGGAAGACCAAGATATAGGTGGATTGATACGTACAAAGTGCCTTAGACGACAGAAATATAAGATCTAATAATGTTGGAGTCTTGACAAGTAACAGACTGATTTGGAGGAAAATTGTAGATAGGAAGTTAGTAATGATGTAATTTTTTTTTCATGTAGTACTATCATATCCTGTACACCCCTTGAGGGTACATGGCAGGAATTTGATGATGATGATGATGAATGCTACATTTATATGGGATTAAAGGAATATCATAAAGAGCACTATAATGTCCACATTTAAATTAAGGTCAGAATTGAAGGAAGTACAATAAGATGGACTAATGGAAAATCAAGTATAAGCAAGGATGAACACTATATCCACTATTATTCATCATCTATATGAATTCCATTATGAAGGAAAATGATATCAAACCTGATATCAAAACTGGAGATATTTAACTTGCTGTTTGCTTTCTGTAGATGATGTTTTACTTCAAAATAAATCCACTGTAAGTCCTCAGAATTCTCTGGCTACTTTGAATAACTCTAACAAAACTTGGTAAAATCAACAATAAAAAGAAAATGATTATGAAAATAGGCAGGAACACTGAAAACATCAACTACATCCTAAAGGAGAAATCTAAAGAATATGTAAAACATTTCAGGGAAAATTTATAGCAAAGATGACAAATTAAATATAGAAATAGACAACAAAATAAGTAAAAGCTGGTAAGGTGGAAAGCCGAGTGAATATATTTATATGCAATAAGAAAAAACAAAAAGTCAAAACTAAAGTAGCTGTGTGAGAGGTGGAAAAAATTAGGGTGAATTAGATGGCATCAATGACTGCATCATATTAAAAGAATTTGAGTGTTAGTATTCAAGAATGAGTGAGCAAAGCTAATCAAAGGTGTATGATCACTTAAGCAGAATGGGAAAAGAAAGGAAATGAATTAGCAAAACAGATATGTCTGATGTCAAGATGGCAGGAAAAGATGCACACAAAAAAGATCACGATCTAGGTGGTCAGATGTTGCTTAGAAGATCATAATATAAGATCAGACAATATTAGAATCCTCACAAAAGCAGATTAATTTGGAGGAAAATTGCTGATAAGAGATTAATGATAATTTAAATTTTATCATGTATTACTATCATAGCATCCTACACACACACCCTTTACGTTACGTATCAACATTTCATAATGTACTTTATAACTGGAGGTCAGAAAACTTAAAACTGCCATACTGGAAATCACTTTATATACTATAAAACTGTATTGTACAGTGCAACAAAACAATGCAAATATATAAAAAAGTTATCTTTTATATTTGCAAACTGGCAACAAAAAAATATTTCATACTCATTGTCTCCAAAAGAACCAAATAAATTTGCAAGAGTATGCATTAAACAGTATCAAACTGCCACCTTTTCAATCTTGATTTCAACTTGGTTGAAATAAATGAGGAGGGATTAAACACTACAACTTTAAATTACAGCCAGGAACATCCTACACACTGGTCATTGCATGAGTAGGTGCATTGTCTTCCACATGCCAACCAGACTCTTTCAAATCTGGCTGTGTGCGACCTGATTTTATTAGATGCACCTGATTACTACTTATATAATGAAACAACACTTTATTACAGTAGTAAACACTGGTAATAGATCTTCCTTCTGAAATGAATTCCTTATGGATTATCCCTTTGTGATCAAAGAATGAATCACTAAGCATTTTTCTCCCTCTCAGGATTATATGAAACACCCACTCTCATCCTCAGTAAAAGTGCTGCTGAGATAATCTGGTTCCCTATCAGTTTTATGAACATCTTTGCAAGCATTAAATCATGACTTTTTCCATATTTTTCCAAAAGAAAGGAAGTTTGCAAAAGAAACTTCCTTTCTTTTGCAAACTTCAAAAAAAAAAAACTTTTCTTTTTCACAAATCTATGGTAATTATAAACCTATTAATTCCTATCCTCATTTAATTAACTCACTTGCTAGTGTTGTCATGTCAATTAGCAGTCACTGTATAACATACATCCTGTTTCTCTCTCCACCCCCTCTCCTTCCTGATAACACAGTATCACTATAACAATACCCTCCTCCAACTACCAAGCAGAACTAATGGTTATAATTTTTGGCCAAGTCAAGCTAACCAATGCTAAAAACCACTTGTTATGATTTCTGATGTTTCTGGCATTAGTATACATGAAATGCAACAATAGCAGGAGATCTTAATGCTAGAGTTGGAAGTAATCCAATCCCAAATGCTGTAGGAAAATATGGAGAAATTTTCATGAATAACAATGATCAAGAACTATTAGACTTCTGTACTTTCAATAATCTTAAAATAACCAATATTTTTTGTCAAAAAAAATCTATAAATAAATAAACTTGGAATGGCAGAAGAACAAGGAACATAACTGATTATATCATTACTAATCAGAACTAGCTCCATGTGTGAGAGATGTACATGTTTACAGAGGAAGTGAAATTTTTTCAGATCATTACTTAGTAGTCTCTAAAATAGAAATACTAGCAAAATGGAGAAAGGAAATAAATTAAAAAAAAAAAACAACAAGAAATAGAACAAGTATATATCTATTACAAGAAGAAAGCATCAGAATGCTATATCAATCACAATTAACAGATTACCTAAAAGAAGCCCAAATTGGTGAAGATATAGAAGAAGAATGGAAAACTTTAAGAAAGATTATCCATAAAGCAATCTGAAGAACTTGGAAAGAAAAATAAAATATCAGCTATCAGCTCAGCTATCAGCTAACGCCTTTTTATTCCCGTATATACGGGAGTAGGCGAGGCCATTTAGCCCTATCTAACTTTTGGAGACTGAGTGGGCAGTTCAATCTCCACTGGTACCCAATCAGAGACAGATGGCCCAAGGCTATCACTAATTAAGCGGTACGCAGTGAAGAGAGACGGCTCAAATGTGCCGCCATCTCGTGGTTTCTAACCCTAACACAATATATTTAATGTCTGAAATAATGTGGGTTCTACGGTCGATTTTCTTGAGTTTACAGGACGAAAAACCCGAGTTTCCGGGAGGAAAAACCTGCTTGCCCGTGCCAGAGATCGACTAACTCGGGAACCGGTCGAAAAAAGGCTTAGAAAAATTTCCTCTAGTCGCCGACTAGACTCGAAACCAAGACTTCCTTCGTGCGGCCTAGCGCGATGGTGTGCAAACGCCACATCCACTGAGCTACACAGGCTCAAAAATAAAATATTAAAAAGGAAAACATTAAAAATCTGAAACACAGATATAGAAAATGCAATAAAAGAAAAGCAAATAGCATACAAATCACTCCTTCAAAAACATACAAAGGAAACAAAGAAATATAAAAAAACAAAAGAAATATAGCTAAAACCATAGTACAGAAAGCTCAGCAAGATTGAAAGACTAGACATAGCCTACAAAACATTAAGGAAATTAAACAACAAAGAAAGAGATACAGTACAAATCAACATAATACACAAGAAAAGCAATGGATAGAACATAAGAATTTATGGTATGATCCAAATTTAATAACAGAAAATAATAATGAAGAAATCAGTAATGATGTAGAACCAATAAAACTGGAAGAACTAAAAAAAGCAATAAAGGTATCAAAAAACAGAAAATCAACTGGATTAGATGGCATAGATACAGAGCCTTGGAAATATGGAGAAGAATATTTACATCACAGATTCTTAAAATTAATAAATAACTGTTAGAGGAAATGTGAAGTTCCATCAGATTGGTTAAAACCAGAGGTTATATCTATATTTAAGAAAGGAGACAGGGATGATTGTGGAAACTACAGAGGAATACGTTTATTAAATACAGGTACAAAATTTATAATAAAATCATGAATAAAAGACTGAAATATTGCAAACAATGTACTCAGAAGAACAAAACAGTTTCAGACATGGAAGACCATATACAGATAATATTTATGTGTTAAAACAAATTATTGAAGAAAGACAAGAATACAATTTAGAGGCTCGTTTGGCATTTATAGATTATGAGAAAGCTTTTGATGAAATACAGAGGAAAAATTATGGAATATAATGAAAAAATAAGGATATCCATTACATTTGGTACAAGCTATATAAAGTTTATATAAAGATACGAAAATACAGTTAAGGTAATAAATTAACAGAAGAGATTGAAATAAATCATGGTGTTAGACAGGAATGTAGCTTATTTCCAACTGTATTCAATATATATATATATATAATTATGTATACGCGCGTGTGTGTGTGTGTGTGTGTGTGTGTGTGTGTGTGTGTGTGTGTGTGTGTGTGTGTGTGTGTGTGTGTGTGTGTGTGTGTGTGTGTGTGTGTTTACACACACACACACACGCACACACACAATTGATCAGATTATTAAAATATAGAAAATAACAACAAAACAAGGTATCCAGTTAACCAGAAGAACTGTTATCAGTACAATGCTGTAAGCAGATGACCTTCAAAAATCAGTTTTAGAATTAAACAAAATAAGCAAACAATACAATTTAAAAATTTCACAAAAGAAAATTTTCACAAAAGCGTGGTATTTAAATTCAGATTATGTTAGATAAAAAATAGTTATAGAAAAAAAAATAATACAACAGATGACATAGTTTAATTATTTAGGCTGCACAATAACATATCTAAAAGATATAGATGAAAAAAATAAAGAAATTTCAGAAAATCTGTGGAACAATTATTATTATTAAGAGACAGAGACCTCCAGGGAGTTAGAAACCATCAAGGAAGGCCATAACGATTTGCCCCAGCTGTCATACCTGTTCTTGACTTCATTCACACTACTTGTACACACAACAATCCATTGCAATTGTGCACTACTCTATGAGAGAAAAATCAAGCCCTAACCCCCTTCTTGACAGTACCTGAATTTCAGTACATGAAAATTATCATGTACTGAAATTCTATATAACACTTTCTGAAGTTTGTAAGTCTCAATCATATCATCCCCTCTCCATGTTTTCATAATCTGTTTCCACAATCCTGGTATCATTTTTGAGAAGGTAAAGTTAAAACAGTGAATTAACTGTGTTGCCAAGGAATGGCTACCGATCTTGAAACATGACAATGCTAGGCTGCACCTAAACAGATTCAGTTCAACAGCTATCAAAGAAATAGGATATAAACCATAGGAAGATTTTTCAAAGCCATCACAGTAAAACTCTTCAGGAGCTTCTTTAACCTATTCACTTTCTTTTGCATAAACTCTGCTTTAACCGTCTTCATTTCCATAATGGATACTGAGATCAGACTTCTGGTTTTACCTAAACTGGAGATTCATCTCAATGAAAATGGTGAACACATCAAAGCAGATCTGAAAACAGTTTGAGGAGTTTACTGTGATGGCTTTGAAATACAGTCATCCCTCGACTTACGTCCGAGTTCCGTTCCGTCCAGCAGGACGTAAGTCGATACATTAAATCAACAGAGTTATAGGGATTAGGGACTTAAGTGTAATAAGTATACTGTCATTTTAATTTTTAAATCTTATTATAAAGCTGTACTGTGTGTTACTGCCACTATTCCAGTGTGCTTTGTTTATTCCTCGTCTTCTTTGCAAACGCATCATGTACTTTCGTATCCACTAATAAGTAGCATTCAACATTGAGGTCCAGGTCTTCAGCAATTTTGAGAACATCGCTAACTGCAAAGAACATTTTTGCAAGATCCTTCAGTGTAAATTGTTTAACTACCTCTTCCTGTTTCTCTTTTCCCTCTTCCTTTTTCTTGTTTTTCCCTCTCCTGCAACAGTTGTTCTTCCAGTTCGACCAATTCTTCGTTGGTCAACTCTTCACAGGAACTTTCTATGAGTTGAACTATGTCGTCATCATTCACTTTGAGATTCAGATTGTTTGCTAGGCCCACTATTAGGAACTTCCAAAATCATGCACAAACCTTTTTAATGTCTTTTTTTTTTTTTTCATATGCCACTCATACATTGAGAGGTCACTTCATCCCAAACCACAGCAATATTTTTAATAGCATGAAAAATATTAAATGTTTTCCAGAATTGCATGAGAGACTGGTCATTTCCTTCAGTGGCAGAAATGGCTTGTGAAAAAGTTGTGGGTAGATAATAAGCCTTAAACACTGCAAGAACTCCCTGATCCATTGGTTGGATCAATGAAGTAGTGTTTAGAGGGAGAAACATGACATTGAACTTGGTGAAGATCACCGCTATAAGACATGACAGATAACCTTAAGCGTTATCTAGAATTAATAAAATTTTAAATTCTACATTTTCTTTCACGCAATAGCTTTTTATTTCACTAGCATAACAGTTGATTAAGGCATCCTCATACAATTTTTGAGTCATCCGTGACTTCTTATTGCTCCGATAATGACCTGGGAGTATGCTTCCTAATGTTTTTTGTGGATTCTCACTGTGCCATATCATAAATGGTTTCAGTTTATATCCAGCCACATTACCCATAACAGAATCGTAATACGGGCATTAAGAGCTTTGAAACTAGGTATAGATTTTAGCTTTTTGTGGATTAATGTCCATTAGGGAATTTTTTCCCAAGACAAGGATGTCTCATCCATATTAAATATTTGCTGTGGCAAATAATTTTCCTCTGTAATAATTTTATCCAATTTTTCCACAAATTCCTTGGCAGCCTTCTTAGCACTTGCAGATTCCAATCCATTTTCACATTATGTAGCGCAAAGTGCTGCTTGAATCTCATGAACCAACCGGAAGTGTTCAATTCATAGTCATAATCGGGTTCTGCTTTCTCCTTCAACAGTTGAAGAGACTTAGTTCCTTAGCAGTTATAGTCACAGTGCTAAGGGGTATGCACTTTTGGTTCAGGACCTCTATATATAGCCGAAAATGTTGTTTATTCCCTTATGGGATCACGGACATATCTTCAAAAGGACATAAGTCGAGGGATGACTGTAAATGATTTTGAAATATATGGAGAAAATGTATCGAAAATGAGAAAGATTTTATTGAGAAATAGTTATATTAAAATAAATTAGACTTTAAACTATCTTTTGCTTTTTTTTTTTTTTTTTTTTTAAATTTCACTAATCTCTCTCTTCTGGGTAGGAATACATTACTTTCATACATATAACATGAGTATATATTATATGCGTTAAAAATAACAGCAAAACTCATAATAATGTATTAGACAAGTACATTATAAGCATGCTGGTTTACATATAACATTGGTTGTTACAAAGAAAAGAACGGTTGTATTTTCAAATGGAACAAAAATTATTTTGTTTTCTTTCTTTTCTTTCATAGGAATTTGCAATATTTTTTTTTAATTCAAAGTAGTCAATATACAATATGCACTCACTTTTACCAAAAAAAAAACAACTTCAGTTTCTTTCCTGAAAGTACTAATACTAGCTACAAATTTTTACCTAAATAAAGAAATTACCTTTTTAAGAAATTCAATAAAAGGAGCAGATGAAGTATCGAATATTGGATTAATAGTCTGCTGTCCACGGCAAAAAACTTTTACATTCTCTCTTCTTGGCAAAAGATTACTTTCCAGGCTCTTAAAAGAGAAAATAAAATAAAATGTGTGTGTGCATGCAAAAGAAATATATAACAAACTTTTTATTTACAACATACACTTTATTACTTTTTAAATTATTCAGTTTGTAATATTTCACAAGTTCCTGATTTATATGCCTAATATAAAGAAACCATTCAATGAATCCTAATTATTCACTTCTGGATTACAAAGACTGCAAATAATGCTGCTCATGTCTTTTGGGTACTAGTAATGATTTTGTTTCTTTCCTTTAACAACAAACTATCTGGTAATGGTAGACAGATTTCATGTGAAACCACTATCCATCTTATTGGAAATATAATTTGACTTGAAAAAGTTCCATATTTGGTCTCCAGAGCAAGATTTTCAGATTATCTAACCTTTAATCCATATAATATTAACTCTAATGTATTATAGGTCATAACCCTTCATGGGTGAAATTTCACATAAAAGACATCTAATTTCATTAACATCATTTTCACTAGATCAGGTGGAAAACTAGCAGATTTCATTATTGCTAGCTGCTATGAACTTTAAGCAGATCCCCCCCCTTTTTTTTGAACATGTTCATCTTAATAAGCGCAAAATGATATACAATTCTGATATCAGTGAATACATGCTCACAAATGAATAAATCAATTCAGATTTCTTTGAGATTTTATATAACTTTTCTTTAGCAATATAGCGGTGGCCATATTTTCTGAACTAGCAAAATAATTAATAAACGAAACCTGGACACCTACAAAATTAGAACATGAAAGAACACAGAGATATTTATACTTCTGATGTCCTAACTTAGGATTATAATAGTTTTAAGAATTGCGATATCATGCTGAGGTTAGTTTTTCAGGTACATGCGATAGATGTCTCAAATATACCTGAACAAAGAATGCAACCGAGTAAGCTCTAAGAGGATCACTTCTGAATTCTCAATGTGGCAAGAAAGACCCCTCCTAAAATACAGAATACTTTTATAAATTATAAATCATACCCACTTCCAAGTAATATTTTCCTTAAATTTTGTAAATGTGATGGAAGGAATGCAATACTTTTTGTTCGTTTCATTCACTCAGTCCTAGACTTACAATACAGTTCTGTTTTCAGATGATACTGTCACACAACAGAACTCAAAAAAGTCATTACATCAGAAATCACTATACAAAACATGAAGATATGTTAACGATTAATATATCTAAATACAATGTACATATTATAACATAAAATTTCTGTGTGCAGTACTGTACTGTAATAAATAATGAAATATGAGTGGATAGTTTGTCTGCATTTACCAATAAAATTATCAAATGGAATCACATGGAGCAACAGTAATTCTTCAAATCTGCTTTATTAATTGGATGATTTATCAGAAGAGGCAGAGGAGACTAGGTAATCAGCAACAAGTTCTTCAAATTCCTGTACACCATTATAAACAGCATAAAACAACATTGTTAGATGATATACCACTGTGAGGAATGACCAAGTTCCTTGCTGAAGTAATCTGACAATCTCATTTTGACATCTTGTTTCTGGCAGTCTTCATGTACCGATTTGTTACTGAATTATACTATTTATTTACAATTTTTGTGGGTGTTTCTTTCACATCTCATAACCTACTACTTTTCATCAAAATGCATAAAAATTCATCATACAGTTTTTGAATTATCGTGATTTTTCTCTTTGTTCCTTAATTTTTGGAAACCAG
Source organism: Typopeltis vanoorti (assembly GCF_054136105.1). Lineage (NCBI taxonomy): Eukaryota > Metazoa > Arthropoda > Arachnida > Uropygi > Thelyphonidae > Typopeltis > Typopeltis vanoorti. The sequence goes on from NC_143557.1 coordinate 64,583,029, forward strand.
TGTATAAATATTATTTTTTTTTACTAATTTTATTGTATTGAGTACATTTGCTAATATATTTTAATATATACTGTTAAATTAGGATAGCTTTTATTTACAGATACTGATATGGCTTGCACATGTAGAAAAAATATATATTTTATTCAAAAATTCTAATATATTTCATCCAATGGACATAAACATCATCAGGGAGAAAGACCAGTAACTAAATCCAAAACATGAATCATAGATAACTGTATTTTATAGGAAATTACAGTTTAGACTAATATATTAACTAAAATGAATTTAATTAATTCTTCCAATGGTTTGGCAAAGTCAAACTGCCATCATCAGGGAACATAATATATGCATGCACAGAGCACTACTAAGTAATGAGGCTGAAGTATGTCAACTGACACTAAGCCCAAAATCCTGAACAGTGTCCCAAGTGGGTTAAAATCCTTGGTTATTGGCATAAAGTGCAGAGGATGAAATCTTCCCAAATTCAGTCCACAGTTCAGTTGAGATTTCACTATTAGAATTCAAAGAAACAATTGTAAAAGTTTGTGCAGATTAAAAATAAAAATATTAATTATGAATATTTAATAGCAATCACTTTTCAAAACTTGGCAACTGGTATACAATCATATTAGTTAAGATTTGGACGATTTTATAGCATATTATGTTTCAAGGAAAAAGACCAAGAAATTTTTACCTGCTGGAATGAAGAATCTTTGGTTCTAAATAATTGTGCCTAGTGTCAATATTATGAGAAGCAAGACCAGACCTGTCAGATTTCAAAAATGAAATAGTCTTGATATTTCTGGATTATAATCAAAGCAGAGTGGTCAAGTTATTAAAATAGCAAAGATTACGTGAGCAGAGTACTTGATAGACATCTGGTAAGGAGAAAGGTGGTATTCTTTGTAGATAGATGGTAAGAAAGAAGACAGTTTCTGATCTGGCTTAAAGAAAGCGTATGAATTAGCAAAGAATCCATGCTATTTGTTCAGAAGTTCCTTTAAGGTAGGGTACTGAAATTCTTTTCCCATCCGATTGTAGTCTAGTCAATGGATCATAATTATCAATAATTTTCTGAATGGCAGTTTTCCTGTATCCATTAAACATCAGATTGGGGAATCAGAAAAGCACATCATATGAGCTCTATATACAAAACTTCTGATAAATGCCTATCGCCTTCAAATGAATTATAGTGTAAACATGAGTAATGTATCTGCCAGTAAAAGTTCATTTTAATAAACTGAAAACTCAAATTGACCTCTAGGATTTCAAATTATTAAGATATCCAACAATCATCAAGACGGTTGTTGGATTGATGTTCAATAGTGAACTTGATATAGGAGCACAAGGAGTTTATTTTGTTTTAGGAAGTGAAGTAATTCTGACTCTGAGTGGGACCAGACTGCAAAGATATCAATCGCCAAAAAAATGTAGAAATGGGCACGTGATGCCATCAGTGGTATCACATGCACATTTCAGTTGGGTGTGCTGTCATATTGCTTATGCTATCCACGCTGCAAAATTCACATCAATTACACCAGTTTAACCATATGATTGCATTTTTTTTTTTTTTATCGACGTATGAAAGTTTTAAGAGTGCATAGCACATCAGTGTTCATCTTAATTGATCCAATGCAATTAATTGTAGGAAAACTTTGAATATTTTATCTATTAATTGTAATCAAATCTGCATAGAGTAGGGGACAATGTGTTTAAGATATATTAGAAAACAATAATGAAGGCGAATGCTATATTTGGTTGGTATATTTGAATTAACTCAAAGGTGTAAATATAATAGTAAATTTGGAAGAAGAGGCAGAGGCTTACATCCTTCAACTACAATCACACAATCTGCAAAATTCTGGCAGAAAACAGGACATTCAGTATATCGTCAACATGAGCAAAAAAGTTATAAATTATTTATTAAAATCTCATCTATGTCAGTGTTCTAAACACATCAATTCACACTTTGTACGCACAAAACAGATGAAACTCGGAAAACAAATCAGTAACCCATGACAATGTTCAATTGGATTGGTTGATCCAATAACCAATCACAGCCATTGATTTCTGGGTGCTACTGTCTCAGTGCACACCCTGCCTCATCTTCTGGGTGGTTTAAAACCACTAGAATGCTAAGAATTTGATCCACTGCACCATCTGTACATCTGTTTAAAAGGCTCAAAAGTGTTCGTATTTTTGACTGCATACCCGGGCTATTAAACACAAATATGATGCAATGTTTCTGCTTTGAAAAGTGTCCTCGTCATGAAGCATTAGTATATTGTGTTTAATTTTAGAAATCATGCGAAACCAGGAAACAATTAGGGGAATCTTCAACAGGAATAAATGAAAAATTATAATATCAGTGATATTACTATTCGTATACAAGGTTGATGAAATATAGTGTGAAAGAGTTGATTTTCTAGATACTCCATAAAATAATTAGCTAAAGCTGGTGAAATAGAAATACCCATCATTGTTCCTTTGATTTGTTTGAACAACTTGTTCTGCCACATACAACAGCCTACACTGATGATAAATTTAAATAAACTCACAATATCCTCCAGAAAACACAATTTTTTTCTTTTATCTGCACAACCTTTAACATTTGTCCCTTTGAACACTAATGGCGTAATCCTGCCAATTCAGCTACAACCGAAACATGAACTAGTAAGCACATGCTACATAACTCCTTTTATGGTTCATGTTTTGAATGCAATTACCAGTCCTTTTCCCTGATGATGTCCATATTATACTGGATTAAACACATCCCAGTTTTTGAATAAAATTCAATATTTTTTCTACATGTAAGCTGTATAAGTATCAATAAATATATCTAGTACTTGTTCCCTGAAAAGAGTTTTAAAAATGGCACCAATACCTCGCAAAACAACACAGCAGTGTCAATAGTTATTGATAACGACAGCATGGAACCCAGAAATGAGAACCTTTATACTGATGACATAAAGGAAGATATAAATTAACATATGAAATTTCCAGATTAAAAAAAAATATTTGGAATTTGACCAGGGAATTGGATTAAGCAGAATAAATTTTACAAGAACTAAGAAAGGAAAAGAAAAATAACAAGAAACAATAACAGGAAGGAAACTGCAGACATTCATAAGTTATCAATGAATAAAATAATAGCAAGGTAAGTCGATTAAAACATAAGAAAAAAGAACATGTGGTATGGTGATTCAATAATTAAATTTGCACATGATGACAGAGTCACTACATTGAGCTTCCTGGGAGACAAAACAAAGGATATGACAAAGGCAATTAAGAAATAGAAAAGAAATGAGATGGTACTGCTTGTCGGAACTAATGATTTAAGTAGTGATAAATACAGTATGATAAGAGGGTTTGAAAATCTTGATGGAAGCAAGAAAGAAAGAAAAAAAAGTGATAAAGTAAAAATAGTTTACTACTGAGGTACAATAGGAATGATTTAAAAAGGAGGGCTATGTAGAAAAATTGGGTGCGAGTGTTAGGATGTGTGAAGCGAGTTTGATGGTAGAAAACACTTGTATAAGAGTGATTACCTTTAATGGATTTGGCATCAAGGGTGTAGAGAAATTATTTACTAGAATCAGACCTAATACAGAGAGTCAGGGAAACTAGATCATCTTGGAAGGAATGCTGAGGATGTGTAAGTTCAGGTAGGGTGTGCTGCTGTGATAGTGATACAAATGCCAATGAGCAAAAGTTAACATTAGTGAAATCTGGCTCTTAGAGTGTTGGATGTAGTAACTGGAATCGAGCATAACAAGTATAGCATCTTTTAAGAATGACAGGAGAAGGGGGGGGGTACTAATAATGATACTTGAGCCTAGTTAGGGTACAAGCTCATGAAAGCAATAATGGTGATAATGTTCTGTGTAGTAGTCAGTTTGAAGTGGAGGCTAACAGAGAAAATTCACGATAAGAACGAAGGATAATTTATTGAGCTGTTGCAAGACAATTTTCTCAAGAATGTTATATTTAATCACAGCATCAGGTGTGATTAAATCTAACATTCTTTGTCTTCAAGTAGATTCTTTCACATACTACTTGAGAAAATTGTCCTGCAACAGCTTAAATTATCCTTCGTTCTTATCATGAATTTTTTTCTGCTACCCAATCAATATTCAGATAATTCAAGTCACCTATTATAATTACCCCTTTACTACCTATCAGTGCAAATTTGGCTATGCATTTCTTCATCCAAAGCGAATATACCACGAGATCTGTAACAACACACCTCACCTTAAGTTTCATCTTGTTATTAAGAACGTCACTATTTTGCCTCCAGTTGGTGACAGTGACCATGCAAGATTGACCTCGGAAGTAGCCAACTGTGTGGATGTTCCAATCAGGACAGGTTACATGCTAAACTACATATCTGGAAAATATGACAAACTTGGAAGAAAACTATCTTTGGTTCCATAGTATCAATTGTCAAAAACAGTCAGCAATGCACATAAGAAGCTTTGAAAAGATGCTTAAATAATGTGGTATTAATGTGTCCCTAGAGTTCAATTATCAATTAGGATGGGAGTGAATTGGACGTGTGGAAAGCAAAGTTGGAGTATGAAAAGAAATTGGCTCCATAGACTAAAGGCAAGCTAAAAGAATTTTATTATTATGCTGTAAGTAAAAGAAAGAATGTGGAAGAATAGTTTTATTAAAAGCAGATCGTAACCTTATGTAAGAAGCAGATGCAATAATTCGAGTAACAAGTGCTCATTTGCAAAAATCTGTCAACTGGTGTACGTAACATGGTGCAAAGTGCTATTACTGCATAGGATGCAGACATAGAGGTGCAGGAGGTGGTTCTGCAGCTGTTGCATAACCTAAATAAGAATTCAAAAATAGGAACAGATTTGATATTAGCATGTATGTTAAAGGAATGTTCAGCCAAACTGGCTAGGTCTTTGACAGGTATAATTTGAGTCTTAGCTCAGGAAATGGGATGTATGATAATCTCATTGCACAAGGATACAAGGATGGTGCAAAGACTGATCTGTCTAACTATTGGTTTATCAGTATCTCTGGGGTGACTGTGAAGATTTTTGAGAAGTTAGTAAGAACTCGCATATAGAAATGGATGGACAAAAAAAGCAATAATTTGCAAGGAACACAATGGATTTACGAAAGGTATACAAACTCATACCAAATGAATGCTTGGGGGGGGGGGGGGGGGTATTCTGTTGATATTCTTTTTGAAGAGCTGAAGATTGCAGCATTTTGGGAATAATTTGTGTATAAAAGGCTGCTAAAAAACAGGCAGACAGAATGAAAGACAAATAGGAGTACAGTGTTCAGTGAGTTAGGTCAACTGTAAATGGCTGAAAGACAGTTGTTGCATATTACTGTAGATTTACAAGAAAAGGGGAAATGATGGATGCCAGTTCTTCTGACCAGCAGCAATGGATATATCTTTAGAAAATGCAAAACTAAAACTGACAATCTGTGAGACAGTGGTTGGAGGGACAGTTTACAATAGAGAGTTGGCACAATTAGCTGAAATAACCTCTTTTGGAGAGCATAATGAATTGATATACATCTGGTGTATTACCTCCAAGATATTCACAGACATGGGATTTATATCACTGAACAAATGAAAAGTACAGTCTTCGGTGAAACAGGAGAATGCCAAGCTTGTTTAGGAAATTGAGAATGGTATGAAAGTGATACATTTGTACCAGGAAAGGTCAGAATAAGTATTAGTCTGAGAAAAGAAAAATGGTCTTGACTGATGAGTTTGAGCATAATCAAAGGTAAGGGAAGAAGAATCAAGAGAAAATGAGAACTTTTATTTTTTCTCAGAAACAAAAAAGTGGTAGCACTCCTTTTTTTGAGAAAAGACAAAATTATGTTTGCAAGTGCTGAAGGTGATTAAGTTGTCATAACCACACTAAAAATGGTATGGAGATTAACATTTAGACACCACTTGTAGAAGATCTTGAAGCTTAAGATGTTGCACTGCACAATTTAAAATTGAAGGAGTCTTCCTAATGGAAGAAGACAGACCATGAAAAAGTTAATGTCTTAGAAACTGAAATTATGATGTATGACCATATTGGAGACCTGACAAATACTAGATTCACATGGATGAAAATTGTTGATAGGATGCCTTTTTTTTTTTTTTTTTTTTTTTTTTTACAGCATTTTAAGACACTTACACCTTCCAGGGATGCCCCCTCCCCTAATTCTGCCTATTTGTCATATATTGAAAACTTTCACTTGCATCAATTTATAAAACTCCTTTAATATCTTAAAAGTTTCTATCATCATTTCCCCTCTTTTCGTCCTATCAACTAAACTTTGTAACCTGAAAACCTTCAGCCTATCCTTGTAGGGAGTATTCCAAAGACCCATTACCATCTTGGTCACTCGTCTCTGAATCCTCTCTACTACCTCCAGGTTACCAAGAAACCCAGGTGACTAAATCGGTGTGCAGTAATCGAGATGTTGCCGAATCATAGCCTTAGAAAGAGGGATAATAACTTCCCTATTTTAACTTGTTAGCATGTTTTTCAACATCCAAGTAATCCTTTTAGCCTTTTTACCAACTTTTGCAATATGCCCTCTGAACTTCAAATCTTTGTCCACAATTATCCCCAAGTAGCCAGCCCCATGAGTTTCCTAAAATCCAATACCATCAATATGATACACCATATGGAACCTTTTCAACCCGAAGTATATAACTTTACATTTTGCAACATTAAATTGGCAATCATTATCATTTGCCCACAATGCCAATTTTGTTTAAAATATCTCCATAAGTTTATCAAGGAAGAACCCAGTAGAAATGAAAAATTTATAATCGACTACACCATCATAAGCAGATCTTACTGGAAGTATACAAAAAACGCAATAGTCCATAGAGGTCCTGAAATAGGCAGTGACCACTACTTATTAGTATTGGAAACGATCCATAAAATAAAAGTTGAAAAATGTAGAAAAAGTAACAAGGGAATAAATGTTAAGATAAAGAACTACAAACTAAAGAAAGAAGAAACAGCAATTGAGTATAAAAGTAAAACATAAGAGAAGATGAAAGAAATAGAAAAAGAGATATGAATATGAAGACCAAGATGTAGAAAGCCTATAGTACATGTTCAAAACACTTCTTCTAGAAACAAGCAAAGAAATTTGTGGTGTATCATTAAATAATAAACAGAAGAAACATAAAACATCCTGGTGGACTGAAGAACTAAAAGAAGAAATTAAAAAGAAAAAGCCATTATGGAAGAGATATATAACATGAGTCTGTATAAATTATACACTTTTGGTAGAAGTTTTCTTTTATATGCACAAGTGCAAGCTGAATGGCATGTAACTCCACTGTATAATTACTGCAGTCTGGTGGGATCTGATTTGAGATAATAATGTCAGGAAGCACAGCCAAGAGAGGTGTTAGTTCTTGAACTATCAGTACAGATAGGTAAGAAATCAGCGTGTGCTGCTCTGTGCGTGCATTAAACAATTGCAGGTAAATGGATGATGGGATATAAGATTTCTGTACCTGACAAAGTGAAAGGTTGCAGGATGGTGTGCAAACCTGCCATGAAGGAATGCTGTTATGTTTAGTGCAGCTAATGTTGTCAACATTTATACTAACAGTTTGCACAGTTTCTTTAATACGCACACCAAAAGGATGTATAGCAGTTTGATGTGTGTGATATTGAGCTTCCCAATGCAGAGAGAAGATACTATTCCATGTAGAGTGATCTGCAAGAGATTTTATTTTTAGTACGTAATTAAGAGACAACTGTTTCCATCGAAGTGATAGAGCCGGTTCATTTGCTTCTACATAGAGACTTGGAGTGGGTGAGGTGCGAAAGGCACCAGTAGCTATCCGTATACCCTGATAACGGATGAAATCCAAACATCGTAGGTTACTCTCTTGCCGAACAATAGACTTGGGACCCATAATCCAGCGTTGAACGTATAAGTGCACAATAAAGATGGAGCAATGAAGATCGATCAGCACTCCACCCAGTAGAGGATAGAGTGTGAAGGAGATTCAAAGTTCTTTTGCATTTTTCCTCTTAGTTGACGAATGTGTGCTAGAAATGTGAGTTTTCTCTCAAAAATGAGTCCCAAGAACTTGGTTTCTGTAGTCACTGGAATAATAGTATGTCCCATTCTTAGTTCAGGATCTGGGTGATGAGTGCGTTTTCGACAGTAGTGTACACAGACACTTTTTTCTGTTGAATACCTAAACCCATTATTTAGAGCCCACAGAGAGACATGATCAATTGCTTGCTGAAGTTGTCTTTCAATTACCCTCATGTTACATGAGTGACAGTAAATTGTGAAGTCATCAACATATTGAGCATTGTCTACAGTGAGAGGAACCTGTTCAATGACTGAGTTGATTTTAATAGCAAAAAGGGTTACACTTAAAGAGCCTTGGGGAACACCTGTTTCTTGAAGATATGGTCGAGATAGCGTACTTTCCAGTCTGATTTGGAAAGTTCACCCGGACAGAAAGTTTTTAATAATTATAGGGAGGTGTCCTTTGAGAACTAGGTTATAGAGGTCTTTTAATATGCCATATCTCCAGGTTGTGTCATAAGCTTTTTCCATGTCAAAAAAAACAAAGACAAGATGTTCTTGTTTCAGAAATCTATCTCTTATTCAAGTTTCTAACCATACTAAATGGTCTAAAGTTGATCGATGTCTATGGAAACCACATTCTGTATTGGAAAGAAGACTGTTGCTTTCTAAATACCAGAGAAGTCTGGCATTAACCATTTTCTCTAGTATCTTAGAAAGACAGCTGGTCAGAGCAATGGGTCAATAATTATTTGCTTGTGTTGGATCTTTTCCTGGTTTTGGAATAGCAATGACAATTGACTTATGCCAAGAATTTGGAAACTCTTCCTCTAAAAGTATTCTATTGTATAATAAGAGAAGAAGATCCATAGAAGATGATGGTAGATGATTTCTCATTTCATAATGGATGTCATCAGGTCCTACTGCACTAGGGTGAGATTGTAGGAGAGCTCTTTTTAGTTCCTCCTTGACAAATGGCTGATTATATGGCTGAAGAATGTTGGTAGAAAAATTAAGTCTTTGTTTCTCTTGTTGCTCTTTCAGTATTAAAAATTCCAGAGAATATGAAGCTGTTAGATTTTAGCAAAAGTTTCTCCCAAAGTATCTGCAATAGCTTTGGGATCAGCAAGAACACTTCCGTTATAGTCTAAGGTGGACAAACAATGTGTACTATATCTGCCTTTCTGAATTTTATCCCATACAATTTTTGGACTGGTTATTTGATTAACTGATGTAATATATTGGATCCATGATTGTTTTTGACGATGACGTCTCACAAAACATGCTTTGGCTCGAACATGCTTGAAAGTTATTAAATTTGATGTTGTGGGGTATCTACAAAATATGCTCCATGCTCTGTGTTGATCTTTTTTGGCTGCCTGACATTCTGGGTTCCACCAATGCTTTGGATAGACTGGAAATTGAGATGTTGTTTTTGGGATGGAAGTTGTTGCTGCTGGATAATGCATTCTGTTATATATTTTACAGCTTCATTGATAGGTGTTTGACTGATGGCATCAGCATTAAATTTTGCAAGATGTGAGAAAGCGTTCAGTCAGTCTGGTCCATTGTCCATATAGGTATCCGTGTGGGTGAACATAGTTCCTGTGAAGACATTGTACAAAGAACAAGAAAGTGATCACTTCCATACATGTTCTCTTCAACATCGCACATGAGCAGTGGAAGAATGGAAGGGGAACAGATTGCAAGATCAATTGCAGAATATGAGTGGGTAGGCATATGGAAGAAAGCATTGAGTTTATTATTTAGAAGGGAAAGGTCATTATTATCAAGAATTTTTTCAATGATTTGACCTCACCTATTAGTGTTGGCACTACAAAGTCCCCCATCAAAAGTATGGGTTCAGGCAGTTGCAAGATAAGGCTATCAAGATCAATTTCATTTAACTATGCATTTGGTGGTAAATAAATTGAACATACTGTAATAAGGAATCCCACAGAGAAGCGAATCGCTACTGCTTCCAGAGAATTATTCCAGAGAAGTTGGACCTGATGGAAAGGAGTATGACTGCCCACTAGGATAGCTACTCCTCCATGAGCAGGACCATCTCCAGTTCTATCCTTACGTACAACAGTGAAATTCCTAAAGGTACGGTCCTCATTGGGTCTTAAGTAAGTTTCCTGTAGACAGAAATAGAAAGGTTTGTGTTTCTGCAACATCTTGATATCGTCAATATTCTGTCGATCCCAAGACAGTTCCATTGTAAAAATTTTCCTATTGTTTTGAATTTATTGACTTGTCTGGTTTTCGAGAGGTTGAGGGCTTACCTTTGTCAGATTTATATTTATCCACTGTTTTAGGGAAGTATGGAGGCCAGTGTCCATCTCTTCTTATTAGTTGACACATTTAGCTTTTTTTTCACAGCAAGATTTATTTTCATGTTCTTTACTACCACATCAAGCACAGGTAGTAGAACCACGATAGGCAGTTTGGGTATGTCCATATCTTTGACAATTAAAGCATCTCAGCGGGTTAGGGATGTACATTCCAACAGGACAGCTGAGATACCCTGCTTTTACATATGTCGGAGGCCTAGGTGTATCAAAAGTAAGGATGATGTTCTTGGTTGAGACCAGGCAACCATCCCTGCGTATCAGGATGCACCTCACACCCATCACATCTTTAAGCTCTGAACATATCTCCTCATCAGGAACCTCAAGGAGATCCCATTCTGATATCACTCCTCTACTGGAATTGAGTGTTCTGTGAGGTGTTACTGCAATTTGTTATAATTCACCAATTGTCGTTGCTCTCAGTAGTTTCTCAGAATGTTGTTTGCATATTGTTTCCATGAAGATATCACCAGAACGCAATTTCTTGACAGTTTTGGGAGGTCCTGCCAGTCCTAAACCTTTTGGATAAAGAAGGGTGACATTTTCCCAATTGATTTTTCCTGTTGCATGAATGATTGAAAAGGTTGGTATAGTATGCCCACCCTTTGTAGGTCTCTCCTTGGCATTTTGCCAAGAATAGTCGATTCATGCTGAAGGGGAGAAAGAAATGAAGGATGTACGAATTGATCGCCAAAATGCGAATCACATGCTTTCTTGTCTGTCGCTGTACTAGTAGTAGCTTGATTTTTGTTGTAGCTTTCTTGCATTTTTTTTATTATTAATTTGTATAATGGATCCAGTACAGTCAACAACTTCTGTTATTAAATGTTTCAGTAGCTATTGCAAAAGAATATTGAATAATATGCTGACATTCTGCAAAAAAGAATCGTTAAAAGGCAGTCTCCTTGTCCCCCTTTCTCAAGTCATAAAATGTGCAAGTGCAATTGCGGGCATATCGGGGTCGACTGTTAAAAGAATTCGTAGGGAATCAAAAGGTGAAGGTAAGTCAAAATTTAAATCTCCTAAAAAAAGCGTCAGAGAAAGAAAACCATCGAAACCATAGCTTTGAATGATTTTTATGTAGACATTATAAGAACAATGCACAAATTTTATGTGGTCGAGAAAAGTGTACCAGCTGTTCCAAAATTGATTCCTGTGCTTAAAGAAAAAATTAATTTTCCTTGGAAAAGAGAAACTTTAAGAAAAATACTTCATGAAATCGGATTTTGTTTTAAAAAATCCCAGAATAAAAGGAAACTTATCATGAAGCGAAGTGACATTGTTTTATCTAGAACGAAGTATTTGAGAGCAATAAGACGTTTCAGGGAGGAGAAAAGACCGATTGTGTATCTAGATGAAACTTAGATTGATAGTAATTTAACTTATGGAAAATGTTGGCAGTCTAAAGAAGAATGTGGAGTGCTACAAACTGGAAATGCCTCACGGCGCATGATAATTTTGTGTGCGGGTCTCAAATTGGTTTTTTACTGAATTCAAACTTACTATACAAAGCCAATTCAACTACTGGAGATTACCATGGGTACTGGATTACCAATTCTTATGGATTGGCTCTCTGCAAATAACATTTCTCATTCCCCAGATATGCAAAACATTAAATTGCTTAATTTAGTCAAAAGAAACTCTGCCCACAGCTAAACTACTTAAATACGACACAATGCTCAAAGAGCATGGATTTCTAGCTTTGAGGCTACCACCATATCATTGCGATATTAATCTTCTTCTTCTTCTTCTGCAGCTTCTCCCACTTAAGTGGGGTCACTGTTTATTATGAGTCTCCTCCACACCTTCCTGTCTTGGGCTGTCGCCACATCCAAGTTCTTCATCTTCAAGTCCTCTTCTACCAGCTCCCTCCATCTCTTCTTTGGCCGCCCACGCTTCCGCCTTCCTTGCACATCCATCTGCATGACCCTTTTTCCCACATATTCGTCCTCCCTCCTCATCACATGACCAAACCATCTCAACCTTGCCTCCTGTATTTTCGCTCCTAAGTTCGTAACTTTCACTGTTCCCCTGACATAGTCATTTCTCAGATGATCCTTTCTGGTCACACCGCACATCCACCTAAGCATTCTCATCTCTGCTACTTCCATCCTGCTAATGTTATTTTTCCTCAGGGCCACAGTTTCTATAGCATATGTCATAGCTGGCCTCACTACTGTCCTATAAATTTTGCCTTTCAGATTGATCGGCACCCTCTTATCACATAACACTCCAGCCATCTCCCTCCCGTTCCTCCAACCTGCTTGTATCCTGCATCCCACTTCCTTCTCACCTCCTCCATCTTCTTCCACTGTCGAACCTAAGTATCTAAAGTCTCTCACCTTCTTGATGACATTTCCTTCCAGCTCCAGGTCTGTCTCCTGGCCACCGCCCACTGCGCAACACATATACTCTGTCTTACTTCTGCTCAGTCTCATACCTCTCTCTTCCAGTACTTTTCTCCATCTTTCCAGTTTAGTTTCTGCTTCTTCTCTTGAATCTACACACAGCAAGATGTCATCTGCATACAGCATTGTCCAAGGTGCATCTTCTCTCACCTCCTCTGTTACCACCTCCATCACAATATTAAACAGAAATGGACTTAATGCTATCCCTTGATGCAAGCCAACTGTTACTTGAAAACTTTCTGTCTGTCCCAAACAGGTCCGAACACTTGTCTTCACATTTCTGTACATTTCCTGCACCAACCTGACATATTTCTCCGGCACCTTCTTCTCCCTCAGACACCTCCAGACTTCTTGCCTTGGCACTCTATCGTATGCTTTCTCCAGATCAATAAATACCAGATGTAGCTCCCTTTGTTTCTCTCGATATTTTTCCATCATCTGTCGTAACCCAAAGATAGCATCTGTTGTTGATCTACCAGGCATGAAGCCAAATTGTTCCTTTGCAATCTCCACCTCCTCCCTCAATCTACCATCAAGAACCCTTTCTAGGATCTTCATTGTGTGGGACATCAACTTTATTCCTCTGTAATTTTTACAGTCTTGTGCATCCCCTTTACCCTTGTAGATGGGAACAAGAGTACTCTCCCTCCATTCCTCGGGTATATTTTCCTGTTGGCAAACTGTCATGAACAGGTCCCACAGCAGGTCAATTCCCTCTTCCCCCAGTGCCTTCCATGCCTCCACTGGAATTCTGTCGGGGCCCACCGCTTTTCCATTCCTCATCCACTTCATGGCCTCCATCACTTCCATTCTACTGATGTTCTTCAGAAGGCTGCCCATCTCCTCTGTGAGTCCTTGCATTTTCCTCATTCAGAAGTCCCTCAAAGTATATTTTCCATCTGTTTCTTATGTCCACATCCATCCATAATACTCTTCCTTCAGCATCTTTGATCTGCCTCACATGTAAAAATGTCCTTAGCTGCTTTATTTCTACATTTCGCTAGTTGGTAAATTTTTCTCTGTCCTTCCTTTGTTTCTAATTGATCATACAGATCTTGATATGCCATGGCCTTCGCCTGTGCCACAACTCTCTTGGCTTCTTGCTTTCTCTCTTTGTACACCTCTCTGTCCTCTTCCACACTTGACTCATCCCACTTCTGCTTTGCTGATACTGGGGATATTGACATGTCGAAACTTTTTTAAGCTTTCAGAACAGGCGATTGAAAGTATTACAGTTGAAAACTGGGGAAAATATGTATTGGGACAGAGACGGAATTATCAAAGAATTATGTGAACCTTTGGTGATCAGTTTAAGTGAAAATGATGGCGATTCGGACACCGATTCAGATGACTCTGAAGATTAAAAGAATTTGATAATGGTATTTTTTTCAAACATTTTTTTGCATGGGTTTGTTAAAAGAGTCACAACAAGTCATAAATAATTAATCGGTTTAGGACATTAAAGTGTCTCAGTTCTCTCAACTGCAAATTTAGAATATCTAAGTTCATTTGAAAAAATTTGTTTTTCTGTATAATTATTTTTATTTTATAGAAAACTATCTTAAAAATAAACTTAGTTAAATTTTTGTTTTATGCTATACCTTTTTAATTTTGTTAATACTCTACGTACATATTCCCAACTGTTATACAAGCAAAATAGTTACACTTTAACAGCAATATTCGTAAAAAAAAACCTAATTTTCTGACCTGTAATAATAAACAAACTCATCCCAGAAGACAGATTAGTATCCAATATCTTTTGTTTCTTACTTCAGTTTCCATATGCTTGTGTCTATATTATCAGTACTTGGTTGGGACTTTGTTAGGGTCCCTGAAATATTTGAGGATGAAGAATTCATATTTAAGGAATTTTTAATTTGGCGGCAGAGCTCCCCACCCACCATGGAGCCACACATGGACACCCACTACTTGGCAAGAAAAGACTGCGCTAAGGAGTGGAACGCCAGGGCTACCCTGGATGCAATACCGGCACTGCAGCAGGTCTAGGATCCTGACCCCGGACCGTAGGGTGAGAGACTTACTGAAACATCATTGACCCTTGCAGGAAAGCCCACTAGCCGATTGATCCTGGTTGGGGGCCATCCAGAACCACCCATCTTGTCTTAGCAGGGGCCAAAGCAGTGCAAGACTAAAAGGATCCCCCTTTCCGGATGTCCACGGGTCGCACCGCACGGCAAACACGGCAGCAGGGCGTTGGGATCCCAGTGATGATGGTCTGAAAAAAGGATAGTGAAAAAGACTCAGGAGAAGTAGAGCAAAGAATACGGGAAGAAAAGCAAAGAAAAAGAGGAAGAATGAAAAGGGCCATTACCATCACTGGGATGTCCCCTCCACCAAGAACAGGTGCCCCACATGGCAGAAAAGCAAGACTAGACCGAATAAGAAATCAAACTATAAGAGACAACCTTCAAGTTGCAACTCTGAACCAATTCATAACACAAGCCAAAATGAGATGGTTTGGACATCTTAATCGAATGGAAGACAGAAGAATAGCAAAAACTGTATATGAAAGGCCAGAAAATAGGAAAAAGAAACACAGGCAGGCCCAGGAAAAATTGGCAAAAGGAAATTAAATAAAAAGTGGAAACGCAGAGAATTAACTGGAAAGAAGCAAAAGAATAAACCTTGGACAGGACAGCATGGAAAATCTCGATGCTTAAAAGCATAAGGGACAAAGAAGAAGAAATCATACTGCAGGATATCTACATGACCTTTATCAGGATATTTACTGCTCTCTCCCCAGTTTTGAATCATCAGCAAACAACTGAATATCTCCTCTTAAATCTTTCCCTATGTCACTGATATACAAATTAAAGAGGAGTGGCCCTAGTATGGAATCCAAAGATACTCCCACTAGTCACCATCATTCTCCTAGATTACGTTCCACCATATACAACTCTCTAGTGCCTATCAGCACCCCGCCCCATCCCCATAGTCTCATATCCGTTACCATTTGCTCAAGCTTTTGTAATAGTTTTCCATGTGATATTCTGTCATATGCCTGCCAAAGTCTAATAGTATCGTGGTGTAGCCATTACCTTTATCCAATTTTGTTGACACTTTATTATGTGAATTAGATGTGAATAAGTTACTCAGATGGGACCTACTCTTCACAAAGCTATGCTGCCCACTATAGAGTATCGCAACCCTATTTTACCTTTTACCAACTTTTCGATACCTTAACAACCATTTCTGATATATTAAAATCCCTTTACTTTTAATATATCAGAAAGTTTGCTACCTTTGTCTTGGAGCCACTTTTATGCAATAGTACTATCTTACCCACTTTTCACTCCCTTGGAACCCTGCCACAGCTGAAACTTAAACTGAACAATCTCATCAGAGGCAATGCCAATTCTCTTGCACATTCACACAGTACACTGGCTGATATGCCACCTGGTCCCACTGCTGTGTTCACATTCATATTTTTAATATGCTGAGCACCTCCTGTTCTTCTATCTCAATGTTGATACATGTGTCTGTAACATCAGCAATGTAAAATCGTCCCTTATAACAGATGATACAACTTTGCAAAATGATCACTCAGCAACTCAACTATTTCTTTTAGTTCAGTCACCTTACTACCATAAGCAAAGTCATCCTACCATAGTCATTTTTCCTGTTACTTGCTACATAATGAAAAAATTCTTTTGGGTTTATTTCGGCCTGTTTGGATAATTCTCTCTCATAGTCTGATTTGACCTTTCTTACCATACTAGTCACCCTTTTTGCTTGCACTTTGTACTGCTCATGAGTATGCTGATACATTTTTTCTTTATATTTCCTCCATAATGTTTTCTTTTTTTTTGCAGATGTTGCTTTATATCCCTACTCATCCACTTTATTACAACTTGGCTTATCCTCCTAACCTTGGGTATGCAGTCTGATATTGCTGCCCTCAAGCAATCTTTCACCACTTGCCATACATTACTGCCATTCTTTGCTTATAGCTTCTCAAGCCATGGCACTATTCCAAGATTACTCTTGAGTCTCTCATAATCACCAACCTTATAACAGAACATAAATCCCTTCTTGACAGAGAACTTCACATGTTTGACAACTTCCCAGAACAAGACCACATGATCACTGTCCCCAACAGGAAACAGTGTCTACCTTAGTTATGGATATATCTTCTGATGCTATTATCAGATCCAACACTCTCAAACCCCCTTCTCTCTATAACACGTTGTTTCATCTAATTATCCCTTAGCAGATATAAATTCCACTTCCATCTTGCCATATCATAGAAATTTGTACATTTGCTCAGAATAAATATCTGGAAATAATGATGATATTTCATCTTATATGAGGTCTGCGCAGTTAGACTAGTGGCTGTGCGCTTCACAACCATATGCCTTGGGAAGGAGTGTCCTAGGTTCAATTCCCGTTGGTGACGTGAGAAGCTGAAGGATCTTCCTCAGTCACAGCCAAGTTAGCCAGTCTTGGGTGTGGACAGTAGGATTTTTTTCCCCAGTTTATCCTGGGATTTTTCATCCCGCAAAGCAGACAAACCAGGGTTGAGAACTCAACACTGCGGACATGGAATACACCGAGGCATAGGGCTGACCACCTTATCTTGTGAACAGTTTGAAGTCTGATGATTAATAAATCCTCAACACCACAAGGTAAAAGAGGGAAAAGGAAGATGAGTTGAGATGAGGCTTCAATCCACTTAACCTTCATAATGTGATTACATTCCTTCTGAATATTTTCTGTCAGTGCTTAGTTCATTGAATAATTTTTCATATTACTTCACACCTCAGAATATCCTGCTCTTCAGTTTTATATCAACTTTATATCATCTCAGATTTCTTTTATGCTTTTTTTTTCCATTTTTAAGTTTCTTGAAAGGTTTCCAAAACATTATGCAACCTTTGTGATATTTATTCTCTATATTCCTCTCAGTCTTTCAATAAATAAACTTTAGTTTATTTATTGAAATTTAGATTTCAATATGATTTCACCTTCCTGAGATTGCCTCTTTAGCATCATAAGTCTTTTGTGAAGTTTGGCTTTTTCTGCCTTTGTAGACAACCACATGCCTCACTGGCTGAATCAATGCTGTATTTAGGTTTGTTTGTTCAAATTCATTTTTTATTCAACAGCATTTGTATGTTTGAGGTTACAATTCATGAAAGTTACTCAAATTTGTTTACTCAGATGAAATCTAAATGGCAATCACTCCCAGTTTCAAATTTCCTTATATAAGAGGGTAGTCTGAAAAGTTCTCAGTCTCGACCATAGATAGCAACAATCGGCAAGATTTTTTTTCCCCTAAGTTGGTACATCTGTCATAAGCATCCGTGTAAAATTGCAAGTCATTCTATCAAGTAGTTTGTTTTATACAGCTGTCTGAAGCAAAAGTGTTGTATCCCTTGAAATAGATAAAATTGAGTATCGTGCGGTTATAAATTTCTTTGTAAAAGAAGGCTTAACGCCAAAAGAAATTCATTCAAAGTTCATAAAAGTTCATGGGCACTCTTCTCTTTCGTTTTCGACAATTAAGAAATGGGCTGCTGAGTTTAAATGCAGCCATACCAGCCTTGAAGATGATCTACGTGAAGGAAGTCCAAAAAGTGTAACAACACCAGAAATCATCGATCAAGTGCACAATATGGTATTGGATGACCGGTGAGTCAAAGTGCATGAAATTGCTGAGATTATAGGCATTTCAAAAGAACTTATAGGATATATTTTGCATGAAGAATTGCAAATGAAAAAGCTTTGCACAATATAGGTGCAGCACTTTGATCAAAAACGCACTCGCATTAAAATCTCTGAACAGTGCTTGGAGCATTTTAACAAGAATAAAACTGATTCTGTGCGTCGATTTATTACTATGGATGAGACTTGGATTCACCACTACACAAGAATCCAAACAGCAGTCAAAACAGCGGACAGAAGCCAGTTGTTCGGTGACAAAAAAGACGAAGTCGGTTCCATCAGCAGGAAAGGTCATGGCATCGGTGTTTTGGGATGCTAAAGGCATTTTGTTTATTAATTATCTTGAAAAGGGTAAAACAATAACTGGGGAATATTATTCCGATCTTTTACCAGACTAGACGAAAAAATTGGTGAGAAAAAACTTGGTTTGCAGAAGAAAAAATCATCTTTCATCAGGACAATGCACCTGCCTACAAAGGTGTTTTGGCAATGGGAAAATTAAGGGATCTGCACTATGAATTGTTGGAACATCCACCCTATTCCCCAGATTTGGCTCCCTCTGACTTCTATATCTTCCCAAAACTAAAACTCTTCCTTGCTGGTCAGCATTTTTCTTTGAATCAAGAGGTGATTGTAGCTGTAGAGGGGTATTTTGCAGATCTTACCAAGAACCAATACAAGGATGGGATAATGGTGCTGGAGCATCGTGGGAATAAATGTATTCGTCTTAAGAGAGATTATGCTGAAAAATAATAATAATTTTGAAATTATAAATTTGTTTTTTCATTGTCAGGCCGAGAACTTTTCAGACCACCCTCGTATTCTTGCATCCTAATCTAGCATGATGATGTCGCAATGGATAATAACATAATAAGACCTTTCGATTTTTTTATGTTCTTCATATGTGGAATTATGCATATTTTGTGTTGGAACCTGGGACTAATAAGATTGGTCCAATACCTGAACATCAGATAATTTTATATATTATTAGCTTTACTCTTTTTCCAAAACATTTCTGTGTGTGGTACTTATTTCTTATTCTGCTGTTTAGATAACCAACAAGAACTAGCTTTTCCCTTCTCTAATAATGACTCCAAAAATTCTACATTTTCCTTCTTCTTCTGGCCAAAATAAGTCACAGCTCAATTTCCCATTTTGAAATTTGCTTACATTTTAAAAATCTCACATAAATAGTTTGCTTATCATGTTTAACCCCCCCATTAAAGAATATGTTTTTGTTATATAATAAAGTAATATTTAAAATATATGTATGTGGTCACATTTATTAATGCAGTTGTTATGCTTATTATTATCAGAACTGTCATGCAGTTAAGCTGTAGGATAACAAAGAAGACTTAAATGTATTTAAATTGTAAACTTGCTTACTGTATGTTTTAATCCTGAGGGATTTACATAGAAATGACATTGCATGTCATTATTGTATGTGTGTCTGTAGTAATGTTCATATGCCATACACTATTACAACATGTGAGTGCTGTAGTAATGGCAGCCATGTTGTCACTAGATTTTGCTTCAAATCTCAGTAATGGTCATGTGCATTAGTAGCGAGTTTTTAAAATAGTGGTCAAGAACACTAGCAAGAGAAAGTAATCAAGGAACAAGAGCCAGAAATGTGGAATAAACTATCAAGTTAATTCTGTGATCTCGAAAAAGATTTTATATGCATCTTTAACTACTCTCCAATGAGGAACTGAAAAGTTAATATTGAAGGATAATGTAATATATCAAGTCTTTGTATATTATGAGAATGTTTTGTGCTTAACGAAAAGCAAGTGATATATGCTAAGGAACAAGATGGAATGTGCAGCAAAGTTCCTTTTATTGCAAGTGCGTTTTGGAAATGCTCATTAAAAAAATGTATTCTTATTGCCAGAGTGATTTTTCTTCAAGCCTATTTCAGCAAAATGAAGAAAAGATGCATTAAGGAAACCTGATCACTAGCAGATATATACAAGTATACTAGAACTTTTTGTACTCTGAAGAATTTGAGATAGACTGTGAGTAGAAATAAATAAAGACAAAGAGGATGGTGATAAAATAAAATGCTACAAAGGAAGTTGACATACAGTCAAGTGAAAGTATAGAACTTTCAGCTGAATGCGTTGTTTAGTGTTTGATATTAACCTCCTGAACTGAACTAATTTAACTGTGAGAGTCAGAGAGTGAAAGACTTTTCTTTGAGCTCATATAGCATAATCCTAGAATGGTCATATAGTTATTATCTGTATTTAGTAAGAATGTGAAGGTTAGATACATAGAATAGAAGAAAGTTTACTAATTGTAATTCTGCAGAAAATATGATCACTTTAGAGAGAGAGAGAATGATTTAATATACTGAACTTTTAGTATCATATATATATATATATATATATATATATATATATATAAAGGTTTAATGACTATTACTGAGAGAAAAGATGAAAAGATATATTTAAAAAAGATACTACTAATTTACTAGTTTCGTTACATGAACATCCTCAGGTATCACAATCAAAGAAGTATATAAAAAATTACAGAGACTTAAAATTGTACTAACAGAACAAGTATAAAAAACAGTAGCGTGTTTGAAAAAAATGCAAGTATGAGTTCCAAACAAACGAATACTACGCGCTGTCGCGAGTGCACCAGTACTGAACAGAAGCAACGTGTGCATCAGAGAGATTGTAACTCAGGCTGTTGTTGATATGAGAGGAATCTAGAGAAATTTCCCTAGATTCAACAATCTTTCTTTCGAGTTCATCGTAGCACACATGGATGTTAGCAGTTTGAGTCCAGTTTACAATGTGCTGGCGGCCTTCGTCTGAGTTAGCTGAAAAGAGAACGTGGCTAGAGAGAGCGCTAGCTCTAGTCCTGTTATAGGAGATATCTCTACAGTGTTCATCCAAATGTAGAAGGATGGATTTAGCAGTCTGTCCATAGTATGGCTTTCCGCAATCACACAAAATCTTGTACGCTCCTGGAAACTGTGTAGGAAGATGTTTCTGTTTATGTTTGCTAAGTAATGAACGAAGTTTTGGAAGCATAGTGAAGCATGTTTTGAAGTTGAATTTCTTGAGAATCTTGGCCAGTTTTGGTGAAAGAGAGCTGATGTAAGGCAAGGAGATGAAGGCTCTTGGGGAAGAGGGATCTTCAGAAGTAGTTGAGTGCCTGGGGGAGAGAAATTTGTCAATTTTCTTTGGAGAGAAACCATTGTTAATAAACGTTTTTTTAAGAAAACGGAGTTCATTTTCAATTTCTGTTTCTTCTGTAAGTAATGATTTGGCTCGGTGGGCTAAAGTGGAAATGAACTCCGTTTTCTTAAAAAAACGTTTATTAACAATGGTTTCTCTCCAAAGAAAATTGACAAATTTCTTTCCCCCAGGCACTCAACTACTTCTGAAGATCCCTCTTCCCCAAGAGCCTTCATCTCCTTGCCTTACATCAGCTCTCTTTCACCAAAACTGGCCAAGATTCTCAAGAAATTCAACTTCAAAATGTGCTTCACTACGCTTCCAAAACTTCATTCATTACTTAGCAAACATAAACAGAAACATCTTCCTACTCAGTTTCCAGGAGTGTACAAGATTTTGTGTGATTGCGGAAAGCCACACTATGGACAGACTGCTAAATCCATCCTTCTACGTTTGGATGAACACCGTAGAGATATCTCCTATAACAGGACTAGAGCTAGCGCTCTCTCTAGCCACGTTCTCTTTTCAGCTAACTCAGACGAAGGCCGCCAGCACATTGTAAACTGGACTCAAACTGCTAACATCCATGTGTGCTACGATAAACTCGAAAGAAAGATTGTTGAATCTAGGGAAATTTCTCTAGATTCCTCTCATATCAACAACAGCCTGAGTTACAATCTCTGATGCACACGTTGCTTCTGTTCAGTTGGCGCACTCGCAACAGCGCGTAGTATTCGTTTGTTTGGAACTCATACTTGCATTTTTTTCAAACACGCTACTGTTTTTTATACTTGTTCTGTTAGTACAATTTTAAGTCTCTGTAATTTTTTATATACTTCTTTGATTGTGATAACTGAGGATGTTCATGTAACAAAACTAGTAAAATCTTTTTTTTTAAATATATCTTGTCATCTTTTCTCTCGGTAATAGTCATTAAACCTTTTTTTATAATATTCCAACCGAGTAAAAATTAATTTTGAAAAAAAAATATATATATATATTTATATACGATACTAAAATTTATATACAATACCGCACCCCCCCCCCACTTGGACACCATGGAGATACCAAATAATAATAACTTAGTTCTAAAAAGAGACTGCACTGCAGCTCTTACTACAGCTATTTTTCTCCATAGATGTACAGAAGCAATAAAGCACAAAGACAATTACAATACTCCTTTATATGATCTGATAAGCTCATAAGAAACATTATTTGGAAAACAATGTTTCATAACAGGTGGAAAAAATTAAATTTGAATCATCAAAGGCCAGATGCAGAAAGCTTACATTCTGCTCATCATGCTTTCTGGTCCCTAGCTACAGCCATTTAGAAACAAGTTCTGCTCTTCCATGCTTTCACTTTTCTTATAAGTAGATAGTATCCACTATAATGCCACCTTTCTTATAAGTAGACAAATTCACTAAATTTCTGAAACATTCCTCTCTTCTATAATATTATTCTGACCCCCCCCCCCCTCTACTTATGCAAAAACACTATCTCATATAAATCTGGCATTCACCTATAAAATATGAATGCTTGTTTGGGGGAATAAAAATATGAAATAAAAACCTGCTTTCAAACTATTGTCCCACTGTTCTCATCTCAGTTTTCTTAAGGAAAGGACATCTTCACAACATGGAGACACTAATTAGTTACTATCAATATGGATTCTACATAACTCACTCTCAAATCCTCAGTGCTCATAGGCATTTGCCTCTAAAAACAAAACTATGATAAAGTGGAAAAAATTGAATAGATGCATCTGACTGGATCTGAAACCAAGGTTTTACCAACTAAGAAACTAACCTATTATATATCTTCTACAGCAGTAAAATATTAATCTGAAGAAGCCAAATTTTTGTTCTGTTGTACATTTTTAATAGTATAAACAAGTTGACATTTGTACTGTTTTATTCATTTTGTGTAGCTATAAAATGAATACATCTCCAAACCAGCATTCAAAATATGTACTCTTTCTCAGCACACATATCCATGACTCAAAGACAAATTGCCATTGAGTATGGTGCTGGTTTGGATAGCATTAATGCAATTTTAAAGAGAGTTAGGGAGACAGGAACCTTTTCTCCTGACAGAAAAGGAAATTGTACATGAAAAAGGAAAACTACACTCACTCAAGATTGTCTACTAGTGAGGAAAAGCAAAATGAATCAAAGATTATCTGCTGTAGACTTAAATAGAGGGATTAATGTTTCTGACATGACATGACAGTTCACTGAAGATTGTTGGAAGGCTATGCAGAAAAAGAAGCTCCAGTGGCTAAAAGTGTACAAAGATTAAACTGTTGAGAAGTGGAAGAAGGTCATATTCTCAGATGAGAGCCAATTTTTTGTATAAGGAGACAGAGTACCCTATGTTCACAAATCAGCAGCTAAGAAGACTGCTCCTGCCTATCTTCAACAAGCTCTAAACACCCGGCTAAAAAATGTTGGTCTAAATGACGGTCCAGGATCGCTTGTGCCTGTCGACGGTATGAGGAAAAGTGACCAATACATAAAAATATTGCAGAAAAGAGTGGTTCCACAGATCCAGAAAGACAAAGGATCTCACCTTCCAACAGGATCTTGCTCCATGTCACACTTCAAAAAAAAGTGAAAGAGTTCCTCAAAAATCACAACATCTAAATGCTTCAGTGCCATATTGAAAAATAGACTTGGAAAATTAAATTGTGATACAAAGAATAACTTAATACAATCCATTATAAAAGTATGGTTTCGAAATGCAGAAATAAGAAAAATGTGTTCTACGTTGGTAGAGTCCATGCCTAAGTGAATTAATAAACTTATTAGGAAAAGAGGAGCACATATAAATTATTAGGTAAAATTGGAGTTTAATTATTGTGTTCATTTTCTTGCAAAATTAAAATTTTTCTTTAAATGCGAATGTTCGGAATAATTTGTTCATTACTGTAACTTTGTAAACAGTATCTATTTCTTCAACTGAAACACCTGCCTATAAGTAATGACAGATGACTTCATTTCTTCCAATTTCCATACCAGTGGATGAGTACTTCAGGGCTCTATACTTTTCACCAACTCTCTCTTCAACCTATACATATACTAACCTTTTCTCAATGACACGAAATCCTACTTAGTTTAGCTGATGATAGCAAGCTGACAAATCTTGCCACACTCCAAGCCTCACTATTCCCAGCACTAATACACCTTTTTTTTTTTTTTTGCCATTCTTCAGTGGGATGAAGATAGTCCTGAAAACGTACGATACGAAGATCAAAACGTCCAGTGATTATTTTGGTTTATATTAAACCGGGGTTTCTCATTTTACATATATTAAAATGTTCTCAATTTAGTAACATGTACATTAATTTAAAATTCAAGATACTACTTACAAGCTTCATCCAAAAATCAGCTCTAATGGAATCAGATTTATCACAGCTGGGGAGCTCTTGAATTGTTGTACATCTATAAGAAATCAGCCAAGTAACAAATACCATAATCACAAATATGCAATGTTTCCAGCATAAAAAAAGAAATTGGAATTGATATTATTATTATTTATAAGCGAGGATAAAGCAGCAGAATAGTTAAGGTCAGCAGTATGCAGAATTTTCCTAAGGCAAGTTACAACTAATATACTATCAACTTGTAACAAAAAATTCAATGACTAAGTACAATAAAATAATAAGAAATCATCACTTAGGGATATGGGATAACTAAATCCTATGAAATCTATCCTGTATAAGAAAGTGATTTTAATTTCTTAACATGTGCCTGATAGATTCTTATGAAATCTGGTATAAAAGAGATTCAGATTTGATCAGGAATGAGCAATTTCGCATGTGCACATGTATACAGTAATCACAAGATACTCAGTAAATGATCATAATGATAAGCCAGCAGCTGGAAAGTCCTGCAAGGACATACAATAAGTTCTATTACGGTTACGCTGGTACTTTTATGTATGTATATATGTGTGTGTGTATATATACACACAGGCACACATACAGTCATCCCTCGAATTATGTCAGGGTTCCGTTCAATCCAGTAAGTCGATAAATTAAATCAACAGCGTTATTATAGGGGTTAGGGACTTAGCGGTAAAAAGTATACAGTCATTTTAATTTTTAAACCATATAAAACTGAAATGTGTATTACTGCCACTATAAAACAGGAGTATAATGACCCAAATCTTCCTCCACAATCACATCTTCATTACCTTCCTTATATGAAGGAGCAGGTTGCGGCTCTTCTGGTGGGACCATTGTTTTTTTTTTGATAAAAATGTCCAATGTTCTTTGCTTATTCCTCTTCTTCTTTTCATCATGAATTTATTCATAGCAAACAAACGCATCATGTACTTTCCTTTCTACTATTAAGTAGCGTTCAACATTGGGATTTATGTCTTCAGCCATTTTGAGAACATCGCTTACTGCAGAGAACATTTCTGCAAGACCCTTCATGAAATGTGAATTGTTTAACTACTTCTTTATGTTTCTCTTTTCCCTCTTTCTTTTCTTGTTCTTTCTCTTCTGCAACATGCTGTTTGACCAATTCTTCGTTAGTCAACTCTTCAGGAGTTGAAATATCATCATCATTCCCTTCGAGATTCAGATTGTCTGCTAGGTCCACTATTTCTTCACTCGATTTACAAAGGTCTTCATTTTTTTTCAAAATTTCCAAAATCGTGCACAAACCTTTTTAATGGCTTTTTTCCACATGCCACTCATTCACTGAGAGGTCACTTCATCCCAAGCCACAGCAATATTTTTAATAGCATGATAAATATTGAATGCTTTCCAGATTTGCATGAGAGTCTGATCATGTCAGTGGTTCTTAACCTTTTCAAAGTCACGGAACACTTTTGATTATAAGAAAAATGTGGGGATCACCAAAAGCATTATGGTTATAAAACTAACAAGAAAAACATGCATGGACTTGCCTTTTAGAAAAATGGAACTTATTTTAATGAGATACTTGAGCTTGCCACCTTTTGTGGATTTCAGCAATATCAGGTCTAATATGTGATATAGCTACCCTCATCTCTTTGTCTATGTCAGTAAAACAAAGTATTCTTATAAGTATCATTTTTCCACAGAAAAAAGAATGAAGGAACATCAGTATTATATTGAATACATGAAACTTCGAAAGTCTGGTCTGCAACAACATAGTATTGACACCAAACACAATATCCGGTGGGATAGAGCTTGTCTTCTCCATAGATAGAAGTTTAAATATGAAAGGCTTTTCAAAAGTTACGAAGTTTTACATCGGCCAAATTTGAATCGAAATGACTCTCTCTCTCTCCCAAAAGTTTGGGAGATTCTTACCTTATGTAATAATCAAAGAAATAGTTTTTAAGAATTATTTAATAATATTTTATTAATATTAATTTCTAGCATGCAGCAACAATTTTTAATTGGTAATCCACAGACTGTTCTGTGCTTTGTATTCCATTCCTTTTAACTGTTTGTTCTACACTGATGATGTACTGTTAATTTCAGTATGAAATATTTGTACCTTTATTTCATTAAAGTTAATTACTGTGGCTATCGTATTAAGTGATTATTTAAAAAAAGCAAAGGAAAATTGGAGGAAAAATTTATGTACCGATATTGAACTGCTTCAGAAGAAACATGACTATTTCAATCTGTATAAGAAAATCAACAAAATTTTCAGAAAATTCAGAAAAAAAGCAAGTAGTGTCTCTGAGAGACAAAAGTGGAAAAATAGTTCTAGAAGAAGAGAATAAAGCACAGATTTGGATAAAATATATAACAGAACTCATCAGCGATACTAGACAGAATCCTATAAATGTAAACGATAACACTGAGGAACCAGCAATTCTGAAATGTGAAATAGAGAATATTATATGTGAAATAGAGAATGCTATAAGCATTCTCTATTTCACATATAAGATCAGGTAAAACAGGAAAGCCAGCGGACCAGATGGTGTACAAAGAGAATCTTTAAAAATAACAGAACCAGATAATGTCAATCTTCTTGAAAAACTGTTCAATAAAATATATGAAAGTGGCAAATTTCCACCAGATTGGCTCAAATCTACATTTATCACTATCCCAAAGAAACCCAAAGCAAAATCTTTTGACAACTTCCAACTTATTAGTGTAATGAGCCAAGCATTAAAAATATTTTTGAAGGTAATTCAGAATCATATCTATAGAAAAAGTGAAGAAACTCTGGTGAAACGCAGTTTGGCTTTCGGAGTGGTTTTTGGTACTAGAGAGGCCCTTTTCTGTGCCCAAATATTGATAAAAAATGCATAGAAAAACAGAAAACTGTCTTTATGAGTTTCATAGATTTTGATAAAGCTTTTAAAAAGGTCAGAAACTAACTTAATAGAAGTCCTTCAACAAATAGAGATAGATGAAAAAGACATAAGACTAATTAGAAATTTGCATTGGAATCAATCAGCTACCAATCAATTAGACAGCATTACCATCCGTGATATTAACACCAAAAGAGGAGTGAGGCAAGGATGTGTGCTCTCACCACTCTTATTCAACATATACTCAGAGGTAATCTTTAAAAAGGCATTGTAAGAATGTTCAGAGGGAATCACAATAAATAGAAAGATTGTTAACAACCCACGATATGCAGATGACACTGTGCTAATTAGAGATAACATCAAGGATCTCCACACTGACAGAGTATACATAGAAAGCCAAAGGATGGGAATAAATATAAACATCAATAAGATGAAATACATGATCATCAGCAAATATCCAACCTCATCAACCTCACCAATGAAACTGACACTCAATAGGAAAACTATCAATCAAGTGTCAAGGTATAAATATCTTGGTTGCTGGCTTAATGAAAGGTGGGATCCTGAAAAAGATATAAAGACAAGGATTGAAGTTGCATGGCAGTCTTTCATGAAAATGAGAACATTATTTTGCAATAAAGATCTAAATATAGATGTCAGATGCCAAATGCTGAAATGTTATCGTGCACTTGATCAATGATTTCTAGTGTTGTTGCACTTTTGGACGTCCTTCACATGGATCATCTTCAAGGATGGTACAGCCACATTTAAACTTGGCAGTCCATTTCTTAATTGTCGAAAACGAAGGAAAATAGTGCCCATAAACTTTGATGAACTTCGAACGAATGTCGTTTGGCGTTAAACCTCCTTTTACAAAGAATTTTATTACCGCACGAATCGTGCAGCACGATACTCATATAAACATCATATACGGATATTGTAATATGTGTATGGCAAATTATTTATTTCAGATATTGCACAATGCCCATATTGCTATTGGCCAATTCGGCAGAAACCGCATGAAAAAGAATTAAGTACGAAATATAAAAATATTACAAGGGAGTTGATCGTAATTTAGGTTAGGAGTTTTTTGTTTTTTCTGAAAATCAAATTGCCCAAAAGAAATGTAGCTTTATTCATAATGGCTGGGTATTATCAATAATGATATATTAGTCACTAATAATTCTATCAGGGGAGAATATTCTAGTCCATTTTGCTCTATGGAGTTGAGACATGGACATTGAATGTGGCAACCATCAAGATGTGGTTGCCATAAAGATATCATGGACAGAAAAAGTAACCAATGAAGATGTTTTTGAATCCATTGACAAAGCCAAAGATCTCATACAAACAATCAAGAAATGAAAAACATTATATCTTGGCCACATCATGAGAAATGGTTCTCATGATGTGGCCAAGATATCTCATGATATGGCCAAATATCAGCTTCTACAAACTTTTGGAGGAAGAAAAAGAATATCTCGGTTTGACAACAAGATGCGGACAGGAAAGAGCAGCATACAACTACTCAGATCAAAGCAAGAACGTAGTTTGTTCGCCAAGATGGTCGTGACCTTCGATAGAAAATGGTACCATAAAATATATTAGAAAACAATAATAAAGGAGAATGCCTTATTTGGTTGGTATATGTGAATTACTCAAAGGTGTAAATATGTGAACCATCATTTATAAGCCATGTAAGAATGGGAAATGTAAAGGAAAGAATAAGTGTGAGTGGAAATACTTTCATTAATGGCAAACATATTAATAATTAATATTTGTGATATGTGTGTCCTATAAGTTGCTGGGTAGAGCGAATAGCATGCAATCCTATAAAGTCAAGACACGAATAAGTAAATTTTGATGGCATAATTAAAAAAAAAAACTTATGAGGAGAGGGAAAGAGATTTGTTTGAAGTATAAATAACTAACCAATAATAAACAACCACTATATACATTTAATAGTTCAGTTAAAAACTATAGGGGAGAGGCTAATCCAATTAACTAATAATGTTGATCATGTGATTCATTTAGGTGTAGCAGGAATGCATGTGGTTTGACAGAGCAGCAAATCATCTTGTAAAATTTGATACGCATGCATGTGTATTTCTATGGTTTATGTATATTTCACCTTGTTTTCTAAGAATTTTCTTTTGTTTACTGAGGCTCAGTATACATTTTACACAATAATAGGATACATAATATCTGATCATCACTGAAATTATCCACATTTTCAAGAATCCTACAATGATTAGTTTTATTTATTTATATATTTTTTTTTATTTAGTGTCAGCAGCTCTTCTGTCTTATCAATAATAGATATCTCACTCATGCTAGTATTTTGTTGTAGATCAACAACTTCTTATAATACACAGAAGTAATCATTTTCATTAAGGAATATATACATTTTTACTATGTCTGTTGTTTTGAAGACTAGAATAAAAAAGTCCCTATATGTTAAAAAACTTTCCAACCTCAACAGATACTATATTGCACAAGCAAGGAAAACAAGTTTGCTTTGTTTATCATTAAATACAGCAAAAAGACATTTAACATCTGTGTAGTATATTTAGGAAGAATTAGTGTAATTAGACAACTCCACAGGCTATGCTGCATGTATGCAAACAGAACAGATTTATTGTAGCAGTAAACATGGAAACTAACTAAACACATTTGTCCTACCATCTGCTTTCAAATTTTCAGTTCCAGAAAATATGTGTAACAGCTGTTTGTAATACAGTCATTGGATACAGAAAGCGCTTAATTTATGAAAGCAAAATGAATATATATATATACACAACTTGAAATCAGTTTGAATTGGATTTGAGATATTCGATATCAGCCAGACACTTAACAAATGCTAATTTTAGAAATAAAATTCTGGCAGAAGAGGTGCAACTAACATGTGCCATATAACATCTTTAACTACATCAGATATAGTGCTAATGATATCATTTTAAATTGTGGAATAAGTTCCTTGAAATTCGTGTGTAGAGGCTTAAGTGCTGTGAGGACATCATGTTGGAGGCTTAATGGATTTTTTACAACACTCAAAAAGAATTAAAATAGAATTAATACTTCCTATATTTTGTCCTAGTCACTAGGACATCTACGGGGATTACAAAAACAATTAATGTAACATGCACACAAATATCATCATACAATACTAAGCCCAACAACGTGGGTGACACTAAAGTCCTATCTAGGTGGAGCGCCCTTCTATCTGGCTAAGATATGTAGATGATGTGTTCTCTATTTGGCCTCATGGCCCAGACACGTTAGACTTCTTCCTCAGTCATCTCAATAGCCTACATCCAAGAATCCAGTTTACTATGGAAAAGGAAAAGAACAATTGTTTACCCTTCCTTAGTCACACGCCTGCCTAATGATACACTTGCCTTCACTGTATACAGAAAATCCACACACACAGGCAGATACATTCACAAACTCTCCAACCAACCACCCCTCTCAACAATATGGCATTATTAAAACTCTTACCAAGAGAGCTCACAATCTTTGTTCCAGTGGAACTGCCCTCACTACTGAGCTTAACCACATACACAGCACTTTCTTCTCCAATGGCTACAGCGAACACAGTATCAAAAAATAATCAGTTCCTCCCCCATTCCCCGTCCTTCTCATCAACAAGATTTTAAAAATGCCATCACCATACCCTACATCCGTGGCACATCCGAAAAAATAGCCAAGATACTAAAAAAGTACAACCTACACACAGCATATAAGCCCCACTGCAAACTTGCTACCCTTATCCGTTCTACAAAAGATCAGCTCCCTCCTCTCTCTCTGCCTGGAGTTTACAAAGTACCCTGTTCCTGTAAGCTGGCGTACTTTGGACAGACAGGCAGATCAGCATCCATCCGCCTGGAGCAACACAAGTCTTACATCTGTAAACACAACTATGGCCATTCAGGCTTGGCTGACCATGTTTTGGACACCACCCACAGGGTATCATGGAAGAAAACCACCATACTCCACCACAGCAAATTCAAGAAAGAGAGACTTTTCTTAGAAGCAGCAGCAGCTCTCAGAAACCAACCAAATCTTAATAAATACGGTTGCATTAAGCTTCGAAGATTTGGGACACACTCATTACCAGAGGTCCCACCTTACATTCCAGGCCACCTACTACCGCCCTTAGAGGGTGCTCCACCTAGATAGGACTTTAGTGTCACCCACGTAGTTGGGCTTAGTATTGTATGATATTTGTGTGCATGTTACATTAATTGTTTTTGTAATCCCCGTAGATGTCCTAGTGACTAGGACGAAATATAGGAAGTATTAAATTCTATTTTAATTCTTTTTGAGTGTTGTAAAAAATCCATTAAGCCTCCAACATGAAGTTCCTTGAAAAGTAGCTGAATCCTTTAAAGGACTATTTAAAAGAGGATCATACTCATGGAACACATTTAAAACTTCTATATAATTTCCTCGATTAGCTGAATCTTCAGATTCATCATGACCTCTCAAAGCAAGCTCTTGCTTAGCCAAATAGAACCATACAGCATCAATCAATCTTTTTAAAAATGTCTTCATTTTTCTTTACCTGTTCATTATGAAGAGTAACTTCAATTTTTCTTTGTCAATGAGAGTGTCAATTCTTTTTTTTACAAACATCTTAAGATTTAAAATGACTGAACATGTGATTAGGAGAGCTCATGTTTTTGTACTGCTGCTGCTGTTAAATGATTTAAGGTCGGAAAATCAATGCTTATCTCAAATGCCTTTCTCTCTCTCTCTGAAGAATAATAAACAAGGCCAACCAAATGTCTTGACAGCATTTCACATCCAGTTAACTATTCTACTGCATTGTATTGAGAAATAGAGAAGTGTGTCATGTATTCAGTTATTGCATCTCTGTGCTTGTCTGTAAATTTGGAAGAGGAGGAGGACAAGGCTTACTTCCAACTACAGTCATACAATCAGCAAAACTTCTGGCAGAAAATGGGACATTTATTGGATTGTCGACATTATTTCCCCTTGTAAATATGGGCAAAAAAGTTATATAACTTGCCTATCACATCACTTAACACATGCAAAACAGATGAAACTCAGAAAACAAAAACTGCAACTCATGACAAATGACAACATTCAGTTGGATTAGTTGACACAATAATTAATCAAGCCACTGATTTCTAAGTGCTATTGTCTCAGAGTTCACCTCCTCACCTTCTGGGCAGTTTAAAACCACCAGAACACAAAGAATTTGACCTGCTGCGCCATCTGTACGTCTGATCAAAGAGCTTAAAGGTGTATATATTTTGAACACACACCCAAGCTATTAACGTGAACATGATGCAATGTTTACATGTCGAAAGTGTCCTCTTCATGAAGCAATAGTATATTGTGTTTAATTTTAGGAAGTAATCAATTAGGCAGTCTTTAATAATATCAGTGATATTAATATTCCATGGATGAGCACCGCACACCTAGCACACCCGGAATATTTGCCCGATATATATATATATATGATGATATTATGTTCAGAGTGATGTGATGGAAGTGAGCTGCCACTTGCCCAAGGTCTCATATTGCAGGACTCTTAAAATTTAGAAAACAAAGTCAAAATCCTTAAAACTAGTGAAATCAGCTTATCTTTTCTGATTTAATCAAGATTATCTGCTTTCATGAAGCAAATGAAAACCACTTTCTTGGACTGCTGCCCCATTAGGCAAAATTAAAATTAT
This sequence comes from Typopeltis vanoorti, assembly GCF_054136105.1. Taxonomy (NCBI): domain Eukaryota; kingdom Metazoa; phylum Arthropoda; class Arachnida; order Uropygi; family Thelyphonidae; genus Typopeltis; species Typopeltis vanoorti. The sequence continues at coordinate 64,616,691 of NC_143557.1, forward strand.
TTTATTTCCAGTTAAAATTGTAAGTATTCTTTTTCAACAGGATTTAACACCTGCAGTTATAATATATGAATAATGAAGAAGAAAGAAATTTGTTGCATGTTTCTTGACAAATCTGTGGGGAAAACAACATGAACAGAATGTTCCAAAGGACAGAAATTTATTGAATGAAGGAAGATGATGAGAATTGTCAGTGAATGTGCACAAGGAATTTTATAGTCCTCTTTTTTCAGGATGCAGTACAATACAGCATCCTTTTTTCAATACAGCATCTAAGAAGGAAATGTTTAAAGGGATTTGGTGAGAGAAAGGCCATCCACTAAATAAATCTCTCTCTTGAATACAATCTAGCTTCCTGAGGGAGATTTTTGTTGCACCACACGAGATGTGAAACATTTCTCCCTATTGAACTGGCTGCCTCTATTCCTCCACCATGGCAGATAAAGAAGTAAAGCTTACAAATAAGCTTTTTGGAGGCAGAAGAGACTAAATGCATGATGTGTTTATGCCAAGATAGGTTGGCTGGTTGGATGATTTATAATTTATTGGTGCAAGGATAGCAAAGATTATACTGCATCATGTTAGCTATACACAAGGTACTAACAAATAGTCATAACAAGATAAATTAGTAAATAAAATGAAAAAACATTAAGTTAAGTGATGAAGCATCTACATATAAATAGAATTTATAATGAAATGTGTTTATATCTATTCTTATCTGCTCGAGTTACGTCCGTTCAAAGATACGTTCATGATCCCATAAGGGAATAAATAACATTTTTGACTATACTTTCGAACAAGAAGCAAGCAAGCGTAAAGTAAAAAGGTTTCTATTTAGCAACAATGCATAATGTGCAGTGGCAACAGCAGCACATTCAGCAGCAACCTCCCTCAGCAGTCAACATGCGTCTTCAACAGTTCCTCTGTTGATTTTGTGTTTGAGAAATAATTATTTGTGTATTTATCGTTAAATATTTAGCAACGTTTTGCACAACATAGCCCTACACATCCAATAAAAAAAAATCTAGTGAAGAATCACAGAAAAAAAGAAGTGAACAATTGATCTTGAAACGAAGTTGCAAGTTATAAAGCAACATGAAGCTGGTAAGCCCATCAATGTGATCGCATATGACTTTGGATGGACTCATTCTACAGTGAAGACCATTTTGGAAAATAGGGATAAAATCATAGAGGCTGTGAAAGGATCGGTTTCCGTTAAGTCGATGATAGTGCCGAAGCAATGACAAGGTCCTATCGGTAATATGGAAAAGCTATTTGCATCATGGATAAAGGGCCTGAACCAAAAGCACATACTCCTTAATGCTAGGATTATAACCGTTAAGGCACTAAGTCTCTTTAACATGTTGAAGGAGAAAGCAGGGCCCAATTACGACTACAAATTCAAGGCTTCTTCCGGTTGGTTAATGAGATTCAAGCAGTGTTTTGAGCTGCATAATGTGAAAATCCATAGTGAATCTGCAAGTACTAATGAGAAGCTTGTCAAGGAGTTTTGTGGAGAAATGGAATAACATTATTATGAGGAAATTTATTACCACAACTACCCTATTTTCAACTACCCTCATGTTGCAAGAGTGACAGTAAATTGTGAAATCAACATATAAGTATTATCTATAGCAGGAGGAAGCTGTTTAAATGATTGAGTTAACTCTGACATTAAAGAGCATCACATACTTGAGACAGGGCCTAGATCATAGGTTCCCAAAGTGGGCGGTGAAGCTTTCGGTGTGGGGGGGGCTATAGTGGGATCAGAAGTGTTTGGGGGCGTTCAGGCGGTCTAGGGGTCGGTGGCTCTTTCTTTATAGAAGAAATTAATAATATATATTTAAAAATTAATTATTTTCGTGATTTTGTGATTAGATAATCATTTAAAATTTAAATATTGCATTTTAATTTATCTTATGCCCATCTTACACGATCAATTTTTTTATCAATTTTCTATTTCAATTATTGAATCATTTGAAAATTTACCATGTCAGATAGAAATAGATGTCAATGAGAAAACAGAGCATGTATATATGTGTGTATAATAGGTTATGTTTACAGTAGCAAATATATTCGTTATATTTCATTTCAAAATATATATAAAATATATAAAACCACTTTTCTAATTGATTTGTACAAAAATAAACCCAATTTTATATAATTTAATATTACGAGTAAAAATAATAATGGCAAGAAAGAAATAAAATCATAAATTTTAGTTAGCACTAACTTATATTGCTAACTAGAGGGAAATAACAAAGCAAATATTATTCGAAACTTATTATACTGTTTCCTGTGGTTATGTTTTGTAGGTTTGTTGTTTATATCTTGTGTAATTATTTTATTTATTAATTATTATTTATAATTATTCGGACAATGTCGTGGTCGGACGAACAAAATGCACTTGCGTGCAAAATAAAAAATTTAACGTGTCATACAGGATATTTTAACTTCTATTTTTTATATATTTAAAAAATGTATTCATTTTTTGCTATTGTAAAAATTGATCGTGCCATACAGGCTTTAGTCTATCCACGCAGCAGGCGAGTCTTAACTAGTAGTATGTCGGTCAACTATTACGTAGGTAATTCACTCAATTCAGCATGTTTTGACAGGATTATGGGTGCTTGCAGTGACTTGTTCAAAGCACGAGTATGATGTTATCGCAAACAAGTCAATGAATGCAAGTCGATTCAGGCTAGATTTCAAATCTATAAATACCAGTGGTTTAGGAATAAGTTTCATTATTTTTTGTGTGCTTTGCCAACAATCATCAGTCGAAAATGTGATAGATAAGTGGAGTCATACAAAGTGTAAATTAAATCTTTTATTTTGTAAATATTTTTGCAAATTTTATTACTTCATTATGTCTGAATATAAGAAGTAATAAGTATTTGAAATATGGTTTTATTCAGTCTGCTACGAACCAATTATTACCCATGTGCTTGATTTGCCAAAAAGTGTTTTCAAATGAAGCAATGAAGCCTTCTAGGCTACAAGAGCATTTGACTAAAATGCATGCTGACAAAAAGGATAAAGATTTGTCCTATTTTCAAGTACTAGAAGAAAAATATTTTAAACGTCTAACTATATCAAAACTTTTTAAGTCGTCCACTAAACAAGATAATGACGGATTACAAGCTTCTTATAATATTTCATTATTAATCGCAAAAGCGGGAAAACCACACAGAATTGGTGAGGAATTAATCTTGCTGGCAGTAAAAGAAGTAATAAACACTGTGCTTCATAAGCCAGCATCAGATATCATCAGAAAAATTCCTTTGAGCAATAATTCAGTGCAAAGAAGAATCGATGAAATGACTGAAGACGTTAAAAATCACTGTGCGATTATTTGAAGACATGCCAATTTTCCATTCAACTTGATGAATCAACTCTCCCAAATAATGAACCACTACTCTTATCATACGTACAATTCATAAAAGAAGAAAAAGTTTGTCAAGAATTATTATTTGCTAAAAATTTGGAAGCGAATACAAAGGGAGAATCTATGTTTAATATCATGAATAAGTTTTTTCAAGAGAAAGACATTCCTATTCGTAATATTTTGTCTACTGCTACTGATGGTGCTCGAGCAATGACAGGGCACCACAAGGGTTTCATAGCGCATTTGAAACAAGCAGTACCAAATGTACTCGCTATACATTGTGCTCTTCATCATCAACATTTGGTTGCGAAAAATTTAAGTGAACGCCTGCACACGTCGCTCCATTACATTATTAGAGTAGTCAACAAGATTAGAAGCAATTCATTGAGTGACAGATTGTTTAGCCAACTTTGTAGTGAAAACTATGAAGATTTTAATCGTTTGCTGCTTCACACAGAAGTTCGCTGGCTTTCAAAAGGTATTTGTCTGAATCGATTTTACAATTTGTTTGATTCAGTACTAGAGTTCCTAGAAAACAGAGACGACAGATTGCGGGCCAACCTGATTACATCCAAAAATGACATCGCTTATTTGACAGACCTCTATAAAATATTTAATGAAGTCAATCTACAACTACAAGGTGATGAACTGAATTTAATTAAAACAAAAAACGTTATAGCCGCTTTTGTAGGGAAACTTCTTCTGTTCAAGCGGAATATGGGCCGAGGGGAATATAGGCACTTTTCAAATTTATCAGCAGTTTCTCTCAAAAATGAAAATTTACTTACATACTGCTAACACTTGGAGGTTCTCCATGCTGATTTCAATGAGCGATTCAAGGATATTCTAAACATGAATATACCAAATTGGGTTCTACATCCTTTTACATGTAAGCACAGCAGGATCATCAAATTTAGAAGTGGAACTCACAGAACTCACAACAAATGAAGAACTAAAAATAAAATTCAAAACTGGATACCAAGAGTTCTGGCTTCAAAAATCAATACCGACACTGTATCCTGGATTATGAGAAATAGTGCAGAAATTTTTAATTGCATTTCCATCTTCTTATTTGGCTGAGCGTGGGTTTAGTGCTGTAGTGAATTTACTATCTAAGAAAAGGAACCGATATTGCATATAACTGAGCGTGGCGATTTATGACTGTTTTTACGAAAGTTGAACCAGATATTAACAAACTTTTAAAAATGCACCAGGCTCATCCTACACATTAATTTGTTATTTTTTCTTTGTATTTTTACTTTGTAAGTTCGAAATAAACCATCTAATACATTTGATGTTTTAATTATTACAATAAGATTCTTACTAATGCAATCTCTTAATTGCATTCCACATTTTCATATTTAAACCATTGTATGAAACTATGCATAATGTTATTCGAGCATACATTTTACAATCGTTACATATGGGCTACGTTTCACCAAAATCGGTATAGCAATAACTGTGTTCAAGATAAAGCACATATTGGCCACTTCTTTTTAAAAATTTAACGGCATAAGCAGTAATGTATCATTAGTTGCTATTTATGTCAAAAATATCAAACGGCTTGAATGCGGAAAACTGTTATAATGGGGGGGGGGGGGGGCGTTACAACATTTGTGTCTTGCAAAGTGGGCAGTGGCCCAAAAAAGTTTGGAAACCTATGGCCTAGATGAACTGCCTGTTCTAGACAATATGGTGGAGATAGAATACTTTCCACTCTAACTTGGAAGAATCAGCTAGACTGAACATTTTTAATAAATACAGGAAGGTGTGCTCTGAGATCCAGGTTATCGAGGTCTTTTAATATGTCATAAGCTTAATAAGCGTAAGTTAAATTTAATTTCAGAAGATACCAAAGTATTCGTTTTTTTCTCTGGGTGTATCTGCTGATCTTTTTTTGAATAAATTTTGAAAAGTGGGTGAATGGGACCATTTCTGGAGTTGTTTCAGGAGTAAGACCATAGATCATGTGACCAATGCATTCCATGATCATAAAGTTCAGGTATGGTGAAATTATCAGATGGTGGAATAGACATGAGTTTGGGTTGCTGTTGATATATATTCTTAACTGATACTAATGCATAAGAGAATCTTAGAACATTGCAGTGGTGGTCGACTTACTTTTTGCATCCTGATATGATATTTTGTGCTGCTTTAACCTTCTGAATTTCTTTCTCATCCTTCTATCTTTGCAATGCACAAGAGTAAGCTCGATGATCTCCCTGACAGTTAACACATCCAGCTTTCTTTGCAGAGCAAGTTTATTGTCATGCTCTAATTTGCTATCACATTAGACGCAGATTGTACGGTCATGACAGGCAGTTTGGGCCTACATTTATGCCATTTAAAGCATCTCATTGGATTACAAATGCACAGCCAAATAGGAAATTCTGTAAAATTCCAACTTCTGTAAAAGCTGATACTCTGCTTTTACAGAAGTTGGAGGCTTAGCCGTATCAAAAGTAAGGATGATGTTCCTGATTAGAACCAGATGACCATCCCTATGTATCCTAACAAGATGTGACTCAAACCTGTCATCATTCTCTAATCTTTAAGTTCTGAACATATCTCATCTGGAACATCAAGGAGATCCCATTCTTATATCACTTCTCTATAAGAGTTTAGTGCTTTATGATGTATCACTGTAACTGCACTCTGTCCACTGATGTAGCCTTCAGTAAAATAGAGTTTCTAGAATGTTTAGACATCATCCTGCCAGTCCTAAACTCTTGAATAGAAAAGGGTGACATTTTCTCTATTGGCTTTACACCTGTTGCATGGATGATGAGAAACACTGGTATATTTATATTAGTACCATATCATTTGTTTCTTACTTTTGTTATCAAATGATACATCTACAATATCAATACTTGGCTGAGATCTTGTTAGGGCCCCAAAACATTTGAGAATTAAGAATTCATAGTCAAGAGATTTTTTGTTCAGTTCCAGTCTCCACCCACAGACTGACAAGCAATAGCTGAGCTCAGGAGTAGAATGCCAGGACTACCCTGGGTGCTACCAGCACCACAGCAGGCCTTGATCCCTGTCTCTGAACCTTGGGATAAGACTCACCGAAACACTGCTGATCCTTGCAGGCAAGACCACTAGCTGACTGATCTTGGCTGGGCAATCCAAGACTGCCAATCTTGCCAAAGTCGCACAAAACTACCAGATCCCTCTTTCCACACAGTGGCAAAGTGTTTTGGTAGTCTGGAAGAAAGGATGATAAAAATAAAAGACTCAGAAGAAGAGCAAAGAATCTGGGGGAAAAAGCACAAGAAAAGAGGAGGGAAAAGGGCCAGTACCATCACTGGGAGGTCCCCTCCACCACAGAGAGGGGGAGACCAAGATAAAAGAGATGTGAAAATCTGTGCAAGAAGAGAATAGTGATTTTGGCTGATGAGCGTCATCAAAAGTGACAGAGAGTGAAGCTTGTTCCTTTTGCTGAGAAATAAGGCAGGATTTAGTAACACATAAATTCACTAAGTTATCTTCGCCTCCACTTGAAATTGACAGAATATCAGTGTTTAAGACTTTGGTCATAGATCTCAAAGCTTGATTCACCTGAGTACTGTAAGGTTTTGTGAACGACAATGATGAAGTGTACTATCATCAGAAAAGCTACAAACAGGATTGAATGTTAGGGAGAGAAGATCATTCATGTATAGGAGAAAGAGTGTAGTTGAAGGCATAGAACCTTGGAGTATTCCAGCACCTATGGAAATACAGGATGAGAAGAAACCATACACCATTAAAAGCAATGAAGCGACCAGAGGGGAAGATGGCAATGCACTCACAAAGGTTAGGAGGCAAACCATAAGATGGCAGATTAGAAAGAGGGCTGCGATATCAGACTTGGTCAAATGACTTGAAAATACCACAGTGATAGCATAAGATGGACCAACCTTTGGACACAGGTATGTAAAGATTTCTCCATATTTTTCTAGCCTGTGTACAGTGGTGGGTAAGGTTAGTGAGGTCTGCTGTAGAACAAGAAAAGCCGAATCCATATCTACTTCTTCTTTGAGTGCCATCTCCTATCGAAGGTAGGTGACCACCTTGGCAAATTTTGAGAGATTCTCAGCTACCCTGAGCAGTCTCTCAGAGTTAATGCCAGTCCACTGTCTGCCAGCCAAGATTTTCTTCATTTTCCTTGTCCTCTTCTTCCATTTATCTTCCCTTTTATAATCAATTGAAGTATCTTATGTTTTTCATTACGAAGTAGGTGACCAAGATATGCAGTTTTCCTTCTTTTTATGGTATCTAAAAGTTCATGTGATTTCTCCATTTGTTCCAGTACTACCTCATTGGACGTTTTTGCTGTCCATGGGATTTTTAACATTCGTCCGTATAACCACATCTCAAAGGCTTCAAGTCTTTTTATTGATGTTGTCTTCAAGGTCCAAGTTTCTGCACCGTACAGCAGTACAGACCATACATAGCATTTAACCAGGCATACTCTAAACTCTAAATTTAAACTACAGTTACACAGTGTTAATTTCATCAAGAGAAAATTTTTTTTTCTTGCCATTTCAATTCTTTTATTTCCATTTCTGGATTGCCATCTTCATTTAACCAGCATCCGAGATATTTAAACTTTGCCACTCTTTCTATTTGTTTTCCATTTAAAGAAAGTGCTGAATTAAGAACTGGTTTCTTGCTTATGACCATGAATTTAGTTTTGGTGATATTTATTTTTAATCCCAATTTTTCACTCTCTTCATTCACTAGTTCCAGAAGATTTCACCATTTACATTAATCCCTTCCTTTCAAGACTTTTTGAAATATGGCTTCTGAGTATATGTTAAAAAGAAGAGGTGACAGCACACATCCTTGCCTTACTCCTCGTTTTGATGTTAATGGAGTCTGTAATAATGTCATCAATTTGAACAGATGCATTTTGGTTTCAATATAAGTTTTAAATGATCCTGATGTCTTTACCATCTAATCCAATTCTTTTTTTTTAATAGCGCAATCATTTTAGAATGTTGAACTTTGTCAAATGCTTCCTCAAAGTCGATGAAGCAAATGAATATTTCCTTGTTTTGGTCAATACATTTTTGGAATAAGATCTGAGAACAGAAAAGCGCCTCTCTTGTTCCCAAACCATTTCTAAAGCCAAATTGGGTATCATTGATGGTATCTTCATATTTTCTGCATATTCTGTTTTGAATTATTTTCAGAAACATTTTGAGAATTTGACTCATTAGGCTGATCATTCTATAGTCATTACAAATTTTTGCATTTGCTTTTTTTTAGGTAGCATGGCGAAAGAGGACTGTAAACAATCTTGAGGGATTATGCCTGTATCGCAGATCTTATTAAATAGCTTTACTAATATATTAATGTTGTCACCTTCTAATAACTTTACTATTTCTGCTGGTATTCTATCTGGGCCTAAGGCTTTACCATTTTTAGCCGAGTTTAGTGCACATTCTACCTCTAATCTTAGAATGCATGGACCTTCCATACGTTCATAAATATTTTCTGGGTTCTGTCTGTTATCAGTAAAGAGTTCTTCTACATATTTCACTCATTCTTGTATTTTGTCATCCTTTTCATATATTATTTCTCTGAAAAGAGAAATAATATCTGTAAAGTTAAGATATTATTTCCCTTTTTATTTCGAAGGATACAGAATTTTCTTAAATATACCTGAGGTCTTTCAACTTTTTGTGTAGATTAAAATTGTCATGCTTTTCCTGTAGAATATTTATTTCTTTATATTTATCATTCATCCAGATTTCTTTTGCTTCTTTGATCTTGCATTTAATAATGTTTTGAACCTCTTTATATTTTGTTGGACTATGATTTTTATATGATCTGCATTGATCCACGAGAGAAAGAATTTCGTCAGTTATCCAATCTTTCTTTTTTACTGCTCTATTAGGACACAAGGTATTGGTACATTTATCTATGAAGACAGATTCAATTTGTCCCATGATTTATCAACTCTCATGATGTGATCATTCTTGATAAGTGCTCTTGATTCAATTTGTTTCTTATCTCTGTGTTTTTTAATTTTCCAAAATCAAGCCTTTTTTGTTGATGATTCTTAAGTTTAGCTTTCAGTCTAAGTTTTAACTCTGCCACCAGTTGGTTATGATCAGAAGCAATATCTGAAATAGGATAGGATAGTTTTTTGTACTCTTTATAGAACTTTGAAATCAGTAATTAATTAGCAAGTAATCAATTTGGTGTCTGACTACATTCCCATTATTATCCTGTGGTGATCGCCAAGTAAACAGCCTTCGGAATGGTAGCTTAAATCATGTGTTTGTGATTATTACCTCCTCTTCCTGGCAGAATTGAATAAGATGGTCACCTCTTTCATTTCTTGTTCCCAGTCCATGTTCGTCAACTACATCTCCACTTCTACCTTTCCCAACTTTAGCATTGAAATCACCCATGATGATGTTAATATCATGCATTTTTGAGTTTTTCATTAGTTCTTTTAATTGATCATAAAATTCTTCGATCTTGGTATCACTCTTGTCAGCAGTAGAGGCATAGACCTGTATAAGATTAACATTTAGTGGTTGACCTTTCAGTTTTAATAATATCATCCTATCTGAGTAGGGGATGAAGCTCAACAGTGACTTATTGACATCTTTGTTTAATATTATTCCAACTGCGTTTTGATGGTTGTTTTCACTACTTCCACAGTGATACATTGTCATGTCATTAACTTGAGTTTTGCCTGATCCTGGCAACCTAACATCACTCATTCCTAAAATCCCAATTTCAAGTGTTTTCATTTCTTGGATAGCATTTTTTAGCTTACCTGCTTCATAAAGGGTTCTGACATTCCAGGCTCCTAGTTTTAATGAATCCATACCAATGATCACTAATTAAATGATGGGTCTCTAGATCTCTGATGCCCTGGTTGACTGAGTAGTCAGCATATCTGTTCTCCAAAAACAGGCTGCAGGTTTAGGAGGAAGGAGAGAAATTTCAATGCCCAGTGTGACACCACCGCCTCGAGGCCTGAAGTGGCTTTAAAAAGTTACACGTTTGGTCCTAGGCAGAGTTTCTGAACTATGTGAAAAAAATTAAAAAAACAGAAAGAAGCTTTGACCACCCAAGATAAAAATGTGCTACAGGTTTACAAAAACGTTTCATGGTATGAGACATAAAATGTAATGAAAAAGCTGGTTGCTGATGGCCTTCTCCATCACTTTGGACAGCATTCAGATTTGTTCTGATACTAGATATTTTAGGAAGACATCTCTAATGGATGCCTCCAGCCAAACTAGATGATCAATCAGTAGCAGAATGATATTTTCAGAAGCCAGACTATTTTGGAAAAAAAAAAAAAAAGTTGTTTCTCTCCAGAAACCATAAAAGACAAGAGAATCATTTTTTTCCAGTATCTTGCATAAGCAGCTGGTCAGAGCAAAATCCCCAAATAACCACCTAGTTACTTATACTGGGAATTTGGATCCTTCCCTGTGTTTTGCTAGTTATCTGGAAATATGCTCTCATAGAAAATTCTGTTGTAAAGATGCAACAGGTGATCCATGGAAGATGTTGACAGATATTTTACCATCTTGTAATGGATTTTATCTGGTTCAATACCAGTTGGATAACACTTAAGAAAAGCAGCTTTCATTTCTTCTTTAGTGAACAGCTCATTGCATTCTTTGGTGCAGTTAGAAGAAATGAGAATTTGTTTTTGCTGCTTTTCATTTTTGGGCAAGGAATTCAGAGAGATAAGATGCCACTGATGTTTTTGCAAAAATCTCCTTAAATGTGTTGGCAAATGTACAACCATTGTGTTCTAAGATGGAGAGCTAATGGAAGTATATCTGCCTTTCATTTTTCCAGATTTTTTCCCCATACTTCTTTGATATAGATGTGTATTGGATCCAGGATTACTTCTGGCTCTGATGATGATGACATGTTTCTTGTTTGAGCTCAAGCATGTTTGAAAGCAAAAATTAGATTTGGAAACCAACCAGATGTTTTAGGAATTACAGTTGTGGCTGCTCCGATAATACACTGTTACATGATTCATTGCTTCACTGAAAGAAGATGAGTTGGCCGCGACAGAATCAAATTCTACTGAGGAAAAGGTGGATCAGTCAGCTTGTTCAATTTTCTGCTATGATGTCCATTATGTAGTACATGGTTGATCATGTAGAAAAGTGTATATCAATGTAAAACGATCATTCCAAATAAGTTGACATCAGGTTTTCCAGTTATGAAAAGGGAGGGTGAATAGATTGCCAAGTTGATGGCAGAGAATGTTCAGGTAGATATAAAGAAGAGAGTGTTGCCTGTGTTAAAGAGGGAGAGATTGTTGTCAATCATATGCTCAACAACTCTTCCTCTAATGTCTGTTTGTGCACTACTTAACAGAGTGATATGTCTACTTAAAATCCTTTGTTAAAAGTAAGAGGGTGGTAACTACAATATGACATCATTAAGCTCATTTTTTGAAATATCTGAGGCAGTAGGAAAGGAGATGCAGAAAATGCCATTGCTCACAAGGATGATAACCCCTCTGTGGACATTTCCATCCCCTATCCTGTCCTTACAGTAATCTTTAAAACAGAAACATCTGAATCCTTTCTTTTAGTGTTGCATAGTGATCAGCATTCATGTTAGAAATTATGGACTTTACAACCATGTTATAAATAACTCTTTTAAATTCCTGACATTTCGATCTTCATATTAAGATCATCATCTGGAGCATATATAAATATACAGGACAAGCTAAGTTACATTACATACAGTAAGTTAGAGAAACACTGATTTGATCATAGGTTAAACAATGATTTGATCATTGCAAGAGCAATACTACTAAAATACAACTTCAAAGCCACCTTCAAACCTCCTGCAAAATTAAAAAGCTAACTCAACTCATCCAAAGACCCACTCCCTCCACTGGCCCACCCTGAAGTATACAGTATTTATTACACATGTAACATACTATATATAGGGGAAACAGGATGCACAATTCCTATCAGACAAAAAGAACATAAACGACACATTAAATATAATAATTATGGTGAAGCTGGTCTTTCTAATCATGCCCTTGAACACCTTACATAGAATTGACTGGAAAAGCACTAGATTGTCTACATCACACCAAAACATGGTATGAATGCAAATTTAAGGAAGCCTCTGAGATTATTATCAACCACCCCAATCTGAACAATAATGATGGTCTAAAAATCCCAAACATATGGAAGGCACATATTCAACCCACGGAACCTTCCTCTCTAAGAGTAACTATAAACAGGACTGTAGTTAATCCAGGATCCTAAATCAAAAATAACAATTGTAACGCTGCAAATAGGACATCATTGTTACTGAAAGAAAACTATCTAGAAGAAAGAATGTTTATTCATGTTATCATAAATAGAATTTAGCTTGATGAGGGGGACTAAATTATTTAGTTTCTAAATAATTTAGTCCCCCCCCAGAGGTCATGCCAGTAGAATAACCTATAATCAAATCATTGTTTCTCTAACTTACTGTATGTAATGTAACTCTCAGCTTGTCCTGTATATTTGTATATGCTCCAGATGATGATCTCAATATGAAGATCAAAACGTCGGGAAATTAAAAGAGTTATAACACGGTTGTAAAGTCCATAATTTTTGGAAACATCTGAATCATTTCCAGTGACAACAGCAGTCCTGAAGGTGATGTACTAGCACCTTATTTGTTTTTAATATGCTTGGACTACATTCTTCTGGACCATCAACACAGAAGATCTTGGTTTTAATATTAAAACATCCACCCACACCATGCAAATAACTGATCTTAGCTTTGCTGATGATGTTGTACTTATTGATACGGAACCAACAAATGCACAAAAACATCTCAGTCTACTAGAGGCACTGGCTAAACTTATTGGTCTGAAGATCAACATTCAAAAGTCCAAAGTATTCTCAATAGGTTGTGAAAACTTTATACTACATATCTAAGGGTTTATTGTTGATAAGAGTAAAGGACTTTCAATACCTGGGATCGTACATCAGCAATACAGAAAATGTAAACAGCTGGCTCTAGTCTTCCATAACAAACTCTGCCCCATCTGGAAATCATCATTAGTATCATTAATGACAAAAATAAGATTATACCATGCAACCAGTAGATCCAATTTCTTGTATAGTTCTCAAACCTGGACAATAAGTACCAAAAAAACTACAAATCTAATTAACTCCTTTGGAACCACGTCTCAGACTGATCCTTGGATACACCTGGATGGACTGCATCACTAACTCTGCTGTGCTAAATCTGGCTAAGCAAGAAACACTCGTCAGTATAATCAAAAAACTACAACTCTGAAGGCTCAGGCATCAACTCACACATTCTGAAGTCTTGCCCTTTTTGGAATCCCTTATCCTGTACAAACCAGAAGGTGGCAAATGTAGTAGAGGAAGACCGTGCAAACAATTTTGGCAATACATATGTGAAACCATCAGTAGGCTGAACTGCAAAACTCCATCTGACATCTACCAGTTAGCCAAGATAGAGAGACTTGGAAGACCATAATTTGCAATATTTAATTTTTAATATAAATCTCTTTTCCCTTTTCACATTGTATCTTATTGTGAATAAACTATGTATGTATCCTGTCCTTATGAATGGAGTAACACTGTGGAGAGTTAGATCATTACTCAGCTTCACTTATGTTTACTTCGGACAGAAATATATTGATTTATACTTCTGTAAGACAACCTTGATGACATGTTTTATCAGAATCCATGACAATTCCATTATACGAATGTTTTCATTATTTCTTTTTGGTAATTCTGTAGCAACAGAACGTGCCCCACACCATAACACCACCTCCAGAACCTTCAGTTGTGTTTACAAGGAAAGCTGGGTTCATTGCTTCATGGGGCTACCACCAAACTTTCTGCTTACCATCAGTACAGAACAAGGTATACTGTAACTTGTCAGACCACATTACTTTTTTTTCCAGTCTTCCAATGTCCAGTCACAGTGTTCCTGACACCACTGTAGATGGTGGGATCTGTGTGGTTGTGTATAAGCATGCAAATACCAATACCGATTCTTAATTACGATGATCAGACTGTCTTATGACCATATTTACTGCCTCTTAGACAAGCAATGTGGGTTATTTTTCCACTGATTAAACAATCGGGATATCTCACCTTTTCGGCTATTTTCAAAATCGTGGCTCCAGCCAGATGGGCACCCACAATAAGTGTCCTTTATTGAACTCCAAAAGAACCTTTGTTTTTCTCACTGTGATTAACACTATTGATGATTACTGATCAGCAGCATTCTTAAATAGTTACCTAGAAAACATGTGGTGACATGTATTTTGCATACATGCTGCATAACTAACGTTTATACATCTGCATAAAGGTTTCTAATTCAGTGGCCGGTATGTGTGGTGGAACCATTTTTGGTATATCTTCAGAGGTAAGTCTATATCAATTTTTCTCTTTAATTTGCTCAGGACATGCAAGATTTTAATTTGCTACTGTTGTTACACTGCTTCTTCGCCTCCTGATATGTGATACATTGCTCTGTTTCTAACTTCTGTATCTCCTTTTATACCTTTACCTCTGGAATACTTGAGAGTAAGTATGTTGGGCAGTTACCTCACAGTTAAGAGCTTGGTATTTAGCTCTTACGGTCATTCTCAAGTTTTTTACTGCCACATCAGGCACAGATGGCAAAGCCATGATAGGCAGTTTGAGAATAACCACATTTCTGACATTTAAAGTATTCTAAGGTGTTCAGGATATAGAACCTTACTGGACATCTGAGATATCCTGCTTTGACAGATGGTGGTGGTTTTGGTTTGTTGAAGGTAAATATAATGTTTCTGGTAGAAACCAGATGCCATCCCTATGTATCAGGATTCTTATGGCTATTATCACTTCTTGGTCATTGACAAAGTAAATCTCTTCATCAAGAACATCAAGGAGGTCCCACTCTGATATTATGCCTCTACAAAAGTTCAAAGTTTTCTGGGGAAATAACTGCAATTAGTATTCCCCCAACAGATGCTGCATGGAGTAGTTTTTCTGACTGTGCTATTGTAGCTACTTCAATAGGGATATCTCCTAAACACAGTTTCTTTACAGATTTTGGAGATCCTGCCAACCCCTCCAAACCATTCTGGATGAAGGAGCGACATTTTTCCAAATGAGTTTATTAAAAATAAACAAATTAAAACCCGACAAGTTTAGTGCGTCTAAGACTTCATCAGGAGTAATGGTACATAAACGTTTTACATAACAAAAGCCTGTTAACGATTAATTATACATATTAGATGCTTTTTATAACTTCTTTCATTCTCAGTTACTGTGTTGTAGTGCCTGCGTGCACGTGCCTTTTTGTAAGTTCCTTTTAAAAATGGCAACGTGACGTTGTCGAAATATCGGAAATATTTATTAAAGTATAATTTAATTTATATTCGGATCTACGTTGTTCAATTCCCTAAGTGATTTAGAAATGCATAACCAACGTATTAGCCTGTCTACGAGAATTTTTATAACTTCACAACTGTTAAATTGATAAACCAGAATACAAATGATACATTCATTACTGTATACATGTTGGAACATTGCTAGTTGTTGCTATCATGTTCTGTGGTATCATGCTTGCTATATATCCTAGGTCCTGGCAGTTAAATTTTTGATAGAAGCAGACCAAACTTGATGTAAAATTAAGCCTTGATTTTTATTGCATAGGGATCCTAAGCATTTGTGAGGCTTCTTTAAATTTTCTTGTGAAATAGTTATTATCAATATATGACATTTTTGTCTGTTGCCAGAGTACTTGATGGACAGTAGTGGTTGTATGGAATGCCAGACCTGATTTATGCTCTCTGTTCTTTTTTTCGCAGTCTTTTACGTGTTCAGACATGCGAATCTCATAGACGCCTGGTTTTTTCATGGGGTGACAGGACTTTGGAAGAAAGATTAATCACAACTTTAGACTGATCTAAATGTTTTTCTTTTTCTTGTTGAAGCAAGTTACACTTTTTTATTAAACTATATTTCTTATGATTTGCAATCGCAGTAGTTTTGTTGGATGTAATTCTGTCAATGCTATCCCACAGGTCAGACAGTAGCAATGTAGCCAATTCACGATGTACAGTAAACGTATTTTGATCTATTTGAAAGCTCTGATCTAGTAGTGGCTGCAATCCGTTCTCTTAAGCGAGATAGTTATGTTTTGGTATATCTTCAGAGGTAAGTCTATATCAATTTTTCTCTTTAATTTGTTCTAGATTCTATTTGCTTTAGCTGAATGGAATGCATGATTAATTCTAACGAAATCAGGTATAATATCACTGTCCTTGCTTTGAATCAGAAATGTTGATCAGTTGATGAAGTTCTTATTTTTAATACATAATTTTTCTAGTTGTGTTACTTTAGACCAGTGGTCACCAAAGTGGTCAATATAACATTGTTAGGGGTCTATTTGGGCTCAGGGGTCAATAGAAAAATATAAGACATCATTGTATGGGTAATATTTAATTCGGTAAACTTGGATTACCTCCATCCTGAATGACAACGCAATCAAGAGTGAATCGTGGGAACAGTGACATGAATAGGATCTGTAAGATGGAGCAAGATCATGAAAATAGTTACAGAGTCCAATCATGTAGGCCAAGATGACGTATTTACCAATAAACGGATGTCGGTGGTTTCGGCGCGGCGAGAGAGGGATTGCAACACGTGTGGTTGCTTATTTACTTATACTTACACGTATTCGATCCCAGTTCTCATTTTTGCGCATTCACATACAAGAGAGCATTAATGTTCTAAAATTCATCAACATACGTATTATAATTCAATCGTTATTCATTCATGAACTAAACTTTTCTATGTTGAAGCATTGAGCATTGCTGGAAGTTTTGTATATCCTATATATACCTATAGGAAGATTGTATTATTGTTATTTTGTTATCTAAATTAAATTTTATATTTTATATATATTAGTTATCTCTCCTATCAAATATGTAATGTTAAGAATCACGTCAAAAACAAAAACGTATCCGTTTGACGTTAAGCCAATATAATAATATACACTATATTACACATACAAGAAACACTAACTATAAAATAATCTAAAAACTCACATAAGCGTCTTTTCTGCTTGTCCTATTATAATTAAGTAATAGTAAAATAGAGGGGGATCGATAAAAAGTAAGAAACTCTTGAAGGGAGTCGACAGTCAAAGAAATTTGGAGACCCCTGCTTTAGACCATAAACATTCACTGTGAACTTCCAGATGTACACGTAGGTTTCTGTGGTTAAGTAGTTCTGTAAGTAGCTTTCGATATTGAGACAACATTGTAATATAAAGAGTTTATTAAAAATGAGCAAATTAAAACCCGACAAGTTTTGTGCATCGTAAGACTTATATGATCACAGGTAATGGTACACAAAAGTTTTACACAACAAAAAGCCTATTAACAATCAATTACACATGTTAGATATTTTTTATACCTTCACAACTGTTAAATTGATTAACCAAAATACAAATCTTACATTCGTTACTATATGCGTGTTGGAACATTGCTAGTTGTGGCAATCACGTTCTGTGGTATCACGCATGCTATATCCGAGGTCTGTGGCAGTTAAATTTTTGATGAAAAAAAATGATGCATTAAACATAAGAACTTCATCAACCGGTTAATGTTTCTGATTCGATGCAGGGACAATGATATTATACCTATCGTTAAAATTAAACATGCATTCCATTCAGCTAAAGCAAATAGAATTCTACAGAAAAACAGAACTAGCTATCTTAAGAGGATGGATCGCAGTCACTAGATCAGAGCTTTCAAAGATAGATCAAAATACATTAACTTTACATAGTGAATTGGCTACATTGCTACTGTCCGACCTATGGGATAGCATTCACAGAATTATATCCAACAAAGCTACAGCGATTGCAAATCATAAGAAATATAATTTAATAATAAAGTTTAACTTTACTTAAATTAAGGGGATATTAAATCCCACATAGTTTTAAAACCGAATAAGAAACTCAAAGATTGGAATCAGAGAGTTTCTTGCCGAATATAGTAAACTATAAAGTATCGGCGACACTAGCGTTAGCCAATGCAAGTGATCCTAGTACGTAGTACAATACCGGACGACTTGTTGCAAAAGTGGGGGGAAGTTCAGATCGCTATTCTTAGGTATTTTCCATAATGTAAAAACACATTTCCTAGGAAATGGATGCTGTTATTACATTATGGAGGGAGGTCACTACCCAGAAATGAAGCTTATTAGCTCTTTATACTTAAGTAAAAAAAAAGTTTAACTTGTTTCAACAAGAAAAAGAAAAACAAGAAAACATCTAGATCAGTCTAAAGTGGTGATTAATCTTTCTTCTAAAGTGCTGTCAAAAATGGAAAAAAATCTCCTTATGAGAGTTTTAATTTTGCCTATCTCCACAGAACATTCCATAGACATCATAGCACAAATTGAAAAAGGAATCTGCAATCTTCCTAGAGATTCAGCCTTATTACTAAAATGTAAATTACCACACAGACACGTGCCTAAATCGGAATTCATAGCTCTTAAAGAATTAAGACAAGATAAAAACACTGTATTAATCAAGGCAGATAAAGGAAATGCAACAGTGGTTATGAATGGTTATGAATTCACGAACATGCAAGAAAAATGAACAATCTATTAGTGGATTCCAATACCTTTTAATCCTTAAGACAGGGATCCCATGTGGCGCACACATAAAATAAAACCAATGACTTGATCAAAAAGTTACCTAACTGGCTAGAAGAATTTAAAAAATCTTTATCATCAAATATCCATTGGTCCCAAGAATTTATAGCACCACCAAAAATTCACAAAAAAAGATATTCCATTATGGCCAGTTGTAGATGGGAGAGACTCTCCGACCTCAAACTTAGTGAAATATTTGTCAAACATGATATCACAACACATTGGAAAAACAGAATCATTTCTAAAGAATAGTTCGCATTTCATTGAAAAGGTAAAAGATATAAATATAGAACCTTCAAGCATCTTCGCAAATTTCGATATAGTCAGTCTCTTCACCAACGTACCTAGAAATGACACAGTGGATCTACTTGGAAATCTATTCCCACCAAACACTGTAGGACTATTCAAACCATGCATGGAAAACACTTTTTTCTTTTTCAAGACAAATATTGAGGACAAAACTAAGGACTTGCATTGGGTTCCTCCCCCCCTCTCTCTCTCCAGCCCTTCCCAATCTGTTTATGAAAAATTTCAAAACTGCATTAAAAACCAAATATCTGGCACATTTACATCGATGATATTTTCGTCGTTTGGTCAGGAATGGTAGATGAGCTGATTGCTTTCAAAGAACATCTGAACTTGCACCCCCATATAAAAAATTTAAAATTGAACTAGAACAACACAAAAAATTACCTATCCTTGTCGAAATAAACGAAGAGGAAAAATAGGTTATCTTTCTCTGTATACGGAAAACCTACCACAACGGGAAGATTTTTAAATGATGCTTCACACCATCATCCATTGCAAAAGATAGGCAAAAATAAAACTTCATGAGACAGGGCATACAATATATCTAGCACACGAATTAAAAGAAATGAAGAACTGCACTACCTGACACAGAACCTCACACTTAATGATTTTGAACCAAAGAATCAAAAAAATTCTTAATACATCTGCAACTCCCTTACTTAAACAAGATTTCAAGAATGCAATCATGCTGCCTTACATCAAAAATGTTACGGACAAAGTGGCTGCGTTGCTCTGAGAGTACAACATAAAAGTGGCTTTTTTTTTTACCTTTACAAAAGGTATCTAGATTCCTACATCCACCAAAATCTCCACATCGCCCCATGAAAAACCCAGGTATCTATGAGATTCATTGTAGCATTTGTAAACATAGGACAGACCGGAAGGTCAGGAGAGATCCGCATGTCTGAACAAGTAAAACACTGTGAAATCAGGTCTGGCATTCCACACAACCACTACTGTCCATCAAGTACTCTGGCAACAGACAAAAATGTCATATATTGATAATAACTATTTCACAAGAAAATTTAAAGAAGCCTCACATATGCTTAGGATCCCTATGCAATGCAATAAAAATCAAGGCTTAATTTTATATCAAGTTTGGTCTGCTTTCATCAAAAATTTAACTGCCACGGACCTAGGATATATAGCATGCATGATACCCCAGAACATGAGAGCAACAACTAGATATGCTCCAACATGCATACAGTAATGAATGTGTTATTTGTATTCTGGTTTATCAATTTAACAGTTGTGAAGTTATAAAAAACGTCTATGTAATTAATTGTTAACAAGCTTCTGACCCACTAAAAATTTGTCAGGTTTTAATTTGTTTTTTTAAATAAACTCTTAATATTACAAAGTGGTCTCAATATCAAAAACTAACTACAGAACTTTATTGAAAGTTTATTTTTCACTTAGTTAGAATATAATAAATTTAGTTTAATCCTTTTATCCAAGTGTGAGCAAACAAAGTTTGCACCTGAAGTATCTTCAGGACTGGAGTAAGGTGGTACAGCACCAGGGCGACCCCTTGCAAAGGTGGAGCAAGATACCAACACTCCTATCTCAGTATCTCCCATAATGCAAAACACATCTCCTTGTGGATATGTCTAATGTTATGCATTAAGGGAAGGGCCACTACCCAGACTAGTTTCGATCTTTATTGAGGTCTCTTCAGTTGCCAATTGGTGTGCCACCTTAAAAAGGTGGCACACCAATTGGCAACTCCTATAGGTAGAGATGACCTTGTTAATGCTTCTGACTGGTATCTCCACTTGGGCCTGGCTCCCACTGAAGAGACCTCAATAAAGGTCGAAACTAGTCTGGGTAGTGGCCCTTCCCTTAATGCATAACATTAGACATATCTGCAAGGAGATGTGTTTTGCATTATGGGAGATACGAATGTTGGTAGCTTGCTCCACCTTTGCAAGGAGTCACCCTGGTGCTGTACCACCTCACCACAGTCCTGAAGATACTTCAGGCGCAAACTCTGTTTGCTCACACTTGGATAAAAGGATTAAACTAAATTTATTATACCTACAGAACTGCTTAACCACAGAAACCTATGCGTACATAGGGCAGAAGGTTTGTCCAAAAACTCTATCTAGGGTGAAGACTCAATTTGAGTAGCAGGAAAATCTAGTTCATTTGCCTTTACAAAGTCTACTTGGATTTACTAATCATTTTTTTGCAAATGTTAAAGGCTGTAGTGTAGAAACTGAGTCAGAGGA
The DNA here is from genome assembly GCF_054136105.1 of Typopeltis vanoorti. Classification (NCBI taxonomy): domain Eukaryota; kingdom Metazoa; phylum Arthropoda; class Arachnida; order Uropygi; family Thelyphonidae; genus Typopeltis; species Typopeltis vanoorti. The sequence goes on from NC_143557.1 coordinate 64,638,317, forward strand.
TGGAGAATTTATCTTGAGTCACTGAATATAACCTGTATTTTTAACTTGGAATACTTTGGCACATTTGTTGGAAAATCAGGGATTGAATAATGTTCAAGGATTTTGAGTGGAATGGAGAATATAGACACTTTTCACCTAAAAGAATAATTTCAGTTATTAGATCGGTGAAAGGATCAAGAGAGTGGCATGGAAAAGAGGTACAGAAATCCCAAAGATCATCCCAACTGGAGTCATCATAATAGTAAAGGAACAGCTAGGAGAAGAACAGTCTGTAGAAAAAGAAACATGGGCAACATTATGGTTGGAGTTGCCAAGAGGAGATCCAATGTCAGTATATCTGCAAGGAGAACTAGTTAAAGAAAGGTACAAGGTGTTTGGAGAGTAATGGAGATTATTATTATTATTCAGATCCCCATGGAGTCAAAAGACTCATCGTGGGAGGTCCTTCCTAGGAAACACAAAGTCTATCAAGACTCATCGCGGTAGGTCCCTTCTAGGAAACACAAAGTCTATCATACCACTCCTTAAACTCATTGACAGTTCTCACCACTATCAGACAATGTATTCCATGGTTTAACCACCCTCCATGCAAAGAAACCACTCCTCACCCTCTTGCTCACAGTTTCCTTCCGAACTTCCAGGGATGGCCCCTTGTCATCACTCCTTCCCGCTGTTCCAAACAAAAGAATTCCCCAATCTCCCAGTATCAACCCTATAACCACCTCTCAACAGTTAAAAGTCTCAATCATATCACCTCTCCTTCTATCCACCAAACTCTGCAGTCCACATTCCTCAGCCAATCCTCATAATTAACATTGTACAGTCCTGAAACTATCTTTGTTATCCTTTGTACCCTTTCCAGTTAATTTATCCCCTTCAAATCTGAGAACAATAGTCTGTGTTCTGATCAGGGTCTTATACAACAGAATGATAACTCTTTTATCTCTGCAGGTCAGCGTCCTTCTCATTATTGCAGCAATCCTCTGTGTTACCTTCACCACCTTTGCAATATGTCCCCTGAATTTCAGGTTTCTATCAATCATCAACCCCCTGATCTCTTATTTACCCTACTTCCTCCAGTATAGCTCTTCCAATAGAGTATGTAGCATCAAATCGATGTGTCCCAAACCTCAAGACCTTACATTTTGCTGCATTAAACCGACACCCCCCCCCCCCAGTCATTTGCCCACCTGTCTAGTTATTCAAATCCTCTTGCAGGGCTACCACATCTGGACTATTACTAATAACCCTTCCCAGCTTCACATTATCCGCAAACAACTGAATATCGCCCTGCAATCCACTGACAATGTTATTGATATAAAGGTTAAATAGGTCTCAGTACTGAGCCCTGTGGGACCCCACTTGTAACCCTCTGCCTCCTTGAAACTGCCCCACCATACACAACTCTCTGATACCTATCGGACAGCCAATCCTGAATCCAGTTGACCAACCTGACATCCAAACCCATGTGCTGCAACTTAAATATCAGTTTATCATGTGGCACCCTGTCAAATGCCTTCGCTAAGTCCAAGAAAATGGCAGTATATGTTTTTCTCTCATCTACTGCTCTTGTAACTTTATTATAAAAGGCTAGCATATTATTAAAACAAGAGCACCCCATAACAAATCCATGGTTGACTCTCACAGATAACATTACCCTTCATCTGCCCAATGCTGTATGTGGTCCCTCACTAATTTCTCCAAGATCTTAACAGCTACTGATGACACACAAACTGGCCTATAATTAGACACTTCCAGTCTGCTACCACCCTTATGCAATGGCATTATCTTACCTACCTTCCATTCCCTGGGCACCTTTCCTGTAGCCAGACTTTCGTTGAAAAGCCAGGTCAAAGGAGCTGTCAGTTCTTTAGCACATTCTCTCAAAACTCATGGTGAAATACCATCCAGTCCCACAGCTTTACTGACATCCAGAATACTCAGTATTTGGAACACACTGTTAAATATTGATTTAAGGTAGTTTATACTTACTTTATACTTAATTGGTTATTTCTTGATTTAATCCTTTGTTATTTAACCTTACTCAATTTTAGTCCTACCAGCTGCTCTATTGTTATGTTGCTGTTTACCCTTCATTATATCTTGTTCTAACCTCTAAATAGCCCTCCTTCTAATTTACTGTCGTGCCCTTAAAATATTAATTCAGAGTTATCTCCTCTTCGGATATTGGCAAAATTTATATTATGCTGTGCCAGCCAACATCCTATAACAGAGGAGACTCTTGTTCAGGGAAATAATTCTAAATTCAAAAGGGATACACACAATAATTAATCTCACGCTAGCGGTGTGCAGATTCAGCTAGCAGTCGTGACTCGAATCTCACTTAAGCAAATATCTAAATTCCTTCCCGCCAAAAAGTTCTATTTCATAAGTGGTGGTTTGAATTCATAATCAGGCATAAACTCAGGTATAAGGTACAAAACATGTTCATTGGAAAACAAAACATTTACAGTTAAGAAAATTCAAATACTCAATGGATCAAAATTCACTCTAAGTTGAGGTTCATACTAAATCACAATGAATCTGAGTATGCTAAATCCTTCAATTACGAAAGGATAAGATTAAGTGTAAGCATAATATTACTAGGATATAATTCCTTTCACAAGTTATTCAGAGAACATGCATTGAACAATTTCATTAATACTCTATCAATAACTATCTTAATTCTAAATTTCATTAAGCAAGCCTAGCCATTCTCAAGCAAAATACTGCCTATCAACAATTCTTGTTTGTTCCACAGGGTCTTGATTAATTCAATCAAATTCTCACTTAAAAGTTCTCTACTAGTGTCCCTTAGTTTACAGTATACACAAATTTCTTATTCTTCTAAGCGATTTTTAACATAGAATGAAAATCTTTGTATTACTAGATCCTTTCAGATTTCATGCCGCCATCTCATGTAGATCTGGATTACCTTACTGTATATTAATCGGCCGCCTTTGCACCTGTCGATGCACTATGCTTTTCTTTTAATCGTTTCCGACTGTGGTGGGCTGTCTATCGCTCCGCAGGAAACTTTCTCCAATGGGACATTCTGCTAAGACTCGATTCTGCATAGGTCGTCATGTCGAGATCAGCTCCACTTGGAAATCTTCGAGCATTCTCAAGAAAAGAACCCGCCGTCCGTCATCACCGTAGTCAATCCACCGCTCTCTTAAGACCCCCCCCCCGACAAACCCCCTAAAAACTCGAATCCAGGAACCGAAGAAGAAAAAGCCTGGTAAAATGGCGCGTTTCGTCTTTTATTCACCCTTTTCGGGCACCGTCTATTCAATGTGGTTTTCACCCACAAACCCCATCGTTCATGCCCCTTGGGTGATCCTACACTCTCCCTAATCTGTTAGGTTACATTATTCCAGGTAGCCATTCTGACATCATTTTCCGCATAGGTATAGCCTCCATCACTAAGCTCGACTCGCACAGATTACACGCGATTATTCCGGATTACTACTTATAATTTTTCTCAGAATTTCGTAATGTACTAGACAGCTTAATGGGAATTACAAATCACTTAACAATTCCCTTACACAAGTCTTACTATTTTGACACAAAATTCTCTGCTTCTCATTTCAGTTATGCAGGAATAATTCTCACTATATGGCACACATGGACTACACATTATTACATAACATAAAATACTTCATAATTATTAGCTGATGTGCAGATCTCTTTAATTAGTAGTATTTATCATGTTAAATCCTGAATAAAGAATTTACTTGTAAAGCTCTCCATTCAGGATCTAACAACACTCTCCTCCTGCACCTCTAAACTGCCCTATCCCTCTAGTATTAAAACCGACTCCTCTAGGATGAAATACTCCAATAAAGTGTTCATTGAACAATTCCACTATGTCCTCTGGATCAATCATACTATTCCCATTTTTATCCTACAATGTCATTCTTCCACAATCATTTCTCCTCCTACTGGCTACATAGCTAAAAAATTCCCTAGGATTTTCTTTGGATCTTAGGACCAATCTCTTCTCATATTCCAGTTTCGCCTTCCTTACTATACTAGTCACTCTCCTGGCCTGTGTCTTATATTCTTCATATATGCATCTGCTCTTCACCTGTCTCCTTATATCTCTTCCATAACTACTTCTTCACATGCAGTTCCTGTTTAATATTGTTTCTCATCCACTTTACTCCAAATTGTGTCCTCTTCTTCACTTGTGGAATACAGTTTACTATTGCTGCTAACAAATATTCTTTCACAATTTCCCAAGCACTAATGATATCCAGGCCTTCTAATTCCTCCCTCCATGAAACTTCCCCAAGTTGATGTCTAAGACTATTATAATCACCTGCCTTATAATTCCACATACGTTCCCATCTGATGCTATGACCAAATAACTTCTCTTCTGTGAAGTTATAGAAGAGGATCTAGTCAGAATTGTGGATGTTAGAATCTCCAAGGAAGATTATCTCACTGTTGGTTACTAGAATCATATATGATCAATCTTAATGGTCAGTATAGTCATTATAATTAGGAGGGCAATAAATCCAACATAATCAAGGTCTGACATGGGATATCAGACGAGTGCATATTCCACTCTTTTTAAAGAAGGCATCGCACATGATGTACTGTGAAAAGGTTAGGCAAGTTATAGTTGTAATATTTCTAGTTTTTCAGTTTTTTGTTGCATTTTTTTATATCTGGTGTGGGAGATTGTTTTAACCACAGAAATTTTTTATTCTCTCATTCCTAGTAATATGTTTAGAAAATTTATAGAATAAGAGCATACAATATAGGTGAAAGACTTTTGGACACGACACAGGGAGTAACTAGATCCAAATCAATGTGTGGTTTCGATAGTATCCCACGCAAGCTGCTATACTTGGACTCCCAACAGGCACAACCTGGCAAAGTAAGCAGTAAAAGCAGGATTATTCACAAGCTGCTTGAGAAGCATCCCAAAGAGTTACCAACAGAAATTGCTTTACACAGTACTAGTGAATGGATGATGTACTGGCTCCATAGTTTTCAATAATTATAGTGTGGAAAGCAGGCCCAGCAAGCCCACTACTACTACAATTCATGTAATAAAAGGGAACCCAAAGAACCTATTCTAGCAACAAAACATAGCAATAGCCATTTCATGCTTCCAATAACCAGAGTGTTGTTTCACCTGGTGTTAAAAATCATCTACTACTTAGTAACAGGTATCTACAATCCCAAAATCTTTGCGTGTATAAATCTTACCTCGAACATTCAATAAAGAAATTCTTCTCTAATTCTACACACTGTTTTATTCTCCTTTTTATAGATGGATACCAAGAGAGAGCTCTACTTCAATCATCTGGAATTCGACCTTCTGATCATGCCTTTTGAAATATGAAGTGTAGCCACCACTGCAAAACCTACAAGAAATGGCTTAACCTTCATGGTTAAGCCATTTCTTGTCAAATATCATTTGCTCCAGCTGCCTTTCCATATTTCAAGTTTTTAATCACTTTTTTTCTAAGTCAAGTATTGATATATATACTCCTGATAACATTCTTCTTGAATATTTTCTACCTCTGTAGTAATTTCTTGTTCATTTAGAAATCTTTTAAAAGTAATTACTCCAGATTTCTAGAATATCTTCAATTTTCATGCCACCTTTATCATCTGATTCCTTTCTACAGTACTGTTTACTCCATTTTGAAGATTTTTCAATTCTCCAGAAATATTTATACCCCCCCATATATTCACCTTTTATATTCTTACCAAAGTCTTTCTATGAGCTACTTTTGCTTATCAAAATATTGCCCTGAAATAGCCACTTTTACTTAAAAAGTCTCCTTTGGTAATTTTCCACATTGCTATTTTCCACACTGTTTCACTTTGTACATTTTTTTTTCACTGTATTTCCTCAGAGCACATGTGTGGGATGATAGGCACAAATAAATTACTATCCAATTTCCGATTTTGATGTTTACCCATATCACCCTACTTAAAATTGCCTGCCATTCGAAAAGATTATTCTCATGTTTAGATTGAATACTATAGCTACTCCTTCCTTATCCCGAAATCATTATTACCTGAGTATAACATCTTGTAGATGTTATTTAAAAGAATCACTCCTAATTCTTCTGTCAGTTCCACCTCTTTTTAGTTAATACTTTTTCCAATGATTGTTCTCATACTGAGTTGGAGTTATAATAACATTACAAATATATTGGAGACTGCAACAGATACCCCAAGACCTTTCAATTTTAAGCATACCTAGTTTCCAAATTTTCAATCCCATGTATCCAAAAACAGAATACAACAATCAATTACTCACAATAATTTACTGATTTTAATCCTCTTGTTAAAAAAAATAAGTATTATCACTAAAAAACACACATATTAACCACAGTAATGACTATTTAATTCATAAATATTTCATCCCGAGTATCTTGGGACATCATCAGTACAGTAGTTCAAACAATACTAGGAATAACATACAGTAAGGGTGCATGATTACAATGGAATCTCAATATGCATGCAGTAACGTGTTACAGAAGTAAATTAAATATAACTGGAAAAAAAAAAAAAAAAAACCGTGCGTGTGTGTGTGTGTGTGTGTTAAAGATACCAAGCTATATTTTAAACCTGGTTTTACTCCATTTCCCAAGTAAGCAAACAGACAAACAAGTCAAGTTTGTGCCTGCACTGCACGTATTGCAAGTCTAGCTGACACTCAAAGTAGCGCAAGTCAAGGCAACTCATGGTAAAGGTAGTATAAACTCTGATCACTATTCTTAATATTTACCCTTAATGCACAGCCCATCTCCTTGAGGAGATGTATGATGCTATGTATTAAAAGCAAGGGGGGCCACTACCCAGACCGGTTTCGATCTTTATTGAGGTCTCATCAGTGGGAGCCAGGCTAGAAATATCAAGATTTTAGTAATACAGAGCTTATAAGTATTTTACCAGAACAAGTTACCATAAGGTGTTTTAACCTTATTAAAAATCTCAGGATGAGATATAAATGTAGAAAGTATTTTACCTTGGGTATAATAATTATAAGCTCTGTATTACTAAAATCTTGGTATTTCTAGCCTGGCTCCCACTGATGAGACCTCAATAAAGGTTGAAACCGGTCTGGGCAGTGGCCTCCCTTGCCTTTAATACATAGCATCATACATCTCCTCAAGGAGATGGGCTGTGCATTAAGGGTAAATATTAAGAACAGTGATCAGAGCTTATACTACTTTTACCATGAGTTGCCTTGACTTGCACTACTTTGAGGGTCAGTTAGACTTGCAATACGTGCAGGCGCAAACTTGACTTGTTTGTCTATTTGCTTACTTGGGAAATGGAGTAAAACCAGGTTTAAAATATAGCTTGGTATCGTTAACATTTATTATACCCAAGGTAAAATACTTTCTACATTTATATCTCATCCTGAGATTTTTAATAAGGTTAAAACACCTTATGGTAACTTGTTCTGGTAAAATACTTATAAGCTCTGTATTACTAAAATCTTGGTATTTCTAGCCTGGCTCCCACTGATGAGACCTCAATAAAGGTCGAAACCGGTCTGGGTAGTGGCCCCCTTGCCTTTAATACATAGCACCATACATCTCCTCAAGGAGATGGGCTGTGCATTAAGGGTAAATATTAAGAATAGTGATCAGAGCTTATATACTTTTACCATGAGTTGCCTTGACTTGCACTACATTGAGGGTCAGCTAGACTTGCAATACATGCAGACGCAAACTTGACTTGTTTGTCTGTTTGCTTACTTGGGAAATGGAGTAAAATCAGGTTTAAAATATAGCTTGGTATCTTTAACATTTATTACACCCAAGGTAAAATACTTTCTACATGTGTGTGTGTATATATATATATATATATATATATATATATATAGATTATTTTACACAATTTTGTATTACAATTTTCCATACTTTAGTATGGAAAATTGTAATACAAAAGTAAAAACGTCGTTGCGGTTTAAATTTGGTCTGTGTAGGAGGGCTTCAGCACTTTCTTTTAATAAACGTTCATATTTATATAAAGATCTGTGTAAAAGTTTCGACTTCTCCCAATGGATCCTATGGTTTGGGTTTTCAAATCCGTGTTGGGAGAGACCAGATTTCTGCGGTTTGAAAAGACGAATGTGGACTTGATGTTCCGAGATGCGTTTCTAAACAGACCTGCCTGTCTGACCAAAGTAAGACAATTTGCAGGAGCATGGGATCTCATAAATGCCAGGTAAGATACCTGGCGTTTATGAGATCCCATGTTTGTCCTTAGGAGAAGGTAATGAATTCCCCACAGGTTTCATTATATATAAATTATGAATTCACATTTTTTAGTAATGAATTCACCACAGGTTTCATTACATATAAAAAAAAAAAATAAATAAGTATTGCTGCACAATACTTATAACAATATTTTATTTAATTATAAAATACAGATTAAAATCTGTAAGTATATTATAACCCAAATTTAAGAACTGTTTGCATTCTATATTTTAAATACATTATGCTATATAACTGAGAGAAGACCTCCACATAGCCTTTAAAGGAATGCGGAGAGCCGACCAGGGCTTCTGACCTAATGTCCAATCCTCACCTTCTCGTGGTGCATCCGGTTGGGTATCTACCTGGATACTGAACGAATGAGGATGGGCTGGCAATTTGGGATTTAACCGACCAAATTGTATTCTTATTGGCTTAAACCAATATAGAAAATGATGGTACAACATGACAAAATTTCATGCCAGCTGGGGCGTCGCCCGGTTAAACAAGGCCCACATTGTTTTCGCCCAGGGTGAACAGTGAAAAGTCAGCTACTGGAACAAATCTGAAAGCACACCCCAACTCAACATCACCAGACTTAAATATCGGTACTATCAACGTAAGAAGCCTGAATGGCAAAGAGATGGAGCTAGCTGAGGAATTAGATAAGTACCAGATCGACATAATAGGTATGACTGAAACAAAAAAGACAAAAACTGGTGAGATCTTTCTGAACAATAAATACGAACTGTTATATTCAGGAAATGACAATCAAGGAAAAGAAGGAGTAGCTATAGTATTCAACACAAAATACGAGGCTAATCTTCTTGAATGGCAGGCAGTTTCAAGTAGAGTAATGTGGGCAAATATCAGAATGGAGAATTGGACAATGAGACTTATTTGTGCCTATGGTCCCACAGAAGGTTCTACTAAGGTAGACGTGGAGGAATTTTTTGATTCTTTAGAAAAAGCAACTGACACAATGAAAAAGGAAAAGTTGGTCCTTGTTTGGGATCTAAATAGCAGAGTAGTAAATGATTGTCAGATATACAAAAAATATTTTGGGAAAATTTGGAGAAAAGAGCAAAGCCAATAATAATGGCAAATACCTGTTGGATTTCTGCTCAGGACATGGACTGGTTATTACTAACACCATATTCCAACATAAAAATGTGCACAAATTCACATAGAGAGAGGAGGCAAGGAATAAGAAAAGTCTCACTGACTATGTTATTGTTGCTAGTGGTGTTTTCTCCCTGGTGCAAGACACCAGAGTGTACAGAGGATTTGAAATTGGAAGTGATCACTATTTAGTCTTGAGCAGGATAAAATTGAATTTCATATTGAAAAAAATAACATGTAAGAAAGTTTTAAAGCGAATAAAAGTTGAGCAACTATCAGATGTGAACTGTAGACTAAAGTACACAAAGATTAATGAAGAAATAATGAAAGAGTTTGAGAACAGAAACCAAACCTTGGAGATTCATTGGCAAGCCTTGAAGAAACACCTGATTAATTCAACCAGAGAGGCATGTGATGAGGTTGTCTGCAAGGATAGAAAAATCAGAACTCCATGGTGGAGACAGGAAGTTAAAGAGGCAGTGAAGGAAAAGAAGAAAGCATATCAAAAGTTCCTGGCAAATAAGTCAGCTTGTGCTCTTAGAGAATACAGAGACAAATATAAGAAAGCTAAACACTGTGTAAAACTAGCTAAACAAAAGTCATTGGAGGACTTTGGCAAGAACATAGAAAATAAATATCAAGAAAGTGATAAGATATTCTGGAGGTTGTTGAAGAAGCTTAGAAATGGAGGAAAGAGTGCTGTAAAAGGAGTTAGAGATGATAAAGGACATGAAAACAAGAGAAAAATATATCCTTGAAGTATGGAGTAATTACTTCAAAAAATTGCTAAATGAAACAAGCATTGATAGCACAGTGGTAAAAAACACTGAACAGGCATACAGTCAGGAATACATATCCATACTTGAAGTAGAAAAAGCCATCAAAGGCTTGAAATGTGGAAAGGCAGCAGGAGTAGATGATATTCGACCAGAAATGCTGATATATGGTGGTATAAAAGTCTTACACTGGCTGCACTGCATAGTTCAGAAAGCCTGGACAGAGGAACGAATTCCCGATGATTGGAGTAGAGCTCTCATAGCACCCATATATAAAAAGGGAAATAAAACTGAATGTGAGAATTACAGAGGTATTTCCCTACTGAGTGTTCCTGGCAAGATCTATGCAAGTATACTTGAGAAACAGTTGAGAAGAATTGTGGAAGAAAAGCTTGGTGAAGAACAAGGTGGATTCAGGCCAAATAGAGACTGTGAGGATCAGATCTTCGCTTTACAACGAATAGTTGAGAAAGCATGGGAATATAACAAAGATCTGTATTTAAGTTTTGTCGATCTGGAAAAGGCATATGACAAGGTGCCAAGAGAGAAGCTATTCAAAACGCTACAGGTATATGGTGTCAATGGGGCATTATATCAAGCAATACTTAGACTGTATTTGAGTTGTAAGTCGACAGTTAGAATTGAAGGAAGTACAGGAAGATGGTTTAATGTTAAATCTGGTGTGAGACAAGGATGTACATTATCCCCTCTGTTATTCATTATCTATATGGATCACATTATGAAGGAAAGTGGTATTAAACATGATATCAAAATTGGAGATGTTAATGTCAGCTCTTTGCTTTATGCAACGTTGTTATACTTCTAAATAAATCCACTACAAATTTGCAAGATTCCCTGACTAAATTGAATAACTGTTGTAATAGATATGGTATGAAGGTCAGCATTAAAAAGACAAAGACAATGCAAATAGGTAGAATTGTTGAAAATGTCAACTGTGTTGTGAACGGGGAACCTGTGGAACAAGTAAAACATTTCAGCTATTTAGGAACGATTTTTACTGAAGATGGTAAATTAAATATCGAAATAGACAACAGAATCAGCAAAGCTGGTATGGTGGGAAGTCAATTGAATAAATTCATATGGAATAAGAGAGAAATTAGTCGGAACACTAAATTAGCTGTATACAAGACAGTGTTCAAACTAGTTTTAACTTATGGATCTGAGAGCTGAGTCAAAAGTAAAACACTTGACCAAAGACTGGAGACCGCAGATATGAGAGTCCTGAGAAAGATTAGAGGTGTGAACAGATGGCATCAATGGCAATATCATATTAAAAACGAGGATATTAGTAAAGAACTTGACATTGTCAGCATCCAGGAATGAATTAGCAGAGCTAATCTCAGATGGTATGGTCATTTATTAAACAGAATGGGTAAGGAAAGATTAGCAAAACAAGCGTTCTCTGCCAGGTTGGCAGGAAAATGACCCAGAGGAAGACCAAGATATAAGTGGATTGATATGATAAATGTGCCTTAGACGATAGAAATATAAGTTCTGATAATGATACTATTGGAGTCTTGACAAGTAACAGACTGAGTTGGAGGAAAATTGTAGATCGGAAGTTAGTAATGGTGTAAATTTTTCATGTAGTACTATCATATGTACTGTACACCCCTTGAGGGTACATGTCAGGAATTTGATGATGATATACAGGGTGTTTCAAAGAGAATAACCCAATTTCAAATAATTATATTTAATAATGAAAATGTGGTATAGTTACAAAATAAATTATCGAGTATGAAGTAAGGTCTAATGTTTCACTCGCCACATTTGGAAATGCTCAATGTGCCCTCCACCTGCTGCAAGGACAACATCAATCCGATAGCTGAATTCATCCCAAATGCGTCTGAGAGTGTCTTCTGTCACAGAATTTGCTGCAGCCGTGATTCTGGTTTTGAGCTCATCCAAGTCAGAGGGTAATGGAGGAACATAAACACAGTTTTTTACGTATCCCCATAAAAAGAAGTCACAAGGTGTGATGTCTGGAGATCTTGGAGGCCAAAAGTTTAGTGCCAAGTAGTGGAGTCCCATGCGTCCAATCCAACGCTGAGGCAATGTTTTGTTTAGAAACCGGCGAACTAGCGGTCGTCATATCAAACTCTGGGCCAAGGCTGTTCACGTGGTACAAGTCGCATTCATTTGTGGTTTACAGAGATATACAATTTTCAAATCTGGACATTCTCTTCGAAACACTCTGTATAATTCAAAAAAAAAACAAGAAAAAAGGTAAAATCTTGACTTAATGATTTAAAATAATCTCCTGGAAATTGAATAAGTCTTTGAATTGCTGTTTGCTACAAACATGCTATGATCTCATATGAAGGTAGCAGGATTTTCCCAACAGAAACTGATGTTTTTTATCTCACTAAAATGAAGATCTGCCAGCGAACACACAATTACCAGATAAAAAACACTGTAAGTGGGTGGTTGATGACATAATGTGCAGTCAGTGAATAGTAATGCAGGATAATAATCATAAATATAAGTTCTTGTTTTCAAGTAAAGCAACTTGAAGATAACATGCAATATCAGCTAACTGTTCTTTCTCCACAACTGAAATGAAAAGTGGAAGTACAGGATGAATCAAAATTAAAGTATCCTTGTTTAAAGCATTGTGGAGCACCATCCAGTGATGAACCACAGTATATTCCTGCAAAACACTTTGCAGGAATACATTGGAGTCCATGCAACTTTGCAGGAATACACTATGGTTCATGCAAAAATAATATCTGAGGGGTGAATTTCGAAATTCACTACCAGTGACATTGTCAACACCATATACACAGAATTTGCAACGACTCGGCATGTGCTAGGAGGGTTTAGAAAGATGGACACAGGATTTTTCCCTTCATTCCAGTTGATTATGCCATCCACAATGATGCCACTAACCTTGCCCCAACATGATTTGTGAAGCTGTACTACTTAAACAACTGTTGCAGTGGTCTTGCTGCACTTAGCAAATTTCATCGCCTAAATAAATGTCAATGAGTTCTACTATCTCAATGTGCTCTGTGACAGATGATTAGTCATTTGGAAACAACAAGATCATTAAGCATTAGACCTGGCAGAGACGACAAACCAATCAGTTCACAACAAGTGAATGAAGTTGCTGCTGCCGTTGTGGAGCAGGCCATGAATAACAGCATTGGTTCCTGCAGTGCATGTGCTGTGTCAGAATACATCGATATGCCTTGTACAACTGTCTGGAAAATTTTACAGTAGATTCTGCAATTCTACCCATTCAAGATAACCTTGACACAGGAGCTGTGGCTACAAGACTTTGAAAGTTGATTGACATTCACTTTAACATTCCTTGCTCGAGTGGAGCTGGACAGTGCATGGCTATGGATGAATTTGTGGGATATAAGGCTCCCTTTCACCTAAACAGAGCTGTGAATACTCACAATTACTAGGTATGGTCTACGCAAAACTTGCAAGCAATCCAACAAATTCCTTTGCATTCATGCAAAGTTACTGTCTGGCGTGGATTTACAGCTTTGTTTATCATTGAACCATTCTTCTTTGAGATCATTTTGCCAGTTGGGTCCTGTGACCTGCTCAGTTACTGCTGAGAGGTATCGCTATATAATAAACAATTTTGTCATGCCACAGCTACAGCAGCACCTGCACATGAATTCAGTCATTTTGATGCAGGATGGGGGCCCCCTCCACACATCAGTCAATCCATGAGGTTCTTCAAGAACATTTCATAGAAGCCAGCGCGATCAGCCATGTGTTTCCCAGTGCATGGCTGCCTCGTTCAACTGATCTGACCTCTGGCTATGGGAATTTCTCAAGACAGGGTTTATCAGGATCATCCTGATAACTTGCGAACACTCAGAGAGAGAATAATGCAGAATGTGAGCAACATCAGTCCCACCCAGCTGTGTATGCCATTAAACACATCATACAAAGGATGCAGTTTGTGGCATACTGGGAAGGGCAGGGCACAGTATAGTCCGTGAATGCATAATGGAAGTGAATAAAAATGTATTATTTGTGCTTGTGTTGCTTTTCTCCTTCTTATAACACACACAGAAAAATTACTGCATCTATATTCTGTAAATCATACAGGTATCGCTATGAATCACTGGTGGTGAATTTTGGAACTACTTTTTTCTGTCAGATATTGCTTCTGCATGATGCACAATGTATTCCTGCAAAGTTCTGCAGCATTTAGATCACTGGGTGGCACTCCACAAGGTCTTAAACAGGGATACTTTAAGTTCATTATGTTGAATTTTTTCTTGACAATTATTCATAAGACTATTACACTTTTTTTATATATAATCTTTGTCAAGTAGCTTTATTTTATCCTCCTACATGTTTCGCCAATTTTTTCTATTGGCATCCAGCTCGAAACTTAGCATTATCCATAGTCTCAAGAAAAGAGCTATACAGTATACGACAGACAAGGATGAACTACTAACGGAATTAACCACAATATCCAGAGAACTTCCTTTAAATGGTTACCCAAAAAGACTCTACGACAAGATTCTCTTTATTGATATACCACATCGACAGCGTGATGACGTCCAATACATCAGTACAATTACGATTCCTTTTGTCAGCAACCTTTCCAAAAAATTAGCTAACCTTTTAAAACCACATAAGATCAGAGTGGCATTCAAACCAATCAACACTATTCGGAAATTTTTAAGATCACCAAAAGATCCTCACCCATTCTACAAGTACTCTGGAGTATATAATATACCTTGCTCATGTGGTATTAGTTACATAGGTCAGACCTCTAGAAGCTTTGAAACGAGAAAGAAAGAACACATAGGATATGTCAGAAATAACAGACAAGACATTTCAGGCCTTTCATGCCACTTTGCCTCTACTAACCATCACATTGAGTGGGATAAGAGCCTTATGCCATACATAGAAGATAACTACCATTCAAGAACCTTTAAAGAAGCAGCTACAGTCGCCTGTAAAACTGAAAACCTAAACAAGAATCAAGGTCTAATTTTACCAAAAATTTGGAAAACTTTTATCAGATCATTAAACATCAAAGAAATGAACTTTCATAACAATTACGTCATGAACCATAACGAATAAATCACGTTAACGAGACACACACATTGTCACACACAATACCAATTTTTTGTATGAATTAGAACCATCAGTTATAACCTAATCTGTAATGTTCATTTTAGCTTACTAGTTTGTATTCCCTGAGGATGCCAATAGAAAAAATTGGCGAAACATGTAGGAGGATAAAATAAAAAAACTTGACAAAGATTATATATAAAAAAAATGTAATAGTCTTAGGGATACTTTAATTTTGATCACCCTGTATGGTACATGCAAGAGCATATATAGGAAGGTAACTAAAATAACAGCTACGGGAAAGAATATATGCAAGTTTAAAGAAAAGAGAAAAAAGTCAAAATTGGGAACTGTATACATGTATGTATATGCAAGCAAGTATGCATATATCTACATAAAGTGTATTAGAATACAGGGCTCCAGATATTTTATAATATACATATAAGAAAATGGAAATAATTAATTATTAAAGTAAAAAAAAAAATGAAAAAATTTAACTTTCTTAAATTTTTTTTTGTAAACTACTGACTATCTATTAAAAATGTATTATAAAAGATAAATATACCCTGTTGAATCTTCTAACACTCTCTCGACAGCATGGTTAACAGCAATCAGATTTTCATACTCTTTGTTATTACTTACATAGGTTGTACAGTTTGTCAAAGATTCAGATTTTGAATGGGTTTCATCACTTTTAATATCTGTACTAGTATTAGGAAGTTTCAAGTGATCTGGCATGTTTTCTTTCAAGCTATGTGAATTGAGTGACCCATTTAAATTCTCAGATATGCTACCTTTATTGCTTATTTTACACAGTTCTTTGTTAAAAGATTTTGGTGCACTGTTCTTTTCTTTATGACAATCCAAATTCTGATTTTTTTGCAAATCTGATGCACTTTTAACTGCATTTAAGGAATCAGCATTTTCAATATACTCTTGATTTAAAGCAAACTGTAATTCATTCTCTGCTTTCATTATGGTTTCTTCAAGGCAGCTGACTATATCGCAACTGCTCTGCAAAGATTTTGAATGCTCTGTATTCTTGTCTATATTAAAATCATGATTGTTCAACTCTAGTTTATTTTTATCTGTCTTTTGAAAATCAATATTTTCAGATTCCTGGCTTCTGACAAGTGGCAGTTCACTATTTACATTCAATATGCCAACTTCAGGAGAGATATGTATATTAGTACTACTTTGTAGTTTCAAGGATGATAAATTCTCTTTATTTGCAGAAATTTCTGAAACTGATGAGCAATTAAAATTTCCAGATGTTGGCACACATGTTACATTTTCAGATGTGGTTTTCATTTCATGCTCATTTTTGTCTAGCATACAGGACTCTAACAAAGGTGACATTACATGTGATTTTTCTGCATCAATGAACCTTACACAATTTTCCATATTTCTTTTGGATACACTCTTCCTTAAGGACTTCAGTAAATGTGCACTTCTACTAGCATTTGGTATTTGCTCTGGTAATAACTGATGCTTATAATTAACATGTGCGTTATCCACTGTATTTTCATATAAGGAAGAATGAGATTCCACACTTGAAGTAGAACTGCACGAGAATGATGACAAAGAATTTTCAGCTACTGAAGTCCTTAAGGATTTCAGTAAATGTGCATTTTTACTAGCACTTGGTATATGCTCTGGTAATAACTGATGCTGAGGATTAGCATGTGTGTTATCCACTGTATTTTCATATAACGAAGAATGAGATTCCACACTTGAAGTAGGAGAATGGCATGAGAATGATGATAAAGCATTATTTTCAGCTACTTTTTTTTCTAATAAATGATTTACATTTGAATTGGGACACACTGACTGGCAAAGTTCCTCTTTTCTTCTTAACAGATGACCATTATTAGCACTTATTTCAATTTTTCTTGGAAGTTCTTGATGAATCGATGAATTCCTTTTCTTTGATTTTGACATTAAATAAATAATATGTCTAGGATCTAGTAATCTATTTTCTTGCACAGAAGACTTAGAGAAATCTGAATGAGGCAATGCTTTACCTGTTTCTTTTTTATTTTCTGAAGTTATGCTGCTGCTGCTATCAGATAACTGGTTAATTGATGCAAATGTATCTCCTTTTATAACTGGTAAATTTTCAGGACTTCTGGAATTTGTGCTTTCGATTTCTATTTTTTGATTATGCATATTTTTTTTTATCTCTAACTGTCTGTTATAAGAATTTTGAAGACAAGGTTTCTTTGACTGAATGATATTTTGGCAAGAAGTTCCATTAGATTTTGATAAACTTATTTGACACAGTGGCTCTACTCGTCTGAAACCTCTATAATCTGTCCTATTTTCCATTTTCTGATCTTTAAAGTTTTCCTGGTCTTTGGCAGAAAAAACTCTGTGTTTCTGAAATATGGTTTCCTGTTGTTGCATGAAGTCCTTTCTAGTAGGACATGTCATACTGCAGCTACTGGGGTCTTCGTTCTGTTAAAAAAATACATAGGAAATAAAGCTATCTGAAATTATTTTAAAATGTTTTTTTACATGAAATTGCAAAGGGAAATTTAATTACACTTTAAGCTTAGATGTTGGCAAATATTCATTATATAACTTATAGTATGTACAGTACATACTTCATACCATTCAGTATTATAATGAATACTTTTTAACTGTCATATTTATGAACAATGAATTCAACAGTAAATAAATTTATTACAGGTAGGAATCTGAAACATTCTAACTAACCACTAAACAAAAATAAAATTATATATAAATATTGTTATCATACTCTCTACTGTTGACTATAAAAGGTTTGATATATAGAGCAAGGTGGGGAATAACATAACTGGAGAGTTAAACAGCAGAGTAAAAAATTAATCCCACACATGTAGAAATGGCTTACGAAAATTTGAAGAAACACACACACACACACACACACACACACACACACACACACACACACACACACACAAAATTAAATTTTCATTTGATTTATTATATATGTGCCCTTTTATGGTAATTCTATCCATGAAAGATTGTTCAATCTAGTGTTATTCTAATCAACTGCATCAGTTATTAATCTTGTCAATCAATTGCATCAGTTAAAATATTTTATTATCCATCTTGCTATATATATCCAAACTTTTAGCTACAGTCAATTGTGGAGAGTAAGATAATATTTATAATTTTTTTTTTTTTTTTTTTGTTTAGTCATTGGTTAGAATGTTTCAGATTTGTACCTATGCTGTCACATCGACTTCAAAGATCAACATACTGTGAATTCTAAAGAAAGAAACTCAAGTTTATAAAAAGAAACTAAAATATTTATTGTAACCATATAAATATTATTATTATTCAAGACCTACATGACTCATCATGGATGGCCCATCTTAAACAACACAAAGTCTATCATACCATTCATTAAACTCGTTTACTGTTTGTGCTCTCACTACCCTCTCAGGAAATGCATTCCAAGGTCCAACCTCTCCATGCAAATAAAAGCTACTCCTAACCTCTTACTCACAAATTCCATTCATAACTTTGAGGGATGGCCCCCTTGCTTCTTCTTCTTCTGTTTAATCTACCATACAAAAGAATTCCAAAGTCTGTCTCACCTTTCCTTCTTTTATCAACCAGACTCTGCAGTATGCATGTCCTCAGCCTATCCTCATAGGCTAACATTATGCAGTCCTATAATTTTTAGTATCTGCCTTTGCATCCTCTCCAAGGTTAATTTATCCCCTTCAAATCCTGGTAACCAAATCTGAGCACAATAATCCATGTGTGGTCTGATCAGGGCTTTATACAATGGATCCTGTTGACTTTATACAATGGATCCTGTTGACCACAACTCTTGTATCTCCACTGGTCAGTGTCCTTCTCAGTATTGCAGAAATCTTCTGGGTAACCTTCTCCACCTTTGTGATATATCCTCTAAACTTCATGTTTCTATCTGCCAGCAAAGTTAGTCGATTGGTAGAGCCTCTACTACTAATGGCTTAAGCAAGTTTGAGCGTGGTTAGTAGTTGGATGGGTTCAATCGTTCGATGCTGTTGGCACACTCTCCCTCGATGAGTCTTTGGACTCCCTGGAGGTGTCACATAATAATAATAATCATCACCCTATGGTCCCTTTGCCTCCTCCTCCACTTCTTCTAGTGCAGTTCCTTCAACAGAGTTATGCAGCTTCCCATTAATGGATCCCAAACTTCAAGACCTTACATTTAGTTGCATCAAACTGAGACCCCCATTCATCTGACCATCTGTCCAGCTTATCGAAATCCTCCTGAAGGGTTGCCACAATGGCACCCAGTTTCACATCAACTGCAACCAACTGAATATCTTCCTTCAATCCATTAACAATGTCAGTGATATAAAGGGTAAACAAGATAGGTTCCAATACTGTGCCTTGAAGGACTTCACTTGTGACTTTCTGTTTCCTTGATACTGCTCATTCAGATACAACTCTGATATCAGACATTCAGTCCCCAATCAAATTCACTAACCTGATATCCAGACCCATATGGTATAACTTAATTCTCTACTTATCATGTGGCACTCAAATGCCTTTGTAAAATCCAAAAAAAATTGGAGTATATGCCTTTCCCTCATCAACCACTCTTTTTACTTTATTATAAAAAGCAATTACATTACAAAAACAAGAGCACCCCTTAAAAAATTCATGATAAAATTACCCTCAGAGATAACATTACCCTCATCTGCTTGCTGTATATGATCTCTCATATTTCTGCTGTTAAGATTTCTCCAAAATCTTAACAACAGCAGAAATACAAACTGACCTATAGTTTAACAACTCCATTCTACTAGTGCACTTATACAATGGACAATCTTCAATGGGACAATCTTCCTTCCATTCCTTGGGAACCTTTCCCATAGCACCAGACTCTCATTGAAAAGCCAAGTCCCATTGCTTATTGACATCCAGAGAACTTAGTATTTGTAACACTCTCCCCTTCTTGCACTTCCAAACCTTGAACCCTCCTCATCCTTCTAACAATAAAACCCTTTTTTTCTAGGATGAAATAACCCAATAAAGTAATCATTAAACAACTTCTTATGTCGAAAGTTTATTTTCATTTGGTTGGACTATAATAAATTTAGTTTAATCCTTTATCCAAGTGTGAGCAAACAAAGTTTGCACCTGAAAATATCTTCAGGACTAGGGTAAGGTAGTACAACACCAGGCAACTCGTAGTAAAGGTGGTCCAAGCTAACATCACTCCTATCTCAGTATCTCCCATAATGCAAAACACATCTCCTTGCAGATATGTATAATGTTATACATTAAGGGAAGGGCCACTACCCAGACTAGTTTCGACCTTTATTGAGGTCTCTTCAGTGGGAGCCAGGCCCAGAGGTAGAGATACCAGGCAGTGCTTCCACTGAAGAGACCTCAATAAAGGTCGAAACTAGTCTGGGTAGTGGCCCTTTCCTTAATGCATAACATTATACACATCTGCAAGGAAATGTGTTTTGCATTATGGGAGATACTGAGATAGGAGTGATGTTAGCTTGCTCCACCTTTGCTAAGAGTTGCCCGGTGTTGTACTACCTTACCCCAGTCCAGAAGATATTTTCAGATGCAAACTTTGTTTGCTCACACTTGGATAAAGGATTAAACTAAATTTATTATAGTCTAACCAAGTGAAAAATAAATTTTCAACATCTTTCTCTAAATCCAGAGTAATTTAATAAAAAGGTGGCACACTTTTTGGCAACTCCTATAGGTAAAGATGACCTTGCTATTGCTTAGGCCTGGTATCTCTACCTCTAGGCCTGGCTCCCACTGAAGAAACCTCAATAAAAGTCGAAACTAGTCTGGGTAGTGGCCCTTCCCTTAATGCATAACATTATAGATATCCACCAGGAGATGTGTTTTGCATTATGGGAGATACTGAGATAGGAGTGATGTTAGTTTGGTCCACCTTTCCTACAAGTTGCCTGGTGTTGTACTACCTTATCCCAGTCTAGAAGATATTTTCAGGCGCCAACTTTGTTAGCTCACACTTGGATAAAGAATTAAACTAAATTTATTATTAACTTCTTATGTCCTTTGCATCAGTCACTACTCCCATTTTTGTCTAACAATGTCATTCTTCCACAATCATTTCTCCTCATACTGGCCACATGATGAAAGAATTCCTTCAGATTTTCCTTAGCTCTCAAGTGTTAATTAATCTCTTCTCATATTCAAGTTTTACTTTCCTAACCATACTAGTCACTTTCCTAGCCAGAGTCTTATATTATGCATGCAGCTGCTCTCCACCATCCTCTTCTTTACACTTTTTCCAAAACTTTCTTTTCATCAGCAGTTCCTGTATCACCACTTTACACCAAATCTTGTTCTCTTTTTCACTAGAAGTATACAACTTGCCATTGTTGCTAATAAATATTTCTTCACTAATTTCTCATGAGCTGGTGATATCTCTCCCTTCCAATTCTTCCACTCATGGAAGAATTGGAAGGGAGAGATAACATTAGAAATCACCTTGTCCCAAGGTGATTTCTAATGTTATTATAATCACCTTCCTTATAATTCCACATAAATTCTTTTCTTCTCGACACTTCCGCATGTCTACTCATCCCTCTTGATACCAAGACCATGTGGTCACTCTTTCCAACTGGGAGACAGCGATGACATTTCAGTTACATTTAAGTCCTCTGATGCCAGGACCAAATCCATAACTCTTGAGCCTCTTCTTTCTTCTACTACATGTTACCAGAAGTATATGTCCCTTAAGAATTCCAGAAATTCCATTCTCTTACTACTACATGCTGTTTTCTCTTCCAATTTATACTCCTGTAGTTAAAATTTACAATAATGATCACTCATTTTGCACTTGCCAAATGCAATTGTCTAAACATTTCCTGCTCCTAAAATTCTGTATTCCCTGGCCTTCAGCAACATCCCCAAATATCCTGTCCTGTCCCTCCCCCAACCTCACATCATATACTCTCAACACCATAGTGCCATTTTCCTCCAATTCATCTGCTCTGAGAGGACACAACTCATCACTTATCATAAACAATATTCCACCACCACATTTGCCCTTCCTATCCTGCCAAAGTACACTATACTCTTCAATTTTTTATTCCTGCAGTATATCACCTTCCATCAACCATGTTTCATCATCCCAATAATCTTTGGAGCAACTAGGGCTATCAATGTTCACTAATTCATCCCCTTTATTCCTGATGCTCCTGGCATTTGTATAAAGAAACATCAATGAATTGTAGTATTTCTATAACTATTATTATTCTCTCCAAACTATATTTGACTCTGCATAACACCATACACCCCCCCCCATGAGTATCTATCCTGACAAGTGGCCACCCCTGCTTCCATCCACCTTGACAACTCTAGTTTCTCTGCAGTAATACTTTCACTTTCCCTGAGAACAACATGCTCTTAAGATGCCTACGTCCTTCCTTGTTCTCCTTCCTCGTTATCTATATGACTCACATTATGAAAGAAGTTGGCATTGATACCACAATTGGAGATATTCAACTTGGCTATTTATGCAATGATGTTATATTTCTAAAGAACTCAAACAGAAGTCTTCCTGATTCTTTAATTAAACTGAATAACTGTTGATAAAAGTGATATGAAAATCAGCTATTGAGCTAGTTGGAGTTATGGCCAATGCAACATAGGCCATGGAGACAAGTGTATTACATCTATTAATTTCAAGTGTAAAAACTCTTATAAAGGTTCTATATGTCCTAGAGGAGATTCAAAGCAAGGTCTTTGTGACAAAAAGGAATTGCTGATATGTACTAAACTATGAAGGCTCATTAAAATCAGCAGAAACATGAACTGCATTCTCAGTGAAGGCCTACAGAACAAATAAAATATTTCAGCAATTTAGACAAGAATTTTGGTGAAGTAGCAGATAGCAAATTAAATATGAAAACCAACAGAATAAGCAAAGCTAATGTGTCGAAGAATCAACTGAATATAGAATAAGAAAGTTCTGAAAAATTGAAGGAGTGAAAAGATGGCATCAGTAGCAGAATCATATGTAAAATGAAGATATTAAGAATAACTATACCATGTTCTTCACTTAAACAGAATGGAAAGAAAAACAAGTGTCTGATGTCTGAGTAGAAAGAAAAGGACTCAGAGGAAGACCACAATTTAGGTGGAATTACATTATAAATGCCCTAGCAATCTAAAATATGAAATCTGACAATACTGGAGTCTTGACAAACAGCTTACTTTGGAGACAAATTGATAGGAAGTAAGTAATAATATAAACTTAATAATGTAGGTTTGTCACATGTCTCTTCAACAGCCTGTACATCCCTTGATACATATCACGAATTCGATGATGATAATTTGTGTTCTGTGCCAACTTTCGGTTATCAGTTATATTGGTATTTTAACAGACAGACAGAGAGAGAGAGAGAGAGATGACAATACTGAATACAATAAGCAGAAAACTTCTAATTATTACATTCTGACATTTCAACTGAGTCAAATAACTATCCTTGAAGATTGTGATTTGATTCTGGTGAAATATCAGAATAATGAAAAGCATTCCGGTATTCAATATATATAGGCAATAAAGATATGTAAGTAAGACCAAAACCAAGAATAACAAGCAAAGCTTACAGTCATAAAGCATGTTCTAAATGCAGTGCTTCCCAAACTTATGGATGTAAATGTCCCTTTGGAAAAATTAAAATATTTCATGTACCCATTGAAAATAAAATCATAATACAGACATATATTATTATAATATTTATTATATTTATATTCAATACAAAACATACACAGCAAATATTGCAAAAATCAAATACAAATATTAAATTTTTAGCATCTTACATACACGTTTGACATGCCACACACTTTGTCTTACAACATTTTAAATTTGTTTTCATTATTCGTGGCCCACTCAACAAAACTAACAGCCCCCAAGGGAGCTGCACACACAGTTTAGGAAGCGCTGTCCTAATGGACACAATTGGGTGCTGTTAGTAATTAAATTGAGTGATTTAAGGAGTCTTTCTCAGGTATGTGATAGACTGATGCAACTAAATTTATTGCAATTAGGATCATTAATTATCTATGATTGAGCCAATGAAGCCTGGGTAGCCAGAGTGGTGAAAATTAATATATTTTAGTGTTTGTTGGTTGTCACCAAGCAAAATTACATAACTGAGCCAAAGGTTGAAAATGCTTTGGTGAATGGCGGTGCTTTTTTTTTTTTTTTTGTGGTCCAAAGAAGGTTAATATTCCTTTAGGAAGCAGCATGACAATTTTTGTCCTGCTGCTTAAAGACTCTTGGTATACTCATCTACATTTAAGATGATAGGATGTTTATACAATTGCTGTCTACTGATCCAGTAGGATATTATATCCATTGCTAATAAGATTGTATGCATGGTTAAACTCTCTAATGAGAATATTACTATTAGTGTAATCAATTTTTGTCCTGCTGCCTAAATTTTTTAAGGTACTACATTGTTCTGATGGTAGCATAATAGTGGTAGATAAATTTCTCATTGGATCATCCTCAGAAATGTCTGAAAGATTCAGTAAGATTTTTCTTTAGTGACCTTAATCTTTATCTTGCCTTTTTATCTTAATATATAAAAAGTCAGAAATGATATCTTGGGAAATCATCACAGACATTATCTTGTCCAAAAATATATCTTTCTGACATGGGCAAGCGCATTTGGTTTTTATGCTCTCTTTTTTAGAATTATACTCAATAATGGATTCAAGCTAAGCTGCTTAGTAGCTGTGGCCACTTGTCTTCCATTTTATCCCACAAGTAATTCCATATCAAAAAAAGCAGTTTGTCTTACAATATGCTCTCCTAAGAAATCTCATAAACATATTATTATTAACATCTTTAGTCACAAACCTCTGCTTCTCAAATAATATCAAGAATAAAGGGGACTACAAACTGTACCAAGAAATAGAATAAATGCTGTTCTGACCTGGGGCATCAAATTTGCAAACGGTCTAATTATACTTTATAATGAAAATCTTTCATATATATCAATTTACTGATCATGATGCATACCAAACAGCAATGCATTTATTCTTTTTATAACACAAGAAACAAAGCCAGATTGCTTAACAGTCAACACTAATGCCCATCCAATCCCCATCATCTCTGGTGTGCCTATTACAGATATCTATCCATCTGGTATGGACTGAATAAGAATGAGTTGGCAGTTTGAGACTTTCATGACCAAACTGAATCTGCACCAGCTTAAACCCTACACATAAATGATAGTACAACATGATAAAATGTCATGCTGTACTATCATATTTGGTAAAAAAAAAAAAAAAAAAAGAAAGAAAAGAAAAAAGACATTATGCAAACAAGTAGGCACATGGAAAACAGCAGTATTCTTACCAGCACTCTCAAGAGAGAGACCTATACAACAAGTAAAACATTTCAGCTTCAGTAACACTTCAGTAAAACTGAAGATAGCAAATTTATATGGAAGAAGAAAGAAATTAACCAAAACACTGAACTAGCAATATATATGACTATCTGCATAGCAAACTTGTAGGGACCACAGGAGTAGTTTGTTATAGTGTTATAGTTTGCAATAGTGAATTTGCAGAGGTCCCAAGCAAAGCAGTATAAGTATAGCATAGTATTAAACCTATGGGGCTTTGGTTGAGACTTTTCAGTGTTTTGTTATAATGATTGAGTTTGTTATAGCAGTATCTGCTATAGAAAGAGAGTCAACTCTAAGACAGTGTTCAAGCCAATTTTAACTTTATGGATCTGAGAGATGAACCAAAAAACACTTAAAGACTAGCGACCCCAGATATGAGAGTTCAGAGAAAAAAACAGGGAAAGTGAGCAGATAACATTAATGGCAGAATTGTATTAAAAATGAATATATATATTAAAAAAAAAAGGAATGATATTGTTAATATGCAACAGAGAAAACTGATGACAAGAATCTATTAATAATTTAAGTATTATTGTGTGGTACTATCATGGCAGGTCATGTGCCCTCATGGGGCATGCCGCTCCATGAGGGCACATAACAGGAAATGACAATGATGGAACAAAGCCATGTCTACAATACATCTAACAAGTAATTAAATAATTGTGGACAATCTATAAGCTACAATTTTTTTATTTTTTTAAATTTTTCTTTTTAATAAAAGCCATCTTGTAAATGACAGCATTCATTAATCAAACAGCTGAACTTAGAGCAGTATACTGGCATATTTTGCTGTACATATACTTTTTTGTCTAATTATATGATTAAAACAATACAAATGAAACAATTTTAACATGATTCTTAAATACTAAATTTCATCCAACCAGGGTGAAACTATTATCATCTCATCAAACAGCTTTGCTGAAAATGGAGTTATAAGGAGGTGTAAAATCTCTTATGGTGAAATAAAGAAAAATTTTTCACCTCTATCGATTTTACATAGGTCATAAATAAAATTAGAAGTTTATATAACCTGCTTTAATGTATTAAACTTTGTATTATACTGTGAAAATAACTGAACGTAGAATTACAAGTATATGTAACCAAAAGGATTAGACAGGATTATATCAGTGAGCTGAAGGTGAACAATAATCCCTAAGGTCACTGAAATATAGGAGTTTTGCTGCCAAGACCCTAAAGTAAGCGTAGGTGACATCAGGGTGCTTCCAGAAAATCCGGGAAGTTTGGAGTGTAAGACAAGCGACATTAAATGATATAAAAGGAAGTGATTGGCAGGCAAAAAAAGGGCTTTCTTTTGAGTTTTCTGAGTCTTGGGAGGAGAAGAGTAGGGAGTCCCTCGAGGAGTCATCCGGGAGATCTTGGGAAGTTCGCTGGTAGGTAAACCCCAGTGCAAGGGGAGAGTCAGGAGAGGCCATATTCAAAAGAGCTTTCTGAGATGTTCTTCGACGAAAGTACCGACTCACTTGTATGCTGATGTGCGAAAACCAGAGCAGCTCCTAACATCGCCGAAGAACTATATTACTTTTTCAAGGAGGAGAACTAGCAAGACGACAACCGTCGAATAGTACCTGATCGCAGCCATCTCGCAAGAATGAGGAAGGAACCAGCTGAACTCACCCATACCCCCCCCTCAAAAACCCTAGGACTTTACAAGATACTGAGAGCTAGTAAGTAGATTGCTCTATGTTGCTGTGCACGACTGTTTGTGTAGATAATCGATGCTAGTCCTGTTTAGTCAATTGTAGTATGTAGCAAAGAAATTAGAGAGCTGAGAATTAGTCTGTATGTGCATAAATGAATGGTATAAAGTTGTATATTGCTTGTGTAACTAACACATAGAAAGTATTACATATAATTTGTCTTAATTTTATAAAATTGAATGCAAGGCTTTATGGGCTAAGGACCTTTCATGTGAAAAAAAAATTTTCAGTGTGAGATTTCTTTGTTTAATGTCTCAGGTGATTAGCTTTACTTCATAAATTGTGATTAAAGCATGTGATATGCCCCATTGCTGTTTGTAAAATATTTGACTTAGTTAAAATAAACATGTTTTGTTTTGTAAATAGCTTGCCTGATCTTTGTTAACCAATGCACTGTCTCATAAAAATTAATCAGACCAGTATGACCAAGGTAAAGTAACTGCCACGACTGTATAATTCAGAGTTGCTCAAGATTGAACAAAGGGTTCTTATATGTGCTTAGCAGAAAAATTCTCATGTTTGTAAAGAATAAAAAATTTACATAGTCCTTGATGGTGCAGTCGTTAACTATGAGCAATGGCAATCTAAATTGAGGATTTGCCCTCAACCAGAGGTATTTTTCCTTATTTTATGACACTAGCACATATAAGGGTTTACCTTACGAAGTTGAAAGGGGGGGGGGGTAAGTTAAGCAGATTACAAGTGGAGCAAGGTCTGATACTATAGTATCAATAAGTTATAGTATCAGCCATGAGTTTTAATATTAGAATACTTTAGCCAAAGATAGAGGTTACTGTCTCCAAAGGAATTTAACATAAGCTCAAGCAGACACCAATATCAATGTAGGGGGGGGATCCGTTAAAAATAAGAGCAACTAGAAAACAAAAACTATTACAAATGGCGCAAGACAACAATACAAATTAAAATAAATAGTAAAACAAAATATCTACAGAGGAATAATTTTTTTTATTAACTACTTGAGATTTTTCAGTGTTTCTTGTATGGCATTATTTATTCTTCAATGAATCATAGGTTCAAGATTGAACAATGAAAAATACTGAACTACAATGTATCCAAATGATGAAATAAACATATGCTTAAAAGGAACTTATAACTGTTCATATACAGAAATTTTTTTCTAATATGAATCCCAATCAGGAAAGGTTGCTAAACATATTGTATATTAGCAACTTGGGTATTCTTAGGGTAAGATAATCTTGAAACCTTGTTCTAGAGACCAAACCTAGAACTTTTTCAAGCCACTTAAAATCTCCAATAATCAGGGTGGTCTTTTCACATTGGACAATAAAATTTTGTTTTCCACCTAAAGATATTCATAAACATCCATGCCTCATTGGTGTTCAAACCCATAGCCTGTTAGCAACAGAGGAAAGATTCCATCCATTTGGCCATCAAATATGACAACAATAAAGGATGATTATAAAATCCTTGTGCAACTTTAACTTCAATAACTTTGGGTGTATACATGAAGAAATATACCGTAAATTGTATATAAAAAGCTTAATTCTTATAGTCTTTAATATATAAATGTTGTCAATTTTTTGTTCATTAATTTTAATGAATTCATAAATTAAATAAATTTATTTTGAGATCCTTTAACCAAGTAAAAATGGCAACAGTGGAAGAAAAGGTGAACTGTGGATTATGGCTTGCCAAATGAAATCCATAATTTACAGGTTGAAGATTTGTGGGTTGCAGAAACTAGTTGATAGGCGGAGGAGGGGAGATATGATTGAGACATTCAAATTGCTAAAGGGATTCTATAGGATTAATTCAGAGGATATTTTTGAGATCAGGACTGGTGGTGGGAGAACTAGGGGACACCTATGGAAGCTGGGCAAGAGTGTGGTTAGCAGGGGTGTTAGAGCTGGGTTCTTTACTTTTAGAGTGGTAAATGAGTGGAATAAGCTGCCAGAGTCTGTTGTGAGTGCTATGACGGTGAACGAGTTCAAGACAAGGTATGATAGATACTGTGAGAATGTAATCGCATAGTTGGGTGGACATGATGTTTAGGGCCTCCCTCGATGAATCTAAGGACTCCTGGAGTCGCCCGAAATAATAATAATAATAATAGCTGTGAGATTTACTGCTCATCAGAAGAAATGATGTGTCACATAGAAATGCAAATATTGGATGAAAAATAAGTTTAGATAAGTGGGTCACTAAATGACAACCATGATCTACAAGGCAACCTTTTTTTTCTTTTTCTTTCTTTTCATGTTGCTCCCACCCCCCACAAAAGGTTATTTGCAAACCTACAATACATTTTGTAGTGAGAATGGGTTAAGGATTATTTTTTTTAAATCAATTCTTGTATATTTTTATAATGTTTAATTTATTTTTTAAGTAGTCTGAAAACCCTGCTATAGAGACCAACATGGAACTTCTTCAAGCCACTTCAGATCTCCAGATAAGCAGGACAGTGGTCTCACACACACACACACACCAGGCAATGAAATTCATCTCCCACCCAATTAATGAGGAGGCACATGTAACCCAGGAAGCATTTCAAAAGTTCACAAAAATCAGTGTAGAATGCATCTGCTGAACTTTCTATCATCAATAGTGTGCAAAATTCTGAAAGTGGAACTGCATGAATATGTTTAGAAGATTCAGATGAATCAAAAGTTATGGGAAGACAACACCATGCAAA
This sequence comes from Typopeltis vanoorti, assembly GCF_054136105.1. NCBI lineage: Eukaryota > Metazoa > Arthropoda > Arachnida > Uropygi > Thelyphonidae > Typopeltis > Typopeltis vanoorti. The sequence continues at coordinate 64,668,341 of NC_143557.1, forward strand.
ACTGAATTTCTTACAACAGATGATGTCAAAAATTGCAAATTCACAGGTTATTTGACAAGTTGATGTTTTCTAATGTAGCAGATAACTTTATCATTAGTGGCAAAGTTTACTACCACACCTGGGAAAAAGGCAAACCTTAAGGCCAGCAACATTAAAGACTCTCCAAAAATCAATATCTCATGTGCCCTCAGGAAGTCATGCATAATCAGTCAGTTCTATTTTTAAGGAAGCAACAGTCAATGGTCACCTTGCAATTGCAGTATTTCCTCATTCCTGAACCACCACAGTTATATATTTTAGATGGTACTTTCTTTTAGCAAACATAACCCTATGTCACTATGCTTTAGATGTGCTATAGTTTATGAATGATGTCTTTCCAGATTGGAAGAGTGGGAAAAATGCTTCGCCACCTTGTTCACCTGATCTGACCACAGTGGACTAGATTTTTATGGAGTCATGTCAAAACACAGTTGTCCACTTGTACATAAGTCAGGGTTTCCCAAACTGTGATCCACGGAAGGTGAATAAGCGTTCCATGAAAAGTTCTCCTGGAATTTGTCATTTTAGTTTTCTAAGCATTTTTCATGAATAAATATTTTATAGTGGAAATATTCTGAGGAGAATAATATTCATGAATATGTCAAAAAGCTCAGACCCAGAATGCCTATTAACATCTGTGTATCGCTAATTTTCACATATTGAAACCTTTCAACATTTGGGAAAGGGAATACTGGCCATAAAAATTGCCTGCAAGCGGATTATAACAATGGGTGGTGTATCCTCTGTTCTCAAAACTGAAGGAAATGACATCTGTGTAGCAAATGTCAGTGACCAAGCAGCATATTTTTAAACATGGAAATATTCATGAATTATCGTTAATTTTCACACATTAAAATCTTTCAACAATCGGGAAAGAGAATACCGCTGTTTATGACCGAACATAAAAATTGCCTGCAAGCCGATTACAACAATGGGCGGAGTAAACTGAAAGAAATAACATCGGTGTTGCAAATGTTAGTGACCAATCAGCAAGGAAATATAAAAAAAAAATTTTCCAATAAAATTGAAGATCAAGGTAGTCTATATCCGGTTCTCAAATCTAGTAATACTGAATACTTTCTTCGCAAGTTCATATTGCAGGGTGAAAGTTTCAAAACCGTAGCACTGTGATTTTTTAAAAGTAATAGGCCTGCAGATTTGAATTTTAATATGAATAAGAGACAAGGGACTTTGTTTAATTTTGGTATTAAGAAATCTCTTATTGGAGGTGTTTATGATGCAACAGATAATGAGTCATCCACCACCAGTCTACAAAGCAATCTCCAGGATGTACAAAAGGAGGAGAATCTACCAGCACACAGGAGAAAGAGTCTGCATTCACTCGTAAGTACTTATAATACTATAAATTTTTGGTGATCAGAATGGGATATGTCAATGAAAATCAGCACAAATTAATTCAATGATGTTTATGTTTAATTAACAATTAATAATTAATGATCAATTATTAATTAATAATAAAAAATCAGCTAAATGAACAATTAATTAATATATTACAAAATAACCAAGGTGTTCCGTGAAAATTTCAGGATTTGTGAAGTGTTCCATCGTAGGAAAAGTTTGGGAAACGCTGACATAAGCAATTCTCCAAGCAAGAAGTGAGGGACATTTCCTACAAGTTAGAAAACCAGTTTGCTGTTATTTCATGAAAGACGGCCATTATGCTGAAGATTTAAAATTTAAACTGAATTGCAGCAAAACTGTAAGAATTATGCTTTTATATGCCATTTACTGTGTAGATCCAAAATTAATAAAATTTAAATTGGCATAAGGCCTTTTATAATCATCCTGTATACAGTTATAACTCAAAAATATTTAGAGTTAACCTAATGTTCAGGATACCATTAACCCTTTGCCTGTCTTGTGTATCATATATAATGCACAGGACAGGAAAAGGGTTAAACAGTTTAGAGTTAAATTTTCAACTTTTAAAATTCTACTGGTTTTGTGAAAACTGTTTATGTATGGTGACAGATTTATGCTATTCAAAAAAGCATTTAAGAAATGTCAACCGTGTTTTTGAGGTGGGCCCTCAAATCCCAATTACTGAAACTACACCAATGCCATGTTGGAATTTTTCCAAGGCAAACTGGAACAGCTTTTCATCAGATCTAAATAAAAATGTGCACTGGATTCCACCACAACCTTATAACTACCAAAGATTTGGGAAAATAGTAATTTCTACCAAAAACACATTCCTAGAGGTGCTAGAAAAGAATACATACCTGGCTGGAGCCAAACCAGCTAAGTACTTTATAAAGACTTTCTGAATAGTGGACATGTTGTAGATGATCTTATCGACAGCTTAAATTAAGCTAGAAAGAACAAATGGATTGACACCATTGAAAGGCTGAACTTTAAACATTCAAGCAGGAAGGCATGGAGCCTCCTTAAGAAGTTGGGTGGTAATTCCCATTGCCCCAACCAAAGCTGCTGTTAGTGCCAACTGTATTGCCAATCGGATAGTGAATATGTCCAGAGCTAAATCAGAAAAAACCCACACTAAAATAATTAGGAAGGAATTGACCAGACTTAAAAAAAGGTTGTTCTAAAGTGCCTAATCTATCAAATCCATTCACCAAAGAACGTCTAGCTGCACTCCAGGGAGTGAAAACAGGTCAAACACCTGGATTTGATAATATTCACCCTGAGTTTTTAAAAAACTCTGGACCAAATACAGTAGAATAGCTGACAAAATTCTTTTCTAATATTCTACAGAGTGGTAGATGACGAGCAGAATTTAAAAAATCAAAGATAATAGCCATCCTGAAACCTGGAAAGCCCGCTGATAAACCTGAAAGCTATAGACCTATAGCAGTGCCCAGTGTCTGTCTTAAGTTACTAGAAAAATTTATTTACAATAGAATTAGTACTATTATTATTGACACTCTCCCTCATGAACAGGCCGGTTTCAGGCCCGGGTGCAACTGTGAAGATCAAGTTTTGGCCCTAACGACTCATATAGAATCTGGTTTTGAAAAATGCCTTAAAACTGGTACAGTCTTTATAGACTTGACAGCTGCATATGACACCGTATGGAGGAACGAGATGACCCACAATCTCCTTAAAATACTGAAATGTAAAAAAATGACCCATCTGATCAACACTATTCTATCTAATAGAACAATACAGGTAGTTCTAGATGATAATATGAGCAAGCCAGGAACACTTAACAATGGACTCCCAGGTGTCAGTTGTGGCCCCCTCTCTTTTCAATTTGTATATTTCTGACCTTCCAAGAACAACGTCTAGAAAATTCGCATATGCTGTGATTTATGCATTGCATTCCAACACCAGAATTTCTGTACTATAGTGCACGTACTAACTAGTGATCTAGAGAAGCTAAACCATTTCTTTGAGAAGTAGTGTCTTATTCCAAGCACTACCAAGACTGAAACATGCTGTTTCCATTTGAACAACAGCATGGCACGAGACATCGAGTGCCACTAAATGGAAACATACTACCGCACAATTTTAATCCAAGGTATCTGGGCATAACCCTCTCCTTTAATAGACATCTCTCCAATACTGCTGCCAAACTCAGAACTAGAAATAACATGCTGCATAAACTTTCCGGAACAACCTGGGGGGTGGGGCTTGCGCTCCCACATTAAGGACATCTGCTCTGGGCCTCGTCTACTCAACTGCTGAATACTACTCAGCTGTCTGGCTGAACAGTGCACGCATTAAATGAATTGATACTGTGTTGAATCAGACAATGCATATCATTTCTGGAACAATAAAGACTATTCCATTATATTGGCTACTAGTTCTGAGCCACATACAACCACCACAACTACAACGTAAAGACAACCTGATTTGCGAATATAACAAAATTTGCCAGAACCCCACTGCTTCCTATACACTCTGATTGACAGCTTTACATCACAGAGGCTTAAGTCAAGACAAGACACCCGCCTATTATAATGGCACAACAACTTGTCACTGAGGGCTATAATGCAACAATTACATGACAGACGGAATGGACTGCCAAAGTCCCGGTAATCTGGCAGACTGTCTTCCATCAGGGTTCAACCTATCTCGAAAAATATGGACCTCCCTAAATAGGATTCGCACCAACCATGGTAGGTACAGAGCTTCCTTATTTACTTGGGGTATAAGACCAAATTTATCTTGTGACTGTGGTGAGGATAACCAAACTATACAACATATCACATTTGACTGTCCTCAGAGAGCTTTCATGGGACTGATAACTGACTTTATAACAGTTTCTACTGATGCTGTTGACTGGTTATCAAACTTAGACATTCAATTTTAATTTTGTGCTTATTTGAATATCTTTATATGTATATGACTAGTGTCACTTCACACTATTGTATTCTTCTATGCATTTTGTTGTCTTGTACGTAGTTTTTTTTTTTTTTTTTTTTTTTTTTTGTGTGTGTGTGTGTGTGTGTGGTAGCATATGCATGTATTCTTCTTAGCCAAACACTAAAAAAAAAAAAAAAAAAAAAAAACCTGTTTTAGATTTTATATGCTTTAGGCAAGAATTCTGACTAATGATAACGATTTATATGGTCATCTACCCATGTAAATCGTAAATTTTATTACATTAATATGATTAAAATTTTTGTCCGGACTGCCACTGTGGTTGGCTGAGTGAATAGCATTTCTACTCTCTAACCCAGTGATTCTCAACCTGTTTTTTTTCGTCACGGTACACTTTTAATAATTTTAAAATTTGGCAGCACACTAACAATAAAGATAAATTTAAAAGAATTTTACTTGGTTAATTAATTCATGTACCTATAATATATTTTGTAAAAATAGCATACGATAATAATTTGCAATAAAATATAAAATTGCATTACAAAGTAAACAAAATGTTTATTTAATGATAAATTACATTTAATGCAAAATTTGAGCATGTTTTTTTTTTTGATAACTTCATTTATATTTGGGCGTATAAATGATAATGCTACTCTCATTTCGTGATCCAGATTTAAAAGTCTGGATCTTTTTTTCGTTTTTATATAGGTCAAAGTCGAAAATCCAAATTCGCACAAATAAGATGTGGAAAATTGTAATAACACACTTAAAGCTCGTTGTGATATTGTTGGATAATCGTATCTAAGATTAATCCAGAACGAATTAATTGATTCTTCTGAATGTTTTGAAATTAAATCTCGGTTATTACACACAGAAATGAGTTCTTCTTCTTCTTTCAAAGTTAGTTCATACACCGATGTGTCGTTTATCACAAATGGATTCCGAATCCAATCAAATTTTTTTATTTCTAAATTTGGAAAGTAAATGAACAATTTTTTGCTCTAGTATTGTCAAATGATCAATAACTATTTTATGAATTATTTTATAACAATCTTTTGGAACTGACTCAAACTTTTCTAAACTACCTTCTTGTGCTTTATTCTTCCATAAAGTAATTTTTTTTTGAAATCCCAACAATTTATCGGTTGAGTTTAAAATATTTTCTTTCGGTCCTTGCAAACTTGTATTTATGTTATTAAAAATAACAGAAATGTCAGATAAGTAAGCTTAGCACACCATATTTTGTCATCCAACAAACCAACAAAATCATTATTATCTTGTTCAAAAAATATCTTTATCTCGTTTTTTAATTCAAGCACGCGAGACAAAACTTTCCCTCTGGATAATCACCTGACTTCCGTGTGTAGTAACAATGATTCATATTTAGACTCCATAGTCTGGCATTATTGATTAAACAAGCGACTTTTTTAATGGTCTTGATTTTATATAATTAATCATTTTAACACATTATTCCAGCACTACTTTCAATTCTGATGGTAATTGTTTTGTAATGAGTGTTTCCTGAGCAAAAAACAATGTAACTAATATATCTGCATTATGTTCTCTTACATGTGCTACAAATCCTTTTATAGATCCTGTCATAGCCGGAGCACCATCTGTACAAATGCCAATGCACAAATTCCGCGAAATTTTAATTTCATCGAAAATATGTTTTCCTGTTGTGAAATCAGATAATTCACGACAACATAAAAATTGATTAATTATATCATTTTCGTGAATGAATCGAACGAATGCAATTAAGTGTGCTTTTCCCCATAATATCAGTTGTTTCATCGATTTGTAAAGCAAAATTTGAATTTGCAAGAGTTTTAGCAGTATTTTCTTCAATATTCTGGGACAAGTCTAAAATTCTGCGATGAATTGTGTCATTTGAAAGTGGTATTTTACAAACATCAATTTCTGCTGATTCACCGATCATTCTTTTTACAATTTTATGACAAGCAGGTAATATAATTTCTTCAGCCAAATTATGAGATTTTAATTTGAGAGCAATTAATTCAGCCACTTCATAAGAAGCTATCTGAGCTTTTTCAGACACACTAATATGCTTTTTAAAAATCTTTAATTGTTTGGATCTTGCAGATAATGAATTTTGAAAGCAGGCTTTGTCTTTTGATGCTAGCGAAGGATGATTAGTAAGCAGGTGACGTTGGAGCTTGCTCAGAACCATAACACTGTTTGATAATTTACAACCACATACCACACACTCGGGAACAGTTTTATCATTTTCCATTGTAGATATAAATCTAAATTTTAAGAAGTCATCATTATACTTACGTTGAACATTACATTTTTTGGCAGAGGAAACATCTTTACTTGTACTAGGCTCATTAGCATGATCGCTAGCATCATCATTAAGCTTTCTTTTTTTTATCCATTTATCCATTTTAGGGGATTCATTGAAAATAAAAATAATTTTGTCAAAAAATTATTAAAAACGACATATTGTATATTGCCTTTGAATCCGTTTTAATTAAGTTTGACTACACAATATTGTGGTATTGCACGTACGAAAACGAATATATAAGTTGTAACTAACCATATGCACACATCAAGCGGGCGACTAGTAGACTAAACTAATATGTAGCTTTGTTAGCCAATAGCCAGAACTATAATAGCCATGAGCATTGGTTCAGCCAGTCCCCGCTAGGAAGGTAGAACTGATTGAACCACTTGTCTGATGCCGCTTATGTATGGGTATTCGCAGTGGCGGCACACTTTAAAAATCTCGTGGCACACCATAGTGCCGCGGCACAGTGGTTGAGAATCACTGCTCTAACCAATAAGCTGCAGGTTGGAGAGCAGAAATCCCATGGATGGATGGCATGATTGTCTAAGTTTTCGTTTTCCAGTGCGAGACCACTACCCTTCTCATACTGGAGGACCAAAGTGGCTTTTAAAAGTTCCATGTTTCAACCCTAGAGAAGATTTTCTAGATTATCTAACCCTTAACACATCCCAGGTTTATGACCTTTTGTGGGTGAGATTCATGTTTAAATTAACCACCATCATCCAGCCAGAATAACTTTGTATAGATATGTAAAAACAAGCAAATTGAATTGAACAGGTAATAACATATTTTGTGCAATGTGCCTAAAGAAATGAACATGCTCATCAACTTATATTGGAAGTTTTTTCCACTTGGTTAGACTATAAATTATATATTTAGTTTAATCCTTTATCCAAGTGTAAGCAAACAAAGTTTGCGCCTGAAGTATCTTCAGGAGTGGGACAACTCGTGGCAAAGGTGGACTTAGTTCACATCACTTTCCTTAGTATCCCATAATGCAAAGCACATCTCCTTGTGGACATGTATAATGCTATGCATTATACATGTCCACAAGGAGATGTGCTTGTGGACATGTATAATGGGAAGGGTCATTTCCATATGCCAGTTGCCAAAGGTCTCTTCAGTGGGAGGTGATACCAAGGTTGAAGCAATGCAGAAAATGATTAAACTAAATATATAACTTATAGCCTAACGAAGTGGAAAAAACTAATCCAGAGTAATTTAATAATAAGGTGTGACACCTTTTGGCAACTGGCATATGGAAATATGACTTCTGCATTGCTTCAACCTTGTTGTCACCTCTAGGTCTGGCTCCCACTGAAGAGACCTCAATAAAGGTAGAAACTGGTCTGGGTAGTGACTCTTCCCATAATACATAGCATTATACATGTCTGCAAGGTGATGTGCTTTGCATTATGGGATACTAAGGAAAGTGATGTGAACTCAGTCCACCTTTGCCACGAGTTGCCCCAGTCCTGAAGATACTTCAGGAGCAAACTTTGTTTGCTTACACTTGGATAAAGGATTAAACTAAATATATATATATATATATATATATATATATATATATATATATATATATATATATATATATATATATATATATATATTATTATTATTATTATTATTATAATTCATTTTTTACTCAGTGGGAAATATTATTAAAAAGTTTTAATAATGACTGATACCGAGAGATAAAGAGATGACATGGCATATTTGAAAAGATACTACTAGTTTCGTTGAATTGATCAACATCTTCAGGTATCACAATCAAAGAAATATATAAAAAATTACAGAGACTTAAAATTGCATTACCAGAACAAGTACAAGAGACAGTAGCATGTTTGAAAACAAAATGCGAGCTTGAGTTCCAAATAAACGTAGACTACGCACTGTCATGAGTGTGCCAATACTGAACAGAGGCAATGTGTGTCAGAGAGATTGAAACTTAAGCTGTTATTGATATGGGAAAAATCTAAAGAAATTTCTCTAGCTTCGACAATCTTTCTCTCGAGCTCAGATGGATGGATGTGTGTCAGATGGATGTGCATCGGAGAGATTGAAACTTAGGCTGTTATTGATATGGGAAAAATCTAGAGAAATTTCTCTAGCTTCGACAATCTTTCTCTTGAGCTCATCATAGCACACATGGATGTTAGAAGTTGAAAGTTTATTTTTCACTTGGTTAGAGTATAATAAATTTAGTTTAATCCTTTATCCAAGTGTGAGCAAACAAAGTTTGCACCTGAAAGTATCTTCAGGACTGGGGTAAGGTGGTACAACACCAGGTCACTCCTTGCAAAGGAGGAGCAAGCTATCAACACTCCTATCTCAGTATCTCCCATAATGCAAAACACATCTCCTTGCGGATATGTCTAATGTTATGCATTAAGGGAAGGGCCACTACCCAGACTAGTTTCGACCTTTATTGAGGTCTCTTCAGTGGGAGCCAGGCCCAAGTGGAGATACCAGGCAGAAGCATTAGCAGGTCATCTCTACCTACAGGAGTTGCCAAATGGTGTGTCACCCTTTTTTAATAAATTACTCTGGATTTAGAGAAAGATGTTGAAAGTTTATTTTTCAGTTTGAGTCCAGGTCACAATGTGTTGGCGGCCTTCATCTGAGTTAACTGAAAAGAGAACGTGGCTAGAGAGAGCGCTGACTCTAGTCCTGTTGTAGGAGATATCTCTACAGCATTCTTCCAAACGTAGAAGGATGGATTTAGCAGTCTGGCCATAGTATGGCTTTTCACAATCACAAAATCTTGTACACTCCTGGAAACTGAGTTGGAAGATGTTTCTCTTTAGGTTTACTAAGTATTAAACGAAGTTTTGGGAGCGTAGTAAAGCAGGTTCTGAAGTTAAACTTCTTGAGAATTTTTGCCAGTTTTGGTGAAAGAGAGCTGATGTAAGACAAAGAGATGAAGGCTCGGGGGGGGGGGGGGTCTTCAGAAGTAGTTAAGTGACTGGGGGAAAGAAATTTGTCAATTTTCTTAGGAGAGAAACCATTATTAATAGAAGTTTTTTTTTTAAGAAAAAGGAGTTCATTTTCAATTTCTGCTTCTTCTGTAAGTAAAGATTTGGCTTGGTGAGCTAAGGTGAAAATAATACCAAATTTTTGTGTGGGGTAGTGATGGGAGGAAGCATGAAGGTATCTATCAGTATGAGTAGATTTTCTAAAAATTGAGATTTTAATACTCCTCAGCAATGGTTAGCATCTGGTTAGTTTCAAGTCTAGAAAGGAGAGGCAGTCATCGGATTTCAGTTCGAAGGTAAAAGAGATTTTTTCATGACACTTGTTTAGGTGGTCTAAAAATAAATTGAGGTTGTTGACACTATCTTCCCAGATGAGGAAAATATCATCAATATAACGATACCAAAATTTTAGTTTAAGGGGGAAGGAGTTAATAGCTTTTTCTTCAAAATCGTTGAAGAAAAAAATATATATAAATATATATGTGTGTGTGTGTATGTATATATGACCTACACATAAAAGAGGGCAAGACCTATAGAATCCATTAAGAATAACATTCCCATATTTGTATGGCTTCTTCAGTATAGCAATCAGTGTCATGTGTAGGCAGACTATTATTAGGTTTGATTTTTTATTTTTTAATGGGAATTCTGCCATAAAAAAATTGAAGGTTGAAAACTCCTAAAGAGTAACTATTCAAATATGAAACATTCATTTTTTAGAATGTCTATTAATACTACAGTACACTAGTACTGTAAATGCCAGAACCTAGCTTTTTGAGAGTAAGCATGGTTTTGTGCCACTTCTGGCTTATGATAAACAGGGTGGTGTGCTACACTAGGTAATGGAACTCATCTATTTTTTTTGTGTTTGTTTGTGATCCTAGTCAACTTCCAAAGTCATAAGGTTGTACACAGAAAGAAGTTTACATTGGATTTGGATGCAACCTGTTAGCAAAACAAAGGCCACTTAGTCACAAATTACTCTTGAATTTTTGCTTGTAATTCTCACAATATCCAAGATAATTGTGAGATTATCATTTCTGAGCTTTTGGAATAACTCAATGTAATGAAGCAACTGATCAAGTATTATCTCCATATATCCTCCCTTACTGAATTGACTGAAAGGATTGAAACATTACCCACACATTCATTTCCATCCCTAAAGACAAATTATCTGATAAAAGATTTGCAAATCCATTACGAATAACATTCCCATATTTGTTTGGCTTCTTCAGTATAGTGCAAAAACCCTCTTCCAATAACTGGCATGTTTTTATCTTTTATTGCAGTAACACCACTAAAAAAAAAAACAACTTTCTATGCTATCTGTAACATACAAATTAATGACATCTTTCTTACCAGATTTCATTATTACTGACGATAAAATAGTGTTGTAAACTACAATACTTCACAAGATTCAAAAAATTTAAATTACTCAGAGTAAATTCTAACTTATAAAGTTAAAATTCATACATTTAATGCTTTCACCACTGGGTAATGAATCATTCATATTTTCATGGCTTGACAAATTATACAAAATCCTACTTGCCACAATAAAACTGTACTCGCATAAGACTATCCCCCATCCCATTTATTAATGATAGATCTTAATAAGTCAATAGGAATTCTATAAAAGATTAATGGTGTTGTATTGCTGTTTGGAGAACATTTCCTTTCTGTGAGAACCATTCCAAGAAGTAGAGTCAATAAATAATAAGAATAGGAAGAACAGTAAAACCAAGATCAATTTTTCTTTCTACTTCGATTTTATTTTATTTTATTTATTTATTTTTTTGAAAACATAATTTGTCATATTACTTTTTGTTACTAGAATGGCCTTTTATATTACACATGTTCATCTATATTTTCTCACTGTTAAAAATAATTTTGTTCAGAAAATTATTTTTTATTAAATTAAAAAAATATTATCTTTTGTCCAGCTATTTGCCAACTGGAAAAATCTACTCGCCATAAGTGAGTAGGTGAGCATATTTGTCGAGACCTACATATTGTGGTTCAGGGGGTGAAAGCTTGAATGACCTTTCTAGATCAGCCAGACTCATTTTTGTAAATTTATCAACATTTCCAGAATTCTATTTTCAACTTTTTGGTACAATGTTCATGAAAAATAATATTTTTGAGATAGTTCCAAAATATTCATAGAGAGAGAACTGTAACAAAAATATTATATTAAAATATACCTAGTAATTAAAAAATCAAATTTTTAAATTATTTATTATTGGAATATGATGGTTTTAGCAATGGGTGAAAATATTTATGTATACATGGTGAGACTTCAATTTTATAATAAAATCATGACCTTCAAATGTAACAAGAGAAAACCGGCAATTTTTTTCTTTTGTTGCATTTTCAGTACAACCAGCTTCTGTGATGTATAATGGTGAATCCAAGTCTCATCCATAGTAATAAATCTACACACAAAATCAGTTTTTATTCTTGTTAAAATGCTCCAAGTACTGTTCAGAGATTTTCATGCAAATACGTTTTTGATCTGCTGTGAGCAAGCGCGGCACCCATCTTGGGCAAAGCTTTTTCATTTGCAATTCTTCGTGCAAAATATATCCTACACGTTCTTTTGAAATGCCTATAGTCTCAGCAATTTCAGGCACTTTGACTTGCCAGTCACCAATATCATATCGTGCACTCGATCACTGATTTCTGGTATTCTTACACTTTTTGGACACCCTTCATGCTGATCATCTTCAAGGCTGGCGCAGCCTTGTTTAAACTTGGCAGCCCATTTCTTAATTGTTGAAAACGAAGGAGAAGAGTGCCCATAAACTTTTATGAACTTCGAATGAATTTCTTTTGGCATTAAGCCTTCTTTTACAAAGAATTTTATAACCACATGATACTCAATTTCATCCATTTCAAGAGATACAGACAACGCTTTTGCTTCAGACAGCTGTATAAAACAAACTACTTAATGGAATGACTTACAATTTCACACAGATGCTTATGACAGATGTACCAACTTAGGAAAAAAAAAAATAGTGTCGATAGTGTTGCCATCTATGGTTGAGGCTGAGAACTTTTCAGACAACTCTTGTAAAAGTTAGCAAATATCCGGAAATCCAATCTCATCATCACAAATATGAACATTCATCTGTACAAAACCACCAGTCAAGCCCAGAGATGGAATATCACTACTCAACAAGCAGTTAACAACAATAGCTTTGGGACAACATGCCTTCGAACAATACCGAGATATATATATCAAGATCACATTTCGAATACTGTCATTGTGGAATAAAGCCAGCAGAGACTCCCAATAGAAACAATTCAAAAAATGTCAACTGAGATGGTTGGGACACCAACTTAGACATCCTTTACCTAAGTTTAGTGCTCCTCTCTACAGGCCAACTAATGGACATAGAGGAAGACCAAGAAAACAATTTTGGCAACATAAGCAAACTTCTTTTTGAAGATGAGGCTCATGAACCATCTGACATTTACCATTTGGCACAAAACAGAGCAACTTGGCTAACTTTCACCAAACAGACTTTTCTATGAGTTTTTTATATGAATATTTCTAGATATATTTCCCTATTCATACATGAATAAATGATGATCTCTTTCTCAACCATACATAGATTTCCACAGATGCCCCCATTGTCCTCTCTCCATCTTCCACATATTGAAAAGTTTTATCAACTGATATACTATAACACCCTTTCAAAAGTTTATAAGCTTCTATCATATCTGTTGGCAGTCCATGCACTTCTCAGTCTGTTCTTGTAACCTACACTCCATAATCCTGGTATTATCTTTGCAGCCCTTCTTTGCACCATTTCCACATCTTAATCGCCTCAGAACCCAGAGACCAAATCAGAACACAGCAGTCCAGGTGTGTCACATCAAGGCCTCATAAAGAGGAAAAATGACTTCCATATTCTTACATGTCAATGTTCATTCCAATTTGCAATTTTTGGTTTGTGACTTCTGAAATTCAACTTTTTATCCATCATAACTCCAAGATTCCTAGCCACATCAGCTTCTCCAAGCATAATCCCACCAATATAATATACCATTGGAAATCTCGTGTCAAAGTGCATAACTGTACACTTACTAACACCACTGAACTGAAAGCCAATATCATTTTTCAACAGTTTCAGCTTATTCAAATCATCAGCAAACAAGCGAACAGACATGTTCTTCCTGATTATCAATATATAGATTGAACAACAATGGTGCAATGACTGATCCCTAGGATACACTGCTGGTCACCTTAAATGTGGTTGATCACATCCCTATATACCACTTTCTAATACATCTCTGTCAGCCAACTGCTTATCCAAGTCAATAGTTTATATTAAGATCCCATATCCTCCAATTTCTTCAAGAGCCTTATATGGTGTATCCCATTAAATGCCTTAGCAAAATCCAACAGTATAATAGTGTATCCATTCCTTTTATCCAACAAGCATAATTATGCTATAAGCAAACTACTCAGACATGACCTCCTTTAGTAAAACCACGTTGTTCCTTAGAGCTTGTCAGTCAACTTATTTCTGTATGAGAGCTTTTAATTTCTCTGTAATCTTCACCACCACCACTCCAGAAGCACTAATAGGTTGGTAGTTAGACACATCAGTTTGTGCATCACCCATATACAATATGACTATTGTACGTTCTTTCTAGATCTGAGTTCTATCTTGAACTGACTCAAATTATACAAACATGACAATGGCCTGACCAGATTGGCCAAAGATTCCTTTAGCATATGGTGCTGATATCCCATTCCCTATTACTAAATTCTTATCTAGTTATGCAGCAGCTCTGGAACCTCCTATGTACCTCTATCTCTTCATCCAATGGGCAGCAATTCTCGATTGCCTCCTCACAGTGCACCCTGGGTAATGCTAAATAGGCAAGAGTAAAAAAAAAACTGGTTACCAGTCTAAGGATCTACTGGCTATTATTATGCAATATTAAACAATTAAAGGTATCATCTTTTGAAGGCTAACCGACTAAAAAGCTTGGACATTCTGCTCAAATTTGCCACTGAAATCGAAAGTATTAGCAAGATAAAGTGCAACTACCTGTCCAGATTTCTTTTTGAAAGGGACATCAATGTACTGCTTTTCCAGGAAACTGATGCAGAAACTCTGATGCTCTCCTTCAAAAGTACAAGATAATCGATAATAATTCTCTTTTCCCTGTGTTCAAGGACATTCCACACTTGACAATCAGTCAATTAAAATTCAGACAACCACCAACATGTGAAGCAGAAAACTTACAAATAATTTCATTTCTAAAGGGACATAATTCCAAGTTTCTACGTCATTGGAGCAACATATCACCAAACATATGAAATAATGACATACATTCGAAATACTGTTGAGCATATGCACTTCTTGAAATCAAATATAGAAAATGACATCCACATTGTTACTATCAAGGTGGAAGATATTAATATCACCAATGTGTACAAGCCTCCAGCCTCTCCCTGGCCAAACCAGGTCCTTTTAACTGCAAATCATCCAGATATATGCATGTGACTTTAAGAGCCACCATGAGTACTGGAAATATTCCAGAAATTATGACAGCAATATTGCTTTAGATGAATGGACCGAGGAATATAACTTCTAATTAATCTTCAATGCTTGAATCAGACAACATGCAGATCTACTGCTTGAACAAGGATTACAACCCTGATTTAAGCTTTGAATCCTGTAATAATGGAAGTTACCCTCTTCCAACTACAAGAAAATGGAAATCAAGTATCCTAAACTGCAGATGCTTCTCTGCAGATTGTGGATCAGACCATAAGCTAGTATTAGCAAACCTAAGAATAAAGTTAAAATCTAGAAGCACTTTTAGAGTCAAAAGGAGACTGAATGTAAAAAAACTACAAGACAACAATATTCTAAGAAAATATCAACTAGAACTAGATAAAAACCTGAAGGAACTACCAAAACAGAATATAAACATCGAAGAACATTGCTGAAAATAAAAAATATATATATATATTACATTCGGAAGAAAAAACAATAGGTTATACAGAAAGAGAAAGTAAAAAGGATTGGATCTCGAATGAAGTGAAAAGGTTAAGCGATCAAAAGAAAAGCATGAAACTAAAACAGAACTATAACAGAAATGAATATAACAGATTAACCAGAGAAATTAGAAAACTAGTTAAAAGAGACAAGAATAACTGGTTAGAAGAAAAATGCAAAATGGCAGAAAAGCTATCGAAAGAAAATAACCTTCATGGATTATATAAACAAATAGACCAAATTAGTAAGACACGAACAACAAAAATTATAATGATCAAAAACAAAGAGGGGCAACTAATTAAAAGTAAAACAAAAAGAATGGCCAGATGGGAAGAATATTTCAAAGATTTATATAATAAAAACAGCTCCCAGGATATTACGATTCCAGTCACTGAAATGGAAGAGAAAACAGTATCTTTACCAAAGAAATAGTAGCACACGGCATAAAAAAACTCAAAACTAGGAAAGCACCTGGCATTGATCAAATACATGCAGAATTCTTAAAAGCAGGAAAGGAACAACTTTTAGAACCATTAAAAACATTATTTGAAAGGATCTACAGAAACGAAGCAGTGCCTGCTGATTGGACCAAATCAGTCATAACTCCTATATACAAAAAAGGAGATAAAACAGAATGCAATAATTACAGAGGCATTAGCCTCCTCAGTATTCCAAGTAAGGTTTTTACGAAAGTACTCCAAAAACAAATTAAGCCATATATAGAACTGACACTAGGAGAAGAACAAGCCGGTTTCAGACCAGGGCGAAGCACAATTGATCAACTATTCACCTTAAGACAGCTAATAGAAAAGACACTTGAGTACAACCAAAGTTACTACATAAATTTCATAGACTTTCGTCAGGCATTTGATTCAATCCATAGAAGAGAACTATGGAAACTATGGAAGAATTTGGAATTCCCAACAAAACCATAAGAATAATAAAGAATCTGTATGAGAAATCTGAAAGTGCAGTACGAATGGAGAATACCCTAACCAACTGGTTCCACACAGAGAGCGGAGTAAGACAGGGATGCAATCTGTCACTAGACCTGTTCAATCTTACACTGGAAGAAGCAACCAATAAGGCCTTAAACAATGAAGACTCCGGAATCAAAATATATGGGAAAAATGTGACAAATTTAAAATTTGCAGACGACATTGCATTACTTGCAAGCACAGAAGAAAATTTACAGCAAATTTCTGATAAAATACAGGAGGAGTGTATAAAATCTGGATTAAACATAAATATAGACCAAACAAAAATTATGCAAATAGGAAAAAGAAGCACCAATCTGAAAATTGAAATTGATAGTAAGAATCTAGAGCAGGTAGTAAACTTCACCTACCTTGGAGGAGTTATTGAGTACAATGGTGAAATTATAAAAGATATAAACAGATGAATCAGTCAAGCATCCCCAACTTTTGGACGACTTAATAAAATATGGAAGGCAAGAGACATCAAACAAATAACAAAAGTAAGAATCTATGAAACAATGGTCCTCCCAATACTCCTCTATGGAAGTGAATGCTGGAATTTCAAAAAGGGGAAGAGAAAAAATTATTAGTTAATGAAATGGTTTGGCTAAGAAGATTACTTGGAGTATCTCTGCTGGATCGACTAAGAAATGAAGACATAAGGAAATGACTAAAACAAGAAATAGACAAAATCCAAGAAAGACTGCAATGGTTTGGCCATGTGACCAGAATGGGAACAGAAAGACTACCATCTAAAGCCCTGAATACAACGATAGAAGGTAAAAGATCCAAAGGACGGCCCAGAATTAGATGGATAGACAAAATAAAAGAGGACCTGAAAACCAAATCACAACAAGTGACACCAAACTGGACAGAATTGTTCGGACTCTCCCGGGACAGACAGAAGTGGAAAGAGTTCATTCGGCCTCATCATCATCATAGATGATGGAAGAGAGAAGAAGAACTACAAGAAAAGTCTTGGGAAATTTCTTGAATAGCCAACACAGACCTATAATACTGGAGACTGGCATTGCTATTCCTGATTAAATCTATTCCTCAACCCAAATAGAACTTTAAGAAAGCCAATTGGGAAAACTTTACCAGACCTATAGAAATGTATCTGCTTTATACCGCCTTCTTACAAAACCTATGATTGTTTAGTCAGAGCATTTATATTGATTGCCAAAAAATACATCTATAAATATACTGAAAGGATTATATCCCTGGCCATAATGAATATAGCCATACAGTAATTTCATTATGAGCAGCTATCCTGAGGTTGCTGCAGACCTTCTCCACAGGTTGGACACTTCAAGAAGACAAAAATAGCTGGAGATCATAGAAAGTCTCGATTTCAAACATTCAACTAGAAAAGCATGAAGTTTCATGCAAGTTGAGCGAGACTCCAGGCAAATTCAAGAAACAACCTGAAGTTACACCAAATGTGATCACTAATCAGATCACAAATATTACTAGATCTATGAATGATAAAAAGTATAAAAATTTTATTAAAAGAAAACTTAAATTAATTTACCCATCAGAATTGGAATTTTCAAGATCCTTGTGTATCAAAGGAAGATGTAAAAGCTGGAAAAGGTCCAGGTTTTGATGCCATTTATACATAATTTCTCCTGAACAAAAGAACAAATGCCAAAAAGTGGCTTGAACAATTCTTTTCTATTCTGAAAACTGAAATCCTACTAAAACAATTTAAAACTAAATCAAAACATCCTGCAGCTGATATCTGGTGCAATCAGATCAATGAACCTTTATCAGCTTCCTACTCTGAGCAAATCTTGCCTGAAACCCTTCAGAAACCTGATGCTCTCCTTTAAAAGTACAAGATTAATAATCTTGTACTTTTGAAGAAGAGTAATAATCCTCTTCTCCCTGTGTCCAAGGACATTCCACACTTGATAATCAGTCAATTAAAATTCAAACAACTGCCAACATGTAAAGCAGAAAACTTACAAATAATTTCATTTCTAAAGAAGAATGAACAAGATGGTGGAATACAAACACTGATAATCCTCAGCTACAAATGTGGTCGAGGTATTAGTAACCAATCTGCTGTTCTTGAGCTTCCCCATAAGACATGGCTGACCCTGAATACCATTAAGTGAGAAAAGCACCTTTCTCTGCAATGTGATTGCTATGTTCCTAAGCAATTTATCACATCACCACTGAATACAGCCTGTGCTTATCAAGATGACTGGCCCAATTATAGTTTTTATATTCATGTTTATATATGTTTCTTTGTTTTTTTTATTTTTTATTACTTGTATTGCAGGTGCCAAATGCTAACCTTTACATCCAATGAAGTGATAGCACTGTGCACCATATAGCATACACTAGATTGACAGATCTGAGTAAAGTGAGCATTCATTATTTGAACAATTGCATCTGCTTCTGACACAAGGGTACCATTTGGTATGAAAATCAGCAGTACAAAGACCAACACTATGAAAATAGGCAGGAACATAGAAAACTTCAATTACATTCTCAATGAAGAAATTACAAAACAAATAAAATACTTCAGCTACTTAAGCACAATTTTAATGGAGATGGTAAATTAACTTTGGAAAAAGACAAAAGAATGAGCAAAGTTCGTATGGTGGAGAGCCAGTTGAATAAATCTATATGGAATAAGAGAAATCAGCCAAAATACTACACTAGTAATATAAAAGATAGTTTTCAAATAAGTTTTAAGTTATGGATCTGAGTTCTGATAAAAATGCCATCTATTCAGCTTCTGAATCATCATTATCAAGTTCTTTTCATGCCTACTGGCACATAAGGCTGCAATGCTGATTTTCCATCTGCCCCTGTTCCTCACAGAAGCAGGGGCCTGAAGAGATAGCATTAATGGCAGAATCACATTAAAAATGAAGACATTAGGAAGGAACATGACTCTTTTTGCATTCGAGAATGTGTATTCAAGCAGAAATCTGAGGTGCTATGGTCACTTAAAGAAAAAACAGTACAATTAGAGGATATGTACTATATTTAGTCAAAATTAGAATAATTAGAAACAACTGGAATGAAAATGATTCTGTATAGCGAAAAAGCACCTTCCTTACCACAGACACTATACTGCACAGACACAAACAAAACAACGCACAAGTTTCATTTGGGTGCTAAATACAGTATCTAACTAAAAACAATGTCCTAACATCATCTTTCAAATTTTCAGCTGCAGTAAGTATATGGTCACTCTTGTTCATAATACAATCACTTGATGCAGAAAACAGTTACATTATTATGCAAATTTTCAAAAGCATATATTATATATATATATGTGCATACATGTGTTAGGACCAAAGTCTGAAATCCCAGTTCATGAAATGGCTGACCACTGAGCACACTGGCCAAACTGATCAGCCAAAGTCCAACACACATGCTATAATTTTGTTTCTTCAGTCTTCGGCTGGCTAGTTTGGGATTTGGCATATTCTTGGCTGGCCAAACTCCAATATCAACAATTTTCTTGCAAATCCTTCATGACGGAATGTGTCTAAACTCATATGTATACTCTCTGTAAAAACAATGTTAAAGAAATAACTCATTTCTTTAACATTAAAATAACATTAGATCACACACCTTTGCATATTCAAGCTACAAAAATGCTTAAAAAATTTGATGGCAAGTGGTCAACCAGCTAATGTGGAAGACAATGTTTACATACATATACCTGATGTTGACAGAGATCACAATGATATCAAAGAAGTGTGATTGCCATGGTTATAAAAGTTGAAGATGGTTTTTAAAAGCCAGGGACAGAGCATGCTGTGCTTCGAAAAATATTCGCTAGAAGTAAATTTTCTCTCATCAGTGAGAAGTTTATAAAGCTGGAGTTAGTGTGTGGAGAAGAACAATCCCTTAGAAGCATTGCATTCACTCACTCACTGAGTAAGGGGGGGTAGACCAAGTTACACTCAGAGAGTAACTGCACTCAAAAATGCTCAAGCAGATATAAATGAAGAGAACTAAAAGCATTGTGCAATTCCAAGAATCACAAAAGTTCGTGTTGTAATAAGAAGTTGAAAGTTTATTTTTCACAAGGTTAGACTATAATAAATTTAGTTTAATCCTTTATCCAAGTGTGAGCAAACACAGTTTGCACCTGAAAGTATCTTCAGGACTGGCGTAAGGTAGTACAACACCGGGTAACAAATTTAGTTTAATCCTTTATCCATGTGTGAGCAAACTACCTGGTGTTGTACTACCTTACCCCAGTCCTGAAGATACTTTCAGGACAAACTTTGTTTGCTCACACTTGGATAAAGGATTAAACTAAATTTATTATAGTCTAACCAAGTGAAAAATAAACTTTCAAAATCTTTCTCTAAATCCAGAGTAATTTAATAAAAAAGGTGGCACACCGTTTGGCAACTCCTATAGATAGAGATGACCTTGCTATGGCTCCTGCCTGGTATCTCCACATCTCCCACTGAAGAGACCTCAATAAAGGTTGAAACTAGTCTGGGTAGTGGCCCTTCCCTTATACATATCCACAAGGAGATGTGTTTTGCATTATGGGAGATACTGAGATAGGAGAAATGTAAGCTTGCTCCACCTTTGCAACGAGTTGACTGGTGTTGTACTACCTTACCCCAGTCCTGAAGATACTTTCAGGCGCAAACTTTTGTTTGCTCACACTTGGATAAAGGATTAAACTAAATTTATTATAGTCTAACCAAGTGAAAAATAAACTTTCAACATCTTTCTCTAAATCCAGAGTAATTTAATAAAAAAGATGGCACACCGTTTGGCTAGAAGGTAGAAATGACCTTACTATTGCTTCTGCCTGGTATCTCCACATCTG
The DNA here is from genome assembly GCF_054136105.1 of Typopeltis vanoorti. Classification (NCBI taxonomy): domain Eukaryota; kingdom Metazoa; phylum Arthropoda; class Arachnida; order Uropygi; family Thelyphonidae; genus Typopeltis; species Typopeltis vanoorti. The sequence goes on from NC_143557.1 coordinate 64,689,796, forward strand.
GGCCTGGCTCCCACTGAAGAGACCTCCATAAAGGTCGAAACTAGTCTGGGTAGTGGCCCTTCCCTTAATGCATAACATTATACATATCCGCAAGGAGATGTGTTTTGCATTATGGGAGATACTGAGATAGCAGTAATGTAAGCTTGCTCCACCTTTGCAACAAGTTGCCCGGTGTTGTACTACCTTACTCCAGTCCTGAAGATACTTTCAGGCGCAGACTTTGTTTGCTCACACTTGGATAAAGGATTAAACTAAATTTATTGTAATAAGAAGGTAAATTATCGTTTTTAAAACATTCGAAAACTGAAGTTTTCTAAAGATCGAATAATCCATATTATAAGAAGTAGGTAGAGTTTCCTTTTAAAAGTGTTCAATAAACTGTAGAATTTCTTTGAAAAGTTTTAAACAGATGTAGTTTCATTTAAAAAAATATTCATTGAAATTGCCATGTTGTAATAAGTACAAGTATAAGTTCCAGACTTGCAAAAGATGATGTCATCGCACCAAAAGGTCAGCAAGTACCAAAGACAAAAAAGTCGAAAAAGAGCACAAAGATGACGTCAACACGCCTGGAGGCAAACATGTGACAAGTTTGGAAAGCATGCGAATGTGAAAACAAAGGAAGCTAGACACACACAATGCACCTCAGCAATAAGCAAAATTATTACAGGATTCTCAATGCTTGCTCTTGCCTGTAATCACCGCCATCCATGGTCAGAATAAGAAAGAGAAGCTTCATGTTTTGCCTTCAAGATTCTCAAGGCGTGCTTGTATTTGAGGATTTCAATCTTTCGTGATCAAAAGGAATAGAAGAGAAACATTTTGACAAGACGTTAGGAAGGAAGAGATCATCACAGTGAGTGAAAGAAAGGTTAGGAAGATTTCTGTAGGACATTTGGTTAATGCGAAGAATTGTTTGTGAAAGAGAAACTCGTAACTGTATTCCTGAAAATGTGTATAGAAAATGCATTATTTCAAAAAAAAAAAATAAAAATCTGAACTTGTGTGCGAGTAATATGTATGATTTTTATGTAATTGCCACAAATGACTAAGGGATAAATTAAGTAAAGCAGGAAATGCACATATGATTTTAGAATTCTGTATTCCTTTGAATAATGCCTTATACTCTCATTCTCAATATATAGTCTAGCTGGTGCAGTCAATAAACAAATAAATTTGCTAGACTATAGAACGTGAGAGATAAGACATAGTGTAAGCATATGGCGGCAGTCGGAAAGTAAGAAGGCCAACCATAAGAAAGTTAGACAAGGATAGATGGACACAGATATAAGACAGATATAACAATGTCACAAATGGCACAGACAAACAGAAAATATTTATGTAATATAAATTTTACAGTTTCATATAACAAGAGTTCAATAAATTCGTGTAACATTGCAATTAAATTATTAATATCATTATTAATTATCATATCATTTTTCTTTTAGATTTTGATAAAAATAAAATAATTTTTACTGTGCAAAATGCAAATAAAGCTCTTTTCAAAATAAGGTTATTAAAAAATTGGTAAAACTTCTTACTTTGGCCAACAGTCTCTGACCATTACTAGAATTGACTGGCCAGAGTCTGAAATGATAAGAACAGACATACTCCTTATTTTTGGACTTTGGCCAATGTGTAAAGCAGCCAGACATTTTGGGAAGTGGTCACAGATGTTGGACTTGACCCAAACATAAACACACACACACACACACACACACACGCAGTATGCAGTACTCCAGAAATATAACTTAACCTTCTAGTCATATCATAAAAAATTTACTCACCTACAGTATCAGTCTAATTTATATATATATATTTTTAGGTGATGTTTTAAAAACTGAGAGAAGTTTTGATGATAAAATAAAAATAATACTTTCTTGAATTCTTAATACACCTTATATATAACTGTACAGAAATATCCTTCCCTTCATGTGTTTAAAAATGTATACCACTGACCTTACAGTCAGTCCATAAGGGCTTCTCTTTCTTCCAGTGTCTTTTCCCAGGTGCAAAATACTACTTACCCACTAATTTATCTGGAATAAATGGAAAGGACCATTCCTATGTATTCCATAAATCAGAATGGAGGAATCATTGATGACTTAAACCTCCCTTTTATTACATTCTGACTAAAACTTCATTCACATAATTAAATATTTGATGATATAACAGGTCCAATTTCAAAATTTTACATTTCTAATTCATTTTCACCAAAATTTTTAACAAACACATTATTCCTTTATCTATTAGTTATTTGCATTCAAGATTCAAATAACTCTCTATCATTACATTATGATAGACATGTTACTGGTTGAGTGGGCCTTCCACAATGAGTCTTTTGACTACATGGAAGTTACCAAAATAATAATTACGAGAATACTACTGTATATACTTAGACTATTTGTTACAAAAATTTTCTCTCAAAATATTGTGGCATTTCTCTCATTTCTTTCAGAGCATTTAAGCGCTGTTCATATGGTATTTTTCTTTAGAAAGTTTGCCTTTTGAAAAGTCAGTGACAATAGCCAGAATAAAGTTAAACAATCTAAGAGAAATGGATTCTTATTAAAAAGCAGTATGTCTTAATTTTCTCTAACAAGTGTTTCGTACTGCAGCATCATCTACTTTTCTATTGTATATTTCCTTAAAATGCATTATCACTGCAGAGTATTTGTTAATAAGTGCAGTCTGTGATCTCACACTATTATACGTGGGCTGTTCAATAAGTAATAAGACTAATTTTACTGTGGCGAAACCACTCATCACAATATTAATTTCTGTGGAATAAAGAAATGTTGCTGTATTAACAAAAGAGGTTGATAGATGGTGTACACGGGCTGATGTGCCAGAGTGTCACGTGACTAAACGCAAGCGCTCATTGGCGCGACCAGTCTTCGAAATGGAAGTGTCCTTGGAACAGCGTTATGTGATTAAATTTTGTGTGCGTTTGCAAAAATCGGCATTGGACACTTTTAACATGACATGCGAAGCTTTCCACGATGAAGAAATGTCGAGGGCAAGTGTTTTTCGCTGGCATAAAACTTTTAAGGAAGGAAGGCAAAATGTGGAAGATCTTGAACGTGAGGGAAGACCTTCAACGTCCATCACAAAGACAATGATCAACACAGCAGCGATTATCATCAAGCACGTCAAAAGGAAGCGGCCATTGCTGAAGAATAGCTTCTTATTGCACCACAATAATGCAAGGCCACATATTGCTGGATGTGTAGTGGACGTTTTGCAGAAGAACAACACAGATATCCTACCACACCCTCCATACAGTCCTCATCTCTCACCGTCCGATTTCTGGCTGTTTCCTCAGCTCAAGAAACCACTAAGAGGCCGCCATTTCAAAAGCAACAAAGCATGTGTAAAAGCTGCAGAGGCGGTTTTGAAAGAACTCTCAAAAAACGGACTTTCACATGTGTTTAAGAAGTGGACGCAACATTGGGACAACTGCATCGCGTCTCACGGTAGTTACTTCGAAAAAGACCACGTAAATGATGACGATTAAAGGTAATCTGTTTTCTGTATAAATATAGTCTTATTACTTATTGAACAGCCTACATACATTACTGGATGCATACATTTAACTTAATAATTTTTGTTTATAACATGGTTGTTCCTTTTCCTAAATCTTTCTCTTTCTTTTTTTTTTTTTTTTTTTTTGAGGGGGGTGGAGAATTCTGGTAGAAGGGGGTGTAATTTTTTCACCACTGTTTCGATGTCAGCAACAAAGGGAACAGCAACAAGGTTACTAAAACAGCCACATACAAATTATGTACAAAAGAATATGTTGATATAAGATCTATCCAGTGCTTGCTTACCAATTACTAGTTTTTTTCATGCCAAGAACTTATTCATTTCACTCTCTAAAGTATCAAAGTAGTCTTTGATACTTTAGAGAGTGAAATGAATTTAGAGAGTTTGATACTACTCACTAATGAGACCTCGATAAGGGTTGAAACCGGTCTAGGTAGTGACCTCCTCTCATAATGCAGAACAGTAATACAGCTCCTAGGAGCAAAGTTCACATTATGGGTAAATACCAAGAATAGTGATTGGAGCTTGCTCCACCCTTACTATGAGTTGCCTCAGTTTGCACTTCCAAATGGGTCAGGTGTTGCACTATCCAGGTATTTGCTTACGCTTGGAATCGCCGAACTTTATATAGTTTCTATATTCAGCATGAAACTCTTTGAGTTTCTTATTCAGCTAAGAAACAATATGGGATGTAATATCCTTTAACTTAAATAAGTTCATGTCGCCGAATTGAAGCCTTTGGCTCTTCATATAATTAGTAATTGAAGTAACTTATTTTCTTAAAGTAAACAGAGAGTCCTAGCACAAATTTTGATTATCGATATAGTTAGTTAGAATTATCAGGAGTAGTGCTGATGTTAATTCTCTACAGGAAGATTTGAATAGACTTTTAGCTTGGACAAATGAGTGGGAATGTAATTTTAATGTTAATAAATGCAAGGTGTTACACTTTGGGATACAGAGATATAAGGTATGTACTGTATTGTTAGACCTATGCTTCAGGAAGTGGAGGAGATTCAGGCTCTCAGAGTGATAACAGAAAGTGAACTGAAGTTCCGAGGGCACATCGCCATCAGAACTTCAGTCCACTGGTCTAAAAACGAATGACCAAAGTGATATCAGGACTCTAGAATGTTGGTTATGAAGAGCTTTTGAGGGAATTTGGATTACAGATGTTGGATAGCAGGAAAAGAGGAGATAGATCTTCGAGTTAGTTAAGGGATTCTATCAGATTAATACAGTAGGAATTATAAAAAGAGTAGATGTTAAGATGATAAGAACAAGAGGCCATCCCTAGAAGTTGTATAAAGATGTGGTGAAGTAAGCTGTGAGGAGTACATTTTTTACATGGAGAGTTGTTAGTGAGTGGAATATATCGTTGGAGTGCATTGTAAATGCAGGTAGTGTAAATAACTTCAAAGCTCATTATGATAGACATGTTGCTGGTTAAGTGGGCCTCCCATGATGATAACCTCCATGGAGTCGACAAAATAATATTAGTAATAATGCAGGATATCTCTAGCGACTCAGGCAACAATCAAAGGAAGCCACATATCATCCATACCAGCTTTCATACCATTTCTTGAATTCATTCACACAACATCCACACACTACCTCCAAAGGCAAGTCACTCCAACACGAGAAGAGTAGTGAGTACTCTATTGCCAAACAGCAATCTATTGAATCAACATACAGGTTATAAAATAAGCGTCAACTGTTGTTGGGATGAACAACATGCATAGAAAAATCCAGCTCTCACCCCTTTCTTGACTGCATTCATTCTCAATTTCCATGGATACCTTCTCTCTCTCTCTCTCTCTCTCTTTAAGCCAATACAAAATAAAATTTGGACAGCCAAGTCCAAAATTGCCATCCCATCCTTTTAGTTCAGTATCCAAGTTCAGTATTCTTTTGTACAATTATGTACAAAAGAATATGTTGTTAAGATGAATAGTCTATCTAAAAGACAGCATAAGACTACTGCTTACCAGAAAGTGTATATTTCGTCTTATAAATTTCTAAATATAACTTACCTCATATTTAACAAGTTGCAAACTTTTCCTACGCTTGGTGATCTCTGCTACTGTTTGATTCTTTTTTATTTCACTTTCATGTAACTGTTGTTGGATTGAATTGAACATTGAGGATTTTTTCAAATCTTCATATTTAAATTTTTGTTTGGGATTACTACATTCATCAGATATTTCCTTTGGGAAAACTGAAATAAAAATTTACCCAAGGATTCACTATAAATCTGACAACTTTATAATTCATGAATAATTTTCTAAAATTCTGTTTCAATGAAAATACACTATAACAAAAGAAAGTATAGTTAAGACTATCTGAAATTCACAAAAAGAACATTAAGACTATGAGAAGCATATTTATTATATATGTCAACTAACTTCAACAGCTGATTAGTCTGTTTTGTAGGGAAAAAATCTTTAGTTTCTGTTGGAGGAGGAGGAGGATTAAATCAAAACCCAATTTAACAAAAGAGGCCCAGATCCTCACATCCTCAGTGGACCTCAAACACAAAATCCAACTGCAACACAGCCATAAAAAACCATTTGAAACAATCACAAAGAATGGCCTAACAAAGATGAAAAAAGCACCGCATAATACCTCAAATGCAAGTAATTTTAGAAAAAACTTCAATCCATCATAGATTTTTTTTTAACCATGAAATAAGAATTTTGCATCATATCAATATTCTTTACATTTTCTTTCATAAATGTGATAGCTGAAAGGTAAAAAGTGGTGGGGGGGGGGGTACACACACACACACTCGGGTCTCTTTTTATGCTTATCTTTTTTATGCGGTGCATATTTCATGCAAATTTGGGGTTTCCCCATTGTACATAATGAACAGAATGTTGCAGCGTAACATGAGTAACGTGTAAGCAGTAAGTGTCCGCGAAGTTTAATTTTGCATGTGAGTAAGTGTTTGCCCTTTCATTATCGTAAGTCTAAATTTTGCCAATTTTTATTTTAAAGATTTAATTTGGCTCAATGGAGAAAAAAAAGCACCAAAGAAAAGCAATTTCTCTGGATATGAAAATTGCAATTTTAGATCGCTTAGCAAAAGGAGAGGGATCTATGGCGATTGGTAAACATTTTAATTTAGGTGAATCTACTATAAGAGCAATTAAAAAGAATGAAGTCGCAATAAGAAAATCTGTCATTTCTGGCACAAAACTAAGTGCCAAATTATCATCATACTCAAGAGATGCTTTATTAGAAAAAAACGAAACGAGCGCTCATAATTTGGATTGAAGAATTAACTCGAAGAAGAATTCCTAAAAGTGGTTATTTAATTAAACAAAAACTCTTCGGTTTTATGAACAGATGAAGCAATTGGAGCCATCTACTTCTGTTTCCCAGGCTGATAAAGAATTTTTGGCTAGCAAAGGATGGCTAGCAGGGTTTTTAAAAAGGAATGCACTTCATAATGTGAAGATTACAGGCGAGGTTGCAGCAACAGATGAAGAAGCAGCAGCCAAAAATTTTCAAGATAAGTTAGCCAAAATTACTGAAGATGATGGATATTGTCCTGATCAAGTGTTCAATGCTGACGAAACAGGATTGTCTTGGAAGAAAATGCCTAGTCGAACTTACATCGTAAAGTCTGAGAAAAAAGTAAGTGGGTTTAAAGCAAGCAAAGATCGAGTAACGTTGTTACTTTGTAGCAATGCATCAGGGGACTGAATGTTGAAACCCCTCCTAGTAAATCGATCTCTAAGACCACATGCTCTAAAAGGCAAAGATCTAAACAGCTGCCGGTACATTGGATGGCTAATACAAAGGCCTGGGTAACAACTGCTGTATTTACTGAATGGTACAATAATTCCTTCGTAGCAGAAGTAGAAACATATATGAAGCAAAAAGCTCTAAATTTTAAAGTTTTATTAATCGTTGACAATGAAGAACATCCAAATGTACAGATAGGTGTTTTTTCCACCCAATACAACAAGCATTATTCAGCCATTGGATCAAGGCATAATTGTTACTTTTAAAAAATATTACGTTAAGCACACTTTTCAATTTATATTGGATAAACTAGAAAATGAATCATTAACAGTAGCTGACGTTTGGAAAAAATTTTCTATTTTGGACTGCTTAAATCATGTTGCATCTGCTATCACTGAAATAATACCACAAACTTTAAATGCCTGCTGGAAAGCAGCTTGGCCTGGATGTGTTGCAAACAGTGCAACGATTCAAACATCTACATTATCAGCTGAAATCATTACTTTGGCACATGAAATTGGTGGAGAAGGTTTTGATACATTTAGCCAGAATGATGTAGACGAATTGCTTGTGGTAATACCTTAAGTGACGATGATATTATTGGATATCGATCAACTTTAGATATCGTCGAAGATCCAGAAAACAGTGAAGTGGAAGAAAAATCTGTCCCCCTCACTGCAAATATAATTCGAGAAGGTCTTGAACTCTGCAATAAATTGGAAAATCATTTTCTTGTTAATGACACAAATTCTGAATGAGCCTTTCAATTCCAACTTGAGCTGAAGAACTGAATGTCTGGATATTACAAGCTCTGTAAAAAATTAGGAAAATCATCATTGCAAAGTTTAATCACTGATTACATTGTCATAAAAAAAATCAGCACAGAACAGGGTGAAGCTAATTCTGTTTGTGAAGAACCAATGCCTTTACCATAGCGATCTGATGCACTGACTATCTCTTCTGGTGATGAAAGTGATTTCACACAGTTCGCAAAACATTGCCAAATATTGTCTAATAGCAACGATAATTCTGATGAAAAATGTAAAAAAAATTGTTACTTTTCAATAAAATTAGAAAATAAGAATTAGGCATTCTTATTTTCCTGAATTTTTATAAACTTTTTTTATGTGATTTTAGATTTATTTTAATTCATTGCTTCAGTTTTATGCGGTTTTAGAAAATCATGGAATGTATCTAATTTTTCAACGTTAGTTAGGTCTTTTTTTGCGCGATTTTTTATATGTGGTTTTCTGTGGAACATATCTACCACATAAAAAGAGACCCGACTGTATATATATATACAGGGCTCCAGAAATCTACCCACCACAAGCAAACAGTGACAAGTGAAAGGTGAATTGCTGGCCTCATTCTAAATACATTCAAAATAGTTATTTTGTGCATAATATGCACTCTTTTCCCTTAAAATATCTCATTCACTGTGAAATAATTATTTGATCAGGGGTAGTTGCCAACAAATTTATTAGAGAAGTTTTATTTCCAGTTGGAAATAAAACTTCTGGATCCGAAATCCTTAATTCGAACATTAGTGTTCCTTTTGAAGAATTTGCAATTTTAGTTGCCAATTTTCTCAAAGTAATAACATAAACCAATCATCTTCACTTTCTTCCCTCCTTTTATCTGCAAGCTTCAGAACTTTATTTTTCTTTCTATATGAAAGACTGTTTATTTTTTCATAGTTAAAAACTCAAAACCAACCTTCCATACCCCACCCACAACACTTGTTTTGTCATCATTGTCATAGCATAACAATTGACAACTTTTAAAGGTTTTTTTTTGAAACACTTCATAAATATTCACTTTCAAGTTCCAAAAATCTCATTTCTCTTAGGAATGGGATATTACAGGGTTTTTTTCCTCCACACATGCTCCACATACATGACACACTTCCGGTTTTTGTTTCAGTCATGAAGCAAGAAAAATGAGCCATCATGTGTTATAATTACAGCACTTTACTTGAAAACAGTAAATCTTACATACTTAAAGCATGCAAGAAAATATGTAAGTTTTTCACGTCGTAGATGAATTTAAATTAAATTGCAGTTATCATTTCCAGTAAATAAATTTTTAATCAAACAATGCCTTCATTTAGTTCAATATTAAACTTGCACATATATAGAGTATGCACGACATACGCAACAGACAATCTATTCTGCAAGGATATGGAAGATATGAAAACACCTTCAAACTGACGATGATGTTTGCTATTTGGCCCAAAGATCATCTTAAAGTAAACTTCACAATAGAAAAAGAAAATAACTGTTGTCTACCCTTTTTAAATAAACAAGTGACATGACTTCCTAATCGCTCCTTATCCTTTTCTATTTACAGAAAACCCACATATATAGGAAGGTATTTACATAAGCAATCACACCACCACCATCCACACAACAGTAATGGCATTCTCAAAAAGTGTTTACTCACTAACCAAGACTATTTGTTCAAATGACACAGCACTTGCAAATGAGCTCAAGGACCTTCACAACACATTTTTACAAAATGGCTACAACCCATAAAAATATATAAAATATTGCATGCACTCTCCATTCTTACTGCAACCAATATACAGGATCACAGTAAAACTATTCCCATTCCATATATTAAAAGCATATCAGAAAAGATAGCTAAAGCACTCTGCAACTCCATGCCCCTTTCAAACAACTCATTCAGTTAGATACCTTCATCTGTTCTCCTAAAGATCAACTTCATCCTCCTCCTCCTGCACATCCTGGAGTGTATGAAGTTCATTGTGTCTGTAATTTATGCAGTTTAGCCTACTCTGGACAGACTGGTATATCATTTAACATCTGCCTTGAACACAAAAATTATTATAATTAATATTATTAAAAGAGACCTCCAGGGAGTCAGGGACTCATTGAGGGAGGCTACATACTACACACATATTATCATAATTATTCTTGAATTCATTCACACTGCTTGTGTGAATGAATTCACAACATCCAATGGCAATCCATTCCAATCACTCACCACCTTATAAGAGAAAAATCTAGCCCTCAGACCTTCTTAGTGGCATTCATTCTCAGCTTCCAAGGATGCCCTCTTGTTCTTTCCCCATCCACCATAAATTGAAAAATTCCATCAATTGAAATCCTGTATGACCCCTTTCAGAAGTTTGTAAGTCTCAATCATATCACTCATCTTTATTCTTTTGCTAGTGTCTGCAGTCTACAAATTCTCAATCTGTCTTCATAATCAGTATTCCACAATCCTGATATTATTTTTAATACTCTCCTTTGCACTCTCTCCACTGTATCAAAATCACAAAGGAACCCAGGAGACCAGACCTGCACACAATAGTCCAAGTAAGGTCTTATCAAGGCCTTGTAAAGAAGCAAAATGACATCCTTATCTTTACATATGAAAATTTGTGTCAGTATTGAAATTATCTTTTGAATTGTATTTGCAATCTTTGCCACATGGTCCCTGAACTTCAACTTGCTATCTACCAACACTCCAAGATCCCTAACCTGATAAGTTTCTTCTAGCATAATGCCACCAATATAATATAACATTGGAGATATCTAATCATGCCAAATTGCACGACTTTGCATTTGCTGACATTGAACTGACATCTATTTTCCTATTCAAATCTTCTTCTTCTTCTTCTGCAGCTTCTCCCACTTAAGTGGGGTCACTGTTTATTATGAGTCTCCTCCACACCTTCCTGTCTTGGGCTGTCACCACATCCAAGTTCTTCATCTTCAAGTCCTCTTCTACCAGCTCCCTCCATCTCTTCTTTGGCCGCCCACGCTTCCGCCTTCCTTGCACATCCATCTGAATGACCCTTCTTCCCACATATTCGTCCTCCCTCCTCATCACATGACCAAACCATCTCAACCTTGCCTCCTGTATTTTCGCTCCTAAGTTCGTAACTTTCACTGTTCCCCTGACATAGTCATTTCTCAGATGATCCTTTCTGGTCACACCGCATATTTTCCTATTCAAATCATTCTGCAATTATGCATATTAGCAGCATTCCTGATTACCCTATGAGAGAAAAATCTAGCTTTCACTCCCTTCTAAGCAGCATTCATTTTCAGCTTCCAAGAATGCCCTCTTGACCTTTTCCCCACCCTCCATAAAATGTAATATTCGATCAACCTGGAATCCTGTATGACCCTTTCAGAAGTTTTTTAGTCTTTGCAAAAATTACACCTTTAATCATGGTGATATGGGATGGCAGACCATGCTCTGAATACACCTTCACATAGGATTAAATGGAAGAAAACTTCAGTATTACATGTGTGTGACTATATATAATTCTGAGAGACTATTTTTAGAATCAGCACTGGCTATGAATGCAAGTATGGAGTTGCATTACTTTGCCAAAGATCTGGGAGACAGTCGTTCTCCCAGAACAAGACAGCCTGACTTCTCCAAATTAACTTTATGGTTATCCAGCCAATAGAGAATACCATGTCAGGATATTAATTCTGCGAAGTTACAATTTGAATTGTTTCTAATGTTTTAGTTGAATGTCTATGTCTGTTGTGCTTGTCACAGTCGTAATTCGTGCTGTGAAAATGCTGCATAGAAAACTAACAAAATATTAGCAAGTTCAATAAATTAATTTATTTTTTCCTATTTGGTACTGTTTATACTGTGAGGCATTATTATAAATATCATTATGCTTTGTACTGCCCATGAGCAGGGCTGATCACATTTCTCTTTATACTTCCTCACATCTTTTTTTTGCAGCCCTTGCTTGATAATATTCATGTATTTAACAACCACCAAATTCAGTAAGGCAAAAAACACTGAAAACATGACAATAATATTTCAAAAATAAGAAAAGGAAATCAATATTCTGCTGAAGAGTGGAAAGATGTGACATGTGGTGATTGTTGGCACTGAAAGACAAGTTCTTTTTTTGAAAGTATTTAGTGATAATCAACTCCATTCTGTATTATCATATTTACAAGTGCCTGTTTAATTATAAGAATTGTGTTCTTAATTGTGTAGTTTCAAAGCTTTTATTTTACACCATATCATGGTGTAATTTATTATTATGGTGTATTTTACACCATGGCACTGATGCATAAAACAAAAACGAGGGTATCTCAATGTGTGTGATTTTACTGCTGAAGCATGCGTGAAACATATACACTTCACAGAATGTGAAATTTATAAAAGGAGAACGAACCATCATCATCATCAAATTCCTGACATACCCTCAAGGGGTGTACAGGATATGATATTACTACATGAAAAATTTACATCATTACTAACTTCCTATCTACAATTTTCCTCCAAATCAGTCTGTTACTTGTCAAGACTTTAACATTATCAGATCTTACATTTCATTCGTCTAAGGCACTTTGTACCGTATCAATCCACCTATATCTTGGTCTTCCTCTGGGTCGTTTTTCCTGCCAACCTGGCAGAGAACACTTGTTTTGCTAATCTTTCCTCGCCCATTCTGTTTAAGTGACCATACCACCTGAGGTTAGCTCTGCAAATGCATTCCTGGATGCTGACAATGTCAAGTTCATTTCTAATATCCTCGTTTTTAATGTAATATTGCCATTGATACCATCTTCATGCCTCTAATCTTTCTCAAGACTCTTATACCTGCGGTCTCTAGTCTTTGATCAAGTGCTTTACTTCTGACCCAGATCTCAGATCTATAAGTTAAAACTGGTTTGAACACTGTTCCACAGGTTCCCCGTTCACAACACAGTTGACATTTTCAACAATTCTACCTATATTCAGTGTCTTGGTCTTTTTAATGCTGACCTTTATACCATATCTATTACAACAGTTATTCAATTTAGTCAGGGAATCTTTCAAACTTGTAGCAGATTTATTTAGAAGTATAACATCATCCGCATAAAGCAAAGAGCTGACATTAACATCTCCAATTCTGGTATCATGTTTAATACCACTTTTCTTCATAATGTGATCCATATAGATAATGAATAACAGAGAGGATAATGTACATCCTTGTCTCACACCAGATTTAACATTAAACCATCTTCCTATACTTCCTTAAATTCTAACTGCTGACATACAATTCAAATAAAGACTAAGTATCGCTTGATATATTGCCCCATTGACACCATATAACTGTAGCTTATTGAATAGCTTCTCTCTCGGCACCTTGTCATATGCCTTTTCCAGATCGACAAAACTTAAATACAAATCTTTGTTATATTCCCATGCTTTCTCAACTCTTTGTCGTAATGTGAAGATCTGATTCTGACAGCCTCTATTTGGCCTGAATCCAGCTTGTTCTTCAACAAGCTTTTCTTCACAATTCTTCTCAACTGTTTCTCAAGTATACTTGCATAGATCTTGCCAGGAACACTCAGTAGGGAAATACCTCTGTAATTCTCACATTCAGTTTTATTTCCCTATTTATATATGGGTACTATGAGAGCTCTACTCCAATCATCGGGAATTCATCCCTCTGTCCAGGCTTTCTGAACTATGCAGTGCAGCCACTGTAAAACTTTTATGGAACAATACTTCATCATTTCTAGTTGAATATCATCTACTCCTGCTTACTTTCCACATTTCAAGCTTTTAATGGCTTTTTCTACTTCAAGTATGGATATGTATTCCTGACTGTATGCCTGTTGAGTGTTTTTTACCACCGTGCTATCACCGCTTGTTTCATTTAGCAATTTTTCGAAGTAATTACCATACTTCAATGATATCATTTTCTCCCGTTTTCATGTCACCTTCATCATCTCTAACTCCTTTTACAGCACTCTTTCCTCCATTTCTAAGCTTCTTCAACAACCTCCAGAATATTTTACCACCTTCTTGATATTTATTTTTCTATGTTCTTACCAAAGTCCTCCCATGACTTTTGTTTAGCTAGTTTCACACAGTCTTTGGCTTTCTTACATTTGTCTCTGTATTCTCTAAGAGCACAAGCTGACTTATTTGACAAGAACTTTTGATATGCTTTCTTCTTTTCCTTCACTGCCTCTTTAACTTCCAACATCCACGATGGAGTTCTGATTTTTCTATCCTTGCAGACAACCTCACCACATGCCTCTCTGGCTGAATCAATCAGGGTTTTCTTCAAGGCTTTTCAATTTTTATCCTCCTCAAGACTAAATAGTTATCACTTCCAATTTCAAATGCTCTGTACACTCTGGTGTCCAGCACCAGAGAGAAAACATCATTATCAACGAGACTTTTCTTATTCCTTGCCTCTTCGCTCCATGTGAATTTTTGTATGTCTGACAATCATTTCCTACTCTGCTATTTAGATCCTCTACAAAGACCAGGTTTTCATATTTCATTGTGTCAGTTGCTTTTTCTAAAGCATCAAAAAATTCCTCCACTTCTACCTTAGTAAGACCTTCTTTGTGACCATAGGCACAAATAAGTCTCATTGTCCAATCCCCCATTCTGATATTTGCCCACATCACTCTACTTGAGACTGCCTGCCATTCAAGAAGATTAGCCTCGTATTTTGTGTTGAATACTATGGCTACTCCTTCTTTTCCTTGATTGTCATTTCCTGAATATAACATTTTGTATTTATTGCTCAGAAAGATCTCACCAGTTTTTTGTCTTTTTTGTTTCAGTCACCCCTATTATGTTGATCTGGTACTTATCTAATTACTCAGCTAGCTCCATTTCTTCGCAATTCAGGCTTCTTATGTTGATAGTACCGATCTTTAACTCTAGCGATGTTGAGTTGGGGTGTGATTTAAGATTTGTTCCAGTAGCTGACTTTTCACTGTTCGCCCTGGTTCCCTGGCAAAAACAACGGGGGCCTTGTTTAACTGAGCGACGCCCCAGCTGGCATGAAATTTTGTTATGTTGTACCATCATTTTCTATATTGGTTTAAGCCAATAAGAATACAATTAGGTCGGCTAAATCACAGATTGCCAGTCCATCCTCGTTCATTCAGTACCAGGTAGATACCCATCAGGACGCACCATGAGATGGTGAGGATTGGACGTTAGGTCAGAAGCCCTGGTCGATTCTCTGCATTACTTTAAAGGCTATGTGGAGGTCTCCTCTCAGTTATACAGCTTTGACCCTTAAGCACCCCCTTAATGATACAAAGAAGTATTCGATTTTATTCAGGAATAGATCAATTTTTATTACGTCTGTTCTTTCCGAAGACTAGAATAAAAATATCCCTATACCGTTATAAAACTTTCCAACCTCAACAGATGCTAGACTGAACAAGCAAGAAAAACAAGTAGCTTTGTTTATCACTAAATACACTAAACAGCCATTTAACATCTGTGTACTCTATTTAGGACAATTAGTGTAATTAGAAACAACTCGAATGACACACTTAATGGAAAAACACTCTGCCCTGTAGACTAATCTGCATGCATGTCTCAGACACAATAACCAATCGCATCCACTAGGTGCTATTGTCTCAGCACTCATTTTGCCTCGCCTACTGGACGGTTTAAAAGCAGTGGAACGCTAAGAATTTCACCAGCTCCAACTTCCTGATAGTTGTTTTCTATGTTCTTACTAAAGTGTTCCCATGACTTCTATATTCTCTAAGAGCACAAGCTGAGTTATTTATCAGGAACTTTTGATACACTTTCTTATTTTCCTTGATTGTCTCTTTAACTTCCTGAGTGTACTATGGAGTTCTGATTTTTCTATACTTGCAGACAATCTCAACCTCTGGCTGAGTGAAAAATATCTTCTTCAGGATTTGCCACTAAATCTCCAATGTTTGGTTCTTGTTTTCAAACTCTTTCATTTTTTTCCTGAATAACATTTGTGTATTTGAGTCTTGAGTTCACCTCTGAAAACTGCTGAACTTTGATTTGGTTTTAAACTTTCTTACAAATGTTTCAATATAAAATCAATGGTAATCACTTCTGATTTCAATTCCTCTGTATATTTATCTTCTGAACAACCATAAAGATATGGCTATCAACAATAACATAGTCAATGAGACTTTCTCGTATTTCTTGCCTCTTCTCTCCATGTGAATTTGTGCACATCTTTATGTTAGAATATGGTGTCAGTAATAACTAACACCATATTCCAACATAATTCCAAATAATAATAAGCATCTGCTGAACAGAAATCCAGGAGATACTTATTATTTGAAGAATTTAGAATTACTATTGTTGGTATTATTTGGAAAATTTTCCTAAAACTTTCATGTTTGGTAATCATTCCCAAAATGACTGTGAAATAAAATAATTTTTCAATTGCATTATAAATAAAATAAAAAGTACAAACATTTGCATTGGTGGGATTTTTTTTCTTCCCCAGTGGAATTTTTGTAATTCTAATGCATACTTGAGACTACTCGAGCTCAAAAAGATGCCATTTTTAAATTGCCTGAGATAACTCAAACTTAGCAGTGAAATGAGCAAGGCATAAACAATACTTTAGTTCATAAAATTACCTTTATCAACTTTATCTGCAGAAAACACGGCATAATTTTTCTTAAGAAGTTCAGCATTAAGGATGATGTTTCGTTCTTCAGATTGTAAATATAACAGGCCATAGAGTCGGCCAGCTTCATCTATTTGTTGGACAGCCATTTTTGGAATACTGCACTCTGTTAATTACACAAAATATGCACTTTAAATAAATAAATAAATATCATATATATATAATAAGAAGACAGTAATATATATAATATATAAGAAGAGTTTTCAATTGACCATTCTTCAAGAATAAATTTTTTTTCTTACTTCATTTCTCAATTGTAAGGAAATGTACCTTAAAAATTTGGTATCATTTAAAAACTATCTCAGTTTAATTTCAAATAAATTTTTCCTATGAATTTTTAAATTTTCTACAAAAATTTTATGTTTATTAGAATAACATTTTGAAAATAGCAAAATATAGAACCAATCATACAATAAACTTTCTTTTCTAGCTTGTAATTCTTTGTCAATCAAAAAATTAGAAAGAAAAATGTGTCTTTAAAGTAAATGGTTTTCATATAATAGACTAAAATAAAGGTCAATTATTATATACTGTAGAATTTAGGTTAGCTTTTTCTGTCCTATTTCTTGTAAATGACTGTTGTATTAATTAAAATTATCATTATGAATAATTATGAAGACACATTACTGTTTAGGAATTTCCTTTAATTAAATAAAAATAAAATTCAACATTTAGACCTTTATATTGGATCATATTCAGATGCACACACACATGAACACTGGATCACAAGCCACACTGGTACAAACTACAGCAGACTAAGCATATCTAGTGTGGATATATATATATATATTCCTGAAGATGACCTTGATACAAAGGTTGAAATGTCAAATTAATTTTAATTTAATTGAAGTAGGTTTTTAAACATGGGAAGGTGTCTCCATAATTATTCATAATGATTGCAGATTACCATGTAATCCTGAAAGAAAGAATAAATTAAAATAAGACTGTAAATGAATAACCATTAATGCTTATTTTTTTTACTGTAGTTAAAATCATCAATCGGGGGAACTTCAAATGCTCTGATAGCTAATACATAAATACCTAACACATTTAATTCATTAGTCATTTTGTCCTTCTCAATGGCTTCACAATAAATAGTGAGTGAAAAATATATACAAAACTTTTTGTTTAATCAGCATGAAATCACTTTCAAAATAATGTGCCCAATTAATACAAGACAAAAAGATATGCATCCTAAAGAGGCTGGATAAAAAAAAGTGATGCTGGAATGAGTGGGAGCTGATGAGGAACAATATGAGATATCATAATCCTAAATAATCTTTTTAGCTACTGAATGAAAAATGTATATAATCTGTGTTTTATAGGTTAGATGAAGCTTAGGCAACCTCTCATGTTCTATGACAGTGATAGCACACTTATTTTATTTTATTTATTTATTTGGCATATGGGGGAAATACAAAAAAATTATTGGGCCAAACTATATATACAGGATGTTTCAAAAAGAATGTCCCGATTTGAAAATTGTATATCTCTGCAACCACGAACCACAAATGAATGCGACTTGTACAATGTAAACAGCCTTGGCCCAGAGTTTCATATGATGACCACTAAATGCCACTACTAGCACCCAATTAGCCGCTACGCTTAGTTAATGAGAAGATGGCGTATTTTATTTTGCAATTTATTTTGTAACTGTACCAAATTTTCATTATTAAATATAATGAAATTTCATTATTTGCCTCGATACCTCTAGCTGACTCCAGAGGTATCGAGGTAGATTGAATCCTGGTGGTTTGATAGTTGGATCCGTGATCAGATACTTGTTTATAGTTAATTCCAGAGTCCTCCACCAGTCCAATGGACCATCATCAGGCAATTCCACAGCCATATGGGAGATCTGGAGACAAGGTGGCATGCTGGGTGTGAAGAGATATCTCGATGAATATGAAGATACACATTATTTCTGATTTTCTTTAATGAGAGCTTCTTCTCTTCTAAAGAGAGTGATGTGGGAACGAACATGTAACCATGGTAGAGGAGTAAATCATAAGGTATCAGAGACAGTTCTCATTACTGCATTAAGCCATGTGTCCACAAGATTTGTGTGGTGACTTTGGCTTCAAACTGGTGAACTATACTCTGCAACAGAGAAGATTAGAACCAGGGCAACTGTTCTAAGAGTCGAGGCATTATAGCACCAAGTTGCGCCTGTCAGCTTGTTTATGATGTTCCTGGCAGATATCTTTAACTGAATTTTTTCAAAATGTTTTTGGTAAGTTAGACTATGGTCAAGTGTGATGCCAAGGTAACAAGGACTACCTCTGTTGCAGAAGTCTAGTTTTAGTTTTCTATGAGCCTTGTGGTTATTTAGGTAGAAAGCAGAAACAACAGTTTTGCTGGGATTAGGAAATAGTCTCAAGTGTTTAAAGTAATTTTGTAGTGAGCTCAGATCTTTGCTCAGTGTTTCCTCAAGCGCATGGAAGGTACTGTCTTGGGTGGCAATAGCTATTTTGTCAGCAAAGATAAACTTTCAACTAGTTGTTGGAGGAGTATTGCTTGTGTATAAGTTGAATAAAGCTGGAGCAAGGACAGATTGTTGTGGCAATCCATCCTGTAGTATAAAGTTCTGCTTTTTTGTGACTCAGATGAAATGAACCTTTATTTTCCTATTTGAGAGCATTTGTTCTAATAATTTTAGTTTTTTTTTAGTAGCTGATGATTTTGGCTGCTTTATACAGTAAACCTTTCTTCCATACAATGTCATAAGCTGATGTTAGGTTTATGAATTCAGTACCTGTTTTTAAACCTTTCAGCATCCAGCTTCTATATGGGTTGTGAGAGTTAGGACCTGGTCACAGCAGCTTCTGCCAGGCCTAAATCCAGCCTGTTCACTGGATAAGATGGCTTCTATTTCTGAAGAAATTTTAGAAAGAATAATCCTTTCAAAAAGTTTGTATGAAATGCAGAGTAATGCTATAGGGTGGTAGTTATTAGGTCATCAGTTGACTTATTGAGTTTCGGCAGGACCATTATCTTTGATTCATGCCAAAGTTTTGGGAACCATTCATCATTTATTATTGTGGAGAAGAAATCAGATAACCAGGATTTTGCTCTTGAGCCAAAGTGAGTAAGTCTGGAAGGATGCCATCAATGCCAGTTGAGTGCTGCATTAATTTCCTCTATAGTTACTGGACTGGAATTTGCTGTAGATGTAGGACATGATAAGAAAACCTTTTTTATAAAGACAATAGTTCTCTTTTTTGGTGACTGCAGGAATTTTGGGTTTAGCTTTTTGTGTTAAGTTTTTACAATACAGTTAGGGTTTACTTTTACTTTAGTCCTGTTTGGAGTGTTGCCTCCCAGTTGGCATAGCAGTGACCAAACCTTGCGACTTGACCAAGGAGAGGGCAGAAGCATTGTCTGGATGGTTCTGTTGTTCATACTCTGCCAAAAGAATACTACTTTCTGAATGGCAGAGTTGGAAAAAGGGAATGGATATAGCACAATACATCTAGATTGTTAATCCAGATGTATTGTGCTATATCCATCCACCTTTCACTACTCAAGGTTAAACATAAATGGATGAGTTTGCAAAATAAACTTGCAGCATAGGTTAGAAAGTTGGTGATTAAGAGGTATCAGAAAGTAATGTATGGTAGTGCTGGGTCTATGAGAAAGAGGTGACCTATGGTGAGCCACTGTTGATTACCATGATATGCCTCTACTTGGCAGTGGGGGGGGGGGGATTACTAACAATTATGGCAACAGGTTGTAAAAGTCTAATATAATAGAAATTTAATAATAAACAATAAATTGAGCTCAAAGGATGAATGCTGCTGGTGCTACTTCCTCGATACATTGTAATAATATCATAAACTAACTAAATAAATTCAGTTTTTAGTACAGTAGGAAAACAAAACTTTGTCAGGGCTATTCAATCCTAGTTTGTTTGATTTAAAACATAATATCCATGATGTTCAAATACTGCATATACAATAAAATAAAAGATTAATTTATTTTTGTATTCCCTTCATGTGTCATCTCCTATCTAGGAGGTTGGCAATCATGATTTTTATATTAAGAAGAGCAAAAGAGACAAAATCATGTCTGCTGCCACAGAATGACAGGAGTGAACAAGCAGAAGAGAACTGAAAATGATTCAATAAACAGATTGTGTAGGAGAAATGGTGTTCACTATATTGGTGCATGGGGTGATGACTGATGGGTAAAAGTATTTGCACTTCATAGATTATATTTTAAATCAAACTAGGACTGATTAACTCATTTATAAACATACATAATCTGGGTATTAGAAATTAAGCTTAGCACCTTCTCATGTTCTATAACAGAGTGATGGCAGAGTTAGGAGAGAAAACATGAAGTTAAATGGATGAAGAAAACTTTTAAAGCAAATGCTGCATAAAAAAATAACAATAATAATAAAAGTGTGGTGGATCCGATATTACAAACAAAAAGAATGATGATGAAGCTCAAAATAGTAGAAGTAGAATAAAGAGCAGTCCAGGAAAGTGATAACCGCTACGGTAAGGCCAAATCTGATTATAACAATATGTCAGCTGAATGAGTAAAGAGAGAATTTGATCATGATATAGTGCAAGTAGAAAAAATGACCATAGAAGAATATCGTTAGTGAAAATAGATGGTAAAAAAGTAACAGATACACTAGAAATGCTTCCAAGGGTCAGTTCAGTAAGTTAGTACATTCAAGGCAGACTTATTAGCATTCTAACTCTAGAGGAACAGATGAATAGTGCTGAATTGGAATAAAGAGTGTGGAACCAATTCCAACAGTCACAAACAACATGCTGGAGATACAGTGTAGGAAGGCCATGGGATTCAGTTTCATTTACAGTGGGTGACTGATTTCTCCGATTATCTGCAATTACATTGGTAACTGCTTCCACTGTGCAGAGAAGGCCTCATGAATGTGATTATTAACATACATACATGATCTGTGTATTAGAAGTTTAAGCTTAGCACCCACTCATGTTCTATAACAGAGTGATGGCAGAATTACAATGTGACGCGTTCTTTTAATAATTATACTATGCCACAGGTACCTCTAAAAATAAGATTCATGAATATGGTCTGTGTCAAGCCTGAATGGGATACTGGAATGGCACTGAAGGAAAGTGAAAATAAGTTAGCAATGCTTCTGACCAGACTTCAACTTGAGCCTCAACATATGATTCTTACTGAGTGAAAGATGAGTAAGATAAGTAATCAGAATCTTTGGTGGGATAAACAAGGTTATAGAGAGATGGATTAAAAATCACATCCAGAAGTGCGCAGACAGCATGGATCTAGCAATCTACTCATGTTCTATAATGGTTTCCATTAATTAAGAAACAAAGAGAAAAAACGCAATAGCTCAGGAAGAAAAGGGAAAAAACATCTAAAAGTCAAGTACATTATGTAAAAAGAGATGCTGAGTATGTTTATCACATAAGAATGAGTGGTGCTGTCAGTAGCATATGCAAATGAACACGGAATAAAAGCAAGCATTTTTGAGTGGTTTTCCATTTTGTGTCTGGAGGGAGGGAGAACAAGACATTTTGTGATTGCAAGACATCGCTCAATCAATGAGTTGAGGTGGCAAGCCATTGTAAGACTAGAGGCCAGCCAAAGTCAGACAGAGATAACAGACGGTTGCGAGTCATTCTATGGTTCACAGACCAATTTGAAAACCAATTCCAACAGTCACAAACAGCTGCAATGGGTGACTGATATCTCCGATTACCTGCAATTACATTGGTAACTACTTCCACTGAGTGCAGAAGACTTCACAAAGGTGTCTGTGTGCCCCTATCCCCCATGCCACAGGAGAGAACATTGGAAATGGGCTAGGTGAACTGGATCCAAGACAAATGGGGGTCAGTATTTGGTTAACTAAGTCCCAAACTGCCACATCATCCTCATTTGTTCAGCATCATTCATTCAGTCATATCATAGATGATAGATCCAGAGTCAGTTCTCTACATTCAATACAAGCTACATTGGGATATCCTCCTAATTATATAGCTTCCAAGTTTTAATTTTCCAAAAGAAAGGAATGAAAACAGAAAAATTCTTAATAACTCAAACTATGAAGCTTTTCTGTTGCCTTGAATTTTCTGAATTATGCATAATTATTATTAAAGTATTAATACAAGATTTACTCTCTCATAATGTTTTTTTTTTGTCTCCCAATGAATCCTCTGAATGTGTCTGCAAAAACCATCCAACTGTTCATGAATAACAATTTTAGAACTGCTGTGCAGCAGTTCATGCAACCGTTTGTGGATCAAATTGTCATTAAAAGACATGCTCTATGCAAGAGAACAGAATTCAGATTATGTAAAAAAACATAAGATAATTTTATCTACTATAAATTATTGTCATAAAGTCACTCACACTCCTATATTCTGAACGCAAGCTACATCACATGCACAAATATACACACACACACACATATATACAGGAATACCTCGATTATCACGATTCTCGATTTATCGCGGTTTATAATTTGATACCAAAATTCCAATTATTGTGCTCCAAATTCGAATTATCGTGGTCGCGAAATGTAGCCCACTACATATGCAACCAGTTCGAGTCGCAACTCTCCAGGTATCGCTCTCTTGTAGCGCTTCGTTTTTATCCGACGGTGCCTTCTCACCACTTACCAGTAACTATCCGTCCTTGCCTGAAGTACATGTGGATATTTATTTCTCTTGTTATTTACCCCTACAATGAATGCTAAAAGAAATAAGGATGATTTCAAGTCTACAGATATCAAGAAGAAACGTAGAGTGATCAGCTTAAAAGATAAGTTGCATATGATAAATAAGTATGAAGCAGGCATAACCAAAGCCAAAATTGCAAGAGAGTACAGTCTAAATGAATTAACTGTTCGCCATATTTTAGACCACGCTGCAAACTATAAGCAACTAGGACAAAGTGCATCGACCTCGTCTGTGTCCCAAACTACGAGAAACAGAAGCCATCTTATGATTGAAATGGAAACGCTATTGTCAGTGTGGATATATAAAAACTATAAAATCAAATGACTATAAAAACAAAAGCATTGAATTTGTTTAAAACTTTAAAAAGAAAACAATTAGAAAGCGAAAATGATTCGGCGTCAGTAGTGGAAGAAACTTTCTCTGCAAGTTCAGGGTGGTTTGATCAGTTCAAAAAGCGATCGAGCATTTAGAGTGTTCGTGTACAAGGCGAAATTGCAAGCGCCGATGAAAAAGCAGCAGCTAGTATTCCTGGTGAATTGCAACAGACCATTGAAGAAGGAAATTATATCAATGATCAGATATTTAATGCTGACGAAACAGGCTTGTTATGGGAAAAAATGCCCACTAAAACATTTTTAGCAAAAAATGAAAAAGACAGCCTGGCTAAAAGGTTTCGAAGGAGCATGTAACACTTTTACTATGTGGCAATGCTTCTGGAGATTACAAGATGAAGCCTCTCTTTATTTATCATTCACAAAATCCTCGCCCACTTAGAAGTTTAGAGAAAAATTTTCTCCCTGTTCATTGGAGATTCAACAGAAAAGCTTGGATGACGAAAACTATTTTTGAGAATTGGTTTAAAAACTGTTTTTGTCCTGAAGCTGAAAGGTACTGCAAGTCATTAAATCTTGATTTTAAAATCTTGTTGATATTAGATAATGCACCTAGTCATCCAACAGCACTGAATGATTTGTGCAAAAATGTAAAAGTTATTTAATTACCACCTAATACCACTCCCATCATCCAGCCAATGGATCAAGGTGTAATCGCATCCTTTAAGGCATATTACCTACGAAGAACTTTTTCACAAGCAATAGAAAAGACTACAGGAGATGAAGCTATGACTTTGACAGAATTCTGGAAGGCATTCGATATCAAAAACTGCATTGAGAATGTCAAGGAAGCATGGAGTGAAGTAACGTCTAGCAACCTGAGAGCAGCGTGGCAAAAGATTATTCCATCATCATCATCAAATTCCTGCCATGTACCCTCAAGGGGTGTACCAGGATATGACAGTACTACATGAAAAAATTACATCATTACTAACTTCCTATCTACAATTTTCCTCCAAATCAGTCTGTTACTTGTCAAGACTCCAACATTATCAGATCTTATATTTCTATCGTCTAAGGCACTTTGTACCGTATCAATCCACCTATATCTTGGTCTTCCTCTGGGTCGTTTTCCTGCCAACCTGGCAGAGAACACTTGTTTTGCTAATCTTTCCTCTCCCATTCTATTTAAGTGACCATACCATCTGAGATTAGCTCTGCTAACACATTCCTGGATGCTGACAATGTCAAGTTCTTTCCTAATATCCTCATTTTTAATATGATATTGCCATTGATGCCATCTGTTCACGCCTCTAATCTTTCTCAGAACTCTCATATCTGCGGTCTCTAGTCTTTGGTCAAGTGTTTTACTTCTGACCCAGCTCTCAGATCCATAAGTTAAAATTGATTTGAACACAGTCTTGTATACAGCTAATTTAGTGTTCCGACTAATTTCTTTTTTATTCCATATGAATTTATTCAATTGACTTCCCACCATACCAGCTTTGCTGATTCTGTTGTCTATTTCTATATTTAGTTTACCATCTTCAGTAAAAATTGTGCCTAAGTAGCTGAAATGTTTTACTTGTTCCACAGGTTCTCCATTCACAACACAGTTGACATTTTCAATGATTCTGCCTATTTTCATTGTCTTTGTCTTTTTATTGCTGACCTTCATACCATATCTATTACAACAGCTATTCAATTTAGTCAGAGAATCTTGCAGACTTGTAGCGGATTTATTTAGAAGTATAACATCATCCGCATAAAGCAAAGAGCTGACATTAACATCTCCAATTTTGATATCAGGTTTAATACCACATTCCTTCATAATGTGATCCATATAGATAATGAATAACAGAGGGGATAATGTACATCCTTGTCTCACATCAGATTTAACATTAAACCATCTTCCTGTACTTCCTTCAATTCTAACTGCTGACTCACAACTCAAATAAAGACTAAGTATTGCTTGATATAATGCCCCATTGACACCATATAACTGCAGCGTATTGAATAGCTTCTCTCTTGGCACCTTGTCATATGCCTTTTCCAAATCGACAAAACTTAAATACAGATCTTTGTTATATTCCCATGCTTTCTCGACTATTTGTCGTAAAGTGAAGATCTGATCCTGACAGCCTCTATTTGGCCTGAATCCAGCTTGTTCTTCACCAAGCTTTTCTTCCACAATTCTTCTCAACCGTTTCTCAAGTATACTTGCATAGATCTTGCCAGGAACACTCAGTAGGGAAATACCTCTGTAATTCTCACATGCAGTTTTATTTCCCTTTTTATATATGGGTACTATGAGAGCTCTACTCCAATCATCGGGAATTCGTCCCTCTGTCCAGGCTTTCTGAACTATGCAGTGCAGCCACTGTAAGACTCTTATACCACCATACTTCAGCATTTCTGGTCGAATATCATCTACTCCTGCTGCCTTTCCACATTTCAAGCCTTTGATGGCTTTTTCTACTTCAAGTATGGATATGTATTCCTGACTGCATGCCTGGTCAGTGTTTTTTTATCACTGTGCGGTCATCACTGCTTGTTTCATTTAGCAGTTTTTCAAAGTAATTACTCCATACTTCAAGGATATCTTTTTCTCCTGTTTTCATTTCACCTTTATCATCTCTAATTCCTTTTACAGCACTCTTTCCTCCATTCCTAAGCTTCTTCTCATCGTGCAAATGATTTTAAAGGAGATTTGAAAATGAAGTAACCCGTGTTATCAATGACATAACTGAGCTTGGCTTCGATCTAGGACTAAAAGAAATTGAAAAAGGTGATGTTCAGGACCTGCCTCAGTCACATGATAAGGAACTGGATGATGAAGACCTAATTAACCTCGAGAGAGAGAGATGTTATGTCGCTACTTAGCTTATTTTTTGGTTCTTATGTGCTGTTTATTCTTATTACTTCCTTGTTAAACATCTCTTATTCCCGTATATAATCTTCTAATTTTTAGACACACTACACTTATTCCGTTCTTTCTTTAAATCTCCTCTTTTTAATAAGCAGTCCTATTGCCCTCTCTATAGTTTAACCACATGTAGGTTACTTAGTATTTAAGACTTTGTCCTTGTGTGGGACATGACCATTTACACATCATTCTAAAAGAGTCCACCCAATAAGCATTGACAAAATTTATATTATAACTGCGCCAGCCAATACCGAGGATAGATGGGACTCTTACCCAGGATGGCTCTCTCGGAATGGTACACAATGATTAAACTACAATAAAACTTATGTTCAGTACTCTAAATTCTTGCATGCAGTCGTGGCTCGCTTTGTTTAATCATACACGTGGGTTCTTCCTGCTAAGTTCATCAATGTTTTTATGAGCGGCTGTTTGAATTCATACATTAACAACAGGTCAGGCAGGTACTAAGAAACATGTTTAATAAAATAGAGAAATCATACAAGTAAGCATTATTACTAATTAATCTGAATTGTTCTCAAGCAAGATCCTTGGTTCAATACTAATATACAAAACATATAAATAATCTTGACCACCAAATAGACCACCATTAAAATTATCTCATTGATATCTAACACACCTTTTACATTCACGTGGTCATTAGTTATATCACTCTACACATTTACTATTAATTCCTGCAGAATAAACATGGCCTTGTTAGGCAGATAATTCTCAAACAAATGGGCCAGGGCCAAGTAGTAGATAGTTCTTAAAGTTCCATAAAATTAGTCCACTTCACAAACTTTCTTAGGGAAACACACTCTTTCTTAACTGGAAATCACAATACAAAAGTCTACTTTACCGTCTCTGTATCGATGTTATGTCTTTCTTCGTGCCTTGTCTGGTCATTAAGGCTTCTTCACTTTGCTTTTCATCTGATCACCTTCGATCAACTATATGGCTAGAACCTCGGCGGGAAAGGGGATATGGCTCAGGAGCATAGCCAGAACGGACGGCATCTGCTTGGTTCCTCCATCGCACAGCTATCCTAATCTCAGAAGGTAGCTAGGCCGTTCTCAAACATTGCGACAGATGAACCAATGCCTTCCAACTGCCAGCCAGGAACTTCTCCGTTGGAGCGGATTGGACCCTACGTCCGAGAGAGGTCAGGAAACAGGAACCCAAAAAAAGCCTCGGGTGGGGTTTGCTTGCCCTTTTTGCTTTCTTCTTTTCTCGGTGTTTCTCGGCTATCACGATACCCACCAACGTGGTCACGCGGGTTTACTTCATGGCATCCAGCTCCCTCTATAACATCGCACGTGCACATGTTGTGTTCTTCTTGAAAGGCACTTTAGTTTCTCTTTCCTATAACTACCTTCCTCCCTTTTGGTATGCGTAACGCAGGACAGTTAAAGGTGACCCTTGAACTCTGGCTCACAGGCTTTGCTACTTTATAATACATAAAATGAGGTTCTTAAATAGAATTAACAGCTTTACTTAATTCTTATATCTGACCCACATGCATTACAGGTTAGGTCTTACAAACATTTTTATACAATTTCTCGCTCTTAATTTTGATTTATATACATAAAGCCATCTTTCTAATCTATTGCCAACATGCCACATTCTCTGCCCATGTTTAAATAAAGTTGTGTCCTGAATAATTCGTGTTAAAACATTTCTTAGTTTATTCAGGACACAACAAGAACGTGCTTACGATGCTCAAATCGATGATAATGACGAACAAATTGACTTGGCACCGAAGGAATTTACCCTCAAAGAAATGGATGAAATGTTTAGAATTGCTGAAAATTTTAAAGAAAAAATCTTGAATGGCAATCCTAATCTCGAGCGATCACTGAAAGTTCATCAGGAAATTGAAAATTCCATTCGTTGCTACCGAGTTTTATACGAAGAAAAAAGAAAGAAAAAATTCCACCAGACAACTCTACACCAATTTTTATCCAAGAAAGAATAACTGTATGTATTGTATGTACTTCTTATATATAAATAAAGATTAAAGAATAATCTTGTTTTTCTTAATGAACCTTCATTTTTTACTTAACACGTTTAGCACATTTCTTTTTTACTTGATATATAAAATTTAATTAATAGATTTAAAAAATCCTTGGCATTGATCACCCATTTAACACGCATTATTTATCCCAATTATCGCGGATTCAATTATTGCAGTATTTTTCGTGGCAACAATAATCGCGATAATCGAGGTATTCCTGTGTGTATCTAACATAGAAAACTGGTAACTTTTATCACAATTCTAGTAAAACTTCATCAATATTAATTATTTAACTTACCAAAAACACACTTCTTGACAAAGTCTTTGGCAGATCTATCCCATTCCTCTGCTAAGCTACATAAAAATAACAACAAAACACAGATTTAATATAAAACTACTTTTGCTAAAACTGGGAATCATAAATAAAAGTATCTTAAATTTATAATAATATGAACTGCCTTAATCATATAATTCCATTCATTAAATTCAAACTCACTTTTGCATAAAAGTCAGTATGAATTTAATAAATTGAGAATTCAGTTTATAATTCTTGGAATACAAAAATAGATAAACAAGGTTATAGAGAGACTGTCAAGTAGGACAGGCCTTCACCCCACATTAAAATATTACACAAAAATTCATTAATTGCATTTCCTAAGCTACAATTCTGAAAGCTAAAAGAAGTTCACAAAATATTTCATTGTCATTTTCTGATGTATTCTCTCATGGGATGCACCATATAATTCATCATCAAATTCCTGCCATGTACCCTCAAGGGGTGTACAGGATATGACAGTACTACACGAAAAAATTACATCATTACTAACTTCCTATCTAAAATTTTCCTCCAAATCAGTCTGTTACTTGTCAAGACTCCAACATTATCAGATCTTATATTTCTATTGTCTAAGGCATTTTGTACCGTATCAATCCACCTATATCTTGGTCTTCCTCTGGGTCGTTTTCCTGCCACCCTGGCAGAGAACACTTGTTTTGCTAATCTTTCCTCTCCCATTCTATTTAAGTGACCATACCACCTGAGATTAGCTCTGCTAATGCATTCCTGGATGCTGACAATGTCAAGTTCTTTCCTAATATCCTCATTTTTAATATGATATTGCCATTGATGCCATCTGTTCACGCCTCTAATCTTTCTCAGGACTCTCATATCTGCGGTCTCCAGTCTTTGGTCAAGTGTTTTACTTTTGACCCAGCTCTCAGATCCATAAGTTAAAACTAGTTTGAACACTGTCTTGTATACAGCTAATTTAGTGTTCCGACTAATTTCTCTCTTATTCCATATGAATTTATTCAATTGACTTCCCACCATACCAGCTTTGCTGATTCTGTTGTCTATTTCGATATTTAATTTACCATCTTCAGTAAAAATCGTGCCTAAGTAACTGAAATGTTTTACTTGTTCCACAGGTTCTCCATTCACAACACAGTTGACATTTTCAATGATTCTGCCTATTTTCATTGTCTTTGTCTTTTTATTGCTGACCTTCATACCATATCTATTACAACAGCTATTCAATTTAGTCAGAGAATCTTGCAGATTTGTAGCGGATTTATTTAGAAGTATAACATCATCCGCATAAAGCAAAGAGCTGACATTAACATCTCCAATTTTGATATCAGGTTTAATACCACTTTTCTTCATAATGTGATCCATATAGATAATGAATAACAGAGGGGATAATGTACATCCTTGTCTCACACCAGATTTAACATTAAACCATCTTCCTGTACTTCCTTCAATTCTAACTGCTGACTTACAACTCAAATAAAGACTAAGTATTGCTTGATATAATGCCCCATTGACACCATATAACTGCAGCGTATCGAATAGCTTCTCTCTTGGCACCTTGTCATATGCCTTTTCCAAATCGGCAAAACTTAAATACAGATCTTTGTTATATTCCCATGCTTTCTCAACTATTTGTCGTAAAGTGAAGATCTAATCCTGACAGCCTCTATTTGGCCTGAATCCAGCTTGTTCTTCACCAAGCTTTTCTTCCACAATTCTTCTCAACCGTTTCTCAAGTATACTTGCATAGATCTTGCCAGGAACACTCAGTAGGGAAATACCTCTGTAATTCTCGCATTCAGTTTTATTTCCCTTTTTATATATGGGTACTATGAGAGCTTTACTCCAATCATCGGGAATTCGTCCCTCAGTCCAGGCTTTCTGAACTATGCAGTGCAGCCACTGTAAGACTTTTATACCACCATACTTCAGCATTTCTGGTCGAATATCATCTACTCAATACACAGACTACATTCTTTCCCCTCTCAGCATGAAAGATTTGCAAGACAATAACTGGAAATATTAGAGAAATGGAACACATCTGGAACAATTACTTCTCTAATATCATCAAAGGCAGCTGGAATTATTGAGATACTCAGAGAGCTCTTAGTGGACATGAAAATAGACAAGATTTTGCCTATTTTCCAATCATTTGGGATAATACAATAAGATTATCCCAAATGATTGGAAAATAGGCAAAATCTTGTCTATACATAAAAAGGTAATGTTCAAAAAATGTAAAAATTATAGATCAATTACTCTTCTTTGCCACTCTTACAAAAAATACAGAATCGTCTAAATAATATTTACAAACAGTCAATATAAGAAGAACAAACTGGCTTTAGAAAAAAACAGCAACAATTGACCATATCTTTACTCTTCAGTCTGGCCAAATCACATGGAGCAAAGAGAGAGAAACAGCTTTATTGCTGTTTTGTGGATTTTAAATAAGCATTTGATTCTGTGAATAGAGGAAAAACTTATTCAAATATTAACAAAGAAAAACATAGACTTTGAAATACTAACATTTGTTTGAAACTACCATCAGAACACAAGTGCAGTAGCTCGATATAAAATCAAACAAGGAGTTATGCAAGGATGCACACTCTCCCCATGCCTTTTTAACATTTTCATCCAAGAACTCATTAAAGAAGCATTATCCTCAACATAAGTCAATGGAAGATCAATCACACATATCATAATATGCAGGTGAGGTAGTAATTATAACAGATAACAAATCAAATCTCCGATACCAGCTTGTAAAATTACAAGAAACCTGCAGAAATTATATCATCAATTTCCTGATATGTATCCTCAAAAAAGTGTTCAGGTTACAATGACAGCACAATATGATTAAGTTTATATTTTTATTAATCTCCTATCAACAATTTTTCCTTCTAATTAATCTATTACTTGCCAGCACTCCAATACTAGTGTATCTAACATTTCATGCTTCTAAGACACTTCTGACTGAATCAATCCACCTAGACCTTGGGCTTCTTTTAAGCAAAACAGATGTGTGAATGCTAACAATGTCAAGTTTCTTTCCAATAGCTTCATTTTTAATATGGTTCTGCCATTGATGAGATCAGTTCACTCTCCTAATTTTTCTCAGAACCCTCGTATCTGGAGTCTCTAATCTTTGATCAAGCGCTTTATTTCTAACTCAACTCTCAAATCCATCACCTAAAACTGGTTTGAATACTGTCTTGTATACCCTCTGTCCAAAAGGAAACCAAACTTTTGATAGTAAATAAAACACAGGCCAATTATAATTATTCAAATCATTTATTTCAATCAATATAATCTCCCTCAGCTTCGATACAGCGTTTGGCACAGTCAATTAATTCGTTAAATGAGTTTTTTATATCGGTTTTTGGGATACTGTTGAGGGTCGCGATTACTGCCGCTTGAACGTTTTCAATGGAGTCGTATCGCTTTCTTTCATTTTCACTTTCAGCAAGAGATCCAACACAGACTTGGTTTTTTCTTAAAACTCTCTCACAATGTTCGAATGATGAGATGGTGCGTTATTGTGCAAAAGTGACCAGCTGCCTGCATCACGATATTCATGCGTACGCGACAAATTCTCGCTATTGATCGCTTCAAAACTTTGAATAAAACCCAGCATTGACTGTTTGGCCAGGCGGAATGAATTCTTTGTGGATAATGCTCTCAGAATCGTAAAAACAAATCAGCCTTGTCTAACATTTCCTCTTCTGGTAGTCTCCACTCATCATTCTGGCGCTTTGTTTCGGGTTCATACTCAAAACACCATGTTTCATCACCAGTAACGATCGTTTCAAGGAAGTTTGAGTCCTTACAAGCAGTTTTAATGAGGTCCTTGCAGTGTTCAATTCGATACATTTTTTGGTAGTCGGTCAACTTATGGGGAAACAAATTGCGAATTCAATTTACAAAGGCCCAAACTCTCGGTCAAAATGTTGTGCACAGTCGATTTTGGAATCCCCACTTCATCTTCAATCTCAAAGATGATTTCTGGTTTTCTTTGATGAAATCTCATGCACTTTTTGGATGTTAACTTCACTCAGTCCCGTTTTTGGACTGCCCAGCTTTTCATCGTCCTCAGGCATCTCACGACCACTTTGAAATCGCTTAAACCACTCGTAAACTTGAGTAGGATAAGCATTCATCACCGTATGCTTTTTGAAGCATTTAATGCGTTTCGGTAAAACTTTTACCAAGTTTAACACAAAAGCGAATTGCAGCTCTCTGTTTGAAACTCCTTGTCTGACCGTTCGTCAAAACACACTGTCACTCTTGGCACTATAACTCATCTTCTAATGAAACAAATGTCATAAGCAGTTGACACAACACTAATAATGGTTGCTGCTTTTGCCAAAAAAAAGATACAACAAGTGGCACCACTAGTTTCTTCTATTTTCGAAAAGTTCAGTTTCTTTTTGGACAGAGGGTGTATACTGCTAGTATGATGTTTTGGCTAATTTCTCTCTTATCACATACAAATTTATTCATCTGGCTAGCCACCATACCAGCTTTGCTGATTCTGTTGTCTACTTCCAGGTTTAACTTGCAAACTTCACTAAAAACTGTGTCTAAATAGCTGAAATATTTTACTTGTTCTATAAGCTCTGTATTCAGAATGCAGTTGATGTGTTCAATGTTTCTGCTTATTTTCATATTTTTCATCTTTTTATTGCTGATTTGATGTCAAATTTGTCACAGCTGTTATTCAGTTTACTTAGAGAATCCTGGAGACTTGCACTAGATGTGTTTAGGACCTCAACATCATCTACATAAAGCAAAGAACTAAGTTTGACATGTCCAATTCCAATATCAGACCTAATGCCACTTTCTTTCACAATGTGATCCATACAAATGATTAATAAGAGTGAAGGTAATGTACATCCTTGTCTTAACCCCGATTTTACATCAAACCATCTTCTTGTATTTCCTTCAATTCTAACTGCTAATTAACACAACTTAAATACAGACTCTGTATTGCTCTGTATAATCTTCCATTCATCCCATACAACTGAAGTGTTTTGAAAAGCTTTTCTCTGGACACCTTGTCATGTGCCTTTTCCAGATCAACAAAACTTAATTATAGATCCTTCTCATATTCCCATGATTTCTTAACTGTTTGTGAAAATCTGATCTTGACAAATTCTATTTGGCCTGAACTCAGCTTGTTCTTCTCCTGTTCAGAATCCAGTTGATGTGTTCAATGTTTCCACCTATTTTCATAATTTTGGTCTTTTTATTACTGATTTGATGTCAAATTTGTCACAGCTGTTATTCAATTTACTTAGAGAATCCTGGAGACTTGCACTAGATGTGTTTAGGACTACAACATCATCTATTCACCCCATACAATTGAAGTGTTTTGAAAAGCTTTTCTCTGGACAATCTTGTCTTATGCCTTTTCCAGATCAACAAAACTTAATTATAGATCCTTCTCATATTCCCATGATTTCTTAACTGTTTGTGAAAATCTGATCTTGATAAATTCTATTTGGCCCGAACTCAGCTTGTTCTTCTCCAAGTTGATTAATTTTAATGGTATAGATGAGAAAACAGACTGATAAGAAAATAACTATTAACTTATTGCTGATATTTCACTGATATTCAATCCAGCATCATCAGAGCACAAAAATAGTTTGTCACAGCACACGAGAGACAACCACAATCGGTATAACAATGGGACTAGTTTGAACAATTGTAATGTGCAATGCAAAGACTAAAGTCCTAATTAGGCACCATCTATATTGGGGGAAAAAAACAGAGAGAGAAAGCAGGTATTAATTTGGTCTTAAGATGACTGTCTCCCAAATCTTTGGTAAATTTATAGTTGTTGAGGTTTGGAGTATGTTTTAAGGCTTCTGCTGATTCCAGGAACAACTGCTCTGACTAGTAAAAGCTTCCGTGCAGCACTTGTTTTTTTCCCAATTGATCCTGTGTGCAGAGGTATCTAAAGTATGGTCTGCTAGACCTGACTTGCCATAGTGATAGTGCCAAATATATTTTTTATGTTCACTGAGGCAGATGTCCACAGTTTTTCCTTATCTGTCCGTAGTAGGCTTGATGACACAAACAGGGCACTTCATAGACTCCTGTATGTGATAAAAGAGAGATTCTGTCCTTGGGTGAACAGATGAGAGTTGCTAATTTCACATACGGTTTAAACACAGTGCATAGTTGGTGTTTGTTAAGCACTCTAGATATCTTTTCAGGCGTGCCTTTGATGTATGCAATGGCGAGAGTTTTGTTGTAGTCTTCTGTGCTAGACAATGGGGGGGGGGGATTTCTGGGGAGCATTTAGTATTTTGTCTATACTATGGGGATTCTAGTCATTGGCCAAGAAGGTGTGATGTAGGTGAGCGAGTTCAGCAGTGAACTCGCTGAACAATGTCATCAGAACAAATCGCTCTAGCTCTGTGGGTTAGTGTTTTTAGAATAACATATTGTTGAGATGGGTGATAGTGTGATTGTTTGTGTAAATATCTCCCTGTATGTGTAGGTTTTCTATAAACCGAGAATGATAAGGAACCATCTGGAAGACGTTTGGTTAGTGTATCCAGGAAGGGCAGACAGTCATCAGCTTCCACTGTAAAGTGGATTTTTTTGGTGCTGTCTATTTAAATGTGCTAAGAATGTATCCAATGTGTCTGGGCCATGTGGCCAAATAGCAAACGCATCTTAAACATAGCGTAACCAAAGCCTTGGTTTGAGCATGGCTGTATTGATTGTATACCTTTTAACTATTCTTTTCAATAAATAGAATACTATAAATAGTTAATTAGGTTCAAGAGAGACTTAAAGAAAAATTATTTCAATCAAAAGTATTTTTTAAAAAATCACTATTACATTTAACATTCAGTTATATAAAAGGTAATATTAAACATACAATTAAAATGAAACTATTATTACTTTCATTTTATGTTTAATATTATGTTATGTGTTCATCCATTCCTAACTTTCCAAGTGTTCTGTGTAGAAGTTAGCTAGGAAAAGGGGGGGGGGGAGAGCCCATAGTTGTCCCATCTAATTGTTTGTATATTTTATTTTTTCCATGTAAAATAACCTGCCTGTACTGTGAATTTAAACAGTTAAAATATATCAGGGGGAAATTGTGACTTTAGTAAATCAAGGGTTTCTATTAATAGTACATTTATGAATAGTGAGGTGATATCAAAACTCACCATTATGTCTGAACTTTTTAAGATATGGTTCTCTAAAATACACTAAAAATTATACCAAAATAGCTTATACGTATGAGCTTGTTTTTCACATATCAAACTTGTTACAGTAATTATTTAATATGACTACAGACTCTTTGAATACTTATGATGTATTATAAATATATTATTATTATGTGACACCTCCAGGGAGTCCAAAGACTCATTGAGGGAGGGCACCTTCTCTACGACTGTTTCCACCACTCAATCCACCAACTACAAAAAAACCGCAACTACACTAACGCCATCTACCACCCACCACCACTAGTATTTTCAGACAATCAGAAACATCCATGCCCATGGTGGGATTTGAACCTGCTGCCTTTTGGCTGGAGAGCAGGTACGCTAACCACTCAGTCAACCAGGCCAGCATTGATGATTTGAGATGTATTGAGAAGACAAATAGCATCAATAAATAACAAAGCGGATTACTTACGTACATATTTTTATTAATATAAAATTTTCATATTGTATCAGGCATCTTCAGTATGACATCTAAATTAAACAACAAGAACAGAAACTGGTTTATTCAACAATGACATGTGCAAACTGCATGTACATGATGATCTAATTATATTAAGGTTCTAGTAAAAATTTAAAAATATCAAAAAATAACAAACAATTAAATTTAAGTTCATTCTGGAATCTGTGAAGAAGAAGAAGAACTATTGCCCACAAGAGAGAGATAAGTCCACTTCTTATTTAGATTTGGTCAATGTAGCAAGGTCTCAACAGCTGTCTTTGTACAGACGTTCCAGATTATTACTTCTATTGAGAACCTTAATTTTCTTCCAAAGAACGTGATGTCTGGTGGTGATAGCAAGCTTTGCAAGTCCTGATTGCTCCGGTTCACGGAGCTTAACATATTCTAAATGTTCATAGCAATGCATGGCTGCTGAACTACCTGTTTGGACAAAATATGATAATTCACAGTGGCAAGGAATAGCTAAAGGTAGAAGTTTATCTTTAGATGAATCTAGAAAAGTAGATATCTTTTTATCTTATTAGCATAAAAATTTTACCCTAGAATCAAGGACATCTTCAGCGTGACTTCTAAATTAAACAACAAGAACAGAAACTGGTATATTCAACAATGATGTGTAAACTGCATGTATATGATGTTGAACGTCAAGGTCTAATTATATTGAGATTCTAGTAAAATCAACTTTCACAAGAAAGTTATTTTTTATGGAATCATATGTCAACAAAACAATTAATAATTACAGACTTTCCTTGTCATCTGCATTTCATCAAAACAGTGATACACAGGTGGT
This sequence comes from Typopeltis vanoorti, assembly GCF_054136105.1. Taxonomy (NCBI): domain Eukaryota; kingdom Metazoa; phylum Arthropoda; class Arachnida; order Uropygi; family Thelyphonidae; genus Typopeltis; species Typopeltis vanoorti. The sequence continues at coordinate 64,727,317 of NC_143557.1, forward strand.
CTGCCATGTCACCATTCCATATGTTAAAAGGTGTATCAGAAGGTATAGCCAAACTACTTAGATTCATTATCCCACAAGTGTCCTTCCATCTTATCAACTAATAAAAATATATACATAAGTAATCTGCCTTATGTGATTTATCATATCTCATATTCCCATACGTCAAATTATAAATAGCATCATCTGCATAAAATAAAGAACTAAGCTTAATATCTCCTGCATGAACATAATGTCACAGTGGGATTCAAATTCACAACCTGTTTAGGCAAAGGAGAGATACTATTTACTCAGCTATCCAGGCATTACTAGTTAATAAAATGTACACTTTTACTGTATATTATTATACACATGGATTTCACATTTAAAAAATAAATAAAGATTACTGTTACTTACCCAAAACTAACTGTCATATCATTTTTTATTAACATCGACTTCGGTTTCAAACCCAAAAGAATAAGTTCCATTGCTTGAAAAGGAACTACAAGAAAATCTTGAGGAAAAGTCTCTACCCATTCACATATCATACTGACTATTTCTCCATAATCTAAAAGATAGACACTTAAACAAGGCCCTTGAGTTGTTTCAAGAATGTCATCGACACGTGCACGACACCAACTTTTATGCTGATGAGCATAAACGATAATGATCTATAAATATAATACAAAGATTATTAATTTAAAATCCAATAATTAAATATAGAATATTATTATTATTATTATACAGGTATCTCTATGGTGTCAGAAGACTCATCATGGGAGATACGTTATTCACACACTAGCCATCATTTGCACAATGCTTATCATACTTCTCTTTTAACTCATTCACTGGCACAACCCATAACCCCAGCACCAACAACCACCCCTGGCAATCCATTCCACCCATCCACCACCCTCAAAGCAAAAAGCCTAGTTCTAACGCCCCTGCTGACCGCACTCTTACACAACTTCCTTTGCTCTCTCCCTTCTTGCCATGTACTGAAAAATCTTCAGTGTCTCTATGAAGCCTCATTAATAACTTAAATGTGTCTATTATGTCTCTTTTTTGCCTATCAATTAGGTTTTGAAGCCTACAGACCATACCAATTTATTCTCACAGAGAGAATTCCACAGACATGCCACAATCTTATAATCATGTTTTGTCTTTGTCACTCGCCTCTGGATTTTCCTGTCTGGATTTTATTAAAGCTTTATATAGAAGAACAATAGCCTCTCTGTCCCTGCTTATTAGTGTTCTTCAATAACCATGTAATCTGATGAACTGTTTTGGTTATCTTTGCAACATGTCCTCTTAACTTTTAACTCACTCCACAATCATACCCAAGTCTCTGACCTCATCAGTTTACTACAGTTCAGCTCCATCAATATAGTACACAGCTTCTGATCTCTTTCAAAAATGCATCACCTTACACTTGGCAACATTAAACTGGCAGCCATTTACCTTTGCCCATACTGCTAGTTGGTTTAAATCTTCCCTGCAGGATATCTGCATCACCTTCATTTACTACTGCTCGTCCTCGTTTAGTATCATTGGCAAACAACTGAATATTTCCTGTCAATTTATTTCCTACATCACTGATATACACATTAAACAACAGAGAACCAAGTATGAGCTCTGTGGTACACCAATGGCACTTGCCTTCTCCTGGACTCAAACTCCTCCATAAACCACTCTTTGATATCTGTCCATGGGCCACCATTTAAATCCAAATCACCAGATTTCATATCCATCCTTATTTGCTCCAATTTATGCAATAGAGTTCCACGTAGAATCTTGTCAAATGCTTTTGCCAAGTCCAGCAATATTACAGAGTAGCTATTTCCCTTATCCAACTACATTGTCACATGATTATAAAAAGTAAGCAAATTTCTAAGGCAAGACCTACTCTTCACAAAACCACATTGTTCCTTATAGAATATCATATTCCTATCCATCCAGTCCCAAATTCTGTCTTTTACCAATTTCTCTATCTTAACCACAACCACTCCTGAAATACTGATTAACCTATAATTTACTACTTCTGTTTGAGTCTCATTTATGCAATGAGACTGACTATTCTGCCCTTTTTTTTTTTCACTCCACTGGCACCTTCCCACTACTGAGGCTTAAATTAAATAGCTTGATAAGAGGAGCTAATAATTCCTTGCACATTAAGGTTCTGCAATATTCTAAGCACTTCCATTTGTTCGACCTCTGTTCTCCTATCAGTCAATGTCACATCTGGCATTGCAACGTCACTGTGTGTAGATGATACCTGTAAAATGCTCACTTAGTAATTCTGATAATTTAACCATGTGGTTTGGTTCGGTTACCTCCCCATCATCAGCACTTTTTAAAGTCATCCCTCTTTTTAGCTGCCACATAGCAAAAGAACTCCTTAGGGTTTTTCGTGGCCTCATCAGCTAGTTTTCTCTCATAATTAGCCTCAGCCTTCCTTACCATATCAGTTACTCTTCTTGCCAATGCCTTGTTACTGCTAATGGACATGCTGATCATCTTTTTCTTTATAATTCCTCCACAATCATTTGTGGAGGAATTTCATTGCATGCAACTCCAGCTATTCTTCCATCTAACTTCTACCTGATTTATCCTTCTGACTCTAGGTATACATGCAGGTATTAGGTATAGGATTATGGTAAAAGTGAAGGAAAGACTGCCAGAAAGAAGACATGTGACAAGCATATCCAGAAATAGAAGTGTTTCAGTTGTTTGTACTATTTGTTCAGGTGGCTGAGGAAGGTGTCTAAACTCTTGCAGCTGTTAGGCCAGATAACATAAACATCATTACTGTTTCTAAGCCAGATTTTGGGTTTTAAAGTGAAGGGACCTTCACTTTAAAACAAAATATGCCATATAAAAATTAGCAATGGGGGGTGGGATAATGTCAAGTCCATGGCTGTACTTTCTTTTTGCATGCAAAAAATATTGTGCATGAAATAAAGAAAGTCCACTGAAGTTTCTTTTTTTTTTTTTTTTTAATGTAGCTCCCATCCACAAAAGGCTTCCATAAACCTATAGTACATTCGTACCATAGGTGAGGTAAGGATTTTTATTTATTTTTTTACCAGGTATAGAAACCCTGCTCTAGAGACCAAATGGAACTTTTAAAAGTCACTTCATGCCTACAATAAGTGGGGTGGTGGTGGTTCACACTACGAGATGAATTCCATCTAACACCTAACTTCCTACCTAAGGTTATTCCAAACAGAAAATAAAACAAAAACATATGGACAAAAACATATCAACTTCAGAGAAAAACAAGGACTATCATCTTTATCAATAGCTGTTTTCAGTCCAATGCTGAATGAATGTTTCTCCATGGTTTTTTCATTTCAATTAATCTTGTGCATACTGCTCCATAAATGGCCATAATATCTTTTTTACCTTATTATTCAATGCCGCTGATCTTCACTATCCAGTTCTTGAATTCAAATATTCTCATATGGCCTGTTTAGTGTTATTTACCAAATTTCATTATTATATTATTACTATTATGCTTATTTTATTGCTATTATTATATTAATAATAAAATTACAGCTATTCCCAATAGTTTGTGATTATCAAGATTATTGTTACACGATTTAAGTGGTATAATTTATGATAAAGTAGCATGATTATAATTACAATTCTAAATGGTAATTATAAACTAAATGGTAACCTTCAAAAATGCTACATAAGTAACTCTGAGATAATGTGGCAAACAGATGATTAATTATAGATGTGTTGCATGATGCAACTTGAATGTGTCTCATTTATTTGAAATTTCTCTATAGATAGTCCACAGAGAATTTGCTGATTCATTGGAAGAATATTTAACATTGAAGGTATATAGTAGAGCCTAAAAGTAATGTTTAGAAATTCTGTGCAACCAGACTCCTTTCTGTAGAGTTGTTACATTTGTGACACAACCATTCACACAATTTTGTCTCTCTCTCATTATTCAGTTTCTGTAATTTGTGCAGAGCCACTGTTCCATTGACAGATGGACCCTGACTTTGAATTATTTTCCACAACTTTTACATACTGGAATTAGAGAAAATGCTTTAATCTGGATTGCTGATTTCATGAGAAGAAGAAAGATCAATGTTAGAATCAATGCAGCAATATCAAGAGAGCAGAGAACCTGATCTGGTGTTCCCGAGGGCTCTGTACTCAGTCCCTTACTATTCCTTTTATATGTCAATAACATTCATCCCTACCATACAGAAGACACAAAAGTAGCTTGCTACGTAGATGATCTAGCCATCTGGCACACTAGTGCTAAAATCAAAGAATCAGGAGATTCTAAACAAATCCATGCGAGAATTAGAAAAATGGTCAGATGAACTTAAACTCAAAATCAACCTAGACAAAACAAAACTAAGCATCTTTAGTACAGACAGGAAAAATAGACATTCCTACAGTCCCAAAGTCATGATCAATAACAAGCTAACTGAAAAAGTCACAAATCCAAAATACCTTGGTATTACGTTTGATCAGGAATTATGTTTTGCATACCATATCTCTAACACTTCCAACAGAGCTCTAAAAAAATTAAATATACTGAAAAGGCTTTGTGGAACAAATTGGGGTGCAAATTCAAAAAATTCTAAAAAAGTACTTAATAAGGCCAATAATGGAATATGCAGCACCTATCTGATCACCTTCAGCCTCATCGGTAAAGGAAAAATTAGACAAAATACAAGCAAAAGCATCCAAGAATCATTGGTGCAGTCTCATCCACTAACAACATCAGAGCCCAACAGGATTGTGGGCTTGACCTGCTGGAGGACAGACGAAAATTTGCCACCATAAAATCCATAAATAATATCAGAAGCTACCAAAATGATCATATCTCCCTAAAAACATATGACATTAGAATCAAAAATGCAGACTTCACAGATTGTCAACTTTACAACATGATGACACTATCAGGAAGGAAATAGGTCTTGATCAGCTAAATGCCCACATAAACAAAGAACCTCTATTTTCCAGTCCTTTACCTCCAAATACCTCCATAAATCTAAACCTTACCAAACTCTGTACAAAAAAAAAAAAGAAAAAAAAAAAAAAGAAATGCTCAAAGAAAAAGGCCTAAATACTATTAACCTTCTTTCATCCTCCAAACAGGTTATTTGTTATACCGATGAATCATCAGACACCAATATGATTAATGGAAGCGCTGGTGTTCTCCTTCTACTTCCGAAAGGTGAAAAATTTTCAATAAAAGTTGGATCTGGGAGAATTGCTTCCAATTTTACCAGCGAACTTAATGCAATAAATAAAGCACTCGAAGCCTACTTAAAATTATCATCATCTCAACAATCTGAGGGAATTATAATTTACAGTGACTCAAGGTCAGTTATGGAGGCAATACCAAGCTCACACAAGACACCCATAAACTCTTAAATCAACTAAAGTGTTCAGGAAAAAGTTGCATTTTACAATGGATTCCTGCTCATGTAGGCATTGATCCCAATGAAGCAGCTGATAAATTAGCAAAAGAGGCCAGAGAACTCAACCAAGAAACTCACATGATAACTCTTGCTGATGCTAATGCACTAGCAAAAGCTAAACTAATTCCACTTAAACAACATCAAATTCCCAAAATCAATGTTGACAGAAAGACCTCCACCACGATAGCAAGACTACAAACGGGACATTATAGAGAAATGAAGATCGATACAGATGATACGAGAACATATAGAAACTGCAACAACTACCCTAATACTGAACTGGCACCCTCCCATCTTCACCTGTCCAGCAATTACAGCAGCCTTGCAAGAAATAGATCCTAATCCTGAACAACAGCTCTATACAAACAAAATCATTGACATAGCCAAAGTAGTTCAAGGAGCACATGGAAACATCTAAGACTCTTCAAAGGACAAGACAACAACTTTTACATAACTTGGATTTAACTCACCTCATCTGTTAATCACACCCTACTGCTTGTGTGTACACATTAAGAAGTTTTGAAGGTTATTTCTGTTAGTTTCACTCACAGGATTCACCCACACAAATTAGATTTCATTATGCAATTATTAACATGAAGTAATGCAATACAATATAAATAGCGTGACAAATCAGGAAAAAAAAAATTGGACATTGACCATTGGACCTTATGGAATTATCAAGAAATGACTGAATAACAGCTTCTTTTTCTCTTCATAAATCTCTGGATAAAGCATTATCTATTTCTCTTTGTACTTTTAAACCATGAGATATTAGGATCCATCCTCCCCAGTTGTGTCCATTCCATTATTTGAAATTTCAAGGAATGTGGCCACTAATCTCTTTCACAGACAGCAGATTCTTTCACATGTTCCTTTACTTGGACAGAATCATTCCAGATGGATTTACATTTGATGGTATGAAACCAAGATCACATCCTATAGCCATTTAGCTTTGTCCACCTTCATATTTCTTTATATTGATCTCAAGATTAACAAATTATTACCTCACACAAAAATTTATACAAAATTCTGATGTTAGGTGAGACTATACCTCTAATTAGAATGTTTGCAATAGTTCATTTATTTTGATTTGTCTGTATGTGGGATGAAAAACCCAAGTTTCTTGGAGAAAAAACCTATCGCTTCCATATGAGATTGGCTGACTCATCTTAGTTAATTCTTTTATGATAGTCAACTTGGCTAGTCCACTTCATACTGTGATCTCTGTGAAGGCCAAGGTATTTCACTGTTGTGACCAGTGTTGATGTCACTGATAATACATGATGTTTAATGTATTACTGCAATCTGTTATTTTTGAACAAAGCCTGGAATTTTTAACCAGCATCATATGTCTTTCCTCTGTTGAGATGAATAGAATTGTTGTGGAACCATTTGAAAGTTGCTTTATACATTCTTGAGCAACAATCAATGCTATCTTCTTCATCATCTGCATGATGAAGAAGATGGACGTTTTTATGGGTAGTGTATGGATATCATTAATGTAAATTTAAATAGCACAGAATGATAAAAAGACTCCTTGCAACAAGACAGCATGTTTCTACTGGTGCATTGAGTTCCCTTCCTATTCTTAAGTACTAATTCTTCCTGAAAGTAGTTAGCGAACCACGCAATTAATCTGCCGTTGATTCCAACTGCTAACAGTTTTCTAATCAGAATGCTATGATCTACTATATCAGAAGACATTGTTGAGTAGTCGAGGATGAGCATTACATAGCTGCAAGTTACTTATTGTGTCTGCAAATATTTTAATTAAATCAGCTGTACTTTTCCCTTTCTAGTAGTGATATATTTATTATCTGATTCTTTTCAAGGTAGTTTTTTGAAACCCATTATTGATGATACTTTCTGTGATTTTTTCCAATTCAACGAGATTCCAGATGGGACAATAGTTGTTCACATCCTTTCCACTTTTAGAAACTGAAATAATGATAGCTATTTTTAATTGAAGAGCAATATTTCCAGTTTTGTATACTGCATTGATTAGCTTGTGAAGGATGCTTATTAGAAGTCTAAAATTGTTCTTTATATCAGCAGATGTGATTTCTCCAAATCCTGGACTGGCTTGTTTTTTGAGCATTTGAGTTGCTAAAACTATTTCTTCCATCTTGCTCTAATGAGAGACATGAGAGTTAATGTTTGTTCTAGTTTTGTAATATTATTAATTAAAATTTCCTTGAACTTATTAGTGATCTGTACTTTGAATCTTCTGGGTGGACTATTTCTAGTAGTATATCTTGGGTGATCTGCTTTCGTCTATTACTTATTAACTCATTTATTCTATTCCTTTTCTTAATATCACCATCCTTTACAGACTGGAAATAGGTGTTGTAGTAGAATTATTTGACACTTATTATACTTCACCTGTTACATCACTTGCTAAGATTTGCATCTTGGGGAGAATTTTTGACCCCCCCCCCCAAGTGCATCTTTCTGCCAGATTAAAAGAATTTCATTATTAATCCTTTTCCTTTGTTTTGTGGTCATCTGGTTGCATGCGTTTGTTCATTCGTTCGTTCGTACATACATACATACATGAAGAAAGTACTCATCTACTGTCCATGATGAGTGAGAATTTGCAGTTGATGAATGTAAAAAAAACAGGAGTTTAATCATTTGTTTTTTCCCCTTACTTATATATATTAAGGCATGCTGGTCATTACAAACATATTTTGTTGATTATTACTGATTCCATCATACAGTGATATGACCAATAAGAGGACATGATATGCATTTTACCTTTTTATCTTTTATTGCAACATGGTAAAATAGTAAAATACAAAAAAGAAAATAAAATACATGCACAGCAGACAGACGGTTACCTTATTTCATACCTAATAATGGAATGTGCAGAAACTGAACCATTCACAGAGGATATTAAAGCATAGATAGTAGAAAGCTCTCCCCAAAAAAAATATAATGATTCTAAAAATGTAACCTTAATGCTTTTCGATTGTTTTTATAAGCCTTTTGATTGTTTCACTGGCCCTGTCCATCCAACAATGTTTCAAAAACCATTTTGGATATTTCTACCCAACGTTTGTTTATAATATGAGATTTTTTTTTTTGATAAAAGTCATTCAAGACATACTATACATGTTAGAAGTAAAAGCATGTGTGAAAATAATCTTCTTCTCCTTCTCTTCATGGGTTAGGCATTTGCCTGTTCCAGCTTCACTGGAAAATTATCGTGTATCACTAATAAATAATAATAAATGGTCATGCATCTCTAATAAATTTTCTTCACACACTGGATACACACATTAATATATATGTAGTTAATACTGATAGTTATAAAGGATAATAAAAAGCCAGAGCATTAACAAAAGCTTATAAATTGATACATTAACCACTGTGGGTGGAATACACCCAAGGCTCGCACTTTAATAAGAGCGTACACAATTTCCAAACCCTGCATACATGTATGTGTATCCCTGTCCTGGAATGTTTTGCAGATAACATTCTAAAACATTCTGCATGTGCAGAAAGTTTTTCATAGATTAAGCGCTCCCAAATGATGTTCTGGATTTGTTGATTTATCAATAACTTTATAATATTGAACAATCTGGTTTTCTAGTACAAATTCTGCTTCTTTAGATAGCTTCATATTTAATGGCATAAATATTCCATGATCAGCAAATTTTCTTTTAATGGGGTAAACATAGTACTCGCTCTATGGGGATAAACATATTTGTTTATCAATGCATGACCAACTAGATGTTTTTCTTTAATTTCCTCTCAAGCGACATCTATTAGTATTTGCAAAGTTGTAGCTGGCCAGAAGATCAAGGTATTTTGATATAAACAAGAAATTTGGTTAGATGTTTGGTCTTTTGCTTTTATACAACATGGACAACTATGGTAATAGTGTACCAGTAAGGAGCATAAACAAGTACAGTATGGTGCAAAAAAAAAAGTTACTGAATAACTACAACGATACATGTTATGGAGAAAATGGGTTTATTAACAAAGAAATTATTATTATTACGGGCAACTCCAAGGAGTCGACAGACTCATTGAGGGAGGCCCTAACATCATGTCAAGAACAACTATTCGACATTCACACAGTATCTATCATACCTCGCCATGAACTCATTCACAGTCATGGCACCCACAACAGACTCTGGTAGCTTATTCCACTCATTCACCACTCTCTCCAAGTAAAAAACCTAGCTCTAACATCCTTGCCAACCACATTCCTGCCTAGCTAATATATGTTTACACATCATAATATAAGATTCCACAACCACCAGTGGAATCTTGATCGAATAAAGCACTGACAACGATAGATTATGTGCTCGAAATGGGCACCTTGTCTTTCAAGACAGGTTTTGTAGCGCATGCAAAAGTTTGTCATCTTAGAGAACAAGGTCTAGGACATCTGCAGGACATATCATGTAATTTTATCCCTTAGTTCCTCAAGGTTTTGTAGCGCATGCAGGCAGGTCATGGTGGAATACGCATTCCTTCAACATACCCTAAACAAAATCATCAAGTGATGTGAGATCAGAACATAAAAGGTATAGGAATTCTGTGAACCCTCGAAATGAGCCTCCTGCGGAAGTGTTCTGATAAATAGGTTCTAGAACTATGTGATGTGAAACAGGTTGCTCCATCCTATTGGAATACCTGTGAATGAAATGGAATGTTTTTGCACGGCATATCCTATGCAAGTCCTGGGCGAACGGAACCAACACATTCTTGATGTAGTATTCACTATTCAAAGTCATGGTTATACTATCCTCTTCAATGAAGTAAGATTCAATTATATCATGGCTGGAAAACACATGCCATGAGATGAGCTTCTCACTGTGAAGAGGTTTCTCTTGGATAAATCCAGGTCTCTAGAAACCAAGAAAACTGCAGATTCTTCTGTTTGCATGACCACTTAGATAGAAATGTGCTTCATCTGAGAGCCAGACATTATGGAGGAAAGACATATCTTCATAGATATCAACTAGCATGCATGCACAGTATTCCCACAGTGCAGCATAATCCGTTGCTGTTAAATACTAACTTACCTGAATGATGTACGAAAAGGCACCCAGCTCCTTAAGGGTTCTCTGTAGTGATCACCTTGGGAGCTGGGTGCCTTTTAGCATATCTCATAGCACTGAAGGGGATGTTAAAGTTCACTACTGTTGTTTTTTTTTTTGGCATCAAGTATAAAAATCAGTATATAAAAACAAACGTAAAAGGTGTGTAGAAACAAATGTAAAAAGAAGTGTAAAAATAAGCGTAAAAAAATTCATAAATCATTCAGAAAAAACAAAGCATAGATACACTAAATTAAACTAATAAAAGTAATAGGTACATAATATGACGGGTGATACATGCTGAATTTGATAAAATCTGCCTGAGTGTATAGAGCTCAAATGGATTATGAATGAGACCAATATTCCCTCTAATTTTTTTTGGTTCCCATGTTCACATTAAAAACTTTTTAAGTGCAAGTTTCTAGTCTTGGACTCAAAGTGTGTGACAGCCTGTGCTCACAAAGCAAAAGTCACAAGCCACAAACTCTTCAGACGATATTCCTAAAATTGATGTTATCTCTGTTAAAAGATCATGTACATTGCCCTGCTAAATATTTCTATAAGAGCAACCTAAATGCTTACTCAGCTACTTAAATACTACATATATATGCATACATTTTATAAACAAATTATGTCAGATTTGCACAACTATTCAAATTTACATGAATTTGCAGTTCTTTTCTGCTTAAATTTCAAGGACATTTTGAAAGTTTAAGACACTAAAACTAATAATGTGATATATTTCTCGTGTTAATATTGCCCTTTTTTTGTCTAGCTATAGCCTGTAAATCAGCACACTAAATTAATTTTCTCAAATCTGCATAGCTACAAAAATCCACCACTATTTTGCAAGTTCGAGTGACTTTAATGTCAACACAGTAGACACTAAGCATATATGCCTCTATAACTTGCTGACGTCAGCATAAGTCCACCCACACAGCACAGGCTAAAAGTAACTAATAGTGTATTAGGTTGGAATGGGTCAAAGTATAGTATGCCCACAAATTCGAGACCCTTCGACACTTTTGCGCATAATCACAAAAAGGAGAATCCATTCCGATAATAGGGTAATCAATCCATCTTCTGGGATGAGTTGTTTATTATTACACGTCGGAAAACTAACTTCTCTTTTATGATCATTGTGGTTTTTAAAGTGGTAACTATTTTGCTTGTATAACAGTTGGAAAATTTTATCTATAAAGTACGTGATTTCGCGTGTTGTTGTCCAATTTGTACGTCCTTCATTTCTTTCTCAACTTCAGCATGAATCGACTATTCTTGGCACCAAGCCAAGCGAAGCTCTACAAAGTGTGGGCATACTATAACAAGTATGATTTTTCATAGTACATTAAAAAATTATTGACTATAAATTAGAAATTCTAAAAGAAAAAAATTTTGTGCACACAATTACTACATGTGCACTCCCTTTTTGACTGATGTGTACTTGTTCATGCACAGAGCTTAGAGGGAACATTTGAATGCAACTAAAATAGTGACTGCACTCATTGACAAAACAAAGCAGTCTATTAAAATATGAACGCTTAGCCTGGTACTACACAAAGGCATGTAACCACCCCTCAATAGGAAGAAGCATGTAAGATGACTATGATCAATGAGGAGCCAAGCAAGAACAACTTCCTCTTTATAGTCCCTATGAACTAGATTGCCACAACTGTACTGATTTGATAGTGTATTATTGATCTCTCTCTCTCTCTCTCTCTCTCTCTATTCCATGATGACTTCCACTAGGATAAAAGTTTGTGTCTAAATGGTGATAATTGATGTATGGGACAGGAAGATAGGAAAAGTTTGAGAAGCAAACTGACCTAGCTGCAGTACCTGCAGCCTTTTTTCCTTTAATCCCAGAGTGGCTTGGAATCCAACTGAAGTGTACATCCAAATATTTCAGAAATCAGAGAGAGGACATGTTGGATCAAGAGTCCTGGATGTTTCTGCAGCTCAAGACATTCTATTGCTGTAGAGAATTTCATGAATCAGTATATGTGATGCTCTTTTGGTAGCACTACAATGTTATGTAATTTATATGTAAGCATAGATGTTAAGCAGTGACTTTGTTACATTCGACTGGAATCTGAGCAGATATTACGCTGTCTAGGAAGACTGGAAGATCCCACTAGATCTCTGATTTTGAACAATCTACCTAGTCTAGCCATAAATGCTTACAACTTGAACAGCATATAAACCTATCTATCAGTCATTTACAGCTTTCAGCACATACAAAACCACATGTATAACATGCATATAGTAGCACTCAATGTTCGAAATGTCTCCCTTTTGCCTTCACACATGCCCGAAGTCTGTGAGGGCCACATATCAATGGCAGCACACACAACATCCAACAGAAATGCTGCCACTGCTCACTTCAAATCCACCTTCAGGCTGGTGATGCTGGGGTGTCGCTTCTAGTAAGTTACTCTCTCTCAAGCTCCAAACACAATTTGAAGTCCAGCGAATATTGGGACTTCCAGATGGTGATATGTGGTCGGGGACATTTGCTTCCAACCACTGTTGTGTGTTCCTTGCCTTGTATGCAGGGACTGAGTCCTGTTGGGAGGTCCACTGCCTACTATGAAACAAGGTGTTGTTCAGGGTCTGTACGCAGGTTCCAGCATGGTGTCTTGATACACTTTAGCAAAGATTTTGAACCTTTTCTCACAAAAATGCAACTTGGATACCCCTGATACATCATCCTCATACCAAACCATCACTGATGCAGGTGATGACCTCTCTGAATCCTGGGTACCATGGCATGTGTTGTGTGACTATCCAGGGCATATACCCAATTGTTTTGGAGGTTAAACAACTGTTCAATGGTGAAAATCCTCTCATCTGCAAAAAGAACATCTCTGTGTTGTTCGCATACTGCCAGAGAAATGCCTTTGATTTTATCACCCTCTTCCACCTAAGTTGCAGTGTTAAGAAGTGTCCAGTAGAACAATGATAGGCTCTCACTCATCCGGTCATCAGTTAGTACACGTGATATTGTTCTCTGTAAAGTGTTCATCTCTTGCAATATCACTCTCTGCATTCTCACAGGATTATGGTGGAAGCATGTTTTCACATCCCTCACAACCTACTGCATCCTAAAGCAGTGCGGTCAACCTGTTCTTTGGTGGGTAGATACGTCCTCTGTATTGTTACAAAGTTAATCATCTGATACAAAAACATCCTACTGATCCTAAGTGTTTTTAGCATGTTGAAAATAACAGGTGGCTGCATTCCAACCTTGTGAAGTGCTATTACAGCTACATGATTCTCATAATCTCTCCACTGCATGTTAACCCCCAGCTAGACAAGTCTCTCTCCATGTGCAAATCTGTAGGCAGTATGGGTATGCAGAAGTTGTAACAGCATTTATGGCAAGACTGTGTAGACAGGCACAAAATCAAAGTATTCCCCCCCTGCTTGAAAAAGCTGCAGATGGACAACAGGATGGGTGAAATGTTTGTGTAACTTATAGAAAGAAAAGCTGAATGGTGGTAAATATGAATGTCATGGTGGTAGCGTCTGCACCAATATCTAGAGAGAGAGAGTGGAATGATCTCACTGGGATTTTATTTTCACAGCATATAACAGAGACAGCTGTTGACAAAGCGACAAAGGTGGCTTATTTGCCTCAACACAGAGACTAGGGATCAGTGAAGTTTAAAATGCTCCAGCAGTGATTCTTATGGCTTGATGGCGAATAGGATGCAACCATTGCAAGGCACACTCGTTGGCAGAAGCATACACTTTGGACCCATAATTAAGTTTTGATCTAATCAGTGCCCTGTACAATCGAAGCAAAGAACATTGAAAGATATTCTTTGCAGCAATCCAAGAGGTGGAAGAGAGGATATGAAGGATATTCACTGTTTTATGGCTCTTATCTCGTAACTGATATATGAAAGAAAGTCAAATGATTTCTTGTCAAATATGAGCCACAAGAACACTTCATTTCTGAGGCTCATATTTCACTTTGCTTATAATAATTGACAAGAAATTGAGTTTCTTGTCAAACAGAAGTTCCAAGAACTATCTCATAATAGATGTTATATGCCTCAACAGTTGAGCAACATTTTAGCAAAGGCAGTTTTCGTTATTTCTTTTGTGAACAACCTGTTATCTTCCATGCCACTTGAAAAGAACATAATTTGTTGTTTTTCTGCTTTGCATTTTTGGGCAAGAAACTCTTAGGGATAAGATGTTGCTGCTGACATTTTAGAAAAAAAAATCTACCTGAGAGTGTTGGCAATTGCTGCTGGTTGGCTCCTGTGCACCCAGTACGTTCAAGAGTGGTGCATGGGTGGGTGGCATATCTGCCTTTCATTTTCCAGATGTTATCCCACACTGCATTACTTTTGGTTGCTTTCTGTGTAAAAGATGTAATTAGATCAACGATTCGTTATAGCTCTAGTGATGAATGTGTCTTTTTGGGCACATTTGAATGCAATGAAGTTTGTTGTTGTGAAAATCTGCAAAAGATACCCAAGCTTTCTTCTATGCTTCCTTAGCTACTGTGCAATCAACATTCCACCATGGTTTAGAGAAACAAGAAACTGACTAGATAGTTTGGGAATTACAGTTGTGGCAGTACCATATGATTTATTGCAATGCTGACAGCAAGGGGAAGGTTAGACAATCAGCTTGCTTGATTTTCCATCATGATATTTGTGATGAAGTACCTGATTGCACATGCTGGAAAGTGGATATTGTGGGGAAATTGTTGCTCCCCAGTAGATAGTTATGGTAACAAAGTGACCACAGCAATTTATTTACATTCTGGTGTAAATGCTGCAGTGCAACATGCAGAAGGGAGGCAAATATTAGAGAAATCAGAGGTGTATCAAGTATTGATCGAGTTAAGCTGTGGGAATGGATGAGATTTTACCACATATTTTTAAGGAATGTAAAAAAGAGTTAGCTATGTCCTTGACCCGTTATTTAATAAAAGTCTTGATGTGGGGAAGGTTCCTAAGGAATGGATAGAAGGCAAAATAGTACCACTCCACAAGCATGGTTCTAGGAGAGAAGTTTCCAATTACAGATCACAAAAATTGGTTAGAAATAGAATACATGGACATAGAATGGCCAACATGGGTTTGTGAAAGGCTGGTCTTGTTTTAGCAATCTGCTTACATTCATGATAATATGACAAATGTGGTGGGTAAGGAAAATTCATATACAGCAATATTCTTACTCTGCAAAAGCATTTGATAGGTAACCACATGACAAGCTGGAGCATAAGCTGCAGAAGATGGGGTTAGATAATAGACTGGTTATATAGATTGAAGATTGGCTTTCTGAATGATAGTAGCAAATTGTGTATGATGGAGTGGCTCAGAAAAGGAAAGTGATGTGCCTACTGTTTGATTTATTTGTTATGTTTCATATAAATTGACTGGGGATCTTCAAATGTTTGCTGATGCTGCAAAGCTAGGTAGAATTATCAGCAGTATGTATTACTGATGTTAATTCGCTACAAGTAGATTTGAATAGAACTTTCAGCTTATACAAATGAGTGGGGTTGTAGTTTTAATATTAATAAATGCAAGATGCTACACTTTGGGCTGCAGATATATAAGATTGCATAATATTGGTGGAACTGTGCTTCGGGAGGTGGATGAAATTCGTAATCTTGAAGCGATGGTAGACAGCGGGCTAAAGTTCTGAGGGCACATTGCAAGTGTCAAAAACTACACACTGTTGCTGCTATGATAAGGACACTGTGGTGGTACCTCTGTATAGGGCACTGGTCAGATGACATAGATTACTGGTATCATATTAGGTCACCTACTTTTCGTTGTAATATGGAAATAGTAGAGAAGATCTAGAGATAAATGACAAGTAATATCACAAGTGCTAATTATGCAGAGTGCTTGAGGGAATATAGGTTGCAGTTTAGGGGATAGGAGGAGGAGGTGATATGATAGACCTCCAAGTTAATTAAGGGATTTTATCAGACTGATACAGAAGAGATTATAGAAAGATTGGACAGTAAGATAGGAAGAATGAAAAGCCATCCCTGGAAGTTGTGTAAAAATGTGGTGAAGAAAGGTACGATGAGTAGATTTTTTACATGGAGAATGGTCAGTGGTTGGTGAGTGGAACGCATTGCCAGAGTGCACTGTGAATGATTTCAATATGACAGGCATGTTGCTAGTTAAGTGGGCCTCCTATGACAAGTCTACTAACTGCATGGTGTAATAATAATTTGTCATCAGCGGTGAAAAAAGAGAGTGAGTAGGCAGTTACATCAATGGAAGTGAATGTTCAGGTAGGCATATGGAAGAAGAAATTGCTTCCTGTGTTCGAGTATACACTCAACAACTCTTCTGGTATTAGTTTGGGCATTACCCCACAGAGTGTTGTTTCTGTTTAAATCCTCCATTATAATAAAGAGAATGAACTGCAACATGATGTCATCAAAGTCATTCTGAGAGAGATTATCTGCAGCAGGTGATAAGTAGATGCAGCATACTGTTATAAGAGATCCAATTGACAGTTGTCACTGCCTCTGCATTTGTATTAAGTGGGATGCACTGATAGGAGGCATGTATGTCCACAAGGCTAGTAACTCCTCTGTGGAGAGGTCCATCCTCCCCCCCCATATCCTGTCCTTTTGAATGATGGTTACATTTCATCATGCCAGATAATCACCCAGTTTCAATGTTTCCTGCAAGCAAAAGTCAAATGGTTTATACTTCTGCAACTTTGATGTTGGCTATGTTTTAGCAGAAGAATCCATGACAATTCGATTGTAGAAATGTTTTCATTATTTCTCTTTGATGGTACCATCTGGCTTCCAATGTTGAGAAGTTTTGTTTTTATAACCTTGTTATAAAACAAGGTTATAAAAAGGTTATAAAGGGGGGAGGATGGACCTCTGTGGAGAGGTCCATCCCCCCCCCATATCCTGTCCTTTTGAATGATGGTTACATTTCATCATGCCAGATAATCACCCAGTTTCAATGTTTCCTGCAAGCAAAAGTCAAATGGTTTATACTTCTGCAACTTTGATGTTGGCTATGTTTTAGCAGAAGAATCCATGACAATTCGATTGTAGAAATGTTTTCATTATTTCTCTTTGATGGTACCATCTGGCTTCCAATGTTGAGAAGTTTTGTTTTTATAACCTTGTACTTTCTTTTAGAACAATTGTGGATGGCCAGCATCCACCATTTCTTCATCAGGACAAATATCCAAGAGGTCATCAAATTGAACTCCCACTAGGTAAATTAATTGTCTTATCTTCTTGTGGGGAAGTGTCTATGCCATCTGTTAATGGGCCATCTATTAAGCGAGTCAAGAAATATGTCTTTGCTCCTCTGTAGAGCATGTTTCGGTATTTTTTAAATTAGTGGATTCTTGTGCAGTGGGACCATTTTTGACATGCCCTCAGGAATAAGGCCATATTGATTTTTCTCTTTGATACACTCTAGAGAGAGAGAGAAAGCAAGCAAATCATACCGTTTTAGGGATGTTTTAGTGATGAGAAGGCAAGACCACGAGTGTTTAAGGTCCCAAATGGCACTTTCTTTACAGCTACCTTCTTACAACATATGAGGGTGGTTTTCCACTGGATGTGCTATATTTGTGGTATACTGCTTCTTCACTTCCTGATAGGGGATTACTCTGCTTGGTTTTTATTTACTGGATCTCTTTCATCTTTACACCTTTGGCATGCAAGAAAATATGCTAGGTGGTCTCCCTCATAATTAGCACATTTCAGTATTTTGCTCTTACAGTCTTTGTTTTCATGATCTTTACTGCCACATCAGGCACAGGTGGCAGGAGTCACAACGGAATGGTGATCCTTCTGACATTTAAAGCAACAATACAAAGGCTTGTTCAGGATGTAGAGTCTAATTGGAACAGTTCATTTGGTCACATTATAGGATGATTTCACATAGGCATTCTTCCTATTCCTCTTTTTGTTGTTCTGCAGTAAGTATATGGCTAGTAGTTCTTCAGTGGGCAGAAACATCTCAGGGTCACTTAAGAGTAAAAGCTAGATAACCAGGAAGAGACCTCCACATAGCCTTTTCAGGAATATAGAGAACTGACTGGAGCTTCTGACCTAATATCCAATCCTTACATTCATAATTCACTTTGTTAGTATCTACCTGGATACTGAATGAATAGATATGCTAAATGAATGGATAGGCTAAAAATAGAGTTTTTAACCAACTAAACTGTATTCTTATTAGCTTAAACCAAAACTAAATAATGGAACATGATAATACTTCATGCCAAATGGCACATCCTGTGTTTATGTCAGGGATAACAGTATGAACAGAGAAAGCTAGTGGAACAAAATGCAACTAGCATCAACAGAATTCAAGATAGGTGCAGTCAAGGAAAGAAGTAACAATAAAAAAGAAGTGGAACAGGCAGAAGAATTACATCAGTATAATTGGTGTTACCAAAATAAAGACAAAAACATGTAAGATTCTTCTAAATAACATACATGTGATATTATATTCAGGCAATACAGATCAAAGAAAGGAAGGATTAGATATAAAATTCAACACTAAACGTGGAAATAATCTTCTTGAATGGCAGGCAATTTTAAGCAGAGTGATGTGGAAAAACATTGAAATGGACAAGGAGATTATTTGTGCTTATGGTCCCATAGAAAGTTCTAGCTAAGAAAGAAGTAGGAATTTTTCAAGTCATTAGTGAAGGCAACTGACAAAGAAAAGGGAAAAGTAGGTTCCCTTTTGAAGAACTAAATAGCAGACTCAACGGGGGAACCTACAAAACATGTAAAACATTTAAGCATTTGGGCACAATTTTTAGTGAATATAGCAAATTAAATATGGAAATAGATAACAGAATAAGGTGTAGTAGGGAGTGAGCTAATTGAATAAATTTATATAGAATAAAAGAGAAATTAGTCAAACAATAAACTAGATGTATACAAGACAGTGTTCAAACTAATTTTACCTTATGGAGCTGGGTTAGAAATAAAAGATATTATCAAAGACTGGAGACAGATATGAGAGTTATGAGAAAGTTCACAGCTTTAACAGATTATTATTATCATTATTACGTGATACCTCTAGGGAGTCCAAGGACTCATCAAGGGAGGGCTCCACTCTACAGCTTTCCGTCTCCACCACTCATTCCACCAACTACAACGAACTGCAACTACACAAACATCATCTATTGCCAACTACCACTAGTATTTTCACAGACAATCACAAACATCCATGCTCATGGCAGGATTCGAACCTGCAGCCTTTTGGCTGGAGAGCGGATATGCTAACTACTCGGCCAACCAGACCAGCAAATTAGTCTTTCTTGTAAAATGTCTTGACTGGTTGTCCTTCTTGTCACATTGTTCAGAGTTAACTGTTATTGTATCATGCTAAAATTGCAATCAACATCTCTAATAAATATACAAAACTGATTTCTTCCTTTAAATCAGAGCTCTTGTGAAGGCAACTGAATTTGGAATTCTTCTGAATCATTTTATCAATAGAAGTGGTTAAATTAAGGAGAGAGGGGAAGTGTTCGCAGACAAATCTTGAACCTAAATCTAAAAATGAATGTGATGCAACACATGCATATAACCAAACATAGAATGTATCAGCAGGCCTTTATAACTGTTTATAGACAATTTGATACTGTTCCTAACTGAATTTTTGGTAGAGACATTTTAGTTGTTTTCATAAAACCTAACAATGTCTGAAATATTCTTAGTATTCAAAAGAGGGCTAGTGATGGCAGTAGTTTTGTGAAAAACTGATAGCTACATCAAAAGTTGAATGGTTTATGAAATTTTGATGGCTTATATACTACAAGCATTTAACTACACTTTGCACTACAAATGTTCCAAATGAAACCAAAATTGAAACTGCTCAATAAATGTATGTCTTAATTACCAAATTTTATTAAATTCCATCAAAAAGCAAGCACAGGATTATTTCTGTCAGTTCATACCATTAGCAATTATTCAAACTCCAACAGGTATGCAGTTTTAACATGCAAATAGCAACAGAGAAATCAAAGACAATGATAACTGCAAAAGAACCAATCAGCTGTAAATTAAAACTAAATGAAAAAATACTGGAACAAGTAATAAGGATTAACAGTGAAAATTTAACACAGGATTGAAGTACAGGAACAATCCTCAAAGGCTAATAAAATATCAGGATCTAAATTCAATTATATGGAAAAACAAAGATCTAACAAAAGAAACAAAAGTGAGAATATATAAATCAGTAGGCTGACCAATATTGATGTATGCATATGAAACAAGAATAGAAACATCAAAAGCACAACAGATAAATACAACATACAAAATGAAAACATTAAAAATAATAGTTAACAAAACAAAATTTAACAGAGTAAAAAACAGAAACGATGTATAAAGAATGTCAATTATAACCCATAAACACATGGTTAAAAAAAGAGAAGATTAGAATGGAATCAACATGTTAATCAGATGGACCCAGAGACTGAAAACCAAACACAAAAAGTAATGAAGACTGCCTCCATTGAAGTGTTCAAGATACAATAAGTTAAGCTTGAAGGAAGAAGAAGTTTATACCATGTCGATAAATTTTATGAATAAAAAATCCAAATTAAAGTAAAACTGAACCATGCAAGCATATTTCAGGTGTACATTCTAAATCTCAAATTTAAGTGGCCAAAGTAAAGTTATTGTAATATATATTTCAAAACATTTTGCCACTTGTCTCCTGCAAATGAAAACTGAGATGGATCAACAAATTTTTATAACGATTCTATACGTGAATTTCAATCAAATCCATCCAGCCTGAGTTCAGGAATAACTCGCACATGGCAAAACAAAATAAATCTGCAAGGTCATTGGATGAACTTCACATTTTCGGAATGCATATAAAAATAGAGTAGTTTCATGAATAAAGAAATGAGGAAGGGGATATTACAAAGTATAAAATTATTTGGGAAGCAGCTTGTTTTACAACACACTTCTAATTTGTGTAAACTGTCAAATATAGTAGACTATAATCCTCTACCAAAAAAACTATAAAAATAACTACCTTTGACTGCACCCAGAGTATTCGATCTAACTTGAGTTCTGTATCCTAATCATTAATTTCTTTATTGTGTATCTCTATGATTGCTCTATCTTGAAAATGCCTCAGTTGTATATTATGTGTCATCCAGTTCTTTTTGACTCTGGTGATCTTATGAACAAAAACTCTCGATCCCACTCAGCCTCTTGTCTTTTCTTTCAGCAATCATAAGTTCAAGTTAATAAGTTCCTTTATGTTGTCCATTCAACTATTTTGCAGTCTTTCTATCCTTCTTACGCCCTCAATCTTCTGCAACGTAACTGCCTTTTCTAATGATTTATCTACTTGCAAAATATGTAAAAAGTATTAACTTCTGTTTAGCGATCATCGCCTCCAAGAAGCATCGTCTTTATACTCTCTAAAACCTTATAAATCATTGTTGCAGTCCATGGGATTCTTAATAATCTCCTTCATGCCCATAATTTGAATGACTCAATTCACTTTCTGCCTTTCTTCTTAATAATCCACCTTTCACATCCATACATCACTACTGGAAATACCATTGCTTGGACATAAATTAAATATGCCAAGAAATTATATTCTTGGTTTAATACTTTATCCAAGTACAAGCAAACAAAGTTTGCATGTGAAGTCACTTCATGACTGGGCTACTTGTGTATAGAGGCTAATGACTTCACATCAATTTCCTTAGTATCCCATAATGCAATGCACATATCCTTGCAGATATGTGTAATGCTATGCATTATGAGAAGGACCACTACCCAGACCGACTTCGACCTTTGTCGAGGTCTCATCAGTGGGAGTCAGACCCAGAAGTGATATTAAGGTTGAAGTAATGCAGAAGTCATATTTCCATATACAAGAAGCCAAAAGGTATCACATCTTATTACTAAAATACTCTGGTATCAACATACCACTTACATTTATAATGCTCTTGATTGTGCAAGGTATGATGAAAAAGTCCACTCTCGAAATGTATTTCTATATGTATGGTCTATATACCCCTTGTTTCTGATACTCCTAGCATTTGTGTACAGACACTATAAGCTACCTGCATGATCTTTTGTATACGCTTGTCTGTAGTCTGTGTGACACAATGGGACAACTTGCAGATCTCTGTTCTTCTCTAGTGCCTTATATATGCAGACATCTTTGCACATGTTTGATGGGTCCAAACCGGACAAACACAAAATCGAAATTGTTCTCTCCCCGTGATACAGTTAATACAGCTACAGAACACTGTTGCTCTTAGACACAGATTCTCACCATTCCTCTCATTATGATTTAGTTTCCCTGACTCTCTATGTTAGGTCTCATACCAATTATTAGTTTTTCAAGACTTCTGATACCAAATGCATTCAAGTGTAGGCTGTCCCTCTTATACAAATCCAATCTTTCCTCAAACTCACTCCACACATCCAAAAACTTGCATCCATTCCTTCTATACAGCCTATGCATCAAATCATAGTCCTTCTTAATTCATTTTTATCATATCGAGTTAATATACTTACAATTTTCACTTTCTTACTCTTCACTTTCACTTCTTCCAACAACCCTTTCATATCCTCTCTCTCATACTGAACTTATTGCTAGTTAAGTTGTTAGTACCTATTATGATCTCATTTACTTTTCTTTTCTGTTTTTGAGTTGCATGTGCTATATTTTGAATTTTTGTTCCGAGAAAACTTGAAGTTATACCTGCTCATCGACAGCATGTTTTATGATAGAGTCACCATATGAAATAGTATCCTTCTTTTTACAATCAATATTACTTACCTGATTCAGTGCTTTTAGTTCTTATTTTCTTTTCCTCTCTATGTTCATTCAAACACTGCTCGATTTTCTGTAATTCCCACATCATCTGTCTAATAATCTGCTTTAACTTTGCAATTTTGGAGGTTAATTCATTTTCAATATCTTCCTCAATATCTTACCAGTATTCTCCTTAGTGGGGCAGGTCTTCATGCTCTCGACTTTGCTGTTCTTCTTAGTATCATGTTTCTTGTGCATTTTTGGTGTCATTATAAACTATATTTAATACTGCAATATCTTAATAAAAATATGTTATAAAACAATAAAAACACAAAAATCTACACTAATTTTCTAAGGACAAACACAAGAAAACATATAAAAATCACTTTTACAAGAGCGCTAAATTCATTGACCAATCACAATGTAGTCTTGAACCCACTAATATCTACTTCAATTAATAGAACTGAGTCTTAATACTTAAAAAAAAATAAAAATAAAAAAAAAAAATAAAAAAAATTAAATCAAGCATGTATTATTGTAGGTCTTCACCATCAAACACTGAAAAAAAATAAATAAATAAAACATTTACTTCACCTTAAATAAAAAATTAGCTACTCTAATAAGTTCATCTTAAAGTACAAATCATTACATATTAATAAAAGTTTAGAGGAAAATTCCTTTCTTTCTTTAGAAGTGAAATCATCTTTATGCTACTCAGAAGAAAAAGGGAAAACTTTATTTTTTTACTCTCTTTTAATGAAATGACTGAGAGCTATCAACAATCAAAACAATTAAGACTGACTATACAACTTGCACAAGAGGAAAGCACGAGTTCAAAAATGCAAAAGAAAGGCAAGATGCATTTCTCTAGCAGGAAACAAAAGAAACTCCAGAAAACAATTGTGGATTTCTCATCCTTATCAAGAAAATGAAAAGTTCAACTCTAGATATGAATTCTTTAAATTGAATACTCTAGCATCCCATTTTAAGAATCACAGAAAATATCTGCATTTTTAGCTGCCAATTTTAGCTGTAAATATCATAACAAAACAATCACCTTAAATCTCTTCCTTCGTTTTATATTCTTTGAAGTCCATGACTTTTTTTTTTTTATTTCATGTTGCTTTCTATATGAAAGACTACTAGAAAAACATGAACAATTATTAAAAGTTAACCCAGCATTTTCTCTTCAACAGCTATACTATAGTTGTTCCAACATGTCACACATCTAGTTTTCATTTTAGTCATGAAGCAAGAACAATGAGCTACCATTGTGTGTTATCATCATAATGCCTTACTTGAAAACAATAAATCTCTGGATTATTAATATCACAGTTTATTAGGCACACATAATCACAAGAATAAATAATTTTTTATTATTGCAATATTTCAACCAGAAATTATCTGGTCATCATAAGTGTACCAGCATAATCACAAGGTCATAATCAGCATAGTTACAAAGTGATTATGCTGATGCACTGATGATGACCAGTTAATTTCTGGTCGAAATATTTGCAATAATAAAAATTATTTATCCATGTGGATATGTGTGTCTAATAAACTTCATTATGTTACAAGTGCCATTAAAAACTAGAATAAATCTCAACACACACTCTAAGTGAAATAAGTTTTCATATCATTGATATGTTAATAGCATTTGTATATACACAAATCTATTATTTAAAAATCATTTAATTGCATTTTTCTACAGAGCAAGGGAAGTTTGTAAAAAAAAAAACATTCTACAATTTTGGAAGTGGAGAGTAAATAATGTCAATCAACAGTTACCCTGACAGTTTTGGAAGAAAGGAGAAAAATGATAGTAAGCTGTTGTATAAATTGGAAAATATGGGATTGGAATATAAACTCTTGACTTGGATATCAGTGGATGGTTTACAGACAGATATCAAGGATAATGGATGAAACCAAGAATATAATTTCTTGGCATCTTTAAGCCATATTGTAAAGCGAAAAAACTTTCAACATCTATCTCTAATCCAGAGTATTTTAGTAATAAGGTGTGATACCTTTTGGCTACTTGTATATGGAAATGTGACTTCAGCATTACTTCAATCTCGGTATCACTTCTGGATCTGCCCACTGATGAGACCACCATAAAGGTCGAAATCAGTCTGGGTAGTGTGCCAAGCCAGCTAATGGAAAAAATTCAGCATATCTCAAGTGGCTCAAGAAGAAATCTTCAGCTTACTCAGGATACACTGCAGCTTACAACACAGTTACAGGTTGAAAGTTTTTTCACTTGGTTATACTATAAATTAAAGATGCCAAGAAATTATATTCTTGGTTTCATCCTTTATCCAAGTACAAGCAAACAAAGTTTGCATGTGAAGTCACTTCACAACTGGGTTCTTTATATATATTTTATGGGACCCTTAAAATATAGAGGCTAACAACTTCACATCAGTTGCCATAGTATTCCATAATGCAATGCAATGCATGCATTATGGAATACTAAGTTTTCCATAGTATTCGCATCAGTTGCCTTAGTATTCCATAATGCAATGCAATGCATGCATTGCATTATAGAATACTAAGGCAACTGATGCGAAGTCGTTAGCCTCTATATTTTAAGGGTACCATAAAATATATACAAAAGAGCCCAGTTGTGAAGTGACTTCACACACAAACTTTGTTTGTTTGTACTTGGATAAAGGATGAAACCAAGAATATAATTTCTTGGCATCTTTAATTTATAGTATAACCAAGTGAAAAAACTTTCAACCTGTAACTGTGTTGTAAGCTACAGCGTATCCTGAGTAAACTGAAGATTTCTTCTTGAGCAACTTGAGATATGCTGAATTTTTTCCTTGAGCTGGCTTGGCACATTTGTTGGAGAACCAAGGTTTGGGTAACATTAGTGAATTCATAGCAGAATTGGAAATAAGGCTTTCATTCCTGCTCTGACTGAATTCTGTTATTCAATCAGAGCAGGTGTTTGGATCAGGAGAATACAAACAATAATCTGACCATAGGAAGAGCAGAGTTGTAAATGTCATTTGACATGTTTGTAATACAAAAAGGACATAAATGTGCAAATGGCTAGATGAAGGTTATTTTACAGCTAAAAAAAAAAATTGGATGAGAGTATGGGCTGAGTTATCAAGTAAAGTAGTGACATCTACAATATATTTGGAAAGTGATCTGATTAAGAAAAGGGTTTCAGGAGGATGGTGAGAATTATCTTATATTTTGGTAAGCAGATGGACTGTGCATCCTTTAGCATCCTTATCAGGTTAATAAGTGGAACAGGAGAAGGGAAGCTAGTTTATGCTGTGGATAATGAAATCCCCAAGGAGGACTAAATAGTGTGGATATTTTGACTGGAAAAATCAAGATTTAGACATAAGTTCATCAATTCAAGAAGAGTGGTTATCAGAATTTAGATAGTAACATAAGTAAACAAATGGAATGGAGTCTGATAAGAAAAGTTTGAGAGGGAGCAAATTAAACAGCATAATGACAAGCATGAACCAAGAGTCCATAAGTCATGTGGAAACAATGCAGGTTGGTAGTGATAGCAGAATGTCATCTTGACACACATTACATTCTCTACTATCAGTGGCAACTGAATGCCACTGTAATCTTCAATGATCACAGTGGTCAAGATTAGATTCTGTAGAATAATGCAATGTGTCACAAAACACATCACTGATAATGATGATAAAAGCAACAGAATGAACTTACATAACAGAACCTTTTTATTGATACCTATATTTCAGTTAAGAATCCACTGAAGTCCAATTATGAGAGTACTTTTTCATGTAGTACTATCATTACTAATTTCCTATCAACAATTTATGTACAAATTAATGTTATCTGTTTCAAAGACCATTTTCAATGCCCAATCTCAACCAAATCGAGTATCTGCGAGTGAGCAATTTGTTGATTCTTGTTGCTTCTTGCCAACAAGAATCCATTAAAGTTCAATCTCAAGTTGCTGCAGGATGAAATCAAGTCTCTATATGCCAATAACCCTTCCACAATGCTTTTAGTACTTGATGTTAAAGTTGTTCTTAAGCCTAGAGGAGAAAATACTACTCACTATTGGACAGCATATCTGCATATCTAATATACTTGATACCAGGCACATAAAATTTTCTGAGTTTTCTTTAATTATAGAAAACTTGAATAATTACAAATGCATACAGGAAAAAGGCTCTGGACTAAATGAAAAATATTTTCATATGACCTGTAGGTCGCATAATGAAGGATCTAGTTGTTATTACTTTATGTTGAATATGCATTAACTCAAAAACATAATGAAAATTAATTTATAAAAAAAAAAAACAGTTTCACACTTACTGTTCCTCTACAAGGAAACTTCTTGAATCTATGCTGTACACTATGACTATCACAATAGATTTGTAAGTCTTCATGCAGTTTCATAAACTGCTTAGCAATATCAGTCATGTGAGGAGATGGGGCTTCTTTTATGATGAAGCATGCTGGACTTTTAACCTGGGGAATGGAAGAAGGAGTAAAATAATATACTAATAATAATAAACTACCAAATATACATATACTCACACACACACACACACACACACACATATATATATATATATATATATATATATATATATGACAGAATGATCATTAACTCGGTTAACATACATAGTTTTATGAAAAAATTGACTGACTAGAACCGAGATTTAAGTAAAAAGGTTTTAATATAAAAACACTACTAGTTTCGGCCTGTAACAGCCTTCTTCAGGTGACATTATAAAAGAAAGAAAAAACGCTAAACATTGAAGGTTAAAAGACTATGAACAACATAGACAGTCTCTATACATAATTAACATGAAAACATTGTAGTTGTATTTGAAGCTGTTCTTTCGTTTGTTGCATTGCTGGGAGAGTGCGTGTTTGCAGCCTCACGTGAACGCCAGTACATGATTACAGCTGAATGACTATCTGGGAGGTTGTAGCTCAAGTTGTTATTTAGATGAACAGGATTGAAGATGATTTCTCTAGATTTCACGATTTTTCTCTCTAGTTCGTCACTGCAACGGAAGATGTTAGTAGATTTTTCCGAGCAGACTTTGTGACTTTGGTTTTCATCATTAGCATTAGCCGAGAAAAGGATATGACTTGATAATGCACTCACTTGCTGTCTCTTGTAAGTAATGTCCCTCATGTGTTCTTCCATACGCCGATAGATTTGTCTGTCTGCCCAAAAATAAGGAATATCACAATCACACAATATTTTATATACACCAGGGTATTTGAGTTGATGATGACAAGGTTTTGGGTGGCTAATTAAGAAACGGATCTTTGGAAGTGGAGTGAACAATGTTCTGATATTGTATTTTCTTAGAACTTTTGCTAATTTATGTGAAACAGTACTTATGTAAGGAATAGATATATTGCCTATGAATCTATTTGTTTCTTCTGAGTGATGTCATATATATATGACAGGACTTCATTAGGAGAGTTAAAATACAATCAATAACATGTATAAAAAATTAATAACAACAAACTATTCTAAGAATTTTATTCCAAATTAGTCTATCACTTGCCAGCACTCCAATATTGTTAGATCTTATATTTCTGTCATCTAAGGCATTTCCAACTGCATTAATCCACCAGATCCAGTCCTCCTATTGGTTAAATACCAATTGTGCCAACCTTTCCTCTCCCATTCTGATTAAGTAACCATACAACCTTTTGTTATTTCTACTCATACATTCCTGAATGCTAAAAATCATAAGTTCCTCATATCTTCATTTTTAATACAATTATGCCACTATTGTCATCTGTTCACTCCCCTAATTTTTTTTCAGAACTTTCATTCCATTCCCTAGTTTTTGATAAACTCTGTATAATGATCCATCCCTATATTACTTGCAATAAATTTTATTACCACCATTAGATATACCTTATATAATGTCTTAAAAATGATGTATTTAGAAATATGAATAACACATTTCAAAAGAAAGAGTACAAAACAGTGACCAAAACTGCTGCTTATTATTTAGAGTTACTGTTATGGTGACTAAACCATAACAGTAACTAGGGGATGAATCTTTCCTATCTTGATAAGTCATTTCATCTTATGCAGCCACCGAAGGAGGCAAGCCAGCCTCAATGGTGCCGGTCCCAAGCCCAGATAAATGACGAGGGTTGATGTCAGGAAGGGCATCCGGTCGTAAAACTTCACTGCCAGCTCTAGCTATGATATGAGTCAAAGAGAAAATGATATAAAAGCTAGGGCGTACCCCTTAAGAGATGCGTAGCCACATCGCCCTACAGCTGCGAGAAGTGGACGGGGGCTACCGCATCAAGGGCAGGTGCGGTTAAAGAAGCAAGCCGAGCAGGTAGAGGATGTTGCAAATGGGAACACTGAATGTTGGAAGCATGACTGAAAGGGGAAGAGAGGTAGCAGACATGATGAGGAAGAGGAAGATGGACATTTTATGTGTGCAGGAGACAAGGTGGAAGGGGGGGGGGGGAAGGCAAAGGAACTGGGAGATGGATATAAATTGTTCTACTCTGGAGCGAATAACGAGGGAAAAAATGGTGTAGGAATTGTGGTGTATGGCAGAATGAAGGGTGAAGTACTGGAAGTGGGGAGAAGGAACGACAGGATCATGCGAATGAAATTCGGTCTTGGAGAAGAGCGGGTGGTCGTATTATGTGTATATGCCCTGCAAGTTGGCTGTACAGCAGAGGAGAAAGATGAGTTCTGGAACGTGTTAGATGAAGAAATGAGGGAACTGGAAGAAAACGAGATGGCGATTGTCAGAGGAGATTTGAACGGACACATAGGGAGAGAGAATAGACTGTGAAAGGGTGCATGGTGGCCACGGAGTGGGAATGATGAACCAGGAAGAAGAGAGGGTTGTGGACTTTGCAGTAGCGTTTGATCTGACAATTGTGAACTCGTTTTTCTACAAGAGGGAAGAACATTTGATAACATTTAGGAGTGGTAACATGAAAACCTTAAGTTGTTTTAAGGTTTTCTTCTAGTGAAAACCTTAAAATGTTTTCACTAGAAGAAAACATCTTAAGGTTGTGAAAAATTGTAAAGTAATTCCAACAGATCAAGTGGCACAGCAACACCGACTGGTGGTGCGCAGACTTTAAAATAAGATCGAAGATGAGATTCTCTGGAAGCCATGGGATGAAGACAATTAAGTAGTTTCACTTAAAAGAAGAGAGTGTGAGGAATCATTTTAGGGAGAGGGTGTTCGAGAGGATTTCGGATGGACTGGAAAGTGTACAAGATTGGTGGAAACATAATTCAAAAGTAATCCTGAGCTGTGCAATTGAGGTGCTTGGTGAGACATCTGGAAAGATTAGAGAGCAGAAGGAGGGTTGGTGGTGGAATAATAATGTACAAGTGGTAGTGACTGACAGCTAAGAGGAAGGCAAAGCAGAAGTGGGATGAGTCAAGAGTGGAAGAGGATAGAGAGGTGTACAGAGAGATAAAGCAAGAAGCCAAGAGAATTGTGGCACAGGCGAAAGCCATGGCATATCAAGATCTGTATAATTAATTAGAAACAAAGGAAGGACAGAGAAAAAGTTACCAACTAGCGAAATGTAGAAATAAAGCAGCAAAGGACATCTTACATGTGAGGCAGATCAAAGACACTGAAGAACGAGTATTAAGGAGGGATGTGGACGTAAGAAACAGATGGAGAATATACTCTGAGGGACATTTGAATGAGGAAAATGCAAGCATTCACAGAGAAGATGGGCAGCCTTCTGAGGGGATGGTGCAGAACATCAGTAGAGTAGAAGTGACGGAGGCCATGAAGAGGATGAGGAATGGAAAATTGGTGGGCCCCGACAGAATTCCAGTGGATGCATGGAAGGCAATGGGGGAAGAGGGAATTGACCTCCTGTGGGACCTGTTCATGAAAGTTTACCAACAGGAAAATATACCCGAGGAATGGAGGGAGAGTACTCTTGTCCCCATCTACAAGGGTAAAGGGGATGCACAAGACTGTAAAAATTACAGAGGAATATGTCCCACACAATGAAAATCCTAGAAAGGATTCTTGATGAAAGATTGAGAAAGGAGGTGGAGACTGCAAAGGAACAATTTAGCTTCATGCCTGGTAGATCAACAACAGATGCTATCTTTGGGTTACGGCAGATGATGGAAAAGTTTCGAGAGAAACAATGGGAGCTCCATCTGGCATT
The DNA here is from genome assembly GCF_054136105.1 of Typopeltis vanoorti. NCBI lineage: Eukaryota > Metazoa > Arthropoda > Arachnida > Uropygi > Thelyphonidae > Typopeltis > Typopeltis vanoorti. The sequence continues at coordinate 64,758,754 of NC_143557.1, forward strand.
TATTGATCTGGAGAAAGCATACGATAGAGTGCCAAGGCAAGAAGTCTGGTGGTGTTTGAGGGAGAAGAAGATTCCAGAGAAATATGTCAGGTTGGTGCAGGAGATGTACAGAAATGTGAAGACAAGTGTTCGGACCTGTCTGGGACAGACAGAAAGTTTTCAAGTAACAGTTGGCTTGCATCAAGAGTCAGCATTAAGTCCGTTTCTGTTTAACATTGTGATGGAGGTGGTGACGAAGGGGGTGAGAGAAGATGCACCTTGAACAATGTTGTATGCAGATTCAAGAGAAGAAGCGGGAACTAAACTGGAAAGATGGAGAAAAGTATTGGAAGAGAGAGGTATGAGACTGAGCAGAAGTAAGACAGAGTATATGTGTTGCACAGTGGGCACCAGACAGGAGACAGATCTGGAGCTGGAAGGAAATGTCATCAGGAAGGTGAGGGATTTTAGATACTTAGGTTCAACAGTGGAAGAAGATGGAGGAGCTGAGAAGGAAGTGGGATGCAGGATACAAGTGGGTTGGAGGAACTGGAGGGAGATGGCTGGAGCATTATGCGATAAAAGGGTGCTGATCAATCTGAAAGGCAAAATCTGTAGGACAGTATTGAGGCCAGTTATGACGTATGCCATAGAAACTGTGGCCCTGAGGAAAAATAACATCAGCAGGATGGAAGTAGCAGAGATGAGAATGCTTAGGTGGATGTGCAGTGTGACCAGAAAGGATCGTCTGAGAAATGACTATGTAAGGGGTTTTTTCACTATATTATTTAAGGAAATTACAACGTACTAGGATATACATTAAAATAAATTTTAATATATTTCTATATTTCGGCAACGTCATGTTGCCATTTTCAAGGACTTAAGTACAAGACACGTGCACGCAGGCACGACAAAACAATAAGTGAGGGAGAAGTATGAAGCTATTATTTCTCCTAAAGTCCTGATGGTGCCCTCTAGCAGGCAATGTTGGTATTCTTGGGCGATTGGGCTGAAGGTCCTTGTATTCTGAAATTCTGATATTTGCTGTCCTGTCTGTTTGGCCAAAGTAGGACAGCTTACAGCTGCAAGGGACCTGGTATACACCAGGTAGGTCTAAGGGGGGGGAGGTTGGTCTTTAGTTGAGCGGATAAAGGATGCCAATTTTTTATATGGTTTGTAACAAGAAGTTAAGTTATGTTTTTTTAGGATTTTTAGGATGGCCAAACAGGCAGGACAGCAAATATCAGAATTTCAGAACACAAGGGCTACATCCGGTTTCACCAATACAGCCACTCTGGTCTTGCTGACCATGCGCTGGATACCTGCCATAGAATACGGTGGAAGAAAGCCAAGATAATACACCGTAGCAAATACAGATATGAAAGGCTTTTCATAGAATCAGCTTCAGCCCTAAGAAACGATCCAATCCTCAACAAATTTGGCTGCATGAGACTTCCTCAAATTTGGGAAACCTACATCAGAAGACCTTCAGCCCAATCGCCCAAGAATACCAACATTGCAGGCTAGAGGGCACCATCAGGACTTTAGGAGAAATAATAGCTTCATACTTCTCCCTCACTTATTGTTTTGTCGCGCCTGCGTGCACGTGTCTTGTACTTAAGTTCTTGAAAATGGCAACGTGACATTGCCGAAATATAGAAATATATTAAAATTTATTTTAATGTATATCCTAGTATGTCGTAATTTCCTTAAATAATATAATGAAAATGCATAACCAACATCTAAGCCTTTCCACAAGGACTATGTAAGGGGGAACAGTGAATGTTACAAACTTAGGAGCGAAGATACAGGAGGCAAGGTTGAGATGGTTTGGTCATGTGATGAGGAGGAAGGACGAATATGTGGGAAGAAGGGTCATGCAGATGGATGTGCAAGTGTGGGCGGCCAAAGAAGAGATGGAGGGAGCTGGTAGAGGAGGACTTGAGGATGAAGAACTTGGATGTGGTGACAGCCCAAGACAGGAGGATGTGGAAGAGACTCATCATCAACAGTGACCCCACTTAAGTGGGAGAAGCTGCAGAAGAAGAAGTTATGGTGACTAAACCATGAATCATTAGTATATATCAATATTCTAAAGGCAAGTTTGTGTACTCATGATAAATAATACTCAATTTTTTTTGTTGTTGTTGTTTGTTTTCAATCCATAACTCTCTATTAGAATATCTGAGACTTTGCAGAATCCCTTTCTGCACCTTTTTTAATTGATTCAAGAGTTATGCTTGTGGAATACTGAAATTCTCTAAACCTCCACCACACATATACCTAGAAAATAACTAAATTATAAATATATTGTTATCAATTGATATCTTTTCTTTCTATTAATGAGATTTTTTTTTCTAAATTTGAGTATCAAGTAATATGATTATATGTTAATGCCATGTTAAAAACATCAACAGAAACAAAATTATAAGAAAGATTGTACTAGTTAATACTTATAGTAAGGATAATCTGCATTTTTTTTTTAAATTCTTGCACTATCATGTATTTAAAATATATATCAATGAAATTTGGTACATATAAAGGTCTCTACCTATAATATGATTATCAAATTTCCTTCCAAAATATAAGTACAAACTTAGAGATGAAGTCGCTAAATCGGCATTCGAGAGGATTTAAAAAAAAAAAAAAAGCTTCAATCCCTTGTGGAAATTTTCTATACGAAGGATGAATTCAAATTTGGAATATAACGTTACCATCACTGCCTGATGTGCCTTTAAAATATATATATTTTTAAAAAAGTACTGTCTTAGAGAAAAACTAACACTTCTTTTACTTACATCCCTAAGGAATTTTGTGAGAACTTATACTTTCAAAAGATCTAAAAGACCAGATTGATTTTCCTCCACAATTTGATGTACCTTTTGAAAGAATTAAAAAAATAAAAATAATAAATACTGACTGCAATTAGCTAGGGACAACTTCCCTTTCTTCTAGGTATGCGTTGTCCTACTATTTTAAGCATTTCCAAGTAGAAGTAGTAAACTGGCTATTATTAAGTTCCATCTTTCCATGAACAGAGATGGAACATAGTTTGGCTATGGTTTGTTTCGATTAGATGCACTACAAAAGAAAATTTAATTTATGATATATTCCTGTTTAGGAGTGTGCAGCATGCTCTCTCTCTCACTCTGTGTGTGTGTGTGTGTATGTGTGTGTGTGTGTGCGCGCGTGCGAAAATTCTGATTGAATGGTGATATTCTAGACAGTGAATACTGTCACATGCTTATTTTCAAGACAAGGGCTTAATCTCAACTATTAATAGAGTGCTCAGTAGCACTCTATTAATAGTTGGAATATGTGCAAGAAAGGAGAAGAATAAGAACCATTAATTTTATCGCAATTATAAGTATTTCTTATTTTAGTCAACTAACTGGCAGGAATATGCAATTTTCAAGGCAATGACATGATTAAGGCTCACACTGTTATTTTTAAACCCAATTTCTTTCTCATTCATGCTCTTCGACAATGAGGCACTGTTAATGAAAAGATAAAAACATAGTTGTGGTAAAATATAAACTGGCCAGTTACTGAAGAATTTGATAATCTGAGATGTTACAAATAAATACAATGATGGAACAAAAAAACTGCATAATAAAATAATTAGACATACAAATAGCCAAAAGGTGTCACACATTATTACTAAAATACTCTGGAGACAGATGTTGAAAGTTTATCCACTTGATTATACTATAAATTAAAGATACCAAGAAATTATCAAAAAAAGCAAAAAACAAGAAAAAAATGTGCAAAGAGTATAAAGCATGGATCCAGCCTGATTGGCTGGTCAAAAGGTGGTTAATGTATCTGTTTTCCAATAAACAGACTGTGGGTTCAAACCCCACACTGAGTGCAGATGTTTGCTACTGTCTTTAGGTGAGAGATGAATTTCATCAGACAGAGTGAGACCACCATCACCTGATTTACTGCAGTCCCAAAATGACTTGAAAAAGCTCAATATCTGGTCTACATGTAGAGTAGGATTTCCAGATTACGTAAAAAAAACAAAAACAAATATAAATATAAAATAAAGATATAAGGAAAAATACAAAAGTATATAACGTTAATAAAAAATACAAAAAAAATGCATAGCTTGTCATGGTACTAATGGAGTACAAGTATATAAACTTTCGTAGAGAGGTGCACAAAAAAATGCATAAAGCAGGGATCACTAAATGCAATGCTGTCTGGTTGTAGACAATAATCTGCATGATGACTACATTAAACTTTTTGTAGGTGCATCTGTTAAAAATGAAACAGGTTTCATTTTGAACAGATGCACTAATGCATTTTGCATTACATAGCTTTAAGTTCAATATAAATGATGAATGGACATTAATAATTACTTCCAAACAACTAGCTTGGATTACACAGAGAAATCCTTTATATGACATGATACCCAGAGTAGCTGTTCAAAAGACAATTATATTGCACAGCCAAGCTATTATGCAGCAACACATAGAAAAACTGTAAATCAGCAATTAGAATTGAAGTACAGAAAAAAAATTATTTGATGTAAAATCAGGTGTGAGATAAGGGGTTTAATTTACTTTCCTTCATAATGCTATCCACATAAATAAATGATGAATAACAAAAGAAAAAACATTAAGCCTGATTGAAGATGCTAATCTTGGTTTCTTACTTTATGCAGGTGATCTTATACTCTTAAATGAATCCAGTACAAGTCTGAAGGATTTCTTAACTATAAATAACAGAATAAATGCTATAATAAATGTGGACTGAATTCACAATAGAAAGGGGAAATATATAAAAATAGGCAAAAACACAGAAAATAACTGCTTCCTGAATTGGAAATTTGATAGATCAAAAAACTATTTCAGCTATTTAGGCAATTTTTAGTGAAGATGGCATATTAAATACAGAAAAAGAGAGAAATATCAAAATATTAAACAAACTGTAGTTTACTATTTGACATTGTAGATCAGTTGTAACTTGCAGATCTGAGAATGGTTAGAAATAAATCTGTATTTAAAGACCAAAGATAGAGTTCTGAGTAAAATTTTGGAAAGTGAATAGAATACATAAAAGACAGAATCATATGATAAATGAAGATATTAGGAAGGAACATTAGTATTCAGGAATAAAGAGTTAATCTAGGGTGGCATGGCCAATCACAGGAATAGGAAAGCAAATTGCACTTGCCAAGAAATTATATTTTTGTTTAATCCTTTATCCAATGTAAGCAAACAAAGGAATGTGTTTCAAAAGAGAGGAATCAATATGGACTTTTTTCAAATGAAGGTGAGTTAGCCAATCTCATATAGAGGTAGCAGGATTTTTTCTCCTGGAAACTTGGGTTTTTCATCCTGCATACAGACAAACTGACCTTGAGAAAATGCAATTTATAGACAAAAAATACTAGTGGTGGTGGGCAATAAATGGCACTGGAGTAGATGATGATGGCAGTTGTGGTTCACTGAAGTTGGTGGATTTAGTGGTGGAGACAGAGAGCTGTAGAGTAGGTGCCCTCCCTCAATGAATCTTTGGAGATGTAATAATAAAGTCTGCATATATCTTCATGACTAGACTACAGTACTTGTATACAGAAGCCATTGACTTCACATCGATTGCCTTAGTATCCCATAATGCCGAGCAAAGTCCTTTCAGATGTGTATATTGCTAAGAATTATAAGAAGGGTCACTATCCAGACCAGTTTTGATCTTTATTGAGGTCTCATCAGAGGGAGCTACACCCTGAAAGATATAATATATACCCTGGGAAGAAGAAAGAGGAAAGGCAGGAAAAAGACCCAGGGAAAGATCAAAATCTGGTACATTAGAAAAACTGATACATTAGAAATGTTTCAGAAAACCAAAATATAAGATATGACAATATCATGTAGAAGTATCGCAGTATTTTACACACACCTTGAGAGGTATTTGATAAGAATCTTTTACATGATAAGAGCATGTGTGATTGTGAAACATTTTGATGGGAAATAAAATAATCAAGATGCTCATATTCTCACACACACACACACACACACACTAGAATTTAAGAAAAAAAAATCAAATTACTTAGCTAACTATCATTAATACTGCAATAAATAAATTATCTTAGAAGTTTCTATAGCTTAGTCCATTTTGTCAATGCCCTTTGGATGGGAAGACCTGGGATCAAATTTTATCTAGGATACTAGTCCATCTAAGATAAAGACTTTATCAGGTTCTTTGTGTTCTAGATGGAGAGTTTTCCAGTGTCATATGGAGGTGAAACAAACCTAGTTTTCCCTCCGGGACACTGGGGTTTTTCATCCTCCAAAACTGCAAATTGGCCAGAAGAACACAATTGATATCCATAATACACCATGCAGATATTGACCTATAACAGCATCAATTAGGTTTCAAACAAACCAAGTTGCTTGGCTAAGAGAGAGGCCAATGTGCCTTACATACAATGGAAGATGCTAGACTAAAAGCTTAGAGTCTAAGAAGTGCCCCCCTCTCTATGGATGCTGGTGGCTAGCCTTAGCTATTGGGCAAGAGATCTAAGAAATACTGTTTCTCTAAATTTTGGAAAGTTTCATTGGTTGCTTCTTTTTTTTATTTTTTTAATCTCCTGCTGATTCCAAAAGAAGTTTTTAAAGTTTGAATTGTTGTAGTGAAGCACAGCAGTTTTTTTTTTTTTTTTCATTTAATTCTGTGCATGGTGTCCAAGGAGGTCAGCTATATCTGACAAACTACAGTTACAGAGGCAGATATATTTCTTGTATTCCTCAAGGCAGATCCCAACCTGCCCATAATACAAGTAGCAAGAACAGGTATCATGTACACACCTGGAACAGAGAGGGGGGGGGAGTTATTCCTCTCGTTACCTCACGTTTCTCTCAACATACAGATTAGTAATGTTATTACTATTCCCTATATCTTAGTAGAATTGCGGATTAAGGGAAGAGATGACCGGGCCCCTGCCCAGGGTTCCAAACGTGGGGGGAGCAAAAACTAAGGCCAGGGCTAGGGCCTTAGAGCCTGCGCTCTTTCCAAAAATAATGAAAATAATGATTTGCAAATTCCAAATTCAAAAATGACAGTTCTAGTAAACATCAATTCCCCATTAGAAACTTGACAATGTTTAAAAGCAACGGAGTCTGCCCAGGGCACAAAATTATCTTGGTCTGGTACTGCCTAGTAGGCAGACTTATATGTTGGCTCATCATCAAATTCCTGCCATGTACCCTCAAGGGGTGTACAGGATATGACAGTACTACATGAAAAAATTACATCATTACTAACTTCCTATCTACAATTTTCCTCCAAAAATTACATCATTACTAACTTCCTATCTACAATTTGTTGGCTATTCATAAGTATTCAGGAAATAACATATAATAAACTATTATTATAATAACTTTAATGAATACTTTCCTATATTTTGGCAAAAGTTACATTGCCATCATGAGGGATCGCAAAAACAATGATATTTGCATGCAGGCACTAGCATCAGCAAACAAGGCTGGGAAAAGGCAACCAACAAAGTTGGGCCTAGACTAGTCTTAAATGGCACCCTCTAATGGGCTAAATTGGGTGGCCTTGATCATTGGGCTGGATCTGAGGATGAGTGCTTCCCAAATTTGGGACAGTCTCATACCCAATTTTGTTGAGGTTTGAAAGTTTCTCAGGGTTGAGGCAAATTTGAGGAATAGCCTCTCGTATTTTTATTTGCTGCGGTGTAATAGAGTAGTGGCCTTCCAGCTTATCCTATGGTGGGTGTCAAATGCATGGTTAGCAAGTCCTGGTAACTGTAATGGTGTAACCGGAAGTAGTCCTTTTGTTCAAAAATTCTGATACTGGCTGTTTTGCCTGCTTGGCTGTAGTAGAACAGTTTGCAACTGCAGGAGACCTGGTAATAGGTCTAGGGAATGTGACTGGTCTTTGGTGGAGCAGATAAATGATGCCAAATTAATGTCATCTGTAAGTGGTTGTAAAGTTGTATTCCTTAGAATTTTTGCTAATTTTTCAGATGTGCCCTGGATATATGGAATGGAGTTTTTTTTTTTTTTTTTTTTTTTTTTTGTTTATTTTTTTTTTCACCAGCCTGTAACTTTTCCCCACTGCTGGAATAAAGGCCTCTTCCATTGTGGGAAGGTTGGGTCTATTTCTCCCATGGTAACCCACTCCATCTTGGAAGAGTGTTTATTCACTTGTATGAATGAATGTATGACAATCAAAAACATCCATGCCTAGGTGGGATTCGAACACACAGCCTCTTAGATGGAGAGTGGATACACTAACCAGTCGGCCAACCAGGCCGGCAGAATGGTGACAGATTGTGTGTAATCTCGGATCTAAAGGGGTGGGGGGGGGGATTGTGATTACAAGGTTTTAATATTTGTTGGATTTTTTGGGGGATTGTAGCCATCGGCTAAGAAAGTGTTGAGAATATGGTCAAGTTCAGTAGTTAGGGCACTGCTATCAGAAATGATTAATTTTGCCCTGTTATATAGGGTTTTCGTAATCCCATACTGTTGGAAAGGGATGGTGACTGCTGGTGAATGTATCTACCAGTATGTGTGGATTTTCTGTAAATGGAAAATGCCAGGGATCCATCAAGTTGGCATGTAATCAGTGTCTAGAAATGGGAGACTGTTGTTGTCTTCCTTTTTCTAAAGTAAACTGGATCCTGGAGTGTTGATTGTTTAGATGTGTTAGGAAAATGTTGAACATATCCAGGCCATATGGCCAATTGGAGAACACATTATCTATGTAGTGTGGTCAGGCAGTGGGTTTATGTGGAACATAGTTTTAAGGCTTTTTCTTCAAAGATATCCATGATGAAATTTGCCAGAGAGAGAGAGATGGAGAACCCATGGCTGTCCCCTCTACCTGTTTGTAGAATTTTCCTTGGTGGAAGAAGGCCACTCTGTTACACTGCAGCAAATAAAAATGTGAGAGGCTATTCCTTGAATCTGCCTCAACCCTAAAAAACTTTCAAAATCCCAAAGATTTGGGTGCATGCGACTGCCCTAAATTTGGGAAGCACTCATCCTCAGATCTTCAGCCTGACATCCAATTTATTCCATTAGGGCAGCATTTCTCAACCTTTCTAAGGCCAAGGACCAGAAAAATGCTGAAAACAATTCTACAAACCTCTAAGTTACAGAGGCGTAGCTGGGGGGGGGGCACTTTTTTGGCGTTTAAGAAATCTTGCCTTACTGTCTATAAAACAGAGCAAGTGAGTGATGAAATAGACTTTGACAATGTCATTGACGATTTTGCGAACAGAAAAGCAAAAAAAATAACATTTTAGAATCTTGGAATTAAAATTTTACTTCAAAAATAAACAGTGTTTTTAATTTATTTCCCTATACGTCATTTTGACTTTTCGCAATTTTTTTAAAAACCTAAATAAGAATTACCAACATTTCAAAAAAACTCTGCCATTTATGACATAATAAATCTAAAAGCATGTTTTGAATACATATGGAAACATAATTAAATTGAAAATAAACGATTAAAAGTGTATCATCATTGACCAAAGTTTTAATTTTTATTAAACAAATAAATAATATGATCTAATTATGTTACTACTTACTTTTAATGAGATGGTTGAGCTTCTCGGCCCTTGCAGAGTTGCTGGATATCTGGCTCAATATTGGTCAAATTCAGTTGAAGATCGGCACACACATGAAGACGATTTCTGTATTTTGTTTTTATTTGAAGGAGCGATGAAAATCCCTTCTCACAAAGATAGGTTATATAGAACTGCATGATGATTTTCAATGCTTCTTCAGATAATTCGGGAAATTCACTTCTCACTGAAGGCGAGATCCAAAATCGAGCCAAACCAAGATCATGGAACTGCATTTTAAGTCCACTGTCACTTGAAAGCTCAATTAACATTGAGCTTTCAAGTGACATAAATTCTTTTTACAATAACGAAAGGTCGTTCTCGTGACTGCAAGCCTGAAATGGATCGCACACCCACACAAATTTCTTATAAGTCATTTGGAAAATATGTTTTCAAAATTCCATTTCAGATTTTTGAGGTGGTCACAAACCCTTTCCAGAAACTCAGAATCAGCAAAAATATCATTTTCACTAAAAAGGATTCCAATGTTGAAAAAGGTGCAAATTGTCTGTCTTTTACATAATTAATCCATTAAACCAGTTTTTTCTCGAATATCTTTATTTTGTTGTAGGCATCAAGAAGAGTTAAAGAATTTCCCTGAAGAGAAAGATTTAGTTCATTTAATTTCGAAAAAATGTCTGAAAGATAGGATAGTGTTGATAACCATGCTTCGTCAACAAGGAGTGATACAAAATTAGAATTACGTTCGTTTACAAATAATAAAACTTCGTACTTTGATTGAAATAACTTTGTTAGTACTTTGCCTCTGGAAAGCCAGCGAATTTCGGAATGAAGCAAAAGTTGTATATATTCACTGCCCATTTCATCGCAGAGTACTGAAAATAAGCTGTTATTTAACAGTCGAGCCTTAATAAAATTAACTAGCTTTACAGAATTGTATAGCACAGCTTTAAATTCTGGTGGCATTCCTTTGGAGGCTAACGCTTCCCTATGTATGAAACAATATACCCAATTCATATCCAGAGCTACTTCCTAGACCACAGAAACAACCCCACTATGCCTGCTTGTAAAGGCACGAGCTCTTTCCGAACAGAAGCCTATGCATTTTTCCTCACTAGATCCCTTTGTGTATTATGTAATTATTGAGTGTGAAATATTTCTTCTCCAGTTGTTCGGGATGGCAAACTTCTACAAAACAGAATATCATCATGAATATTGTTATCATGTGCATATCTTACGTAGCATATTAACTGTGCATCACTTGTAACATCAGTAGTCTCATTTATTTATAACGCATAATAAGGGCTCTTCTTAACTCTTTCAATTAACTGAGATTCTACGTCACCACCCATATCATTAATTCTGTGACCGACAGTGGCATTTGAAAGAGGAATCAAATCAACATCTTTTAGTAACTTGTTACCAAACATCATTTTTACCACATCTTTTATAGCTGGAAGTAGCAAATTTTCCTCGATAGAATGAGGTTTCCCTGTTTTTGCTATGCGCAAACTTAAGAGATTAGGATGCTTCCAGTGCCTTGCTATTAATGGAACCCATGGCCGAAATTATATTTCCTACTATATCTTTCCCATGATTTAATGTCCCTAAGCATCACTGAAAAAATTCAATTGGCTTATTTTTCACATCACATCTAAATGTCGGAGTTTCGAAGGTTTCATGCATTCGTTCGACAACACTTCATAACACAAAACACATCGAGGTTTCTGTTCACTTTCATCTCCACACCAAGTAAACTTGAGTTCCAAATATGAACTGTTATATTTCCTACTGTATTTTTTCTTTGAACTGCTTGTTTCTTCTTGTTTAATAGTACCAGATTTACGCACTGTTACAACACTTGTATCACAATTAGGGTTAGCATCACCTGTTTCATTTGCCCTTCTTTTCAAAGTCCTTGCTCTAAGCCACTTTTCCATTATTAAAAAACGTTTCCAAAAAATATATAAATACTAGGGGATCTCGGTCATGTGGCAAGGATCTTGCAATCCTTGCCACATGACCCCTGAACTTCAACAACTTCCTGTCTATTAACACCCCAAGATCCCTAGCCTCATCAGTTTCTTCTAGCGTAATCCCACCAATATAATGACATTGAATATCTAATCACCCCGAAGTGAATGACTTGACATTTATTGACATTGAATTGACACCCATTTTCCCATGCCCACAATTCCAGCCTATTCAAATCATTCTGCAAGTACTGCATATCAGCAGCATTCCTGATTATCCTACCTATCTTTGTATCATCAGCATATAGCTGTATGTCACTTGTCAAATCTCCTTCCCAATATCATTAATGTACAGATTGAATAACAGTGGACGAAGCACTGATCCTTGTGGTACACCGCTAGTTTTTTTTTTTTTTGTACTGGTTATGGGCAGTACTACATCACGTCCAGACATGATATATAGGCCTAAGCCTTTACAAGTGTTTTACCCTATGCCTGTTCTAGTTATCATTGTAGTCATTCGCTGGTGGCAATGCCATGCCACCAGTGTGCCCTGTAGAGCCCTCAAGGAAAGAACATTTATATCCTTCTGTGTAAGCTCAAGCTGTTTTAAGTCCATATAACTATCTGCGCTCCATATGCCATGTAAAGAGATGGTGGCGCTGGTAAACCTCGGGGTTGCCCCATATTCCTCCCATATCTTACTAACTAGATCTTGGTTATTTTTATAATAATTTACTTTATTATTATGGGTATAGGCTAGTGGACGCCCTGTTCCCACCACCTAGGCATTAACAATCCAAATGTCACCATCTCTTTTAATCACTAAGTCTGGCTTACGCAAACCTGCAGAGGTCCCATAATGTGGTTCCACCGCAGTTACCCAACCTTTGTTCTTAAAGCGGTTGTTCAGAATGGAGACCACGGCGTCATGCCTTCATATGCGAATCCCATGGGTGCAGAAGCAACACTGGGCTATATGAGACAATGTCTCACTGTAGTGGCAGCCAGCCCTACAGCTTGAGTTGTCACTACTCCATCAAGCTGTGCGGGCTCAAGTGGGCAGGGGATTGATTCTCGTCCTAATAAGGCCAATATACTCGAATCCAGGGAGGAGTCTGGTGCCATCCCTTACCCAATCATGCTGGGGAGGCACCAGATATGACTCTTTTAAAGAAGGACCATCTACAGAACAGTACAGCAGAGATGCCCACCTCTTGTGTTCTGTGGGTGCTGACTCAATTAAGGCACCCTGATAATGGAACCAGCCTTTAGCCTGCCTAGTCTTCTTGTATCAAAGGGCTATAGAAAACCTCTCTGCAGATTAGGGGAAGAAGATAGTTCTAAATTCGCGATTCTGGACAGCTGCAGGCATGGGATCAGCCATCTAAGTGATGGAACCCCCGAGTCCACCATCCTTCACCCTCGCATGGAAATATGCAGTAGGGGTGTCAGGCAGCAGTCGGAGCCATGATCTCATGGTGAACGGATAGCCCTGTCCATTCAGGACATTACCAAGATACATGTCCTATCAAGCACCAACTTGTGGTAAAAGCGAGGTAGGGGATAGTGGGAAAGGAGAAACAGTCTTTGCTGGGGCTTGAGAGGAGCTTTCCTCAAAGAAGCGATCCCAGCTTCTAGGATAGAAAGGACAGAAGCCCTTCCCTTTGGGGTGAACATGATACCAAGATATCTCCACTCTTCCAGGATGGTCAAGGTATGCAACGGCCTCCCATGCAGGGAAAAACTCTATAGTCTCAACCTTAAGCTTCTTGTCACGACCAGAGGGGACAAGAGCTAAAGTGCAGGACTTCTCTACATTAATAGAAAGGCTTCGAATAGAGAAAAAGTCAACTGCCTGGTCAAGGAGTTCCTACAAGCCTACCTTAGTAGAAGCTACGAGAATAAGATTGTCCACAAAGGCCACAGCATTAAAGGAAGAAGCGCCTAGAGGGTAGCCTATATGGCTAGGAAGAGAGTGAAGAAACTCATCTATGGCACAGTTAAAGAAAAGGGGAGATAGAGGATCACCCTGGTGAACGCCCCGCACTGTGGGAATAGAAATTGCACGGGATCCTGTAGTAATAGCGATGGAGCTACCCAAGTATAGCTCCATAACATAGGAAAGAAAGGGTTCTGGACATCCAGCAAATAGTCAGCGCTCGAAGGAGAGCAGTAAGGAAGACGCTATCAAAGGCCTTTTGGAGGTCCAGCGATGTCATATATAGAGGCTTAAGGCGGCGGCGGGAATCAGAGAGAAGAGAAGAAAGATGATATATATTCTCGAGACAGCCGTCTGAAGGGAAAAAACTCTGTCTATAATCATGCTGTACATGTTGCTGAAGTCGTTTAACTGAAATTTTATGATAGGGGTCTAAGTATCACAGAGGATATGGTAATAGGTCTAAAATCTGATGCACAGCTTGAAGTTTCTTTCTTAAGAATGAAGATAGTTCTTGAAGCACGTAGGTATGGTGGTATTGTTTTACTGGAAAGGAGAATGTTCAGTAAGTCTTGAAGAATCTTCAATGGCACCTTCCGAAGTCTAGACACAGGAAAGCCATCAGGACTGGAGGCAGAGAAATTGGATGGAAGAGCTGCTTTAATCTCTTGGATAGAGACAGGCTGGTATATTTGAAGGGCAAGAATGGACCTCACTATTGTAGGTTGGTCATCATCATCAGGGAAGTGTGGAGGTGGAGCAGAAAAGACTGTACTCCAGAATTTAAAAAAATCATCATGTAAGTCTGCTAGAGGTGGAGAGGAAGCACCATCCAGAATGGTTTTGGCACACTGCCCTCTATTCTTTTTATAGAGGGCCTGCATAGCTGCATAGGCCCTCTTCCTCTGCTTCCTATTTGACAAAGCCATTGTAGAACGAGAAGTAGGCTGATGTTGACGAGGCATCAAGTGTTCAGAGAATTCAGCATGGAGGTAGTCATTTAACTGATCTGTGATATCCATTCCCAGAAGGTGAGTCTGGATGAGAGAGTTAAGAATTTGATGGTTATATTCTGAAACAGGAGGATCATCAAGAGATGATGTCAGTCTAAAAATCAAAGCCTCTTCTTCTTCAACAGCAGGATGGCGACTGGAAGATGGAAAGGCAGGGACAGGAGATACGAAGATATTACCTGTCCCTACCTGTGGCAGATGGGCTGTCAATTCTTGAACTAAGGCTTTGTAACTGGCTATTCGTCTATGACACTTTATGGCATCCAAAGATCTTGATGGGAACACCTTAAATAAAGCCTCATCGATTTTCTTTATCCTTCAAGCTGTCAACTCGATCTCAAGAGAGGCGAGAATCTTTTCTTCTTCGGCAGTCCAACGTGCTTTGATGCGCTCCGTTCTTATTGCAGTGTTGGCTTCAGCTGGATGTTTTGAGGTGCGATGCATGGCAAAGCCGACTGCGGTGGAGAATGCACGATCGCAGACCTGACATACGAAGTGTCTGAGATTAGGAACTCCTTGACCACCAGAACAAGCATGATGAGAACTTGAATAAATGAGTTGATGACAGTCCTTGCAGAGCTTTCTTTTAACTTTCTTCCTGAGGATGCGACTGGGACGGTGGCAGGATCACCTCCAAACAAAAAACAGACATCTGGATTCACACTCGACAAGTTTCCTGGCTCCGGCCTATAAGAGTCGGAGCCTTCATCAGATGAGTTATTGGCGAGGAAACTTAACCCTACCAGGGCTGCTAACCCTGGAAGGGAGGAATAGCATAGCAGGCCAGTCAGTCACCCTAAGGTGTCCAGGAATCGCCCCTAGGCCGCCGCCTACTGCCACACTTGTGAAGTGTCTCAGGGGATGTGTAAGCCAAGACAACAATGCTTCAGATTAAATCTTGCAGACTCACATCCCCTGTATACCACTTTTTGATATCTGTCAGTCAGCCATCCTCTTATCCCTGCTAATATTTTATAATCCAAACCCATACTGAACAATTTATGCAAGCGTCTACCATGCTGTATTCTGTCAAAAGCCTAAGCAAAATCCAAACGTATCATGGCGTATCTATTCCCCTTGTCTAGTTCAATAGTAACATTGTTATAGAATGTGAGCAAGTTGCTAAAACATGACCTTCCCTTAGTAAACCTATGTTGTTCATTTCAAAGTAGAGATTCACTGTCAACCCTCCGAATTAAGCCCTAACCAATTTTTCCAAAATCTTCACCACCACTCCTGAGATACTGATTAGTTGGTAGTTGGATACATCTGTTTTTGTGCCGCCCTTGTGCATTTGAATTGCCATACATTCCAATCCTGAAAAATTTTCCCTGTTCTGAGACTCATATTAAACAGCCTGGTCAAAGGAATGGCCAGTTCAGCTGAACAATCTTTCAGCACATGTGCTGATATCCCATCAGTCCCTATTGTTGAATTCTTATTCAATTTGTGCAACGGCTCTAATACCTTGTCCTCATACACCTGCATTTCTTCATCTAGTGAAGAGGTAACAGTGAGCTCAATGTTGCATACACCAGGTTGATAGCTTTTAACAAAATGGGTACTCATTAGTTGAACCAACTCTTCTGCATCTGTAACCCTTATGCCACTGGATTTAGAAGAGTTATTCTTTCATATTCATTCTTTCTTTTACTTGAAGCATATCAGTAGAATTCTTGTGGGTTGTCTTTAGCACGCAGAACCAGTTTCTTTTCAGACTTTGCTTTCCGTACAACAGTTGTGACAATTCTAGCCTTAATTTAGTTTTAATTACCGTATTTGCCTGCGCATAAGACGCACCGGCCTATAAGATGCACCCCCCCTTTTTTGTACACATTTTTTAAGAAAAAAACTTTAGATCCACTTCCTGATTCCACCAAGTTCTTATCATTTTCTCAGTTGGTGTGGCCCGAAATGCCTCTATGCAGCCCTGTTTCCATGTTCTTTAGCATACGGAATCACACCGTAGTTTGTATGCAATATTGTAGCAATGCCGACATTTTTCAGCCATAATTTGTCAAGAAATTCAGAGAAAATTTAACAGCAGAAATTTATCACCGTTCACAACAACCCGACAACAATTGGAGAGTTTAAAAGAACAGGAACACAGCTGTGATCATCGATGACAGCAGATGCACATCCACTGAATTTTACGTAACTGGAATACTCTCACACACCGCAAGGAAGCAAGAAAGAAATCGCATAACTCGAAATGGAGAAAATTTCCATATGTGAAAGTAATAAAAAACTGAGTATCGGCGTATAAGACACACCCTGTTTTTCAGACCTATTTTCAAAGAAAAAAAGTGCATCTTATATGCCAGCAAATATGGTAATTAATTTAGCTAACTATTTGACTAGTTTAAGCGGAGGAGGGAGAAAGAAGGATCAAGTAGCATCTGTATATTTATATAATCACACATTTGCCACAGTAGAAAATTTTTACAAATATTTCATCAACCTCCACTAAGATAAAAGAAGCTATTATATCATCGGGTGCTCATAAAATTTATATTAAAGCAAACCATTCTTTATTGCAATTCTATATAAAGGGATTAGCTTTAAATAATTTAAAAACATCAGAAATGGAAGCAGATCTGTCAACCATCTTCGGTCCTGACTTATTAAATGTTGTTATTAATATCTAAAAAAATATCTCACAAAAACCCTTCGGAAAAAGTACAGTAAATCTTAATAAGAAATATGCAACTTTAATGGAACAATCACAGAAAAAATACACCCAAATTACCTGCAGAGAAGTGGGTAGTTAGAACTATATGGCCATCTGGCTGCCCACTAATAGATGAACTTAATGTGCTTGCAAAGGGCTATAAGTTTGTCATTTCGCCCAAACTAATTCCCTATCTCAATTTCATGTACGACATTGTAAAGAACATCAGTCATCTTTCCATGATCACGCTAACAGACTTTGTTTTGAGGTTGCCAGTCATTTATGATGCAAAACTACTGGAACTGTGCCATCATCTGAGTTGAAGGCCCTGAAGTTTTTAAAAACACAATAGCAACATAGTCATCATAAAGGATGACAAAGGGAATCACAGTAGTCCTAGACTCCAAATCCTATGAACAGAAAATAAAACTACTCCTACAAAACTGGAATACATACTCTCAGATAAATAAAGATCCTACCAAAAGCCAACATAATAAGATGCCACACAAAAATAATATCCACAGACAAAGAAACTATTAAAAAACGCAGAACCTGCCATGCAAGACCCCCCCCCCCGCTAGAATATGTGGGGCACCAAAACTATACAAAAGTAACCGTCCACTTTAGCCTATTGTGGATTCCATAGCAGAGCCGCCTACAGTCTCAAGATTCCTGTCAAACCTTCTCCATCTCTCATTGGCCACTCAGCTACATTGATAAAAAAATTCCACAAAATTATGCATGAGAATATAAGGCATTAAACTGACATCTTCAGATATGATGAACTTTGACAACACATCCCTCTTCCTTCACAAATATGCCACATACCAAAACAATTCACATTCTAACCCAAGAATTTCCAGTAGACATAGTGGATCTATTCAAATTCACAATCACATCAAGAAACTTCCCATGGAAAGAACAACTATACCAACAAATGGAAGGGACTACGATGGGGTTATATTATTACCTAACCTAACAATCTTTTAGATGGAAGATAGAAAGAATCTTTGCTCTTCACCCAAAACAATCGATTTGGCTATGATACACAGAAGACATATTTGCAGTATGGAATCACACAAAGTAAGAACTTCAATCACCAAATTAAGTTCACATTAGAAAAAGAAACATCAGGAGGAATTTCCTTTCTGGGTATTCATATCTAATGGAACCCAGATGGATCGTTTTCTACTTCCATCTACCAAACACCAGCATTTATTGGACATATGTGTATATTCTCAATACATCAGCACACCACCCATCTCAGAAATACAGCATCGTAAAATGCTTAGTGACCAGAGTACACAAGATTTGTTCCTCTGAGGGATTGTTCAAAGGAACTGGAAACCATCAAACAAAAAAACAACTACACCATTCGGATACAAATGGATATAACCCAAAAACAACACAAAAAGCAGTTAACACCACTTCAGGACAACATCCAAGAGAAGCAGCAGAACTCCACAGAACCCCCATACCTTACATCAAAGGCATCTCTGAATGAGTGGCAAAAATTATGAAAAAGTACCAACTTACTGCCATCTTCAAACCTATTGACCAAATTCACAATCTGTTATCCTCTTCAAAAGGCAAACTCTCAACAATGATGCTACCTGGAGCACACAAAGTTCAAGTTTTTTTAACTTAATAATCGTGCAACTACATATATAGAGGGATTCAAATTTGGCACATGCACAAGTTCCTTATTTGTGTTCGTTTACAGTGATGATATCTTACAATACACAAGATGAAATATTTATAAAAAAAATAATTTTCTACAATGGCATATGTGTGACTATGTAATTATGGAAACTCCACAAGTCTTGCTATATAAGATGCACTTATCTATATATATATATAATGGAGAGGACTATTGGGTTTATGAATTTTAGATAACCAACATACATAGGGTGGGGGAACTAAAAGGTCTGAGTTCTTTAATTATTTCAAGGGACCGAGAGATGACCTTTTTCAGAAGTATTTTTAATTTTTTTTCTTATGAGAATTAGTGGAGTCATAATCTAGAAGTTTCTAAGTGGTGCAGCCTCTTAGTAACACATTCAGCTCTTGTAATTATTATACTTCAGTCTTTGCAGATTTTGAAATCAGCAGCAGATTTAAAAACTGACCAAGTCTTAATAAATATAGTTATATGAAACTTACCAAAATTTGGGAAACAGTAATTCTTAGACACCAAACAGTCAGTTAGCTAGTAACACTCAGAGGATGGCCCTCTTAAGACTTCAAGCATAACAGGGGTGTCCTCTAAGGGTGCTGCTACTTTTTGTGTGTTGCAACAATCTGTATATTGTATCCCAGATGATGCCTTTGTGACAGACAAAATACTGCAACTATTAATCCTGTGTTAAATTATTTCATTGAACCGCTCTCATTCCATCAAAAATGAGCTTTCACAACCACACGTAACTACTGGTATACATAAACATTATGAAAAAATAATACAGGATACAGCTCTCAACTAAAGTTAGCAATTTTTTAATTAATCTTACACATGAAATGCTGGAGAACTTATAGAACATTAATACTTAGAGTTAAAACTTGATTAAAAAAAAAAGAACGTACTGATTTTTTTTTAAATAGAAAGGGCACTAAGAGAAAACTAGGTGAAGAAGAGGCTGGTCCAGTGAATAGAGGAAGATAGAAATTTGTTTGACGGATCTGGCTTGTGGGACTATGAAAGCATGTTCACCAGCTCATTCATATTCTTTTTACAAGTGAGAAAGAAGAAATGACATGCAAGTTCAGTGAAAAAAAAAAAACTATCATGCTTTGTGCCTACATAGAATAGGCATAAAGAAAAAAAACAGACAAGGCATAAAGAAAAAAACAGACATCTATGGGATAACAGCTGGAATGACTTGGTAAAAAATAGTAATACCAAATTGTCTTCTGGACAGCAGAGAATTTTAAGGATATTTTTGGTGCACCACATAAAAAGTGGATATTTTACCCAGATTAGAGATTTCTAACATCTATAAATTAAAAATGCCAACAAATTATATTCTTAGTTTAATCCTTTATCCAAGTGTAAGCAACAAAGTTGCTGGACTGGTTGGCCGAGTGGTTAGCATATCCACTCTCCAGCCAAGCGGCTGCGGATTCGAGTCCCACTGTCAGCATGGATGTTTGTGATTGTCTGTGAAAGTACCAGTGGCTGTGGGACAGTGGATGACGTTTGCTGTAGATGATGAGGTTCTCTGTAGTTGGTGGAATGAGTGGAGATGCAGAGTTGTAGAATAGGTACCCTACCTCGACGAGCCTTTGGACTCCCTGGAGGTGTCACATAATAATAAGAAGAAGAATTTGTACATGAAGTATCTTCAGGACTGCTACTTGTATATAGAGGCTAATGATAAAAATTTTTTCACTTGGTTATACTATATTCTTATTATCTTTAATTTATAGAGGTGAATTACTTCAAATCAATTGCCTTAGTATCCCATAATGCAAAGCATACCCCTTTTTGAGTGTGTAAAAATGCTATGCATTATGGGAAGGGTCACTACCCAGACCGGCTTCAATCTTTATTGAGGTCTCATCAGTGGAAGCCAGACCTAAAAGATATACCAAGGTTGAAGTAATGCAAAGTCATATATTTCCTATATATTCCTAGTCATGAAATACTTCACATGCAAACTTTGTTTGCTTACACTTGGATAAAGGATTAAATCAAGAAAATAATTTCTTGGCATCTTTTAATTTATGATATAACCAAGTGAAAAAACTTCTCGACATCTATCTCTGTACCAGAGTAATTTAATAATAAGCCAATAATCATTTTCACTACTTATATACAGGAAATATATGACTTCTGCATTACTTCAACCCTGGTATCCCTTCTGGGTCTGGCTCTCGCTGATAATAGCTTGCTTCACAGGGAGTGGAGAGAGGTTTGTTCTGCTCGGTGGCTGGTTGTTGCACGTCACTGGATGGAGCCACAGCTGAGTTTCCTGTCCTGGAGCGATTCAGATAAGGTGTAATGAGTTTAGTAGTGATCCCTTAGGGTAACTCAGTGAGATTTGGAGTGAGTTTGTAGATCATGCAGTTTTTGGAGGTATCCTTGCATTTTAACATACCTCAAAAATCCCACTGAAGACTTTTTTTTTTGCCCTTAAACTCCAGCTTTCAGCCACATTTCTGAACTTCAGGTGGCTTGTCAGAGTTATCAAGTAGAATTAAAGTAGAAAAATCTTTTTGTTGAAAGTTCACAGTGCCATTGGTCTTGACTTCACATTTTCTACATCTAATGCTGCACTGTCCTTTGGGATGTAAAATTGGGGAAAATTCACTTTAAATAGTCGTAAAATTAGAGAGCATAAAATATAATCAACATAATCCAGAGCACCACACAGCGGTATATAGCTGAAGTTTTCCATGTTCCTGCTTATTTTCATAGTTTTGGTCTTTTTATTGCTGATTTTCATGCCAAATTTGTTACAGCTGTTATTCGATTTAGTTAGAGAACCCTAGAGACTTGCACTGGATGTGTTTAGGAATACAAGATCATCTGAATAAAGCAAAGAGCTAAGTTTGATATCTTTGATTCCAATATCAGGTTTAATGATACTTTCTTTCCTAATGAGATCCATACAGATGATGAATAAAGGTAGAAATACTATGCATCTTTGTCTTAACCCATGGTTCACCATCAATCCATCTTCCTGTATTTCCTTCAATTCTAACTGCTGATTTACAACTGAAATATAGACTATGTATTGCACTGTATAATATTCCATTTACACCATATAATTGTGGTGTTTTGAAAATCTTTTCTCTAGGCACCTTCTTGTATACTTTATTCAGATCTACAAAACTTCAGGACAGATCCTTGTCATATTCTCATGATTTTCCTCAACTATTTATCATAAATTATTTATCATCTTCATCAGAGGATATTATTATAAATCAGATGTCAAATTACCCTCCAGTTGGTGAGCATGACCATGAAGTGATTACCTGGGTGGTTTGCCAACCATATAAGGATTTCCATGAGGAAAGGTTATATATGGAACTACAAAGCTGGTGATTATGAAAAGCTCAGGAGACAGCTTGCAGGTATAGCAAGAATGAGGAGTTGGCTGAAAAAGAGATCAATGCTGCTTGGATGATATTCAAGAACCATCTAGTAGAAGCAATGTCTAAATGCAATCCAAGGGTGAGGTTAAAAAAAAGGTATGTGTGATATGGATGAAAGAAGAGAACATAAGGAATTGGTAATAATCGATTCCATGAGGATTACAAAGAACAGACAAGGAGGGTGACTTGCTTGGTAAGATTAGCAAAAGTGAAGTATGAACGGCAGTTAGATGCTCAAACCAAGATTGTCAATGCTTGGAGAAAATGATATAAGTACAACTGCTGCAGTGGATATAGCTGAGATATTTTATGAGCAATTCATAAAGGTTTTTCATTCTTGTAAATGTGACATCATGGACAGTGTGATTCAATGATAATGAGGGGGAGAGACCAACTGTAAGCGAGCAAGAGGTATATGGGAAATTGAGCAAACTTAATATTAATAAGGTTGTGGAACTTGATAATATATCACCATGTATTTTGAAGGAATGTGCCAGGGAGTTGGCATCTGCCTTGACATATTTGTTTAATATGAATCTTGCACTGCGTCAAGTTTCAAAGGAGTGGAAGGAAGGCAAGATTACCACTTCATAAGGGAAGTGACAGAACTCAAGCATCAAATTATAGGCCTATCTGTGTGTGTATCAGTTGTCATGGTTAAAGTGTTGGAGAGGCTCTGGTGAGAACCAGGATCTAGAAATGGGTTGACAACAGTGGTATTAACTTTAATGGAAAGCATGGATTTGCTAAAGAGAGGTCACATTTTAGTAATCTTACTTACTTATTACAATAAGATAACTTCATCAGACAAAAGGGATGGATACATAGGAGCATACTTAGATTTTGCAAAGGTTTTTGATAGATTACTGCATGATAAGTTGATAGTCAAACTAGAGTGGATGGGTTTGGATATTAGACTAGTGCACTGGATGATTGGAGACTGTCTATCTGATAGGTATCAGCAAGTTGTGTATGGGGTAGTAATATCCTGGAAGAGAAAGTCACTAGTGGTGTGCCTCAGGGGGTCTCTTTTAGGACCATTCCTGCTTAACCTGTGTGTTAATGATATTGGTGAAGATTTGGATGGGGATATTCAGTTGTTTGCAGATGATACAAAGTTGGGATGAACTGTGAGGAGTAGAGCAGATGTTGTGGCCTTACAAGAACACTTGAATAGACTGATGAGTGAATGGGTACAGGAGTGGGGATGCCAGTTCAATGTTGTGAAATGTAAGATTTTAAAATTCAGTAAACAAAGATGAGATGTAGAATTTACTCTTGGTGGTAATATATTGTTGGAGGTGGAGGAAATAAGAGATCTGTGGATGATGGTGGATAATCTAAAATTTAGAGGACACATTGCCAAAATTGTGAGGATAACACAAAGAATTCTGGCAATGATACAAAGGGCACTGACCTGGAGAAGAAAGGAAATTCTGGTTCCATTTTATTAGGCCATATACAGACCACTGTGCACAGATTTGTCACCTGGCTTTCTAAAATGGATGTAGAGATATTGGAAAGGGTCCAGAGGTGATTGACTAAAATAGTTTCCAGTCTCTGGAATGTTGAGTATGAAGAAAGGTTGAGAAGATGCAATTTGCAGAGTCTAGTGGATAGGAGGAATAAGGGTGATATGATAGACCTACAAGTTAGTAAGGGGTTGTTATAGGATCAATGTTGAAGAGGTTTTACAGAAAATGGTGGAGATCAGGGGAGAACCAGAGGTCATCCCTAGAAGCAGTTTAAGGAGGGTGTAGGCAGGGCAGTGAGAAGTCAGTTTTTTTTGCACAGAGAGTTGTGAATTATTAGAATGCATTGACTGAGAGCATAGCATCTACAGGGAATTTGAATGTGTTTAAGGCACAGTATAATGAGCAGTATGTATGACAAAAGGAACCTCCTACATGAGTCTGTGACTCCATGGGGTCTTAGGATAATAATAATAATTAAGGTAAAAAAAAAAACTAGTAAAAGATTTAAAGGTGGAAAGGCAGCTAGAATAGAGAATATTTGACCAGAAATGCTCAAATATCCTCTTATCAAATAAATTCAGAAGGCTGAACTCCAGATGATTGGAAGAAAGCTTTCATAGTTCTCATCTACAAAAAAAAAAAAAAAAAAGCAGAATAAAACTGAATGTAAGAATTACAAAAGAATTTCTCTAATAAGTGTTCTAGGTAAAATTTTTGTAAGCATACTTAACCCCTTAACGTACCAATTAAAAATCAGAAAGTGGTCATTTTTCTGCCAATTTTTTGGGTGAGGGTGATTTGCTGGATCAAATTCATCATTATTTGAAAAATAATGATGAATTTGTGCAAACGCAAACGAAATAGCCAATTTACGCCATTGGCAACTTTTCTCGGCTGAAAGGAAATAGGCACAAGATTGTCTAGCATCTATATTCAGCTGTATTTATATGTGAAACCAAAATTCAAAATCAATTTTGGTGCAATAAACAAAAGACGTGTCACAGACGTCTTTGTATGTTAAGGGGTTAAGAAAGAGACCAAGAAAAATTGTGGAAAAGAAACTTGAGCAAGTGGGTTTCATGCCAAACAGAGATTGTAAAGATAAAAGCACAAGGATCTGTACTTAAGTTTTGTAAATCCAGACAGAATACAAGGTGCCCAGAGGAAAAGCTTTTTCTAAATGCTACAGTTATGTGGTGTAAATGGGACATTATATCAAGCAACAGTCTATATTTGAGTTGTAAGTCGGTAGTTAGAATTGAAAGAAATACAGGAAGATAGTTTGTTGTAAAATCAGGTGTAAAACAAGGTTATACTACCTCCACTCTTGGATGGCATTATGAAAGAGAGTGGCATTAAATCTGATATTAGAATCAGAGATATCAAACCTGTTTTTATGCAGATATGTACTTATAAATAATACAGATATGTACTACATACTAAATAAATAAATATATATATATATATATATATATATATATATATATATATATATATCCACTGTAAGTTTCCAGGATTCTCTATAACCAAACTGAATATCAGCAATAAAAAGACCAGAAATATGAAAACTGCATATAAAAAGATTATTTTATTTTGTTAATTATATTTTATTTAGTATTATTTTTAGTTATTTTTATTATTTTTTTTTTCACCAGAAGTCAGGCTAGGGTAAATGATTAACAAAGCATTTAGGTTTATCTTACTTTTATATAGTGGCATGTAACTTGTGTCCTGTGCATACATATATTTTCCTGATGATGACCTCAATGCAGAGGTTGAAATGTTCAGTGTTATTTTTTTAATTATAAGCAATTACTCCAACATGGGTGTTTTTGTCTCCATAAATTCTTTGCTATGAACTCACTGTGACTAGCTATCATTGTAAGATAGTGGAGAAAATAGTAAATGCAAGACTTCTCTGGTAAAGCAACAAACTTCTTTCAAAAGTGCACACACACACACACAGCTTTTGTAGACACCATTCGGTGTTGGACCATTTAGTTCATTAAGAAACAAAAAAAACTCATAACAACATGAAGATGTGGCATATTAAAAGACCTCTTTAATCTTGGTCTGAGGGAGAACCTTCCTGTTTTAATTAAAAGTTTTTCAGTCTAACAGTCTTCCAAGTCCAAATGAGAAGCCCTTCATGGCAGCCATATAATCAAAAAAGGGTATTCCTCAAGGTTCTGTCTTAATGAGACACTCTTTGCTACCAAAGTTAATAACTGAACAACTTCCTTCCACAGTAGGAAATGCTCTTTATGTTGGTGACTTTACAATTTACTGTCAATGCTGTAATATGAGAATGAAAGGCAACTTCAGCAAGCAATCGATCATGTCTCTTCATGAACTCCTAGTAATGAGTTCAGGTTTTCAGCAGAAAAAAGTGTCTTATGTGCACTTCTGTGTATTCTTTACCCAGATCCTGAGTTAAGAATGGGAAAAGTATTATTCCAGTAGCACCAAAGGCCGAGAGTTCTTGGGACACTCATCTTTGACAGCACGCTTACATAATTTATACACATTTGTCAACTTAGGGGAAAAAAAACATTGAATATCCTTTGCAGAATGGAGTGTGGATCAATGCTCCACCTGTATCAAGGCTTGATTACAGATCCAAATTTACAGTTCTGCAAGAGAGAGGACACTGATGATTGGACTCTATCCATCATCATAGTATAAAAAAAAGCAAGAATAGCTACTGGTGCTTTTTACACATCATCTATTCAAAGTCTGTATGTTGAAGAAAATGAACTGGCTTCTGAATGAACTAGAAGAAAATTTCTTCTAGAACATCCATCTTGGGTTAATATCTTTTCTCTGAGCTGGGAAGCTCAATATCACGCACGACAGACTGTCATTCATCCTGTTGGTATGCGTGTTAAAGATATTATGCAAGCTACAGGCATGAATGGTGACAATATTATCAGTACCAAACATAACAGCATTCCTCCATGGCAGATTCACACACCACCCTGCAAATTCTCAATCTGCCAACTAAGGAAGTCTCGCACTCCATCATCTATGTCATGAAATTTTAATTCACACAGAGCAGAACACTGATTTCCTTCCCATCTATACTGATGATTCAAGATCTGAGATCTCTGTTGGTTGTGTTGCTATATTCTCTGACTTTATCATATCCAATCATATCCCACTTCAGCAATTATACAGCAAAATTGCATCTCAGCTTGCACTTGTGCATATAAAAGAAAACCACTACCAAAAATGTGTAATTTATACAACCTCATTGAGTTCTTTACAGATGATTTCATCTCATCTGTGTATAATCTACATCCAGTGCTTTGCAAGATGTTCTACAACTGTTGTACAAGTATATAACAGTTGTAGAAATTTAATATTTAGCAGCACTGGATTCCTAGCCACAATGGAATTAAGGGAAATGAGACTGCAGATGCAATTGCTAGATCAACTGGTACATTTTCCAGGCAGTGTTTATCAGTCCCACGTAAGACTAGAGACAGTTTATAAGATCAAGTCTAATAATGCAATAGTAGTCATCATGGAGGAAGCACTGACAAATAAATTGCATGAGATACTGGCCAAGTCAAAGTCAATGTAGAAACAGAAGAGTGGAAGTTGTTCTTGCTAGCCTCTGCATAGGTTACAGTCACCTTACACATTACTATTTACTGTAGAATGAGAATCCACATGTGTCAACAGTGCAACACGTCTCACCATTCCTTTCTCGAGTGGAGTGCAAGCACTTCACTCGAGAAAGGAATGAGTTTTTTACTAATCTGGCTGAGCCATATGCTCAGGCAGATCATATTAGACTCAGAGAGAGAGAGAGAGAGAGAGACTGCATGAAGTTTTTAACTTTTTAAAAAGAATTAATTTATACAAACACATCTGATTATAAATTTATTTATGTGTAGATACTGGTTATCTTAAGTTTTTAAAAAATTTGCATTTTGTATATGATATTTACTAATTTATTTCTTATCATTATTTATTACTACCATGAGTAGTGCTTATGGCCTTTGCTGTCCGTGTGCCAATAAACTCAACCAATCAGCTTTTCAGTTTTGGTCTATCTACTTTTTCTACTTTTTTTTAACATCATCATCAAATTCCTGACATTTATCCTCAAGAGATGTACAGGATATGATAGTACTACATGAAAAATTTACATCATTATAACTTCCCACCTACAATTTTCTGCCAAATCAATCTGTTACCTGTCAAAGCTACAACATTGTCAGATCTTATATTTATATATCTATCTTCTAAGGCACTTTTTATCATATCAATTCACCTATATCTTGGTCTTCCTCTGGGTCTTTTTCCTGCCAACCTGGCAGAAAACACTTGTTTGGCTAATCTTTCCTCGCCCATTCTGTTTAAGTGACCATACCACCTGAGATTAGCTCTGCTAATGCAATCCTGGATGCTGACAATGTCAAGTTCTTTCCTAATATCCTCGTTTTTAATGTGATATTGCCATTGATGCCATCAGTTCACGCCCCTAATCTTTCTCAGGACTCTCATATCTGCGGTCTCTAGTCTTTGGTCAAATGTTTTACTTCTGACCCAGCTCTCAGATCCATAAGTCAAAATTGGTTTGAACACTGTCTTGTATACAGCTAATTTAGTGTTTTGACTAATTTCTCTCTTATTCCATATAAATTTATTCGGTTGACTTCCTACCATACCAGCTTTGTTGATTCTGTTGTCTATTTCCATATTTAATTCACCATCTTCACTAAAAATCGTGCCTAAGTATCTGAAATGTTTTACTTGTTCTATATGTTCTCCATTCACAATGCAGCTGATATTTTCAATGCTTCTGCCTATTTTCATTGTCTTTGTCCTGTTATTGCTGACCTTCATACCATATCTATTCCAATAGCTACTCAATTTAGTCAGGGAATCTTGCAGACTGGTAGCGGATTTATTTAGAAGTATAACATCGTCCGCATAAAGCAAGGAGCTGACATGAACATCTCCAATTTTGATATCAGGTTTAATAAAACTTTCCATCATAATGTAATCCACATAGATAATGAATAACAGAGGGCATAACCTTCTTCTTAATTAGATAATGAATAACCTTCCTGATGACATTTCCTTCCAGCTCCAGATCTGTCTCCTGTCTGCCACCCACTGTGCAACACATATACTCTGTCTTACTTCTGCTCAGTCTCATACCTCTCTCATCTAGTACTTTTCTCCATCTTTCCAGTTTAGTTCCCGCTTCTTCTCTTGAATCTGCACACAGCAAGATGTCATCTGCATACAACATTGTCCAGGGCGCATCTTCTCTCACCTCCTCTGTTACCACCTCCATCACAATATTAAACAGAAATGGACTTAATGCTGACCCTTGATGCAAGCCAACTGTTACTTGAAAACTTTCTGTCTGTCCCGGCAGGTCCAAACACTTGTCTTCACATTTCTGTACATTTCCCGCACCCACCTGACATATTGCTCCAGAACCTTCTTCTCCCTCAGACACCTCCTGACTTCTTGCCTTGGCACTCTATCGTATGCTTTCTCTAGATCAATAAATGCAAGATGTTGCTCCCTTTGTTTCTCTCGATACTTTTCCATCATCTGCCGTAACCCAAAGATAGCATCTGTTGTGGATCTACCAGACATGAAGCCAAATTGTTCCTTTGCAATCTCCACCTCCTTCCTCAATCTTCCATCAAGAACCCTTTCTAGGATTTTCATTGTGTGGGACATCAACTTTATTCCTCTGTAATTTTTACAGTCTTGTGCATCCCCTTTACCCTTGTAGATGGGGACAAGAGTACTCTCCCTCCATTCCTCGGGTATATTTTCCTGTTGGTAAACTTTCATGAACAGGTCCCACAGGAGGTCAATTCCCTCTTCCCCCATTGCCTTCCATGCCTCCACTGGAATTCTGTCGGGGCCCACCGATTTTCCATTCCTCATCCTCTTCATGGCTTCCGTCACTTCCACTCTACTGATGTTCTGCACCATCCCCTCAGAAGGCTGCCCATCTTCTCTGTGAATGCTTGCATTTTCCTCATTCAAAATTCCCTCAGAGTATATTTTCCATCTGTTTCTTATGTCCACATCCCTCCATAATACTCTTCCTTCAGCGTCTTTGATCTGCTTCATGTAAGATGTCCTTTGTTGCTTTATTTCTACATTTTGCTAGTTGGTAAATTTTTCTCTGTCCTTCCTTTGTTTCTAATTGATCATACAGATCTTGATATGCCATGGCCTTCGCCTGTGCCACAACTCTCTTGGCTTCTTGCTTTCTCTCTCTGTACACCTCTCTGTCCTCTTCCACTCTTGACTCATCCCACTTCTGCTTTGCCTTCCTCTTAGCTGTCACTACCACTTGTACATTATTATTCCACCACCAACCCTCCTTCTGCTCTCTAATCTTTCCAGATGTCTCACCAAGCACCTCAATTGCACAGCTCAGGATTACTTTTGAATTATGTTTCCACCAATCTTGTACACTTTCCAGTCCACCCGAAATCCTCTCTAACACCCTCTTCCTAAAACGATTCCTCACACTCTCCTCTTTTAAGTGAAACCACTTAATTGTCTTCATCCCATGGCATCCAGAGAATCTTATCTTCGATCTTATTTTAAAGTCTGTGCACAGCAGTCAGTGTTGCTGTGCTATTTGATCTGTTGGAATTACTTTACAATTTGTCACAATCTTAAGATGTTTTCTTCTAGTCAAAATGTAGTCTATTTGTGAATTGTTGTTACCACTCCTAAATGTTATCAAACGTTCTTCCCTCTTGTAGAAAAACGAGTTCACAATTGCCAGATCAAACGCTACTGCTAAGTCCACAACCCTCTCTCTCCTTCCTGGTTCATCATTCCCACTCCGTGGCCACCATGCACCCTTTCACAGTCTCTATTCGGTCTCCTTATGTGTCCGTTCAAGTCTCCTCTGACAATCACCATCTCATTTTCTTCCAGTTCCCTCATTTCTTCATCTAACACGTTCCAGAACTCATCTTTTTCCTGTGCTGTACAACCAACTTGCGGGGCATATACACATAACATGACCACCCGCTCTTCTCCAAGGCTCAATTTCATTCGCATGATCCTGTTGTTCCTTCTACCCACTTCCAGTACTTCGCCCTTCATTCTGCCACACACCACAATTCCTACACCATTTCTTCCCTCATTATTCGTTCCAGAGTAGAACAATTTATATCCATTATTATCCATTATTTACATCTTCACAACTAGGCTACTTGTTGTATATAGAGGCTGTTGACTTCATATCAACTGCCTTAGGATTCCATAATGCAAAGCACACTTCCTTTCAGAAGTGTGTATTACTATGCATTATAGGGAGGGGTAGGGGGGGGGAACTACTCAGACCAGTTTTGAACTTTATTGAGGTCTCTCAGTGGGAACTAGATCCAGGAAGGCAACACTGAGGTGAAATCAATACAGAAGCCACATATTTTCCATATACGAGTAGAAAATAGTCTATCACTATATTTTTAAAATACTCTGGATCAGAAAGTTTTCTGCTTGGTAATCAAGTAAATTAGATTTCGAAAATTTAGCATATTAGTAAATTTACTTAATTTATTTATAACTTACTTAAATTTCCAAGCAAAAAAACTTTTTATAACTATCTCTCTGATCTTAAAAATATAGTAATAGAATTTAAAGTATTTTAAAAATATGGTCATATATTTTTCTACTTGTATATGTGAAATATATGATTTCTGTATTAATTTGACCTCAATAAGGACAAAATAGTATGGGATTGAGAATTCACTCAAGATTAATAAATAAAAATAACCATTACTATTTACAATTACGCATGGGAAATTAGGAGATGTGATATTGGAAAAAAAATTTCGTGGATGAGAGAATAACAGGCTCTGTTGCAAAACCCTTGAGATTATGTTTCCGCAGAGCTTTATCTCTCAAGAACATTATGGAGAATAAAATCCTTAAATGGTATAACATACTCCTGCAGTACTGTTAGGGTGCACTTCACTATTCAGAACATCCCTGATTAGTCTTTAATATTATTGAAACTGCAATTTCATTATTTGTAATTGTTAACTTTTATAAATTTTACAACTGCACAGCTGCTCCTGAGAAGCCAATCCTCCTCCCTCACTTTCTACAAAAAAAGAAAATAATAATAAATTCACCTAATAAAAACTTTTCATTAACCTATCTGCCAAATGAAACTTCAAGAAAGGCACACTATATTTTAAGGAAAATGTAACATGTAAAATAATTTATTAAAAAAGTGTACAATTTAAAATGTTTAATAAATACTATATAATACAGATCTAAATAATACTAATATACTGTGCAACAAAAAATTTACCTTAAGTATTGTTACATTAATATCCTTTCTGGCAAGAAATTCCTGAGCAACTTGAGATGTACCTAATTCCATACCTGACATGAAGAGCTAGAATTAAAATGACAGAATTAATAAACTTTTCATATCCGTTAACCCAACACATACACATAAATGCAATATATATATATATATATATATATAAACATAAGATCAAGAAGCAATACCATGAGGAGACAGAGGTTGGATAATCCAAGGGGAAGAAATGAAACGCATGCACACGTACACATATACTGAAACAAAAGTCTCACAAAACAGGTCCTAACTATATATAATAAAGCAAAAACAAAAAGTAACAAAGTTAATATCAATCATGAATTTTATTAATTTAAATACAACAAAAATAATAATAATAATAAAACACAAAAATTAGCAAATACGTTATTTAATGCTTGCACCTTAAAACCTAGAAGGATTCATTTATATTCACAGGAATAAATAGAGTTGTGCTCACTATGCCTATTCTTTCTGAAAGAATATGAAAATGTCCTTGTATAGTGATAAATATCTCCTCCCCAACAGACACTGTACTGCAAATTGCAAAAGAAAACAAGTAGCTTTACTGTACCACTAAATATAGTACAGAAACAATTAGTCTGCATACTATGTATAGCAACAATTGATGGAAGTTGGAGATATCTGAGATGAAAGGTTGGTCGATTGGTAAAGCCTCTGCTACTAATGGCTCACACAGAGAGTTAAGCAAGTTTGAGTGCAGTTAGTAATTGAAAGGGGCTCAATCGTTCGATGCTGTTGGCACACTCTCCCTCGATTAGTCTTTGAACTCCCTGCAGGTGTTACATAATAATAATAAAACGATCCAACTCCACATAATGATAAACAATTCCTCTCATGCTGTACATTATCACTGAGAAAATATTAATTTTTACAATTAAAATTTAATTAAAAAACATTCAAACTAGCATGCTATATACATTTAAAACTTTTTAGAAAGGTGTCTCAACATGGAAAGGCCATATTATACAGTCAAAATTATAGAGTTTTTCTCTTGAAGGAAACCCAGGATGTGACACTGTCCGACATGAACATATTATGAGGTGCTGCCCAAAAGTTTGGTTAATTTGACTATAAAAAAAAATTCTAGTTTCCACTGCTTCCTGAAAGTCCTCGAATTGTGACTTTGAGCACCTTTTCCAATTCTGCCTAGATCTCCTCAATGATAGATAAATAATTCCCTTTTATCTGGAATTTCGAGAACAGGAGAAAGTTCACAGGGGCAAAGTCAGGAGAACAGAGAGAATGGGGGAATGACTGTTGTATTTTTGGAAGCCAGGAACTGTCAAACAATGAGTGATGTGTTGTCATGGTGGACCGTACAACAGTCTTACACTCTCACAAACATTATAATAGTTCACCTACGATCTGCAGGTGTTGCTTAGTATACTTTTACAATGTTTTTGGTGTTGTCATGAAAACATTGCAATAGTCATTCAGAACACTCATCATCATTAACAGAGGTTCATCCATCCTTGATTTGTACCACAAAAGTTTGGTTTGGGCTTATAGCATTATCACCAAATGCTTCATTAAATCTCTGACAGCAAAAACTCATTGAATGAGTTTCTGAGCTTTTTTTTTTTTTTTTTAGAATTGAAGTAAAATTTGATGCAGATTTTTTGCTCCTTAAAATTCACCATTTCAGTTGTGGAAGAAAATCGCTGAACCCCTAAAACATGATGCTATAAAAACAGAAGTAACCCAAGAACACGGCCTCTCAGCTTGTTGGCTATTGACATACTGATCCACAAAGGGTACTGCTTTCCCCCCTCCCTTCAGAAGAAGAAGAAGAAAGTCATATAACAACTGGTTCATGTGCTATTCAAATTCTCTAAAGTTTTGAGCAGCACCTCATAAAGCTACAAAATCTATGAGATACATGCTTATATTTTCTGTAATATTTTAAAAAAATGTTGGTCATGACCCACTAAAGGGTCGTGAAACAGTTTGAAAAACACTGATAAAGACCAACTATGTGAAATGCCTTCCCCAACTAGGAAACATGAAATGACCAGTGTGCTCTACACAAAGGATGTAATGACTTCCATCCATATGTTCAATGGGCATCCACAGATGCCATATGGTCACTCCGATGTTTGGTGATGTGCCACACCGGGCCTCACCATGTAGTCCATGTAGTCCTCTTGTATGTTTTGCTGGAAGCTTCAACTCTTTGAAAATCAGTAACTCCACACACTATCCATCCATCTCATTCATGGTCTACTCGCTTCCTCTTTTTCCAGGAACTTTACCTTCTATTAATGTTCTGAGAAGTCCTCCTTCCATCCTTTCAATGTGTCCAAAATATTTTAACTTTCTTCTGTAAATATCCTTAAGGAGCCTTAAAGTTCTACTGATCTTTTCTAACACCCATTTGTACACCTTTCAGTATATGATATCCTCAACAGCCTTCTGTAACACCACATCTCAAAAGCAGCTATCCTTTTCTTATCTGACTTCTTTAGGTTCCAAGTCTCACATCCATAAGTCACTGTTGGAAAAACAACTGCCTCCAAAATCCTCAAGTTTGTTCCCATGGAGATAGATCCATCCTTCCAGATATTAAACAAGTCTCTGACTATTGTTTTAGCCATTCCTAATCTTCTTCTAATGTCTTCTGAACAGCAATTCTTCACATTAATAATGGATCCCAGGTACTCAAACTTGTTGACTTCCTCAATTCTTTCTCCATTAAGGTACACTTGTTTCTCAAGAGCTTCCTTGTTTGTATTTCCTTTGAGAACCATAATCATTTCTTGCTAGGATTGAGTTGAAGTCCTCTGTTATTACTGATCTTGATAACTTTATCAAGAATTTGTCCTTGTTCATCCTTGTCATTACAGAGGAGTATGTAGAAAGGCTTATACGTTGGCAATACATGACTATTAAATTATTTAAAGAATTTACAACGTATACTGGAATATTAATTAAAAGAAACTTTAATAACATTAAATATCACCGACAATGTCAGGCTGGATGTAGGTGTTCTCACCAAAGCAAGACCACCAAAAACCAACATATCCAAAGGTGAATATAAAGCTCTACAGGAAATTAAGAAAAACAAAGAAATAGTAATCACCAAAGTGGATAAGGGAAATGCCACCACTGTGGTTCACAACCAAAAGGACTACACAGGTAAGCTTAATGCTTTATTATTATCAGATCGGGCTACCTACCTCCATATTGAATATAATCCCACTAGCTCTCAAATTAGAACACTCCATAGGCTCCTTCAGAAGGTCACTTCTTGGCCTGTGGAAGTTACGAACAAACTAAAACCTTTTAAATCTACCCCCCCC
This sequence comes from Typopeltis vanoorti, assembly GCF_054136105.1. Lineage (NCBI taxonomy): Eukaryota > Metazoa > Arthropoda > Arachnida > Uropygi > Thelyphonidae > Typopeltis > Typopeltis vanoorti. The sequence continues at coordinate 64,794,151 of NC_143557.1, forward strand.
CCCTGAATATATGGACTTCCAAAAATTCATAAACAAAATGTGCCATTACATCCCATAGTGGATGGCATTGATTCCCCCACATATAAATTAGCCAAATTTAACCAAAGTTCTCACACACTATACTGGCAACACACCATCACACATAAAAAACTCAGCCCACTTCAAAGCCAGTATAGAAAACCTCTCACTTCAACATACTGACATAATGGTCAGTTTTGATGTCTCCTCCCTATTCACAAATGTCCCACTCAAGCAAACCTTAGAGCTCATCTCAAGCCAAATTTCCTCCCGATATCTCAGCCCTATTTCAGTTCACAATGAACTCAGGCTATTTCGTTTGGCAAGGAAAATTCTACAAACAGATAGAGGGGCAGCCATGGGTTCACCACTCTCCCCATCCCTGGCGAACTTCTTTATGGAGACTTTTGAAGAGAAAAGCCTTAAACTCTGCCCCACAAAAACCCGCTGTTTAGCTTTGCTACGTGGATGATTTATTCGCTATTTGGCCACATGGCTCAGATACACTCCACTCCTTAACACACTTAAACAACTAACACCCCAGAATCCTGTTCACCTTGGAAAAAGAGGAAACAACAGTCTCCCTTTCCTAGACACTCTAATCACGTGCCAGCCTGATGGATCCTTGGTTTTCTCTGTTTATAGAAAAACCCACCCATACCAGCAGATACATTCACCAGCAATCCCACCACCACCACCCCCACCTCACAAGAATATGGGGTTATTAAAACAATATATAACAGGGCAAAATTAATCTGTTCAGATTACCATGCCCTAACCACAGAACTAAACCACATCCTTAAAACTTTCTTAGCCAATGGCTACAACCCCCACAAAATCCAAAAAAATATTAAAACCAGTAAACCACAACCCCCTTCACAATAAAGATTACACTAACTCTATCAGCATTCCCTACATCAAAGGCACCTTGAAAAAAATAACCAAAATCCTTAAAAAATATGACCTGACTTCTTGTTACAAACCATATAAAAAATTGGCATCCCTTATCTGCTCTACTAAAGACCAACACTTTCCCTAGACCTACCTGGAGTATACAAGGTCCCTTGCAGCTGTAAACCGTCCTACTTTGGCCAAACAGGCAGGACAGCAAATATCAGGATTTTGGAACACAAAGACTACATCCGGTTTGACCAGTACAGTCACTCTGGGCTTGCAGACCATGTTCTGGATACCTGCCACAGAATATGTTTGAAGAAAGCCAAGTAATACACCGCAACAAGTTTAAGTATGAAAGATTATTCACAGAATCTGCCTCAGCTTTAAAAAACATTCCAAACCTCAACAAATTTGGGAGACTTACATCATGAGAACATCAGCCCAACGGCCAAGACAACCCAACCCAGACTTGTCCTGCTAGGGGACACCATTAGGACTTTAGGAACAACAATAGTTTCTTATCTTCTGCCTGATTTGCTTTTTGTAGTGCCTGCGTGCACGTGTCATATTTGTATGTTCCCATGAAGATGGCAATGTGACATTGCCAAAATATAGGAAATATTTATTAAAGTTTCTTTTAATTAATATTCCAGTATACATTGTAAATTCCTTAAATAATTTAATAGTCAGAGAGTAGTATGTTATCATCAGCATACCCCAGATTACTGATCAATCTACCATCTATCCTAATTCCCGTCTTGAGCTCATCCAATGCTCCATACATGATGTCCTCAGCATATATACTTGTTTAGTATATTGAGAAAGTAAACATTCTTGCCTAATTCCCTTTCCAACCTGAAGCCAATCAGTTGTTCTTGTTCCCTGTACAAGTTGGCTATCAACCTGATACTGTGTTGAGGAAAACCCATTCTTTTCATTATTTCCCACAGTTTCACATGCTGAACACAGTCAAAAGCTTTAGAACAATCTAAGAAACAATGATCAGAGGGATTCTAAATTCTTTATATTTTTCTATGATCTGTCTAAGACAAAGGATCTGATCTCTGCAACTTTACCTTTCCTAAAACTTGCTTGTTCCTTGAACATCTCTGCCTCAATCCTATTTAGCATGATCTTCAATAAAATTTTGCTTGCATGAGATATTAAACTATAATTCTATAGTTCTTGCAAGCCTTCATATCTCCCTTCTTATGTAGTGGTATGAAAACTGACTTCTTCCAGTCTCTAGGCCATGATCCAGTCTCCCATATCCTTGAAATCAATCTATGAAACACTCTTATCCCCCCCCCATCCCCTGTGGTATTAATTAACTCTGCTGGGATTCCATCTGCACCTGGGGCTGCTTAACTGCTCTTTCAACTTCATGCCTAAGTGGAGGAGGTTCCAAATCGGAATTTTCCTGGTGAGATGGCTGCTCCAAATTTTCTTTATCCACTCTATTGTACAGTTCCTCACAGCATTCTTTCCATCTGTTTTTGATTTCCAATTCTTCTGTTAGTAATGCTCCAATTCCTCTTTGATGACATTTAATTTGGGCTTAATCTTGTGCTTTAGATCACAAACTAAATAAAACATCCTTTTATAATTGTGCCTCCTCATCTGGAACTCTATCTTTTCACATTTATTAGTATAGAACTTTTCCTTGTCCTGCTTGATGGCTCTTCTGACTTCTCTATGTAATCTCTTATATTCTTCAGTCCCTGTGTATCTTTGTTTTAACAACCACCTTTTGATTAGTTCCCATGATGAATCTGATATCCTTGGGTCTTTTGGTCTTCTTATTGGGCTGAGATACTTCTTGGTTGTATCTTGTATTATCACCTTGACTCCTTCCCAAAGCATTTCTGGTGGGTTCTCCTCATTGGTCATCAAAAAATCATAAAACCAAGTTGATGTTTCTTCTGTGTATCCAATAGGAATTACTCTAACGTCTAATCTGGTGGGATGTACCTGATTTGGAAGTTTTCAGTCTTAGTCTTACTTGCCTCTTACTAGCTGATGGTCTGTACCACAATCTGCTTCAGCACAGGTATGCACATCAGAGATGTCTTCCACTGTTGGAAAGCCAGGATGTAATCAATCTGATGCCTTGACATATCAATGTTAGATATCCAAGTATAGGTCCGTCGCGGGTGTTTCTGGAAGCAGGTATTGGTATAACTAATCTGTTATCATGGGCAAATTCCAACAGTCTTTCACCACGGCCTAACTTTGATATCTTTCCCACTTTTGCATTTAAGTCCCCTAAGATGTTAAGTGTGTCTCTCTTTGGTATGCAGTCCAAAACAGTCTAAGTTTTACATAGAATTCCTCACTCTCTTCTTCAGGCCTATCCTGAAGGTGCGTAAACTACCATGACTGATACATTGGTAAGCTGAGCCTTAAGTCCCTGTTTAAGCTTTGTTTATTCTGTTGTCTATTTCCATATTAAATTCACCATCTTCACTAAAAATCATGCCTAAGTAACTGAAATGTTTTACTTGTTCTATAGGTTCTCCGTTCACAATGCAGCTGATATTTTCGATGCTTCTGCCTATTTTCATTATCTTTGTCTTGTTATTGCTGACCTTCATACCATATCTATCACAACAGTTATTCAATTTAGTCAGGGAATCTTGCAGACTTGTAGCGGATTTATTTACAAGTACAGGTATCCCTCGATTAACGCGGTTAATTAATCCTTCGATGTTATCGCATATATCAAAATCGTGTTAATCAAATCTAATAATCAATTGTAAAAATTACAATTCGTCCATGTTCGATTACTGTATTAATAATTTGTTTTCTATGGTATTCTTTTAGGAAAGTTAAAAAAATGAATGCAAAGTAAATGATTAATAAATACTTGTACCTACATAGTTATTTACCAATTTTTTTATCAAAAGAAGTTATCAAGAGTTGTTTGAACAGTTTTAGTTTTTTTCTTATCGGCATAAATTCTACGATAACAAGTAAAATGGCTCACCAGACCTCAGCAAACAAGCAATAAAAAAGAAAAAAAACTGCAAATATAATACAAGATGTTACTAATTAAGTGGATATTGAATCCAACATTATTTCATAGCCGAATATATAGAAACGACAAGAATTTTGTGCCAAATATAAAGAAACTAAAAGTTTCGCAGGATGAGTATAAGCAACCTTATGGGCAACTCGTAGTAAAGGTGGAGTAAGCTCCAGATCACTTTCCTTAGTATTTTGATACACATATTCTAGAAGACGTGTATGATAAATAAGCTGTTGGCTATCTATTTCAGTAATACATGATGGTTTATTTATTTTTAGTTACAATCTAGAAATTATTGAAACAAGAATGAAAAAACAACAACTAAACCACACTATACTGACATCGGAGGGTGCAGTATCTCTCAGATACAATTTACTGTAAAATATCACAAACCTTTATATAGCATGTGTTAAACCAAACTGATAGCAAAAAACAAGTGCGGAATATCTCATAACATATGAATGCACATTAATAAATTTAGTTTAATCCATTATCCAAGTGTGTGCAAACAAAGTTTGCGCCAGAAAGTATTTTCAGGGTGCCTTTCAGGCATAAACTTTGTTTACACACACTTGGATAAAGAATTAAACTAAATTTATTATAGTCAGACAAAGTGAAAAATAAACTTTCAATATGAATGCACAGCTACTCATGACCTCCAAGCTATACACTGAATTGTGTAAGAATATTTATATTAAACATTTTGCATGTATCTGTCAGATCAGCTGCGAGCTCCGTAGGGTTAAAGGCGCATTAATCAAAACTCTTGCCGCGTATATCAAGGGATTGCCACAATTAATTTTGCCGCATTAAGCAAGGGATACCTGCATAACATCATCCGCATAAAGCAAGAAGCTGAACCTGATATTACTATATCAGGTTTAATACCACTTTCCTTCATAATGTAATCCATATAGATCAGGCATGGCCAACTTCATTCTATATGAGGGCCAATATATGATGATTAGCAGCGTCACAGGCCGCCACTCTTTTAGACAGAACTTAAATAAAAATAAACTCTGCATTTTTTGTATTGAATTACTATATTTGTTAAATCATTTTACTACTGGGAGAACAATATAAAATACTTGCTTTATTTAAATATAAGTTGTTAAATTAAATTTAATTACATACTTCTATATATATAAAGCAATTTTGATTCCGTGAGAATATAAATTGTTTCCGTCATCAGAAATAATGAATATAACTTGTATATCAATCAGAAAATCTGCAGTCAAAACTAATAGCTAAATTGATAATACATATAATTTAATATAGTTTTTATCCTGCCGTGGGCCGCACAAAATAACGTTACAGGCCTGCTGTTGACCATCTATGATATAGATAATGAATAACAGAGGTGATAACGTATATTCCTGTCTGACACCAGATTTAACATTAAACCATCTCCTTGTACTTCATTCAATTCTAACTGCTGACTTTCAACTCAAATAAAGACTAAGTATTGCTTGATATAATGATCCACTGACACCATACACCGTAGCTTTTTGAACAGCTTCTCTCTTGGCACCTTGTCATATGCTTTTCCAGATCTACAAAACTTAAATACGGATCTTTGTTATATTCACATGACTTTTCAGCTATTTGGCGTAAAGTGAGGATCTGATCCTGACAGCCTCTATTTGGACTGAATCCAGCTTGTTCCTCACCATGCTTCTCTTCCACAATCCTTCTCAACTGTTTCTCAAGTATACCGGCATAAATCTTACCAGGAACACTCAGTAGAGAAATACCTCTGTAATTCTCACAATCAGTTTTATTTCCCTTTTTATATATGGGTACTATGAGAGCTCTACTCCAATCATCTGGAATTTGTCCTTTTGTCCAGACCCTCTGCACTATAGCCACTAAAACTTTTATACCTCCATACTTGAGCATTTCTGGTCTAATGTCATCTACTCCTGCTGCCTTTCCACATTTCAGACTTTTGATGGCTTTTTCTACTTCAAGCATGGATATGTATTCCTCATTGCATGACTGGTCAGTGTTTTTTATCAATGTGCTATCATCACTGCTAATTTCATTTAGCAATTTTTCGAAATAATTACTCCATACTTCAAGGATATCCTTTTCTCCAGTTTTCATATCACCTTTATCATCTCTAATTCCTTTTACAGCACTCTTATCTCAATTTCGGAGCTTCTTCAACAACCTCCAGAATATCTTGCCACTTCTTGATATTTATTTTCTTTTGTTCTTACCAAAGTCTTCACATGACTTTTGTTTAGTTAGTTTTACACAGTGTTTAGCTTTCGTACATTTGTCTCTGTATTCTCTAAGAGCACAAGCTGACTTATTTGACAGGAACTTTTGATATGCTTTCTTCTTTCCCTTGACTGCCTCTTTAACTTCCTGTGTCCACTAGGGAGTTCTGATTTTTCTATCCTTGCAGACAACCTCACCACATGCCTATCTGGCAGAATCAATCGAGGTTTTCTTCAGAGCTTGCCACTGAATCTCCAGGTTTGATTCCTGTTCTCAAACTCTTTCATTTTTTCTTGAATAATCTTTGTATATTTTAGTCTACAGTTCGTTTTAAAACTATCTTATATGTTCTTCTTTTCGATATGAAATTCAATTTTATCCTGCTTAAGACTAAATGCTGATCACTTCCAATTTCAAATCCTCTGTACACTCTAGTGTCCTGCACCAGAGAGAAAACATCACTATCAACAAAAATATAGTCAATGAGACTTTTCTTATTCCTTGTCTCTTCTCTCCATGTGAATTTATGCACATTTTTATGTTGGAATATGGTGTTAGTAATAACCAGTCCATGTCCTGAGCAGAAATCCAAGCATTTGCCATTATTATTAGCTTTGCTCTTTTCTCCAACTTTTCCCAAAATATTTTTATATGTCTGACAATCATTTCCTACTCTGCTATTTAGATCCCCAACAAGGACCAACTTTTCATTTTTCATTGTGTCAGTTGCTTTTTCTAAAGCCTCAAAAAAATTCCTCCACTTCTACCTTAGAAGAACCTTCTGTGGGGCCATAGACACAAATAAGTCTCATTGTCCAGTTCCCCATTCTGATATTTGCCCACATCACTACTTGAAATTGCCTGCCATTCAAGAAGATTAGCCTCATATTTAGTGTTGAATACTATAGCTACTCCTTCTTTTCCTTGATTGTCATTGCCTGAATAGTCCACACAGTTAGCCTAGTGGCTTTGCACTTCGCAACCATATGCCTGGGAAAGGAGTGTCGTAGGTTCGATTCCCATCAACGACGTGAGGAGCTCAAGGATCTTCTTCAGCCATAGCCAAGTTAGCCGGTCTTGGGTGTGCACAGCAGGGATTTTTCTGCCAGTTTATCTGGTGTTTTTCATTCCGCAAGCAGGCAAACTGGTCTGAGGAGACACACGGATTACAGTCAGGAATACTAACCCAGCCAGTCTGATTCATCAGTCTATGCCGATTCCGGAGCCCGGATAAAATTTGGGGGGAGTAGATGGTACCGTGAACTCCCAGATAAAGGGGGAAATGCTGTATCATCACACGGAATTTATTTATTTATTGCCTGAATATAACATTTTGTATTTATTGCTCAGAAAGAGCTCACCAGTTTTGGTCTTTTTTGTTTCAGTCACCCCTATTATGTCGATCTGGTACTTATCTAATTCCTCAGCTAGCTCAATTTCTTTGCCATTCAGGTTTCTTATGTGGATAGTACTGATCTTCAATTCTGGTGATATTGAGTTATGGTGTGTTTTAGGATTTGTTCCAGTAGCCGACTTTTTGCTGTTCGCCCTGGTTCTCTGGAGAAAACAACGCAGGCCTTATAATACATTATATAATATAATATATTATAATAAATTATAATATATGAAAGTTATTATTTCAGAGTACTTCATCCATTTGTCTTCTTAAGAAAGAAGGAGAAGAAATAGTTCAATTACTAAGTGATCATTTTGTAAGGGTATATCATCAATGTGGTGACTTTGCAGTTACTGATGCAACAGACTGATGTGAGAAATGGGGTAGATGAACTGGAGGTACTCTGTATATTGAAAAATATCAATGTGAATACAGCAGTGGGCCTGGACAGCATGTCAGCTTATGTGCTATGAGAACATGCCAGCGAATTAGCAGTGCCTCTGACGAAGTTGTTTCATCTAAGTCTCAGCTCTAGTAAAATTCTAAGGGAATGGAAAGAAGATGATAGTTCCATTACATAAAGATGGCGCCAAGATAGAAGTAGCAAATTACAGACCAATTAGTATCTCTGGAGTGGCAGTGGTGAAAGTACTGGAAAAGTTGGTTAAAAGTAATATTCAGGAATGAGTGGATAGCAATGTGATACTCTACAGGGGAGAGCATGGCTTTGTAAACGGTAAGTCCTGCCTCGGGGTGCTTAAGGGTCAAAGCTGTATAACTGAGAGGAGACCTTCACATAGCCTTTAAAGGAATGCGGAGAACCGACCAGGGCTTCTGACCTAATGTCCAATCCTCACCATCTCGTGGTGCACCCTGTTGGGTATCTACTTGGATACTGAATGAACGAGGATGGGCTGACAATTTGGGATTTAGCCGACCAAATTGTATTCTTATTGATTAAACCAAAATAAAAAATGATGGTACAACATGACAAAATTTCATGCCGGCTGGGGCGTCGCCCGGTTAAACAAGGCCCCCGTTGTTTTCGCCAGGGAACCAGGGCGAACAGCAAAAAGTCAGCTACTGGAACAAATCTGAAAACAAACCCCAACTCAACATCACCAGAGTTAAAGATCGGTACTATCAACGTAAGAAGCCTGAATGGCAAAGAAATGGAGCTAGCTGAGGAATTAGATAAGTACCAGATCGACATAATAGGGGTGACTGAAACAAAAAAAGACCAAAACTGGTGAGATCTTTCTGAGCAATAAATACAAAATGTTATATTCAGGCAATGACAATCAAGGAAAAGAGGGAGTAGCCATAGTATTCAACACAAAATACGGGGCTAATCTTCTTGAATGGCAGTCAATCTCAAGTAGAGTAATGTGGGCAAATATGAGAATGGGGAACTGGACAATGAGACTTATTTGTGCCAATGGTCACACAGAAGGTTCTATTAAGGTAGAAGTGGAGGAATTTTTTGATGCTTTAGAAAAAGCAACTGACATAATGAAAAAGGAAAAGTTGGTCCTTGTTGGGGATCTAAATAGCAGAGTAGGAAATGATTGTGAGACATACAAAAATATTTGGGGAAAATTTGGAGAAAAGAGCAAAGCTAATAATAATGGCAAATATCTGTTGGATTTCTGCTCAGGACATGGACTGGTTATTACTAACACCATGTTCCAACATAAAAATGTGCACAAATTCACATGGAGAGAAGAGGCTAGGAATAAGAAAAGTCTCATTGACTATCTCCCTGCTGCAAGACACCAGAGTGTACAGAGGATTTGAAATTGGAAGTGATCACTATTTAGTCTTGAGCAGGATAAAATTGAATTCCATATTCAAAAGAATAACATGTAAGAAAGTTTTAAAGGGAATAAAAGTTGAGCAGCTGTCAGATGCGAACTGTAGACTAAAATACAGAAAGATTATTGAAAAAAAAATGAAAGAGTTTGAGAACAGGAATCAAACCTTGGAGATTCGGTGGCAAACTCTGAAGAAAACATTGATTGATTTTGCCAGAAAGGCATGTGGTGAGGTTGTCTGCAAGGATAAAAAAATCAGAACTCCCTAGTGGACACAGGAAGTTAAAGAGGCAGTGAAGGAAAAGAAGAAAGCATATCAAAAGTTAATGTCAAATAAGTCAGCTTGTGCTCTTAGAGAATATAGAGACAAATGGAAGAATGCTAAACACTGTAAAACTAGCTAAACAAACGTCAAGGGAGGACTTGGCAAGAATATAGAAAATAAATATCAAGAAGGTGGCAAAATATTCTGGAAGTTGTTGAAGAAGCTTAGGAATGGAGGAAAGAGTGCTGTAAAAGAAGTTAGAGATGATAAAGGTGACATGAAAACAGGAGAAAAAGATATCCTTGAAGTATGGAGTAATTACTTTGAAAAACTGCTAAATGAAACAAGCAGTGATGACAGCACAGTGGTAAAAAGCACTGACCAGGCATGCAGTCAGGAATACATATCCATACTTGATGTAGAAAAAGCCATCAAAGGCTTGAAATGTGGAAAGGCAGCAGGAGTAGATGATATTCGACCAGAAATGCTGAAGTATGGTGGTATAAAAGTCTTACAGTGGCTGCACTGCATAGTTCAGAAAGCCTGGACAGAGGGACGAATTCCCAATGATTGGAGTAGAGCTCTCATTGTACCCATACATAAAAAGGGAAATAAAACTGAATGTGAGAATTACAGAGGTATTTCCCTACTGAGTGTTCCTGGCAAGATCTATGCAAGTATACTTGAGAAACGGTTGAGAAGAATTGTGGAAGAAAAGCTTGGTGAAGAACAAGCTGGATTCAGGCCAAATAGAGGCTGTCAGGATCAGATCTTTACTTTGCGACAAATAGTCGAGAAAGCATGGGAATATAACAAAGATCTGTATTTAAGTTTTGTCGATTTGGAAAAGGCATATGACAAGGTGCCAAGAGAGAAGCTATTCAATACAATGCAGTTATATGGTGTCAATGGGGCATTATATCAAGCAATACTTAGTCTTTATTTGAGTTGTAAGTCAGCAGTTAGAATTGAAGTACAGAAAGATGGTTTAATGTTAAATCTGGTGTGAGACAAGGATGTACATTATCCCCTCTGTTATTCATTATCTATATGGATCACATTATGAAGGAAAGTGGTATTAAACATGATATCAAAATTCGAGATGTTAATGTCAGCTCTTTGCTTTATGCGGATGATGTTATACTTCTAAATAAATCCGCTACAAGTCTGCAAGATTCTCTGACTAAATTGAATAGCTGTTGTAATAGATATGGTATGAAGGTCAGCAATAAAAAGACAATTTCAAAGACAATGAAAATAGGCAGAATCATTGAAAATGTCAACTGTGTTGTGAATGGAGAACCTGTGGAAAAAGTAAAGCATTTCAGCTACTTAGGCATGCTTTTTAGTGAAGATGGTAAATTAAATATGGAAATAGACAACAGAATCAGCAAAGCTGGTATGGTGGGAAGTCAATTGAATAAATTCATATGGAATAAGAGAGAAATTAGTCGGTACACTAAATTAGCTGTATACAAGACAGTGTTCAAACCAATTTTAACTTATGGATCTGAGAGCTGGGTCAGAAGTAAAACACTTGACCAAAGACTAGAGACCGCAGATATGAGAGTCCTGAGAAAGATTAGAGGCGTGAACAGATGGCATCAATGGCAATATCATATTAAAAACGAGGATATTAGGAAAGAACTTGACATTGTCAGCATCCAGGAATGCGTTAGCAGAGCTAATCTCAGGTGGTATGGTCACTTAAATAGAATGGGAGAGAAAAGATTAGCAAAACAAGTGTTCTCTGCAGGTTGGCAGGAAAACGACCCAGAGGAAGACCAAGATATAGGTGGATTGATACGGTACAAAGTTCCTTAGACAATAGAAATATAAGAATTGATAATGTTGGAGTCTTGACAAGTAACAGACTGATTTGGAGGAAAATTTTAGATAGGAAGTTAGTAATGATGTAATTTTTTCAGGTAGTACTATCATATCCTGTACACCCCTTGAGGGAACATGGCAGGAATTTGATGAAGTCCTGCCTCAGTAATTTATTCACATTATATAAGGTGACATCATAACTGGATAGAGGAAATGGCAACACCATGATACTGCTGGACTTTGCAAAGGCATTTGACAGAATACCACATGGAAAACTATGACATAGACAGGGAGGTGGCTGATAGACATCAGAGGATGGATGGTAGAGTGAAATCAAAGCAAATGAGAGTGACTATTGTAGTGTCCCAGGGCTCTGTACTACTCTTTAATTTGTACATTAATGATACAGTGGAAGATTTCAGAGGGAATATTCAGCTGTTCCTGATGATGCAAAAACTGGTGAAGGTAATAGTTGATAAAGGTGAATTAAAGATACCAAGAAATTATATACTTGGTTTAATCCTTTATTATTATTATTATTATTATTATTACGGGCAACTCCAGGGAGTCATTAGACTCATCGAGGGAGGCCCCAAATCATTTTCATCATAACTATTCGACATTCATACAGTATCTATCATACCTCGCCTTAAACTCATTCACTGTCACAGCATCCACCACAGACTCAGGGAGCGCATTCCACTCATTCACTACTCTAAAAGTAAAGAACCCAGCTCTAACACCTTTACTAACCACACTTTTGCCCAGTTTCCATGGATGTCCCCTAGTCCTCCCACAACCAGCCCTGTTCTCAAAAATATCTTCTGAATTAATTTTATAGAAACCCTTCAGTAATTTGAATGTCTCAATCATATCTCCCCTCCTCCGCCTATCAACCAATTTTTGCAACCCACAAATCCTCAACCTGTTCTCATACGGTTCATTCCACAGACCTGCTATCATCTTGGTCACTCGCCTCTGGATCCTCTCCACCTCCTCCCCATCAAGAAGAAACCTAGGTGACCAAATCTGAGCACAGTAGTCGAGATGAGGTCTTATCAAGGCTCGATACAGAGGAACAATAACCTGCTTGTCTCTGCTTGTCAACGTATTCTTCAGCAACCAAGTGATTTGATGAGCTGATTTGGCCACTTTTGCAATGTGTCCCCTAAATTTCAATTCCTTATCCACCAACACTCCTAAATCTCGTGCCTCATCAATTTCCTGGAGCACGGTTCCACCAATGCAGTAAACTGCCTCCCATCTTTTCACCCCAAAATGCATAACCTTACATTTTGCCACATTAAATTGACATCCATTCTCCCTAGCCCAGACCTCCAATCTATCCAAATCATCCTGCAAAATTTTGACGTCATCTGCATTCACTATTGCCCTACCCAACTTCGCATCATCCGCAAACAAATGAACTGTTCCTCTCAGATCCTTTCCTATATCATTTATGAACAAATTAAACAGCAGTGGTCCAAGAACAGATCCTTGTGGTACACCACTAGTCACAGGCCGTCTTGTGGACTCTACTCCTGAGTAAACCACTCTCTGATATCTCTCCGTCAACCACCCTCCTATCCATCTCACCAACCCTATGTCCATTCCCATATGCTGCAATTTACTGATTAGAATTCCATGTGGTATCCTGTCAAAGGCCTTAGCAAGGTCCAGCAGAATCACTGTAAACCCATTACCCTTATCCAGTTCAGCCGTCACTGTGTTATAATACGTGAGCAAGTTACTGAGGCATGACCTACCCTTCACAAAACCATGCTGTCCCCGATACAGTATCCCATTTTCTTCTATCCAATCTTGTATTTTCCTCTTGACTATTTTCTCTAAGACCTTGATAATGATTCCTGTTATGCTGATTGGCCGGTAATTTTCAACAGCAGCCTTGGAACCACCTTTGTGCAGTGGAACTATTTTCCCCTCTTTCCACCCCCTTGGGACTGACCCAGTCCTGAGGCTCAAATTAAACATAATGGTCAAGGGCACTGACAATTCTTTTGCCGCTTCACGTACGACACGAGCTGGTATACCATCCAATCCCACAGATGTATTGACATTGAGGTTCTGTAACAGACTAGTTACCTCTACTTCATTCATCACAATTCCAGTATAAGCTGTTGGTTCCTCCATTTCCGCAAGGCCACCACCTGGATGATATACTCTTGCAAAGTGCTCGCTCAGTAATTCCACAACATCGACTGATTCAGTTACCTCCCTACCCTCAGCATTTTTTAAGATCATTCTACCATGAGCATTTTTCCTTTTACTTGCAACATATTGAAAAAACTGTTTGGGATTCTCTTTAGCCTGCATGGCCAATTTCCTTTCGTAATTTGCTTTTGCTTTTCTTACCACCCTTGTTACCATCCTGGCCTGAGCTTTATACTGTTCATGCACCTGATGGTCACCTCCTTAAATTCCCTCCACAATTGTTTCTTTTTTTGCAGCTCAAGCTTAATAGTGTTATTTATCCATTTAACCCCTACCTGATTTATTATTCTGACTCTTGGTATACAGTCAACCATTGCCTCCTGCAAACAGTTCTTGACCACCTCCCATGCACCATCAACATCCAGCCCTTGCAGTTTTACATGCCATGGCATTGAGCCAAGCACACACCTAAGCTTGTCATACTTACCAGCCCGATAATTCCACATATACCCTGTCTTAATTGTAAATTCGACTCCTTTAGCCACCTCCCAAGTCATGACCTTATGGTCACTCTCACCAATTGGTGGCAACAAGGTCATGTTCGTTACAGCCACATTCTCAGTTGCAATTACTAGGTCCAGCACTCTCTGCCCCCTGGTATTTTCCAATACATGTTGCCGTAGATAGTTGTCCCTTAATAACTGCATAAAATCCAATTCCTTCCTCCCATGTGCCCTCTCCTCTTTCCAGTCAATATTACCATAATTGAAATCACCCATATTAATTACCCTCTTTCCATTCATTTCTTCTATTTGCTTATGCATACTATTCCCACCATCCACTCCATCACCCGGTCTATAGCAGCACCCAATTGTATATTTTGTTCTGCTAGATTGTATCTCACACCAAACAGCCTCAAATGTGCTTTTTTCCCCATCCTGCAGTTCAACTTCTATACTCCTTGGCTGAAGCTCATCAGCTATCATCAATAACACTCCTCCCCCCTTTTTATTCACCCTGTCACTCCTGAACACGCTATACCCATCGCATTCAATCCCACTAGCTTTATCATCTTCTGTCAGCCATGTTTCACTAATACCGACAACCTGTGGCCTGGAAGTGCCAACCATGGCCAAAAACTCTTCCTTCTTGTTCCTAATACTCCTGGCATTAGTGTACATGAATCGCAGAAGCCCATTTGTCCCATCCCTACTTTGATTCCTTATACTAATTATCCCATTCTGATTTGTTGTCCGCCGTACTCGCCCGGGCATAATATACTCATTCATACACTTAACTGCCCCCCCTAAAGTCTGCATATCTACTCCTCCCCCTCTTAATAAATCTAGTTTCCCTGAGTCTGTACATCCACTTCCACATCATTCATCAACACTCTTTCAAGTCTCCGTACACCAACTCCATTCAAATGTAACCCATCCATCTTATATAAGTCCTTTCGCCCATCGAACTCATTCCACACATCCACAAATTCCACACCACTCTCCATGCATAACCCACGCATAAAGTCATTGGCAATTATGGCCCTCCTTCTAAACACTTCGCTGTCATACCGCGGTAAGATACTCACCATCCTAACTCTCTCACTCTTCTCTTTTGCTACCTCAAACAACTCCCTCACATCCTCTATCATTTCCATTTTGTCCTCTTTCAAATCATTCGTTCCTGCCACTATTATCATCTCTTTCACCCTCTGTTTTTGCAATCGAATAGATTCGCTGACGTCCTTTATGTTCGCACCCGGCTGGTACGACTTCGTTAAACTCTCAATTATTACGCCTCTTAATAGCGAATCCCCATACAGCACTCGCTCCTTCATTTTATTGACGTTTACGTACATTCTATTGTTTGCCGTCACAGACTTCCGCCGGTTATTTGTCGGTACGTTCAACACACATTTTTGCATACGCTCCAGTTGTCGTTTGGCTCTGTGTATCGCGCCATTTAAACGGGCAATTTCGCTACTCGCATTTATCTCACCATTTTCATTATCGATCAAATCATCCATTCCTTCTTTTATCCGAGTGTAAGCAAGCAAGTTTGCGCCCAAACGATTTTCAGGACTGGGGCAACTCGGATATAGAAGCTTATGACTTCACATCACTTGCCTTAGTATCCCATAATGCAAAGTACATATCCTTACAGGTACTGCTATGCATTATGGGAAGGGTCATTACTCAGACCGATTTCGACATTATAGAGGTCTCATCAATGGGAGCCAGTAAATGAAATAAAGCCTCATTTACTCCAAGGATGAAGTAAAGCTTGCTTTACTTTATCCTTGGTATCACCTAGAACAGTGTTTCTCAACCTGTAGTCTGAGACAATGGGACAGGTGGTCTGCAGGCAGACTTAAATTAATTTATTTAATTAATTGAATGGGTTTATCAAAACCACCTCAAAAATCTGAAACGGAATTTCGAAACATATTTTCCGAATAACTTTTATAAGAAATTTCTGTGGGTTCGCAATCCATTTCAAGCTTGCAGTCATGAGAACAACCCTTTGTTATAGAAACAGTTAATTTAATTGAGCAAGTGACAGCAGACTTAAAATGCAATTACATGATCTTGGATTGGCTCAATTTGGGATCTTGCCTTCGGTGAGAAGTGAATTTCCCAAATTATTTGAAGCAGCACTGAAAATCATCATGCAGTTTTCTACAACCTATCTTTGTGAGAAAGGATTTTCATCGCTCCTTCAAATAAAAACAAAATACTGAAATCGTCTTTGCGTATGTGTGTGTGTGTGTGCCGATCTTCAACTGAAGTTGACCAATCTTGAGCCAGATATCCAGCAACTCTGCAAGGACCGAGAAGCTCGACCATATCATTAAAATTAAGTAGTAACATAATTATATCATATTATTTATTTGTTTAATAAAAATTAAAACTCTGTTCAATGATGATACACTTTTAAACATTTACTTCCAATTTAATTAATTATGTTTCCATATATTCAAAACATTCTTTTGGATTATGTTATAAATGGCACAGTTTTTCCGAAATGTTGGTAATTCCTACATAGGTTTTTAAAAAAATTTCAAAAAGTCAAAATGACATATAGAGAAATAAATTAAAAACAATATATTTATTTTTGAAGTAAAACTTTAATTTCAACATTCTAAAATGTTATTTTTCTTGCTTTTCTGTTCGCAAAATCATCGATGACATTGTCAAAGTCTATTTCATCACTCGGTTGCTGTTTTATAGACAGTATGGCAAGATTTCTTAAATGGCAAAAAAAGTGCTGCCTGAGGAGGATCACTTCCAACCCCCCCCCCCCCCAGCTACGCCTCTGTAAGTTAGTGGGCCGTAGAATTGTTTTAAGCATTTTACTGGTCCTTGGGCTTAGAAAGGTTGAGAAACGCTAACCTAGACAGTATTGGTATCACCTCTGGGTCTGGCTCCACTGATGAGAACTCAATAAAGGTCGAAACCGGTCTGGATAGTGACCGTTCCTATAATGCATAGCATTATACATATCCGCAAGATGTGCTTTGCATTATGGGATACTAAAGCAAGTGATGTGGAGTCTTAGCTTCCTTATACAAGTTTCTCCAATCCTGAAAATACTTCAGGTCTTACACTTGGATAAAGGATTAAACCAAGTATATAATTTTTTGGTATGTTTAATTTATAGTATAACCAAGTGAAAAAACTTCCAACAGTTGATAATTGTGATGTAGATATCTGACAGGAAGATTTAAATAAATTGACAGTGTGGAAAATGGATGTGAATTTAATGTAAAATGTAAGGTAATGCAATTCTGGATGAAAACATTGCATACTTCATATCATATTGATGGTACTATGATGGTACAACAAGGTTTGCCTTGTGAGATGGGATAAAGTCACTATGACTGGAATCAAAACACACTCTTCGTATCACATAAATATATCAGTGTCATTATCACATACTTAACACATCTCATGTGTTAAGTGTGTGATAATGACGGTATAATATAAAGATGCTTCTAGTTATTCACTGCAACCGGTCTCTGAAAAATGTGCCCAATCATTAGATGAACATTTCAAAGAATTCTGTTATTGAACCCTAGGCTAGCTAAGTATCAACATGACTCCACACTATATTGCAAGGGAAGACTGGACCACTGTATTTTGACAAAATGAATTTGCAAATCTTTGAATGAACAGCACACAAACCGTTCATCTTTTATAGGGCACCTCTGGAAAGAATTAGAACAGCTTGAGGCAGGACCAACACACACCACTAAACAAATGGAACTGTTACCATATGGTCAGAGATTAATGTTTACTCAGATGAGCAGCCTCTGTAATAACTGGTGGATATATGAATTCCGGATTGCAAAATAAGGGGTCTGTTAAAGTTCTCACATAACAAGTGATGTACCACAAGGATCAGTGTTGGTCCGCTGTTATTTAATCTGTACATCAATGATATTGGAAAGGATTTGATAAGCAACATACAGCTATTTGCTGATGATGCAAAGATAGGTAGGGTAATCAGGAATGCTGCTGATATACAGTACTTGCAGAATGATTTGAATAGGCTGGAATTATGGGCATGGGAAAATGGGTATCAGTTCAATGTCAGTAAATGTAAAGTCATTTACTTTGGTGTGATAAGATATCCAATGCCGTATTATACTAGTCAGATTATGCTATAAGAAATGAGGCTACGGATCTTGGAGTGTTAGAATATACGAAGTTGAAGTTCAAGGGCCATTCAATACAACTTTACAAGGTCTTGATAAGCCCTCACTTGGACTATTGTGCACAGGTCTGGTCTCCTGTTTCCATTGTGCTTCTGATATATTGGAGAGAGTACAAAAGAGAGTGCTAAAAATTATATCAGGATTGTGGAATACTGATTATGAAAACAGACTGAGAATTTATAGACTGCAGATCCTAGTAAACATGGAGAAGGAGGGGTAATATGATTGATGCTTACAAACTTCTGAAAGGCTCATACAGGATTCAATTGATGCCCTCTTGTCCTTTCCCCACCACAAATCTTTCAATTTGTGGTGGGGAAAGGACAAGAGGGCATCCTTGGAGGCTGCGAATGAAGGCCACTACGAAGGGGGTGAGAACTAGATTTTTCTCACCAGAGGATGGTGCATGATTGGAATGGATTACCATTGGATGTTGTGAGTGCAAACAGTGTGAATGAATTCAAGAATAAGTATGATAGCTGGTGTGTGTAGTATGTGGCCTCCCTCAATGAGTCTCTGACTGCTGGAGGTCTCTCTTAATAATAATAATTATTATTATTATTACAACAAAGTGCATGTGCACACATTTTAATATTCATCTCACCCTAAAAGGTTGGAACTTACAGCACATTTGGTACTGTAGACAGACAAAAGGTTAAATAATTCATCCTATTCAGCGACCAAACAGTCTATTTTTGGTAGAGATTTTGATGCGACATTTTCCTTTGGCACATGATGTCCGACCTTGGTTTTGAATCACCACAATGGATTCCTTGGATACTATGAATAATTCTAACATTTTTTGCCAGTAGAGTCTTTTCTCTTATTTAAAAATCAGCAACTACTTTTCCTGAAGAATATAACATCACAATTGACATAATGCAGCATAATGCGAAACAACGCAAAACAAAATGGATGATAAATTGGCGCGGAATGAAGTGTAAGGATAGCCGCAAGTCACATTTATGAGTACAACCATTGCATAAGGCAACAGAAACCAAACACGATCATTATTCTAGAAAACAAATGAATGCTAAGTGCCAGTCTTAATATAAACCAAATAGCTTTACTATATATTATTTTTTGCCAGTTACCCAATGCACTGCTGGCAGCGATGAGTTTCGTAAAAAACGCTCATGTTCCATCTAGATAATATTAATTTGGGAGACTATTCCTCTTTTTTAATACAAATTTTGGAGTTTTTCTTGTTTTGCTTTTGTAGTCCGAACACATCGAACAAGAAAACCCACTAGCGTTAACCTATTCCAAACATTTTGATTTTTAAACAGAGCCGAGCAGTGTTTGGGTAAGCACCGCTTCGCTACACGTGTTCACACGGAAAATACACTGAAGTCCGAGAAATCAAAGGTAGAAATTTGATAATACTTTAATTTCTATGTATGAATTCTCGTGATGCGTAATGACTAATTACAACATTGCTATGTCTATAATATAATTAAAAATTGAAATTATGTCAGGTCGAAGAAAATAAATGAAATGATTACTTTAAATGATTTGCATATTATTTCAGCAGTAAAACCGAATAAAAGCGAACATATGTGTTTAAATATACATTGACATACAAAGAAAGCGGCTAATATTTAATGAACCTACCCGATATTTAAATTCACCTAACACCTACTATTTCAAGCTACATGACCATAAAAAAATATCAAAACATTAACCTCGTGTATATGTTACGTGCAGAAACACAACTATAACCATAACCACCAGAGGGAGGGTCCTACTTATTTTATTAAATATTATATCAAAGTAATGACCATAATATGACAATTCTCGATGTAACACACTAAGGTGGACAACAAACATGATAACTGTAATAAGGAAAAAAAAAGCTCGGTATACAAGCAAATAGGCCATGAGAACAGACGCAATTTAAAGACAAAAAAAATGTATATTTTTTGTCTGTAAATTGCTCAAACATCCCCCCTTAAGTGTGTTAAATTAGGTAACACACTTAAGGTGGACAACAAACGTGATAGTCCTAATAAAGAAAAAAGCTTGGCATACTTGCAGGTGTCAGGAATAATAATAATAATAATAATACAGACAATTTGGCCATGAGAACAGAAGTGATTTACACACAAAAAATGCAGGAATAAAAAGTTTTATATAATGTTTTTTTTTGTGAAAAATAGTGTTGATGTTGCTGTAGGCGGTGGATGTTCTGTTGATTGTAGTAGTGTTGTGTGTAATTGGAGAACTGAGTAGGGGTGATGAGATGATTTATGGTTTTAATGGCACAAGGACACCAAATGTCATAGTGCGCCATATCAAAGGTCGTAACAGTACTTAAGGTAAGACAATCACAAACATCCATTCCGGTTGAAGGTTTTAAACCCGCGACCTGTTTATTGGAAAGTGGGTGAGTAGGGGAGATGGTAAGATTTGTATAGTGGAGAGAGAGATAGTATCTTCTTGTGATGAGACCTTTGGAGATGTTGCATTCTATAATAGTAATAACACTTCTCTGGATGGAGGGGGATAACTCTAAAACATCAATTTTGGCATTATCGAGAGGAAGCGTCCTTTGAGGTTCCACGACTCATTGCAAAAGGGTCAGCCACACCATGCTCAACTCTATCCTCTTCAATTATGTATTTTTGACTCATCAAAAATACATAAATGTATTTTGTAAATGTAAATGACCAGACTCTCACTATCGTATGACATTTTCACTTATTTTAACAATTTTTACGTTTTTATTTTCCACTGTTCCTTAAAATAAAAGTATATTTCATTTGAAAATTTAGGAAGATTTTGTACCACTGAACTCTGTCTGTGGACCTCTTCTATTTAATTTGTACTGTAATAAATCTAGGTACGATCTGGGGGGAAATATCTGTTAATGCAAAACATGCTAAACTGAGAGTGACAAAGTAAATAAGGTGATTTAAAAATTCACTTAGAAGTTAGAAATAAACTGAAGTCGTTAGTAAAGAAAAGTGATTGCCGATGCAGAGTAAAAAAAATAAGATTATCCAGTTTGCATTGAAAAGATAAGCTGTGCATTACATCGGTAATATTTCATTGCAACAAATTGATGAGGATACGGATATAAGTGTGTGTGTAAAATGGGAAATGAACTCCACGGAATATATTGCAAAAGCACGAAAAATTACCCCACGAGAAATGTAGGGGCATTATAGTTGTTTTCCCTCTTTATAAAGCTTTGATACGACTTTAAACCATCACACAGATTGCGGGGGTTTTTTTCAGAAACATAAGTTTTTTTTTTTTTTTTTCATCAAACAAAAAGGGACCAATCAGCTAGAAGTGACAAGATTAAGAGACATAATACATTGTCGTAACAGCCTGAGTTACTTCGATTGTGAATCCCAAATACAGCAACAATTGTGTGTGTGTGTGTGTGTGTGTGTGTGTGTGTGTGTGTGTGTGTGTGTGTGTGTGTGTGTGTGTGTGTGTGTGTGTGTGTGTGTGTGTGTGTGTGTGTGTGTGTGTGTGTGTGTGTGTGTGTGTGTGTGTGTGTGTGTGTGTGTGTGTGTGTGTGTGTGTGTGTGTGTGTGTGTGTGTGTGTGTGTGTGTGTGTGTGTGTGTGTGTGTGTGCTTCAACTCGGTTGTTGTGATACATTTTAAAAATAGATTTAATGACTTAAAAACCGAGATTACTTATAAAGATTTAATAAGAATAATACAACTAGTTTCGGCTTATAATAGCATTCATCAGGTATTCTTAAAGGAAGAGAATAGTAATAAAGATTGAAGTATCTAAAAACTGGAAAATACAGGTAAAAAATCGCCACACATAACTGATACATAAAAAACGTTGTATTTTTTCAAGTTGTTCTAACAGACGTGCCATTGTTTATTGCAAGTATGCGTGCAGACTCACGTGAACGCCAATATTGAATAACTGCAGCATGGCTATCTGGGATGTTATAACTCAAATTGTTGTTTAAGTGGACAGGATTCAGAAGGATTTCCCTTGATTCTATAATTTTTCTCTCAAACTCATCATCATCACAGCGAAAAAATATTTTCTGATCTATCCCAGCAAACGGAGTGGCTTTGTTGATCATCATTAGGATTATTTAAAAAAATAACATCACTGGATAACGCAGTTGCATGTGATCTTTTGTAAGAGATGTCTCTTTTATGCTCTTCTATACGTTGCTCAACAGATTTGTTAGTTTGTCCAAAATAAGGGATATTGCAATCGCAATATCCCTTATTTTATATATCCATAATTTATATACACCCGGATATATTAGGTTGTGATGAGAAGGCTTTGGATGGCTGATTAGAGAACGGATTTTAGGAAATGTGGTGAAGAACGTCTTGATGCTATATTTTTAAAGACTTTTACTCATTTGTTAGAGACTGTGCTAATGTATGGGATGGAGATGCTGCCTTTAAAATTAATAGTTTCTGTGGTGCACTGTCTAGGAGGATCCAGAAGAAATTTCTTAATCGTTTTTTCAGAGTAACCATTTTGTTTAAAGATAAGAGAGAGTTGATTTATTTCTTTTAGTAGTTCATCTTGTTCATTCAAGAGAGAGCGTGTTCTGTGTCCTAAGGTAGATATAGTTCCAAGTTTTTGTGGTGGAAAATGGAAAATGATGAGTAAGATTATGCAGATATCTATTGGTATGAGTAGGTTTTCTGTATATAGAGATTTTTAATCTTTCAGAGCAACGTGTAAGCATGACATCCAGGAAAGGCAAGGAGTTATTATTTTCTAGATCAGCAGTAAATTTTATATTAGGATGTTGGATGTTAAGATGATTAAGAAAATCTATGAGAGATGTGTGCCCATGATTCCAAGCAATGAAAATATCATCAATATATCATTGTTTGGAATCACGGGCAAAATTTAATTTTTTCATTTTTTCCTTAAGGGTGTCGCAGTGCTTATATATGAGCCGCCACTGTATATGACTGTGCTGAGAATGTTGAAATTCTAACTTTGTGGCAGATTACAAAGTAATAAACAGAATTGTTGGATAGAAAATATTATCTACTAAGAATATTCTAAACGATACATGGAGAACACATGACATGCGAAAAGAGAACAAGGGACATATATTGATTTGGAGTTAGATATCTAGAGAAAAATGTCAGAACAAGATGGACGTACGTGAATTTGATGTTACATAATGCAGATTGGGAGGAAATTAGATCTGTTGTTGTAAAGGAAGTTTAGATAATCTTCAGGCAATTGAGTATGCGAATAGGAATGAACATAAAATAATGTATTTTCTCAACACAAAACAAGGGAAACCTGAAGTTATTGCATAGGGAATGTTTCAGGGAGTATGTACTGGAAAGTTAATATGAGGAGAGGAATGGTCAAAAAATAAATGTTAAAGTCTCAAATATGAGACGGTCGTCAGAGATGCAAAAGAACTTCGAAGACTAAAGGGGATTGCAGTGTATATGTATATTAATAGCAAGTGCATAAGATATAATACAGAGGACTTTTTGCCAATGGTAATCTGCAAAAAAAAAGATATTATTGGTATCAGAAAGACTTAATGCTTCTGTTATAACCAGCAATATGTTTCTTCCAATCTTGTCCTGTCTATGATATACGGTACTCGTGAAAATACAATACCATTGTATTCTCACGGCTACCATTGTATTGCATTCATATATCATCCTGTATCATTTAAGTGTGATAATGAACAGGAAAGTGAAGTTAAAGAAACATATTGCAAAACTCAAGTCATACTAATCATTGGCAGTAATGTGGCATTGTCATTATAGACATGAATAATGCATATTTAAAGAAAATAGAAAAGAATGCAAAAAGTCAGATTTTGCTGATAATAGTAAAATACATAACCAATAAAACAAACGTTTATCAGGAAGGCAGTAGATCTGAGGCTATCTGGTGGCAGATCAGATAAAGGCTGAAAAAACAAAATGAACGGATTATCACAATGTCTGGGAGAGGATACAAGGAACAATGGTGGTGGGTGTGCTTTGGCGAATTAACTCAGTGAGGCTAGGAGAACAATTATTGTAGAAGTCATTATCATGACGAAAATTAGTAAAATATCCGGCCTGATGGGCAGGGTATATTACTAATTCTTAGGCATCAGCTCTCCACCCGATAGTCTGTGGATTCGAATCCCAACATGAGTACGAATGTTTGTAATTGTCTTACTAACTCTTTGTAGAAAGGGCATCTGCAAGCCTACCACTTCTTCTAGTAGAATGCTTTACTCCCAAAACTATATAAGATACGGAAGTAACCATATGACGTGTATTGACGTCACATATTCATAACTAATTAAGGAAGTTAAATTGACACAGATACTAAGAAATAACTGCTTGAAACAGAGAGAGATAGAGGTTAGAGGATATCTGACGTTTGTGAACGCCGGATCTGGTTCAAAACATCCCAAGTAAGATAGCTAAGGTAGCCACATTTCCTGCGATTTTTGGCAGCGATTATGCACACTTCAGCATAAAGAATGTGTTTCACTTATACTGCTTTTTAGTGAAACATGTTTCACTAAAAAGCAGTATAAGTGAAATTAGTGTACTATGGTCAGGAGAAGCTAGGAAACATCGTTGGCAATGTTATGGTAGAAGAAGTTGCAAGTGACAGATATTGGGAAAACATCAAAATGATTAACGGATGTGGGAGCAAAAGTATCATCATAATACATACCTAGTATCAGAAGCATAAATGCATAAATCAAGTCGCTAAAATGGATGAGTAACATAATAGCATCAGATGCAAAAACGTTTCTGAGGGAATACACTGTGAAACGAGATGCTAGTAGGATAACATTAATGAATGGTAGGGAGATGGGAATGAAGTGAAGAGAAAAGTAGATGAACAGGGTGTGATTTGGATATCACTAAATCTCAATGTAATACTCCTATAAAAATGAAGAAAATTCTAGAGAATTTCCAGTTCTGCATATTAGTGCTGGGAATATGTAATTTGTACCTGAAGTGTTTCTAGGTTTTTCTTCCTCAGTTTCTTGAATTAGACAATCTTTGCTACAGATAAATAGAATTTGACCTCGAGAAAACATGAGTTTTAACCACCACCACATTGAAAAAATCGAATGGCAATTGTGGCAGACAAGTGCAATCGTTCTTGATTATAAATTCGAAGAGATATACATACATATATAAAACACTTCGAATTTATAATCAAGAATGACGGCACAAAGTTTTGCTTCATTGATGGCATGGATGCAGTCTGCCTCCTATCTTTATAAAAGTTTGTTATAACTAAATGCGCTTCATTTGCTTTCTTTGGTAATAAAAGGAGTTTGAGAGGGAGAGGGAGAGAGAGAGAGAGAGAGAGAGAGAGGGAGAGAGATTCCATTGCGAATATCCAGTTATTAGCTGATGATGCAAAACTTGCAATGATGAGTTACTTCCAAAAAAAAAAGCAATGCTGAGTTCCTATTGAATGTTTTAAACAGATTGAACAGCTTGAATAAATTGAAAATAATACAAGATATAATAATGACTATATTGTACTACAGGAATGTGACAGAATCTGGGAAGATTTGAGGTTTGTCAGTGGTTAATTAATAGATTTGAAATACCGCAAATTAGAACCCCACAGCAGATCAGTCAGAATAGGCAACGTTCGCTGATTGGGAGAAAGAAAAACTGCTTTGAATTCCAGTTAGGTTGCAAAGAACCTTTATAATGTATTTTTCAATTGAAAGTGAAATAGCTCATCTCAATTGAAAGTGAAATAGCTCATCTCAATTGAAAGTAAAAGGATTTTTCTCCATAAAACTCAAGTGTTTTACTCAGAAATACAGGCAAACCAACCAGAGGAAAGATACAAATTACAGACAGAATACAACAGCAGCCTCAGTTCCTTCGGTTGCAAATCTAAACAACCCAATAACCAACATTAACCTTAAAGGACGACAGAGAGTTTGAATGATGCAAACGTGCTGTGTGCAGATTTGGGGTCTGAATTTCGTGAATTGAACAGCATTCAGGGATAGTCATAAAAATAGTGAAAGATCTGAAGAAATTTCCTTACATATATTATTATTATTATTGTTCCGGGAAACTCCAAGGAGTCGACAGACTCATCGAGGGAGGACCTAACATCATGTCAAGAACAACTATTCAACATTCACACAGTATCTATCATACCTTGCCTTGAACTCATTCACGTTCGTAGCACCCACAACAGACTCTGGAAGCTTATTCCACTCATTTACCACTCTCCAAGTAAAGAACCTAGCTCTAACACCCTTGTCAACCACGCTCTTGCCCAGCTTCCATGCATGGCCCCTAGTCCTCCCACCACCAGTCATCTATTCAAAAATATCTTCTGGATCAATCTTATAAAAACCCTTCAGTAATTTGAATGTCTCAATCATATCACCCCTCCTTCGCCTATCGTCCAATTTCTGCAACCTACAAATCTTCAACCTATTCTCATAAGGTTCATTCCACAGACCTGCTATCATCTTGGTCACTCGTCTCTGGACCCTCTCCACTCCCTCCCTCCCCATCACAAAGAAACCCTGGTGCCCATAGCTGGGCACAGAAGTCCAGATGGGGGTCTTATCAAGGCTCGATACAGAGGAACAACAACTTGTTCGTCTCTGCATGTTAAAGTATTTTTCAGAAGCCAAGTGATTTGGTGAGCTGTTTTAGTTACTTTCGCAATGTTCCCCCTAAACTTCAACTCCCTATGCACCAACACTCCCAAATCCCTGGCCTCATCAATCTCCTGGAGTATGATTCCACCACTGCGATATACTGCTGCTATTCTTTTCACCCCAAAGTGCATAACCTTACACTTTGCCACATTAAATTGACATCCATTTTTCCCAGCCCATTCCTCCAAACTATCCAAATCATCCTGTAAAATTTTGACATCTTGTGCATTCACAATTGCTCTACCCAACTTTGCATCATCAGCAAACAAGTGAACACTTCCTCTCAGATCCTTTCCAATATCATTGATGAACAAATTGAAAAGCAGTGGTAAAAGAACAGAGCCATGTGGCACTCCACTAGTCACAAGACGTCTTTTAGACTCCACTCCTGAATAAACCACTCTTTGATATCTATCCTTCAACCACCCTCTTATCCATCTCACCAACCCTATATCTATACCCATCTGCTCCAGTTTACTGATTAGGGTTCCATGTGGTATCCTATCAAAGGCCTTGGCAAGGTCCAGTAGCATCACTGTAAACCCATTACCCCTATCCAGTTCAGCCGTCACTGTGTTATAAAACGTGAGCAAGTTACTAAGGCATGATCTACCTTTCACAAAACCATGTTGTCCCCCATACAATATCCCATTTTCATCTATCCAATCCTGTATTCTTTTCTTGACTAATTTCTCTAAGACCTTGACAATGATTCCTAATAGGCTAATCGGTCGGTAATTTACAACAGCAGTCTTGGAACCACCTTTATGCAGTGGAACTATTTTCCCCTCTTTCCACCCGCTCGGGACTAACCCAGACCCGAGACTCAAATTAAACAATATGGTCAAGGGTACTGACAATTCTTTAGCTGCTTCTCGTACTACACGAGCTGGTATACCATCCAATCCCACAGATGTATTGACATTGAGGTTATGCAATAGACTACTCACCTCCACTTCATTAATCACAATTCCCGTATAATCTACTGGTTTATTCGTT
Source organism: Typopeltis vanoorti (assembly GCF_054136105.1). Taxonomy (NCBI): domain Eukaryota; kingdom Metazoa; phylum Arthropoda; class Arachnida; order Uropygi; family Thelyphonidae; genus Typopeltis; species Typopeltis vanoorti. The sequence goes on from NC_143557.1 coordinate 64,822,158, forward strand.
TCTGCAATGTCACCACCTGGATGATATATTCTTGCAAAGTGCTCACTCAGTAACTCAGCTATCTCAACTGATTCAGTTACCTCCCTACCATCGACATTCTTTAAAATCAATCTGCCATGTACATTTTTCCTTTTACTTGCTACATATCTAAAAAACTGTTTAGGATTCTCTTTAGCCTGCATGGCCAATGTCCTTTCGTAATCCTTTTTTGCTTTTCTTACCACACTCGTCACCCTTCTGTCCTGCGCTTTATACCGTTCATGTGCCTGCTGGTCACCCTTCTCCTTAAATTCCCTCCATAGTTGTTTCTTTTTTTGCAACTCAAGCTTATTGGTGTTATTCATCCATTTAACCCCTACTTGATTTATTATTCGGACTCTAGGTATACAGTCAGCCATTGCTTCATGCAAGCACTTCTTAACTACCTCCCATGCACTATCAACTTCTAGTCCTTGCAGTTGTACATGCCATGGCACTGAACCAATCAAACTCCTAAGCTTGTCATGCTTTCCAGCCCGATAATTCCTCATGTACCCTGTCTTAATTGAAAATTCTACACCTTTAGCCACCTCCCAAGTTAAGACCCTATGATCACTCTCACCGATTGGTGGCAATGTGGTCATATTTGTTACAGCCAAATCCTCAGATGTAATTACTAGGTCAAGCACTCTCTGACCCCTAGTATTTCCCATTACATGCTGTCGCAGATAGTTATCCCTTAATAACCGCATAAAATCCAGTTCCTTCCTCCCGTGTGTCCTCTCCTCACTGCAATCAATGCGACCATAGTTGAAATCTCCCATAATAATCACCCTCCTTCCACCCATTTCTTCTATTTGCTTGTGCATACTGTCACCACCATCTTTTCCATCACCTGGTCTATAGCAGCACCCAATTGTATATTTAGTTCTGCTGGCCGCAATCTCACACCAAATGGCCTCAAATGTGCTCTTTTCTCTATCCTACAATTCAACTTCTATTCTCCTTGGCTGGAGCTCATCAACTATCATGAACAATACTCCTCCCCCCATTTTATTCAATCCCACTAGTTATATCATCTACAGTCAGCCATGTTTCACTAATACCTATAACCTGTGGTCTGGAAATGCCAACCATGGCTAAAAACTCTTCCTTCTTGTTCCTAATACTCCTAGCATTAGTGTACATGAATTTAAGACCCCCATTAGCCCCAACCCTACCTTGATGCCTTATATTAACTATCCCACTCAGATTTGTTGTCCTTGTTTGCTCTGGTATATTATATTCGTTCTTACATTCAACTGCCTCCATAAGGACTGTATCTCTACTCCCCCCCCGCCCTAACAATCTAGTTTCCCTGAATTTGCACATCCACTACATTCAGCAACACTTTCTCAAGTCTTCTTACACCATAACCATTCAAATGCAAGCCATCCATCTTATATAGATCCTTTCGCCCATCAAACTCACTCCACACATCCACAAATTCCACACCACTCGTCATACATAACCCACGCATAAAGTCATTCGCAATTATAGTCCTCCTTTTAAACATTTCACTGTCATACCGTGGCAAAAGACTAATCATTCTAACTCTCTCACTCTTTTCTTTTGCTACCTCAAACAATTCATTCAGGTCTTCTATCATTTCCATTTTATCTCCTTTCAAATCATTCGTACCTGCCACAACAATCATTTCTTTCACCCTTTCCTTTTGCTCTCTAATAGACGCAGTTACGTCCTTTATGGTCGCACCAGGTTGGTACGATTTTGTCAATTCCTCTACTAACACACCTCGTACTAACGAGTCTCCATACAGCACTCTATCCTTCATTTTGTATATTTTAACATTCATACGTCTATTTTTCCTGTCATACCTTTTATTATTGGTTGGTTCATTCAGTCTACTTTTGTTCATGCACTCTAGCTGCTGTTTTGCTCTTTCTATCGCACTATTCAACAACGCGATCTCACTCAATGCATCTATCTCATCTTTTTTGTTCTCTGAGAAACTATTTATACTATCATTCACACTTTCTACATTCACACTCTCACAATTTTCATGTACAACCTTGCCGTTTCTTGTCATATCCCTATTTTCTTCATTCTGAAGATTGACAAAAATATCACACTCACGAATCGAAATACACTTCAATTCCTCATTCTCTCTACATTTTCTACACACATTCAATCCTTTATTATCATCTAACCACACTCCGCAAAGCGTACATTTCACAGCTAGTACACTGACTCATTTCTTTTATGCTACCGTTCTTTGATAACGATGGCGAACCTTCATTACTGGCCGCCATTTTCTTTCGCACAGGTGCCATAATTATTTGCAACGTGTTTTGTCAAATTATACGTTATAACACACCAAAAATAGACACATTAAAATAAGCAAGGCAAACAAAACTACACAATATTAAGTAATTTGTATCGATAACTGAAAATGATACTTATCTTATCTGGAGCTTGCACGAACACTACACATTACGAATTCATCTAGCGGCGACTTCCCGACATAGATTATGTTATAAAACACTTTAGTACACTAACCACGCTAATAAAGCTCCAATAATATACCAAAATTACACACTTAAGTCCATTAAATTGAATCCAAAACACCAATAAATCAACAAAAAACACAAATCTCTCAGGAGCTCTCCGATAGCACGTCCGTTCACCAGCTAGCCTCGACACCGATTCAAATAGTCTAACACTCATATAAACTCAGGTCTTACCGAGCAAAGGGCTTCGTCTATACCGGCTGAGCCACAGGGGCTCATCTAACCCTTGCCAGATTCATGCTCATAACTGGTGGGTGGACAACCAAGTGGCTACCACTCGACCAAACATGTCAGAATAACACCCAATGTCTCTCTATTCTTGATCTCATTCAGAGATAATGTAGCATATGAGAACTTTAATACATTTCCTTTCCTCGAATCTTCAAGTTTAATATTTATTGGGTAATGAAGACAGAAGAGCCTCGTAGCTCAATGAAAGTGGCATTTGCACTCCTCATCGCTGGGTCGTCCGAAGAAAGGGATTTCTAAGTTCGATTCTAGTCGCCTACTAGAGGAAGAGTGTTTCTAAGCTTTTCTTCGACCCTTTCTCGAGTTAGTCGATCTCTGGTGGGCAAGCGTGTTTTTTCTCCCGTAACTCGATTTTAGTCTCGTAAACTTAAGAAAATCTACCTTAAAACCTATACTATTTCAGATACAAAAATATTCTGTTAGGGACCACGAGATGGCGGTATTTCTTAGCCTTCGTGTCCCTGAATGCAGATTAAAATTAGTGATAGTCTTGGGCCATCTATCTCTGATTGGTTACTAGAGTGGCCTGAACCGCCCACCCAGTCTCCAAAAGTTAGATAGAGCTAAAACGGTCTGTTTACTCCCTATTAGAGAATAAAACGAGTTAACTGACTTTTTTATTTGATAATAAGGACTGATTTTATACATGTTTAAAGCTTTCAGCCTCAAACCTAACAAGTAGTGTTAAAATCCACTAGGAGGATGAGAACTGCGAACGTTTTTGAGTGGTAGATGACTAACACAATATATTTAATGTCTGAAAATAATGTGGGTTCTACGGTCGATTTTCTTGAGTTTACAGGACGAAAAACCCGAGTTTCCGGGAGGAAAAACCTGCTTGCCCTTGCCAGAGATCGACTAACTCGGGAACCGGTCGAAAAAAGGCTTAGAAAAATTTCCTCTTGTTGCCGACTAGACTTGAAACCAAGTCTTCATTCGTGCGGCAAGCGCTGTGGTTGGCAAACGCCACATCCACTGAGCTACACAGGCTCTTATAAGGTATATTCATCACAGGAATATACTGTGCATACACAGTATATACTCCTGGAAGCTGTCGGGTCAATTGTTGCACAAAGCTTTTATAGTTTCTATTCAGCTTTGAAATTATGTTGGTTTTAATTTTGGCTCTTTATTTTAGTAAACAACTTAATCTAATGTCTGAAACAATCGACTTCTGTGATCGTTTTTTTAGTCGTGGTATTTAAAATAGTTTCTGGAAGAAAAAAACCTACAGGCGTGTGCCAAAAGCAAACTAACTGAACCAGCTGAAAAAAAAAAGATGATTACAATCATGCCATTTACAGGTTTTCTTCTGGCAGTCTAACATTATGGAACCTAAAACCAATCACGGCAGAGCAAGAAGAAAGAAACACAAGGATCATCTCTGAAAGCTAATTTAAAATATGATAAGCAAGATCGTGAAGATTAGATTTTAACTTGGACAGTAGTGAACTGGTTGTCAGAGGCAGTTGTGAATTCTTTTATAGCGTTCATGAAATAAGTTAAGTGCTTTCCTCGTTTCCGTTCCGATACCAGAGAAAATAATATAACGATAGCATGGTATTGAATTAAGCTGTTCTTTTTTATTCTATTTCATATTTATGTCTCCATGCACTTTACCTCTACGTATTTATTACATAAATCCCATTCTGGCACGGTTGCTTGTTATTTTACTTATTAGCTATCAGCTAACGACTTGTATTCATTTATAGGGAGTTGGCGAAGTCTTTTAACCCTATTTAACTTATTGGAGACTAAGTAGGCAGTTCAGGCTCCACTGGTAGCCAATCAGAAATAGCTGGCTCATGATTATCACTAATTATAACCGCAACCAACGATGAGACCGACAAAGAAGTGCTGCTATATCTTGGTACATATTCCTAATGTAACATGTTATTGTCTGAAGTAATGTGGATGGGGGTATTCGGTCGATTTTATTGAGTTTACAGGAGAAAACACCCGTTGTACGAGCCAGAAATCCACTAACTGGGGAACGAGTCAAAGAAAGACATAGAAGTTTCTCCAGGCGACTAGACTTGAACCTAACGCTATTTTCGGAAGACCTAGGGCACATATTGAAATTGATGCAAATGCCACTTCTTTTGGGTGACAAACGCCACTTCCTTCCAATATCCTCGCCCCGTTTTTATTTATATTTGGGTGTGGAAAGGCAGAATGGAAGAGATCATTCCCATGGCCTAACGTCTGAACTGTTTAAAAAGTTCAAGTTTGATCTCGTAGAACGATACTGGTGTGATGGGTGAAGCATAAATGCTTTTCATATTCATTTTTTCTGAGAAGGAAAGTTCTTTGAGTGGAGAATTATTGAGCTTTAAGCTCGCTCTGAAAGGGCAGTGAGATTAGCTGCGTTCAGCTGAATATAGAATTGACTTGGGTCTTTTGTATTTGCAGAATTCTGCTTCATTATAGTCTGAAGCTTGCTTGCTTGATCAGCGGGTTCGGATGATTATTTTGGATGATTATTGATGAAGAACTTTTCTGCTAGGTCATGAAGGAGGGATGTGATGTAGGTAATGTTGAACATCCCTCCTTCATGACCTAGCAGAAAAGGTCATGAAGGAGGGATGTTCAACATTCCCTACATCACATGATAAGTTTAATAGTCAAACTACATCTAGTTTGACTATCAACTTACCACATGATAAGTTGATAGTCAAACTAGAGTTGTTAGTCAATCCCATCCACTCTAAGGAATGTAGGGAATGTTGAAATCTCTGTGAATCTGGGAGTTTCTGATAAACCATGGGCCATCCAAACTCATTCTCAAATATTTGTTCTATATCCTTTGTAGCTTTTGAATATTTGTATTCGAGATAGGGCTCCATACAGAGATGCGTAAGTAATGACTGGGTATATTACCATCCTGTATATGAGTAGTTTGTTCTGAGTGTCCAGTTTACTTTTTCTGTTGATCATGGGGTGGAGCTGCGCAATTACTTTGGATGTCTTTGAGCTTATGTGTTTTATATGACTGGTGAATTGTGGTTTTTATCGAGCATTACGCCGAGATATTTGACTGCATTTTGCCATGGGATCTTAACTCCTAGTAGATGTATATATCTTCCTTGATCTGAGGCTTCTTTCTAGTGAAGAGTATGGATGAACTCTTCTGTGGGTTTGCTTTGATCCTCCAATCCATCAACCATTTCTCTAGTGTGTGAATACCGTTTTGTAGTCTTTTGATGGCTAGTGTGGGTCTGAGAGATCTTGCTAATAATGTAGTATCACCTGCATATAATGCAGTGATTGTTGAGCTTGGGTTTTGAGGGATATCAGCTATATAGATAGTGAATAACAGGGGAGCCAGGAGTGAGCCCTGCGGCACACCTGCCAGGACCTTGCATCTGGGTGACACAGTTTCATTTATTTTGACTTGCATGAATCTGTCTTCAAGATATGAGCGAATTAACTAGAATAGTAGGTACATCTGGGTGACACAGTTTCATTTATTTTGACTTGCATGAATCTGTCTTCAAGATATGAGCGAATTAACTAGAATAGTAGGTATATTGCATGTGATGAGCTTGTAGAGAAGACTCTGATGCCACACCTTATCAAAAGCCTTCGCAGCATCTACAAAGATCGCAGCTCTGTGGAGGTTCCAGTTTAAGCCTTCGGAGATGAATTCGATCAGCCTGTGGATCTGTTGAACGGTGGTGTGGTTTTTCCTGAATCCAAACTGCTCATTTGGAATTATACCTAATTTATCCGTTTCAGATTTAAGCCTTGTAAGGATGACTTTTTCTGTGATCTTATCAAGGCTGGACAGAAGACTGATAGTTTTGTAGCTTTCGGGGAGCTGCGTTCTTTCCAATCTTTTTGATTTGCGTGATATCCGCTATCTTCCATGTTAAGGGAAAATACTTGAGTCAGAGGATGGTATTATGTTGACTAGATGTACAATGGCATTTCTGGGGAATAGTTTGATTATTTTGTTTGTGATTCCATTTAGACGTGGGGGCATTATTGTTGTTCAGGTGGGTTTGATATTTATAACTTCTGCTGAAGAAGTGGGTGTGACAGGTTCTGGGTCATCCTTTTGTTGTGTTATGTCCTGCTTGACTCTTATAGATGAGATTGATGTTTTTAGAATTCAAAAGGTGTAATGGACTTCCTTTGAGTGACTTGGTACTAAGAACCAAATACCAATTCCAGAGAGCTACACTGGCAACTATTGAAATTGCTCTATGAGTAAGTGGAATTTTTCATTTGTTATTTTAAGTTATTTCACTGGAACTATATTGAGAAAGCTACATTATTCAATTTGCTCTTTAGTTTACTGTAAAACGTTTGTGTAAAAATTGAAAGGGCAAGTATGATCTTATACCATATCATAGTTTTAGTTGTTTTTTTGACTTATGGATGATTTAATATTGTTTTGCCTTATTCTGCCACTACAATAGTCACAGTGAATGCAAAATCGAAGTGAGTCCATAAATTTTTATTACAATCAGAGCCGGCGCAAGGGTCCTTGTCGCCCACATGCAATGTTTATCTAAGCGTCCCTGTAACGATCCAGAAGTGTGTGGTTATTTTATGATAATAAAAATTTAAATTATTTGAAATTTCTTAAATAAATTTTGATAGAACAGCCACACGTTGGTTCGCTAAATGTAAGGAACCGGGGGGGGGGGTGTTGACTAGGCAGGATAATCATTAAAAACCCGAATATTCAAAAAATTCACAAAAGTTAAAGCAAATTTTGATAAAGCCACTCCACTTTAATCGTTGAATATAATGATACAGGGATTATAGCCTTCTCACCGACCCGAATCGCTAACAAAATTAAAATGAATTTTAATTAAATTTAAAATTTATTTCAACTAAAGTTTAAAAACTTCTTGAATTTTACTAAATTCTTAGTAACTTGTAAAAATTTTTTTAATAATTTTTATAAGTGGAACTATCTTTTAGGAAAACAAAAGAAACTCAAGATAGATGAGAAAATAAGAAAAGAATTCAGAAATAATAATTAGAACATTTTATTAATATTAATATAAGTATTCAAAAAATAAAATCTTTACAGAATAACAGAAAATAAATTAAATTACATAAATATACTTGAAATTTTTTAATTAAAATTTTCGGGTTCTTGATTTCATATTCACCAAATTAGAAATAATGATCTTGACGTCTAATTCCGCACATACATCATTTTCAATATCTATTAAGGCCAAATTAAGGAGCCTGTTTTGTGACATACTTGTTCTTAAGTAGGTTTTATTCAATTTCAACTTGGAAAAGGAATTCGCTGCTCACTACACTAACAGGTAACGTTAATAGTATTCTTAAAGCAATTGAAAAGTTAGGGAAAGATAAATTATTGGACATAATAAAATTAAGAATATCGAAAGGGTTTCGAATATTTAAATTATCATTTCGAAAAATATCCCGGAAAGCACATAACCCCTCATATAGTTCTTTTGCGTTTTACGTCTTTATTGTCGCCGTCCATCAAGAGAATCTCTAAATCGTCACAATTTTTTCGTTAATCTTTTTTTCGTAAATTAATTTGTAGTAATCTATACAATAAATTGAAATTATCATAATATGTTTTTAGTTGTTCAAAACGTTCTATTAACGAACACATTGCAACGTCCAGAAGTGTATAAAACTCATTCACCGTAAATTTATCTTCTAGCGATTGTGGCGTTTCGTCATGAAGCTCGTAGTCAAATTGTCATGTCTTCTTTCGTCGTCGAACTTCCGTACCAGTTTTAAATTCTTGTTCTCCATCCACCTCTTCACTGAGTTCTTTTGCCGTTTTTAGAACTTCTATAAAATTTGTATCTGATCGATACTCTTGTAAGAATATTTTTAAGTTTTCGATAGTTTCTAAAGCAAGTGTAATGTTCATATTTTTGTCTTGAAGCATTTTACTCACAGGCTTTATTCTGTTAAGTAAATCATGCCAAATTATAAGAGAACAAACAAATTTGTAGTCCTTCATTTTAGCACATAATCTTTGTGCTTCATGCTGAGTTTCTTTATTAAAATTTTCATTATTTAAAATTTCGAAAAGTGCATCGTAAATTTCTCCTAACTGATATCGTAGAGGACGGATTCCATTAATTTTACTTTCCCATCCCGTTTCTGATGGCTGTTTCAATTTTAAATTTTTTACGAACTTTAAAAGGATTGCCCAACGTTTGTAAGAGAGTGAAAAGAAATTTTACATTTCTTGAATAATTGCAAAGAAACTAATTGTATCTGTATTCACTTTGGCTGCATAGTTAATGATTAAATTTAGAGTATAAACAGCACATGGCACGTAAAAAGTTCGAGGATTTTTGTTCAAAAGAACATTTTGGAGCCCATATTTTTTCCCTTTCATATTTGCCCTATTGTCATACCCTTGACCACGCATGTCTTCAATGGGAATATTCCATTTTTCCAGTTGTTCCACTATTGTTGAACATAAACCACGTCCTGTGGAATCTGATATATCTGCAAAACCTAAACGTTTCCATGATCTTGACAATTCCATTGTCACAGGAAACTTCTTTCTTTCTTTCTTTCTTCTTCTAGTACTTCTCCCACTTAAGTGGGGTCACTGTTTGTTATGAGTGTCCTCCACACCTTCCTGTCTTGGGCTGGCACCACATCCGAGTTCTTCATCTTCAAGTCCTCTTCTACCAGCTCCCTTCATCTCTTCTTTGGCAGCCCACGCTTCCGCCTTCCTTGCACATCCATCTGCATGACCCTTCTTCCCACATATTCGTCCTCCCTCCTCATCACATGACCAAACCATCTCAACCTTGGCTCCTGTATTTTCGCTCCTAAGTTCGTAACATTCGCTGTTCCCCTGACACAGTCATTTCTCAGATGATCCTTTCTGGTCACACCGCACATCCACCTAAGCATTCTCATCTCTGCTACTTCCATCCTGCTGATGTTATTTTTCCTCAGGGCCACAGTTTCTATAGCATATGTCATAGCTGGCCTCACTACTGTCCTATAAATTTTGCCTTTCAGATTGATCGGCACCCTCTTATCGCATAACACTCCAGCCATCTCCCTCCAGTTCCTCCAACCCGCTTTTATCCTGCATCCCACTTCCTTCTCAGCTCCTCCATCTTCTTCCACTGTTGAACCTAGGTATCTAAAGTCTCTCACCTTCCTGATGACATTTCCTTCCAGCTCCAGATCTGTCTCCTGGCCACCGCCCCCTGCGCAACACATATACTCTGTCTTACTTCTGCTCACAAAGAGGTTACCTATGGCACCCTCTTTCATCTCAGATCTTCATCTGGAATTTTGGCTTCGACTTTATCAATTGGGAATGTAGCGGGACTCGTACAGTTCCGGAAAAATGTTATTCTAGCACGGCGAAAAGAAAATCTTCCGAGCAAAGGTACTTCGGGAAATTTGCCTCGCCTTTCCTCCTCTACTTGGGCTCGTCGAAAATGTCTGGACGACTGCCGTCTCAAGTAGCTTGAATTGCCGCCTCTAAGAAACTGAAAATGCCACCTTCAAGAAAAATGAAACTGTTGTCAACTGTCAATCAGGATCTCTCTGGACTGGAAACGTTTCTCTTCTACGGCGTTTGGGACTTCTTTCGGCAATTTGAAAGCCCTGTCTGTGGCCGAGAAGTCGTTTCTCACTAGCGACGTCTCGAACTGAGAAGCTCCTTTCTGGGAGCGGAAAACTCCTCTCTCAACCAACGTCTGGATCTGGGAATGCTCTCTGACGATGTCTGGAACCGAGCAGCTCTGTCTCTCTTCGGCAACATCTGGGACCGGGCAGATTTAGCAATGTCTGGAACCGAGCTGCCTCCTCTTTGACAGCGTCTGGAACTGGGGAGCCTCTCCTGTCTCTCTGTGGACGTCTCTGGAACCAAGCCCCCTCTACTTCTGCATCAATCTCTGGATCCGTGCAGTCCCTTCTGTTTGCTTCAGTCCCTTTTTATTATACCTCCTCTGAGACCTTGCATGAAGTTTGGCAACCCCCAAAGAATCAGTATGATTCTTAAAACTTAAGTTTCACGTTCGGCACGCCTTTCGTTCTCCTAGGCTTTGTTTTAATTGTAAGTTGCCGGCCATTGGAAAGTTGTTTGAACCATTCTGACTGATTTAGCAGATGTTTACACTTAGAGCCTGCAAGCCTTTCTCATACAAACAAATTTTAATAATAATCTTTCTAATGCTGCCATGTAGATCTATTACATTCAGCTTCGGCGATATAAACATCGCCTTTGTTTTTAACACTCTAACGCATTCTTATTAAAGCATTCTTATTATACAGTTAACTTCCAGAGTGTTATTTACAGTAACATCTAAAACAAACTATACAGAGACAGACAAAGTTTATTTTTACAATATTCACATGGGACTTAACCTAAGTAAACAAACAAATGTAATGTACTTTTGAATATTTAAACTACAATCGAGTTTTTACAGTACCATATGACTGGTTACGTAGAAACAAATGTTTTGTACAAAAATTCGTTTCTGCGCATAAAAACCGTTCACCGATTCACTTTAGATTCTCGAAGCAAGCATTTAGCCTGCTCTCGCTGCAAAAATTGTAAACAGCCGTCAATATACAATTTTTTAAAAAAATTTTATTCGGTGTATCCGGCGTTATTTATTTTAATATTGATCATTCTAAGATTTTTTTGTTTTTATGATAAAAATTTTGTTTCTTAAAAATGAACTTATGACCCGTGCCCCGGCGCCCCCTTCTTAGCGGCGCCCGCATGCACCGCTTCCGCCGGCCTTGATTAGAATTTATAAATATAAATACCAATTTCATTAAATTGCAACCAACCAGCATGGAATTATTATACACTAGTTTCCACAAATCAAGGAATAAACAGAAAAATTGCAATAACTCAGGTAAAATGAAAACATCTAAAAGTCAGGTACATTATAAAGTGATCCAGAGTGATTATTTTACACAAATAAGTGCTGATGAATTTCCATTTTGTGTCTGGAGGAGAGCAAGACATTTCATGATAGCAATATTCTTGGATATAGTTTCAAGATGTCATGTAACTGATGAATTCAGGTGGCAAATCATCATGAGACTAGATATCATCAGGGCAGAGACAGCCAGATGGTTGTATGTCAATCATCCCATAGTTCTCTCTCTCACACGGAACCAATTTCAACAGTCACAAACAACATCCCAGAGATGCAGTGAAGGAAGGCCACAACCAGTTGCTGAAACAGAAGTGCTACCATTAATTTGACCTCACATCAACTACAAGAACATTGGTATGTGCTTCTACTGTAAGAGAAGGCTTGCTGAAGGTAGTCTGCCCTCCCTTATTGCCAGACCAAAGGAGAGAGCATTTTAAATAGGCCAGCCTCATGTAAAAATAAAATAAGAAATTATCAAAAAAAATCTTAAGCTTGCCCTTCCCACAGTAGCAATGAGCTACAAGTTAAAACATTCTATGGATGGGAGACTAAAAATGATGTGTGGGCAAAGTGACGGCAAACAAAATTCTGTATAATGGAACCAGAACAGATTCTAAAATGCATTTCCATAGGAGAGAAAAAAGGAAATCATGCTTAGCAACTACATTATGGTTTTATCATCAATTATAAAGGATAGTCCAAAACTCTGAAAAATTTTGTTTTTCAGAATTTTGGACCCTTTGTCATAGCAATATTCTTTAATGTAATGAACTATTTTCAGGTCTCAATCACAAGACTCAGCCTGTCATCATTGCTGTTTATTTTAAAAAAAAAAGTGAAATGAGAACTGGAAGAGGCTTAATCCCTCATATACTTCCCATTAACCGACACTTACCACATTTCATTATGTGACAATTTTTTTGACTAGCACTTTTTGGGGGAATTTTTCTGACTAGTAGCATTATTGTCTTTTGTGCATAGTAATTTATAGTCATACATGTAAACAAAAAATGAATCACCATTGTTTAGTCAATAACAATTTTTCTTTGAGTTGAAAATATCTGGGTTCAAATCTCATCTAGAAACCTTCAAAAATCTGGAAACAAGTAGCCAGATTCATGAACAGGTAGCAGGGTTTCTCTTCCTGCTTTTTCTGAATCTAGTAGCATTATCTTTTGTGCAAAGTAATGTATAGTCATACATATGAGTGAATAATGCATCTTCGTTGTTTAGTGAATAACAATGCTCCTTTGAGTTGAAAATACCTGAAAATCTGTATTGAGTTGAAAATCTCATTTAGGAATCTTCAAACTCACTTTTCAAATGGAAGCAAGTAAGCTAGATTCATGCATATGTAGCAGGATTTCTCTTCCAGAAACTCACTCTGGTTTTACATGCTGCAAAACAGCATGTAGGTACTGTACAGTATTATTTAACCACTACATGATACACACTAGCAAAGTGCTTATTACACTATGTCCTTTACAAGGATGACTTTGCTATCTATCACAATCAATACAACCATAATATAATTATTTTTATTCTCACTTGCCACATCACAAAAGAATAACTCCTCCTGAATTTTCTTATCCTGATTGTTCAATCTCCTGTTGGTGCACACTTTTTTTTTTTTTTTTTTTTTTACTGAGCTAGTCACATTCTATCCTGAATTTTTATGCATCTCTACCATAGCACACTACTTGCTAAATATCACTACTTGATACATATCACTGTCCATTCATCCATTTCACTCTCACTCTGGTTAAGACTTTCCCATTGCTTATGTCAGAATGTGTCCTTAATTCCAGTGCTCTATCAAATCGCTTTCCCCAGGGTATTCATGTTAGTTGATTACCAAGCTTCCTACAATCACCTATCTTATAGCTCACCTCTTGACAGTAACTTATTTGACCATCTCCAAAGCGAATAACTTATGATTAATCTTATTAACTGGCAGCAGCATTGATACCTCATTTGCAACCACATCTAATGCAAATATCACATCCAATGCTCTAACCCTACTGCAGCTTCTATCACATGCTACCTCAGTCAATTATTTTCCCAGAAACGCTACAAATTTGTGCTTTTGTACACTATCTTCTCCTTCCAAATCCACAATCCTAAAATTAAAATTCATCATTAGGATCATCCTTTTACAGGCCCAACCAATGTCTAAAACATCACGCTCAGTATCCTTTATGTTCCCAACCTATAACATTCTATTAGATATCATTTATTTAATTCTCATACCAGATACTTTTAAAGGCATCAAATGCACTATTTTCCATCTTCCTCAACAGGGATAATTCCTATGCAGTCATTAACAGTACTTTTTTTCCTATTATCTTTCTGTAAAATTCTATATCCCTCTTATTCCGAAATGTATATATCATGATCTATATGTTATCCTCAGACACTATGCCACCATCTCATTATTTCTGATATTCCTTTCATTATTTAATTACAAAGACAACAATCCCACTCAGACCATACAACAGACATCTCTCTATTCAATCAGTTCTATACTATGCTTCTCTCCCTACTCTGACCACTTTCTTTCTGTTTCTTACTCTGACTCCCTCACTCTTATCCCTCCCTCTCTCTCTCTCTCCACAACAATCACTTGAAATATGTAAGAATGAACACTTTTTGCATCCCACAACTCAGCGCTATCATTCCATTCATTACCTCTGCTTCTCAAATTACTGTCTTACCTAGGTAACACATTAACTACTTCCCCAACATGTTATTATCCTTCATGTATGATAACAACTTAGCCTTGTTAGTTTTTGAAAAGAGAACTGGAAATCCATTTGAACATTCCCTTTTTCACCTTCAAGTCACAAAGAATGGGTAATAGTTCAGAAACACAAGTTACAAGCATAATTGTTTCTCAAACTGGAGAAGGATCAAAATACCATCAGGGCTATAATACGCTTGTAAACTAAGTTATCCAAAGCCTTTTCTGTTATATTTCTAACAAAAGATCAAAGGTGGAATACCATGTACTTGGTATAGTAGGAAGTAGTAGGAAGTGCCAATCATCTAGGCAAGAATAATAGAGAAGGGATGCCAACAGGTTAGTTTTGCTTTTGAATGATGCTAGAACATCATCTGGATGAGAGAGGTGAAAGTAGGGAAAAACAGAAGTCACACCCAATGGCTTTGGAGAAGAACTAGAAGGCATGACTGCAACAATTTGAACAGCAAGTGAGTTTCAAGTATTTTGCCCTTTCAAAGTGATTTTTTAAGCTGTTGCAATTATCTGTGTCATCTAGGTATGAAGCAAGAATTTTTATATTACAAAGTCAGTTATGATCTGAATTTTTCCCTTTGACTGCTTTCTTCAGCACACTTTGGAATAAATATTTGGAAAGAAATGACATGAATGCCATCTCCCTTCAAATTCAAGATTCTAACCTTCATTCCAGAAAGATTGCTGAAAGGTTTTGATTAGAATAGGTATTTAAATCAGAAGATGGAAAAGGGGTATAACATACTCTGTATGTTATACCAAATGGAAACACTACAGCACTGCCCTCTAATTTCTACATAGTCAGAAAAGTGGAATGAATATACCTGAGGAAGAAAGGACTTTAATTAGCAAGAATTATCTGTGATTCTAATAAAGAAATAAACAATTTGCACTAATAGCAAATAGCATCTCTTTCAGCTTGGTAACAGTAAATGGAAAGAAGTCCATTTGGAGTTGTGAACGATGGTATTTCTTACAAAAATAAACTCATTGATGATAGTTTGATAAAAAAAAATTTGAAATTCAGAGACCAGAAAAGAAATGCAACAAAATGGGAAAGTCAGAACAAATATGCAGGAAAAACATCAGAAAGAACCAAGCAAAGTAATCTGGAAAATAACTGTTGTAACTGAAAGTAGGGATTCCATGAGAAATACAAGGCTGAGTCTGTATGTCTAGAAATGCTGATCACGCTTGTTTGCATTTAATGCAAGGATACCGAAGTGGAGGCAAGATGTGTTTTTTTTTTTTTTTTAATATGAATTTAGTTTGCTTTGTGGTATCTACAGTGTTATAATAATTATTTACAATAATCTATTACAAAGGACAATGAATTAAACAGAATAATTAACAATGGAGTCCTTGCATGAGAATTTTATTTCCATAAACTATAAATTAAAGATACCAAGTAATTATACACAGTTAGCCCTCGGTTTACGACGGTTCAATTTATGCCGATTCACAACACCGCCGGATGCCTGCGTATGCTTTCTTACTGTAGTGTGGTCTGACTGAGAAAAGACGCTAACAGGCACTCTAGTGTTCGAGTGTTTACCGAACTACTACGACGTATATGTATCAAACCTAGTTTTACTGTCGAATCTACCTAATTGTTCTATTTAATTTTTTTTTACATACATACGTATTTAAATTGATAAAGTGCATAATTACATACTATGTCTAATAAAAGATGTGCAGAAAAGTTAGCAGAACTTGGTGTTAAGAAGGAACGGAAATCAATCACACTTGAAAAAAAGAAGATGGACGTGATTCGAAGAATGGAAGATGGGCAGACGTGCTAATGTCTGTAGAAGTATGAACTTACCTCCATCGACTGTTACTACAATTATGAAAAATGCAGTTAGAATAAAACAGTCTGCGCAATAATCTACGGCAGTACTAAATGCAAAACATGTAAGTTATAGCAAGGGTAAACTTCATGAAAAAATAGAAAAATTATTATCATTATGGGTGGATGACTTGAATCAGAAAACATTCCTCTGATGCAGGCTGTTATAAATGAGAAAGCAAAAATAATTTTTGAGGATCTTAAAAAGACAGTGGAGGTGATGAAACATTTTTAGGAAGCAAAGGTTGGTTTATGAGATTTAGGTCTCGAAGTAAGTGCCATAGTGTCAAATTATGTGGTGAGGCGGCAAGTGCAGATGTTAAAGCAGCGGCTGCTTTTACTAAAGAATTTCAAGACTCTGTAGAACAAGGAAGTTATCCTCTTATCCTCCTGATCTCATTTTTAATGTTGATGAAACTGGGCTCTACTGGAAAAAAACTGCCATCACGCGCCTTCATTTCCTGAACGTTCTGCTTCAGATTTCAAAGCTGCAAAAGATAGACTTAAGCTTTTGTTGGGTACAAATGTCTCTGGAACTTTGAAGCTTAAACGAATGTTGGTGTACCATTCACAGACACCATGCGCCTTCAAGGGTCTAAAAGCCATGCTGCTAGTCTATTGGAAATGGAACAAGAAAGCATGGGTTACACAAGACGTTTTTATACATTGGTACACACTTTTTTTTGTCCTACCGTGCTTCGCTTCTGTAAAGAAAATGATTTGCCAGCCAAGGCATTGCTTCTCTTGGATAATGCCCCTGAACACCCTCAAAAGCAGTGCTTTTTTTCTGGCGTAACGCACCGGAACAGCGTTCCGGCACCTATTTTTTTTTACCGTTTTTTCAATTGAAAAAACGGTAAAAAAAATATTGACCCTCCTATTAACAGACAAATTGAAAGAGTCAATTGAAAAAAGGTTGCTTGATAGCGAAGATGTTGAGCTAGCACTTCGGGCTCGCGTGCTTGACCAAAAACATTGGCCTGAAATTATTAATGCTCAGCTAACATTCGGAGAGACGGAATTAGAAATTTGTCAATCAGACTCCAACTAAATGAAAGAGAAATGATTCGTGGATTCTATGAATACATTCTCGATAAGACATACCCGGAAAAACTGTCGCGTTTGGTATATGCTCTGAATACCATTCCCATTTCATCAAGTGAATGTGAATGCGGATTTCGCAGATGAATTTAATTATCATCCCAATATGAGCTTCGTTGAAGACTAAAACAGTTTCGGCACTTTTATTCATCAAACTCGTTCGACCACCTTTAGGACTTTTCGATCCTTCAAAGTATGTTGATCTGTGGTTACTTAGAGGACAATATTCGGCCTTAGATATTAAGAGCAAAGAAAGGAGTCGAGACGATTTGTTTGACGAGAATTCGACAAAACTTTGGAAACTCTGAACTTCTCTTAAATTATATAATGTTTTTACAAATAAAAAAAAAAATCAGCTAACGCCTTTTTTTATTCCCGTATATACGGGAGTAGGCGAGGCCATTTAGCCCTATCTAACTTTTGGAGACTGAGTGGGCAGTTCAATCTCCACTAGTACCCAATCAGAGACAGATGGCCCAAGGCTATCACTAATTAAGCGGTACGCAGTGAAGAGAGACGGCTCAAATGTGCCGCCATCTCGTGGTCTCTAACCCTAACACAATATATTTAATGTCTGAAATAATGTGGGTTCTACGGTCGATTTTCTTGAGTTTACAGGACGAAAAACCCGAGTTTCCGGGAGGAAAAACCTGCTTGCCCGTGCCAGAGATCGACTAACTCGGGAACCGGTCGAAAAAAGGCTTAGAAAAATTTCCTCTAGTCGCCGACTAGACTCGAAACCAAGACTTCCTTCGTGCGGCCTAGCGCGGTGGTGTGCAAACGCCACATCCACTGAGCTACACTTTTACAAATTTACTTTTATATATGGTCTTTGGTTATATATTTTAATTTGTTTAATTTTGCATTTGATCATGTCTAAAATAACAAAATACTGAAAATAAATTATATTTAATTCATTTATGCGACTCCGTGACAGCAACAGCTTTGTTGCTGTCACGGAGTCGCAGAATATCATTTGCGGAATGATATTCTATTCAAATCTTGATGTCGCAGAATATCAAGATTTGAATATCATTTTCTTTAATAAAACGCTTAACAAAATGTGAGTTCCGGCACCTTCTTTTCTAGAAAAAAAGCACTACTCAAAAACCTTGCTGAATTAAGAATACCATTGGATGTGAAGGTTGTTTACATGCCCCCAAACACAACATCGCTTTTGCAACCGATGGATCAGGGGATTATACCAATCTTCAAAGCCTATTACCTCTGCATAACATTTATGGAAATGGTAAGTCTTGGACACCTCAAGAAAAACTATTAAAGACTATTAGCGGTCATTCGATATTTTGAACGGCATTAACAACATCAAGGCAGCTTGGAACGAAGTGTCAGCAAAGTGTTTAAAAGGAGCATGGCGAAAAAGTCTTCCACCATTTATGCAAGAATTTAAGGAATTAGAGCAAGAGGAGAATGTCATTGAAGACGTTACCGAGCTTGCACGAGAGTTGGGATTGGACGATATTACAGCTGAAAATGTGACAGAAGTCTTAGAGAGCCATGATAAACTGCTTTCCAATTAAGACTTAAAAGAATTAGCCGAACAATTAAGTCAACATCCAAAGGATGAGAAAGAAAACGATGGTCTTCTGAGAGAGATAAAAACGGCCGATTTACAGCGTATCCTTGCAAGCATACACATTGACTGATGGACTCTGCGAAATGGACCACGATTGGGAACGGAGTGCGAACGTAAAAAGGAGTGTAATCTCATCTATTCGACCTTACACTGAACTCCTTAAAGAAAAAGAAAATCTAGGCAGTTAACACTGGATACTTTTTTCAAAAAAAAAAAAAAATGCAGGTGATCCGAAACCAGGAACTTCAACATAGAAATATGCAATATCTTTTCGAAGTTTCATATTTTTGTATATAATTTTGTTTTGTTTTCGTTATTAATAATTTTATTTTAACAAATATATATGTATGTATTATCAAAGTATTAAATGTAATAATGTTACACATACTTCATGTGCATATTTTTTGACTGCGCGGAACATAACTTTGTACCTCCAACTAAAATTGGATTCGTTTTATGCCGATTCAGTTTACGCCCGTTTTTTCAGGAACGGAGATGAAGAGTAAACTGAGGGTTGCCTGTACTTGGTTTAATCCTTTATCCAAGTGTAAGCAAACAAAGTTCGCGCCTTAAGTATTTTCAGGACTAGGGCAACAAGTAGTAAAGTTGGTACGACTTCACATCACTTGCCTTAGTATCCTATAATGCAAAGCACATCTCCTTCCGGAGATGTAAATGCTATGCATTATGGGAAAGGTCAATACCCAGAGTGGTTTCAACCTTCGTGATCTCTTCAGTGCGAGATAATTGAGACTTTAAATTAAAAATCTCAATTAAAAATATATTTTAATGTGTTATCTGAATTAAAGTTTCCCATATTTTTGATAAGAATATACAGTCATTTCATTTCAAGTTAGGATGTTGAAGTAAGGCCTCAGCACTCTTTGAATAGGCTTTCGAATTTATAGCGACATCTGTGTAGAAGGCAAGTCTTGGACCAGAGGATGTTGTGGCTTGTCTCTATCCCATGCTGAGCCAATCCAGACTTATCGAATTTGTAGCGCAGAATGTATGATTGATGTTCTTGAATTCTTTTTTTCTATAGAGCGTCCTGTTTATCTAAAGTAGGATAGATTGCAGTTACAAGGAACTTGATATACATCAGGCAGAGATATAGTTGAGCGTTTATCTTTAGAAGAGGGGAAAATAGGTGGATATTTTATTAATAGGGATATAAGTGGCTGTTAAATCATATTTCTTCAGAATTCGTGAAATTGGTTCTGAAATTCTGGAAATATATGGAATTGGAACTCAGCACATTGATTCTTTGTTGTTCTGGATTGGATTGTAGGAATCGAACAGATGTTGTGTACTTTTTTCGGAGAAGCCATTTAATTTCATGTGATGTTTGATAGTTGAAAGTTCTTTCTGTAATTCACGAGGAGTTGAACAATTAGGTTTTCTAGCTCGTCAGATTAAAACATTTTATGATTCCTGTTTTTTGATAAGGATGATGAGCAGATTGTTTGAGAATATAACATCCAGTGAAAGTGGGTTTTCTGTAAACTGTTGTTGTTAGAATACCTGAAGGTGAACGGATGTCTTTTTCAATCTCCATAATAAACTTAATACGAAGATGTAAGGAATTGATTCTGGCTAAAAAAGAAAGGTGAGGAATAAAAGAAAGGTACTGCAATCCTTCTGGTCTCCCTTCTTGAAGACTGGTATTATTATGCCTGTTTGCCATTGCTTTGGTGCTCGCCCAGATATCCAAGCAGCCTGACACACTCGAGTCAGCCAGAGAACAGTCTCGATTTAAGGCTTTAGCATTTCGGGCCGAATTTCATCATCGCCAGCAGCCTTGCCCGATTTTAGCGATTTTATTGCTAAATGGACCTCTTCTGCTGTGAGACTAGTCATTGCCCCGATCTGCACCTCTTGGATGTCCACAACTGCTGGGCCACCCGGGTTAAGAAGGCTCTCAAAGTATTCCCTCCATCTGTGGAGGATATACTTCTCGGTTGTTAAAAGTGCACCATCAGAGGTCTTAATTGCCCTTGCTGTGCACGATTTCCTCCCTCGAAGGTGGCGGATGGTCTGCCAGAATACTTTGCATTTGCATAGGATGAGTTTAATCTTTCTCCAAAGGATTCCCAAGCCTTCTGCTTTGCTGTCTTTACTGCCTCAGCAGCAGCTTTTTGTGCCTCAGCATACCGCAAATGCATCTCAGGTGACCTGACCCTAAGCCATGTTAGGTAGGACTCTTTTTTTGCCCGGACAGTTTTTTTTGGACTTCTTGGTTCCACCAAAGTGTCCTTTTCTCACTGCCAGTTGCCACGCTGAACTGCTTTCTGCCACAGCATGAGTGTAGAGGCAGTTACAGCTGTTCTGAACAGCTTCCAGTCCTCCTCAACATCTGCAGTATGCTTGGGAATCTCTTTGAACCTGGAGGAAATGTCATCTGCAAAATTCTTCCTCGCAGCCTCATTTTCCAATGCCTCCCATTTCATGCAGTATAGCTGCTTAGGCCTGCCAGCATTGATGGTAGCATCTGGTTTCTGAAGCCGTAGAGTGCACACAAGGTGGTGGTCAGTTGACAGTTCTGCCCTTCTTCTCACACAAACGTCCAACACTGAGGAAAATAGGTCTGCTGAGAATATAAAGAAGTCAATCAGAGACCTTTTCTAGTGTATCCCTGTACCAGGTATACTTATGGACTTCTCGGTGCTGGAAGAAGGTATTCATTATGGACAAGCTGTTAGTACAGCAGCAGTCCAATAATTTCAACCCATTTGCGTTAAGGTCAAGGGCGCCGTTCCTCTGAACCACACTCCTCCATGTCTGGTCATCTGTTCCAAAATGTGCATTGAAGTCACCCATTAGCAGGACTGATTCCATGTCTGTCACCCTGTCAAAAGCAGCGTCCACTTCCTCTAGGAAGGCAGAGTATTCCGACTCCAGATTAGGTGCATAGGCTTGCATCACATTAGTCTAATGTTATTTATAAATTAAGATTATTATTATATGAAATTGTGAATTAATACCTATAATTTAGTCATCACTCTGATGATGAAATTTGTCCTCTCTTTAATGCTTAGCAATGTAAGATCGCGCAGCTTGTTCTACTTTTGAATGATCAATTTTTGGTATTCCACCTTGTTAAAAACTGTTCCTATGTAGCCACTGAAGACAGTATTAATTTCAGACTGAAATATGTGGGAAACTAAAATATTCTTGTGTTAAACATGTCTATAATTCCTAATTGTTATTAAAAGAATTATTGAAAGTTTTTCATGGTGGCAAGGAAGGAGTTGAGAGTAGTAGGCTTGTGATTTAAGGTGAACAGCTGTCTTTCACATGGTCTGAATAATACCTTCCTACATAACTATTCTAAGCATGAGCATGACTGGCAGAGTAAATGACATCATAATGTATTGTTATTTACATCTCATTAAGGAAATCCAATTTCCATCAAGTTCCTAGTAGTCAGACTGTATCCTCTAGTGAGCAAATTCTGGTTCTCTATGGTATGTTTTGGATACCCTTCAAATGTATTAACCTACACTACAAGTAGGAATAGAATCTAGAGACTCTGCCTTTGAAACCAAACATTGCATCATCCACTTCAGGCTTTTCAATAAACAAGTAGTTTTCACTGAATAATGCAAGTCATTTGCTATCTAGGAGTCTAGTGTTAGCATTTTCTCCAACTAAGTAATACTTATCAGTCCCACCAGAGTACCATTTATGTATACATCCTTTTAGTGCATCATGCCAAAGAAGTATATGTAAAAGTATGAATAATATTACATCTGTTTAAAATTCTTGAACAAAAAAAAAATTTTACAGAAAGATAGTTGTTATACCATGTCTAATTCATTAAATTTAATACTGTAACTATCTCTTTGTTCAAGAAATCCAATGAAGCTGACCACACACACATGGCAAAAAAATAAGAACCATGATGGAGAGATATCAGAGAGTGGTTTATTCAGGAGTAGAGTCCAAAAGACAGCCTGCAAAAGTTCTGTTCTTGGACCATTTGTTCATTAACTATATAGGAAAGGATCTGAGAGAAACAGTTCATTTGTTTGCTGATGATGCAAAGTTGAGTAGGGCAATAGTGAATGCAGATGATGTCAAAATTTTGCAGGATGATTTGGATAGTTTGGAGGACTGGACTAAGGAGAATGGATGTCAATTTAATGTGGCAAAATAATGTAAGGTTATGCATTTTGGGGTGAAAAAATTAGCAGCGGTATGGTTCCATCACATTGGTGGAACTGTACTCCAGGAGACTGACGACACCAGGGATTTGGGAGTGTTAGTGGATAGGGAGTTGAAGATTAGGGGGGGGGGGGCACATCGCAAAAGTGGCTAAATCAGCTCATCAAAATTGATAAGACCCCATCTAGATTACTGTGCCCAGATGGCGCCAGGGTTTCTTCTTGATGGGGAGGAGGTGGAGAGGATCCAGAGACGAGCGACCAAGATGATAGCAGGTCTATAGAATGAACCTTATGAGAACAGGTTGAAGATTTGTGGGTTGCAGAAATTGGTTGATAGGCAAAAAAGGGGTGTATGATTGAGACATTCAAATTACTGAAGGGTTTCTATAAGATTAATTCAGAAGATATTTTTGAGAATAGGACTGGTGGTGGGAGGACTGGGGGCCATACATGGAAGCTGGGCAAGGGTGTGGTTAGCAAAGGTGTTAGAGCTAGGTTTTTTACTTTTAGAGTGGTAAATGAGTGGAATAAGCTGCCATAGTCTGTTGTGGGTGCTATGACTGTGAATGAGGACTCTTTGGAGTTGCCTGTAGTAATAATAATAATGATCTCATTCTGCACACTAATGAACTGTATGAGTTTACTCTCAGCTATAAAATGCTTTATGTTAGAAACTATAATAATTTTTTGTAAATCTTCAGTGACAAACACTGAAGATTTTAATTAGTTAATATAAATATTTTCTAGTTATTCACCCAGCTGATGATGTCAGATAATTAACAAAATATTGTCGTTCTACTTAAGTTAAATAAAAGTAAAGCACTCTAAGGAAAATAATCCCTAATACTGTTTATGATACGAAGTGCCCCTTAGAAATTAAAAGGATAAATTTAGAGTAAATGCATTCTTCATATACGTTTTCAGTAAAAAGTGGACATCTTTAATAGAAAATTGAAAAGCTAATACAAGTCATTATATGATACATGATTAAGCATATTACTGCAAATCAAAGGGATATTTTTTTAATATTTTAATTAGTTATTTTATTTACTTTGGAATAATTAAGTGTTCACGATAAAAACTACAAAATAAGTTTAACAAAATCCTTAAATCCAATTCTTAAATGAATTTTTAGATTTGTGCTATTTCTTGATGTGAATTTTGAAGAGTCATATCTTCATGCATGCCATATTCTCCACAAATTTACGTAAATGGATAAAAAGTAAGTGCAATTCATGTAGTGGATGAATTTTTCTGTGTGAGAGAAAAATTCATCTGTGTAAGCGAACAAAAAAAACTTTACCGAAAGATAGTTATGTCATGTCTAATTCATTAAATTTAATACCGTAACTGTCTCTTCTTACAAGAAGTTTTAGATTAAATTTTTATGGTTATGATTACATTTAACAATGAGAACCATTTTTCCACAAATAAAAATAATGCTGTATTTTCAATTTAATCAGTATTTCATTTTTCTCTATCCAGAATAACTTCTGATCTATCCAAAAACAAAAGGAATTTTGTTTACTACTTTTAGTAAACTTTAATCCTTTTAAGAACTGCAGTGATCTTAAAAAGATCACTGCAATTCTTTCTTCAAAATGAAATAATTCAGTAAGGTATTATCTAGATTTCACCAATTCTGAGAATTTCATTCTATGAAGAAAAGCATTCAATGAATGAAACTATTCTTCTGTGTTTCTTATATATAATTTTTTACATGTGAATTTGTCATATATGTTATTTGACAATTAAATGTTGACATTTGTAATGAACAAGAGAGTGCATGGGACATGAAGAAAGTGTATAGTAAATGACATTTTGGTAAAATTTTTATCTCGCCAGACTGAACATTACTACCTATTCAGCCATTTAAAGATAAATACCAAAATAAAATATAGCATTTACAGTGTTTAACTGAGCATTGATAAAAATAAGCATGACTTATGCAATTCCCATGGACTTGTTTATATATGAATGCAAGGATTATCAGAAATAAGGATGACAAGTTTCTGAAAGTGTGCCCTGCCTAAGGATAGCATATACAAAACTTGATTAGCTGAAGATAATATATATAGACAAGAATATAGATCTTTTAAAATATTCTGTATTCTATGTACTAGATAAGGAGACGAGAGGATGGAACATACTGTTAATGGTGGTACTTGAGGTTTGGGGCTTAAATAAATAGAATAGTTTATCTCACAAGATGTTGTTACAAACTTGTATCTAGGGTTCAATGATTGAAAAATGTTTACACAAATTGGGTGGCAAGTAAAAATATGGTAAGCCTAATAAGGTATTTTAATTACAGAAATATGAACTGGAAAGAGGACATAGTGTAAAGAAACAAAATATGAATTTCTAGAGTTTCAGGGAAGACAGAAAGACAGGATAGAGACAATGAATAGTTGCATGAGGAATATGAGATGTAGGCTAGAAAAGTGACAAGCACAATTTAAAAAAAAATAAATAAACCAAGTAGGAGAGGAAACTGGCCAGTAGCAGAAATCCAGAGTTATTCATATTTTGTTCTGTTATTGGAAGCAAGGGAAGAATGATTACAAAAAGAAGCACCATTACTGGTAGTGATAGCAAGGTGCCACGGAGATGTAGTGGAATTATTCAGTGAGCCCAGTCACAGTATATTGCATAGTGAATTACATGAATGATGCCTAGGAGAGAGGCAAATATAGTTGATTCTCATTAAAACAAATCAGCAAAGACTACAGACATAGTTTGTTATAGTGGACAGTGTGATGTGGTGCATTTCCCTTTTGGATAGTATTGTGCCTAAGGAGCTTGAGTCAGAATTTTCAGTGGTTCTGTTATAGTGAATGAATAAGTACATGAACAATGTATTTGCTACATAACAATCGACTGTACTACGGGAACTAGAAGTGAATGAACCAGAAATGTTGAAGCTCGATGTTAAGAAGGCTGCGGAACTGTGGATGATATTGCCAAGCATTTTTAGGAATGCAAAAGAATTAATTGAAATCATTGACCTGATTGTTTAATGAATCTTGCACAAGGAAAAGTCCCAAAAGAGGAAATAGTGCTGCTGTTGTTAAGTGGTACTAAGATATTTTCAATAAGATTAGTTTGTGAAACAGAATTTGCAGAAAAGATATTGGGAAGATTGGTTATGAAGATAATACAGGATTAAGTCAATATCCATAGGATTATTAGGATGGTGAGCAAGAACATGTAGATGAAAATTACTGTGAGTGTTACTTCATGGAAGAAGAAATCAACACTAGAATGTGATATTAATTGCTTAGAGGATAATCACATCCAACAGTATACATAGGTGCACTAGTAAGGAGGAGATCTAGAGTGTTTGGAGAGTGGTACGGTTATCTGGTGGTCACATGAACAATTTGTGCAGACACACAGTGACGATGTAAATGTCTCAGCATACCTGTGCAATTGAAAAAGGAAAGCCAATTGGCATGGCAGATTAAAATCTCTATGGAAGATGACTGCTATTAGAAAAAGTAGAATGGAGAAAAATCAACATTTAAAGAAAGGAAATCAAAGTTCAGAATGATTGGTGGCATTAGGAGAGTGACAGAAAAATGAATTTGTAGGATACGCAGGTAGATTTTTAGTTCAAGAAGACCAAAAGGAGGAGATTCTAAGTTGAAAATTCACCAACATGGTATAGTACAGAGTGAATAAATGCAAAAATTTCACTTTCAAAATGAAAAATGTTAAAGAGTGTAATTGGAAAACTGAGATGAGTAGTACTTGAAGCTGAAATGCAAGTTTGTTAAGAAAAGTTGGCATGGTTTTGCATATTACTGATATTCTTGAACTTCAGGCAGGTTTAACATATTGCCACATGGCAAGATGATATAAAAATTGAAAGAGATGAGAATGAAATACAGTAGTCTAAGAATCTGGCTGACAAAGATACCAGTAAGTTGTATGGGATGGGAGTGTTTCAAAAAAATGAGGATATCCACCAGAAGGTTCCATCCTTGAGCCATTTTCTGTTGATCTTATATGTTAATGATATTTCATATATACTGACAGGGGATATTCAGCTGTTCACTGATGATGCAAAGCTGATATCAAGTACCTTCAGGAAAATGACAGGACTTGATGTCAGCATTGGAGAGAGATAAACAGTGACTACTTAAATGTTCTAGCAAGAGTTTGTATTGTAGAGGGCAGAGTAAGGCTATGTACTGGATTGAAACTGGCTTTCAAATGGTAGATGTGATTTGAGATCTGGAGGTAATGATCTGAGACCCGAAGTTCAAAGAATGCATTGCAAATTTTCAGAGTAGACAATGGCACAGTGCATTGCTAATATGATGAGGACAGATAAATAGAAACAAGGAGGTGGTTTTACCACTGTACAAAGCCTTGATCAAACTACATATGGACTACCGTGTGCAAATTTGGTCACCTAGTTTTCAACATGGTGAGAGATCAATATTACAACTCTGGAATGTTGGTTATGGAGAGAGAGAGAGATTGAGCAAATTCCAGTTCTGATATTGCTTCTCTTTAGATATGCTCAGAGGATATTATAAATCCATCATTATTTTATAACCAAATAAAAAAGCTGAAAAGTTTTAAAATTTACCAGAGAGCTTATAAGAATATAACCATCCACATTGGAGTTACCTTGGCTTGCACTACTTAAAATTCACTTCTTTTCAACTATTACAAACTGCAGAGTTTCATGGATAAGCACAAACAGGTGACATGATAAACTAGTGAGAGAAGAGATTACCATTTTAATATGGATAGGATTATATATAGAGTTGTGGGTGAAGGGAAGAATAAGTAACCATCCTTGGAAGTTATATAAGGACTACAGTAAACAAAGGAGTGGATTTGTTTCATGGATTGGTATGAGGATGAAATGATTTGGTGAAGAGTGTTGTGATGATAGGAGTGTAAACAAGTTCAACATGATAAATATGTTGATATTAACAACATATTAATATTATATTAATTTAAAAAATTTGTTCCAAAGTGACTGAAGAAAAAAAAACATTTTAAGTAAGACAAATGACTTCATATATGCTTTCTTCAAAATTAATTTCAAATTCACACCGACATTTTTATGCAAACATAATACATATAATTTAATTGATATATATAGCAAATAAATTTAAAAAGACCTTCATTGTTTCAACATAAAACATTAAAATTTTGTTCACAATTTAAGCTGTCATTAAATTAAGTCTGATTCACTTAGAAGAAAACTGAATTAATGATATTAAGACATGCATACAGTTATATGTATCATTCATGAGCAATTAACAAGCTAGTTGGTTTTATAAAATCCCACTTCTTAACAAGCTATATAAAATACTTTTCTACAATTACAAAAATAGCTTTATTCTAGAAGAGAAACTGTTAGAAACAATTATTAGATTATGAAAAACAAACAAACAATGGAATGTATGTCTTAACATAAATTTATAATATAATCTTATGTACAAGAATGTACCCGAAAGTGTTGCATGGTGAAAAATCATTTGCATACATCTGATATAATTCAGTTCATTAAAGAAAATGTTCTAGCATTACAAAACAAAACACATTAGCGTGAGTGAGATCGTAAATAGAATTACGTTTAATTTCCTTTCTCATCCCCATGCACAACAGTATCACAGATTACTGATGAAATTGGTTAAATAATTATATATTAACAAGTACTCTTCTTAAATTTAAGTTAAACATATTTACACCCTATTAAGCAAGAGGATGTTCCCATTGGTTGCTCTCCATCCATAAGGCCACTGGTTATTATATGCAGTCAGGCTACACTTCTGCCTAAATGGCAGCTTTCTAGCTGAGCTCACTCTTCCATTTTGTGTTGTAATATCTTGTAGCTCCACATTTACTGTCTTCTTTAGTTCCTGTCGAGCACATCTCACAATCAATGCCATAAGGGCAATACTTAATACAATCTGAAATTGAACAAGATCAAATATCAACTAAGTTTCGCTAATACTAAAATCTACTTATGCTACATTAACAGTTATAATAAAGCACATGCTCAGGGCCATCATAATCCACTAAGCAATTAAGACAATGCCTAGGAGTGGAAAGTTTGAAAGAGAGGAGAAACTGGCAAATTGTATCTTAATCATTAAAGGATCATTTTTGAAATTATCTAGTTTCTTGAATTTAGGGATGGCAAAGCAGTGCTTGCCTAGAAGCAACATGCAGGCACTTGCAGGACCATTATTATGGTCCTACAAGTGCTCATCATAAACACCTATCAAAAAAATTCCAAAGCATAGAATGAATGCTATTCTGAAACAAACCTCAAGGGCTTGCTTTAGTGAGTACAAGAATGGTAAACCAGAGTTATCTGATGCTCAATCATGCCTTACTTTATGTAATACGATATTTACTTGAATATATTTCTCATTACAGTTTGTGTACAGGCAGGCTCAACTCACACAAAGTTTCAACCCTTGGGTGGAATTTTATTGCAACAGACAGCAACGGTAGGCCAATAGAGATAGATGCTGGCCTGGTTGGCCAAATGGTTAGTGAATCTGCTCTCCAGCCACAATGCTACAGGGTTGGAATCCCACCATGGGCATGGATGTTTGTGATTGTCTATGAAAATACTAGTGGTGGTGGTAATGAGTGGTAGATGGCGATGTAGTTGGTGGATTGAGCGGTGGAGACAGTTGTAAAGTAGGTGCCCTCCCTCGATGAGTCTTTGGACTCCCTGGAGGTGTCATGTAATAATAATAACAACTCTCACTTTTTTTCCCCAAATTAAAGCTAAAAAACCATGGTGCGAGATATATGCGAGCATTTTGGAAACTAAAGTTTTCAGGAAAAAAAACTGAAAATGGATATGACTTACCAAGAATTTCTCATTCGCTATCACTACTACTTCCAGCCTTGAAAGCAGTTTCCTTGTGTGCATCGTCAAAGTCTTCTACTCAAATAGCATCATTTTCTTTCCAATTATATCAAGCAAAAATTACCAGTAATTTTTGCTTGAAACTTGAGGCAGGTAATAAACCATTCTTCAAGAATGACTAATGAGAAGTGAAAGCAGAGAGCAAGAAACAGACAACAGTGGTAGGCCAGTAGAAATAGAGCAGCTATGAAGACGTGCATATGATTGGTGTAGTATTAACAAAAGATCGCACGACCCAACGACAAAGGCAAGCTGACAATTGTTGAGTTCTCCTCAACAAAATTCCATAATACCTGGAACTGCCATAACAACATTCACTATATATTTCTTCGTTTTAACACGTTTACTGGGGTGGTGTTTTGCCCGTTTATCATTCCGATGGAACTTCTCATTACCATTTGTGTACCACTTCCATGTCACATGGATAGGCTCGACTCACAAAATTTCAACCCTCCAATTGAATTTTATTGCTGCTTGTTTGCATGCTGCTTACATGTCAAGCTGGCAGGCAGGCAGACACACACAATATGGCATGTTTCAAATCACAGTAGATTTTTATTTGAAGTTAGCCTTTGTGATCTGTCTTAATGACATTGAAAATTTCAAATGCAATTTCAACAAATACTTCTTTCATGTAATTGAAAAATTGGACAATAGTTTTTAGTCAGATACTGTGTTTGCCAGTGCAACATATGATTTTGCTTGAGTCTATACAGCATAGTTTCTGTGGGAAGGGACACGTGATTCATTAACTAGAGCCGTTTTTATCCCATTGTCTCTAATTGCACTTTTTGTTGAGAAATATTACACAGACTGCAAATGTCTCTGTACCTTATTCAGCGATACAATAAAACTTGTTTTTCTTGGGGAGGGCGTGCTGTTTACTGCAGGGAGTGAGTTACTATCGCCCCAACACAAACGTGTTTAAACTTTTTTTCCCCCATGTGCAAGGTATATGCAAAACTTTTTAATTTCTTTATTTGTAAAGTAAAATCAGGGTGTGAGTTATATCTGAGGGCAAGTTATATTCAAGTAAATACGGTATACATCTGCTATACTATCTGTAGAATGGTCCCTACCCTTCAATCCTTCTTGCTCCTTTCCCCCAGTGCTAATAGAGTATTTGAGCACTAAGGGTGAAAATCAAAACTCAAGCTACTTCCTTGAGTTTTGTCCCCATTTAGATGATCTGGTAAAGTTTTGCAGCTGCATGCCCTTACAGACAACTCTACAGGACTTCAGCCTACTAGGTGAGGCAAATATCTGAGAGAGAGAGAGAGACAAAGAGAAAGCAGACTCCCACTGCATGAGATTGAAAAGAAATAGATATCTGCCTCACCTAGTAGGCTGAAGTCCTGTAAAGTTGGTGTCTGCAAGGGCATGCAGCTGCAAAACTTTACCAAATCATCTAAATGGGGGACAAAACTCAAGGAAGTAGATAGGACTAGGGCATACCTCAGAAGCAACGTGTATGGGCTTTGCCCGGTCCCCATGAAAAATGGGCTAGGGCTACCATACCAAAGGAGATAATTCAGGTTTCTGAAAAAAAAAACAGCTCACAGGAAGAGGAGGGGAGAGAGGGACTAAAGTAAAAAAAAAAAAAAAAAAAAACAGGGTTCCACATATCAGATCAGGAATCCTGAATGTGGATTCCCTTACTGGAAGGAACTGAGAAGTTGCAGACTTAATGCAATGGAGAAGGCTGGCAATACTAAATGTGCAAGAAACAATGGACAAACAACAAAAAGAGATTGGGGATATTAAGGCATGAACACACAGTGGAATGAGTTGGAAATTGTACTTAATCAGGAATTTAAAAAAAAAATGTGTTAGAAGTGATTAGGAAATCAGACAGAATAATTGCAGTGCGTATATAGACCTTGGTGGTGAAATTCGACTTTAGTGAGTATATATGCATCTCGCATTGATTGTGAAAATGAAATGGAAAATATTTGGAGAGATCTAAAATTTATAATAAGCAGATTACAAAGTAGAGAACAGATCTTTGTGAGTGGTGACTTTAATGGCTACGATGGTGAAAGTAATGAAGATAAGCAGACAATACAAGGAAGATATTGAGTTGGCAAAAGGAACAATGAAGGTGATAGGATTGCAGATTTTTCTGTCAGGGAATCTTGTTATATTGAACAGCTTCTACAGCAAACTACAGATATACATAGAAACCAGGGAGGTACTGTCAGGTGGACTATATAATTTGCAGAAGAGAACATATGAAGAATTAAATGATTGTAAGGAAACAGGAGAGCAGCACAAGCTTTTTACTCTATCAAGTAGAAATAAAAGGGATAAAACAGAAGCAAGCGAAAGGGATCATCAAAACAAGATGGAAGATAGGAGAAAATGACTTCAGAGAAGAGCATGTCAAAAAAGGTACAAGTAATGATCATTGAAAATGAACTAATAGGTGATGAAAAATGGAAAAACAAAATGGAAAACATCTGAAATATTGGGAAAGAGGTGTTTGCCAGGCAAGAGAAAATATCAAGGTGGATAAGGAAACATGGTGGTGTTGGAATGACGGTATTAGGAAAAAGAAAAAGGCAAAGCAGGCAGAAGTGGGACAGAGTAGTTGATGAGAATAGCAGAGCAAAACATAGGAAAAAAAAAAAATAGATACAGTTTAAAAGGACTGTGACAAACATCCATCATGCAGCACCTGGCATTGGAATTTGTTATATTCTTCCTTTATGAGGTTCATTATCTTCTGTGGCTTTCCTTTGTTTTGAAGTGCATTCCACACAAAATCTCTAGCAATGCAATTGAAGGCTTTTTCACAATTCACAAGAATTCACTTGTTCGATTATAATTCTTGAGGTGTTAATGTAGCCTATCGATCTATTTGGCCTAAAACCAGGCTGCTCTCTTCTCATGCCCTCACCTAAAATATTAAAAGATTATTGAAAAAATAATTGCAGAAAATTTTGCTAATGAAACACACAGCAGGTTTATTCCCCTTCAATTATTACAATTTTCTAAATCTTCTCTTTAGTATTTTTACAATTATTCCTGTATTCCAATCCCTAGGGAATGTCTCTTTTTCCCAAATATCTTGAAACAGTGGATACAGCATATCTGTGATAGTTGTGTCAGATTTTAGAACTTCTGCTGTGATAGCATCATGCCACTTTCCATTTCTTTAAAAGCCTTTTTTTTATCTATAATTTGGATGATGGGTTAGTATCAATTTTTAATTCATCTACTCTTCTTTTATTTCTATTTGTGTTCTATCACTGCTATTGTTCAAGATTTGACTAAAATGTGGTTTCCACCTTTCCAGTTCTGTGACACTAGAATTTTTCCATTGAGATCCTTCACTAAGCCATTCTATTGCATGGCTTCTCCAGAAAGTGTTCATATAGTACCGTGAAACTCCACTATTATGCTTATTATTTCGTGACACTTCCAAGGAGTCCAAAGACTCATCAAGGGAGGGTACCTACTCTACAACTCTCAGTCTCCATCATCTACACCAATGGCATCTACTTCTCACTACCACCTCTAGTATTTTTTGTGTGTAAACTGCGTGTGTCCTAAAGGCTGATGTCTGTATGCAGGACGAAAAACCCAAGTTTCCAGGAGAAAAAAAACCTGCTACTTCCATACAATTGGAGAAAAATATATATATAAAGATTCATCTCATCACAATGAGAATCGAACTTAGGCCTTTTCCAATCAAAGGGAGCAACATACCTCGTTCTTCCAAATGCACTATGGAGGCACTTAAAAAATGTTTTCCTGTCGAGGCAGATTTACCACTCTACCAACTGAGCTACTTGTCTGCAGCTTGTTGTGCCCTTGATGCCAGTTCTTCAAACCATTGCCATTTATCTTTTCTAGCACTTCTCTTAACTTTTTTTTTTTTTAATTGTATACAGGTAACCCTTGCATAATGTGGTACTTATACAATGCGGTCTTGATATAACGCGGTCTACAAATTGTAGTAACCCTTTATTTTTTTTCATATATTTTTCACTGCAGGATTAAAAATCAAATTTTATCTCTGTTAAATTTGTATCTGCCTGTATCGCACAAGTAGTTAAAAGTATCGTATTTAGTTTTATTGTATCCCTGAATAAGGTACTGTACAGAGACTTTTGCAGTCTGTGTCATTCTCAACAAATAGTGCAATTAGAGACAGATGGAATAAAAATGGCACTAACTAATAAATCACATGTCCCCTCTCACAGAAACTATGCTGTATAGACTTAAGCGAAACCATATGTTGCACTGAAACACAGTATCTAACTAAAAACTATTGTCCAATTTTTCAATTATGAAATAAATGTTTGTTTTATTGCATTTGAAATTCTCAATGTCATTATGACAGATCACAAAGGCTAACTTAAAATAAAATTCTACCAAGAATTGAAACATGCTATATAATGAATGTATGCCACCTGCCACCTCAAACGCAAACAAGAAGCCATAAAATTCAACCAAGGGTTGAAACGTTTGTGCGAGTTGAGGCAGTCAGTAATGAGAAGTTCCGTCGGAACGATAAATGACATCCTGTTGTGAATGTGTTAAAACTAATAGTGAATGTTGTTGACAGTTTCAGATATTATGGAATTCGGATTGAAGAGAATTAGCATTTCAATTCAACACTTGCGGTTGCCTTTGGGTCGTGTGATCTTTTGTTAATACTACACCAATCATACGCACATCTTTATAGCTGTTCTCTTGTGTAAAACAAAATTCAGTTTGTATGTATTGTAATAATTAAAAACAAGTTGAATAATTTATAAGCGTATAAAAGGATATCACCTGTAAATCGTTGACGTGCCACCTCTGGCATGAGTGCCATAGGTTACCCATCTAGGGTTTACTATATAAAGTGTTTATTGTTGAAAATTGTCTTCGTTTTCTGCCAGGAAAGCGCATTAAAAATCATAAGTGTGTTATTCTCAAGCTGAGCAGTTTATTTTCTGGTGAGTTACATACATATGTAATGCTATTTTTTTTATGTAAAAGTTTATTTTTATTGTAATGGCCACTAAAATTGCAACGAAAGGAAAAAAGTTTAATTTTTCTTCTCTCAAAGAAAAAATTAAAATCTTGGATCGGTTGAAAATTGGAGAAAAGCCAGGAGTTGTTGCAAGGACTCTGAATTTAAATGAATCAACAATTCAAACAATCAACCAAAATGAACATAAAATTCGAGAAAGTGTTATTGCTGGGTCAACAGTAAGTGCAAAGCACGTTGCTCGTGTTAACGATATTCTAATAGAAAAAATGGAGAAATCTCTGATGATTTGAATACAAGATTGCTCAAAAGAAAATTCCTTTGGATGGACACCTTATAAAGCAAAAAAGCTCTCAAAGTTTATAAACATTTAAAAGAACTTGATCAGGATTCTTCAGAAGAAATCTCTCAGCATGGATTTTGTGCCAGTAAGGGTTGGTTCTAAAACTTTAAAATGCAGTTTTCTTTGTACAGTGGCGTAGCTAGAGAGAGAGGCGGTCAGCCCCAGGCGGCGCTTTGAACCTTTTTAAACTTTTACAGTTAATTCTAAAATACAGTCTCGAGAACTCAATTCCAAATATTGTAATACTACTGCGAATTTTTCTCAGGATTGCTGTAAGTGTTGCTAGTTGTGAGAGGAGTTTCTAAATAAAATTGATTCAGAATTATCAACATTACTATGAAATAGACTTCACCAATGTCATTGACGATTTTGCTAACAGAAAAGCAAGAAAAATAACGTTTTAGAATGTTGAAATTAAAGTTTTACTTCAAAAATAAACATAGCATTTTAATTTATTTCCCTACACGTCATTGACTTTTTGTAGTAGTATTTTTGGTGTGTATTGAGGGGGGCAGCAAATTCAGGGACCATCCCGGGCGGCAAAAGCTCTAGCTACACCACTGTCTTTGTATAATCTTAAAATCCAGAGAGAATCAGCAGACATTGAAGCTGCCTGGAATTGAACTTTTAAAAATAATTACAGAAGGTAATTATAGTGCAGACCAGGTGTTCAATGTGGATGAATCTGGGTTATATTGGAAAAAAATGCCAAAACGCACCAATATTTTGAAAAATGAAAGATCAGATCCTGGATTCAAAGTTTCCAAAGATAGAATTACTCTACTGTTTTGTAGTAATGCATCAGGTGATATTACATGACAAAACCAATGTTTATTAAATGATCCGCAGATCCTCATGCGATGAAAGGGCTCGACAAATCCACCCTACTTGTTTATTGGCGGGCTAACAAAAAAGGCAAGGGATACAGCTAGCAT
This sequence comes from Typopeltis vanoorti, assembly GCF_054136105.1. Classification (NCBI taxonomy): domain Eukaryota; kingdom Metazoa; phylum Arthropoda; class Arachnida; order Uropygi; family Thelyphonidae; genus Typopeltis; species Typopeltis vanoorti. Next base: position 64,858,490 of record NC_143557.1, read on the forward strand.
GTTTGAAAATTGATTTTTCAAATGTTTTGTACCCGATGTAGAAAGTTACACAAAGAAAAAGAATATGGACTTCAAAATTCTACTAATTTTAGATAACACACCAGGCCACCCAACAAATTTAAACATTCGAATATTAAAATAACTTTTTTGCCGCCTAATACTACTACTTCACTTATTCAATCACTCGACCAAAGAATAATATCAATATTTAAGTCATATTATATTCAGTGAACATTCCAATTAATTTTGGAAAAAATGGAATCTAATCCAAACATGACACTGCCTCAAGCATGGAAAGAGTTTTCAATATGGAATTGTGTGAAAATTATTTCTCTGTCCATTAAGGAATTACAACCCTCTACGCTGAATGCCTGCTGGAAAAAAATATGGCCTGAAGCCGTTCTGGAACAAAATTTCGTACCTCCAGTGGATGCAGAGCTATGTCATATAATAAACGTTGCACACATTTTTGGTGGAGACGGCTTTTGTGATATGGTTGAAAACGAAATTAGTCAATTAATTGATGGAGAAACAGATTTAAATGAGGAGGAACTGATACAATTAATAGATGACATCGAACTAAATGACAGGAAAAGTTCTGCCGAAGATTCTGATTGTGATGAATCCGTTAAAGAATTCAATTTACAGAAATTAGCAGAAGGATTACACTTGGCAAGAAAGTTAGGAAGTTATTTTACGGATAATGATCCCTCAATGGAGCACTCGGGAAAATTCACGAGACAATTGGATATTTGTTTAGCGCCATATTATGAACTTAATAAAAAATTGCAGCATAGTGGAAAGCAAAGTCTTATTACTGACTTCTTGATGACTAAACCAGCCGAAGTGTGCAATGATAATTATACAAATGATGTCCAAGAGATTTTAAGTGGCAACGACCTCTGGCCACTAAAATGTTATTTCTGAAGACAGTGATGATGATTAAAATATGCGCTTTATTTTATTGTATCTAAAACATTTATGCATTATGTGCAATGAAATTTACGTACAATTTTTAATTGTAATTTTTATAATTTTATACTATGTATTTGTCTCATAGTTTATGTTTTCTTAACTTACATGAATTAACTGAATTAAATAAAAAATACTGTTTTTGTTGGATATGTCATTGTTTATATAATTTAAAAAAAAAATGATTTCGGAACCTAACCCTACTTTTTCTATGTGATCTAAGTCTCGCATAACGCAATTTATATAAAGTATTTTCCTATGGAACCTAACATCATCTGCATTATACAAGGGTTACCTGTATTTATCTTCAAGTTTGTTTTCCTTTCGGAAAGTATTTTTTACATGTAATTTCAGCTTTGCTGTTTTCCTTTCATCCACTAGTCTCCAAGTTTCCACTGAACCATTCTTTCTTTTAGCAAATCCTAAAAGATGTTCTGCTGTATCATTAAGGACTTTTTTTTTTTACTTTTTTCCCCCCCACCGTTTAGCCCCTATATCTTCTCCTCCATCAAAATTGCTATCCATATTTTCCCTTAACTCATTATAGACTTCAGAATTTTGTAATTTAGCAACATCAAAGTTCTGTCTAATAAAATGCTTTCCATGATGATTTTTTCAAATATATAACTGCATAGATCCCACTATGAGGTGAGGATCCGAGTCAACATTAGCACTTTTTATTTCAGACATCTAATAACATTTTCCTGCACCTGTGGCTGATAGCAATATGATTTTTATTATTATTACATAACATCTCCAGGGAGTCCAAAGATTCATTGAGGGAGGGCACCTACTTTACAACTCTCCATCTCCACCAACCGCAACTACCTTCATCACCAACAGCATTTACTGCCAACCACCACCATCACCCCTAGTATTTTCACAGACAATCACATCCATGCCTATGGTGGGATTTGAACCTGCAGCCTTTTGATAGGAGAGCAGATATGCTAACCACTCAACTAACCAGGCCGGCAAAAAATAAATTATTATTATTATCATTACATAACACCTCCAGGGAGTCCAAAGACTCGAGGGAGGGCACCTACTCTCGAACTCTGTCTCCACCAACTACACCAACTGTCCACCACCACCACTAGTATTTTCAAAGACAATCACAAATATCCATGCCACGGCAGGATTCGAACCCACAGCCCTTTGGCTGTAGTGTGCATATGCTAACCACTCAGCCAACCAGGCCGGCTATTGATTCTGTGTTTTGCCATCCTGGTGACACCCAGGTTATTTTATGTATTCTCTTATGCTGGAAGATTGTGCCACCTATTATTAAATTATAATTGTCACACAGTTCCACCAACAATTTGCCACTTACATTTCTCTCTCCCAAACATGCTTAGCATTACATTCTACAGGTATCTTACTATGCAGTAAAACAAAAGATTATGCGAGAAGGAGAGTGCTGGAAATGAAGCCACCAGACAAAAGAAATAATGGAAGATCTAAACAACAATGGCTGGACAGCTTGAGAAGGGACTTCCAAGACTTCTGATTAGAGAAGAACATGGCCTTACACCGTTGATCCACTGCAGCGACCAATTTGAGTGGGAATGAAGCTGAAGAATGCTATTCTAAAACAAATGACTACATATTGAAAAGCACATATATAAAATGATTGCTCTCTTAATGACTAATCAAATCGATCTTTTTCAATCCAAAAGGTGCAATATCCATTGTTCTTCCAAATACCATGGAAGCACCAATTAGGGAAGGCAACACCATCAAACACAATGTTATTCAACTCATTCACTGTAAGATTTGTATGGAATTAAGATAGGAGCTGGTTGGAGTTAACATAGTACTTTAGCAAAAGAGAAAACCCAAATTTTTGAATGCAAAGGAGGGAATATTTGTAATAAATGACTGCTCCTAGGAATATGCAACTAGGTTGTCTGTTCATCCCTGTTGTTTAAAGCTTTGGTACCTAGCTACAATTATCTGTTTTTATCCAAGCGGTGTCTCATAGAATTGTCAGTGATCCTTTCAAAAACATCCCAAATATCTACACGTTGAAGTAGCTCGAATGATCTGATTTTAGCTTTAAAACATGATTTTGGACAAGAGCCAGATTTGTGGGCCTCCCAGATTTGCTCTCTTAAGACTTTCTCTGTACAGGTATAAATGCAGAGCAATCAAGTGCATTTTCTTTTTAGTTTGATGCAGTTGAGTCTACATTTTAAAAATATGATTAATTAACATAGAAACCTGAATTTTCAACTTACCATAGTAATTCACTGCTTGCAAGTCAAATCTGTATTACGACAATTCTTTCTTTCATTGTTACATGGGTAAAAGTCTGTGAGGCCACATATCGATGGCAGCATACACAACATCCAAAGAAAACACTGCCACTGCTCACTCCAAATCCACCTTCAGGTTGGCAATGCTGGGGTTTCATTTCTTGCAGGCTACTCTTACAAACCCTGACCATAATTTGAAGTCCAACAGATTCAGATGGTGATGTGTGATTGGGCACATTTGCCTCCAACCACTGTTGTGTGGTCCTCACCTTGTGTGCAGGGGCTTATCCTAATGTAAAGTCCACTGCCTACCGTGAAACAAGGTGTTGTAACACAGGTTCCAAGACAGTGTCTTGATACACTTTGGCAGATGTTTTGACCCCTTTCTTGCAAAAATGTAACCTGAATACCACCAATATGTCCCCATCCACCAAACCAGCACTGATATGGGGTGATGACTTCTCTGAACTCTAGGTGATATGGTACATGCTGTGGAACCATTCGGGGCATATATCCAATTGTTTTGGTGGTTAAACAAATCTTTAATGGCAAAAATCTCATCTGTGAAGAGAATATCTCTGTCTGTTGTACTGTTGGCAAAGAGACTGATTTTATCATGCTGCATACGTTGTGGCATTAGGAAATGTCCAGCAGAACAATGATAGGCACCTCCCCTCCCATCCCCTCCAGGTCATCATTTGGTACATGTGCCAGCATTCTCTGTGAAACATTCATTCTTGCAACATCACTTTCTGTATACTCATAAGATTATGGCCGAGGCATGCCTTCACAGTCCTCATGTCCTAACACAGCATAGTCAACCTGTTCTTTTGCAGTCAGATATTTCTTCTGTAACATTATAAGGTTAACAGTCCAATACATAAACATCCTACTGATTCCCAATGTTTTCAGCGTGTTGAAAATAACAGGTGGCTGCATTCCAACAACTACGTGGTTCTCATCTCCCCGCTGTATGTTAACCTGTACAGTTATACAACTCTTCTCTCAATGCATGCACGTGAATGTTGGCTGCAAACAGTGCAGCGGTGTTCAGAAGTTGTAAAAGTATTTATGGCAAGACCGTACACATACATATAGTGGAACACAAGTTATATTAGGATATACCACAGTCAGCTAACTGCTTTGGTCCACACCAACTCTAGCCTGACCTCTAGCAAGAGAAGAAAAAAAATTAGTAAATAAACACTTAAGTTTTAATTAGTGCTAATATATTGTATAGCACTGAAACTAAATCAGTGGCTAAATGTAAGGGTTTAGTTTCCTATAGGCCTGTTATTTTTAAGTCCTGTTTATGGCTTGAGGATCACTGGTTCATCAATTTCTATTCTTCCGGATTTCTATTTATATATTATTTATAGTTTATTATACTATATTATTTTATATATATTATATTATAGTACATATATAATTTATAGGTTATTTATGCTTGAAAAAACTGTTGAAGTTCTTTTTCTGTGTGTTATGTTGGTTGCAGATGAGCCATCCAAATTATTGGGATTTTTAAGCCATCATTTTTGTTAAGATTAGTTTGATAGATTAGCATCTCAGAGTCTTCTTTTAATTTGCATTCATACTGGATTTTGGTGCAATGTAAGAACTAGGTGCCTTTCCAAACAAATTCTATAGCCCACTTGAAGTACATGATCAAAAATGTCACAATGAAAGAATTTGATGTGCTGTTTGTGTTTTTTCATTTTGGGATTGCATGACTAGTTTCACCTATTTAGGAGAAGTGACATATGCATCAGATCTGTTATGCACCTGGACAAGAGAAAGAAGGAGATCTTAAGAAATAAGGAGACGTTTTTAATTTAAACCACTAAGGAACAACCTCACAAACAGAAATAACCATTAAATCCCTAAAAACAAACATATCATTACCAAAGTCCACAAAAGTAATGCTATTGTCATTCTTAACCAAACAGCTTACTTAGGAAAAATAAACCAAATGATATCCGACAACACATACCAATTGGTGAACTATAACCCAACAGACTGCATAAATCAATCACCACATTCCCAATGAATACCATTAAAAAGTATTGCTGCACTATGCACATTCTCCTGGAATATACATCATCATGAATATCAAGAATTTAGGCCTAGCGTGGTGGCCCGTTCCGGCCTTAGAAGTCATCGTTAAATCTTTTAAGAGGACGTCCTGGTTTTCTTTTTCCTAATGGCTTGTACTTTAAGGCTTGGTTTGGTAATCTTTCTGTTTTTCATTCTTTGAATGTGTTTCCATCCATTTATTTTTTTATTTTTTTAATTTTTTCTATTACTGATTCTTGGTTCAATTCTTTCACAAATTCTTCATTTCTTTTGTGATCAGAGTATACTTTGTAATTTTTCTCATAAACTTCATTTCTGCTGTTATTAATCTTCGTTTGTCTTTGTTTTATTGTCCAGATTTCACTTCCATACAATAAGACTGGTAGGGCTAATGGTACTGTATACTTTCAGTCTGGTTTGTTTTGAATTAGGTTTGGTTTAAATATAGAGTTAATTACACCTGTTACTTTTAAATATTTTGCAATTTTTATGTTTATATCTTTTACATATGTGATCATATACACTTTAAAGGCCATAGTTTTTGATTTTTCTGTTGATATTATCATACCATAATCTTTGGCTATCTCATTTATATCTAAAATAGCTTTCTGCAAGTTATTTTCAGAATTTGTAATTATTATTTGGTCGTCGGCAAAAAGGAGAGTGCTTAAGTTCACAGTAGGAGAAAGTTTAATACCTTGATGGAAATTTTTATTCCATTTTATTATTATTTCATTTAGGTAAATATTAAAGAGAGTTGCTGAGAGGGGACATCTGTGTCGGACCCCTTGGTTTATCTCTCTCATATATGATAGCTCCTGATTTAATTTTATTTGTATTTGATTTCATACATACTTATGATAGCTTTTAGGATATTATTTGGTATTTGTCTTTCTTTTAATATGTTAAATAAAATGCTTCTTTTAACTTTGTCAAATACTTTTTCAAAGTCAATAAATGCAATATGTGTTTCTAAATTGTATTATCATCTTTTCTCTATTATTAATTTTAGGCAAAAGGCTGGGTCTATACTTGATCGTCCTTTTCTAAATCCATTCTGTACTTCTAAAATAGTTTTCAGAATATTTCATTAGTTTGCTATTTAAAATTCTGCTATATATTTTGTAACAGGAATTTAGCATACTTATACTTCTATAGTTTTTAGGGTCATCTCTATTACCTTTATTAAAGATAGGAATCATAATTGCTTTTTTCCATTCTATTGGAGGTTACCAGTTGTATAAATTTTATTTAAAAATAATAGGAGTCTTCCTTTGAATCTTGTTCCTCCATATTTATACAGTTCTGAACCAGCTTATCTTCTCCAGGTGATTTTCCATTTCTTGTTTCTTTCAGGCTGATTTCTAATTCTTCCTCAGTTATTTCCTCAGTTGTCTTTTTCAAAATATTTATCTACCACAATTCTGTGTAGAAATTTAGAAATTAAAGAAAACATAAAATTTAATTTTATGTTTTCTTTAGTATCTGCATTTAGGTGTTTCAAAATCTTATATACATTGGGTCTTATTTTATATAAATAATGTTCTAAATTAGAAACAAATTTGTTCCATGATTCTGTCTTTTTCTGACTTCTCTTTTAGCTATGGCTCTTATTCTTTTATATTCTATTTCATCTTCTAATCTTTTACTGCTTAACCATTTGTGATAGGCTTCTTTTTTCTTATTTCTTTGATTGTATCATCCCAGATCTTGAGTTTTTCCTTTTATTGAATTTTTTGGTCTTTCCTAAGCTTTCATTTGCTGCTGCATTTAGTATCGTTTTTATATTAAACCATTCTATTTCTATTTATTCATTTTGTTTTATTTTATCTAGATATTGGTTAATTCTTTGTTCATATAGCCATTGTACAATTGTGTCATTCAATAGTCTAGTTTTATAAACAAATCTTTCAATTTTTCTTTCTGTTCTTGTTACTTGTAGCCATTTAGGTGGTAATCTTAATTTTATTTTAACAAGGAAGTGGTCACTGCTTATTTCATATCCTCTGTGAACTCTAATATCTAGTGAAAATTTTGATGTCTTTTCATTTAATATAAAGTAATCTAATATTGATTTCCATCCTCTTGCTGCGAGCCGGTGTAGCTCAGCGGATGTGGCGTTTGCACACCGCCGCGCTTGGCCGCACGAAGGAAAACTTGGTTTCGAGTCTAGTTGGCGGCTGGAGGAAATTTTTCTAAGCCTTTTTTCGACCGGTCCCCAAGTTAGTCGATCTCTGGCACAGGCAAGCAGGTTTTTCCTCCTGGAAACTCTGGTTTTTCGTCCTGTAAACTCAAGAAAATCGACCGTAGAACCCACATTATTTCAGACATTAAATATATTGTGTTAGGGTTAGGGACCACGAGATGGCGGCACATTTGAACCGTCTCTCTTCACTGCGTACCGCTTAATTAGTGATAGCCTTGGGCCATCTGTCTCTGATTGGGTACCAGTGGAGATTGAACTGCCCACTCAGTCTCCAAAAGTTAGATAGGGCTAAATGGCCTCGCCTACTCCTGTACACGGGAATAAAAAGGCGTTAGCTGATTTTTTTTTTTTTTTGATCCTCTTGCTGCCCAAGTATATTTATACATGCCTTTATGTTTATAAAAGAAATTCATTATTTTTAGGTTATTATAAACTACAAAGTCAATCAATTTTTTCCCATTCCCGTTTAGAGTATGTTCTCCATATATTCCTATATTATTATTAATTTTCGTGTTTCCAATTCTTGCATTTAAGTCTCCTGCTAAAATTACATAATTATTTTCATTTATTTTATTATAAATATTTTGTAGCTGATTATAAAATTCAATATTATCCTGTTCTCTTCCTTCTTCTGGGGCATATAAACCAATTATTGTTAAATAACCTCTAGCTTCCATTATTCTTTCATTCCATAATTTATAATGTTTTAACTGTTTTGAAAGGGAGTTATAAATCCAAATCATGACACCTGCTTGTGCTCTTTGGTCTCTCTCAACTCCACTGTATATCACATTAAAATGTTCGGTTCTCATCATGGTTCCTTTTAATTTCTTTTTTGCTTCAGTGATTACTGCTATTTTAAAATTTCTTTCATTTAATACTTGGTCTACTTCTATTTCTTTATATGCTATTTCTCTTACATTCCAGTTTGCTACATGTATTATATTTTGTCATTTCATTTTCGTTTTACCTTTTCCATTCCAGGGTCGTTTTCCATAGATCAGCTTAAAAGTAGAAATATGTTCTCCATGTCAGGTGACTAGCCTGACAAAGGAATAGTTCAGTGGTAGGGCTGCTACCTTAAGGCTACTGAACTAGCCTTCTTCCAAATTTAAACCCGTAGGAGGAATAGGGTATATTGAAGGGGAAAGAGTAGATTATAGGAGAACAGAGTAGAATTATAGTAAAGGTTTATAGAGGGGACATGGTTATAAGGCCAGAAATGGAAATACCCCTGGAATGGAAAGACCTGGAATATACAGCCTTTCAAAATACACTAGCATAATGTCCCACTACAGTTGAAAGAAATGACAACCCAGCCAAGAAACTAGCACTGGCACTTAAGGAGTTGGTACATCATTTCTCCCCTTCTCTCTATGGAAAAAACACTTCATAAACAAAATTAAGGATTAAGGATATTATGCTAGACAATGAAGATTTATTCTTCAGTTTTCTGATGTTCAGGGAATATCAGACAGACAGACAGAACATGACAAAAATACAATGTGAAGGTTATGTTGTTTATGAAATTCTGAGGGAAGTTTAAATGTAATTTAAACTTCCCTCAGAATTTCAAAGTATATTCAGTTTCTCTAAGGATCTGCTTCCTCCTCATGTCCATCATGGTGTATACCAGATCCAATGCACATGTAACTTATTCTACATAGGTAAAACAGATTGCACAATCCCCAAATGAAAAGAATAACACAAATGATACATTAAATATCTTTATTGTGGCTTTTCTGACCATGCACTTCAGGCATCTCACAGAACTGACTGCAGACAGCACCTGGTCCTCTTACTCCATACCAAAAGCTTATGAATGCAAATTTAAAAAAAGCCTGCAAGATACTAATCCGCCAACCTAACTTTAATAGCAAATGGCTTAAGTCTCAACAATTTGAACTGTTCATTTGCAATTCATGTAACATCTAGAAAAAGAACAATTTTCCAAGTAAATAACAGAAATCAGATGCAGAAAGCTCTTCTCTCAAGAGTATAAACAGGGCTTAAAAATAATAATGGAAACTTGTTAAGATCTAGGAAACTAAATCTTAACAAGTTGCAACAAATGATATCATTTCCCTGATATACAATACATTTAAGTGTTGAATTACAATTCCCCCCCCCCCCAAACACTTGCTTGCTAGAGATTTTTTTTTATATGTTGAGCCAACACAAGAGAGGTTGATTAATCAACCTAAAGTACGTTAAGTTGTTTCCCAACCCACATCCATGCATGGGTAGTGGGAAAGGAGAAACTTATTTGCATTTGATTTAAAATGCCTGTTCGTATTCCTTGAGAAACACATCAGGGAGAAGACTGTTCCGCAATACAGCAGTAACAGGGATGAAGGAAGAGGAAAAGAAACTTGTTCTGTAGGTTTCAAGGTATACTGTGAAGGAATGTTGGATACCAGCTGGTATCCAACTTAGTACTGAATGGGGGAATTATTGATGCTATTTCAGATGAACATTTGCCATGGAAATATTCATAGAATACACGCACATTGCAGAAACCAAACAGCTGTGTGGAATTGGGAGGAGTGAGTTGTTAAGAGATGGGTTATTAATCAATCTAATTGCCCTCCTCTGTATTGAGTCAAGCATTCTGAGGGAGTTCTTAGGAACCCACTCCAAATGTTAGAGCAGTATTCAATAGCTGGGCAGATGTGATTTGTATAAGGTTAACAGCTGTTCAGAGGAAGTAATGTCTTGAGTGAAAGAGAAGTGCTCATTTTTAGAAGCTGAAGATGCAATGGTGGTTGTTATGTGTTTATCATTATTATCAACAGACCTCAATGGAGTCAAGAGCCTCATAGTGGGAGGTCCCACTCACATACAAGCACACCATACCTTGACTTAAATGCATCCACTGTCCCTGCATTCACCACACTCTCAAGCAATGCATTCCAATTACCCACCACTCTCCATGCAAAATATCTACTCACCCCCTTGCTCATATCTACCTTATACGGCTTCCAGGGATGACCTATCATTCTCCCCACTTTCAGATATTCTATGAAAAATCTCATCCACTCTAATCTGGTAATTACCTCTCATCAACTTATGTCTCCCCTCTTCCTTCTATCCACTAGGCTCTGTAATTCATTTTGTCAATTTACCTCAATATTGCACATTCCAGAGACCAGAAACCAACTTAGTTGTCTCTGGATTCTCTCTCTCTCTCTCTCTCTCTCTCCAACACTCAAATTCAGACAAGATAAAATTTCTCTTAGAATTACTCTGACATCAAGCCTCTCCTGGCATAAACCTGTCATGAGGATGACACAGCTCATTATGGGAATGATGTGGAGAACACTGACAGAAATTTCATCTTGTCTGAAAATTTGAGTATTGTCAAAAATAATACATGGAGAAAATAGTTTTTTTTTTTGGGGGGGGGGGAGACAGAACTGGGTTTTACTAGCATTGAAATTGATGAGGTTATCAGAACCCCATTGGAGGATGGCTTGGAGATCAGAGCTGAGGGCAATGGTGGTGGTTGATATTCAGTATGTTGAGATGAGTTGTATAGAATAAGGTTTATCAAATGAAATGGAGGAGTGCAATGTGCAGTCATCTGCAAAACTGTATTTGCAGAAATACAGTGGAGGTCAACTGAAGTAAATCGTTGATATATAGAAAGAAGAAGGTTGCTGAGAGAACAGAACCTTGGAACCCCAATATTAGTTTAGTTGAATGGTAAGAGGATAATGAACCATCCACCATCTGTCTGGATGCACATAGTGTGCATATCAAGCAGATGAGGATAGGGCACCAAAGACTTTCTTCATGTCCCAGTGTACATATATTTCTGATGACTGATATAAAGATTGAAATGTCAAGTATTATTTTATTCTTATTAAATAAGTACTCTAACATGGTACGAGGGTAGTTTCATAAGTTTCCGGCCTGACTAACTTTTACAGGTGACAGAAAGAAAACTGTCACTTTTGAACATAATCTCCCTTTACTTCTCTGTTAGAATGCATCTTACTATTGCCTCCCTCAATGAGTCTTGACTCCAGTAGGTGTTTATATAATAATAATAATATTTGAGCATTTCAGGTTGAAATGTCTACACCATCTGCCTTTCCATATTTCAGGTTTTCGATGGCTTTTTTCTACCTCAAATGTTGATATGTGCTTCTGATTGCATTCCTCTTGAATATTTTCTACCACTATCCTGTCACTTTTTGTTTCATAAAAATCTTTCCAAGTGGTGGCTCATTTAACTGGACAACACCCAAGCCAGAATGACATTATCTTGTACCATCACTGTCTTTTCTGTTAGAATACCAGAATTCAGTTTGGTAAGTAAATCCCAAAATTTCCAACCCATCTTCATTCATGATTCAGATAGATACCTAATAAAGGAGACATCATGAGAAAGTGAGGATTGGACATTGAGTCAGAAGTTAGCCACACTCAGTTCTGTGCATCCCATAAAAGGCTGCGGTACTCTGTCATCTAACAATCATCCTTAAGCAATCCTTCAGCCTATTCTCATAAGGTTCATTCCACAGACCTTCTATCATCTTGGTCACTCGTCTCTGGATCCTCTCCACTTCCTCCCCATCACGAAGAAACCCTGGTGCCCCTAACTGGGCACAGTAGTCCAGATGGGGGTCTTATCAAGGCATATTATAGAGGAACAATAACCTGTTTGTCTCTGCTTGTTAAAGTATTTTTCAACAACCAAGTGATTTGATGAGCTGATTTAGCACACTTTTGCTATGTGCCCCCAAAACTTCAACTCCCTATCCACCAAAACTCCCAAATCCCTGGCTTTGTCAATCTCCTGGAGTATGGTTCCACCAATGTGATATACCGCTGCTAATCTTTTCACCTCAAAATACATAACCTTACATTTTGCCACATTAAATTGACATCTATTCTCCTTAGCCCAGTCCTCCAAACTATCCAAATCATCCTGCAAAATTTTGACATCTTGTGCACTCACTATTGCTCTACACAACTTTGCATCATCAGCAAACAAATGAACACTTCCTCTCAGATCCTTTCCTATATCAATAATGAACAAATTAAACAGTAATGGTCCAAGAACAGAACCCTGTAGCACACTACTAGTCACAGGCCATCTTTTGGACTCTACTCCTGAATAAACCACTCTCTGATATCTCTCCATCAACCACCCTCCTATCCATCTTACCAACCCTATATCCATCCCCATATGCTGCAGTTTACTGATTAGAATTCCATGTGATATCCTGTCAAAGGTATTAGCAAGGTCCTGTAGAATCACTGTAAACCCATTATCCTTATCCAGTTCATCGGTCACTGTGTTATAAAACGTGAGCAAGCTACTGAGGCATGATCTACCCTTCACAAAACCATGCTGTTCCCCCATACAGTATCCCATTTTCATCTATCCAATCCTGTATTTTCCTCTCGACTATTTTCTCCAAGACCTTGACAACGATTCCTGATATGCTGATCGGTCGGTAATTTACAACAGCAGTGTTGGAGCCTCCTTTATGCAGTGGAACTATTTTCCCCTCTTTCCACCCCCTTGGGACTAACCCAGACCCAAGACTCAAATTAAACAAAATGGTCAAGGGCACTGACAATTCTTTAGCTGCTTCAAGTACGACATGAACTGGTATACCATACAATCCCATAGATGTATTGACATTGAGGTTTTGTAATAGACTATTCACCTCCAATTCGTTCACCACAATTCCCATATAACCTGTTGGTTCTTTTATTCCTGCAACGATCCAGTAATTTTACTCTATCAACTGATTCGGTTACCTCCCTACCATCAGCATTCTTTAAAGCCATTCTGCCGTATACATTTTTTCTTTTACTTGCAACATATCGAAAAAACTGTTTCGTATTCTCTTTAGCCTGCATGGCTAATGTTCTCCCATAATCCACTTTTGCTTTTCTTACCACACTCGTTACCCTTCTGGCCTGTGCTTTATACCGTTCGTGTGCCTGCCGGTCACCTTTCTCCTTAAATTCCCTCCATAGTTGTTTCTTTTTTTGCAGCTCAAGCTTAATGGTGTTATTCATCCATTTAATCCCTACTTGATTTATTATTCGGACTCTAGGTATACAGTCAGCCATTTCTTAATACTTCTTAACCACCTCCCATGCACTATCAACATCCAGCCCTTGCAGTTTTACATGCTATGGCACCGAACCAATCAAACTCCTAAGCTTGTCATACTTTACCAGCCCGATAATTCCACATGTACCCTGTCTTAATTGTAAATTCCACACCTTTAGCCACCTCCCAAATCAAGACCCTATGATCACTCTCACCAATTGGTGAATATGCAACTCCATATTCATTTGCACTAATATGCAATTTAATATCCTGCAGCTGCATATTAATACAACTTCATACTCTTGCATATTGTTCTTGGGATTTCCATGGCATCTGATCAAGTCTGGCACAGAGACCCACCTACTCAACAATCTACTGTCTTATGATCTTGTTCTATCCTTTGCAATTGGCTTCTCAGCTTCCTCTCTGGTTATTCACCATGTGTAATAGTATCTTCCTATCTTCAGATTTTGCAAACCAATACTACCAGTACTCCATGACTCTCTACTTTAATCCCTCCCACCACCTCCTATTGTATAAACAACCTTTACTCACTGACCTCAAATCCTATCCATAGCTTTGCTGATGATAGTACACTCCCATTCCTCTTCTTCATTTGACAAATCTTGGAGTGCATAATCACTAAGCGTCGAGATCCACCATAACAAATGACAAACTATGATCTCCTTTCTATATTTCAGAGAGGTAAGGGTAACCTTGTGACTTTCAATGATATAAGAACAGTCCTGTTATTTCTCACAATCTCAAAAAAAAAAAAAAAATTTCATTCCACTTCCCTTTAAACTCTGATAAATTTTAGCCTTCCTGGCATGAACACAGGGCCGGCTTAACCCAGTAAGCAGGCAATGTGTTACATCGGGGCACTGAAGCGAGTCGAAAAAATAAAATAAAAACACATTTTAATATTAACGTTTATTAAATGTGGATATGCACTATATATATTGTAATAAATACTGCAACTTTTAATAACATTTAGCAAAAACTGCAAGTTGTATTTCGCTATGAGCTGGCAGAAGCACTAAACGAGCTGGGCGCTTGTCTGAGGCATCGTGTCATAGGGGGTTCCTTACACTACTGACTTTCTCTTTTACATGCAGCATGCATTCGCCCAAATTACGAAGTGACATTTGGCCATTTTTTTGTGGAATGGACCTTGTGTGTTGTTTTCAAATAAATCACCAAATTGTTGATTGCTAAACATACAATGAATGTGTAGTTAATTCACACTGAGGTAAGCGGATTCAAAATTTAACCCATTTAAGCCTTTACAAATCAGCGAAAAATGTATGCATTTTTAAGTATTTATTTTAATTTTTTTTATTTATATTTATTTTTTGTCTTACTGAATTTTTTGTTCAATAGATTTTTTACTTCAGAATAAATTTGGGCATAATGGAGACTAAAAAAAATTATCCGGAGCTGCAAATAAAAAAAAAAAAAAAGTGGCAAAATAACTTGAAAAAGAGAAACAGAAAGGACTGCGAACTAAATTTCTCAAAAAGCCTAAAGGTTTATCTTTAATTGCATAAATTAAAAATTTGCAAAGACAGGGATACAATAATGGGGTGAATATGCGAAGAAAAGTGGCATTAAGAGACATATCGAATATTAATCCTCAAGCACTATTTGTCCCGTTCACAGTGCGTGCATTAAATTTGGTGATGCTGCTAAAGTTAATACTGAAACAGCGAGTTTTTCTAGCACTTTACAAGAAATTTATAATTTCTTTAGTGCTTTGATTAAATGATGGGATGTGCTGAAAAAGTACACCAAAATTGCACTTAAAACTTTATCAGATACTAGATGGGAAGTGAGGATTGAATGCTCTTCATTCACTTAGATATTGGAGAAGTTTTAGATTCTTTTGTGGAAATTTATGATAACATTCAAATTGACAATAGTACAAAATATGAAGCAAAAACATTAGCTTTGAAAATTAAAGATTATGGATTTTTGTGTTCACTTATAATCTGGTATGAATTTTGTGCAGGATCAATATAGTGAGTAAAATACTTCAGAATCCAAACACAAATTTAAGTGAATCTATAAATGCATTAAATAATGTAATCAACTTTACTAAAGAATTTAGATCAGATGATTAGAAAATTTTAATCATACTTGAATCAGCAAACGTGTTAGAATTAGAAATTTTTTTAGAGATAAACCCTCGACACCGCTAGGTAAAAGAGGGAAAAGAAGACAAGACGAGAGAAATTTCTCGCGAGTTCAAAAGCAGTACAATATGCAGACTTAAGAAAAGAATGTTCTCTTAGAAATGTTCCAACAAAGTGCCAGTTGATCTGTAATATAACTTTAAAAATGCATTTTTTTTCTTCCAATTTGAACAGTAAGTTGTGCTGACTGATGGTGAAGAAAAGAATATTTGTGCCACCAAATTATATAATGAAATACAAATTCTAAAGGACATCACATAGGGTGTTGATAGCTTTAGACCCACTGAAAATATTGCAGTGTATATATATATATATATATGCAAATGATTTAGAAAGTGTCTTAATTAATTTAACAATTTCTCTTCAAATATTTTTGACACTTCCAGTTTCAGTACGAAGTAGCAAATGATCATTTCAAGAACTCAAACCAATTAAAAAATATCTAAGATCTAGTATTTCACAAGAAAAGACTGGTTGCACTGTCAATGATGGCAACAGAAGGTGATATCTTAGTGAAACTAGAAACAAGTGAAATTTCAGATGAAATTGCTTCCATAAAATCAAGAAAAGCTTTTAAATCATTTAATTTTTCCATTCATTTTTTTTCCATTAATAATTAAATGATTCTTGTCAATGTGCAATTTTACCAATTTGTACATCTCTAGCTATAATAGCTCGTAGCCAGTAATCAGCAACTTATGAATCCGTAATTCTAGTCAATGTGCATTTTTATATGTTTTGTGATTTTTTGCTGTGTTGTTAATATGTATTTTTGAAAGTATACAATTTTAATAAAAATATGTGTTTTAATTTTTTTACCTTTTAATTTTAACTACATTTTTTAAAAAGTAATGGGCGCTCAACTTAAAATTGCATTGGGGCACCCAGCCCCTAGAGCCAACACTGCATGAACACATCACATCTATATCCTCCTTCGGACTATTAAAAAAATAAAATCCGATTTCATTTTTCATTCAAGTCATTACACTTCTATCTGAATAACTACTAACATTGTATAAATCCCAAATCCATCAGCCTTGGAATACTGCTCACATATTTGTAGTGATACACCTAAAATCTCTGATACATCCAAAAGAGAGCAAATCCAATTAGCTGACAACTCTTAAGATTCACTCCAATCACTTTCTCACAGACATTTGGTTTTTACCTTTT
Source organism: Typopeltis vanoorti (assembly GCF_054136105.1). Classification (NCBI taxonomy): domain Eukaryota; kingdom Metazoa; phylum Arthropoda; class Arachnida; order Uropygi; family Thelyphonidae; genus Typopeltis; species Typopeltis vanoorti. The sequence continues at coordinate 64,875,446 of NC_143557.1, forward strand.
ATCTCTTTTATAGGTATTTTCATGAACAGATGTTTTGTTGAACTGGCCACCATTTTAAACTTTTTTTTTTGTAAGACTGAAGAAGATTAGCAGCTTCCAGTCAACATCCATTTAGTTTCCAACTTCGAACCTGCTAAATCAACTTCTTTCTTCTCTCTCATTCCATCTACTATTCTTTGCAACCACCCTCATATTGTCTTCCCCAAAGCATAATAAATACTATCTAATACCCATTATGCTCTAAGCAGTATATATTAATATAATATTTAAAATCAGCATTTAAAAAATTCCAGCCAATCTATTTAATTTTTGTAATAATATATTTCCAATGTTCACAATGAATGTAGCATGGAGAGTGGTTGGTGAGTGGAATGCATTGCCTGAGTGTTGTGAATGTAGACACATTGAATCATTATGCTCTAACATTATATTATTTAATTATTAATGCCTACCTCACTAGCTCTGCTGGTAAAAGTCATTTGCTTATTTATGGCCAAAGCTACAGGTGCAAATCTTATGTAAACTTATGGAAGCCTGCTTTGGATAAGCTTATCTAGTTCCTTGAGTTTATAGAAGAACTTTTTTTTTCTTTCCTATTTTAAGTTAATGGTGAATAAAAATTTCAAGAGAAAACACTTAAAATTGATCTTCACATTATAAAATAACTATGAAACTCACCTGAACAAGAAGAATAGCATAACCCATAGAGGCAGTGCTATCATCTTCAAGAACATCCTCCATAGAGCGCACTGTTGTTCCTAAGTAAACATTAATCACCTGAGTTGGGAGCAATCCTACTGCTGATGCTCCTACATATCTCCAAAGATGAATAGGACTGACCTGTACAGAATTAATATAATATTTAAAATCAGCATTTAAAAAATTCCAGCCAATCTATTTAATTTTTTAAGAATATATTTCCAATGTTCACAATGAATGTAGCATGGAGAGTGGAATGCATTGCCTGAGTGTTGTGAATGTAGACACATTGAATCTGTTTAAAGCACAGTTGGATGAACACAGTGTATTAACATCTGACCTCCATGGAGTCACTCATCGTGGGAGGTACACTATTGCACCCTCCCCAACAATGAGTCTGACTCCATGGAGGTCTGATGTTAATAATATACTGTACATTAACAATACAGATCGATATTATTGCAGAAAATTTGTAACAGTTGTACACACAAACCATTCCAAACTTTAGAGACTCATAGCATAAACTGAATATAACACTAATACACTAAATCAAAAACAGGTAGTAAAGTTATCTGCGAACTCCAACAGTTAAAGAATACAGATAATTCATTGCAAGCAAATCTACACATGCTGGTCTAGAAAAATGCAGATAGATTAAATTATGCATTAATGTGGCTAAAGGAAAACCATGGAAACTCGGAAAATAATTTAAAAGGAAAATAGCAGAAATTTAAGAAAATATTTTAAAGACTTAAGAGAGAAAAAAAAAGAAAAAGGAGGGAAGAGTAAGAAATCAGAAATGACAGAAGTAATATAGCACTTTTAAAGTAAACTGGATAGTCCAGATATCCAAATTAATTCAGATCTCTTGCCTTGGTTGTATGTTGGTTACTTCACTTTTTCTAGAATAAAGTGAGAGTTGAGTCAAATAAAGGAAATGTACCCATTACCTTTATTTCTAACTGAGATTACTGTGGTCTTGTTTGACTTTGCCAAGCCATCTAACAGAAATTTATTACATAAACTGAAGCAAATAGGGAGGGTATGAAGTAGGTGACATAAGAGTGTGGCTGATAGACAAAGTAGTATATGGTAGAAATCAAGGTTAAAATGATTAGCAGTATAGCGCACACACCGAGAGAGAGAGAGATCTGTATTTAGATTACTGCTGTTTAATTTGTGCATCAATGATATTACAGATGATCTGAGAAAAATTATCTTATTTGCTGATAATGCTTTAATGGGAGTACAACAGTAAATAAAGGTGATGTAAATATCTTGCAGGATGATTTATATAGACCAATGGATTGGACTTTTCCTAAATTATCCTTCAATGTGACAGTGTAGTTATGCACTTTAGACTAAAAAGAATGAATGCAAGTTATCTGATGGGGCTGCACTACTAGCAACTGATGCAGTGGGAATTTAAGAATCCTGGACAGGGAACTGATATTGAGAGCAAATGTGCAAAAGAGAATAAAATAGCAGAGCATGTAAGAATAAACAAACAAAAGCAAGTGAGACTGAAAGCAGAAGACAGTAGGAATGAGGAAACAAAAGTGAATAAAAGTGTGGAAGCAAAAGAAAGGAACATAAGAGAAGAAAGAAACAGTAAAATTGCCAGAATGCAAGATTTAAAGAACGAGAAATTAAATGTGTGCATTGAAATAGACATTTAATGGAAAGGAATGAAAGAGTGCAAATAGATAGAATGAAGGAAAATAGAGAAGGGTAATGAATGACTCAATACCAATATATGGATATTGCATTACTGAAGGTGTGGTGAATGAAAGTTCACAAAGTCTGTTTTCCAGGAGGGAGAATGAGCATTAAATTAAGGAGATATTAAATCCCACATTATTTCAAGCAAGATGATTGATGCTTTGTATATAAGAAGTACACAAGCATGAGACTTAGTGGTGGTTGTGGAAAGAAATCATTTGGTTTGATATAAAGAGAATCTGAGGATGGATATCAGGAGGTTATCGTGGAGAATCAAAGATAACAGCACATTGCCAAGTTACGAGTTAAGACAGAAAGCAGGAATCATACATGGTATGTTGGCAGAGTTGTGTGGTGAAGAGTTTGTAAATGTGTGGAATATGAGAGAAGAATGAATTCGTACAACATGATGGACTGCATTTAAATGGATATAGTATGAGTCAAATAGAAAGACCTATTACAAAAAAAATAAGCAATACAAGCAAGTGATCACAGAAAGTAAGAGATGTAAAAGAACAGAAGAGTAGAATGGGCAAGACTGAAGTTTATTAACAGAAATAGTCATAATAATGTGCTGTTCATGAGAGAATGGTAGTACAAGATGGAGAGAAAATGAGGTGGGAAGGGGGAAGTGAGGTGACCAGGTAGACCAAGCATAAGGAGAGTAGATGGTAGAAGCAGTAATGATGATCAGTATATTTTTTAATTTTATTTTTAAATAAAATATATCAAACAAACATAAAAAATAAAGTATAGAATGGGATGGCCAAGAATGTAAAGAGGGGGGAGGACAGTGAGTCTGAAGAGTAATGATAAAGGCAATTGAGCATGGACAGGTGTGGGGAAATCTGAACCAACAGGTAGCATGGGTTGGACTGGTAATATACCTAAAAGTGAAACTGCTGTGTCTATTTAAGGGATTTGAAAATTATCAGAAATAAGGGAGATGAAACTGTTTCACTGAATTTATTTGTCCAAAAACTGCTGGAATAAATGAAACATTATTAGATGATGATATCCAGATGAGAATAGAAATGAAAAAAATACAATATTTTTCATGATGATAGAAAGGACAAGAAGGGAGGGAAAATGAACAAAGTAATTGTGGAAGACAATTCAAATTGTAACTGAAAACCGAACTAATGTCCTTACATGCCACGCTCTATGTGCCAGAGGCCAGATAAAGTTAATTTAGAGAAGTCAGGCTATCAGGTCTCAAATGAGTCTCCCAAAACTTTGGCAAATTAATGCAACTACACTTGTTGAGGTTGGGAGAATGCTTTATAGCTGATGCTGATTCAAAAAACAAAGTCTCTCTCTCTCAGACCTATAACAACTATGTAATATAGAGGTTTTCCTCCATCTAATCCTATGCAGAGCATAGCCTGCCAATCCCAACTTGCCATACAGATGATTGCTAATGTAATTTATGTTCTTCAGGATATCATCCTGATTTGTCACTTATTTGGTTTTCCAAATTTTGGAAAACCAAATACGTCCGGTATTTGGTTTTTAGAATATGGGACAATTTTGGTGAGTTGATTTCCCAAAATAAAAAAATAAATCTGGTATTTGATTTTACTAAATAAGTATCAATACTTTTGGAACTGCAACTCGAAATGCTCAATTTGTGTTTCTGAGTGTTAATGTGTTTTGTAATATGTGATCGTCCCCCATGTACAATACTAAACGTTCATCTACAGATTTTGTATGCATTCAACTTTGTCATTATGTTTTCCTTTTGCAATAAAATTCCATTCTTTCATTTCATTAAAAACACTTTTGTTTTGGCATTGTTAAGAGCTTAAGGAAAGAAACAAAATTTAATTTAACTTTAATTATATATTTTATGTATTAACAAAACATCGCGCACTCGAAAAAGGAGAGATATTTTTTAATAATTATTGAAATAACATCCACGTACTGTACCGATACTTCACAATGTCTAAATAAGAACTGTTTGAAAATAAACAAATGCAATATATCTGTACAGAATTATAAATAAAATGCTTAATACTAAATAAAAAGCAACCAATGAAAGGGACCGTTGCCGCCACCGTAAACCAATTAATTTCCTCAAATTGTCAGTTTTTATGGCTTACAAATCAATTTAAGTTGGATTATTCGAAAAAGAATATTGAAAATTATAATTGCTTAACATAATATTTATAATTTTATCTTTTCATTAAAATATGGGACATTCAAGTTGCCTACAGTAGACCCATTATACACTCCACTGTTCTTCTCTCACTACTTCTTCAGCTAGTTGAACCTCTTAGCTGCATGCACCAACTTCTTCCATTCCTTTCCGTCTTGAGCATTTTCATTCCAGTTCTGAATTCCCATCTCATCTAAATCTTTTTGGATATTATTCTCCCAATGCATCCACGATCTACCTCCGGGTCGCTTTCCATCAGGCTTCATCTTCTTCTTATTACACCCTCCATGGAGTCAGACTCATTGTGGGAGGTTCATTCAACTGACAACATATTTATCATATAGAATCTTAAAATCCTCAATACTCCTTGCATTAATAACACATTGTGGTAATGAAATCCATTCACTGACAATTCATGTAAAAATCTACTCCTTACACCCTTCTTCACCACACTTTTACATAACTTCCAGGAATGGTCTCTGGCTTTTCCACTCTCACCTTCAACTCTTTTTATAATCCGCTCTGGATTAATCTGATAAAATCCTCTCACTAACTCAAATGTCTCTATCACATCACCTCTCTTCCTCCTATCCACCAAACTCTGCAATCCACATTTCTTCAAACTCTCACCATAGACCAGCATTCCATAGTCCCGATATTGTCTTAGTCACTCTCTGGACCCTCTCCAATGTCTCCACATTACATTGAAAACCAGGTGACCAGATCTGAGCACAATAGTCCAAGTGTGGTCTGACCAGTGCCTTATACAGTGGCTCAACCACTTCCTTATCATTGCATGTTAGAGTACTTCTTATCATAGCAGCACTATGATGTGCAACCTTTGCAACACTAGCAATATGACCTCTAAACTTCAGTCCATTATCAACCACCACTCCCAAATCTCTCATTTCAACCACTTCCTGCAGTACAGCACATCGATATAGTATACACAGACTTATATTTTTGCACTCCAAAAATGCAACACCTTGCACTTATTGATATTAAAACTACAACCTCACTTCTCTGTCCAAGTTAAAAAAGTCTATTCAAATCTTCCTGAAGGGAATTAACATCAGCAGTGCTATTTATAATTCTTCCCCACTTTGCATCATCAGCAAACGAAGATCCCCAGTCTTCATAACTGAAGATCCCCAGTCAGTCCACATGATATATCGTTTACAAACAAGTTCAACAGCAGGAGTTCAAGAACAGAACCCTGTGGCACACCACTGGTTACCCTTCTTTTTTGAGACACTGCTCCATCATACACAACCTACTGTTATCGTTCAGAGAGCCAGTGTCTGATCCATATAACCAATATACTATATATTCCCATTTTCTGCAGCTTGTACACCAACTTATCATGTGATAATCTCTCAAACTCTTTTGCAAAGTCTATCTAATATTGCTCAAATCTCATCAACTAGAAGTGGGGATCTATAGAGTTCATATAGTTCTTGGTTGCGTATTCTCCATTCTCCTGTTGTGTTATATCTTACAGGTCTCTGAGGATTTTATTTTCAAAGATCTGCAACACTCTTGCATCTTGGTCTTATGATCCAGGTTTCTGCTCCATACAAAACAATAGGTCTAATGATTGTCTTGTATATTTCTGTTTTAACTCTGCTTGATAAAATTTTGGAAGATAATAAATGATGTAGTGACTAATAACATCTATTGGAGGCATGTATTCTAGCTTTTATTTCTGTACTAATTTTATTATCTTGAGTAATAAATGTTCCAAGATATTTGAAGGAGGTGACACTTTTAAATTTCTGGTTATCAACGGTAAAATGCTCATTTTCATCTTGATTGCGATTTCTGCATACATTTAAATATTCAGTTTTATCCTGGTTGATTTGCAATACTAATATTTCAGCAGCAATTTTGAGTTTTCTAAATGTTGTTCTAATGTCTTCAGCATTTTCTTCAACAAGGCACATATCATAATATTACTGTTCTGTTTATGTTATCTTTTACAATTTCTTTAATGCATTTTTCTAATGCTAAATTAAAAAGAATGAGCAAAAGGACATCTTGATTCAATCCTGTCTTAATATCAAAATGTTCAGATCTAATTCTATTAGCTAATATCATGCTTCGGCTGTCAGTGGTGCAAATTTTGATTAGACATTATCCTATGACGTACGTACTCCTGTTCATTTAATAAGCATCTTTGGCTTATTGCATTTCATCCTTGTGAATGTAACAGCACACAGAGTTTGAGAGCACTGGAAGGGAAGAAGACTTACTATGAACAAACAAGAGGTATATGTGGAATTGAATAAACCTGATATTAATAAGGCTGTGGGACTTGATATATCGCCATCACCACATATTTTGAGGGAATGTGCAAGGGTATACATTAAAGATACCAAGAAATTATATACTTGGTTAATCCTTTATATCGATTATATTTATAATCCTGTATAAATATAATTAGGGGGCAACTCATATATAGAGGCTAATGACTTCACATCACTTGCCTTAGTATCCCATAATGCAAAGCACATCTCCTTCTGGAGATGTATAATGCCATGCATTATAGGAAGGGTCACTACCCAGACTGGTCTGACCTTTATTGAGGTCTCATCAGTGGAAGCCAAACCCAAAAGGTGATACCAAGTCCTTATAAAGACTGGCTTAAAGGGACGAAGCAAGAATGCTTTTCATCTTCCCCATTATCTGTAGAGGACAGTGTAGGGATAAGGTGTTATTGAGCTATTAAAGCTCTGATCATGGCAGGGAGATAACAGCAATAGCCGAGCCTCAGGACTTCATTGGCTACAGCATTGCCATTCATTACCCTCCAAGGGTATTATTCACCGCATCTCACAGTCGATCTAATCAATGAACCGGTGATACTAAGTTGAAGAAATGCAGAAGTCATATTTTCATATACGAGTTGCCAAAAGGTGTCACACCTTATTATAAAAATATTCTGGATTAGAGAAAGTTGTTGGAAGTTTTTCCATTTGGTTATACTACACATTAACGATACTAAGAAATTATATGCTTGGTTTAATCCTTTATCCAAGTGTAAGCAAAGAAAGTTTGTGCATAATGGTCTAATTTCACTGTACATTTTAATCCTACTTTATTTATAAAGTAGGACTGAACTGCTTGTGTCATATTTATCTGAACCAATTCCATGCTATTTCAACCTCTTCCCAGTGCAGTTTTTTATCCCATGATAGTGTTGAAATTAATTATGAAATTATTTTCTCCAGGATTCCTGATCAGGATAATTTTCTTACTTACACACATACATATCCCAATTTACGTATATCCAATTTTGGAGTGTAATCTTCCTCTGCTTGGGCATTTTTTCGTGTCCATACTTTTGATCACTCACTAACTAGTGTTGATATCTCAATTATACATACATCCTCTGAGGCCATCACCAAATGTAACATTAAAACCTCACAATGCTTGCATCACATGGTACCTAAGTTATCTCCCTCAGAAACCCCATCATCTTTCAATAGTACTGGAATAAATATTTAATCATTCAGGAAGCTGGATGCCTGATGTTTGTTGCCTACAAAAAACAAAAATAATGATATTATTTCATATTATTTATACAACTGAGTGCTTTAAGAAATATGCACGAACACTTAAAAAAAAACAAGAAAAACTGGTGAAACAAATGTGAACAAGGAAGGCAAAATCAGATTATGAGAAGAATCTAGCTAAGAAGGCCAAAGGAAATCCCAAAGAGTTCTTTCATTATGTGGCAAGTAAAAGGATGAATGACTATGAAAGATTAACCATAATGAGTGCTGATGGTGATGAGGTGACAGAAGCATATAAAATAGTTGTGTCACTGAGTGACCACCTGCAAGCGTATATCATCCAAGTGAGGTTACTGCAATAACATATGTGACAGAGACTGATGTGGGAACAGAGGTGGATGAACTAGAGATTCTTAGGATATTTCAGAATCTCAATGTAAATACAGCTGTGAGATCAGATGGGATATCAGCTAGGGTTTTGTGAGAATGTGCAAGGGAACTGGCAATGCCTTTGACTAGGCTCAAAGTCTCAGCTCTGGTAGAGTTCTAAGGGAGTATAAAGAGGGCAAAATAATTCCTTTGCATAAGGAAGGTTCTAAGACTGCAGTAGCAATTTATAGACCAATCAGTATCTCAGGCATGGTGATAAAAGTACTGGAAAAATTGATCAAAAAGAGAATTCAAGAATAGGTGGATAAAGAATATGATACTGTATGAAGGGCAATGTGACTTTGTGAGGGATCAGTCATACCCTTAGTAATTTACTAACTTTTTATAATGGAGAAACAGCTGAGTTGGATAAAGGAACCGGCTACATGACGATTGTGTTGGATTTTGCAAACATCTGACCGAATACCACATGGTTCTCTGTTACATAAATTAGAACAAATGGGGTGGATATGACACTGGTTAAATAGATAAGAAGATGGCTGCTGGACAGATACCAAATGTGATATATGGAGGGGAAGAATCAAAGCAAAAATAGGCAACTAACTACTGGTGTGCCACAAGGTTTAGTGCTGGGACCACTACTGTTTAATATGTACATAAATGATATAGGAAATAAGCTGGATAAGGAAATATTCAGTTGTTTGTTAATGATCCAAAATTAGATATAGTAATAATTAATCAAGATGATGTGGAGACAATTTAAACAGGCTGTCAGTATGGGCAAAAGATAATGGGTATCAGTTTAATGTGAAGTAATGCATTTTGGGATATATAGATTACAAGTTATATACCACATTGATGAAAGTGTACTCTAGGAAATAGATGAAGCTAGAGATTTAGGGGTGGAGGTAAACAGAGTTAAAGTTTAGAGGACATATTGCTAAAGTTACTGAAGTAGCTCATAAGATTACTTGATTATTGAAGAACACTAACAAATAGAGATAAGGAAGTTATTCCACTTTATAAGGCCTTGATATGTCCATATCTGGATTACTGTGGTCAGGTCTGGTCTCCTGGGAATAAAGAAGCAGTGGAGAAGTTGCAGAGGCAAGTGACCAGGATGGTGAGTGGTCTGTGAAATGGTCCTATGAGGGGGAAAAAAAAAAAAAGGATATGATAGAAACATTTAAGTCACTTAAAGGGTTTCATAGGATTAATGCAGGGGAAATGTTCAGCACTTGGCTAGAACAAGAGGTCATCCCTGGAAGTTGAATAAAGGTGTGGTTAGTAGGAGTGTGAAGACTAGATATTGTGCTTGGACAGTTGTGAATGAGTGCAATGGGTTGCCAGAGTCAGTTGTGAGTACTTTGTTTATTAATGAATTCAAGGAGAGGTATGATAGATTGTGTGGATAATTTGGGTCTCCCATGATGAGTCTTCAGATGCTGATTCAGATGCCACGGATGTGTCTGAACAATGATAAAGAAAAAAAGCCAGTTTCAGTTTCAACATCTTATCGAGATAAATGCATATGACTCAAATTCCTAAACAAGCTTTTAATGTTTTGTCATAGAGAATCATATGAAGACAATTACTTCAAGTGGCATGCATTAGTAACAATTTTCTTCAGATTTTGAACTGCAAATTTCTATAACCTTTATACATACATACATATTGTGATAATACTACATGAGAAGGCTACATCACTATTAACTTCCTATTGACAATTTTCTGCAAATTATTCTGTTAGATGTCAAAACTCCAATATTAATCTAACCTTATATTTTGGTCTAAGGCATTTCTAACTGTATCAATCCACCAAATTCTTAGTTTTCCTTTGGATCTTTTTCCTGCCATCCTGGGAAAAAACTCACTTGAGGTTAGCTTATGCTAACACATTCGTGAATGTTAATAATGTCAAGTTCTTTTCTAGTATCCTTGTTTTTAATGACACTGATGCCACTTCCTCACTCTTACCCAGATATCAGTGGTCTCTGGTTTTTAATGAAGTGTTTTATTTCTAACCCAACTATCAGATCCATAAATTAAAACTGATTTGAACACAGTCTTGTATGCAGCTAGGTAAATGTTTTCACCAATTTCTCTCTTATTCCTTATAAATCTATTAATTCGTGTTGAAGTTTAATGGAGAAAACATCTAAAAATAATAACTAACTAACTTATTTGGCTAATTTAGATGTGCAATAATGACTGGGGGTATGGTTTAATGCAGCAAAATGTAAGGTCTTGAGGTTTGGGACACATCGATGGGACGCTGCATACTCTATTGGAGGAGCTATACTGGAGGAAATAGGGGAGATAAAAGATCTGGGGTTGATGATCGACAGAAACCTGAAATTCAGGGGACATATTGCAAAAGGTGGTGAAGGTAACACAGAGGATTGCTGATAACACAGAGGATTAATGAGAAAGGATGCTGACCTGCAGAGATAAAAGAGTTATCATTCCGTTATATAAGACTGATCAGACCACACTTAGACTTGTTCTCAGATTTCATCCCCAGGATTTGAAGGGGATAAATTAACTGTGGAAAGAGTACAAAGGCAGATAACAAAGATGGTTACAGGACTGTACAATGTTAATTATGAGGATCAACTGAGGGAATGTGGATTGCAGAGTTTGGTGGATAGAAGAAGGAGAGGTGATATGATTAAGACTTTTAAACCAATGAGAGGTGGTTACAGCAGGAAGGAATGATGACAAGGGGGTCATCCCTGGAAGTTACGGAAGGAAACTGTGAGCAAGAGGGTGAGGAGTGGTTTCTTTGCATGGAGGGTGGTTGAACCATGGAATGCACTGCCTGATAGAGTGGTGAGAGCAAGAACACTCAATGAGTTTAAGGAGTGATAGACTGTGTTTCCTAGAAGGGACCTCCTGCGATGAGTCTTTTGACTCCATGGAGGCCTGAATAATAATAATTCAATTATAAGCCAACATTTCACCTTGCCACTAAAGCATCTTCATGAGCACAAAGAAATACTAGAATGCGTACAAACACACCAGTAAAAACATAAATAGACTGATTTAAAAAAAAAAAGCTGCCTCCTACAGTCCAAACTATCACCCTCTATGGGTGCAGTGGTGAAATCCTGCTGATGATCTCATAATGATGGTTGCCTCAGATTTTTGACAATGTGATACAATCAAATTTCTTTAAATTTGAAGAATTTTGTAAAGAACAGAATCTTTGATTTGTATATTTCTGTATAAGAGGTTTTTTTTTACCCCACATTGGCTCCAGTGATCTGTATCCATGGCATCCCTGCCACTCCAGAACAGCCATAATGCAGATGGACATATTTTCTGTGTTCTTTTTGGCAGATAGACATTAGCCCATGAAGATATCTTGATGACAATGGTGAATATATCAGCTTATAATCTAATTTGCTAAATATAGTTAAGTATTTTTAGAAGTGTTTGCTCCATTAAACATCAATATGAATGAAAATCAACATCTAAGCATCCATACCAGATAAATTTATCCAGTTGACTTCCTACTATACGGATTGGCCAATTCAATTTCCATATTTAATTTGCCATCTTCACTAATATATTGCCTAAATAACTGAAATGTTTTTCTTGTTCCATAGGTTTTCCATCCAGGATATTATCATTATTATACCGACATCTCCATGGATTCAAAAGACTCATCACAGGGTCCCTATGTCATACACACAGCTCACCATCCCATACTGTAAATACATTCAAATTCTCTGTCCACAACACTCTCGGGCAATGTATTCCAATCATACACTACTCTCCATGCAAAAAAACCTACTTCTCACTCCTTTCTCACATCCTCCTTACACAGCTTCCAGTGATAACCCTCTTTTCCCCATCTTCCACCATTTTATGATAAACCTCTTAAATGTTAATCCTATAACAGCCCCTTACCAACTTGTAAGTCTATCAATATCACCCTTCTCCTATCCATTGAAGTATAAATTGCATCTTTTCAGCCTTTTTTATTCAGTTTCATATTTAACATTCCAGAGAAACTACATTAGTCAATCACCTCTGGACCCTTTCCAATATCTCTTCATACTTGTGGAAAACAGGTGACCAAATTCTGTGTACAATAGTCCATAAGGCCTTATACAATGGAACCAGAATCTTCTTAATTTTGCAAGTCTGTGTCCTCCGCATCATTACCAGAATTTGTTGTGTTGTCCTCACAACAAATTCTGATAATATGGCCTGTGAAAGTTAGATTCCTATCTACCATCATCCCTAGATCTCTTATTTCTTCCACCAACAGCAATATATCCCCAACCAAGTATCAATTTTTTTACATCCATTCTTTGTTTTCAAAATTTTAAAACTTTACATTCCAATATTGAACTGTCACCCCACACTCCCATGCCCAATCACTCAGTTTATTTAAGAGAAGGTATGATAGCTGGTGAGGGTGATGTACAGGCTCCCTCAGTGAGTCCTTTACTTCCTCGAGGTATGATGATAAAGATATGTATACTTTGAATCAGTTAACCAGCTTTCAGAGGTGAGTCTACAGTTCACCTCTGAAAGCTGCTTAACTGATTCATTTAAAAAAAATTACTTACACAATTTTTTAAATATGATATTCAATCTTATCCTGCTCAAAATTAAATGGTGATCACTACTGATTTCAAATCCTCTCTATACTCTTTGGCCCTAAGCCAGTGTGAATATATTGCTATCAGCAATAACAGTTATTGAGACTTATTTCTTGCATCTTCTATCCATTTGAATTTGTGCACATTTTTATGTTGGGACATGGTGTTAGCAATGACTAATCCATGTCCTGAACAAAAATCCAGTAGGTACTTATTATTATTAGATTAGCATTGTTCTTTTCTCCAAGTTTTTCCAAATCATTTTCTATATGTCTGGTAATCATTTCCTACTCTACTGTTCAGATCTCCAACAAAGACCCACTTTTCCTTTTTCGTGTGTCAACTGCCTTCTCCACTACCTTGAAAAATTCCTCTGCTTTCTTAGACGAACCTTCTGTGGGATCATAGGCACAAATATGTTTCACTGTCCAGTTTCCCATTCTTGTATTTGCCTATATCACTATTTGATATTGCCTGCCATTCAAGATTATTATTATTATTATTACTGCACCCTCCATGGAGTCGGCAGACTCATTATATTTATCATACCGAATTTTAAAATCCTTAACACTCCTTGCATTAACAACACATTCTGGTAATGCATTCCATTCACTCAATTCTCTATGTAAAAAATCTACTTCTCATGCTCCTCTCCACCACACTCTTACATAACTTCCAGGGATGACCTCTGGTTTTTCCCCTCTCACCTTCTACTGTTTTTATTCTTAAGAAATGAAAAGCAAAGTTTAGTATTTACATTATGAAATAAAATGTCAAATAATTTTTTTATGACCTGGCCAAAGTTATTAACTGAGTCTTCCATAGAGTCTAGACTCATCATGGGAGGCATACATTATTCACAAAATATACTTCTTAAATTTCTCCTTGCACTCACAACCACATCTAGTGCAAAAATGTGATGTCTGAAAAAATTTCCTCTGCATCTATTCTATAAAACTCCTTTGACAACTTATGTTTGTATCATATCCACCTACGTACTCAAACTTTAAATCTATAGCCAGAAAGCATTATGTAGGCTGACATCTTGGAGTAGTGACCATCTTGGTCACTTGCCTCTGAATCCTTTCCACCACCCCCTCGTCCCTAAGAAAACTCAATCTGAGACAGTTCAAATGTGGTCATATCAAAGCTATAAAGAGGGATGATAAATTTCTTTTCACAACCTGTTACTGTCTTTCAACATTCAAGTGAACTTCTGCCATCTTCAACCAAAAAAAAAAAAAAAAACCTTTTGAGGGATGATAAATTTCTTTTCACAACCTGTTACTGTCTTTCAACATTCAAGTGAACTTCTGCCATCTTCAACCAAAAAAAAAAAAAACTTTTGATATGCAGCAGCAAGCAAAAGAAATAATGATTATGGAAGGATGACAATCATTTTTGAAAATAGTAAAAGGATAATCACTGTGGAGGATATAGTGAAGATATTAATAAATGAGCAGTTCATAAAAGAATTTCATTACTGTGAAGACAATGCAGAGTTTGAGTGCAATTGAAAGGGAAGAGGAGGAGCAACTGAGTAGACAGGAAATAAATATAGGGAATGGGTAAACAATGTTAATAAGGCTGCAGAACTGGACTTGACATTTGCCTTGAGATGATTGTTTAATATGAGACTTAAACTGGGCCAAGTTCTAAAGGAGTGGAAGAAAGGGAGCAAAGATTGTACTGCTTCATAAAGGAGATGAAAGAACTTAAGCTTAAAATTATAGACCAATTTGTGTCTCAAGTGTTAGAGATTAGTGAGAACCAGGATCCAGAAATGGGTTGACAATAGTAATCTTTTCTTTGATGGACAGCATGGATTTGCTAAAGAAACATGTTTCAGCAATTTACTTACTTATTATAACAAAGCAACAACTGCATTGGACAAGGGAGATGGATACACAACAGTATACTTAGATTTTGCAAACGCTTTTGATAGATTACCACATAAGTTGACATTTAAACTAGACTAAATGGGTTTGGATATTAGATTAGCATACTGAATTGGAGATTGGCTATCGACATGTGTATAGGGGAGCAATAACCCTAGCAATAAAGACTAGCGGGCTACATGGTGTGTAGTGTTTGTAGAGAGCTCCTGAACAGATAAGTATTATTTAAATAATAATTGGTAAATTTGCTTGAATCTTACGTAGTATTATTTACTTTTCGTATCTTAGCCTGTCTGAGTGATTTTTGTGCATTTTCCCGAGTTATTTCAATTAGTAATTCGATAGATATGATTATTAGCGTGAAGTGCACATGGCGCCGATAAAAAGGAATAAAATGGCATCCAGATAACCATCTTTGTCCAATAATTTTAATATAAAGGATGTTATTCAGTGTACCATTTGTGAAATGTATGCTTTGAGGGAGGTGGTTGGAGTCTGGTTAGACAATGATTAGTGGAGTGAATGTGTGCAGAAAGTGTAAGGAATGTGAGGTTTAAAGTGTGTTTCAGGTCATGAGAGTGATATTGTTGTTGAAAGTGAGAATGTAGAAAATAGTGATATGCAAGGTATGAATAGTGATATTTGCGAGGTAGCACCAGATAGCTGTGGGAGTGGCGTTGAAAGTGAGAATGAAGGTAAAAATACAGAAGGAATGAATGAATTAATGGATAATAAAAATGATGAGACAGATGCAATGTGTGAGATCGCACGGTTACGCAGAGTGATACATAGGGCAAATCGGCAGCTGGAGCGTTGGCAAAAATGTTTACCGAGTGTACCAACTAATAAATGGCAAAATATGATAAGAAAAATAAGAGTATGATAACGAGTGTAAAAAAATGAAAGAGCGAGTGTTGTACGGAGATTCTTTAGTAAGAAGTATGATAGATGAGAGTGTGACAAAATCGTACCAACCAGGTGCGAACGTTAAGGATGTAAGCGAGTCAATTAGAATACAAAAGCAGAGGATGAAAGAATTCATAGTAGTAGCAGGAACGAATGATTTGAAAAGAGACAAAATGGCTATGAGAGAGGATTTGAAGGAATTACTTGAGATAGCAAAAGAAAAGAGTAAGAGAGTTAGGATGATGAGTCTGTTGCTGGGGTATGACAGTGAAGAGTATAGAAGGACGACCAAAATTGATAATGACTTTATGCACAGATTATGCAGGTGGAGTGGTGTGGAATTTGTGGATGTGTGGAGCGAGTTCGATGGGCGAAAGGAATTATATAACATGGATAGTTTACATTTGAATGGATTTGGTGTAAGGAGAATTGAAAAAGTGTTGTTGAATGAAATGGATGTGCAGAATCAGGGAAACTAATTTATTAAGGGGGAATGGGAGTAGATATGCAGACCTTAGGGAGGCAGTTGAGTGTATGAATGAATATAATATGCCTGAGCAAATAAGGAGAACAACAAATCAGAATGGGATAGTTAGTATAAGGCATTAAGGTAGGGATGCGGCTAACGGGGGTCTGGAATTAATGTATACTAATGCTAGGAGTATTAGGAACAAGAAGGAAGAATTTTTGGCCTTGGTTGGCAGTTCCAGGCCACAGGTTATTGGCATTAGTGAAACATGGCTGACAGAAGATGATATAGCTAGTGGGATTGAATGTGAGGGGTATGGTGTGTTCAGGAGTGACAGGGAGAATAAAATGGGGAGAGGGGTGTTATTGATGATAGCTGATGAACTGCAGCCAAGGAGAATAGAAGTGGAACTGCAGGATAGAGAAAATAGCACATTTGAGGCTAATTGATGTGAGATTGAGACTAGCAGAACAAAATATACAGTTGGGTGCTGCTATAGACATGGTGATGGAATAGATGGTGGAGATAGTATGCATAAGCAAATAGAAGAAATGAGTGGAAGGAGCGTAATTATTATGGGAGATTTCAACTATGGTAACATTGATTGGAAGGAGGAGAGG
The DNA here is from genome assembly GCF_054136105.1 of Typopeltis vanoorti. Classification (NCBI taxonomy): domain Eukaryota; kingdom Metazoa; phylum Arthropoda; class Arachnida; order Uropygi; family Thelyphonidae; genus Typopeltis; species Typopeltis vanoorti. The sequence continues at coordinate 64,892,439 of NC_143557.1, forward strand.
ATACATGTGAGGAAGGAAATGGATTTTATGCGGTTATTAAGGGATAACTATCTGCGCCAGCATGTAATGGAAAATACTAGGGGTCAGAGAGTGCTTGACCTAGTAATTGCATCTGAGAATTTGGCTGTAACGAATATGACCACGTTGCCACCTATTGGTGAGAGTGATCATAGGGTTTAGACATGGGAGGTGGCTAAAGGTGTGGAATTTACAATTAAGACAGGGTACATGTGGAATTATCGGGCTGGTAAGTATGACAAGCTTAGGAGTTTGATTGGTTCGGTGCCATGGCATGTAAAACTGCAAGGGCTGGATGTTGATAGTGCATGGGAGGCAGTTAAGAAGTGTTTGCAGGAGGCAATGGCTGACTGTATACCTAGAGTCAAAATAATAAATCAAGTAGGGGTTAAATGGATGGACAACACCATTAAGCTTGAGCTGCAAAAAAAAAAAAAAAGAAACAACTATGGAGGAAATTTAAGGTAAAGAAAGGTGACTGGCAGGCACATGAACAGTATAAAGCATAGGCCAGAAGGGTAACAAGCATGGAAAGAAAAGCAGATTATGAAAGAACATTAGCCATGTAGGATAAAGCGAATCCCAAACAGTTTTTTCGATATGTTGCAAGTAAAAGAAAAAATGTATATGGCAGAATGATTATAAAGAATACCGATGGTAGGGAGGTAACCGAATCTGTTGATATAGTGAAATTACTGAGTGAGCACTTTGCAAGAGCATATAATCCAGGTGGTGACATTGCAGGAATGAATGAACCAATAGCTTATATGGGAATTGTGGTGAATGAAGTGGAGGTGAATAGTCTATTATAAAACCTCAATGTCAATACATCTGTGGGATTATATGGTATACCAGCTCGTGTCGTCCGTGAAGTAGCTAAAGAATTGTCAGTGCCCTGTAATATGCTGATCGGCCGGTAATTGAAAATTACCGGCCAATCAGCATATATGGAATCTTTGTCAAGATCTTGGAGAAAATAGTCAAGAGGAAAATACAGGATTGGATAGATGAAAATGAGATACTGTATGGGGGACAGCATGGTTTTGTGAAGGGTAGATCATGCCTCAGTATCTTATCTTGCTTACGTTTTATAACACAGTGACAGCTGAACTGGATAAGGGAAATGGGTTTACAGTGATTCTACTAGACCTTGCTAAGGCCTTTGACAGGATACCAGATGGAATTCTAATCAGTAAACTGCAACATATGGGGATGGATATAGGATTGGTGAGATGGATAGGAGGGTGGTTGATGGAGAAAGTGGTTTATTCAGGAGTAGAGTCCAAAAGAGGGTGACTAGTGGTGTGCTGCAAGGTTTTGTTCTTGGATCACTACTGTCCAATTTGTTCATTAATGATATAGGAAAGGATCTGAGAGGAAGTGTTCATTTGTTTGCTGATGATGCAAAGTTAAGTAGAGCAATAGTGAGTGCACAGGTGTCAAAATTTTGCAAGATGATTTGGATAGTTTGAAGGACTGGACTAAGGAGAATGGATGTCGATTTAATGTGGCAAAATGCAAGGTTATGCATTTTGGGGTGAAAAGATTAGCAGCAGTATGGTTCCATCACATTGGTGGAACTGTACTCCAGGAGATTGACGAGGCCAGGGATTTGGGAGTGTTAGTGGATAGGGAGTTGACGATCAGGGGGCACATCGCAAAAGTGGCTAAATCAGCTCATCAAATCACTTGGTTGCTGAAAAATACTTTAACAAGCAGAGAAACAGGTTATTGTTCCTCTGTATCGAGCTTTGATAAGACCCCATCTAGATTACTGTGCCCAGATATTGGCGCCAGGGTTTCTTCTCGATGGGGAGGAGGTGGAGAGGATCCAGAGACGAGTGACCAAGATGATAGCAGGTCTATAGAGTGATCCTTATGAGAACAAGTTGAAGATTTGTGGGTTGCAGAAATTCGTTCATAGGCAAAAAAGGGGTGTATGATTGAGACATTCAAATTACTGAAGGGTTTCTATAAGATTAATTCAGAAGATATTTTTGAGAATAGGAATGGTGGTGGGAGGACTAGGGGCCATACATGGAAGCTGGGCAAGAGTGTGGTTAGCAAGGGTGTTAGAGTTAGGTTTTTTACTTGGAGAGTTGCCCGCAGTAATAATAATAATAATAATAATAACCCATTGTGCAACTGGTAGAGAGTAGTGGATAGAAGAGAGGAGGTGATACGAAAGATACATATGTTAAGGGGGTTTATCAGTTTAAAATTGAAGATTTTTCACAGAATGGTGGAAGATAAGTGAGAGAAGGAGAAGAAGTCATCAACAGAAGTGTGAGAAGTGTGTATAAGGTATGCGAGAAGGGGGAGTAAGAAGGTTTTTTTGCCTGGAGAGCAGTATGACTGGAATACACTGAATAACTGTGGCAAATGCAGAGAATATTAATGTACTTAAGGCATTGTGCGATGAGATAAGTGCATGATAGAAGGATCTCATGAGTCTGACTCCATGGAGGCCTGAAGGTAATAATAATATCAATGCATATCAAACTTCAATTTCGTCTCCACCATCATCCACAAACCCTTGGCTTCATAATTTCTAATAATGCCATTCCATCAAAAATACACAGCGTGCAATCTTATTGGTCAAAGTGCATAAAAAACAAATTTGTTTTTTTGGTTGTTTGAATAAGCATCCATTGTGGACAATCTGCAGGATTCAAACATCACTTATTTCTCAATTTCCTTTTATCTGTACATTACATGAACTCCTTAATTTAGGATTATCAGAAAACAACTGAACATTAGCCTTGAAATTATTACCAATACGATTAATATAAATAAAACAATAACTGTGTTACTATACTCGTATAGTACAGGACGGTACACAATAGATCACCTGCTCTGACTGTACTTTACTATCGAATACTCTGATGCCTATCCCTAAGCTATCTTCTATATGTCACCATGTTAACACACATCCCCATTTGCCCTAATTCTACTTCAGAGATTGGACAGGATATTGTATAGCATCCTGTCAAATGCCTTTGAAAAGTCCAACCATATAATACAGCCATTTCCTTTATCCAATTCAACTATCACACTACCACAGAGATTTTACAAAATCACCTTATTAATCCAAAACAGTACCTCTGAAATTAGCTAGAAATCAGAACTTAAGACTTTATGTAATAGTACTTTTAAATCAACATCTATGAAGTCTGAAGACTCATGAGAAGTTCACTAAACATTTATTTATTTTATTTATTTAGCATATGATGTACAGGTTTCAGGATAATACATACAAATTAAATAAAACAGCATAAAAACAATTGTAAAAATCATATTAAAAGGGGTACACTAGGTTGAAATGATTAAACATCAAAATTAAGAATTAGGAGTCAGCGCTTAATCCTTAAATTCCAGATCCACTCCAAGGATTCTGGGGTCAGTTTAAAAAAGTCCTCTTTAGAACCTGAGAATGAGTAGATAGGGCACTCAAGCACAATGTGATTGATAGTCTGGATCCCTCTTCCGCATTCACAGTTTGGAGTATCGGATCAGCTCCATTTATGCAAGAGATGCTTACATCTCCCATGTCCTGTTCTGATGAGATTTAAAGTGGTCCAGACATGTCTAGGGAGATTGAAGCCCTCCAAACGAGATGTCAGATTTGAAATGGTAATTTGAAGATTGGAGGTACATTGAAATCAATACTCTCCCCCATGACTTGCACATGTCAAAGTTCTGGTCATTTATTTGTATTGCACTCCTACAGGCACAATAAGGAGCACACTACACTGCTGTAGAATAGACCAAAGACAGTTGTGGTGCAACGTAGACTGCCTCCTCGTGGTGCACCCTGGATAACGCTAAATAGTCTACAGCTACAGATGGATCCGTACTCTCCTAGCAGGACTCACCGACACAGGCTCTCAGATAACCAACACACACCTACCAACGATCTGAGAATCTAGAATATGGGATCACTCTTAAAAATATGCCAATTATACTAAGCATTAATGTTGCATCATTTACACAATACCTATCTTGTCTCTTTAAACTCACTCACTGACAAAGCACAGATGAATGACTGGCAACCTATTCACTTCCCAATATATATATAATTACATGACATCTCCAAGGAGTCCAAAGACTCATCAAGGGAAAGCACCTACACTAAAACTCTCCATATCCACCAACTACAGTGAACTGCAACTACCATCACATCTACACCAACGCCATCTACTGGCTAACACCACTAGTATTTTCACAGACAATCACAAACATCCATGCCCATTGAAAGTTTTCTCTATTAATTCTCTAAATCAGTGGTTTCCCAACTTTTTTTCACTTGTGTAACCCTTTTAAACCCATTTCTATAAATTGTATCCCTTGTTTTTAAAATAGCTGTTTTTAAATACTGACACTTTTGTTCAGTGCCTATCTTAATGTAAGATAGTGGAAATGAAGTTTTTCTGTCATTACTGATTATTTTTCGTGTACCCTGAACAGCCTGGCACGTACCCCAGGGGGGTATGCGTAACACAGGTTGGGAACTGATGCTCTAAAACACTTTTAGTAACTATGTCTCTATAAAGTCATCCCTTTTTACCCCAATCAATTTCTATAACCTACAAATCCTTAATCTGGCTTCATAAAGAGCATTCAATCAGCCTATGGATTCTCTTCCTTCTTATCCCCAAGAAACCCAAGTAATCAGATCTGAGCACAGCAGTCTGGAATATGAAGCACAGTATTAGAAATCACTACAATGTACATTATTTTGCCAGTGTTTGTTTTTCTCCATTCCAAGAGTAGATTATTTTATGAAATATTACAAATAACTAATAGTATGTAAGAGATGTTTCAGGAATTCTCAAAAGAATGAATATTATTATTACGGACGACTCCAGGGAGTCCTTAGACTCATCGAGGGAGGCCCTAAACATCGTGTCCACACAACTATACAACATTCTCACAGAATCTATCATACCTTGCTGTGAACTCCCTCACGGTCATAGCACCCACAACAGACTCTTGCAGCTTATTCCACTCATTTACCACTCTAAAAGTAAAGAACCAAGCTCTAACACCCCTGCTAACCACGGTCTTGCCCAGCTTCCATAGGTGTCCCCTAGTTCTCCCACCACCAGTCCTGATCTCAAAAATATCCTCTGAATTAATCCTATAGAAACCCTTTAGCAATTTGAATGTCTCAATCATATCTCTCCTTTTCCGCCTATCAACTAATTTCTGCAACCCACAAATCTTCAACCTGTTCTCACATGGTTCATTCCATAGACCTACTATCATCTTAGTGACTCGCCTCTGGATCCTCTCCACCTCCTCCCCCATCAAGAGGGAACCTAGGTGACCAAATCTGGGCACAGTAGTCGAGATGGTCTTATCAAGGCTCAGTACAGAGGTACAATAACTTGCTTGTCTCTGCTCGTCAAGGTATTTTTCAACAACCAAGTGAGTTGATGAACTGATTTAGCTACTTTTGCAATGTGCCCCCTAAATTTCATCTCCCTATCCACCAACACTCCCAATTCCCTGGCCTCATCAATCTCCTGGAGTACAGTTCCACCAATGTGGTATACTGCTGCTAATCTTTTCACCCCAAAATGCATAACCTTACATTTTGGCACATTAAATTGACATCCATTCTCCTTAGCCCAGAACTCCAATCTATCCAAGTGTCCTGCAAGATTTTTGACATCTTCTGCATTCACTATCGCCCTACCCAACTTTGCATCATCAGCGAACAAATGAACTGTTCCTCTTAGATCCTTCCCTATATCGTTAATGAACAAATTAAACAGCAGTGGTCCAAGAACAGAACCCTGCAGCACACCACTAGACACAGGCCGTCTTTTGGACTCTACTCCTGAATAAACTACTCTTTGATATCTCTCCATTAACCACCCACCTATCCATCTCACCAACCCTATATCTACTCCCATATGTTGTAGTTTACGGATTAGAATTCCATGTGGTATCCTGTCAAACGCCTTTGCCAGGCCTACAGTATCACTGTAAACCATTACTCTTATCCAGTTCAGCCGTCACCTTGTTATAAAACTTGAGCAAGTTACTGAGTCATGATCTACCCTTCACAAAGCCATGCTGTCCCCCGTACAGTATCTCATTTTCATCAATCCATTCCTGTATTTTTCCCTTGCCTACTTTCTCCAAGACATTGACAAAGACTCCTAATATGCTGATCGGTCGGTAATTTGCAACCGTAGTCTTGGATCCTCCTTTATGCAGTGGAACTATTTTCCCCTCTTTCCACACCTTCGGGACTAAACCAGACCCGAGATGCAGATTAAACAACATGGTCAAGGGCACTGATAATTCTTTAGCCGCTTCCTGCAAGACCCGTGCCAGTATACCATCCAATCACACGGATGTATTCACATTAAGGTTCTGTAATAGACTACTCATTTCCACTTCATTCATCACAATTCCCATATAAACTAATGGTTCCTTCATTTTTTCAATGTCACCACCTGGATCATATACTTTTGCAAAGTGCTCGCTCAGTAACTCCACTATATCGACTGATTCAGTGACCTCCTTATCAGCATCATTCCTTAAAATCATTTTGCCGTGTACAGTTTTTTTCTTGCTTGCAGCATATTAAAAGAACTGTTTGGGATTCTCTTTAGCTTCCATAGCTAGTTTCCGTTCATAATCTGCTGTTGCTTTTTTTTTTTTTTTTTTTTTTTTACCACACTCGTTACCCTTCTGGCCTGCACTTTATACCGTTCATGTGCCTGCAGGTCACCTCTTTCTTTAAATTCCCTTGACAGTTGTTTCTTTTTTTGCAGCTCAAGCTTAATGGTGTTATTCATTCATTTAACCCCTACTTGTTTTACTATTCGGACCCTAGGTATACAATCGGCCATAACCTCCTGTAAATGATCCTTGACCACTTCCCATGCTCTATCGACATCCAGCCCTTGCAGTTTGTACATGCCATGGCACTGATCCAAGCAATCTCCTAAGCTTGTCATATTTGCCAGCATGGTAATTCCACATATACCCTGTCTTAATCGAAAATTCCACACCTTTAGCCACCTTCCAGGTCAAGACCTTATGATCACTCTCACCAATAGGTAGCAACATGGTCATATTCATTACAGTCAAATCCTCAGATGCATTTTCCATTTCCTAGTATTTTCCATTACATGCTGTCGCAGATAGTTATCCCTTTATAACCGCATAAAATCCATTTCCTTCCTCACATGTATCCTCTCCTCTTTCCAATCAATGTTACCATAGTTGAAATCTCCATAATAATTACCCTCCTTCCACTCATTTCATATTTGTTTATGTATACTATCTCCACATCTCCACCATCTATTCCATTACCTAGTCTATAGCAGCACCCAACTGTATATTTTATTCTGCCTGTCTCAATCTCACATCAAATAGCCTCAAATGAGCTCTTTTCACTATCCTGCAATACAACTTCAATTCTCCTTGGCTGCAGTTCATCAGCTATCATCAATAACACCCCTCTCCCCATTTTATTCTCTCTGTCCCTCCTAAACACACTATAACCTACACATTCTATCCCACTAACGCTATCATCTTCCGTCAGCCATGTTTCACTAATGCCAATAACCTGTGGCCAGGAAGAGCCAATCAAGGCCAAAAATTCTTCCTTCTTGTTCCTAATACTCCTGGCATTAGTATACATGAAATACAGTGATCCCTTTGTCCCATCCCTATCTTCATGCGTTATTCTAAATATCCCATTCCCATTTTTTGTCCTTAGTACTGGCTCAGGTACATTATATATATTCTTACACTCAACTGTCTCACTGATGTCTGCATATCCACTCCCTCCTTAATAGTTCTAGTTTCTCTGGTTCTGCACACCCATTTTCACTTCATTCATTCGGCAACACTTTTTCCAGTCTCCGCACACCAAATCCATTCAAATGCAGGCCATCCATCTTGTATGAATCCTTTCGCCCATCAAACTCATTCCACACGTCCACAAATTCCACACTACACCATCTGCATAACCTGCGCATAATGTCATTTGCGATTATTGACCTCCTTCAAAACTTCTCTCTGTCATACCGCAGCAACAGACTCACCATTCTAACTCTGTCGCTCTTTTCTTTTGCTACAGAGTTAGAATGGTGAGTATCCCTTTTTTCAAGTCCTCTCTCATAAAAAATTTATCTCCTTTCAATTCATTCGTACCCGCCACAACTATCAATTCTTTCAACCTCTGTTTTTGCGCTCTAATACTGTCACTTACATCCTTAAATTTCAAACCCAGTAAGTACGATTTAGTTAAACTCCCATCTATCACTCCTCTTAATGAGTCACCATACAGCACTCTTTCCTTCATTTCAGAAACTCTCCCACTCTTATGCTTATTTTTCCTTTCAAACACTTGTTTATTTATGTTAGCCGAATCACTCTGGAAAGAGTTTTGCAGGTGCTCTAATTGCTGCTGCGCATTTTTTATCACTGCGTGCAACCTAGCGATCTCACTTCCTACAAATAATTCCTCTTTTTTTTTTTTTTTTTTTTTTAAATCATTTAAAGCATTTTCTCTCTGTGTATAGCTTTCACTCTTTCTTTGATCACCACTCTCACTGCCATCTTGTACATCGCAATTCCCTATCAAGCCACTATTTTCACTCACATTCTGGCTTTCTTCAACCATAACTGTCTCACAACCTGACACATACTTCAACTGCTCACTTTGCTAACACTTTCTGCACATTCTCCCACCAATATCACTTTCAAATATCACTTATCCAAATTCCAGCCTAATTCGGGAATGCATACATCCCGCACACATCACATCACATTGAACAAACTCTCTCACATTACAGTTTTTGAACAATGCCGTCGTATTTTTGGACACCATTATCTTACGTCGCATTGGTGCCATGTGCAAATCTATGAAACGTATTGTTAAAATACTAAATTAAATAACATAACATTATAGACAGCTATGGTAAATCCATCCCTTATTAAAGAAGAAACATAAAAAAAAAATCAGCTAACGCCTTTTTATTCCCATATATAGGGAGTAGGCGAGGCCGTTTAGCCCTATCTAACTTCTGGAGACTGAGTGGGCAGTTCAATCTCCTCTGGTACCCAATCAGAGATAGCTGGCCCAAAACTATCACTAATTAAGCGGCATGCAGTGAATAGAGACGGCTCAACAAGTGGCGCCATCCCGTGGTCCCAAACACTCGTATTTAATGTTTGAAACAATGTGGGTCCTACGGTCGATTTTCTTGAGTTTACGGGACAAAAAACCCACTTGCCCATGCTAGAGTTCGACTAACTCAAGAACTGGTCAAAAAAAGGCTTAGAAAAATTTCTTCTAGTCGCTGACTAGATTTGAAACCAAGAAGTCTTCCTTCGTGCAGTAAAGTGCTGTGGTGTGCAAATGCCACATCCACTGAGCTACAATATAGGAATAAATTTATTGGATATGGTGCAACAGGAAGAAGCTTTATCTACAACAAAAAAAAAAAATAATAATAATAATAATAAAAACCAGTGGGAACAGATGAAATTATTACTGCAGAGTTAAAAAAGGGATACTGCTATATAGTGATACCCCTTTTAAAATAAGATTTCTGACTGTTAAGTAACACATGTTGAATTACTTGTAATATACGTGAAGAATGGAAAAAGACTAAAATAATATCAGCTTTTATGAAGGAAGGGAGATAGAGTTTGTGAAAATTACAGGCTATTAAACTTATTAAATACAGCATAATAAATATAGCGTGAGATTTTAAATAAGACTTGTAACTATCACTGACAGAATTATTAGAGTACAGGCCAGCTTTGGGAAAAATCAAAGTTGCATTGATGTATTCATTCTAAAACAAATCATAGAAAAATTACAAGAATTTAATTTGGTAATTAGTTTACGGAATTAACGACACATAAAGTATATTAATTAAAGGTAACTTTAATGAATAACTTCTATATTTCGGCAACGTCACACTGCCATCTTCAGGAACATAAAGATATGGTATGTGCACACAGGCACTAACACAAAGCAAATGAGGAAGAAAGCAAGAAACTAATATTGTTCCTAAAGTCCTAATGGTGCCCTCTTGCAAGCTAATTTGGTAATCTTGGCAGTTGGGCTGAAGTTCTCATAATGTAAGTCTCCCAAATTTGGGGTAGTTTCATGCACCCAAATTTGTTGAGATTAGGAACATTTTTTAGAGCTGCTGAAGATTCTTTGAATAATCTTTCGTATTTAAACTTGCTGCGATGAATTATTTTAGTTTTCTTCCAACGAATTTTATGGTGGGTATCTAAGGCATGGTCTGCCAGCCCAGAGCAGCTGTACTGGTGAAACTGGATGTAGTCTTAGTGTTCTGAAATCCTGATATTTGTTGTTCTGCCTGTTTGGCCAAAGTAGGACAATTTGCAGCTGCAAGGGACCTGGTATACACCAGGTAGGTCTAGGGGAAGTGGTTGGTCTTTGGTAGAGCGGATAAGGGATGCCAACTTTTTATATGGTCTGTAACAGGAAGTAAGGTCATATTTTTTGAGGATATTGGTTATTTTCTCAGAGGTGCCCTGGATGTAGGGGATGGTGATAGACTTGGTGTAATCTTTATTGTGGAGGGGGGGAGGGGGGTTGTGGTTTACTGGTTTTAGTATTTTTTGGATTTTTTTGGGGTTATAGCCATTGGCTAAGAAAGTGTTGAGGATGTGGTTTAGTTCAGTAGTTAGGGCCTTGTCATCTGAGCAGATTAATTTTGCCCTGTTATATAGTGTTTTTATAACCCCATATTGTTGTGAGGGGGGGGAGACTGCTGGTGAATGTATCTGCCAGTATGGGTGGGTTTTCTGTGAACAGAGAAAACCAAAGATCCATCAAGCTGGCGGGTGATTAAAGTGTCCAGGAAGGGGAGGGTGTTGTTCTCCTCTTTTTCTAAGGTGAACTGGACTCAGGGGTGTTGGTTGTTTAAGTGTGTTAGGAAGGAATGGAGTGTGTCTGAGCCATGTGGCCAAATAGAAAACACATCATCCACATAACGAAGCCAAATAGTGGGTTTTTGTAGGGCAGAGTTTAAGGCTTTCTCTTCAAATGTCTCCATAAAGAAATTGGCCAAGGGAGGGGAAAGCAGTGAACCCATGGCTGTCCCCTCTATCTGTTTGTAGAATTTTCCTTGCCAAACGATATAGCCCGAGTTCATTGTGAACTGAAATAGGGCTGAGATATCGGGAGACATTTAATCACCTGCCAGCTTGATGGATCTTTGGTTTTCTCTGTTCACAGAAAACCCACCCATACTGGCAGATACATTCACCAGCAGTCCCGCCCCCACAACAATATGGGGTTATAAAAACACTATATAACAGGGCAAAATTAATCTGCTCAGATGACAAGGCCCTAACTACCGAACTAAACCACATCCTCAACACTTTCTTAGCCAATGGCTATAACCCTAAAAAAATCCAAAAAATACTAAAACCAGTAAACCACAACCCTCCCCCCCCCTCCACAATAAAGATTACACCAAGTCTATCACCATCCCCTACATCCAGGGCACCTCTGAGAAAATAACCAATATCCTCAAAAAATATGACCTTACTTCCTGTTACAGACCATATAAAAAGTTGGCATCCCTTATCCGCTCTACCAAAGACCAACCACTTCCCCTAGACCTACCTGGTGTATACCAGGTCCCTTGCAGCTGCAAATTGTCCTACTTTGGCCAAACAGGCAGAGCAACAAATATCAGGATTTCCGAACACCAAGACTACATCTGGTTTCACCAGTACAGCCGCTCTGGGCTGGCAGACCATGCCTTAGATACCCACCATAAAATTTGTTGGAAGAAAACTAAAATAATTCATCGCAGCAAGTTTAAATACGAAAGATTATTCAAAGAATCTTCAGCAGCTCTAAAAAACGTTCCTAATCTCAACAAATTTGGGTGCATGAAACTACCCCAAATTTGGGAGACTTACATTATGAGAACTTCAGCCCAACTGCCAAGACTACCAAATCAGCCTGCAAGAGGGCACCATTAGGACTTTAGGAACAATATTAGTTTCTTGCTTTCTTCCTCATTTGCTTTGTGTTAGTGCCTGCGTGCACACACCATATATTTATGTTCCTGAAGATGGCAATGTGACGTTGCCGAAATATAGAAGTTATTCATTAAAGTTACCTTTAATTAATATACTTTATATGCGTTGTTAATTCCATAAACTAATTACCAGTTATGTCTGACCAACGTATAAGCCTTGCTACTAGAATTTAATTTGCAGACTCACCTGACATTTATAAACCTTTCAGTTAAGAGAAAAATTATTGAATATAATAGAAGAGAGTATCCAAAATGGTTATTAAATGCAATTAAGAGCTTAGATAACATCACAACTGTAATCCTAACAAGTATTAATGAATGGACAGCAGTCAAAATAGAAACTAGTCAGAGAGTCTAACCAGGATGTAGCCTTTCTCCTAACTAATTTAATTATATATATTTCCATTTTCTTGATAAGGAAATGGAAATCAATGGTAAATTCAGAAATAAACAACATACAACAGTAAATGTAATGCTTTTATCGGATGATCAAGTAAACATACAAAAATCAGAAGAGGAATGAAGATCTGATTACCATATCAGAAGAGGAATGAAGATCTGATTACCATATCATTTACAAATTTCATTAAAGAAAAACTATGGCATTCTGCAGTAAATATCCCATATGAACTAAAATAGTAATTGAAAATTTGTTTTCAACTCTAGAACAAATAACACATTTTCAATATTTAGAATGTAATATACAATTCGATATAGATAATGATGTAATAATAACTGCACCATTTTCAAAAAAAATTGGTGACACTATAAAACAAACAACAAAAGGCAAAACAAGAAAGGAAACAAAATTTTATAAAGGCCATAGCAATATCAACAATGTTATATGGTTTGAAAAGTTGGGGAGAGAGAATAAAAAGATGAAAATGGAATGATGAAATATGGAAGGGTTTACAAATATGTACAATAAATGATAAAAGAACATGAAGAATTGGAGAGAACATGCAAAATAAATGGAAGATTACTAGAGTAATAAAATATAAACCTGAAGGGAAATGATATAGGAAGACCTGGGAAGAGAATGAAATTATAGTCCTTCACATGCCAAAACAATTTATAGCCTACATCCTGAAAAAGACTAGCATAAGCAGTGAGGGGAAAGTCTGTTTTCTCTTCTCCACAACACACACACATCTTCTGCACGAAAATGCAAGTGGTGCATAGAATTTCATCACTGTATTGAATTTCTGCTCCATTAAGAAAACTCTCTCCACTCCTAATGTACGTCAAGTCACTGACTATTTACAAATTTGGAGTGCTCCAAAAATATCTTAAAATGTAATTGCATTTCAATAATATTAATAAAAACAACTAGTTTTAATTCTTTAAATTGCTTTCAATAATTAAATTATTAAATCCTTTATAATAATTTCAAATACGTAATTCATTCAGATTATGTATTTGAAAAGATTCAAAAATTATTTCACCATTTCTATGGGAGGAAAGAGAGAAAAATTACTTAAGTCATTATTGATGTAGCAACAAAATTAATTTTGTGGTTCCATATGGAACCCCACTAATTTTAGATTTCCAAATGTAACCACAAAATCAAAATTACCACTGAGGATGAATTAAAAAGAATGTGACAAAGTGATCGTATGATGAGCTTATGCTTTTACGCAGGATTGGTTTATTCCAAAAAGAAAACGTTGTTCCCCAGAACGATTATCTTATGGTTTCGATGGCCATCATATATTTATACCAGGTCATATTCCTTAACTAATTTAGCTGTTTGTTCATTTGCTAAGATCATTTTCCTGACATTTGAGATATTACAAATGAAAAAAAAAAAAAAAAAAAATCAGAACAAATACCTGCTTGTCTGCATATAATTTAATTTTTACAATTCAGTTAAATATAAATATGTAACACTGTTGCAATGGTGTTAGCAATACTTACAGCAAACACTGCATTCTGAAGACCAAAGGGGATGGGCGTAAGGCGTGAAACAGCTACAACTTTAAAGGCATGTGCTCCTTCTAACATTGTCAAAGTAGAATGAAGAATATTCATCCTCAGAAGTTTTGCAGTTATGAGGCTGACAAAGTACTGCTTCATTAGAAGATGTGCTAAAGTGACACCGATGGTAGCCGCTATAGCAGTAACAACCATTCCAGCCATGAGACCAAAATGATATCCACATGCCAGATTTAATAAAAGATATCCCCAGGTGAGTGGGAAAGACACCGCTGTGTATAGTAGTACAAACATCGTACAGACAATCCATTCTTCTTGCGTATCAAGCCAGAGAAGGCAATATTTTACATAGTTCTTTCCTAATAATAACGTAAAAAACACAGCTGTCAATACCGTGCATGTAGGTAAACAAGAACACAAGAACCTACTGCAAGAGAGTTTTGATAAAAGGCACAAAGCCAATGAATAATTAGTTGCCAAACCGTGGCTTGCTGCAGTTGTACGAGTAGCATCTTCATTCGGTAAATGCAACCCTGAAAGAGGAATCCCTGCTTTCAGAACACTCGCATCAGGAGCAAATATCACAGGAAGCGTTATAGATCCTAGGTTCTCCATGACTCACTTGTGATGTCAAGCCGCCTTTTAGGTCAAACGCTTGCAAGCAGTTAATCAGTGCTTCGTGTAACAGTGGTAATATTTGTAAGCCTGAGCATTTCACTACAATAGCATACATTCCATCAAATCGTAAGCTTTTCCGAAAATATGAAATGCCACTGGTCCTTCTGTAAAATGCATCAAACATCGCAGTTTTGACTGGAGGAAGCAAGTGCACCCGGCGCTACCTGCACCTGATCTGCACTAGCAATGTAAACTTCTAAAGGAGCTCTTGCTTAAATATTACAACAACTTATACTTACATCAATAAATATTAAAACTCATGATGATAAATGAAACAGCAATCACAAAAATGCTTAATATGTTATACTTTTGAGAGGAAGCAAGTGGATGATAAAATTTTTACGATGATGCATGAATTTCTACAAAAGTAACAACCATAAAAGAGCTAAATCAGCATCAGCTCAACATGTTTACACATTCGAAAAAGTTAGCATTGCTTAATCAAATAATATGATCGGCACTTGCGAACTCACACACACCACTAAGCGAAGCGTAACGCACTACTACTATAATGAATTCTTATCGCAGACTATACACCTCCCTAGCTGGCGCTACATGTAGCCACCTGACGGTATAAAGGAGGAAGCGTGCACTTCAAGCACTCTCGGCTTTCTTGTATTGACTCAATTTCTCCGTTGAGTTCGAGGTCACTAGAGGTCAGTGACATCCTATTTTCAATATATTATACTATCCATCGTATTATATTCTATAAGTTTTTCTAAATAACACGAATACAGACCATTATATCAAAAAACGATTGACACTCATACCCCTATAGCTCACTTTTTTTTTATTTTTTAAATGTAATGTATTAATGGATAGGAAGAAGTACAATTTCTTACAACTAAGGTCATTGACTTTAACGGTGTATTTCCTGATTCTGTTAAGTTCAGTTATTCAAAAAAAAAAAGAAAACAAACAGGAATTCGCGGAATCTCATCCTTGACCTTGTATTTTTTGTTGTTGTTGTTGTTGCTTGAAATAAGCAGATAGCAAAGTTTATGTGGACAACTGGTTTATTTGTTCTTAAGGGCGAAGTAGGAAATTATGACAACGGAAAACGGCTTAGAGCATTAATTGCATTACTAAATTTATAAATAAATAAATACATTTAATATATTTTTTTACAGAAATTCTATACTCAAAACTATAGTTTAAGTGCGTGAAATTTATATAAAATATATTTTTATTCAAATTCTAAAAATTATGTAAAATTTATTTTAAATTTAGAGGATTAATAAGTATGGGCGAGTTCTCCTTCTACGAGTCCTTTGACTCCTTGGCGGTATTAAGAATACTCTTAATTTTATTTTTATTTAATATACTTTAAATAAATAAATTTTACTTAATTAATTAATTTATTTATTTATTTTATTAAAATGCTAAATTTTTTTTCAAAATTATAAAATATATTTTATAAAAATACTATACATTTATTCCAGTTAAAGTCTTTAATATCTAAGTTTTATATCATCAAATACTGAAATAATAATTATTATTATTTTGATTTACAATTAGTATCAGTGTTAGTATTACTTCCAAGTCTCCATCGAGTCCAAAGACTCATCAGGGGAGGTCGAATACTTACAGACCACAATGACTATCATACTTGCTTTGGACACATTCAATGTTGGAGAACTCACCCTCCATTCTGGCAAAGCACAAATTGATTTGTGATTTAACCTGTTTAAGTAAACTGCATATTCAGTTTAAGTTTTTTTAAATATTTAAGGTTTATATAATCAAATACTGAAATAATTATTATTTAGATTTTGATTTAGAATTGATTTGTGATTTAACCTATTTAAGTAAACTGCACATTTTATTACCCCTCCCTTGATTTATTACTGTTATGTTCTAACAAAGTTAAAACTGTAATAAATTATTCTTCAAAATTTTATTACAGTTTGAACACAGGAAACAGCCAAAAAGGCATAAATTATCATTTTTAAGATCAAAAATGACTTCTTTTACGTTAATTTTCTTTAATAATAATTACTATTATTACAGGACACCTCCAAGGAGTCGAAGGACTTATTGTGAGAGACACTCTACTCCACTACACGCATCTTACTGTTTCCAATAATAATAACAACAACATTACTGACCTAAAGTGTGAAGCAGAAGCTTTTCATATATCCCTCTATCTGATGAGGAAACTGTGAGTGGGAAAAATTTATGAGCCTATTGCTCGCCCTGAGTGGGCCTGAGGATTAATCATTGGAGTTGCAGTTTAAAATAGCTTTTGGTCTTTTATGCTTGAAGTAATCTTGTGTCATAATTTGCAGCTAGTTGAATCAGTTTGTTAGGATGCACAGATGCTTTTAAGAAGAACTTAGTTGCTATAGTCTGCATGAAGGTGTAAATATAGGGGACATTTGTGTCCCAGTGAAGTTGCACAGTTCGTACGAACCGTGGTGTGTTGAGGATCATTTTTAGGCATTTATTTTTGCACACATTGTAACTTGAGTATATTGGTACTAGCAGTATGACTCCAATCCAAAGAAGTGTAGGTGAGTATAGGACAAATCATTAATTTCTTTATATAAGTAGTTGATTTTGGTGTTCAGTTTGCTGTTCCTGTTGATTAAGGGATAGAGCTGGGCTATGATTTTTGATGTCTTTAGACAGAGTATCTTCATATGGGAGCTGAAAGTCAGCTTTCTATCCAATAGTACGCCAAGATATTTGATCTCAGTTAGCCATGGGATTTTTGTGTTAAATAAGAGGATGTCTCCTTTAGGAAGCATTAATTTTCTAGAGAACAGTACGGCTACACTCTTCTGAGGATTCACTTGGAGTCGCCATTTGGCGAAATATTGTTCGATTAGCAGTAGGTTTTCCTGTAGTTTCATGATGGCTAGGAACAGCTTTAAAGATCTGGCTAATATCACTGTATCATCCGCGTATAGGGCTTTGATTGATGACCATGGATTGTGTGGTATATCACGCATATATATGGAAAACAGTATCAGTGCCAGTAAGGATCCTTGTGGGACTCTGGCGAAGATGCGTTTTTTGTGTTGAAATTGTACCATTTATCTTAATTTGCAAGCACCTATTGTAGAGGTATGATTTGATTAGATGAATCATTCCCATTGGTATTCCAGTTGAATCAGTTTGTATAGCAAACCATAATACCAAAAAAAATATCGAGTGCACTGGCTGTCAAGGAAAACAGCCCCAGTGCATTGACGCCAGTTGAATCCCATGGTGACATATTCTACTAATCTGTATATCTGTTGCGTGGTACTGTGAAATTGACGGAATCCAAACTGCTCCTCAGGAAGAAAGTTTAGTTTGTGTACTGATTCTTGGAGTCAGATAAGAATAACTTTCACGGCAATTTTGCCCAGATTTGAGACGAGGCTGATTGGTCTGTAACTTTGAGGTAATCGAGGATCTTTTCCAGTCTTATGGATTGGCATTATGTCTGCCAGCTTCCAGTGGGAAGGGAAATATTTGTAGTGGAGGATGGAGTTTATTATGTTAGTGAGATGTACAATAGCTATGTGAGGTAATAGTTTTATCACCTTGTTGGTGATGGAATCACCAACAAGGTGTTGGTAGGTGGTGATTCCGTCAGCTCCAGAAGCTTTTCGTTCTTAAGATTCTTGATTATATCAGATATTTCTGAATCGAAATTTTCTATTAATATCAAATTAATATTATTAATTTAATAATATTAATATTAAATTAATATTAAATTTTAATGTTAATTTAAAATTAATATTAAAATTAATTTTAATATTAATTTTAATAAATTAATATTAAAATTTATTTAATATTAATATTAAATAAAATTTAATATTAAATTTTAATATTAAAATTTAATATTAAAATTTAATTTAATTAACAATTAATTAAATTTTAATTTAATTAACAATTAATTAAATTTTAATTTAATTAACAATTAATTAAATTTTAATTTAATTAAAATTTAATTTGATTAAAATTTAATTTAATTAAAATTTAATTTAATTACAATTTAATTTAATTACAATTTAATTTAATTAAAATTTAATTTAATTACAATTTAATTAAATTAAAATTTAATTAAATTTTAACAATTTAATTAAAATGTTAAAAATTTTAATTAAAATTGTTAAAATTGATGTTAAAAATTTTAATTAAAATTGTTAAAATTGATATTAACAATTTTAATATTAATTGTTAATATTAAAATAGTTTAATATTAACAATTTTAATAGTTAATATTAATATTAATATTAATTTTAATAGTTAATATTAAAATTGCTATTATAGCGATTTTAATCGCTATAATAGCAATTTTAGCAAGCAAACTATAGCGATTAAAAGACATTTCCCCGACATACATGAAAATACTAATCTATAAAGCATTATGTGAAAACATTTTAAGATACACAATCACATCATATGCATTCTGTGCAGACTACAGACTTAACAGGTTACAATGGTTGCAAGTTAAAATGGTAAAACTGATATTCTGGGAACAACCCAGACTTATGCAGGCAGCACGGACAGAACACAAAATATTTAAAGTGAAACACTTATGCCACTACACAGTCATGTTAAAACATTACTACAGCCCAACCTATAGAATAACCAGGACAACATATCAGATAAGAAGATCACAGTCAACAAACTACATAACATATAATATGTAGTTTCTGTCGTTCGATGACAGAAACCTTGGGACATACAGAGAGCTGAAACAGGCGCTATATAAATATTTTAGCAAGCATGAAAATTAGAGAAATTCCTGTTTCTCTCTCTCCCTCACATATACACACAGACACAAACAAAAAAAAAACCTATGACAAACCTCTCTCAAAAATCACCACTACAAGGACACAAACAAACACACCATGTCCAAATCCAACCCTACTTGCAAAAAAAAAAAAAAAAGTTAAACTGTGTAATAGCAGTTCCTTCCAAGCACGTACAAGCAAACAGTAAAACCAACACCTCGCTTGCGACCAGTATAGAAACATAGAAACATAACCACGAAACCACTGGCATCTATTATCTTCCTCAAATAAGCTCTGCAACGCTTCGCGGAAGAAATCATAAATGCCTCCCAATTTATTATTATTATATTAGTTATTCACTAAAAAAATACTATAAAACCATCACTGTTAATATTATAGCATGTGTTCTAAATGCATAATACAGAGGCAAAGAGTGTTATTAAAATTATAAACTGAAATCCAATGTAGAAAAATTTTGTAAAATTATACTCAAGATAACTATTGTGTACATATGTGTAAATATTTTAGTAATCAATGAATAAAAATGTTATTTATTATTTAAAAAAAAATTATTATTATTATGAAGAGCCTGTGTAGCTCAGTGGATGTGGCGTTTACACACCACGGCGCTGGGCCGCACGAAAGAAGACTTGGTTTCGAGTCTAGTCGGCGGCTGGAGGAAATTTTTCTAAGCCTTTTTTCGACCGGTTCCCGAGTTAGTCGATCTCTGGCACGGGCAAGCAAGTTTTTCCTCCCGGAAACTCGGGTTTTTCGTCCCGTAAACTCAAGAAAATCGACCGTAGAACCCTTATTATTTCAGACATTAAATATATTGTGTTATGGTCAGGGACCACGAGATGGCGGCACATATGAGCCGTCTCTCTTCACTGTGTACCGTTTAATTAGTGATATCCTTGGGACATCTATCTCTGATTGGGTACCAGTGGAGATTGAACTGCCCACTCAGTCTCTAAAAGTTAGATAGGGCTAAATGGCCTCGCCTACTCCTCGTATACGGGAATAAAAAGGCGCTAGCTGATTTTTGTTGATGATTATTAACAGTTGACTTCAGAGCCTGTGTAGCTCACTGGATGTGGCGTTTGCACACCACAGCGTTTAACTGCACGAAAGAAGACTTTGTATCGAATCTAGTCGGCGACTAGAGGAAATTTTTCTAAGCCTTTTTTCGACCAGTTCCCGATTTAGTCGATCTCTGGCACGGGCAAGCGGATTTTTTCTCCGGGAAACTCGGGTTTTTCGTCCCTTAAACTCAAAAAAATCGACGGTAGAACCCTTATTATTTCAGACATTAAATATATTGTGTTAAGGTTAGGGACCACGAGATGGCGGAATTTGTGCCGTCTCTCTTCACAGCGTGCCGCTTAATTAGTGATGGCCTTGGGCCAGCTATCTCTGATTGGCTGCCAGTGGAGATTGAACTGCCCACTCAGTCTCCAAAAGTTAGATAGGGTAAACGGCCTCGCCTACTCCCTGTACGGGAACAAAAGGCGTTAGCTGATTTTATTTTTTTTAACAGTTGACTTCCATGGAGTCAGAGACTCATCGTTGGAGGATACACACTATCGCACACAAAGCTCATCTAACTGTGCCTGAAACTCATTCGATGTGTCTACATTCACAACATCCTACATGCATTGCATGTAGGGTGTTGTGAATGGCATTGCATTCTACTCACCAACTACTCTCCATATAAAGAAACACGCCTCACTCTTCTGCTCATGCCCTCCTTAATCAATATCCAGGGATAGTCTCTTGTTCTATCCTCCTCTCCCATTCTATGAAAACTCTTTTCCACATCAACTTGATTTTTTTATCGTATGGCATATACATATGATTAAAAGGAAATAAAATAAAATACATATGAATATAGATAAGATACAATATATAAAATTATAAATAAGAAGTAAAACATAAACAAGCAGATAAAATACAGTATTAAATATATGATAAGCATCAAGCAAAAATTTAGTCACATTTTTACATTTAGATTTTTAATGCAATTGATCATAGGCCTGTGTAGCTCAGTGGAAGTGGCGCTTGCGTCCTCTGCGCTTGGTCGCTTGAAGTCAGACTAAAGTTCAAGTCTAGTCTCCGACTGGAGGAACTTTTTCTAAGCCTTTCTTCGACCGATTCCCGAGTTAGTCGATCTCTGGCATGGGGAAACGGGTTTTTCCTCCCGGAAACTCAAGAAAATCGACCGTAGTACCCACATTATGTCAGACAGTAACATATCTTGTTACGGTTAGGTACCAAGAGATGGCAGCACTTGTTTGCCAGCCTCTTCATCGGTGGCTGCTATAATTAGTGATAGACATGGGCCAGCTATCTCTGATTGGCTACCGGTGGAGATTGAACTGCCCACTCAGTCTCCAAAAGCTAGATAGGGTTAAAAGGCCTCGCCTACTCCTTATAAGGGAATAAAAGGCGTTAGCTGATATTCTTTTATATCCAATTGATCGGCTCTGGAGATAGGTCAAAAATGTCCTTTAGTTCACCTGGATATATGGATCGTTTACATTCTTGCACTATATGACGAATGGCTTGGGTCTCAGCTCCACAAGGGCAGTGAGGATTTCGTATCTTTCCACATTTTGATAGTAAGTCTCCACATACACCATGACCTGTACGGATCCTGTTAGCAGTCTTCCATATATCCTGGGCAGGTCAACTCCAGATGGTTTTTGAAGAATATTTATGTAGCTACGAACTTCAGCTGATACTGCTTGAGTCCACAGTGCATCCCACTTATTCATCAAGCTGGCATTCTGACTGAGAAGATTACAGGCGGTTTTAATTGCAGGTCTTCTGGATTTTAATCTATCAGATAAAACATCTGGAATGAACTCATGTATTGGGAGATTTTGGTTATTTGGGATTCTTTTATATTCATGAAGCAGAGCTTCCTGTCGTCGCAATTCTGGAGGAGAAATATGCCTCAGATTGGGAGCCATCATAAGGGTGTGCTTCTGATACAGCCCGTTATTAAGCACATAGTGAGATTAAGTTGACCATCTAATTTGTTGACGTGGTGACTATTAAGCCAGATAGGGATACCACACTCTGCTGCATTTTAGACCAGTCCCAAAGCTGTGCACCGTAGAGTTGTTGCGCTTGAGTCCCATGTAGTACTGCAGAGCTTCTGAACTATATTATTTCTAGTACCTACTTGCAATATTAATCATATGTTGTTTATATGACAGTGTTCTAGCCAAGGTTATCCCCAAATATTTAGGTGTCGGATTAAACGAGATTAATGTCCCATCAACATATATCTCTGGTTTTTGATTTGCAATTAAGGTGAAAACAAGAACATTCAGTTTTACCAGGATTTGGTGTTAATCTCCATTTTTCATAGAACTGCCATAAAGCCGAACTATCATTTATCAATATTTCTACAGTTCTTTCTAGAGATTTATCACTGATTACCAAAGCTAAATCATCTGCATAAGTAAACTTTCTACTAACTGTTTCAGGGATGCTTGCGATGTAAAGACTGAAAAGCATTGGTGCCAACACCGAGCCCTGTGGTAGCCCATTTTTAAGCACTCTCTGTTTACTGATACTTCCCCATTTACCACTCTCGAATCTTGATCACATAATAATTTGTTTATGAGGTTCCCCAGTGTTTTACATGGGTTGATCTTAAGGAATTTGTATATGAGACCCTCCCTCCCTCCAGACAGTATTGTAGGCCGCTGTCAAGTCAACAAAGACTGCAGTAGTCTTCAAGCATCTTTGAAACCCTGTTTCAATGTAAGTTTAGCTAAGGACCTGATCTGTGCAGCTACGATCTCTTCTGAACCCCGCTTGTTCTATTGGAACACATTCCAAAATTTTCCCACTGATCCTATTCAAAATCAGTCTCTCCAGCAGTTTGTAGGTTGCACTTAAAAGAGCTATGGGGCGATTACTTTCACTTCTGTCTGCTGGCTTACTAGGTTTTAGCACAGCGATCATTTTTGACCTTTTAAATTCCCTGGGGATGCAACCATTTTCAAGTATGTCGCTAAAAAATTTGGTCAACCACAATCTAGCATAAGGTCCACAATGTATCAAGAATTCATTATGAATATTATCGAATCGAGGAGCTTTCCTTGTTTTGATGTTTTGAAGCACAGAATATATTTCCTCACAAGAAAAAGGCAAGGAGAATTGTAGGTTCTTTTGAATTAAAGCCTTCATAGCCTTTAATTTACGTTTTACCTTTCTAGTATGTTCATTGTCTCTAGGGGTTCTAGAAAGCGAAACAATACGAGCAGCTATCTGATTTGAATCGACAGGTGAAGATTTCTTTGATATAAAGGGGGCTCGGGCCGAGCTTCTTGTGTAGCGACCAAGCTTTTCTGCTAGAGTGTATAAAGTCTATATTCTAAGTTAATCGGATCCACTTTTCCCTTCGACCAGCATTAATACCATGAAACAGTACTCAGGATCCTTACTCTCAAGGAATTCCTGATACAGGGATTCGCTTTCGTTAGTCCATCCGGGCAACCTCATAAGAACCTCTTAATAACTTATATGTCTCAGTTATATCCCATCCTCTTCGTCCTATTCACGAGGCGTTACAATTTACATTCTGTAAATCCATCTTCATACTCCACATTCCAAAGACCACTGACCACCTTTGTGAATCTTCTCTTCGCCCTTTCTAATATATTCTCATCACCATGAAAACCTTGTGACCTAATCTGTGCTCAGTAATCCATTTAAGGCTTAATCAAGGCCTTAAACAATGCCATCATAGCCTCTTTATTTCTGGATGTCAGGGTCCTCCACATTAATGCCATTATCCGATGTGATTCTTCACAATTTGTACAATGTGGCTCAGAATTTCAGGTCCTAGTCTGCACCTCTCAGACCTCTCATCTCCTTTACCTCCTTTAAATTTTCCCCACCAAGTGCATACTTTGAATCCCATCGTTGCTTCCCAAATTTCAGAACTTTACATTTTGCAAAAGTGAACTGATAGTTCCACTTATCTGCCCATTCACATGCAATCTATTCAAGTCCTCTTGTAAGGCCATAACATCCACTTGACTGCATTGCTCTCCCAAATTTTTGCATTATCTAAACAGCTGCATATCACCAGTTGAACCCATCCCAATATCATTAATATGCAAATTAAACAACAACGTTCCCCAAACTTACCCCTGCGTCACGCTACTAGCGACCTTCCTCCTTCAGGATATTGCAACTCCATATACAACTTTCTGATACCTATCTGACAGCCAGTCACCGATTCAACTCAGAAGTCTGTTATCGAATCCCATCCATTTCAATTTATTTAACAACTTGTGTGGCAGTCTATCAAAAGCTTTTGCAAAACCTCCGTATAGCACTGTATATGCATCTCCCTTGTCCAAGGCATTTGTCACCTTGTTATAGTACATGAGTAAGTTCGTAAAACATGATTCCCTTTAACAAACCCATACTCATAACCTACAAAGAATACTGCTGCTTTCAACCCAATTCTGTATCCTACTTCTCACCAGTCTCTCTAGTGATCAAATCTTATCGCCTTATTGACATGAAGTTTATTTTATTTCTTCAAATACCTCCCGCTCTCTCACAAGTAAGCCTTCCTCTCTTATGTCCTTTACACCTAAATTTCTCATCATTTCACCCTGATGAGGATGAAACACCCTTATATATTGATCACTGAACACCTAAACAATGTCTTCTGCAGTAGTTACCATTCTACCATTTTCATCCAAACATCATCTTACCATAATCATTCTTTCTGCTACTTGTCACATATCTTTGCCTGATTTGCCAATTTCTGCTCATATTTTTGTTGTCCTTACTAACTGAGGCACTCTCCTGTTTTGTTTATTATACTCCTCATGTAACTGATTATTACTATTGTTCACCTTGTCCTGCTTCCAAAGTGCTTTCTTCTTCCAAATTGCACGTTTAAGCCCCCCCCCCACCTCCCATTCATCCATTTTACACCTACCTGTTTCTGCCTTTTGATCTTCGGAATACATTCTCACATTGATGCTGTTATGTATTTCTTTGGTAATTCCTAAGCAGCATTGATTTCCTTCCCGCTCAACTTCTCATTCATACCAAAGCTCCAAGCTGTCTGCTAAGCTTGTCATGATCATCAGCCTTATACTTTCACATATATTATATCTTTTCCTCACAGAAGTCTTCATATGGTTAGCCACAACCTAGGTGACCGCTTCATGATCACTCTCATCGACTGTATGAAAGTACGAAACATCATCTGATGAAATGATCAGATCTAAAACTCTCGATCCTCGCGTGACCTCCACACGTTGCTTGAGACAGTTATCTCAAGAATTCAATAAATTCATTTTCCTTATTCCCAAATGCTCTTCATTTCAATGTGTACCGCCATAATTAAAATCGCCCATAATCATCCTTCTTTTATTTACTAATCCAAGTTGTTTATACATTTCTTTATCACCTATAGCAACATCCAACTAAATATAACTTCCTGTCAACCTCTACCTCACACCACACTGCCCCATAACCACTTCCACTATTTCCCTTTTTCATGTCTACCTTATATGGAAATATGTATAAATGCCTCATATATTTATTTTTGAAATTCGCTTTTCAGTTAAAAGGAGATACCCGTAAAAAGTAAAATAGTGATAGATAGTATTTTTCACTATTTTACTATAGATCGAGGAGAAAAAATTCTACTCGCCTGCTTCTAAGATCGACTAACTCGGAAACCCGAGTTAGTCGATCTTAGCTGGAAAAAAAAAAAAAAACGAGAAAAAGCTTTAGTCAACTATTATATTCGAACATATAACAGTCTCTCTCTCTTCTGGTGATCTTTTATTAGCCCATTTAATCCCATGACTCAATAGCTCATAAATATGAGTTACGATCAATAAATATCGCCGCTTATCTAGTACACCATGTGAATATATTTATCTTTAGTGATGGCGAGTGTTGGAAACTGGCTACTTTAAAGAATAAAAAGGCATTTGAGAATTTATTTTATTTAATTATTTATTTCATTTATATACATGTACATAGACGTTTTATGTGTTTTTTTTTGTTTTTTTGTTTTTTTATTAGCACATCTCGTACATCTTGAAATCGAATTTGAATTCTGGGATGTAACTGCAATGCACTTAGCCTAAAGAAAATTGAATATTTAAAGCAGCAGTAGCATCGTTAACAAAATAAAAAAAGAAAAAACATTTTCTTGATCTGATTTCTCCTGGAATGGGAAACAGTGTTCCTTTTCTCCAATCCACTACTGGAAAACTGGGAAAAGGTTTTTAGCAATGCATCATACATCACTCGTATTAAGTGATTCATTTCTCTCTATATGTAGATCTGTTTTTTATAAGCGGTCCAAAGGTGTTGCCATTCGTATTAAAACTCAGTCGTATTCCTCCCGCTCACTACCCTCAGTACTTAGATGAAAAGTTATGCAAGTACAGTACTGAGAATGCAGGAAGATGGCTGCAATTTTGAAGTGGCTACTTGATTGACATTATTGTTTTAAATGTTGTGAATGTGGGTCTTCTTACAAAACTTACAAAACTGAAATTCGAGCAATGCTATAACAGCAGCAGTAGTACTCAGCACCAACAGCAGCGGCTGTAACATGCCCTTAAGCGCCCAGGACCTTTCAAATATCGTTGGATTTCGTAACCATAATTCTAGGATTAGGATATAGACTGTGTATATACTGCTGGTCGGTTTGCTTAATCTTGAGATGGAAAACCTTGCCACCTCTGTATGACACCAACTAGATCACCTTCAATTGAAAAGCCCTGAATTGTTTCTTCGCATCCCAGACGGAATTCGAACCCAGGTCTTTCCAACCAGGGCTTCCTGTATACCGACTGAGCTATGGAAGCTCTAAGCAATAGCACTGCCACTAATTATTTATTTAAAAAAAAAAAAAAGAAAGTAAGTAAGAAAACGATAATGTTAATATAGTCGTTTCTGAATCGAAACCAATTTTCTGTTTTTCAGGTACTGAGCAACTGAGGCAACTATTTAAGTTGCCTAGAACAAGTTGTGACCAGCAGCATTCTTTTTAAGAATGCTGCTGGTCAGTAATCGTCAAAATCACAATTGGAAAAACAAAGGATCTTTTGGAGCTTAATAAAGGGCTTATTGTGGGTGTCCATCTGGCTGGAACCACGAATTTGAAAACAGCCTAGTAGCTGATTGATTTATAAAAAGGTGGGATATCCCTGGTGTTTAGTCAGTGAAGAAATAACCAACATTGCTTGTCTAATAGACGAAGTGTGGACCTAAGACAGTCCGTCAGGAACGAGATCGCAGTCATCTGAGAGAGCTTCTATGGACAAACAGAACTCGTGTGTGCAAAAATTGACGAAGCATTTAAAGAAGGCAGTTCCCGATCCACATCTCACCGAATTCTGAGTTTTTGGACGAATTGTGAGGATGAGATTGAGAAGACTGAAAATTTTGGTGGGTCAGTGTATGGATGAATTTTCGATTGTGATTTTGGGAACTGTTGATTGATTTTCGGACTGGAAGGATTTTGTTGATCGCAAGGTAAGGTTCTGACTTTAATGCAAATTTTCCAGGCCCCTCTCCTGTTCCGTGCCCTGTGTCTGTCAGTAGTCTTCCGCCTCTAGTAGGAGATTTCGACTGCCCGTCTGCACTTGGTGGAAGGAAGGGACAAGGCAGGTCCTGAAACACACATCCCCATTAAATCACGGGTTGATTTAATTTAAATCATTGCTGCTACTTCGAGCATTTTGCCAACGCTCGGTTTTGCTCCCGCAGCCCCAAAGGACTTTGAGGCTGCTGGATTCTCTCTGCAGGTAGACCATTGATTGGGTCTACGGGACTTTTATGCGGACTTAAGATTAAAACAGTGCTTTTACACCTCAGTTTCTCAAAATGTCCGAAGTTGGCGCTGACGCCCTGGTAGAGACACTAAACAGAGGACTGCCGTAAACATACTCAAAAAGATTCTAAAAAATTTGAAATCAATTTTTACTCTATGTACCCCTCGGCCTCCACCAGAGAGAAGATATCTCCGATCACTCCGCGAAAAACAAAGATGGATGTCTCTTAGGGCCACCATGTCCAATCTAAAGATCTCTTATATCACCGCCAAAAATGTCGCCAATGGTATTAAGATACAGCCCACCACAGTAACGGACTACCGAAAACTGACAGGAGAAATGAATGCCAGAGGCATTCAGTATCGCGCCTTCTCACTCGGCTCAGAGAAAAATCTGAAGGTGGTGCTCTGAGGAGTATCTGAAGACATATCCACAGAAGAAGTAGCTGTTGAACTATGCCACAGGACCTGCTACCCATCAAGGTCAGCAGAATGACCAAAAAAGACAAGACTCCGATGCCACTAGTATTAGTTGAGATCCATCAATCTTATAAACAAATTTATGACCTGACTATAATCTGCGGACTTAAAATCAGCCCAGAATTCTTAAGGAAAAGAACTTCATCAGTCAGTGTCACAGGTGTTAAAAATTTGGCCATGCCCAGAAAATGTGTAAGACTGAGTGTAAATGTCTAAAATGTGTAAGACTGAATGTAAATGTCTAAAATGTGTAAGACTGAATGTAAATGTCTAAAATGTGTAAGACTGAATGTAAATGTCTAAAATGTGTAAGACTGAGTTTAAATGTCTAAAATGTGTAAGACGGAGTGTAAATGTCTAAAATGTGTAAGACTGAGTGTAAATGTCTAAAATGTAGGAAGGCCACCCAACCAATATCTGTACAAAGCCGAAAACCACCCCGGCGATATATGTGCCAACTGGGGTGGCCCACACACAGCCAACTACAGAGGATGCATTCAAAACCCAAAAATATAGAAGATTGGAGACAGACAGACACTATTCCTCCCCCAGTAGATCCACGCCAGAGGCTTCAGCTCCACAGCCTCTGAAAGACCATCAAAATTATCAGAAGCCCATCTGCCCTTTAAAAGAACATCTCAACAACGTCAGACAAGGATATATGCGGATGTAGTTCGTTCTAAACAGATAACTCATGAACAGGATCAGCCAGTACCACACACAAACCTTACAGCTATCATTACTTCTTCTCTGGCAAATATGCTATTAGACTTCAGCAGATCCAACCCTACAACTTCCTCTACTAAAAGATTCCTAAAGGATGCACAAACCATCCTCACAGCGCTCATTCACGAACAAGAATAAACTAAATCCAGACTCACTGCAGATTATCGCGTGGAATGCGAACGGCCTCAGAAATAAGGTCTTGGAGCTCCAAGAGCTCACCCAAAGACATCAGCGGGATGTAGTTATGATAAGTGAAACGCATATGAGATCATCGGACAACCCCAAAATCAGGGGATATCATCGGTACAGAACTGACAAGCTGACCCACAGAGGTGGCGGCATTGCTATTTTCATCAAGAATTACAATAGTCATCACTCTGTAAATATTCCGCCTATCACTAATCTTTATGTTACAAGTGTAGAGGTTCTCACGCGATCAGCTGGTGGACTAAAAATCTATGCCGTCATCCTTGAAAATCATTATGCTCCTCGGATTTGGACGCCATCTTGGACATCAGAGAGCCTGTCATCATTGCAGTGACTTAAACGCCAAGCATCCCGCCTGGAACAGTCGAACTACCTATACAAATAGCCACATACTTATTAACTATACAGGATCCAGCAACGCGGTTGTGGCAGGTCCGACTGAACCAACCCATCATAATACATATGGCACTGCTGATGTATACTGCAGAATCATACTGCATAGTCATACTGCCGAATGTGAGACTCCAGCACGATTTAATGACAATAAATGATCTTTCATCTGATCATAATCCGATACTGCTACAGTTGGGAAACCAAGAAAATCTGTCTCCCCCCCCCCAACTGATTCATATCATGGGAAAGGTTGACAAAAGCATTCCCGAAATATACTGGTCCTGTTCTGCTTATAAAATCCACAGAAGAAATTGAAACAGCTGACCTGACCCAACAAATTAACCCAGTCTATACAGCAGTCACTACTTCCACAATTTCCCTCAGGCCCAACCACTTGCCAGAAGATATCATGAATCTGATCAAGGAGAAAAATAAGGCTAGAGAAAGGTTTCACAATACCCATGCACCACAAGAGAAATGAATCCTGAATAGGCTCGATTCTGCAGTGAGAGATGCCCTTAAAGCACATAGAAGTCAACTTTGGGAAGAAAGATTGACTTCTATCACTCCTGACAATCACTCCATTTGGAATCTAATCAGAAAGATCAAAAACAAAAAGAAATCTCTTCCTCCTCTCCAAACAGATCTAGGCCTCATCCACATTGATGCAGATAAAGCTGAAGCAATAGCAGAAAACTTAGAAAAGCAATGTAAACCCTCATATGAACATCTAGACTTCAATCACATCTATAAGAACCATCGACATGTCAGATGTTCATTAAAATCTGTAACCTGCTCCAATCAAATTGCACCCACATCACCAGCAGAAATATATGATATAGTCAAGGAATTAAAAAAACAAAAAGGCTCCTGGACCTGATGGCATCACCAACAAGGTAATTAAGCTGCTGCCTCATATAGCTATTGTACATCTGACCAGCATAATTAATTCCATCGTCGTTTCAAACATTTCCCTTCCTGTTGGAAGGTGGCGGATATAACTCTAACCCATAAGACTGGAAAAGACCCGCACCTGCCTCAAAATTATCCGCCAATCAGCCTCATCTGAAATTTGGGTAAAATTGCAGAGAAAGTTATTCTTACCAGACTCCAAGCCTCCGTACACAAGTTAAACATTCTTCCTAAAGAGCAGTTTGAGTTCCATCAATTCCATAGTACCACACAACAGATACATAGACTAGTCGAATACATCTCAATTGGATTCAATTGGCATCAATGCACTGGGGGTATTTACCTTGATAGAGCCAGTGCATTTGATAAAATTTGGCATTTTGGATTACTACATAAACTGATCTCAACTGGAATATCATTGGAAATGATTCACCTAATTAAATCATACCTTTTTGACAGGCGTATGCAAGTCAAGATCAACGGTATGGTTTCAGCACAGAAAGGTATCTTGGCTGGAGTCCCACAAGGATCCTTACTGACACCGAATCTGTTTTCCATATACATGTGTGATATTCTTCACAATCCATCGTCGTCTATCACGGCCCTCTACGCGGATGATACAGCAATATTAGCCAGATCTCTACAGCCACATCTTGCCATCAAAAAACTGCAAGAAAACCTACTACTGATTGAAAAATGGTTCTCCAAATGGAGAACCATTTTATAAACAGTTATAAACAATATATATAAGCGACTACAGGTGTTTATAGGAGACTATAAGTGAATCCCCAGAAGAACATAGCATGCTATTCACCAGAAGACCAATGCTTGCTAAAGGGGACGTCTTCCTGTTTGACACAAAAATTCAGTGGCAAACAGAAGTTTGCATTTGTTTCTGTCCAGTGTACTACTGGACAGAAGGCTAACCTTCAGCTGCCAATCAAGGCGCTCTGTGTAAAGGCATCAAAAGCCATAGCTCAACTCTATCCTCTAATCAACAGGAACAATAAACTGAACACCAGAATCAAACTACTTATCTACAAACTGATGGTTCGTCCTATACTCACTTATGCTTCTCCGGCTTTTAGCCATACCGCTGATACTAATATTCTTAAGTTACAATGAGTGCAAAATAAATGTCTACGAATGATCCTAAACGCTCCTTGGTTCATAAGAAATGTGCAACTCCATCGAGACACAGATGTCCCCTATACACTTTCCTGCAAACTATAGCAAAAAGTTCTTTTCAAAAGCATCTGTACACCCCAACAAATTGATTCAACTAGCCACAAATTACGAAGCAACGGATTACTTCAAACATAAAAGGCCGAAAGCATCTTAAACTACAATTCTGATGCTTAATATTAAAGCCCGCTTAGGGCGAGCAATTGGCTCATAAATTTTTCCACTCACTGTTTCCCTATCAGATAGCGGAGGGATATGAAAAGCATTTTGCTTCACCCTTTAATGTCAGAAATGTTAATCTTTAAAATTAATCCATATCTCACCGATCTATGAGCAGGAAATCGAAGAGGATCGGTATTGCAGTCGCTAATGGAGGTCCAACACAGCATTAAATAAAAGCAGAGCCGTCGCTAGATTAGATCGCGCCCTGAGGCAAACTATTAAATATCATCCCTGATGGATTATAAGACAAAAATATAAGAAAATCTCATTGCTATTTTGTTTTTATTACAAAAGAAACATTAATGCAAAACGATTACATAATATCAATAATATTAATGAAATGTTTGCTCTACGGGGATATCGCACAATAAAACTGTTTATAAGCTCTTCTAAATTTAAATTATAAGCTGGGTCCGCCTCTATCGAGAGTTGCTACACCAACCAATCTTTCTTGGGTCATTGCTGTTCGTAAATAATTTTTAATCAGTTTAAGCTTGGAAAAACTTCTTTCGCACTTGCTACGCTAACAGGAATTCAATATAGCTATACCGCAATGTGGCCTGCCTCAATGCGCCGTGAGGCAGGCTGCCTCTATGCTACATCCTGTCTACGGTACTGAATAAAAGTTTATAATTCAGTTGCTGGAATATGTAGATACTGCTTTAGGATTTTTTTTTTAATAGAAACTTCATATTGTCATTTACAAGGAAACTATTCAAGCACTTCATATTTTGTTTTCCCGCTGATAATTTTTCTACACTACATCTTTACCCCATTCTTCAAGCCTCATCGCTTTTTTGTTTATTCGAAGAAAAAATAAATAAAAAGATGAGGCTTGAACGTTTAAGAATAGATGTGTTCTGGCTGTTAGTATTCTGTTCAGAAGAATTATAGTGCTTCCAAGGTCGCGAACTGCAGTGTAAATATGGGTTAAAAGTTCAAAGTTATAAAGTCAAGGTTAAGGTCAAGGAAATGTACTTTATCGTCGGCAGACTTATAGCTAAAAAATAGTCTGCTGATTGAAATTTTGCAGTTGAGATCCAAATGTATAAAATATTTTGTTAGAGATGTGCTTGATTTCTGTAATGCCTACAGCTTAATATTGGAAATTAACAGTTTTTTTTTTTTTTTTATTGTAAATATTCTTAGAATTTATAAAAGAAAAGCACATTAAAAAGTTACCGGTTTGTAGAAATATTCTCATGATATCATAGTTGGTAATTCTTCTTAAGTTACTGTATCCAATATGTGATAAATAAGAATGATTCACTAGTCCTGAGAAATTATCAATATTGCAGTTCTCCGTTATCTGAATTCAATCTGTTTTATGTGCATACTTTCAGCCAGTGGCACACCCAGGGAAGGGGAGGAGGAGCCCCCTGGCCTCTCCCCCAAAAGAAAAAGGAAAGAAAACACTAGAAAAAAATTTTTAAAACCTTTTCCTAACTAAAATTCATTTTATGTTTTGTCGTGTCGTGTCTTCTATTTCTACTTATGAATTAGGAGTCACATAAGGTGGGAATAACTCTATAGCTCTCGGAAATCACTGCCGCTGTGAACGCAAGGTGAACGAAGCAGTGCTCGGGCGGACCGAGCGCTACTTCGTTTGTCTGAGCTGGGCCATAGGAGATCACGGGTATCATGTATTGGCGATCACTGCAGATGCTCAGTCATAGGTTGTATGCAATGCGTAGTGTGTATTCTCAAATCGTCTACTCAACTCTCCCCCCCCACACAAGATTAAATTATGAATGTTCGGCCCCCATCCAAGATTAAATCCTGAGTGCGCCACTGCTTTCAGCAATAGTTCCGTGGAATGTGCAGAACAGGCTATCCAAATTGCATAACACCTCAGACTAAATATGTCAGCAAAGCATAATAACAAGTCTATATTTATTTTAACACACACACACACACACACACACACACACACACACACACACACACACACACACACACACACACACACACACACACACACACACACAGAAGCAGTGGCGCATCCAGGGAGGGGGCCAAGGGGCCCGGTCCCCCCCAAAAAAGAAAAGAAAAAGGAAATAAACACTAGAAAATTTTCCAAAAATCTTTTCCTAATTAAAATTCGTTTTTTTATTTATGTTGTGTCTTCTGTTTCTATACTACTTATCATGTATTGGCGATCACTGCAGATGCTGAGTGATAGGTCGTATGCAATGTGCAGTTTCGTAAATCGTCTACCCCCCCCCCAAGATTAAATCCTGAGTGCGCCACTGCCAAGAAGTCAGGAAAGAATTATGCTCCTTTTTTTTCCCTGGTTTGTCACGGTCAGATGCCCATTGATATTTGGGCGAAAATGTTATATGAAATAAATAATTTCACCTAAGTTATCTGTTATTGTTTCTTTTTTATTCTAATGCAAATTTTTAAAAGAGTTATTCAATCAAAAATTTATGGATATTTTAGCCGATATAATACTTGTTTTTCTATGTGTAATTTAGAAAAAATTTGCCTTTTTATGATTTTTTTTTATTATGCTCAAAGCACGGGATTCAGCTGGTTTTTTTTTTTTTTTTTTTCCCCTTCATTTGACACGCACATACAAGTACTTGAATAATGAACAAATGACTGGTTGTAACAGAATTGTATTGCACTTCTCTCTCTCTCTCTCTCTCTCTCTCTCAGGCAAAAAGATTATTATAACAGTGCATTCCATGCCTACCTTGGCCTGAAAACAGTCCGGATGTCAGTGTGTATGACATAAAACGGACTGCTGCAGGAAAACATTCTAAAATCAGGAAGAAACCTTAGGAAATTAATACACATGTCGGAAATTTAACTAGCGCAAACGAAATGATATTAAAGAAAACTGTCAAATAGGTCAAAGATAATCACACCAACCATGATTATCTTAAATAATCAATACTTAAGAGAAGTAAAAATAAATAAAAAAATAAAAAAATATATATACTGTATATATATATCTGTAGAAAGTTTTTTTACCTTGGGTATATACTATGATAATGATACCAAGCAATTTTATAAGTTAGGTTTTAATCATTTTTTTCCAAGTAAGCAAACAGACAAGTAGGTGAAGTTTTGCCTGAACATAGTTCAGGTCTGAGGCAACGCGTAGTAAAAGTGGAGTAAGCTCTGATTACTTTCCTTAGTATTTCCCCTAATGCAAAGTACATCCCCTTGCGGAGATGTATGATGCTATGCATTAAAGGCCAGGGCCACTACCCTGACCGGTTTCGACCTTAATTGAGATCTCGTCAGTGGGAACCAGACCCAGAAATGCCAAGGTTGAAGTAATGCAGAGCTTATAAATTTTACCTAAACAAGTTGCCACAAGGTGCTTTGACCTTATTAAATAAAAATTTCAGGATGAGAGTAAGATGTAGAAAGTGTTTTACCTTGGGTATATACTATGTTAAAGATACCAAACAAACCCAAGGTAAAAAACTTTCTACATCTTACTCTCATCTCAGGATGAGAGTAAGATATAGAAAGGTCAAAGCACCTTGTGGCAACTTGTTTAGGTAAAATTTATAAGCTTTGCATTACTTCAACCTTGGCATTTCTGGGTCTAGCTCCCACTGACGAGACCTCATTAAAGGTCGAATGGCAATGCTGTAGCCTGTGAAGTTAACTGAGGCACGGCTGTTACCCTTGCAGATGAGCAAATGAGCGGTTCTGCTCGGTGGTGGGGGAGCCTACCACGGTGTACAGCCAACTAGTTCTCAGAGCTCTTCTCAGTGGCAGAGAGCCTGTTACAGAGGGGAACAACGCCGAGTCTCTGACTTTCTGATCCTGCGGGTCGTTCATTATTGGGTGATCCGGGGGATTTTACGAGTTTTTGGAGAGGTATTCCCGCACTTAAACAAAGGGAAATCGGTCTGGGTAGTGGCCCTTGCCTTTAATGCATAGCATCATACATCTCCGCAAGGTGATGTGCTTTGCATTTGCGGAAATACTAAGGAAAGTGATCAGAGCTTACTCCATCTTTACTACGAGTTGCCTCGAACCCGAATTATGTTCAGGCAAAACTTCACTTACTTGTCTGTTTGCTTACTTGGGAAAAAGGATTAAAACCTAGCTTATAAAATTGCTTGGTATCTTTAACACACACACACACACACACACACACACACACACACACACATTGTGTGTGTGTGTGTGTGTGTGTGTGTGTGTGTGTGTGTGTGTGTGTGTGTGTGTGTGTGTGTGTGTGTGTGTGTGTGTGTGTGTGTGTGTGTGTGTGTGTGTGTGTGAATTATAAAGAATTATATACAAAATAACAGCGACATTATAAAATTACATCAACAGATCTAATATAAAAGAAACAGGAATGCGTGCTGGAGTTCCAATTGAAGTTGACTACATGCGTGAGTTATCACGAGAGCGCCAATACTGGACAGCGGCAAGGTGTGCGTCACAAAGATTGTAGCTAAGGCTGTTATTTATATGGGATGAATCGAGGGATATGTCTTTAGATTCGATTATCTTTCTTTCGAGATCATCATAACACATATGTTGGCGAGATGTTGGCGGACTTCATCCGAGTTAATGGAGAAGAGAACGTGGCTTGAGAGAGCGCTGGCTCTGGTCCTATTGTAGGATATGTCTCTTTTGTGTTCCTCAATACGTAAAAGGATAGATTTAGCCGTCTGACAGTAATATGGTTTACCACATTCATACATGATCTTGTAGACTCCTGGATACTGAAGAGGGAGATGTTTTACTTTAGGTCTATTTAGTATGGAGCGAAGTTTTGGAAACGTTGTGAAACAAGTTCTAATTTTGAATTTCTTAAGAATTTTTGCCAGTTATGGGGAGCGAAAGCTGATGTATGGTAAAAATATGAATGCTCTTGGGGAAGAAGAATCTTCAATAGTAGGCGAACGACGGTGATAGATAAATTTATCAATCTTCTTAAGAGAGAAACCATTCTTGACAAAAGACCTTTTTAGTAAATTAAGTTCATTTTCAATCTCCGTTTCGTCTGTTTATACAGAAAATGAAAATGAACTTAATTTAAAAAGGACTTTGTCAAGAATGGTTTCTCTCTTAAGAAGATTGATAAATTTATTTCTCACCGTCGTTCACCTACTATTGAAGATTCTTCTTCCCCAAGAGCATTCATATCTTTACCATACATCAGCTAAAACTGGCAAAAATTCTTAAGAAATTCAAAATTAGAACTTGTTTCACAACGTTTCCTAAACTTCGCTCCATACTAAGTAGACCTAAAGTAAAACATCTCCCTCTTCAGTATCCAGGAGTCTACAAGATCATGTGTGAATGTGGTAAACCATATTACGGTCAGACGGCTAAATCTATCCTTTTATGTATTGAGGAACACAAAAGAGACATATCCTACAATAGGACCAGAGCCAGCGCTTTCCAAGCCACGTTCTCTTCTCCATTAACTCGGATGAAGTCCGCCAACATCTCGTAGACTGGCCGCAAACTTCTAATATACATATGTGTTATGATGATCTCGAAAGAAAGATAATCGAATCTAAAGACATATCCCTCGATTCATCCCATATAAACAACAGCCTTAGCTACAATCTTTGTGACGCACACCTTGCCGCTGTCCAGTATTGGCGCTCTCGTGATAACTCACGCATGTAGTCAACTTCAATTGGAACTCCAGCACGCATTCCTGTTTCTTTTATATTAGATCTGTTGATGTAATTTTATAATGTCGCTGTTATTTATATATATATATATATATATATATATATATATATATATATATATATATATATATATATATATATATATATATATATATATATATATATATATATATATATATATATATATACACACACATTAAAAATTGCGATTAAGAGATGCTATTGCTCTCAAAATCTCCTGAAGTCAAGATTTTTCTGTTTTCTTTTAGAAATTATTTTTGTGAATACTAGTATAATATTGTTCTTGTTCCGGTTCAACGAGAGTTGATGTTTTACGTCCGTTCTAGTTCACCAAACGTCATGCCCCTACGAAATGTTTCACCTCAGTTCATTTATTTATGAAGTTAGGTATAAGAATAATAATGGAAAGTTAAATGATTTATCAGACCGAGTTGCGCGTGTTTATGAAATCCGTAGAATTAGTGAACTGTGAATTTCCGGTTGTTGTTTTTTTCCTCTCTCTCTCTCTCTCTCTCTTAGGTTAAGCAGACTTAAAGTCACAATTTATATTTAAAAAAAGAGACAATAATTCGCATAATGTTAATGCATGTTGTACTGGTATGTGAAAATCTACATTAATTTATGTCGATAATTGATAACAAACCTATTTTATTATTTTTGTAGAGTTCTTTTATGATAAGATCAAAGCCATTTGTCTTCGTTGAGGGAGATTTGAGGCTTATAAAAGCCTCAAAAAGCTACCATGCATCTATCAGCGTAATATGTAGGCTGATAGATGCATGATGCACACTTTCAGAAAGACTAGTCAAGATTGTATAATTACACGTGATGTTCCGTGAAAAATGTTACTACACTTTGACATGCTTCTGTAAATGCTCTAGCGGTCGATGATGAAACCTTTGTATGCGATCATGGAAGTGGCACAAGTATACAATACGCAGAGGGAGGGAGAAGATGCACAGATCTGAATGAACATGCTGATGCGTGTGTGTCCTCAGTCTGTTGTTTAAGTTCATTTATTACAGGCTTTGTGGTATATGCAGGACCGGATTTACACATCAGTTTTCCCTAAGCATAATTTTCGTGTGTCCTCTTGTCTGTGGCTGATTTGAATTTTAACCCATGTAATTACTTCTTAGTCTAACTGAAACGTTGATCCTGGTGTATACTTTTTTCTTTTATCATCCCATAGGAAAGAAACTGTGGAATCTTAATAATGGAAAATATAGTGAGAATTCCTTAAGGAATTGGACATGCATTGAATCTGGACAAAAGACTTTCAGGGGGAAGAACAAGGGAATTTGGTCGCAAGAATGGTAATGAAAATTTCAAATGATCTATTAGCATGGTTAGGATTATTCAGAATTAACGGTGACAAAGGTTATATACAGCGAATATATTACTTGTCATTATTTATCTGTTTTTTGTCTCTTTTTTTAACTGGGAGTGGGGGGGGGGAGATAACCTAGTTTCCAGAAGAACATTTCTCCTTAGAGCGACCATTTCTCCTTGCCATTTCTCCTTAGACCGACTAATTCGGCTTCACGCCTAAAAAGTTTCTCGTTTCTTGAATAGGATTCGAACCGCAAGATTTTTTTTCAACAAAAGATATCTGACTCCATGAGACCAACAGAATTACGTAGCAAATTGCGAACCCACTAATTCTATTAGTCTTTGTAACCGCTATTTTAGTATTTATAGTGTTTCACCACTGGTATCAAAATATCATGGCAAATTATCTGATGCGCTGGTGACAATTAATCTTCACATTATCAGTTATCTTTCTCCATTAGATGACAATGATAATGTGTAGGAACGTTATTTTGCTTTAAAAAGAAGGCCGTAAAAAGTGTATTGGATGCAATATTCTGAGTCAACGGCAGATATGCACCAAAGTTTAAATGTCAGCGAAAAGCATGACAGGTGATGCCTGATTCTCACTTCTTCGCCATACGTTAAGAGTAACAGAGTTGGAAACGTTTCCTTTGTCACTCAATTTGAAGTTCGCTTCATGTAGCTGTAGAATCTTTATTGACAAAGATTATTGTTGTATTGGCTGATCAGCGTAGTGATATGTGAACCTCTTTGGTTGAAATGTTGATAACATATTTTCAGACCCTGGGCTTCGCTGTTGCATTTGTGAACATTTTGTACCTTACCTTTTCATGCATTGTCACAGAACTGTCTAATTGTAAAGCAGGATAGTGAATGACATCAAAGCTTTTATGTGCACTGTACTTTTACACTTTCCAGTAGTACTTGAGCACTTGTTTTGGCTGTTCAAAACAATTATTTTGCAGTTATATCGAAAACTGGTTTAATTTATCGTGTTAGAATGTCGATGCTACTAAAAACAAATCAACTAATTAAGGTAGTTTATTTGTATTATAATATTATATATGTTAATAAGTATTGAAACCGATAGCTATACAGGCCAGCTTCGAATATATTCTAGGAAGTAACTATTGAAATGTCGAAATTAACTTCTTTGCCTAACTTGAAATTTGACACCTGAATATTGATCTAGGAATAAATCTCCATGAAAAAATAATAATAAACAGTTTTGCTGATGTAAATTAACACCGTAGCCTACAAAAGAAGTAGAAAAATCGATAAGCAAAAAGCATGGTCTATACGTCATTCCCTAAGGGCCTCCATTACTTTATCAGTTAACGCCTCCACAGTCATTCTGAAAAGCAACGTATTTTTGCATTCCAATTCCATTTAGACGGAAAAATATATCTTTAACTTTACAAATAAACAGTTCTATTTGTTAGGAGATGTCGAAAGCTTGAAATTAGTTCTATATTAGTCAGCACATGATTAACTGTCACTCTGTATTCTTTTTCAAAACTCTAATTAAAAAAAAAAGGTAAAAAAAAACTGTGTAAACTATTATAGTATTCGTTCAAAATTGACATAAGACAGCCGAACAATAGTGAAAATTTTCAAGATAAGAGACAGCATGGGTGTGGTGATAATGAAACTGTTGGCCTGAAATTTTGGCAAATTAAAAGTCTTGAATCCTATTGCTGATATTTGGAATCACGACTCAAGCAACTAAGCTATGAGGCCATGTCTGTATTATGCCCAGTTTGCCGTTTGCTATTATTTTATTATTTATTTATTTTTGTATTCAACGTCTTGCGAAATTTTAGACAAAATATCTTTAGGACAATAAAATTTAATAATTCTCCCGCTGTTTCACTCTTCAACTTAATAATGTTATATAGTGATTAGCTATTCTGAATAATACATTATTATTATTATTATTATTATTATTATTATTATTATTATTATTATTATTATTATTATTATTATTATTATGTGACATCCATGGAGTCCGAGGACTCATCTCGGGAGAGCACTCTACTCCGCCACACACATTTCACCGTTTCTCCTACTACTTTATTCTCCAACATCTTGCCCACTTTTTCCATTCCTAAAGGAATAGCTGCCGAAACAAGTAGTTATTTATTTATTCGTATGGGGGGTTCCCCTCCCCCATTCCTCAACTATCCCTTAGGACTGGTTGAACCCTCCTAGTGAGGGATTAAACTCTCACCCAAGTTTCCGGATGAAAAAACTCTCAACCTTCGTATGAAGCCGGCTAACTCACCTTTGGTCGAAAGAGATCAGATACAGGTTACTCACGTCATAGACGAGAATAGAACATAGGTCTTTTCTTTCCGACCAAAGGGCTTCGTCTGTACCGACCGAGCTACGGAGGATGCAGTACAAGTGGTATGAGCTTCCTTTTGATATTCTATAAAATTAATAGTACATGTACACTCAGAAATATCGTGTTAAAAATTACTTTACCTCACAGTCTGTCTATCACAATCATTGTTCTTGGCTAAAAACTATTGTCCGGACAATGCTACAGAGTATTGCCGGTAAAACAATTAATTTTCTCTGTATGTCACTCTCCTGTTCATTTTTGTTGAGTCTTTCCTTAAATCTACGGACACGTAAATAACGGTGTTAGTTGACAGTATTATTTAGGAAGGAATTTCGTATGTACAAGTTTTTCACAGTCAAAGAAAATAATTATTATTATTCTAAGGTACTGCTGGACCTTCCTAACTTTTTTTTTTTTTTTTAGAATTCAGTAATAATAGAATTTTCCATTAAGAAGGTTGCTATTTACAAAATTTCAACCTCTGAAGTAGTTTAAACCAAAGCTTAATGCAAAGTCTTTGTTCTTTCCATTACTCACTTTAAGAATTGTGGAACAACATGTACTACCAACCTCGTTTACATGCAAACGTAGAAAAGACATTTAATGGTGACACTCAACAGAGACTAGCTCATATAAAGCAATATAACAACACTTCACATCGGCAAGTCGTGCCTTCGCGGTACAACTCTTACGGCCAATATGACGGAACTTTCTGTGTAGTGAGTATTTCATATGTATTCTGCTCAATTCCCTCTTTCTTTCTTTCTATTGACAAATTTAAATGCGCATTTCACAATTCTACACCCGATTATGGAGTAAAATGAATGATAGGATTAGTAATAACTAATAATAACATTATTGCTATTCACACAATTAAACACAAACAAACAAAAAAGTTACGCTTGTTTAGTTTTGCTTTTCGGGATTGAAAAGAAAAGTTAAAGACTCGCAAGTACAAACAAATAAAAATCAAGAGAGCATCATGAATCATATTTACTGCTCAGTTTCACAACTTTTTACACATGCAAACTATCCCAATACTTTCATAATTAAATAAAATGTTATATTTACAATCATTAACAAAATGTTATAATTAGAAAATGTCTCATGGTAGCATCCATGACGCTGGATCAACAGAACAAACACCTTATCGATTCGATTCGATTCACCGACTAAATAAACTATTTCTAGGTTTTTTTTTTTTTCCTCGACAGATTAGAATTAATCCATCTTCGGTATAGGTAAGCATGTTTTTTTTTTTTTTTTTCCCTCGTGGGAAAAAATCGGCATTTTAATCCTCCCCTTTCCCAACTCAGAAAAACACGACCGGAGAACTTCTACTAGAATTCTAACTAGGATTAGGAATACGAGATGTCCGCCTTAATCTTCCGTTGCTTTCGTCTCTACACGTCACTGAAAATCGCAACTAATGCCGACAAGAATGATATTCACTCTGGGAAATAAAATTATTTAGAAGGTTTTAAATTATATTTGCATTTCAGTTGAAAATGTAATTACTTTACGCTTTTAATTATACATAGTTTTTAAAATTATTAAAAGTAGTGTAAGAGAAAATTAAGACAACTTCAGCCAAGACATTTTGGAATGGCTAAAACAACCTGCCAAAGACTAATCCAAACAGGTCACTACTATATATTATGCAATAAAGGTCATAGGAGTATCGTTCCTGTCAGTAATCAGAACAGCAAAATTATGACGCCCTACTTCAGCCCAGTGAAAGCCTCTCCCACCAGTTTTCATTACTCCGTTTTTAAATTGCTTTGAATTAACACGCAATCAATCTTATGTAAAAATAACTTATATAAAATTTATTTGGTATGCTTTCTTTGAATATGTCTCAATTTTTTATCGCTAAATAAACTTGAGATTTCAGATATTCTCAGAAAGTTCAGTGGACTTAAAATCAGCCAATTAAAATAATAAATAAATAAATAGCCTATAATACATGACGTTATGTATAGCCTGTACATAAAGAAATTCAGAACAAAAAAAGCAGATAAATATTTCAAACATTTCTAACAGGGAAAAAAATCAAGTTACAGTAGTTAACTATAGCCTCCCTTCCACATTATATTTCCTATGTAAAAACTTTCGGGCGATATACTAGTGTTACTAGTGTAAGCAAAATAATAATAATCAAGGTAACGTTAAAAGATAATTTCTGGTTCAGAATAGTGTACTGTAGACATAAACCATGAAAACATCGTAATCTGTGTGCTGGAGAATTAAAGTAACATAATATTATAGTTGGCCAGGATTTTTTTATTACAATGAACGAACACACACACACACACACACACACACACACACACACACACACACACACACACACACACACACACACACAAATACTTCATTCATATTGTCATAGGCAGTTTCTCGACGGATGGTGAACTGTAGTCGATTGCATACTTGTTTATTGAAATCAGTGTTATTAGCAGTAACACTGATTTCAACTTTTTTTTTTTTTCTACTATCTGGCTGAAATATAAGAACAATATCCTCCCGGTCATATTTTTTCAAAAATGTATTGCAAATGATGTAATTACACAAAGAATAAATGTGCATTGACTAAGAGTGTGCGGGATGGTGGTTGGGGGGGGGGGGGGAATAAAAGATTTACATGATCCGAACTTTAGTCTTCTTCAAAGTAAATCGGCCCCCCCACACACAAACACAGTTTTCTGAGACT
Source organism: Typopeltis vanoorti (assembly GCF_054136105.1). Classification (NCBI taxonomy): domain Eukaryota; kingdom Metazoa; phylum Arthropoda; class Arachnida; order Uropygi; family Thelyphonidae; genus Typopeltis; species Typopeltis vanoorti. The sequence goes on from NC_143557.1 coordinate 64,936,881, forward strand.
TTATAAAGAATTAAAGGTCTATTATTTAGTCTTATGCGCTGGTTTAAACTCCTTATTAGGTTTAATGGAATGAATATAGCACAGAGAAACAATAAAATACAAGTTTATTAGATCCTATATTTCGCCTCTATCACAGATACATCGTCAGAGATGTATCTGTGATAGAGGAATATATACTCTCTAAATATAGGAGTTATTATATTATATAAATTATTATATATATATTATTCTTTATATTTTATTATATATATTATTCTTTATATTTTATTATATATATTATTTATATATTTATTATATTTATTAATTTTTTATTATTCTATTTATTAATTTTTTATTATTCTATTTATTAATTTTTGTCCTATTACTGTCTGAGTGATTGATGTGTATGAAAAGTAAAAAATCCATTATTTATATATTGAATACAGAGTGCAACATTTTAATAGCATGTAGTGTTTAGTTATTCACTTATATTAGAAAATCTTTTAATGAAACACTGATATTGCAACAGTTTTGATTATTATTAAAGTGAAAATTGTTACTGTAGTTTATAAAAAGTTTATTTTTATTTGTGAATCTCCATGAGGTCCCAAGACTCATGATGGAAGGCACACACTAACCATTATTCACACATTCTCTCCTTAAAGTTATTCACAGAAAATCACTCACAGCCTCCGTAGTTATTGGAAGAACGATGGTATATTGTGCCCTTAGTAGAATGATAGTCACTCTGAACAAGATCAAGATCAAAATAAGATAAGGAATCGTGACGTGGGAGTGTGTTGTTATCAGATGAAGATAAGTGGTGTAATTTGTTAGTTGTAAATAAGTGACGTTATTGTTTTGAATGGAAAAGGAAAATATTAGTGGATAAAGATTCGTGTCGTGATTGGTGGGATACTATGAACAAAATAGGGGTAGGGTAAATGGGGGGAAGCGACGTCTGTGTCTTGGATGTGTTTGTTATGATTTGTAGATACGTAAATGGTTTGCGTATAACATTATGGGTGATGGATAGTGATAAGATAAATTTTGGCATGTTTGGAATTTCGCTGGGGGGCCTCCCTTCTGTCAGGGACATCACGTGGTGTGTTGGGTTCGGGTATGCATTGTGAGTGGTTTTTATAGATAAGCAATTGTGTCGTTATATGTTTGAAAATTTCTGGGGAACATATTTCTCTCTGTGATATCACATGGTGTTTTGGTTTGCCTATAGAATTATATGGGCGATGTTTTTGAGATAAGATAACTTGGAGTTTTCCCAGGGTGACAAACATCCGTCATTATCGTCATGTTTTGTCTTTGGTTGTCTATAGATGGCTGTACTAATTTTCCAATATATTTTGAGGTATTTCTTTCCTGTTAAAGGGTGGAGATTCTTAGAGTAGAGTTGTGATGGCGGCAGTGATTAGGCTTTTCTGAATAATTTAATTATAAGCTGGTGTTCCTCACACACACACACACATTAGACATGAAAAGTTGCTAATGTATCCATGTTGATACTCTAATATGTACCCTATGACTATTCTTATGAAAAAAAAAAAAACTATTCAGTATTAGAAATATGCTTACCAAAACATACGATCAGTAATTATTGAAATTACAATTATCAATTGTTGTGTTTAAGTTAAAAAAAATTAACTTACGTTTCTTTCCAGAATGAGGAACATCTTGGTACTATCTAGGTTTTCTGAATATTCCAAATTGTTGATATTTAACATATATTGACAGCACAGAACACAAACACAAGTCTGAAAATGCAGTTGACTTTTTCATTGTAGGTTACTGTGACTAACATATATTCACAGCACAAAAACACACAAAACATAGAAGTTGAAAGATATTTCTGTAAATAACCAGAAAAGCTAGTTGACTACTTAATTTAGATTACTATCCGATTGGTTCTCTGTATTAATTCTTTCCCACAGTTGCTCATGCTATGTTTTCCCAAGCTTGGTGGGAAAGTCTATGCACCGTTTTGTTTAGGGCAAGTTTCGAATTCCGATTGCTGTTAGACTATGGAATTCTGATAAGTGAAATGATTTTTTTTTTCAAATTGATTGGTTATTTTCTCTATTTTCCTTTTAAAATTCAGTTTAACTACATGTTCTAACAGATTAACTGAGCAAAATTAATAAATAAATAAAATATATGTGAATTTATTTTCCAACACTGTAGATTTCTCATTAAGTCTTCTCTTAAAGTTATCTCTTTTATCCGGTCGCCAAATTGTACATAGGTGAGAAATCGTGTGTTTATGTTGGAACTCTTGCTTCCCGTGGGAAATTATTCCTGTAGTAAATTAATGCTTTCTTTTATTTTTTTTAAACCAATATTACTATTAATTTTACCTTCGATTACTTGTGCTCATAACCTATTTCTGTAACTGGAATTTATTTATTTATTATTTTTTTTCTTTACCATTAGTAATTTTAAGTAACAGATATGAGACAAACAAGGTTTTGAACTCCCCGCACACAGACAAATAATCTCAGGGGCTCACTTTAGTGATTACGGGCGTGACAATCCCAAGGTACCTGATGCTGGACCATGCCTTACTTCATGTAATATACATCTGTTATATTATCTGTAGATTGGTCCCTCCTCTTCCTTCCTTGCGAGGAAGGAAGAGGAGGGACCAAAGTATTCGCGAGCTAGGGGTGAATCTTTCCTATTTTGCTGTGTCATTTCGTCTTATGCTAACAGGGTACTAACAGGGCATTACCAAACACTGTACAATGGTCAGGTCATCAAACAATGGTCATACTGCATCGTCCGTTGTGCGGATTACCAAAGGACGCGTTCGAGTTTTAGGCAGAGGGACCCGTTCGAAAAAAATTTTACATTCTCCCTTAGACACCACTCCTCAGCACTCTGCTAGAAGAAACTCCATCAATGGGTACTCTACTGTTTGGGGAGGTGTTTTGGGCAGCGCAAAGAAATGGTTCTGTAAAAGGATGGAAATGGCAATGACAACGCACCAGACTGTTGCTTTAGGCAACTGGAACATCTTCTCTCTGACAGGGAAGGAGAAGGAACTGGTCGAGGAAGCCAAGCGCTACCAACTAGATTTAGTCGGGCTTTCTTCGACCAAGAGGAGAGACTCTGGAACTGTCGACCTGGATGAGGGGTGGAAGCTCTACTACTCTGGTGCGAGCCCGACAATGTCTACTCAGGCGGGTGTGGGGATACTTACAAGCCCCCTTGCTGTCAGACTGTGTTGCTGAGTGGATTCCATTGTGAGGAAACGGGTGTGTATGTGTTAAGGTTCCAGATGAAAAACCACAACTTGGCTGTGGTGCAAGCCAAGGTGCACCTAATCTGGAGTCAGAATACTCTGCCTTCCTAGAGTAAGTGGATGATGCTTTTGACAGGATGGCAAACATAGAATCAGCCCTGCTAATGGGTGATTCCAGTGCACATGTTGGAACAGATGATCAGACATGGAGGGGTGTGGTTGGGAGGAACAGAGACCCTGACCTTAACGTGAATGGGTTGAAATTATTGGCAGAAAGCAGCTCGGCGTGGCAATGGGCAGTGAGAAAAGAACACCTTGGTGGAACCAAGAGGTCCAAAAAAGCTGTCCGGGCAAAGAAGGAGGCCTATCTAACATGGCTTAGGGTTAGGTCACCTGAGATATGTTTCCAGCATGCGCATTATTGCGGGAACTTGGCCGTTCGGTAGTATTGAAGCTGGAGTTAAGCCAGAAGGCAAAGCTGGCTGTCTTCAATACATTCTATGTCCCCATCCTCACCTATGGTCATGAGAGTTGGGTAATGACCGAAAGAATGTGGATACGAATCCAAGCGGCTGAAATGAGATTCCTTCGGGGTTGTGGGGATGACAAGACTCGACACAGTCAGAAGCTCTGCAATTCGGGAACCCTCAATACTCAACCGCTGCTTCTCTGTTGAGAGATCACAGTTACATTGATATGGGCACCTGGTCAGAATGCCACAAGAGAGGGCTCCCCAGCTGGCCCTCTTTGCCAAGCCAGAGGGTGGGAGGCCACATGGAAGGCCAAGGACTCGCTGGATAGATTATATGCAAAACCATGGATGGACATGTGTGGGAGTCCCACCAGATCACCTGAGCTTGGTGGCTGAGGATCGTGACCACTGGAAGTTCATCTTGCAGTGCTGCCTTCACAACCCAATTAGGAAAGGTGGGCCTTGAAGATGGATGGATGGATTTATATTATATTATATAAACATCTTAGTTATTCTGCTCTTCATCATTTCAAACTAAACTGTCATGATCATCCAGAGAGCGGATAATCACTTTCGATTGCAGTTTTTAACTCTTAAATTGATGAAACGACTCAGACTTGTGTATATCCCATAACAGCATCTCCATACTCTGTTTTCAATAAATCATAAATTTCATTAATCGTTTTGTTCATTGAAAAACAAATTTAATACAAATACATGTTGCTCCATACTTTCAGACATCATCAAAATGTTCTGGTGTAATAAAAAATAATAATAATCAAGACAATGATAAAGAGAATAAAAACTTCGCCACGAAACATTTTTTTTTTTTTTTCTTATGCATGAGAATACTAATGAAGTTTCTTGGGTGTGCTAAAACTTGATCTCTGTTCAGTTAAGCACAAACATTTATTAGCTAGGTTTGGCTAGCTTTCAAGAATTTTCAAAAATTATTCGATGGCAAGAAACCTATTTCCATATCCGCCAAATATAAAAGTGAAACGAAATAAAATCCTCTCTGTATCGTCTGCAGGTCTCGCGTTAACTTTCCCTTCTCCATGAACTGACCCTAATCTGACCGTTTTCAATTAATTTTTTCATTCATTTGAGCAACAACATGGAAATATTAAAAATACATTAACTTCTCCTCCTACTTTTTCAGATCGTGACTCACCTTATGTATGCAATAGTGTGGGTTCGGGTTTGTAACAGATAAAGGCAATGAATGTGATCTGCTAATGAAGTAGTATTAACAAACGAGCGATTGATTAACTGTGTCACAAAAATGATTCAACTGACACTTTCAGAATATGATGCAACAGTGAATTACTAATCTAGGAGGATTAGTGCTTAGTCTAATATATTGCCAGTCTAGTAGTATTTAATGAGAGAAATCCCCGCGTTCCTAATGAGACAGCGGAATAAATATAGATTTATTCTGCTGCTATTTATAAATATAAATACAGAATAAATAATAAATATAGGCGGATCAAGGTATCCTGGAAATGGCAGGAAGGCTGACCGTTATATACGTTATATATATATATATATATAAGTATATAAGTTTTTTTTTTTTACCTTGGGTAATGTATATTACCCAAGGTAATTTTATAACCAAGTTTATAAAATTACTTGGTAACCCTAATATATATATATAGAGAACTGTTAAAATCCATACTTGAATGTACGGAGCTTCTTTTCCCATTAGACTACATCGGTGTATGTACCACTATACAAGAAGGACGTGATTCGACTGGAGAAGTGAACTCGATGATATTGAAAATACAGTATTGTAAAAGTTCGTGCGTGCGTGCGTGCGTGTGTGTGTGTGTGTGTGTGTGTGTGTGTTAGACCGAGAGCATTTGTTTTAGCTTGATTAAAAAATATGAATTTTATATGGTATCTAATCAAAGTTACATAATATTTTCCCAGCGGTAAGTTTTTTTTTTTTTTGGCACTGTTTCAAAACTTTACAGGAGAGAGAGAGAGAGAGAGAGAGAGAGAGAGAGAGAGAGAGAGAGAGAGAGAGAGAGAGAGGCTTGGAAGCGTTGCTAATTGCTTTTGGGAGGTGATTTTTTTTCAGTTCAGATTATATAGCAGTAGTTGTATTGTTATATTTCATAAACATTTAATACTCCATGCCATCTGTTGATAGTTATTACAAATAAAATAATCTACCTCTCTTCCTCTCCGCTCAAAAAAAAAAAAAAAAAAAAAAAGTTCATCAACTCTCATTCTCGGAACCTCAGTCATCCGCTTACTTGTAAGATACTGAACGAACAAGTTTATCGTGACCCCATTCCATCGAGGAGCGTAAACCATTACAAGCGTGTTCTTGGAGCACTTACACAGCCATTATTTCAAAGAATGTCTGGGAATCATCAAAATAGATTTGAACTGTGGCTCGAATTGGCAACATGTAGACTGTAGCGCATATTATTCATCATTTTAAGTTCACTGTATATTATTATTATTTCATCTTCGTTAATGACTGTTTTGGTTTTACTTTATTTTAGACAATTAATATACAAATTGATTTTTTTCGTACGTTAATAAATCTTTGCTTTTGTTGGATATTTTGCATCAGTAGTGTTAGTAACATTACTACCAAATTCCACCAGCAGAGAATTGGGGGAACTAGTGCTTGGCTAGTCCAATGAAAGCGCTTCGGATAATCCTTTAAAGGCCCTGAGTGAAACACACAAGTTCAGTGAAAGCTTGTTGCAGAGATGCATAAAAATTGTAGTTACGTCATTGTGTTGCATAATGATATACATGTAAAGGTGAGCTGTCCTAATTGTTACATATCCGAAACAAAAAACATTGCAGTTAACTAGGATAGAGATAAGCATAAACAATCTAAGACAATAAACAATCTAATCTTCCTAACATTTTTTTTTTCTTGGTGACGAATGATCGAATTTTTTCAGTATGACGTCTCATGAGGTACGGGGCTTCACCGTCTCAAAGGCTGACCTGGATTCATTTGATTCTAAGCCCTGTCTTGGATGGTCAAATAGGGCAGAATTCTGGAGCTAGCATGAGTATAGTTATAATTAAATTTATTTTAAAATAAATTGAATAAAAATAAATAATTACTTTGAAGTGAACTATTGAGCGAAATGTAAGTTTGGGCGAAACTAGAATATATACAACAAAAAAGGTATCGCGAAACTAACTGAATTACAGACACCCATATTTCGTTTGAGGTATAAGTGAGCAAACGTGATCTTAAATGTAAAATTTATGTACACTTTATGGAAACAATATGTCAATAAAAATTATTTTTAATTTGTACGATACTGAATGCATATTTCATTTCAGAATAGCTTCATTGGAGGAATAAAGAAAAAACTTACTTATAGAAATTATTTCAATTTATTTATTTATTTTGAAAATTCAGAATTCTCCAAGCATGAATACTTGTTACTAAACCTTCAGGAAGAAATAATCTCGAAAATGACAGATATGAAAAGTGAATGGTATTTCTGCTATCCAAGTATTCCAGGTAGCATTGAGTACTTAATACAAACCAGTACCAGCTATGATTTGAGGAATTTCAAAATGTTTAAATGAGAAAATACTGCAATATCTGACGAATACTTATTATTATTATTATTATTATTATTATTATTATAAAACATCCATGGAGTCAAAGACTCATCGTGGGAGGTCCACTGTTATACACACAGTTTATCATACTGTGCCTTAAATATATATATTCACTGTCTCTGCACACACACCACACTCTCGGGCAAAGCATTCCAATCACTCACCACTCTCCATGCAAAAAACCTGCTCCTCACTCCCTTGCTCACACCCTCCTTATACAGCTTCCAGGAATGACCTCTTGTTCTCCTGCTATCCTCACCCGTTCTATGCAAAACCTCCACGACGTTAATTTGGTAATAACCACTTAACAGCTTATATGTCTCAATCATATCCTCCCTCCTCCTTCTATCCACCAATTTCTGCAAATTGAATTTTGTCAATCTGACTTCATGCTCTACATTCCAGAGACTAGAAACCACCTTAGTCAATCGCCTCTGAACTTTTTCCAACGCAATTTCATCTTTTTGAAAACCAGTTGACCAGATCTGTGCACAGTAATCCATATGTGGCCTGATCAAAGCCTTATACAAAGGAACCATAACATCCTTACTTCTACAAGTCAATGTCCTCCGCATCATTCCCATTATCCGCTGTGTTGTCTTCACTATTTTAGTAACATGTCCCCGAAATTTTAGGTCCTTGTCTACAATCACTCCCAGATCTCTCATTTCCTCTACCTCTTCCAAGATATTCGCACCGATTATATACTTTACATCTTTATACTTCTTTATTAAAAACAAAAAATCTCGTAATGATCTCTCTATGTGGAAGATGAATTTCATTATCTGGTGTGAGACAACTTCCTTGCTTATTGGTCTACATCAGGGTTTCAGAATTATTTAAAAAATAATTAAAAATACAAAAATAAAAATCGTCGCTGTAGATTTATTAACGTTTCGTGAGCGGAAGTCAAAAAAACGCTGAGATTCATTGTTACCAATCACCTCTGAATTTAAATAGTTTATGTTATGGCAACAGAAGACGAAAATAGTAATAAAAATAGTAATAAAAATAGTAGAATTTTTCTACTATTTTTATATTATGGAAATGGATAAAAGATTTTGAACAAAGTAAATTAAGTACTTCATTAGATTTTTTTAAAGTACTTTTTTATATTCACAGTATTCGATTGAAAATATGTACAAACAAAGATCTGGCTTACACCAGATCTTTGATTGTACAACCACCTAAATAGTGACTTTTTTTTATTTCCTTTTTCAAGGTTTGGTATGTCTGTATATAAATATTACCCATGTCTTACTAATAACAGTGTGCAGAAACAAGAGAAGAATTAATAATGGGTTATACAAGACCAACTGAGCAAGATGAATCATATCCCTGCCTACTTTACAATAAAAATAAAAACTGTTTGGATAAATATTACAGAAACATGGTTTTATGAGCTGACTGAAGTTATATTTATCACTTAATAGTTTTTTTTTTTTTTTACTTAATAGATAATACTGCTATGTTTTTTTACCTTGAAAGCTGTTACCAAAAATTCGAAAACAATGATCTACATGAACTTTGTCAAGTATCTAGTAACACAGTTCAAGGAGGTGGCAATACTAGTGGAGCGAACATCTTATAGGGATAGAGTGAACCCCCCCCCATTAAAAGTTCAAGTGTAAGATGAAACTTCTAAATTTTACAGATTAAAAGCAAACAACTCCAAAACAAGAAGAAATAGCCTTGATCTTTTTTATTTTCTCTAGGTCTAGAGGCCTCGCAAATGCTGACATTACCCATGATTCCATATAATGATGTGATGAACTAGAATTTTCCGGATCTGCAATTTTTTCCCCCTATCTAACGATTTTAGTTTCAAATTACATGAATGTTGTAAACACTGGAATTAAGTGTTCATCATTAGGAAAGGGACGTTTTTGGTTTTTTATGTTGACTACAAGAAAATTAATCTCCGTCTTTCAAACTTTTCGTATCCAACTCTTTTAGACTATTTTTTGTTTGATTTGTTTTTTAGAAATCAGTATAGAGTGCATATATAAATGTACATTTTATATATGCAGTGTACTACAAATCAATATTTTTAATATGCTTCCAGTATCAATGCAGTGTTTACACAGATTTTACTGTTACCTTAACTCGTTATCAATTTGCGATCGATCTACTGAATTCTCTCTTCTTTTTTTTTTAATTGTTATTCTTGTTGTTGCTGTTTTCGAAGTCATTACTAGAAAGTTTTTCATGATTGTTGCACAAACCAAATCATATAATAGTCGGTTTTCCAAGAAACAAAATGTACTTATATACATATGAGCGCCTCCGTAGCGCAATTGGAAGAACGACGGTATATTGCGCCCTTCGATTGGAATAGGCCTAAGTTCGATTCTCGTCGCGACGGGAGGAATCTTTATCTGGTCGATTTCAATCGATGGTGAGTTAGCCGATCTCATACGGAGGTAGCAGGGTTTTTTCTCCCGGAAACTCGGGTTTTTCATCCCGCATACATACAAATCGGCCCTTCAGAACACACGCAATTTACAGACAAAAATTACTAGTTGTGGTGGTGGTGTTGGAGGTGGGCGGTAGATGGCGTTGATTCGTAGTAGAGGTAAGGTGTAGAGACAGTTGAAGATGTCCTCCCGCGATGAGTCTTCGGACTCCTTGGAGGTATCAGGAATAATAATAATAATAATAATAATAATAATAATAATACTAGCGTCATTAAAAGCTCCCAGTGAAAATTCCGTTTGTATTCATTACACGTGGTTATAAACAGTATAAAAGCGTAGAATTTTATTTATTAAGTTTGACATCAAATATTTCTTTTCTTTTATATATAACTCACAGTGTTTTCTTATAATAATTATTATAAGCTTATAAAAACAAAATAATTCTATTTCATTTAAATTGTTCCTTATTATTTTACTTAAAAACGAAATATAGGAAGGCCTCATTTTAAGTTTCTTCTGTTTACGAAGATTCAAATTAACGAACATTTCATAGCAAAAAATCAAAACCATAAACAACAAAACAAAACAAAAGACAAAAACAAAAGCATAAATATAACAAGTCGGCAGCATTCGCGATGTTTGTAAACAAAATTTGTTCATGTTTTGGTATACAGTTAACCACAACTGATAAAAAGTGAAAGTTTAACTATTATTATTATTATCATCATCATCATCATTAGCCCTCCATGGAATCAAGTGACTCATCGAGGGAGGTACCACTGTTACACCCACAGTTTATCATACGGTGCATTAAATATAACCAGCGTCTCCGCATTCACAACACTCTCAGGCAATGCATTGCAATCATCCACCACTCTCCATGCAAAAATCTGCTGATCACTCCCTAGCTCACTCTCTCCTTATACAGCTTCTACAAATGACCTCTTGTTTTTCTCTTCTATGTAAAACGTCATCCACATTAATCTGATAACAACCCCTTAATAACTTATATGTCTCAATCATATCCCCTTTCCTCCTCCTATCCATTGGTCTTTGCAGTTTTAATTTCCTCATTCTATCTTTATACTCAACATTTCAGACACCAGAAACCACTTTTGTCAATCGTCTTCCAATATCTCGTCATCCTTTTGAAAAACCAGGTGACTAAATCTGTACACAATAGCCCATATATGGCCTAATCAAAGGCTTATATACTGGAATCATAACATCCTTACTTCTATACATTAGTGTCCTCTGCATCATTCCCATAATCCGTTGTGCTGTCTTCACGATTCTAGCAATGTGCCCCCGGGGAACACGAAATAGAGGAATTTGTCTGCCAATAACCTCACGTGCATTTTTTATATACACTCCAGCTCAGGATAGCACTAATCATCGATGGATTATGATTAGTGATATGTTGGAACTAGCTACAAACCGATTTAAAAAAAAAAATAAAAAAATTAGGACTAAACAGCGCTATCTGCTCCCTTTAGGAAATGAAAAAGGTACAGCGTATTCCTTTTTATTCAAAATATTATGCACATTTATTCTATTTTTAAATGAGAGATATTTTTGATATGAAATATTTTGGCCCGCTGAAAAATATTAGCCCTGCGCATTACGTTTATTTATGATTAATTGTGATATTAAGATTATGTATATTCATTCCTCTCGTCCCTCCAAGATGGGCTGAATCTCTTGATTAGGGTTTTAGACAATTTAATACAACCGGCTTTCTCTGCTGCATCTCTCAAAGGATGAGTATTTCTATCTATAGATGTCCACGAGATGGACATCTATAGATAGTTTTTTTTGAGGGACAAAAAACCTGAGTTTCCCTGGAGAACACCCTCATCCGTATGAGACCGGATAACTTACCATTAATTAAAAGTCCTAATAAAGGCTCTTCTTGTCCAGAGGGGGGGAGGGGAATTCGAACTCGGATTCTTTCAACTAAACGGTTCATCTATACCGCCGCCTGAGTTACGGATGCTCTCCTTAGGCACATAATGATGATAACTCGGTCTTTTGATAAGGAAATAACAATCTCTTAAGCTATTATTCAACATTCATTAAATCCATTTTATCTGGGACCATTTCATATTGAGCACTAAGACACTAAGATACTTGAACATGTTACACTGCTGCAACCGCTATTTTTCGTGGCATTTTTAGATTCTAGAGTCAACCACAGTCTCAATATGAAGTAGAAGGGAGCCAATCGGCCAATAACCAAAAGCGTGTTTTTTTTTTTAATCGTGGTTTCTTAAATTAAAAAAAATATATATATATAAATATTAGTAAAGAGTTTATAATTTTAAACATTTAGTTAGCAATAAAAATATTAATTAATAATTACTGAAGTACGAAAATACAGTCCAAGTTCCCTTCCATATTTCATTAATATAGAACTGATTTTTTTTCTTCTTTTAACTCAGCTACTGAAGAAAACACTTTTTTTGAATTACTATTGTGTGCGTTTTCATAAATGAACTCGACGGTTTAATGGAAACTCATCACAGAATCCGCTCAACCATAATAATGTGCAGATGAAATAACAACAGAACATTGCTACTTCATTCTGGGATACAATGATACTCAACCGCTACGTATTCTTCGAAACTATAACTTAACTAGTGCTTGAAGTGGAGCGGGATCAGCACATTACTTTCCAGGAAGCCCTCAAACCGTCTTTTATCTTACAATCATTCATTCTCTTGGTTTGTAACAAATGACACTTTAAAAAAAAATGTCCTTAATACTTTGAATATGTAAAAAAATTATGTGTTTGCCCAGTGCCTTCGTTGCATGGCGGCAAACGTTACGTTATATCTCGCCGTTTCACTATGTCGAAACAAAAATTCATTTATAAATAAGAACACAGAAAATAATAGCTTTTTATTAAATTTTAATTCGTATAGGTTACGGTGGAAGTTATAATATGAATCACATTAAAAAAAAGATAAAGTAAAGGGGGGGGGGTGAAGAATAAAAGAAAGAAAAACATATAACTATGATAAGTTCAACTGGTATATTCAAAGCGATACATTATTTGATCATCTTGAAAGTGATAATGACTTATTTTATTCATTTAGATTTGTTCAAGATATTGCGAAAAAGTTTCCCTGCTTAGCACATTTCTTCTACTCGAAATGAGATAATGACTTTAACAACTGTTTAATATTACCACACAGCATTAAAATGTTTAATAATATATGGAAATGAAAGAAAAATTCGAATCGTTACCAATGCATTTCATTACCATAAGGTAACAAATGCATTTCACAATCAGAATTATTAAAAGTTTGCACATTGCCACGTGTATATTAAAAAAAAAAAAAAAAAAAAAAAAAAAAAAAAACGCAACTACCAACTTTTTTACATTTAATGCCCAAAGTGAAGTGAATTATAATAAAAAAATGAAGATTAAATTAAATATGTAGATTTTTTTTCAGTCAGTTTTTTTTTTTTTTCGCCTCTTACTTAAAAACAAGTGGAAGCTATGTGTGCGTGTGAATAATTAATAAACAAAGGGTTGAGTTGTTTGGAATTACGGCGGAAAGCACCTAAAGCTATACTCGGGTTACATGTTTTATAATTACTGCGTATAATTGTGTATGTTCGGTATCAGTCCTAAACCCTTCGGTTTAGGAGACCTACGGTTCGAATCTGCAATAACTTAAGAAATACTTTTAATCTGAAAAACAGTGAGAAGAATAAAACAAAAAAAAAATCCTGATACGTTGCAAATATTATAGGTTTCACCCCTCCATGATGGCCTACAATCTTATACAGATTTCTATATTCTATCTATCTATATCTAAATGAGAATCACAACTAGCCAGAAGGGCAAGAGGGCAATGGAAAATTTTCTGAGCTCGTACATAAAAAAGAAGAAAAAAATGTAAAGTGTGCTAATATAAACACAACTGCAAGTCAAATTCTAATCTCGGTGCTTGGAAAGCATACTGTACTTATAAAGGTCATAATGACTTACCATACGCGATAAAAGATATTAATAGTCACTTGCAATCAAGTAAAATATGCTGTGGAATTAACAGATTCTACAGGAGTTACGAATATTTCCCTTCGTTTTCCTAAAACCTGAATGTAAATTATACAAATTCCAAAGTCAATACACAAACAGAAGCTGGAGAAAACTTAAATTATTGCTAATCGGAATTATTAGCTTGTTACTGTAGTATGTTGTTACTTGAGCAAAAAGTAAAAATCTTTAGTAACAGTCGAAATTTGCCAATCTCGAGTAAAACTGAATTTGAGAATTAGATTAGGATTTCCGCATTATCAAATATAATCAAAATTCAAAAGCGGTTTGAATGATAAAAAGATACAACATAAATTTATGTTTCAGACAAACAGAAAATATCCATAAATGTTTCGCTGTGGCTTAACTAAAGAATGCGTTAGAATAGTGTTTTTCAAACTTGTGTTCCGCGGGGGTTTCGTGGTAGGAAAACTTGTATGGATTCGCCAGAGAATAAAGACATTTATAACTTGTATTAAATGTACTTTTTGAAAAAGAAATAATATAAACTTTCAATGAAAAAATACCAATTTTTATTAAATTGACTTATTTCTAGTAACGGCTCAATGTTATACTTTTATGCGGAACCCTACATATTTTTATGTAGGGTTACGCAGTCCCCCCCAAAAAAGTTTACGAAATACTACCTTAAAACACAAGAATAACAGCAAAAAGACTTAATTCCAGAACAGAGGTTAAAAAGAAATTAATTTCGTAAGTATTTTCATGAGTTCTGCTTAGTTTTTATAACAATTGCCTTTTTTTTTTTTTTTAATATGACCATTTCGTTCATTAAGAAACTCAAGTAATTGTTTTAAAAAAATCACCTCGAGTTCACAAATTTATTACTTGCCCCACCCAACAACGCAAACCTAGATCTGAATAAAGAAGACGCCCTTATGTAGTTGCTACGTAATCACACAGCGATGCAGTTAAGTACTGGTGCTTACAATCTAACATTAGATTGTCGGATTGTTAGGCGGAAATAGTTTTTGCTCAAGGCCACAGTTCTAAAAAGGCGTAAAGGAAGCACCTTATAGACTTGCGTGTATGTGGGTCCACACCCTTGGCTAAGGTATATGCACTATTAAATCTTCCTTGTTGACATTAAACGATACAGCCAAACATATCTTATCTCGCATTACAAAAGTGTACGATTATAACTATTCATAAATTGATTTTAAGAGGTTCTTTATGGATATGCGAAGAGACGAGATATAGAACTTAATATGCATTATCAGCTACGGGACTGTTCAAAATAATGACACACACACACACACACACACACACACACACACACACACACACACACACACACACACACACACACACACACACACACACACACACACACACACACACACACACACACAATACAGATTACAGAGTATTTTGAGAAATTCTACATTTATTATATCCTTTCTGAAATTCAGGTTAGCATGTGGCTTGAACAGCACACGTTTGAACACTTTCAACGAATCACAAGTTGAAACTGACAAAAAATTTCGTACCAGATGCTACAGCAGAAGAGTTTTAAAGGATTATGTTATATAATCAATTTGAAGAACGATGGGATATTGGAAAAACACATGAGTTCAATTCTTGTCGTGTCTTTTTTTCAACTGAACGTTTGAAGGCGAGTTACCTGATCTCATACAAAGGGAACAAGGACGTTTCGGAAAAGGGAAATTCTCACATACAGACAAATCGACCAAAGAATACACTCGGCTTACAGACAAAAATACTAGGATGGTTGATAACGGCGTTTTGTGGTCTCCTGCGATGAGTTCTTGGAAGTGTCCCTTTTAAAAATAATAATAATAATAACTTACGAAACATAAATCACCAATTAAATCACCGCCGGCCAGGTTGACCGAGTGGTTAACGTATCCGCTCTCCAGCGAAAAGGCTGCGGGTTCGAATCCCGCCGTGGGTATGGATGTTTGTGATGTCTGTGAAAATACTAGTGGTGGTGGGCGGTAGCTGGCGTTGGTGTAGTTAGTGGGGGAGAGAGAGAGAGCTGTAGAGTAGGTACCCTCCCTCAATGAATCTTTGGACTCCCTGGATGTGTTATATAATAATAATAATAATAAGATAATAAATTTAAGTTGAATTTCGTATACTACTAGTAATAAAAGAGAGAGAGAGAGAGAGAGACTATTCGATGAAGTAACAATTGTCACGAGTAAAAGAGGATGAAATAAAAAAAGCAGATCGCATTATTCACACTCAAAAATTCAGTGCGTAATAGTTTCCACGCCTTGCTTTACAGACAAACTCCACTTCTAAGACATGCCAATGCGGGCTTCTTCTCTTGTTGAACAGTTTTTAAAAACTGCTGTAGGGTAGGCATTTCCCATCATGAAGCTTAAACTAGCGGGCTAATACTCAATCAAGACAACAGTTACTCCACTACTCGCTGCCTTCTAAACTAAAAGCTTTTCCTGTAAAGCTATCGTTCAAAAAATTTTTGAGTATTTCCCTGCAAATCTATGCAATATCAGAGCTTTCCTTTGAAAGTTTTTCATACTTGGCCGAATAATATCATGTAATCGAAATGACTGTGGGAAGAAATTGCTGTTAACATACCAATAAATCAACCAGTTAAATCAACAAAATCAGTGATATACAATTCGTTAAATCACCCAGTTTTCTTCTAGTCAGGGCCGAGCCATGCAGTTGTGCAGATTGTGCGCCGCACAAGGGCGCTTGAAGAAGATAGGGGCGCCATTTCACGACGGAAATAATAATAATAATAGTTGCCTTGACTTGCACTACCTGCAGGGTCAGCTAGACTTCCAATACGTGCAGGCACAAACTTGACTTGTTTGTCTGTTTGCTTACTTGGGAAATGGAATAAAACCAGGTTTAAAATAGCTTCGTATCTTATTTTCTTATTCTTGAATTATATCGTACTATATAAATATCACAATTACAAATTATAGTTAATGCAATAAAAATAAAATTTTAAATCGGTCAAATTATTATGAATTCTAAATAATCTAACAACATTTTTAATTAAATACATCACCAGTTTTATTATAATTTGTCTGAAGTGAAACGTTATCAATATTACCACAGATTTTATTTCACAGAGTAAGCATATATATATATATAAATTGCTTTTAAATTGCTTGACACTACCCCGTCATGAGCGTGTTAAAAACTAAGAAATATATAGTGAATGCATTTCAGATATTATGGAAATCAGTTTAAGAGAATTAGCGATTGTCAGCTTGTTTTGTTTTGTTTGGGTCACGCGATCTTTTGTTAATACCGTACCAATCATATGCACTTTTTAATAGTTGCTTTTTCTCTACTGGCCTACAATCGCGCATATCTTTCACTTCTCATTAGTAATTTGTCAAGGATTGTTCATTACGTATCTCAAGTTTTAAATTACTGGTAATTTTTGCTTGATATAATGGGAAAGGAGATGACTCTATTTGGGTAGATAACTTTGATTGCACACAAGGAAACTGCTGTTGAGGACAGAAGAAGTGATGGAGAATAGAAGCTTCATGGTAAGTCATACCCATTTTCAGTTGTTGTTTTTTTCCTGAAAACTTTAGTTTCCGAAAATCCCCGCATATATCTCGGGCCACGATTTTTTAGCTTTAATTTTGGGAAAAAGTGCGAGTTATAGCGAGTAAAGACGGTAATTTTTATAGCTTTCAAATTCTTAAGTATGGATCATTGGTTAAAGACTGGATTTATAAAACGCACAAAAGAAAGCAATATAGCAGATATAGAAATAAGCAATTTCACTCCTCTCGTTGATGATAAATTATTTATATTAAGTAAAAATAATTAGTATCTTTATAAATTTTGTTCTATTAAAAATAAATCTTTTTTTTTGTTGAAATGTATATCTAAATTCAAATAAAACAGACATTTAAAATGAAATATATTTTTATTTATTATTATTATTATTTTGATAAGGGTATTTTGAAAAGGTACTTGGTAATAATGAAAATTAAAGAAGGGGTACACGGAAATCTGAAGTTTCAGAAACACTGATCTATCCAAATATTTAGTCTAAAACATAGGTGTATAGTACAATGTTCGTTTTCTTAAATTCAGCTTCGAATTTGGATAGACGAAATGGCGTCTATCCAAATATGCACTTCTTACTTTTTTTTCCAGCGTCATTTCAATTTTGAATGTGAAACATATTAAGAGTATTGTGTATTCTTTGTTTAAGTGACTTTGGACAATTTTTGACTTATTTTTGTGAATTTGGATTATTATTCACGTAAAGTAAGTACATCTATTATATTTTTGCTAAGTTTGAAAATCAGTTTCATTGTTTCATTTTAGTTAATTATCTTATTTTGAAAACAAAAGATTTTTATCTTATGTTGGGTAGACGTCTAGAAAATAAATAATTTTCAATAAGAGATTTATTTATATATTTGTTCTGGTTCTGGTTGGAAGACATTGGGGTTGGGGTCCTTTTACTAATTTCTTTAATAAATCATTTTAATATTCTAGAAATTTCTTAATTAATAAACAATTACTAGAATGTAAAAAATATTAAATAAATATCACTGAGAAATCATCCTAATATCTCTATAAAATGCCTAATATCTCTACTTGCTAATTTTCAAAAAAATACCTAAAATGTAAGCATATTTATTATTCAAAACATCTGAAAAATCAAATTCTGCAGTAAAAAAAAAATAGTCAGTTTTGGGCCATTCACCTTAAAAATAATAGGGGTTAAAAATAAGTTAAAGGTAAAATTTCAGCAATTATTATTTATTTTGGTGGACAACTTTTAACGCTCTTCTTATTTTAAAGTCTAACCAAGTATGTTAACCCCCAGATGTCGGGGGGAAAAAAGCCAAAGAAGTTTTCTGGTGCACAAAACAGGAAAAGACAATTGCAACGAGTACAACTGGAACATAAATTGGCTGGATCGCTGAATAAATTTTTAACTTCAGGACCACATAAAAAACGAAGAACAGAAAGTTCTGACGAAGCAAGTACTCCGTGCAGCTCTACTACAGAAAAAGAGAGGACACAAGATAACTATGAAGAAACAAATGTTACATGCGAAAATGAAACTGGCCTGACTGGACTGTCTACAGAAATTGCAGCAGAAGAAATATTGGATTCCGATTCAGCGAAACACGAAACTTCAAATTTTACTTTAAATTTTAATATTAATGATCCAATTACTTGGCCAAATCATATAACTACCAAAGTTAGAGATTGTTTAGTTGAGCATTCCCCGCGTCAAGTAGTTAATAAAGAATTTCCCAAAGATGATTCTGGCCGCAAGTTTTCCGATTCATACTATTATCGAACTTTAGCAAATGGAGAAAAACTTTTACGAAGTTATTTAGTTTATTCAGAATCGCGAAATTCGGTTTCCTGTTATTATTGCAAAATATTTGGTAGCCAAAATTCCCAACTTACTAACGAATATGGTTATAACGATTGGCAACATTTGAGTCATATACTAAAAATACACGAGGCAAGTTCCGCGCACATTAAAAACTGTTCCAAATACAGCGAAGTTAAAATGTCGTTGATTAAGAAATGCATTATTGATTGCACACAACAAAGATTATACGAAACTGAGAAAAAATATTGGCAATCTGTTATAGAACGGTTAATCTACATAATACAATATTTATCAAGACACTGTATAGCTTTTAGAGGTTCTTCACAAAAACTCTTTGAAAATGATAACGGCAATTTTTTAAAGTTAGTAGAAACTTTAAAAAATTGCCGTTAAATTTGATTCGATAATGGCAGAGCACTTACATCGGAATAAAAGAGCCCTTGAATTTATTTCAAGGGCTTTTTTTATTTCGCGTGCTGCTCATTCATTAAATTTGGTAGTTAATGATGCAGCTAAGATATCCTGTGAAACTATACATTTTTTGGGGCTAATACAGGAATTATATAATTATTTTTCAATATCTGTGAATGGGCTATATTAAAAAAAAAACATATTCGTATTTTAAATTTTAAACCACTTTCTGCTACTAGGTGAGAAAGTAGAGTAGAAGCAATAAAGCCACTTAAAAATAATATCACGGAAATTTACCAGGCTCTTTATGATATTACGGAAGAAGAAACTAAAGATATCGATTCTAGAGTTCAGGCAGACAACTTAATTTCAAAGATTTATTCGTTTAAATTTATTTGCTCTGTTCATGTTTGGTACGAAATCTTAAGTGTAAATGTTGCAAGCAAAATAATGCAGAATCCGACATTTGATATAGGAAAAATTACAGAAAATCTTGATTATATTATACAAGAATTAAATACTCGCCGAACAGACCAATATTTTGAAAATATTATTAGAACTGCAAAAGAAGTAGCGAACGATCTTAATATTGATCCTATTTTTCCAGACATTCGCAAAAGAACAAAAACAAAAATGTTTGGTGACGAAGCATCAGATGAGACAACGCATGATCCTAAACAAAATTTTAAAATAAATTTTTTCTTCGCGATTTTAGACACGACAATAACTTCAGTCACGGAAAGATTCATACTCTTAAAGCAACATAGCGAGGACTTGAAAGTTATAAGAGACATTAGCAAATTTAAAGATTGGAGCGATGAAGATTTAATGAAACATTGTAAAGATTTGCACTTAAAACTGAGCGACAATCAAGATTCCGACAATCGCGATATTGATGGTATGACTATATTTGAGGAATTAAAAACTTTGCAATGTTTTATTAAAAAAGCCTCGGCTCCTCAGGATGTTTTAAATTATATATACGAAAATAAATTAACCGGCACGTTTCGGAATACTGCGATTGTGATGCGTATTTATGGAACATTACCAATATCCGTAGCATCAGGGGAAAGAAGTTTTTCAAATCTGAAACTAATAAAAAATTATTTGCGGTCAACAATGTCTGGAGAGCGTCTAACGGATTTATCAATTATATCAATTGAAAATAATATTATGGATTCATTAGACATTAAAGATATTATTAAAAATTTTGTGGCGGCTAAAGCAAGATGGATAAATATGTAAAATAAATTTACATTTATCCTAATTGTTATATAGATAAAAGCATATCTCTAAATTATCTTTGTTATGTAATATTTCTTTTTATATTAAAATAAAAGTAATTTTTGTTTATATATATATATATATATATACATTCTGTTGTATTTATATATCAAGGAATAAACATTTTAAAACTTTGTATTATTAAAAATTCCTTATTAATGAATTTCAGTGATTACAATGTTCTACTACTGTTAAATAACATTTCTTTTTATATATGCATATAAACTTTTTGTACTTTTAACAAAGTAAAATTTTTTCGCAAAATTTTTCATGGAAACTTATTTTATGGGGGCGCTGAAAAACGTTTTGCACAAGGGCGCCTCCTACCCACGGCGCGGCACTGCTTCTAGTATCTGTTATGCTCTCGGTGACCAAAATATTAGAAACATCACCATGTTAAATGGAATCTACCAGCAACACTTATTTAACGGCATACATATGATAAGAACTAGCTAGAAATGCCCACTACACGCGAGCGCGCGTATATGATAATGGACAAAGGTTGGACTTCTAATGGGAGATTAGTCGTAGACAGACAAACGGGCTAATAATAATATCTTGAGGACCGTGTCTCTCTAAGTTTGTTCACAGTAAATAGTGTCTCGAATATACCGATAATGGTGTAGCTTTATCGAAATTAAATTATGAGCTAACTCGAAAAATAATCACGAGATGGGAAGACTTAAAGAACGGACGTCATTTAATAAAAGCAGGGTCGACAGTATGCAGTATTTAAGCCAAAAGTGGGTCTGAATCTGGGAGATGTCTGTCGGACATGTGGACAGAAACAAATGATCTATGAGATGATCGATGGGATTGTGAAATTCTACAGATATGTTAAGAATTACCGCCCAGTACAAGATGGAGCTGCTAGGGAGTGTATCTGAATACGCTATGCACCAGACACCATCCCAAATCGTAAACAGACGACCAACGAGAGTAATTACGCTTGCCTAACAGAACTATAGCTAAGGTTGAAGCATCAATAAATACACCTTAAGAAAGGTCGCAGTAACGTGAAGAACCTCAGCTCCTGTTATTTCATGCGGATGGAATGACAAAGGTATGACGACAATGACACGAAGTTATAGATCCATTATGTTCACTATATGGCAAGGTAGTGGGGTGACGATCTAGGACATGTTTGCCTAAATCCATTACGACCTTTCAAAAGGGTTTGATACTAGTATAGCAAGAGTAATGGTGGGAGCCAATCTGAATGCCCCTGCCGATGACGTATACATTCATGTTGAACATTTATCCTTCATGTGAATGATACTTCAAGGGTATAATGTCACAAGGCATGTGTCGTCCAGAAATAAGTAAATCCTAAAACCTTCAGTAATGGATTTTCCACCTCAATCATCAATTTCAGTTCCACTGAACATCTTTGAGATGTAATTGAATGATTTGTCTTCACAGAGTCCTCTAGTGGCAGCAAACTTGACGGAACCCGTCATGTTTACTTGGAATAGAAAACCTCAGTTTCGATGCCCCGACGTAGCGATGTTGTGCTGAAAGCTCACTCTTGTTCCAACACCCTATTAAGTAGAATCGCTAATAATGGTCAGTCAGTGTATACATGACACACATAAATCTTCTAAACTCTAAACGGCAGTACGTTATTTTTAGTTGAATAGAATAGACTAACGTAAATCAAATAGAGTTAGATGTCACGTTGCCTGCGTAGTAAACACCGTTAACATTGATCGGTTGTTTCCAAAATGGACTCCTGTGAAAAATCGAAGTGAACCAACTTTCTGTAACCTCAGAATGAGTCTTTTGGAAATTTTTATAGTTTTCTAAGTCTCTCCGCTTATATTTAAAGCAAAAACATTGTGAATCTCAGAAATGGATAGAGATTGTATAATTTTAGCGGATTGTACAAGACTTCAACTTTTGTTTAAAATAAAAGTGAACAAAAACGATATTTCATCTGAAATAAAAGTAGAAGGAAAATCCTTCCACTTTTCCCTTATAATTTTCCACTATATGACCAGCTATAAGCTAAAATTATAAGGTAAAAGCTATAAGCTAGTCAGTCATATAAGGAAATGCAGACAATAGTGTGCGTGTGGTGAACACACAAACAGCTGTCTGTATTCAAAACTGAATTTTATTCAAATATTTGCTTTGTTTGTAGTAGACTGCAGCGCAAGCTGACGAACACCAGCGAATTGATTTCTAAGACTATCGGGGGGTTTTCACATCTCGTCTAGGATGTGAGGCACAGTTATAACATACGCAGTAAAGGTACATAACACACTCACTTTAGCGTATTTTAAAATCAAAAATAGAAAGAATGATTAGATACAAATAATGACTGAATTCAACGTTACTTGAATTCGGTACGAAATTCAAAAATATGGGTACAGTGACTGGAAAGCCTAGTGAGACAGACGCCTTAATAACAGTTGAGAGATATTAAATGAGTAACTCGCGACTGCTCATTGGTCTTTTTTTTTTTTTTTTTTTGAAACAAGATATAAACTGACACTTGAAGGGACGTAAACTTAAAGATAATACATCCTTTAGCTTTATTTATAGGTTTTCAATTGTTAATTGTTTCAGGTTCTGGTTTACTATGTTTATGTGTGATACTAAGTGAACTGTATATAACAATTCAATTAGTATCACACAGTCATTATGTAACTAAGAAACTAATGTCGTATTATAAGGAATTACAGTAGTAACATTTCTTCACAAATACAATTGCAACGACCTTCAGCCACAAATATAACTTAACGTACACAATTATTAAGGCAAAGGCACAAGTAATAGCATCCTTGTCATCTTAAAAAAAAAAAAAAAAAAAGGGAGGATAAGAAAAAGAGCAGTGCATGTGAACTACTAGTAATATAAGACGTGAACGTTCTAATAGAGAGAGAGAGAGAGAGAGAGACCTTGTTTACGTAATTTAAAACGGAGGAATAGTGAGCTAGTGCTGACATCCTTTCATGTGTCATTTAAATAGATTCGTAGATAAAGATCAAGGGCTCATTTTCTTCTTTGTGTGTTTTTTATTGCTGTAATAACCAGCGGTAACAACTTTATGAACTCATTAAACGAGTTCTCTGTGGTTGTGAAAGACATTTTGTCGAAGTTCTCTCTCTCTTTGTTACGTACTCATTTATTTTCCTACATTGAAAATGTTAGAAAGTCGCCTTTATTAGCCATAAAATGAACGTTAAATGAACATAAAATACTCCACAATAATTAGATTCGTCTGCCTGCACTTTGGCATCATGATTTCAGCAGTTCAGATGTTAGACGCCAGCATTAATAATTTAATACATTTTAAGTTCTCTTATATCATATATTATCATATATAAAAACCGATTTCCTTTTTAAAAAACATTTATAGTGTTATATTTTTATGATAATCTCGCCCATGAAAAGTTATTAACACAATTACAACGTGTCTTTATATCTATGGGTAAGCTAAATAAGTTAAGATTAAATAAACCCAAACTGCTCTGACGACTAAAGAATGGTATTTTTTCAAGCCGCTTCACGCTCCAAATAAGCAGAAATAAGTCTCGTATTAGGGTGATGAAAATCATTTACCACATTTTATTTTTTTATATATCAAAACCTATGGAACGTTATCGCCGTGTCTGGACAAGAGAGTTAAGAATAATAAATGAATCTATTCACGTGTTTCCTGAATATCTGAAGGTTGGTTTTAGGATAAGATAGAGTAACGAAGATTGAAAAGAAAAGAGAAGTTGGTTCGATAAGTTTGAAGCTGGACAGAAAATGGATGTTGATCACAGCTACTCGCGTTCTTTAGTTTTAGAAGAAAGTGAAGAAATGATAATGGCCGATTCGGCATAACATTGTCCATGAAAATATTGAAAAATGCCCATGAGAAAGAGTGGTTCGAGTGAATCTGTGAGAGAGAGAGAGAAAAAAGGGGTCAACAATTCATCGCATTGCCCTCTTTTGGATAACATCGAACATTCTTTGAAGTTAGATGGACCGTTCTGGATGCGTAAGCAGTATTCCAAAGACAGGCGGATTTGGGATTTATTCAGTGTTAGTATGTGAACCTAAGAAGTAAAGTCTTAAACAGAAAAATGCATCCAGTTTTTTGGATGGAGGGCTATGAATGCTGTGTTTATCCAGGAGAGGCTACAGATGTAACTCAACCAAAGAAGAGAAATGTGGTCATGATTGGAGATCTGAGTATTACCAGGGGTAAGGGGTAAAAAAGATATTGGAATTTTGAAAGGCAAGTAAAAAAAAGTAGTGCAAAAATATTTTGTTTCCATTACTGTACTTGCATGTTTCACATCATCGCATTTTACGTGATTTAGAAGTAAAATATGGTTTACTTGCTAAACCGAACGTTCTTGTATTACTGAATTCGTTTCACTTTCATATTTTCTTAGTTTTGTAAATTACGGAATGTCGATCACAATTCGACCTTCATCAGTAAAAAGATTTCTCCAGAATTTTATTTCTGAATTTTTACAAATGAGATTTTCTGTTATGTTAAAAAATGAATTTTATACACTTAATGACTTTCACAGTCATAAAAGGTTTTTGATTGTGTTTGTTTCATTTATTCGCATTAGAGTACTTCGTCTGCTCCACTGCCTACACAAAGCTTTAACATGCTACGTTAATAGCTTTGGTTTCTAGTAGAGGCTTTCGTGCGAATGTAATAACGATTTTTCCGGTTCTCTTCTGTCCTTAGAAGAGAATAGGAAATGTACTCAGACGTAATTAAATGATTGCATGTTGTCATTCCTTTTCTGCACTAAAGTTATCTGAACTATAAAATACGACATTATTCTCAATAAAAAGTATGACATGGAGAGAAGTCTAACTAAGTATCGTAACAGAATAGTTACGATACTTAGGTTGAGAAGGTTTTTTTTTTTGTTATATTATATTATTTATTTATATTTTTTAAGTTATAGTCATTGCAAAAACTACAGAAACCAAATGTCTCTCATATTATTTCATTCTATACGTCCAGGGTCATTTTAATTTTATGAAGAAGCCTAACTAAATCACTAACAACAAGGCAGACTACTCGGCTGTGCTATTCAGTTTCTCCAGCGCATTAGTAGTTACTAGATTAAGAGCTTTCTTTAATAGATGGATAATAAATAGTAGCTGCGTGCCGTATTTATTACTTAAATACGTTAAGAAACAGATAACAAAGAAATTCCATTCAGACAGAATATGATTTTTATTATCTTAAGAAACAGATAACAATATATGGATTTCGTATAAGTTGAGAATTTTTATTACCTTCCCTGGGACAAAAGCATCTTGGTGTACGTGCAGAGTTGACTTAGAAAGATGCGAAAAGTAGTGGAGTAATATCAAGTGTTTCTTCTTATTATTATTATCTTCGTTTTACGACAGATTTTATTGTAGTTTGAATTACACTGAACTTTTGAGAAATAATATTATTTTCAAAAACTGTTTCTTCTGCCCCATTCCGCTCATGTCACTGATAAAAAATTAAGCCCTAACTTGCACCTCAGTAACACGAAGAAAAAAAAAAAAAAACAAGCTATACAGTCGCTTATCTGGCTGTTACTGTGCATATAAACACAAACATAATCCGTATCATTATTTATTTCCTTTTTTTTTTGTTTTTTTATTGCGAATTATCTTGAAGAAAATCATGCACGTGCACAAAACTTGCTTCCTATGAGGTCGCATTACGAAAGTATTCGAGAAAGAGGACTTACAGATCACGTATCTTATTTATCATGTGATCAGAGAGCAGCATAGAGAATACATGAATTGTATCAGAAAATTAATCTGTACTGATGAATAACACACACACACACACACACACACACACACACACATATATATATATATATATATACAAATGTCCTAGAAAATTGATGACGTAGAGCAATCGCAAGCATGTTGGCGTGCTTTTTTTTTTTTTTTTTTCAAAACATTTTTGTAGACATTGATCCACTCATATAAACTATTTATTTATTTATTTTTGACAAAAATCCATTTATTGTTTATTTAAAGTAAATTGACACAATTCTGTCACTTGAATGAAAGAAAAAGATATCGCGTCTTTAGAATTTCATTGATGAAATTCTAAAGATAGAATTTAGAAAAATTCAAATTTTGGCCACTTACGTTACAGCAAAAAGACAGCTTACCCTTTTCATTATTGTAGCAAAGACATCTTTTCCTCTCAGCAATGTTTGCTGAATAAGAATCCAAAAGTCTGGACAGATGACCCGATTATCGAGGACCGCACTGACTGATGTATGCCTCAAGTTAGATGACATCAGACTCTTTTGCAATGAGTGTACGTAAATAGTATTTAATCACTCATCAAAATTGGGTACCTCATATAAAATACAGAAATAAGATGCATATTGAACTATTGAGCCATATGAGCCATTGAACTATTGAACATATGAGCCAAAATCTGCAGCGCATTGCTGATTAATCTTTTTTTTTTTAAATCATATAACAATTATAACAAGCATTAATACTTATTTTTGTATTAATATGGTATGACCAATATGTCCGTTTATAGCACAAATTAATTTCGCTGGCTCCGGTTTAAATTTTTCCTGTATCAGAACACTCAGAATTTAAGACTAGATAGCAGGTATGCTCAGGCAGTTATTCTTCATTTTCATAATGTCGCAAAATTTTGTAACCTATCTGTATTTTTTTGATTTTTTGTATATTCATTCAGTTAAGATTTATCAACATACTAGGAATTTTGAGCAGTTTGATAGTTTACGGTACAGCAGGGTAGAATCTTTATAGTGTCTCCCGCAAAACTCAGGACGTGGTCAACCTAATCATCTGCACCAGTCTTATTTTTAATTACGGCAATGCTAGTTTATCACAGCAACAAAGAAAGAAGCAATATATTATTATTATTATTATTATTATTATTATTATTATTATTATTATTATTATTATTAAAGAAAATTTAGACCGCAGAAATCACACTATTTCAGATCTTAAAAATATGGTGTTAGGGTTAGGGATCACGAGATGGCGGCACTTAAATTAGTAATATCCTTGGGCAAGATATCTCTGATTGGCTACCAGTGCAGTTTGAACTGCCCACTCAGTCTCCAAAAGTTAGATAGGGTTAATACGGCCTCGACTGCTCCCTAAGGGGAATAAAAGTGAATTCCTTAGCGGTTTACTTAGCTTAGACTGCCTAATTACTTTACATTTATTACTTATTATTTACATATTATTCCCTTAGGGAGTTTACTCAGCTTAAGAGTTAGCTGATTTTTTTATAATTTTCAGAAATCCACTGCTTCAACTTGCGATTATTATTTATGTATTAATATATATATAGAGTTTGCCAAGAAGATTTGTTTGTTTTTGTAAACATGTTTCTATAAAGCTCTACTGGTATATCTTATTACATGTGATTAATAAATAACCTTGTTTTGAAAAAAAAAAAAAAACTTGGTTAAAATAATAATTTGGTCAACTCAAAAATATTTACATTTAATTAAATGCATATTATATATTACGTATAAAATAAAAAAAATTCTTTCCCTCAAAGAAACAATAGATAGATAGAGAGAGAGAGAGAGAGAGAGAGAGAGAGAGAGAGAGAGAGAGAGAGAGAGAGAGAGAGAGAGAGAGAGAGATTACCCGACATCCGAATTTTCCTAAACTCAAGCTTACTATTCCTATTCTTTCATCCCTATATAAGCATAAAAGATTTAAAAATCTTAAACAAGTTGAGAATTTAACCACAATATGAAACAGCTTGGTAGTTTGAATACTAGGTAAAGGTGCACAAGGCATACAACTTCATTCATATGCACAGTGGTAGGTTCTTTTAAAGTCTTTTTTGTTTCCTTGTTCTTTTAACGTGCCTACGTGCCATGATGTATAGCAGAGTTTTCCAAACTATGTTCCGCGGAAAGTGAATAAGTGTTCCGGGAAAAATTATCAAAATTAATATGAGCCTGGAATGGTTTTAAATGCTACGACAAGTTCAAACGTGTTTGAAAATCAGTCGCTCCTCACTTTGCATGTGGATTGTGCTTGACTCAGCCGCCCGCGGTTGTCGACACCTCCGAGACGCGAGTGAAGTACGGAGGTATCTATTCTAGGAAACGTGCGTCACAAGCAAGGTCAATGCGATGCGATTCGGCCCGGCAGGCCTGTACTGTGCGCTGTCGCATTTTTGCGATGCGATACAGCCTGCTACGCCGATAGTGTTTAGCGCTTAGCTTTACATTGAATACGAGACCGATGATACGCGACTCTAAGCAAGGTGTTCTTTCGTTAAAATTTCAGGATTTGTGAAGTGTTCCGTCGTAGGAAAAGTTTGAGAAACCCTAATGTATAGTATTAAAGATGCAGAAATTAAGTATTTATCTTAAATATTAAATATAAATAATGTCGCCCAGGTTTTCATGGTTGAATTGTTTCAATAGCTGTTTCAATACCTTGCCTTTGAAAGAGACTTGGCTTCAAAACCCTGAGACGGGTAGTACCTTTATTGGGCCTCTTTTGGGGAGGTCTAAGTTAGCTCGTGTCTGACTGAAACTGTAGGGGATTTTCGGCCAACAGTAGAGCCATAATAAATAAGTATACCACTGGCAGCATCCACTATAATTTCACATATTTATTTCTGCAAGTGGACGAAATAACTTGTCAAATTATAATCAACCTACACAAGTGGAAACTGCTGAAGGGGTATATATCACGGTATTAATATACGAAATTAATATATGTTCTTGAGGAAGAGGAAAAGAAATACTGTGTAACAGTATTTATTTTCCATCGCGTGAACCTTGAGTTTTATTAAATTTATTTTTATGGGGGTTGAAGAAGAGTCGCTATATCGCAGACATCTGTATGATCCTGTGGCCTTTTAATTCAATAATTGCAACTTTAATGATATATGACTTTCAGACTCTCTTGCTCAGATAAACCATAAAGTATGAACAGTCTAGATTAGTATTAATATAAGGCGAAAACATTTATGCGTTCTTGAATACAAAAAAAAAAAAAAAACTAGAACAAACGCACAAAGAAACAAGCAGATAGAATAAACAATTCTTGCGAAATCTTCAAAACGTATGAAATAACTTCAGTGATGTCGCTTAGAACAAGAGGGAAGATAGGAGAAAGAAGAAACAAAGAAATACTTCATGCTTGTAAATGTCACTAGCGCTCCGTTACACTAAGCTTTAAATAGTTATATTGATTGCGAGAAAAGCTAGTAAAGATTATTAGCACTATCTAATCTTTTAGAAAAGGCTGACGAACCTTTCCAGTTATCTTCTTGCAACCACTCAAGCGTAAATTACTGTTGGGCAGACGATAATTAATTCGATTAATTTACCTCCACAAATTGCTTCCGCGTGTCTGTTGATTTTACTTTATTTTTAATAATAATAATGAATACAAAGCTTTTACTGCGTTACACGTCTTAAAAATCCGAAAAAGGAGAAACCTTCTACATTTACACATCATGATTTTCAGTAAACCGAAGTTCGTAAACAAACAGCCACCACACTGTTTGAACAAGTGTTTAAACACAGCTCCGAACAAACATTTGCTTATTTGGACAAGTGTTCAAAACGGAAAAATCATCGTTGTCACAAAAGAATAAGAAATAGCTCTTGTGCAAGTGGATTTTTACTGTTCATATATTAGAAATTAAGTATCATAAAACTCACTTTATTACTTACTAACAAACTTATTAAAATAAAATACTTCAAGTTAACAATTAAAAAGTAAAGTCTTTGAAATTAAACTTTAATTTATGTTTGTACGTTTGCATTTAAATAAAAATTACGTCACATTTCAAAACATATCCGAGAGGTCAGAAAGAGAAAAAGAGTATAACTCTTATAAGTGACAAGAGTAGAACGTGAAAAATATTATTATTTTACAGTGGATAACAATTTCCACTTGTCTTTAGCAAGGATTTGTCTGTATGCCAAATGATAAATCCGAGGTTCGTGGAGAAACTCCTCTGTTACCTCCACATGAAATGTTACACTACTTATAATAGCATTAAGTTCAATAATAACAATAATAATTGCAAATGCACATTAATAAAATCGCAATAAAGACATTACCATGAGTAGCACTGCACCATATTATGATGTGTAATAACATTTGCATTGAAAATGTAATAATGTTATGTTTTCAGTTTATTCTCTTTCAAAAGTATCATTTACTTTAGATAAGTATGCATGCTATCAGCAACAGCAGTCGCAGTAATGTAATAATAATAATAATATTTTATATTGATCTCAAAAATATTCACATATATATATATAATGATCGTCTTAAGGGACAATCCATCATGTTATTTTACAAAGTACTGCAGATTATGGTTTATTTTCCGCATTAGATTTCTATAAAAAGCAACATAAAAATTCAATAATTTTTATTATTAAAATTATGATTATATATTATGCGTTTACAAAACATGTTCTGTTTTTTTTTTAACAATGAATTTCATACAGATTTTCCTTTTCATAATAATAATAATTTATTATCATTGTTATCAAGTAAAATTAAGTAAAATTGGATGATAATAAAATATTGTTAATGATAAATTTAGTTATAAAGAATACCGATAGATGTGGACTAAGACAAAAAACATTATTGTGATAAACTCGTTGTAATAATAAATAATATCTGAGCGGTCAAGTATAGGGACGATGTTCTGTAGATGATACAGATCATGTTCTATAGATGTCATACGGAGGTAGCAGATTTTTTTCTCCCAGAAACTCGGGTTTTTCATCCCGCATACAGACACATCGGACGTGAGAACACACATAATTTACAGACAAAAAATACTAGTGGTGGTAGTGAGCAGTAGATGGCGTTGATGGTCAAGGCCGTATTCATCGGTGTGTGAACTGTGCGGTGGCACAGGGCCCCGCAAAGCGCAAAAAAAAATTGAAAAA
Organism: Typopeltis vanoorti; assembly: GCF_054136105.1. NCBI lineage: Eukaryota > Metazoa > Arthropoda > Arachnida > Uropygi > Thelyphonidae > Typopeltis > Typopeltis vanoorti. The sequence goes on from NC_143557.1 coordinate 64,968,641, forward strand.
AGAAAATCAATTTTTTTTAATTATTATATAAATTAATATTGTAATTATTATATAAAAAATATTATTATGTAGAAAAATATATGTGTATAATTTTACAACCAACTATTGTTGTTATAGTAAGCGAAATAAGATCGTAGCGCTAGAGCGGTAGTATTTGAAACTACTCTAAGATATATAACAATATCGTACAACATAGTGTTAAATAGGGAAAAGTGCATTTTAAAACAGCCAGTGTTTTTAATAATTTTAAGGAGTTTTTTTTATTTTAGTTTATGATTTTATGAACAAGTAAGTATATACACGTACTGTCATGGCAATTTTTTATGTGACATTACTTGCAAAACATCTTAAAGAAATATATTTTGTAAACTGGTTTTAGGTTATCCGACATCAGAATTTTTCTTCAATAGCAGTTTTCAATCTATATTAGATTTATTTATTTTCTAATATTATCTATTTTAGATATATTTTATTTATCAGGTAAGTAATTTTGTTTTAATTTATTAACTTAATAATAATTAATAATTAAATCTACCGTATTTAATTCTAGAGTATGACTAGTCGTGAGAGAGATTATTATGGAAGAAAATAGCCAAGCGGGCGTGAAAAAGGAAAGCGAAACAAAGAAAAAGAAGCGGCTGAGGAACGTCAAAGAAATTCACTGTTTAAATTTATGAAATTGAACTCATATATTGTTCAGATATATCAGTTGATAACGGGAGTTCTGAAATAACTACAAACAGTTCTTCGGCATCAACATTAATTAATAATGAGAGTTCTGAAATACTCAAAGGAAGAACATGACGCGTTTGGTCAAACAATGAGTATTGAAGATCCTAAAACTGAGACACCAGAGGAAGGTGAACTATTTATTATTGATGATCCAGCAACATGGCCCAAAATTTTGAACATCGCAACACTAACACAAATTGTACAACGTGGTCCACCGTCTCCTCCGACTGAAAATGATTTTCCAAAAGATGACAACAAGAGGTGTTTTTCCGCAGCTCACCATGTTAGGACAATTGCAAACGGAGAGAAGCAAAACAGAAGATGGCTTGTACATTCAAACTCTTCCAACTCTATTTTTTGTTTTTGTTGCAAATTATTTTCTTCTGATGATAATTTTTTATCTAATAATGGCTTTTCTGACTGGCGACATGTAAGCGAAAGCAGTGGCGTACTCAGGATTTGATCTTGGAGGGCCGAGCACGCAAGATTTAATCTTGAGGGGGGGGGGATCGAGTTGAGTATACGATTTGAGAATACACACTACACATTGTATACGAGATATGACTGAGCATCTGCAGCGATCGCCAATACATGATACCCGTGATCTCCTGTGGCCCGACTCGGGCAAACGAAGTAGCTCCCGAGCACTACTTCGTTCGCCTTGCGTTCACAGCGCCCAGGATTCTCGAGCGCTATAGGGTATTCCAGCCTTATGTGACCGCTAATTCATAAGGAGCATATAACGAACATAGAAATAGAAGACACGACCCAACATAAATAAAAAAAAAAAAAAAAAGAATTTTAATTAGGAAAAGATTTTTGGAAATTTTTCTGGTGTTTTTTTTCCCCTTTTTCTTTTTTTTTTGGGGGGGGGGAGTGCCAAGGCCCCTTGGCCCCTCCCTGGGTGCGCCAATGAGCGAAAGATTAAAGTCGTACGAACGAAATCCAGTCACATGAAATGCATGTATTCATGAACATAAATGGAATGTAATATAAAAAATTACAATACAATTGATCAGGCAAATCAAAATGTCATAAAATTTGAACCAGAACGGTTAAGAAATGTTTTAAGACGAATAGGAGCAGCAATTCTTTATTTATCCGAACATAATTTAGCTTTTAGAGGTAATTTTGATACTTTGTATGAAGCCCAAAATGGTAATTTTTTTGGAATCATAGAATTAATTGCAGAATTTGATCCACTTTACAAAGATCATTTAATGCGATGTTCGGGGAAAAAAATTATAGGTAAGAAACAAAATTCGTATCTCTCACACATTGTGCAAAATGAATTAATTGTTGATATGGGAGCCAAAATTCAGCAAAATATTGTAAATATGATACGACAGGCAAAGTACTATGCAATAATTCTCGATTGTACTCCTGATGTTAGTAACCAGGAGCAAATTTCAGTAATTTTTAGATTTTTACATATATTTGAAGCATATATTGAAATTCGTGAACACTTTTTGACGTTTTTAACAACTAATGACACTACTGGTAAAGGTATATATGAAAATATAAAATGACTTTTGAATAAATTAAATCTTAAATTGTCAGATTGTAGAGGGCAAGGGTATAATAACGGAGCGAATATGAAAGGAATATATAAGGGAGTCCGTGCTTACATTTTAAATGAAAACGAAAAGGCTTTTATACTCCTTGAATCCTGTCATAATTTAAATTTGATTTTAAGGGATGTCGCAAAATCATCAATTATAGCAATAATTTTTTTAATGTTATGCAAGAAATATATACATTATTTGCTGCCATAACTTCACGTTGGGACATATTAAAGAAATTTGATAAACAATTAACTCCAAAACCGTTATGTGATACAAGATGGGAATGCAGAATAGAATCAGTTAGATCTGTACTTTTTCAAATTCCAGAATTTTTACATGCACTAAAAGAATTATTTAAAACTGCATCAGATAATACTATCAAAGTAGAGGTGGTTTCAATATATGAACAAATAGATTCATTTGAGTTTATACTAAGCCTTGTAATTTGGTATGAGCTTTTTGTCAAAAGTTAATTTAGTAAGTAAAGTATTACAAAATGCAAAAATTCCCATAGACGTAGCAACTAAGCATATTAAAGAGTTAGTGCAGTACTTTGAAGAGCAGAGAATATCAGGATTTGATAGCTGTTTTGAGATTGCTAAAGAACTGTAAAATCTATTAGAAACAGAAATTAAATTTAAAGAAAGTCGAGTACGTCGAAGAAAAGTATTTTTTGATTAAGAAACGCCTGATGAACCACACACAGGTGATAACAAAGATAATTTTAGGATAAATTTCTTTTTTGTAATTTTAGATACTGCTCTACAATCTGTCAGAAAAAGATTTGAATTGTATGAAATTCACGAAAAATCATTTGATTTCTTTATGATATGAAATTAAAAAGAAAAATGACATAAAATGAATTAAAATTTTGCTGCAAACAGCTGTATCAAAAATTAAATACAGATATTGATGAATCTGAATTTTACAATGAATTAATTATTTTTAGAAATATTGTTCCAGAAGATGCACCCATTAATATTTTAAAATTCATAATTGCAAATAATTTGTCGGATATTTATCCAAATATTACTACGACATTTAAAATATTATTGACCAGTCCAGTTACGGTCGCATCAGCAGAAAGGTCATTTTCCAAATTAAAATTAATAAAAACCTATTTGCGATCTTCTATGTCTCAAGAACGTTTGTCGTCCCTAGCAATAATATCTATAGAGCATGAAATTGCAAAAAATTTGAATTTTGATAGCGTTATGAATGATTTTATTGATAAGCGTATTAGGTTAAATAAAATTTAATATATTAAGATTTCTTTTAAATCTTATAAGTTGTTATACATATATTTCATTCTTTATAGTAAAAATGGATATTTTTTTCGTATTTTTATATTATTATTTATATTATTAAATAAATCATTGTTCTGGCATATTTATATGATAATGTGTACTTATAATAATAAAATAATATATCATGTACATAGAAACACATTTATTTTTTAACTAATTTTTTCCTTTTTACTTAAATTGATGCTAAAGAGCATACTTGTTTATTTATGTGCATAAATATTTTTCATATTTCATTTAATTAATTAATTAACGAGATATTCTTCCATTTAAAATTTCCATAACTGTTACTAACTTTTAGGGGCGAAATGTAGAAACGGGCCTGTTGATGGTAGTAGTAGTGTTGTAAGTAGTAGGAGACACGGCCAGATATATAGGTAGCGGAGTACAGTAAAATGCCCTCCCATGACGAATCCTTGGACTACTTGGAGGTGTCGTGCAATAATAATAGTAGATAATATCGGTTAAGATAAATCCAGACGTTAATTGTGATAGTAGTAGAATTGTAGGGGTTAACATAATATGTAATAATTATGAGTTATTTGGACACAATATTCCATAAACTTTAGTAAAATTAATTAATTTTAATTACATAATATTAATAATATTACTCAGTAAACATTTATTAATAAAATATTATCATCATTAATATTTATTTACAGTAATATTAATAATAATTAATTATTTAGATACAAGCGTGTTTATATCTTCATTAGTTAGTTACTGTTAATGAACAGTTATCGAAAAGTAACGACGTGCAGAGATAACCAACGTAGTTCACACAACGCTTGTCATAAACCTCATTCACTCACCGCTCCCCCTGCTGAGCTTAAATGACTAACTCCACAACCCACAGTCCTTTAATCTGTCCCTATAGTTAACATCCACACTCCTAAATTATTTTAAGTATTTGCCTTGGAATCTCCCCCCCCCCCCCTTTTAACGACGAGACATTATGTCCTTGATTGGAAAAAGATCTGAGTTCGATTCTCGTGGTGACGAGAGGAATCTTTGTATGAGCTTTCAGTTGGAAGTGAGTTAGCTGATCTCATACGGAGGTAGCAGCGTTCCTCTCCGGGAAACTCCAGTTTTTTATCCTGCATACAAGCATATCAGCCTCAGTACACATGTAATTTACAAACAGAAGCTATTATTAGTGGGCGGTGAATGGCGTTGTGTAGTTGATAGATTTTAGCGAAGTATGTTGAGTGGCGTTGTATGTACATGGTGGACTAAGTAATGCTTGCAAACGTTGAGGTGTGTGGAGTGGAGTGCCCCCCTTGCGATGAGTCCTCGTACTCCCTGTAGACCTAACGTAATAATAATAAATTTAGTAGAATATGCAATACTATTATTTTAAGTGAAATTATTAAGCAGGCCAGCGTTTCCCAAAGTATGGTACAGGACTTGTCCTGGAGAGAGAGAGAGAAGCGATTCGCAGAAACAATAAAAATTGAAACATCATGTGAACTGTTAATAGAAAATGAACAGCTGTAAAATAAAATAAATTAAATTAAACGACAGACATATGCTGTTGTGTTTAGGTTTATTAACACGCGTTATTTGCATTATATGTAGTTTCTGAAGATAACAATAAATAAATAAATAAATAACTCATCTCTACAGCAAATTGATAAAATACCATCTGGCGAAACTATGTGTATTTTTTGGGGGGGAGGGGAGTCGCTGTTGTTGCTAGAACGCATACTGGCGTAGCGAAGGCACTGATATTGCAGTAATTAATCCAACAGAGTCCGCGCAGTTAGCCTCGTGACTATGCGCTTCGCAACCATATGCCTGCGAAAGGAGTGTCCTGGGTTCGATTCCCATCGCCGAGGTGAGCTTAAGGATCTTTCTCAGGCATAGCCAAGTTACCCGGTCTCGGGCGTGGAGAGCAGGGTTTTTTGGTTTTTCTCCCCAGTTTATCTGGGGTTTTTCCTCCCGCAAGCAGGCAAACCGTCCCCGTGAACACACGCAGCTACATAAAATATACCGGGAGGTATAGGGGTAGTCACCTTATCCTCGAGACGGGTACGACTTGGAAGGGCTTAAGATAGCTGTAACAGGCCAGTAGGCCTAACAGAGAGAAGAAGAAGAAATAATACAACAGAAGAAACCAAAAAGATGTCCTTTTTGGGGGGTGGATTCGTCAATTTCGGCTGAAAACAATTATCTATCTATGAGTGAGGAAGGTATGCTGACAGATATCTTTCCTCAAATATAACACTGAAAAATTTGAAGAACAATTTATTATTTGATAAAGTTTCGGTAAAAATTCATAGAATAGGGGCCTTTAAGTGAAACACCATTTAGGATCTTACTCTTGCAGTGTACTCTTGAGAGTACTCTCAAGAGTAACTGTACTCTTGCAGTGTACAGTTACTCTTGAGAATCTCCACTTACACATACGTAAAAATGGATTCTCACCAGTCACTATAGCCCTTAAGAATCATCAAAATAGGTCGAATATGACGCCTACTTCAAGATTGTGTGTGACATTCCTAATTTATGTCGTTTGAAACACTAAATATTGATAAGACTTTCTTATACATTACATTAATAAGCAACTAATATTTCTCATTAAGATTTGTATATTTAATGAATGAATGTTTTTATTAAATTGACTAATTTCTAGAGCAGTTATGCTACCTTATTTTTTGTTTATTATGTTGTCCTGATTAAAATATTTTACTCAAGAAAACTTTTGTGTGTGTGTGTCATTTTCAACCATATTAATTATGGATGTATTGTATTTTATACCGTGCTGCCATCTACTGGTATCCACAGCATTTATATTTTTACTGATAATATAATTACTCCACTGGTATTTTATTTGCTTTCTTGTATATTTTATTAACACTGACTCCATCATACGATAAATACTTATCCTCATGCTCCTCTCTTATTTTTATGCTATTACTCTTCAGTCTTCTTCATGCTATCGTAGCTCTTTCGTTTCTTCCTGTTTCAGGTCACATAACCACGTGTTTATTAATTGCTCTGCCTTTCAGGTCATTTTTATTCTTCAGATTTGGTGTCTACGTATTTTACTAATGATTAACTCAGCTAGTTAGACTTCCAGGAAGTCTGATTGGCTGGCAGGAAAATGTTTTACGTACCACTAATCTGGTGAAACTGATAACGCGGAAGTTATTAAGAAGTAAAAATGAGATGCGAATTTGAAATGGAAAGAGTGCATATCATGCTCTGGGGAGGAAGAATCAGTAGGAAATAGATTATACAGTATTATATATTATAGGTACGGCACTATATGAGAGAAATTTTTCAAAAAATAGCGTCATGTAATTCATGAACAAGTGAGTGACAGCTTCTAATTGAATATATATTAGAAACACTACTAAATTATAATATTTATTTATTTATGTTATTTATATTGGTGAATAAAAATGGAGTCACTGCTGCGAGGGAACTACCATAACAGAATGCAGTCGTGAAAACTCGACATTTGCCTACTGGAAGACAAATGATTCGAATTCATTTTCTAAAAGAGGGGGGGGGGAATAAAATAAACTCACCTCTAAAGCGATACTATGTGTATATGTGGACGAGGACCTTTATAAATGCTGTCCAACCGAAGATGAGTTAGCTTGTCTCTTACGAGGTGGCAGGGATTTTCATCCCACATAAGAGACAAACTAGCAGAAGGACGACACACACACACACAAACACATCATGCCTGTTAATATATATATATATTATTTATTTATTTATTTGAAATCCGTAAGTGTTGGTTCGCGTCATTATTTTATTTATTTTTAATAGCTTCAATAATCGATAGGAAATGTGAAAGTAATAAAGAAAGCAGTCTTTTACATAAATTTATAAGTCACTTTTTTATAATATGAGAAATGAAGGAGACTTTTTTTTTTATTTTTGATGAAATATAGTTGGGTTAATTCTCTCTCTCTGGGGGTGTTTTTTTTTTTTTTTGTCAAAGGGATTGGCTAGCTTGCCCTTTATTTGTTCATCAATAAAAGCACACTGCATACCTAATCTCAGCGGTCGTAATTGTGAAACACCGCTGATAATATCACTTGTACGTTAGCTAAATGATGGCACAAGTGGTCGAATTGTTTTAGGTGTTTCCCAAAACAACTGTTTCTTGGAGTAGTGTCTAGGGATCATCTGTAAATTACATAACGCTGTTTGTAGAGAGAGGAAAGGGGCCAAGAATAAGTTACTTATTAATTAAGGAGAGAGTTTTTCGAAATATATTTTTCACGTGTTTTTGTTTCCAACGCAATCTATGAACACGCGAATTTCCATGGCAGAAATAATCAGTGTGATATCAGAATGGATCTTCATCCTGTTTTTTTTAAAAAAAAAGAAAAAAAAATATATATATACCAAACATTAAGGCTATGCATGTAGCTATGAAAATCTAATCAAACGAGGACAATTATTGCCAATGAGAAAAATAATGCAGACAACTTTGATGGACTGTTGAATACAAGATGAACGCGAGGTTATTCGATTCATAGGATGACTGCATAAAACTTCTATCAATTTATATCATATAATAAAAATTGCGATACTTAATAACAATATTAATAAATGAAACTTGTATTAGTAAATAAAATAATACTTTTACCTATTTAAAAATTAATATATTTATAGAACCAAGATATTAAATGAATATTATATGCAATTTGGGATTATCAAGAATCAAAGTGACGTCATCTATTCACAATTTAGGAGAGTATATTAAGTCTTTGCTGACATTTTAAAGGGGATGGCAAGGCATTCCATTTAAAACGAAAACGTGACAAAACAGGCACTGGCCGAATTGGTAGCATTCTCGCTTTGCACGTTGAAGGCTAATAGACTCATTCTACTGTAACATAGGCATTTGTACAAATAAAAATAAAACAAATCAAATAAAAAACTATTCAGACTGAACATTTATTAGAGCTGTCCTTCCTAAAATAAATAAAATATGGAATATGATTTCTCATCTTTTTGTGTGATCCACAATTGCTATTGTTTATTGAAGGCCTGAAAAACAATGTTTGATCTCCACGGAACGTTTTCCAGCCCATCTTAATCCTTGACTTATCCTGGGTGCTGACTGTACTGATATAACATTTCAAGGGCGAAATTTACATACTATGTATATCTCCATCGTCAATCGCACACTAGGTAGTCACTAGCAAACGAGTATGGTTGTTTTCCGAAAGTGATCTGCTGGAAAGTTTCGAAATGGCTGGTGAGGCGGATGAGCAGTCCACATGACCTTCGTTAATGGTGACATCGTTGATATTTCTAAGGGACAATGGTTGAGAAGTATTTCCCGTTCGATCTGAATTCTTCTCTTCTTGGTTTCTGTGACACATCGCATGATTTCAAAATAATAAGTCCACACACAACAAAGGATAAGTTATCTCCTTTAACTGAGGGTTTCAAATATGAACACACTTCAGTATGTATAAGCTTAAACTTACTAACCACAACCAGAACTGGGAGAAGAAAGTAAAAATATTCAAAGGACTCAAATATTATCCTCCAAAACAGTACAGTCGTTCATTTGTTTTTCCACCGTTATCGAGTACGAAACAGTTTGTACAGTATTATTACTGTTAGTATTATTATTATTATTACCTGACACCTCCAAGGAGTCCAAAAACTCATCGAGTGAGAGCATCTACTCTACAGTTCTCCGATCCACCAACAGCAAACCACATCATCTATACCAACGCCATCTACTGGCCACCACCATCACTAGTATTTTCAAAGACAATTAGAAACACTCGGCCAATCAGGCCGGCAATTATTATTTTTCTTAATAAACCTTTTATTAGTAGTGTGCTTTAAATAATCTGAAAAACAGAATTTATTAGATATTACGGATATTATTAATACAGAGCAAGGGACAACGGGTCAGCAAAAGTAAATGGTGGGACTGCTGATCCCTAATCTGAAAATAAATTAATGCTATATACGTGACTGCTTCAAGATAAAATCAAGGCCAACTCTTTTCAAATAGGTCTTAAAACCTCCAACTGTTTATTTATTTATTTTAATGAATTATTTGCAATAACAAAGTATCAGGTTAAGGATAATAAGGATAGAAGTTGTACTTTCTGAAGAACCACTGGTAGGTTCTCTTTACTTCACAGCATACGTTAGGATAATAGCAAAAACCATTTGGTTTAACATCTCTGCACAATCCCGAGCAGACTCCACCCAAACTTCGACAATTGCCAGCATAGACAACAGGTTCTCCAGAAACTATAAAGAAATATTATAGTAAAGTTCTGATTGTAACAAAAAAAAAAGAAAAGAAAATAATATTAAAGGTTCACGTAACATAGTTTATCATAATTTTATAATTAGTTAATAATAATAATCATAATAGTAATCCGTGATGTTTAACAGACCTAACCCGTCAAGTATTCCTTGGATTTCATAACTGTAATTTTAAAATAAGGAGCTTATACCTAAATAAATATTTTCTGCGTTTCTCTTGTAGTGCCTGGTTACTAGATGGTAAAAAAAAAAAAAAAAAAAAAAAAAAGTTTTCCAGGAGAAAAATTCTTCAACATCTGTATGAGACCAGCTAACTCACCCTCAACTGAAAAGCAGTTATAAATGTTCTTCAAACCCAAGTCGTTTCAAGCAAAGGGCTTCGTCGAAACAGACTGGGCTATGATGACTCTACACAGAATTGCTTAAATACTATAATTAAATAAATGTAACAGTTTTACAAAGTAAAAAACTTTTATGAATATTAATTTTATTTCCGATTTATTTGTCATTGAATGAAATCTACACAAAGGATCTATATACTTTTATATGAGCAATCGAACGCCCATTTGAGATGACAACACACTAGAAACCCAGTAAAGCACTATTAAGGCTGGTTTACGAATAACATTTATCGACAGGAAGGAAAATGGTCGTTTCCTATCTGGGTTAAACAGCGAGTGTTGTTGCATTATCATCGCGGGTAGGTTTGGACTAGAACTCAGCAGGAGCAATTGAAAATACTCGGCACGAGGATATAAATCTGCGTAACATTTGTGATAACTTAAATGTATCCATTAGCCCACCTGAATACTTTTCTTGGAATTTTTTTTTTTTTTAATTTTATTTAACTCCTTTCAGAAAGTAAGATTAATTGCTTTCGGATTCTTCTCTCACAACGGACGTTTTTTGCCTGTAGTCTTTGCAACAATAATACAGTCACGCTTTGTATTATTTTTTAAATTTTTGAGGAATTGTGAACAGAAGTATTAGAGCAGGGGTCGCAAACTGGTGGTCCTCGACCTTAATGATTTCTTTTCTAAAAATCAATATTTCTAACATTCTGCGGGGATTAAAACATAATTTAGCCCACTTTCCTACACTTAAATCGAGTTCTCGAAATAATAATGATGCTGAAAAGTACATTCCTCAAATTGAAGAATTGAAAATTGAATTTGAAAAAAAGATTTTCGGATTTCAACCAGTTTGAAAATGAATTATTGTTATTCAGTTTATCTTTTTTAATTAATATTGAAAATGTTGACGAAGAATTACAAATGGAAGTACCTCTCCAATGCAATACTGAACTAAAAAATAAATATACCGAACTTGGCATACCAAATTTTTACAAATACCTCGGCAGTAAATATCCCAAATATAAAATTTATTGGGCAAAAATGTTGTCAATCTTTGGAAACACCTATGTGTGTGAGCAATTATTTTCAATTATGAAACTTCATAAGTCAAAGTTTTGCTCACGGATAAAATATTCTAGATTAAATGCAACACTTCTTATTGCAACGCGAAACGAAAAAGCAGATATTGACATGTTAGTACAAAGGAAAAGATGTCAGGGATCAAAATCAAATTAAAAAAAGGACTCGTAGATAAAAATCTTTATTTTTGTAAGTCAAAATTATGTATTTAAATAATTTTCTTAAAATATGAATAAAATATAATTGAACTTATATTTTCTAAACTTGTTAATTTTTAAATTTTTTAAATAAAAATGGCTATAAATTAAAAATTTAAATGCCGGTGTGACTGTTTACGTAAGTCGTAACGGCCCGGCAACAAGAGGGCCTTTGTTAGAGCCTTTCTTTAGAAAATAAGGGGATAAACATCCTTTGTTGTTTTATAGCCAGTAAGCGAAACTAAAGATCGATAACTACGATTTATAAGTTTCATGCCGAAAAACTATCGGCGAAGGCAATTCGAAGTAAAGGTGGAGCAAGCTCCCCTCACTATTCTTGATAATAATGACAGTATTACATCTCCTAGGAGCTGTGTTTTACATTTTGAGAAAATATCAAGAATAGTGAGGGAGCTTGCTCCACCTTTACTTCGAATTGCCTTCGCCGATAGTTTTTCGGCATGAAACTTATAAATCGTAGTTATCGATCATTAGTTTCGCTTACTGGCTATAAAACAACAAAGGATGTTTATCCCCTTATTTTCTATATTAAGGTGCCAGAAAACTAGCCATTTGGCTTTTTATCTTAACTAAGAGCCTTTCTTTTTTTAGGTTATGTTTTGGTTCACAGAATAATATTGAATACGACCCGCGTCTGATATACTGTACATCTAATTGACTGGCCCTTTGCTGCGATTGAGTGTGAGCCCCCCCCCCCCCCCTGTATTAGAGGATGTTCATGATAAACCGAGTGCAATGCGCTTTCATACAAAGTTATTATAGGTCATTATTATTATATTATCACCATCATTATTATTATTTAATTATTATAATTAAAATTTAAATATACTGTCGTGACGACTCCTTTCTGTCGTGTTCTAAATCTATCTAGTTTCAAGTCACTTTTATGAATAATACAACTAATCACGAAATGATCACCGATCCAAAAGTAGGGAAATTTATATTTATACTGCGCCACCCTATTCTTAGATTAGTCTATATAAATAGTAGGATCAGTTCTAAATTAAGTTAGCAGTCATCTCATTAGGCCGAATCATCTATTATCATTTTTACTTGGGGTTCCCGCAAGATTCGAATATTTATGAACGGTGCAATAATAAGGAATTCAGGCAAACACAATATTTAGATCAACAAAATAAAACATTTAATATATGATATGGTTAACAAATACAAGAACTCTATTTTAAAATGGAACTATACAATTAACTTAATACAACTTCTTAGGTCACTCATGCTAAATCAATGTTCTAACTTCCATTTACAATTCACAGTCTCAAAAACACAAATCTACTTATCTCAGGTTAACATAACAACTTCACAATTAATCAGTCTTCACAAATCTATCAGCTCAATGTTTATATTCACAGCAGGCAAAAAACTACGTAAGCAATATTCCAAGCAAATATATTCCGGACCTTGAGCATCGGAAATATATCACAGTTAATGCTAAATTAGACAAACTTATACAACTATTCTTACCAGACAGATTCTTCAATACATCAATTTATTGAGAGAGCACTTATGAACAAACTTAATTAACGTTAGCGGAACACACATAATAAAAATTCTCCACAGTTTAAACTGTACTATTGTTAGTCGCACTTCACTATTCCAAACAACAGTAATTAAGTACTGATATCTATTCTTATTCACTTTTCTCCAAGTAATCAATATAACCTTTTCCTAGGGCAACATAGAATTTAATCGTAATCCAGATTAACTGGAACTAATCAGAATTTTCGCATTGACTGTCCAGTTTCCTTTTATCTGATAACGGCATCAACCTTTCTTCATAACAACAGCAGATTTCGCTTATAACATTAAACTTTATGTTTCACTACTTATAGGTTCACTTCCGAACACTACACTCATAAATTTCTGCCCTGAGGATTATATAATCTTGGTTCCGCAAAACCCTCTCCTCCTTAATAATAATTCTTCTCTATATCCTCATATATGACCTTCACTCCCACCTTACGTTCGAATGCCACGCTCTCTTCATTCGTGGTTGTTTACGCGTGCGTCTCCATGACAACAGACTAAACGTAAACATTTCGCTAATGTAATGTATGCTCTGTTACTACTCTTACATGAATGATTACATAACATTAAATATTTGACAAATAAGAACAACAGAATATTTAAGCTACTTCTTTAACTTTTTGATTACGTATACAGTTAAATATAAATTAACACTTTACGTTACACCACATATATTTAGTTATACAAAATTCTATACATATTATTATTTTATAAATTAATAGCAGGTCAGGTTTTCAGTAAATATTTAATTAGTAATTCTTAATTAAGGAATAATAAACAATTTTATATAAACCATGATTAATATTTAAATAGGCAATGTTAAATGTGAATGAAAATAATAAATTACATAACATAGCTTCATTCACAATTTAACAATACGTCATTAAGAGTACCCTCGGCTTTGTCTGCAATAAATGCATCAGAAATGGAATAATTATAACACGTTAATTTTACATATATCAGAATTTTCTACAAATGTTAACAATAATTAATAATAGTTTTAAGCATATAAACTAAAGATTATATAAAAAATAATTATTATTCTCATTACATGCGGTAATAGCAACTGAAACAGCTTCATATAAGCGAAACATTGGCTTATATGAAGATGTTCGAAACATGTGAACAAAATAAACGTTAAATCTACTACTAAGATTATTGTATTACTATGTTATACGTAATGTATGATATTTATCATATGTTTATATTTATCATATTTATCTGTATTTATTATATATCTATCTATCTATATTTATTTATATTTATCAATGTATCATATGTATGTAATCATATTATTATATGTAATGTTATGTAAATATATATGGATATATGTTGTATATGTACTTGTATGCATATTCGTGCTCATTATATATTGTAAATAATATGAATAAATTTTAATTTGTTATAAAGTATAACACATACACACACACACACACACACACACACACACACACACACACACACACACACACACACACACACACACACACACTGCTTGGGAAAAAAGTCAACGGACACCTTAGTGCGAAGAACAAACAGCCATGACACCCACCTTAATAACATGTAGGACCTCCTTTTGCTGCGAAGATTGCAGCAATCCTGCCGGGAGTATTTTCCATAAACATACGATAGCGATCAATGGAAATTTTGGACCATTCTTCCTGTAGTCATATAATCAGATCCTGGACTGTTGTGAGGAAGAGGTCCCTTGACCGCATCTGACGCTCCAGTTCATCCCACAGATGTTCAACAGCCTTATGATATGGTGCATTGTTTTGCTGACAGAGACAGGTGGTCAGTTCTGTAGAAATGTCCAAAGGGCATTTCTAGAAAGCATGGCATTGTCCAGGATGTTCAGGTACCTCTCGGAGTTCAATACTTGTGGAGCCACCAACAGAGGTCCAAGGCCAAAGCAGGAAAAACACGGCCATACCATCACACCCCGCCACCTCCGAATTTCATAATTGGAAATACTAACTCTAGCAAGAGATGTTCACCGGACGTCCGCCACACCCACACCCGTTCATGTGATCGGTAGAGGGTGTAGTGTGATTCGTCGCTCCATAACTAGTTTCCAAACTTCCACGTTCCACTGTACACCCTCTTGGCACCACTAAAGACGACACTGCATGTTGGTTCGGTTAATGTAATGTAGGGCTTGCATATTAAGGTCCTACCATGGAAACTCATGTTGTGAGCTTCAATTCTGAATGTTATTATGCAGATTCGTGTTCCAGTCGATGTCCAGAACTCCCCATTCAACGTATCGACGAATGGCGGTTTTTACATATTATCCTTCGTAGCACTCTACAGTCACGTTCGGTGAGTGTGGTGGGTCGTGTACTGCGGATAGTACTCGCAGTTCACTCCCTATGCTTCAATCTCAGTATGTTATCACTGATTGTTGACCTGAGATGGTCCAATTTGTCAACAAGTTGCCGAACAGATAGGTCTGCAATATGGCATCCTATTACAACGCCTGTTTCAAACTTCTTCAGTTCATTCTCGCAGCCATTTCTTCCGAACGCAGTTACACTCACTTGGGAGCATCATATTCCTAAAATCTACACCAGATACAATGTGACTCATTTCATGACACAATGTATGACACACACACACACACGCACACACACACGCACACACACACTGCTTATAAATAAGGCAACGGACAGCCTCATGGCCATACGTATGATTATGATAATAATAATTTTATTTCGTATGGGGTTCGCTTTCCTCCTCCTTCTCTTAGAGGAGGTTGAGCCCTCATAATGAGAGATTAAGTATATGTTTTATGACTGTTGATCCGTGTGTGTGTGTGTGTGTGTTTCACGGGGCCGGTTTGCCTATTCTGAAGGATGAAAAACCCTCTACCATTGAATGAGACCGGCTAACTCATCTTTAGTCGAAAAAGACTAGTAAAGGAATCGGACCCAGGTCTTTCCGACCAAAGGGCTTCGTCTATACCGACTGAGTTACGGAGGAGCTATAATAATAATAATAATAATTATTATTATTATTATGTGCACACATACCGGACACAGAATTAGAAACCTTCATGCAGATGCACATAAACATCACTTACGCAGCGTATATGCAAAATATGCATATGCACGTGCTTCACCACGTCAACTAATCGTCAATAGTGTTGATTACAATGGGGAAAAACAAAGGATATTTCAGAGTTCGATAAAGGGCTTATTGCAGGTGCTCGACTAGCTGTAGCCAGGATTTTGAAAATAGCAGAGCTAACTGGTTTCGCAAAAGGTTAGGTATCCCGGGTGTTTAATCAGTGGGGGAAATAATCAACGTGTTTGTCTAAGAAGCATAATTGTGGTCCAAAGACAATTTGTCAGGAGCAAGATCGCCGCCTTCTGAGAAGGCTTGTACGGATAAACAGAACTTCCTGTGTGCAGTAATTGACCGAAGCATTTAATGAAGGCTGTTCCCGACCCATATCTCACGGAACTATGCGCAGAAATTTTAAGTGGATGGCTATTCGCAGTCGCATGCCTACGGAAACCACTGATTTCTGCAAGATTTCTAATTCAGTGGCCAGATGTATAGTTTTAAGTTTTATTAACCACATGTTCTCCAATATAAGTGACTTTTAATTTTTAATGGTATAGTTACTAATGTACTCTGCGCGGTTAGCCGAGTGGTATGCGCTTCTCAACCCTGGGAAAGGAGTGTCCTGGGTTCGATTCCTATCGCCGATGTGAGGAGCTTAAGGATCTTTCTCAGAGCCATAGCCAAGTTAGCCGGTCTTGGGCGTGGACTGCAGGGTTTTTCTCCCCAGTTTATCTGAGGGTTTTCCTCCCGCAAACCGGCCCAATGAACACACGCAGCTACAGACATAGGACACACTGGGGGGGGGGGGGGAGGTACAGAGCTAGCCACCTTATCCTCGGGACGGGTACGACTTAGAAGGACTAAAGATTGTTCCGTAACAGCCCACTAGGCCTAATATCTGAAGGGAATAAGAAGAAGGAGAAGAGTTACTGATGTAATCAAAAAAAAAAGGAGGAAGAGAAAGGATTGATTATTATCTAAATAAATCAAAAATATAGCCGTAAATGACATTTCAGTTAGCTGAATACATTTGTGTCGAGTATAGCGTTCTGTGTAGTTGGTGGATCAAGTAGTGGAGACATGGAGTTATAGAGTGTCCTCCCTCGATGAGTCCATGGACTCCTTGGAGTCATCACGCAATAATAATAATAATAACAACAAATACCTTTATGTCGCGGAACTCACAGTTATTGGGAAAACTTTGAGCTTAATTCAGTTATTTTAAGTATCAATTCTTATTTCATCACTAATCAGAACAATCAGATCAACAAAAATAAATAAAACGTTTTCTTTCCACAAGTTAGTATGCTTATTTAAATATAATTGCAGAAATAGGTAACTTCTGACAGATACACCAGAGGGCCCGATGTAATGCCAACTATATTCTTTATAAAATATCTGGATTTTTCCCCAAAGAAAAAGAAAAAAAATACTAGACAATTTTCCAAAAAATCTTTTCCTAATTAAATTTTTTTTAAATTTTATTTTATTTATGTTGTGTCGTGTCTTCTATTTCTATACTACTTATGAATCAGCGTGGGATTCCAAATATTGAATACAGATGGCAAGTGTTTAACGCTATGCATGACAAGCCTGTATTGATACCACATGACACTTAGCAATTTTTTAATAAAAAAAAAAACAATAACATCAATAAATAATGAAATGAAATATGCGCTCTCACGTTCCGGTAGTTGCATGGAAATATTTTTCCGGTCACTGATCTCAAATGAGTAAACTGTATTTTTAGCGGAAAGTAATTTACATATACAGCAACATATGAAATTGCTTGGTATATTGTTCGTTTGGTTATAATAATAGTTATTGTATATACTAAACAAACAAGTTTAGTATATACAAGTGGCACACCCAGAGGGGGGGGGGGGCTAGAGGCCCTGGCAGCTCCCAAAGAAAAAGGGGAAAAAACACTAGAAACTTTTCCAAAATCTTTTCCTAATTAAAATTCATTTTTTTATTTATGTTGTGTCGTGTCTTCTATTTCTATACTACTTATGAATTAGCGGTCAAATAAGGTGGGAATACCCTATAGTTCCCGGGAATCACGGCCGCTGTGAAAGCAAGGCGAAAGAAGTAGTGCCTGGGCGGACCGAGCGCCACTTCGTTTGCGCGAGCCTGGCCAGAAATCACGGGTATCACGTATTGGGCGATCACTGTAGATGCTCAGTCATTAATCGTATACGATGGTGGCTATTCTCAAATCGTCTACTCAACTCTCCCCCCCCCCCCCCCAAAAAAAGATTGGATTTAAAATTTTTGGACATTACAATTAAATCCTTTAATTATAATGTCCAAATATTTAAAGAGACGGAGTAAACACGATAAGCACTATGAACACTACTACTGGCGCAAACTGCATATAAACAACAGTGGAACTGCGCGAAGAACAGTGCCGCATTACGCTAATAGCTCGCATCTCACTGTGGCGTGATATGCTTGCGCGCGTAGCAATATGGCGCTGCGGAAAACACAGTGCTGCTAGCATCCTTAGCCCTCCTAAGTGCTACAAGATGGATTTTTATTATTTTTCATACAAAATAAAAGAATTGTATAGGATTGTTGATGATAAAATTAAATATTACAAGCAAATATAAATAAATTAATAAATATATTTATATATAGAGAAAAATTGGGGGTGCTGCAGTTCCCTCGTACCTATGCACGAGCCGCCCCTGCTAAAGAGATACTGAGAAGATGACATAAGGAGATAGCTAGAACTCTGTGGCGTAGAAGTGTCAAGATAGTTGAATGGAGGAATTTATAGAACTTTGTCCCGCATTAAACAGAAAATATCTAATAAAGAAGAAGAGCCATTCTCAGCGAAACTTCCTCTATTTATTGATTCTTGTGAATGATTTTGTACTCAAAGGTCTATTAATAATACGCTTTCTTTGAATTCAATTTTCGAGGATTCAAAAGTTCCAAAAACTGAGTCTGTATTTTAAATAACGAACTCCGTTGTATTTATTTAGTTATTTTTTAACTGCTCTACTTTTTTAACTGTATTTTTCTAATGTCAGCAAGAAAGTTCTTATACCAGAAGGTCAAAGTTAACGAATCTATTTCTAGTGTCAGGCGGTGCTCAAGCGTTGAACATACCGAGCTACAATCGATTTCTAATAGCGGACGTGTGCATGCAAGCTAACACTAAAATGTTTACTAGATTGACCGTTTTTACTAGATAGTTTTCACATCGCTAGTTTCGCAAATCATTGATAGCAAGTATTATCTTCGCCTGCGAGAGGGGGGGGGGGGGAGAGTGCACGTAATGTCTCATTTAATACTTGATTGACTTGACGTAAGAATGCTACCATTTTAAATTCACTTATAAATCAGTGAAAGAACGGGACAATAGGTAATAAATAAATAGTTGACAGATAGTTGATTTGAAAGGTGTTTTTTACAAAATGATTACAATAAAACATAAAGACGATGTTTTATGAACTACTAGTGACATCTCTCGGCCTTGGAAGTATGCTTTGTTCACGTTTTTTTTTTTTTTTTTAATTTATATATTTTTTTCATTTATATAAACATATTATGTTGTAAGACCATGGGATTGAAAACGATTCGGTTCTTACATTTTTAAGTGTCGCCGTTCAAATTCACTTGTCAGAATAATAAAATATATTCACTAATTTCCATACAAAGAGTTGTATGGATATCTATTTACTGTGTAGAAACACACAATGCCTTTGATAATTTGCTACAAATTTCGGAATTACGATAATTGTCTGCTAGTGAAATAATTCAAATTCTCCTATTCTCTCTCTCTCTCTCTCTCTTTCCCCATCAATAAACATATTATAACACACCTCAAACAACAGAAAGGTGCGGCATCCAATGAAACTAGAAGGAAACGATAATTCACATTATTTTTCTGGCTGTTGGTGAATGAACGATTCAATGGTCATATAGATGTTATCGCATTCTGTGTTGACAAACACAACAAAATAAACATGATGGCGGGGCAAATATTTCCGGCATGCAACGGTGATTAGCTGAAAAAGGAAGTTTACTATAGCGCTATAAACCTGCTGGAAACCAGAAAAGTTCAAGTCTCTCTAAAACCGATTTCCTGTTTTACTGAGCTCCATATTTTTCTAGTTCATTGATATCAAAATAAATAAATTTGCACTTCCTTCGAAACATTTTTATAGAACGTCATTACTCAAAATAATTAAAATAATATAAAAATGTAAATTTAATATAAAAATAATATAAAATTTAAAAAATAAAATGATTTTCAGAAGACTATGATAATGAATAAAAAAAGCTAATAAAATTAATAAAATAATTAATTAACAATTAATAAATGAAAGATGACAAGGAATTATTTATACGCGCACATATAAAATTAAAAACCTCTTCTTGAAGCGCGTGCGCGCACACACACACACACACACATATCACGCATGCGCCCGCGAGGTCACTGAATATTTTCGGTAAATAGTTTTTGTATATTATTTTTAAAAACAATAAAGCCTCTCTGAAATGGCAAAGAAAAAAATCTTTCCGGATTTTTCTTTGCCTTTGAACAATGTCTTCAATTATATTCATATCCGTTACCCCCCCCCCCCCCACTTTTATTATTTTTTTTTTTCAATCGCAGTTACTGCAAGTACCTGTACTGACAATCGACTGACGAGTAAGGTCGATTGTTTTGGTAGTCTTATTCATGACAATCTGACTGATAGTCCTTAGACTCATCAAGGGAGGCCCAACATCATGTCAAGAACAACTATTCAACATTCACACGGTATCTATCATACTTCACCTTGAACTCATTTACAGTCATGGCACCCACAACAGACTCTGGCAGCTTATTCCACTCATTTACCATTCTCCAAGCTCTAACAGCCTTGCTAACCACACACACTCTTGTTCAGCTTCTATGTATGTCCCCTAGTCTTCCCATTACTAGCCCTATTCTCAAAAATATCTTCTGAATTAATCTTATAGAATCCCTTCAGTAATTTGAATGTCTCAATCATATCACCCCTTTTCCGCCTATAAACCAATTTCTGCAGCCCACAATTCTTTAACCTATTCTCATAAGGTTCATTCCATAGTCCTGCTATTATCCTGGTCACTCGTCTCTGGATCCTCTCAACCTCCTCCCCATCAAGAAAAAACCCTGGCGCCTATATCTGGGCACAGCAGTCTAGTGGGGTCTTATCAAGGCTCGATACAGAGGAGTATAACCTGTTTATCTCTGCTCGTTAAAATGTTTTTCAGCAACCAAGTGATTTCATGAGCTGATTTTGCCACTTTTGCGATGTGTCCCCTAAACTTCAACTCCCTATCCACCAACACTCCCAAATCCCTGGCCTCGTCAATCTCTTGGAGTACAGTTCCACCAATGTGATATACTGCTGCTAATCTTTTTATCCCAAAATGCAAAACCTTACATTTTTCCACATTAAATTGACATCCATTCTCTTTATCCCAGTCCTCCAAACTATCCAAATCATTCTGCAAAATTTTGACTTCCTGAGCATTCACTATTGCTCTACCTAACTTTGCATCATCTGCAAACAGATGCCAGTTCCTCTCAGATCCTTTCCTATATCGTTAATGAACAAGTTAAACAGTAGTGGTCCAAGAACAGAACCCTGTGGCACATCACTAATCACAGGCCGTCTTTTGGACTCTATTCCTGAATAAACCACTCTCTGATATCTCTCCATCAGAGAGTGGTTTATTCACCATTCTCATATGCTTCAGTTTACTGATTAGAATTCTATGTGGTATGCTATCAAAAGCTTTAGCAAGGTTCACTGTGTTATAGAGCGTCAGCAAGTTACCGAGGCATGATCTACCCTTCACAAAACCATGCTGTTCCCCATACAGTATCCCATTTTCTTCCATCCATTCTTGTATTTTCCTCTCGACTATTTTCTCCAAGACCTTGACAACGATTCCTGATATGCTGATCGGTCGGTAATTTACAACAGCAGTGTTGGAGCCTCCTTTATGCAGTGGAACTATTTTTCCCTCTTTCCACCCCTTGGGACTAACCCAAACCCAAGACTCAAATTAAACAAAATGGTCAAGGGCACTGACAATTCTTCAGCTGCTTCACGTACGACATGAACTGGTATACCATACAATCCCACAGATGTATTGACATTGAGGTTTTGTAATAGACTATTCACCTCCAATTCGTTCACCACAATTCCCGTATAAGCTGTTGGTTCTTTTGTTCCTGCAATGTCACCACCTGGATTATATGCTCTTGCAAAGTGCTCACTCAGTAATTTTACTATATCAACTGATTCGGTTACCTCCCTACGATTGGTATTCTTTAAAATCAATCTGCCGTATACATTTTGTCTTTTACTTGCAACATATCGAAAAAATGCTTCGTATTCTCTTTAGCCTGCATGGCAAATGTTCGTTCATAATCCGCTTTTGCTTTTCTTACCACACTTGTTACCCTTCTGGCCTGGGTTTTATACCATTCATGTGCCTGCAGGTCACCGTTCTCCTTAAATTCGCTCCACATTTTTTTCTTTTTTTGCAGCTCAAGCTTAATGGTGTTATTCATCCATTTAATTCCTACTTGATTGATTATTCGGACTCTAAGTATACAGTTAGCCATTGCCTCCTGCAAACACTTCTTAACCACCTCCCTTGCAGTTTTTCATGCCATGGCACTGAACAAATCAAACTCCTAAGCTTGTCATACTTACTAGTCCGATAATTCCTCATGTACCCTGTCTTAATTGTAAATTCCATACCTTTAGCCACCTCCCTAGTCAAGACCCTATGATCGCTCTCACCAATTGGTGGCAATGTGGTCATATTCGTTAGAGTCAAATCCTGAGATGCAATTACTAGGTTAAGCACTCTCTTACCCCTGGTATTTTCCATTATATGCTGTCGCAAAATAGTTATCCCTTAATAATCACATAAAATCCAATTCCTTCCTCCCATGTGTCCGCTCCTCCCTCTAATCAATGCTACCATAGTTGAAATCTCCCTTAATAATTACCCTCCTTCCACTCATTTCTGCTATTTGCTTATGCAAACTATCTCCATCTTTTCCATCACCTGGTCTATAACAGCACCCAATTGTATATTTTGTTCTGGTAGCCTCAACCTCACACCAAATGGCCTCAAATGCGCTCCTTTCTCTATCCTCCAATTCAACTTCTATTCTCCTTGGCTGCAGCTCATCAGCTATTATCAATAACACCCCTCTCCCAATTTTATTCTTCCTGTCACTCCTGAACACACCATACCCCTCACATTCAATCCCACTAGCTATATCATCTTCTGTCAGCCATGTTTTACTAATGCCAATAACCTGTGGTCTGGAAGTGCCAACCAAGGCCAAAAATTCTTCCTTCTTGTTCCTAATACTCCTAGCATTAGTATACATTAATTGCAGAACCCTGTTAGCTGCATTCCTACCTTGATGCCTTATACTAACTATCCCATTCTGATTTGTTGTTCTCCTTATTCGTTCGGGCATATTATATTCATTCATACACTCAACTGCCTCCCTAAGGTCTGCATATCTACTCCCCTCCCCCCCCCTTAATAAATTAGTTTCCCTGATTCTGCACATCCACTTCATTCAACAACACTTTTTCAAGTCTCCTTATACCAAATCCATTCAAATGCAAACCATCCATCTTATATAGATCCTTTTGCCTATTGAACTCACTCCACACGTTCACAAATTCCACACCACTCATCTTGCATAATCCACGCATAAAGTCATTTGCAATTATGGCCCTCCTTCTAAACTCTTCACTCTCATACCACAGAAAAAGACTAATCATTCTAACTCTCTCTCTCTCTCTTCTCTTTTGCTACCTCAAACAATTCCTTCAAATCCTCTATCATTTTCATTTTATCTCCTTTCA
This sequence comes from Typopeltis vanoorti, assembly GCF_054136105.1. Lineage (NCBI taxonomy): Eukaryota > Metazoa > Arthropoda > Arachnida > Uropygi > Thelyphonidae > Typopeltis > Typopeltis vanoorti. The sequence goes on from NC_143557.1 coordinate 64,992,666, forward strand.
AATCATTCGTACCTGTCACCACGATCATTTCTTTTACCCTTTGCTTTTGCTCCCTAATAGACTCACGTCCTTAATGGTAGCACCAGGTTGGTACGATTTTGTTAAATTCTCTACTACCACACCACGTACTAACGAATCTCCATACAGCACTCGCTCCTTTATTTTGTTTACGTTCACAATCATACTCTTATTTTTCCTATCATGCTTTTTTATTGGCTGGTACACTCAGTAGACATTTGTGCATACGCTCCAGCTGCCGCTTTGCCCTACGTATCGCTCCGCTCAATCGTGCGATCTCACTCATTGCATCTATCTCATCTTTTTTATTATCTGTTAAACCATTAATTTGCTCTATATTAATACCTTCATTCTCATTTTCTACGCAGCCCTCACAGCTCTCTGGTACAACCTCGCAATTTATTATCATATCGCTATTTTCTACATTCTAAAATTTGACAAAAATATCACACTCACGACCTGAAACACACTTTAATTCCTCATTTTCCTTACATTTTCTGCACACAAGTATTGTAGCAGCAGATATCTTAAACAGATTCAAGGAGGCCATAAAAAAAAATTTTTGGAGGGAATTCTGTAGAACTGGTTTCCTTTATTATTAATGTAAACGTTTATTTATGAGACACACTGCCTTTATCGCTAATGGTTGTATGCGATCATCAAAGGCATTCTGTTTTGGCTGCAACGTCGATAACTGTATAAGTTTTGATTCCCTGCATCCGATTTCATACTAATACTAATCACATATATCAGACGCAATCGGATCCGAATGCTTCTAGCGAATTAAAAAGCCCAGTAGATCCTAAACAACAAGAAACATTTCTAAGAGGTTAGCAACGCAGTTAGAACTACAGAATATGCGCCCTTCGACTGGAAAAGACCCAGTTTCGAATATATAGGTTATTCAACAGAAAGTGACAGCCGATCTCATTGGAAGGCAGCAAGATTTTTTTCTCCCAGAAACTCGAGTTATTTCATTCCGAATAGCAGAAAAATCGACCAGAGAACACACGCAATTAGCAGGCAAAATACTATCGGGTGTGGTAGACTGTGCAGTGAAGACGGTTGATTGTTTTGTATAGAGTGGCCTTCCACAATGTCGTTGGACTACACAGAGTGTCACGTGATGATAATAATTATAAGGATTTTACAACTGAAGGTGAAAAAACCAGTCATAAGGATGTAGTAGGTTTCTTTCTTGCAAAACAGACAAAGCAGCTGGAGAATATACGAATTAGTGGATATCAGATCGCAGAAATAGAATCAACTGCGTTATCATTGCCCATCCTAAGTTTAGAAAAAGCCAAGTAATTTGGCCATAACATGCCACTGGATATTGTAGTTCACAATATAATTTCTCAATTTTATATATTTAACAAAATTACTGATACTCTAATACACACACTTACTTGGTTTGCAGCAGACCAATCCATAGTTAACTGACGTTCGGCACAGATTTGGATCCACAACTATCTGCTCTGTTGGACATGCAGTTGTACAGAGACCAATGCCATATGCCTCACATGGATGATGCACTATAAACAAATTGAATACATTATGTTTCAGTGTCGTTACGATTTGTGATATGTTCAGAAAAATTAGATTTAAAAAAAAGCAAAAGATTTCATTATAAGCAGTGGTATGTTGGAGCTGATTCCCACCAGCTCGCGGGAGCCGATTCTTGCGAGCCGGTTGTTATACCGACAATGGTCATAAGTAGATCGGTGTACACTTCAATCTAGTTGCTAGCGGCATTTCAGCAATAAAATTATGGTAACATATTAGAATAACAGAAAATTATATATATATATATATATATATATATATATATATATATATATATATATATTTTTTTTTTTTTTTTCATTTAGCAGAAGATATTCAAATACAGTATTTTAAGAAAATGGTTTAGGACCGCGAGATGGTGTTGTCTTCTGTACTCTCTTTCCTGCGCCTTCAGAATCATCGGTAGCTATGAGGTTAGCTATTGTGACAGCTAAGAGTGAAGACCGGATGCCTACTTATTTCTAAAAGTCAGTTAGGCTAAGAGCCTCACTGAATGTCTGGATGAAAATCCAGAGTTTTCTGAAGAAGACTCTACTTTCTTGCGCTAAAGATCGACTAACCCGGGAACCTGCTAAAAATAATAATAAAATAAAATAAATAAATATAAGACAAGAAAAAAGTTCCCCTAGTTGGCGATTACAATCAAACTTATAATGGACTTTTTTTTTCTGACACTAGGGGATTATTAGTCAATTATTATTTCTCAATACACTTGAGAAATAATAACTTGAGGTTATGCATACGTCAGTAGCTGAATATCAAAAAAAAAAAAAAAAAAAAAATCAGCTACCGCCTTTTTATTCCCGTATATAGGGAGTAGGCGAGGCTGTTTAGTCCTATCTAACTTTTGGAGACTGAATATTATCCTTCTATTACACAGCGTTCAGATTTTTGATTTTCACGTACCAAGGGTATTTCAATAAATAAAAAAAAAGTAAAGTGCATATCGATTTTGATACACATCCCTTTTTTAACTAGTCATCAAAGATGTGCATGCGTTTGTACCAACGTGGCAATAGGACATCTATCCCAGTATCGAGGAAATCAGCGTCAAATGTTTAACAATTAACGACAGCATGTTGCATAGCGACGTCTACTGTAAATCGGTTGCCATTCAGATCCCCTTAGGTTGCCTAAGGAGACTGACCATTGGATGCAAGGCCAGGACTGTGCAGTTAATGCTGAGGAAATTCCCATTCCAATGAAGCCTGGAACTTCTAAAAACCTCTTATTGCCAAGGCATTACATTAAACCAGGGGTCTCCAAACCTCGGCCCGCGATATGATTTTATCTGGCCCGCCAATTGGACTAATTTTTCAATAAGAATGCGCAAAGAAAAAAAAAAAAAAAAAAAAAAAAAAACGGGGTGTTAATAGATTTCAAATACATTAATTAAAATTGTGTTCAAAATATATTCCCGAATAGCAAAAAGTAACCGTAATCCAAGTTACGTCTTTCTGAGTGTAAAAGGTCGGTTAAAATGGACTAACGAAGAAAAAAAATTAAAAGAATTCAAAATGAAATAAAAAAGTTATATCCGAATAAACTTTTTTATCAACAAAAAAAATTCATGTTGCACGAAATAAGAACACTTAAAAAAGTCGGTAAAAACACGGTTAAAATGAACTAACGAGCAAAAAACGAAATAAAAACAAAATTTCTCTATCTGTATTCATTGACAAAAAACTCGAAGTTATACGAGTTTTTTGGAGCACTTCAAAATTTGAACCTGAGTTTAATAAGATTTTAAAAATAGTTACATCATTCACATTAATGGTTTTATTATAATTTGTGATAAAAATACGAGAATTTGCTGATAGTGTTCGTTGTCATTAATATACGATAATTTAATCTCACATACTCTGTAATCAGTTTTTATCTGCTTTCAATAAAACTCATATATCTAGTTCTAGAGTTTTTTTTACTACGGCCCGCTGAACAGTGCTGAAGTACCCAATGTGGCCCTCCCTCACGGCGAAAAGTTGAGACCACTGCATTAAACTAACATGTTTCTGTGATATGATGTTTGCTCAATACACTTCTATGCAATGATGATGAATTTCTGTTGTTGTGGTATCTTTTACATATAACATCTTGTTTCCAGACATATTGCCATCTTGCAAATGATGGTGCAGTATTACAAGACCATGTGATGCTATTCGTGATATACGAAAAAACAGACGATGCAAACACTTCCTGTAGAGGCCGTAGCATTGGTGACAGTGCCCGGACAGGTAACACAGGACAAACATAACATAAGAAAGATCAATAAAAATAGTATCTAGAATATCCATAACAATAATTACAATAATTACAAAATGCTGTTGCAAAGATCGTTATTGCCAAAAATTACAACAAAGGTAGGTAATATATATATACATATTACCTCTGTAAATCATAGTTAACTCTGTAAAATCAACAATAATCAGTTATAGGGGTTAGAGACTTAACAGTAATAAGTATGCTGTCATTTTAATTTTTAAACCTTGTTATAAAATTGTGCTGTGCGTTACTGCCACTATAAAACAGGAGAATAATCACCCAAATCGTCCTCCACAATCACATCTTCAATACCTTCCCTATGTTTCAGGCTGCGGCTTTTCTGGAGTAATCTTTGTTTTTTTGATGAAAATGTCCGATGTTCTTTGCTTATTCCTCTTCTTCTTTTCATCGTACATTTGTTTATAGCAAGCAAACGCATCATGTACTTTCCTTTCTACTAATAAGTTGCGTTCAACATTGGGTCCATGTCTTCAACCATTTTGAGAACATCGCTAACTGCAGAATATTTCTGCAAGACGCTTCACTGTGAATTGTTTAACTACCTCTCCTTGTTTCTCTTTTCCCTCTTCCTTTTCTCGTTCTTCCTCTTCTGTAACAGGTCATTCCTCCATTTCGACCAATTCTTCGTTGGTCAACTCTTCAGGGGCACTTCTTATGAGTTGAACTATGTCATCACCATTCACTTCGAAATTCAGGTTGTTTGCTAGGCGCACTATTTCTTCACTCAATCTTTCGAAGGTCTTCATTTTTTTTTTTTTTTCAAAACTTCCAAAATCGTACACAAACCTTTTTATGTCTTTTCCATATGCCACTCATACATTGCGAGACACTTCGTCGAAAACTACAGCAATTCGTTTAATAGTATGATAAATATTGAATGCTTTCCAGAATTGCTTGAGAGTCTGGTCGTTTCCTTCATTAGCAGAAATGGCTTGTGAAAAAGTTCTCCGTAGATAATAAACCTTCAACACTACTAGAACTGCCTGATCCATCGGTTGGATTAATGAAGTAATGTTTGGAGGGAGAAACATGGCCTTGAACTTGAAGATCACCGATATAAGACGGATGATCTACAGCATTATCTAGAATTAATAAAATTTTAAATTCTACATTTTATACACAACAGCTTTCCATTTCACTCGTGCACAATTAACAGTTGATTAAGGCATCCGCAAACAATTTATGAGTCATCCCCAACTTCTTATATCTCCGCTAATGAACTGGAATGTTTTATATCCAGCCACAATACCCCCCCCCCCCTTAACAGAATCGTAACACGGTCTTTAAAAGCTTTGAAACCAGGCATAGATTTTAGCTTTTTGTGGATGAATGTACGCTCGGGCATTTTTTTCCGAAACAATGAGGTCTCATCCATATTAAATATTTGCCGTGACAAATAATTTTCCTCCGTAATAATTTTATCCAATTTCTTCACAAACTCCTTCGCAGCCTTCTCATCGGAACTTGCAGATTCACCATACATTTTCACATTATGCAGTGCAACACGCTGCTTGAATCTTATGAACTAACCGGAAGAAGAAGCGTTGAATTCGTAGTCGTAATCGGGTCCTGCTTTTGCCTTCAGCATGTTGAAGAGACTGTACCTTAGCGGTTATGGTCATAATGCTAAGACGTATTGCGCTTTTGGTCCGTATGCGCTTCAGGTCCTCTGTGCATGATGGAAGTATCTTTTCCAATCACTGATAGGAGCTTGTCGTAGCTTCGTCACTATCGCTGAACTCGCAACTTCGTTCCAAGATCTCTTTTCCTGTGTTTCTTCACTAGGTTTTTTAATTGGGAGTGTAGGGGCAATGTTGCACAAAATATAGCGAAATATTTAGCGATAAATACACAAATAATATATTTTTCAAACATAAAATCAACAGAGGAACTGTTGAATCCAAGTGCCGAGGGAGGTTGCTGCTGAATGCGATGTTGGTTGCCACTGCATTGTTGCTAAATAAAAACCTTTTTACTTTACGCTCGCTTGCGTCTTGTTCGAAAGTATAGTCGAAAATGTTATTTATTCCATTATGGGATCACGAATGTGTCTTGGAAAGGACGTAACTCGAACGGACGTAAGTCGTATATATGTAAAAAGTTTTTTATCTTGGGTGTAAAATACGTCAAAGATACCAAGAAATTTTATGCTTGGTTTTAATCCTTTTTCAAAGTAAGCAAAACAAAGTTTCGCTAGTGAAATATATTCACGTCTGAGCTACTTGTATATAGAGGCTTAGTATACTTAGTATGTATCCCATAATGCATAGCACACACACCCTTTCAGGAGTGTATAATGTAATGCATAATGGGAAGAACCACTACCCAGACTGGTTTCGACCTTTATTGAGGCTACTTCAGTGGGAGCCACTGAAGAGACCTCAATATGAGATATATGACATATAAATGAGATATATATGACTTCTGCATTACTTCAACCTTGGTATCTCTCCCAGGTCTGGCTCCCGCTGAAGAGACCTCAATAAAACTCGAAACCGATCTGTGTAGTGGTCCTTCCTATTATACATGCCTGAAAGGTGGGGGGTGTTTTGCATTATGAGTAGGGATCCCAGATAAATTGGAAAAAAATACGGGACACTTATGACTGAGGGTAAAAGTTTAGTATGCCAGTCTTACAAAATTATTCTAACTTTCCAAGTATGTGCATGATAAGGTTTACTATGCACACACTTTACTAAGTATAAGTAAACATGTCGTGACGTGTTCTCTTGACGTTCGAATCCGCCATCTTGCTAAAAGTCACTTTCATAAAATAAAGGAAAACTAATTGCAAATTAATCACTGATCTGAGGGTAGAGAAATTTCTATTATACTGCGCCACTCTATCCTTAGATAAGTCTATATGAATTACTAGGATCAATTCAAAATTAGTTAGCAGTCTTTTCATTCATTCAGGCCGAAGTATTTATTTTCTTTCTGGGATTCCCGCTAGATTCGAATTTTTGTGAACGGTGCAGTAAAAAGAAATTCAGGCAAACACAATATTTAAATTAACAAACAAAACATTTAATATATGGTTATATAACAAATACATGAATTCCACTTCTAAATATGACAACTCAGTCAAGTTAGTACATCAGGTCAAGTCATTCATATTAATTCAATCTTCCAAACTTTCACATACAAATTCACAGTTTCAGAATCACAAAGTTTCTTTACTCAATTTATTACAATAGAATTTCTTATTTAATCAGTTTCACACACTTCTCAGTCATGCTATAAGTTCAAAATATCGCAGGCACTAATAGTTGAAAATAATCTTTCAAACAATTCCTATCTCCAACTCTCAATCACGAAGGGTTTCCACAGTTAAAGTTAACAATTCACTATGATAGACCTTACCGGAAATGGTTCCTAGAACATCTATTATGTTGTGAGCAAACTTCTGGAATTCACTTATCACACTTAAAGAATAAAAACACATTTACAAAACTTATCCGCAGTTATACTTAAAGCACTATCAATTACGCTTCAGAATTCTTGACATCAATTAGGGCACTTCAACTATCGTTATTACCACTCATAAATTAATTAAAACACTGTGAGGTTCTCTTTAGGGCAAATCGGAAATAAACTGCAATACTAGATCAGCTGGGTTTATTCAGAATTCTTCCTTGAATGTTCAGCTTTTTACTTTATCCGATTGTAGCTTTAAATTTCTTTCTATTACTACTGCTGATTTCAATTTCAGCTAACTATAAAATTCGTTACGTTCTTGCTCACTTATAAAAATTATCCACTTAACTCCTGCCCTAAGAACCTTTTATTTACTTCTACTTCTCTAGTTTATCCCCTTGCTACTTTTTACTTCCAAAATTCCGTTCCGACTCTACTACTACGTATATATTTTCTCTTCTTATTTTTCCCACGCTCCTTTCACTCGCGCTCGTTTATTTCACGCGTCTCTATGACAACCGATAAACGTAAACATTCTCGCGAATGTTACATTAGGCTACATAACTACATTCAGTTATTACATAACGTTAAACTTTCACAAAAAGGAATAAATAGAATATTTGCATTTCAATAAGTGTGTAGTTAAATTACAAATACAAGTTCTTATAATATTGACATAACAATAAATAAAATAACTTAATAATATTTAATACAGAACCTCTTTATCATTAACACTTTCTTTTGATTAAATAATTAAAAACTTGATATAATTAAGGCAGTTATATGATATCAATTATAATTTATGTTATTTACATTAAATAATATTTACAAATATAGTTCTTGTGACGAAAAATCATGTTGGATTCTGAATCAAATAACATTTATTCTAATTTCTACATAATCAGAATCCAACAATAAGGTTTACTATGTAAGTATAAGTAAACAAATAGTAAATCCAATTGTTAGGCTGCATATTTTCATTAAGCCACTTTAAGTTGCCTTCAAGTGGTTTTCTTACTATTATAGATACAAAATAGATGGTTAATACAGTAATGCTCTTCTCACCTGACAATATTCTTATTAATCAATCAGTCTTGCTTACTCTTGCAATACTTTTCTGAAGAATGAATTATGAAGAAAGAATTAGCCGAAAACGGGACGATCCCGTATTTTACGGAACGTCTGTGATCCCTAATTATGGGATACATACTAAGGCAAATGATATGAAGTCATTAGCCTCTATACAAGTAGCTCAGACATGAATATATTTCACACGCAAAACTTTGTTTTGCTTACTTAGGAAATTTAATTAAAAAATAGAGTTCCAGTCAACGTTCTGACTGGAACTCTATTGCGCTTTACTTATTTCTTTATATTAAAGATTACAAAAGAAGTAACATCAACTATAAGTTTAGAGAGAATAATGCTGTTACACTGTTCTCAACTAGCTGATTAGCTGGCCATCACTTCAGTAAACAATCGAATGCCATTTTTTTTTTTTTTTTGTACAATGTTTATATTCATTATCACAATTACTGCATCTCTCAATTGTAAATTGAATACTTTAGAAATGCGATCCGCGAACCAATCTAGTCAACAAAAATTTTATTTGGCTCACAAAGTAATTTAAAAAAAGTTCATATAAAATAACGTCAAAATAAAAATCAAGGCATTGGTTACAAAAAAAAAAAAGTAAAAGTAATGCTTATATGAAATAAAGTTCTTCAAACACCTTTTGATTCTCCAAGTGAGTATCCAATAATCTTTTACCCCTAACTTTATCGACTGGAAGCAAGTCTCTACCATTCGCAATTCCAGGAAGTTAAGTGCACTTTTAGCCGATGAGTGAAACGTGCAACCCCTGACGAATTCTACCATCACGTTTCCTAATCCTAATTAGCATTATTTTCTTGCAAGTAAGGTTTTTTTTTCTTCAAAAAGTTAAAAAAAATCCACTTCTTGCTTCAAGTATTTATAGTTATAAAGTTATATTTATAGTTATGAAAGCTATATTTTTTTCACTTTTTTCACTAAATTACCAAATATAGGCAAAAAAAAAATTACTTTATTTTATATTTGGTTTGCTTAAATTTCAGTGAACTTTATTTATATAATTAATTATTGTTCCATAATGCTAAATCGCTGAAGAAAGACAGGTTTGATTCTGGTTGTCGAGTAGATTTTTTTTTTTTTTTGTAGCATTTTTATCGCCCGATTCGCAAGTTAGTTGACTACTGGCGCAGACCAAGTAAGTTTCCTTTTCCGGAAATTCGGACCAACCCCGCAACTCTGAAAAAAAAAAAAAAAAAACTAATAAAAAACTTGTACTGTTTCAGGTTTTGAAACACGGGACAGCCGCAGCTGTCTGCCGTACTCTCGTCATAAAGCCATCGAAATAATTGATAGCCATGAACCCAAGACGAAAACCTGTTGCAAACAAGTTAGGGATAAAAGAGTTCAGTCTACCCACTTTTAGCAATTGAAAGGTGTTAGAGGATTTATTTATCTATTTATTATTTTTTGCCGTTCTTTGTTTTATACAGTATAACTGATTCAAATATCTCATTTTTCCCTGTTCTCATTAAGTAAAAGACATGATTATAAAATTATATTATCGAATGTACATATTAATGTAATTAAAACAGAGAGAGAGAGAGCTTGTTAATGTAGTTGCTAATTCAGTAATTAGTGATTTTTTAAACATCCACACATTCACAACGCTTTTTAAATGGCTGATGACATTTCTTAAGCGCATTTGAGAAATTTATTTGTATTATTAATATTTATATCCATCGAGATTTACCAAATTCATGGATCATTTTTGAAAATATTGGATATACTTTGAAGTTTTTAATAAATTGTGATCCATATTATTATTATTATCACAGATAATTCTATCAGAAACGCCAAATTATTATTTTTAATCAGTACAGTACTAATAGAGAAAAAAAAACAGTTGAGTTTTTATTTATTTATTTTTAAGGAAAAACAAGGAAGACATGAAAGCGTGGCGGCTGAATACAGGATTCGTTTATGTTCATCAGCATAGATCGTGACGTTTCTTCTTATTATAATTGTGTGTGTTTGTGAGAGAGACAGAGAGAGTGAAAATCAGCTGACTGATAAACGAAATAGATCAGAACACTCTTAATTGCGTAGTTTTACATTTACAATATTTTAATTTTTTTTCTCCCATATAACATCATCCCATGTAACATTAAAATATCGGTATTTTCAAACTAACAAAATGTATGCATACAATATCATTCATAATAATTAACGGAAATAAGTGAAAATTATTGTCTCGGTTTTTCTTTCTTGCTATGGATGACACATCGGTAGTGATTACTAACGACCTACTGGACGAGAATCGACGCTTAAATATGTGATGAAATAAAATGAAGGAAACAGTCAGATGAAGCGATCAGGATTTTGACTGAAATTTTGAAGAATAAAGTTGTTGCCAAGTCGATCCTACGAGAGATGATCAGCAGGCAGTTCACAAGAGGACTGCAGAAGTACGACTGCGTTGTTATGAGGTTGAAAAACATTTTTAAAGAATTGATATAGTCAAAAGATACAAAATTTTCAAGCAGAAGTAGGAGTCCATTCTCGGAGGTTGGAAACATTCAGCTATTTCTCTTAATAATAAATAAATAAATAAGAGTCGGCGTCAACAATCGAAAGTTAAGTTAATGATGACATACGAGAAGAATGAAGTGATATGATACCGACAAAGTAACTGCAGGGCCGACTTGATAGCATATACAGAGAATCTGTGCAAGAGACTTTAGACACGAATATTCGAAGCGAAAGACTTGACACATGCTCCACTAAAGCTCTCATTTTTCATGGCAATTTGAGGTTATGTTTCACATCAAGTGGTAGATCTTACGGAAAAGTATGGATGGCAGGTGTTTCCTTCCCCCCCCCCCATCTCTCCCGTACACTACTTCGTCAGTGATAATTGAAAATATTGACTACCACTGACGAGATTTCTGCTGAAGTTATCCAAATAAAAATGATTTATAACAGGATTACAAATCTTACCCAAACTTTGGACAGCAATGAAAAGGCAGAATGAAGATTATTATAAGACCTGTAAAAGTATATATATATATATATATATATATATATATTAAATACATCTTTGGTTTAATAATAGGAGGTGTGCAGAACTTTTGGAATGCCTCCCATACTAAATTTGAGTGTGGGCTTTCTTCTGTCTTTACTTTCGGTATTTTCATTTAAAGTTAACCTGTACAAGTTTTCCATGAATCGAACAAAATCAAAACCTCTTTCCTTCGAGATTCATTATATTGTAGTATAACAATAAGTAATTATAAAAATAAAAAAAATCAATTAACGTCTTTTATTCCCCTATAGGGAGTAGGCAAAGCCGTTTTAGCTCTATTTAATCTTTGGAGACTGAAGGGGAAGTTCATTCTCCATCGGTAGCTAATCAGAAATGGCTGGCCAAAGAAGATCACTAATAATAACGATAGCCGGCGAAGAGAGGCGGCTGCTAAGTGCTGCTAGTTTACTGTCTGAAAACATAGTGTGGGTTCTACAGTCGATTTTCTTGACTTTTCGGGACGAAAAACCACTTTCCGGGAGGGAAAAAACCGCTTGCTCGTGCCAGATATCGACTACCTAGGAAACCGGTCGAAAAAAAGGCTTAGTAAAAATTCCTTTAGAATTAAATTTACGACGTTCTTTCAATCGTCTTACCATTATGAATAACACATTAGGGCAGTAAAAACTCCATATTTTTAATCAAGATATTTTTAAATATATATTTTACAGTGTATTAATAATATATGTACTCACTTGAAAAAGCAAAATCCATTATCATCATTAACGTAAACACTGTACCTATGAAACTCATTTTCGCAGACGACGATCAATTCTTAGCTCTTAAATAGCTCCTTTCGTAGGGACAGATCTGCGTAACACGAACGTGTATCTGCATGTAGTCGTATAGATAAATGCCATGATGAATGTCGTTTATACATATATATATATATATATATATGTACTAGTTATACTTCATAAATTAAAACGCTTTTGTCTATTAGATCGGAAAAGGTGGGGTATCTAATTTTGCTCAAAATTTATTTCCGCTTATATAAAATTATTTGCATTCGTAGTTAGTTGACCGTAAATGAGAAGTAGATTAAAAACATTTTGCAAACAAACGTAACGAAATCTGCATTACTATTCTGTATCATGTTTTCACCTTTTAACCGTATACTGGTAATATTGCGTTTTTCATTTTTTTTTTTAACTAGCCAATAACAAATAAGTCACAGTAGATTTTTTACTTTCTATTTATGAAGGTAAAAATTAAATGATATACTAGTTTTATAACAAGTTTTATATAAAGATTCAGATTTTTGTTGTTAGCTTACTATCAAACAAGAGAAAGAAAAGTTAGTTTGGATTCGTCTCTAAGCCGAATCGAAGCAGCAATCCTTATAAATGATGTCACTTACACGTTAACTTTTGAATTCCGCCCCCCATTATAAAACTTGTTTTCCCTCCCAGTTACCTTCATGTCATATTACTTTTTTTTTTTTTTAAGGATAGTGGAGAATCCCGAGATCTGACAGTTTCATATTCGACTCATTCATCTATTTGGTCGTTATGTATTTATATTATCCTTTCTCATAATTCAACAGGTCGGCCTCCGTCTGTTCGACTGAAAGTAATAGTATAATACGCAAAAATGGAACTCTAAAAACTACTAGTTCGCGCTGATAAATACTAACCAAGAAAAATTTATTCTCGTCGTGATGAGTAGGGCCGTACTTACACTTTTGCTGAAGCAAGCGAGTCCGAGGCCTTAGAGTGCTCCGGACTCCCTCCCCCTCATTGTTTACAACCCTTAAACTGGCTCTAATTTTTCGGGGACCCCAGCTAGAGCCTCGTGCACCTGTGCATAAGTACAGCCATGGTGACGAGTGGAATGTTTATATGTTCGTTTTGAATTGAAGGTGAATTAGCCAATCTCATAGGAAGGCAGCAGGTTTTTTTTTCGGAGACTCGGGTTTTTCATCCCGCATACAGGCAAATTGGGTAAGAATACACACACACACACACACACACACACACACACACACACACACACACACACACACACACACACACACACACACACACACACACAAAATACTGCTGTGGTGATCGGCGGTAGATGGCGTTATGTGTTGATGATAGTAGTGTCTTTGTGTAGTGGGAGGATAATGTAGGAGAGGCCATGATAGAGTAGTATGCCTTCCCACGATGAGTGCTTGGAGGTGTAATAATTGCAATAATAATAAAATTCGACCTGACCGCATTAAAGTGAAAAGCATAACAATTCATACAGTAGTACAGTACAGGACAAAAATAAATAATAAAAATTTTTGCCCACAAAGATATTTTTTCATGGGAGCAGATTAACCTACTTACGGCGCTGCAGGGAAATATTCATTATAACAAATAGGGAAATCATCTCAGGCAATTAAAAAACGAAAATTCTATATAATCTGCTGTCGCTATAAGTATACAAGAATTCTATTGCGAAATACAGTATAAATTCTGTAATCAAGTTACTTGTATAGTGATCATACCCATTACAACAACACATACATTCATAAGCATAATTTGGTTTTTACATTAGAATGGTCTGACTGAAACCAAAATTGAAATGACTTCATGAAATTTTAATGAAGACGCCAAATTTCCTCATTCCATCCAGTGAGAGGGAAATTATTATTATTATTACAAGTATTGTGTTTGTCATTAAATCTGAATAAAATCATCCGGTTATAATCCAGAAAATAAAAATTAAAAAAATATCGCTGGTCAACTAGTTTCCGTACAATTTTTGTCACTGAAAATCACGAGTAAGCATATAGCCAAATATGTTATCAAGATGGTAGTTTTATTACGTGTTTTTCCAAAATCCGTAAGCACCTCTTTAGTTGTTTTTTTTTCATTCGTACGCAAGCAATTCTGGAACTCTGTGTTTCATTGAAATTTGGAGTCTTTACACATTTGGCAAGCCATCCCAATTTCAATCAATAATTAAAATCATAAGCCAAAAATTGATCAGCATTTCATAAACTCTCTGTAATTTCTGATATATTCATTTTTTCTTCCGCAAATATCGTCATTCGACGAAGCTATTTGAATACGGTATATCTATCCTAGAAATTATTATTGTTTGTTATATTTTAAAAGAAAGGCTTAATTTTCTACAACTATGTTGTTTCCCACTATTAAGTCAGTCGTGAAGTAAAATAACAATATAATTACAGTACAGTATATGTTTCAGACTCGTATCCATGATGGTGCACTGACTTCAAGGATCAACATGTTGTATATTCTAAAGAATGAAGCTCTGATATATAAACAATTCAACTATTTACCGTAAACATATACAAACAGATACAAATTCTTAATAATTTGCTGCATCTCTCCAAGGAGATCTGGCATTAAAAGTACTAAATAAATTTCTAACTTCTTAGAACATACAAATAATTACATGGTCATTCTAAGAATTACGCAATACGAGCTAAATAATAATTTCTCATACTCTAACTCTTGCAGTTAAATCCAGTACAGAAAGATAATTAAACAAAACAAACTGAACATAGCATTCAACTGAAAGCTCTGTAGTTTCACTTGGCCATGTGGAAATTTCCATTGCAGCGTCTATTTTATCACTGTTCTATATATCTTCCCTTATTTATTTTTTACTCACTCATTCAATCAATCTTATCTCTTAAATTCCTCTTAATTAATTACAATAGCTAAATATCTCACTTGACTAATATACTTGAATATTGTCTTCTAGTTTTCTAGTTTTCTCAAGCAAGTTTCCTTAAGGCATCTATCTTTCTTTTTCTGAAGTAGGCATGAAAAATAATCACCCAGACAAAAAGAATACATTTCATTAAGCAGTTCCAATTGCATTTCCAATAAAAAAAAATTTTAAAAAAACTTCACTGCAGATTCTATCTTGCTCCTTGGAATATCACTTACTTTTCTTTAAGCACAAAATATTATTACTTCTATTACGAAGACTTAATACGTGGTACTATCCTTCAGTTATTAACTTCACAGTTTCGTATCCTTGGACAGTAATTAAAGATGCGTATAAAAACTTTTCCGAGATTAGAGAACTCAAGTCGGTAGTTTATTAGACCTCGGCTCTCCTTCCTAGCGTTCAGTTACCAGGCGACAGTGGTTCTAAAAACAACTAATGTGCATGTTCATTACCGAGATTGAAAATAAAAACATGAAAAAACATAAAAAACGAGATTGAAAATAAAATGGCGATTGCACGCTACATGTGCTTGCCATAGATACACTACGGTAAACAACATAAATTAATTTACAATATACATCGCGCCTCCAAGAAGTCCGAGATCTCATTAGTTAGAGGGCACTCGCTTAATTCATCTACTACAATCAACGCCATCTACCGCCCACTACCAATAGTATTTTCGTCTGTAAATGGCGTGTGTATTATATAAAACATTTCTGTGTTAATCCCTAAGGATTACAATACGCGGTAAGCAATTTTACTACTTATAACTACATTTAAGTTTATTTTGATTATGCTTCCACTTAACCATATGGCAGCTCCGGTAATACTAATGTATACAACTGCAGTGTGAATGCGAAGAAAAATTACATACCTTTAGATTATCCTATATAAAAAAAAAAAACCATTCCTTATTAATGAATGTTTCATTCACTATATATAATACTGTAAAAAAATAAAATAAAATAAAATAACGAACATAACAAGCGAAATGATTATGTGAGATTTTGTGTGTGATATTTTATTATTATTATTATTATTATTTTATATAGAAAGAGAAATTTATACCATTAACAATTACCGTATTTTTCGTCTTATAAGACGCGCCTTTTTGAACCTAAAATTTATCTGAAAATTAGGATGCGTCCTACAAGCCGAATGAGACTTAAAAACAGGTGCTTCTTATACACCGATGTGTTTTTTATGTATGTGCAGTTACGGTGCGTCATCGCTTGTCTGTAATGCGTGATCAGTTTGAATAGTTGCACAGTCGTTAACGGTCACGCATTTAAACCAGTAATCAATACATTATTATATTTAATTTTTTTTATAACCCATTGATTATACGAAGCACAGACATAGCTATAGGATTGCGTTTAAGCGTGGTGTGATTCAGTACGCAAAAAAAAAAAAAGTATTGCAGTAGGAGCAGAATGGAATTTTGGGCTTCCACCTACAGAAGAAATGGTATGAACTCGGAGGAAACAATAGCAGCAATCAACAGAAGTAAATAAAAAAATAAAATAAATAAAAATCTCCGCAGAAATCCACCAAATGACCAGAAATTGAAAATTATTATTATTATTATTATTGTTATTATTATTATTATGAATATTAATATTACAACTCTCTACATCCCACACCCTTCAACAACTCATACGGTTCTTTTGTGAGATCACATCAGATACCCACGCAATTCAACAATCTACCAATAAAGTTAAAACACGTAGATAACTACAGAACATTAAAAAACGAACTCTGGAAAATATACCAACAAAGTTAAGAAACCATTAACACTAATATACACATCACAAATAACTAGCATCCAATGCCTATATCCCATACATAAACAGTAGCAACAACACAAACAGTGAAGGCTAAATCCCACTCTCTTCATAAGCGCTAACCCAAGCTTCGAAGTAGGTGGGATTAACTTGCCTCACTCATCTACAAGTAATCCTTATAAGCAAATGCAGAAATTTGTATGTATAATCACTCTTTCTCAAACTAAAAAAAAATAATTAAAATAAAATAAAAATTATACAAAAAATTCTGTATAATCTTCATTGTTAATATTAGAAGAACATGTGTTGTAAATACATAATATAAAGGCAAAAAAGTATTATTAAAATTTTTAATTAAAATCCAATGTAGGAATTAAAGCACTTAGTGCAGAATTCTGTAAAATTATAACGTGCAATGTCACACAAGAAACATGTTTATTGTATGTATAAATATTTTAGCAATCAATAAAATAAAAATAAAAATATATATATATATAAAAAAAAATCAGCTAACGCCTTTTTATTCCCGTATACGGGGAGTAGGCGAGGCCATTTAGCCCTATCTAACTTTTGGAGACCGAGTGGGCAGTTCAATCTCCACTGGTACCAATCAGAGATAGATGCCCCAAGGCTATCACTAATTAAGCGGTACACAGTAAAGAGAGACGGCTCAAATGTGCCGTCATCTCGTGGTCCCTAACCCTAACACAATATATTTAATGTCTGAAATAATGTGGGTTCTACGGTCGATTTTCTTGAGTTTACGGGACGAAAAACCCGCTTGCCCGTGCCAGAGATCGACTAACTCGGGAACCGGTCGAATAAAGGCTTAGAAAAATTTCCTTTACTCGCCGACTAGACTCGAAAGCAAGTCTTCCTTCGTGCGGCCAAGCGCCGTGGTATGCAAACGACACATCCACTGAGCTACACAGTGTCACAGATGCCAAAGGTTTGGGCATGCCCAAAAATTATGTAAGGCAGCCTTCAGATGCTTGAAGTGCGGCAAGGGACACCAGACCATCACATGCACCAAGCCACGCTCAACTCCAGTCTGCTGTGCAAACTACAGAGGAACTCACTCTGCCAACTATAAGGGATGCCTTTCCAATCCAAAAAATCGAGGATCAACAAAAGTCAATCTTGCTCCTCCACGTAACAACGTTTTAAGCAGCCAAGCAGATCATCCCCCAGTTCGAAATACCTCACCTTCAACCTCACAGGAAGGAACAACAATCACCAAAACATATGCTGAGGCTGTAAGAACTAATTCTCCTACATCTCTCGAGCTAGAAATCTAACATCACAGCAGTTTTAACAGCCTCACTTTCCGCCATGCTGCAGGAATTCAGCAAGACATGTCCCTCACCATCTTCCAGAAAGAGATTCCTGCAAGGCACTCAAACCATTATAACAGCCATCTATCATGAGTAAAAAATTCAAACCAAAAGCTCTTAAGATAATGACATGGAATGCAAATGGATTGATGAACAAGGTCTTGGAACTTCAAGAATTTGCGACTCGTCTCAGTGCTGATATCATCTTGATTGGTAAAACACACCTAAGACCAGCTAATAACCCAAAAATCCATGGATACACTGTGTACAGAAACTACAGAATTGGCACAAGAGGTGGGGACACAGCTATATGTAGTAAGAGTTATTTGAATCATAATATAATAGACAAGCCCCAAACAGAAAACCTGGAGGTGACTGTGTGGAGGTACATACCTGCAATGCTGGGAGTCTCAAGATCTATGCTGCTTATAACCCTCAGAGCATTCCTCTGCTGACAACAGATCTGGACTCCATAATAATAGCTAGAGACCTCAACTCAAAACACGGCTTGGTACAGCTCTTCAACTAACACCAAAGGCTACACACTATTCAACTTTGCAATGCTCAACTCTGTTGTTGTGGCCGGTCCTACCGAGCCCACCCACTTCAGCCCTTTAGGTAGCTCGGATGTATTAGACATTGTCATCTTTAAAAATATAAGATACCAATTCAAATTGGAATCAGTTAACGAATTATCTTCTGACCACAGTCCCATAGTGCTTAATCTAGGTTCATCAGATCAATTCTCTCCTCTGCACACATCAATACCATGGACAAGTTAGCCAAGGTTCTTCCCGATCATATTGGTCCGGTGCCCAATATCAGTAAAAAGGAAGAGATTGAAACAGCAATAAATAACTTAACCATACAAATTCAGAAAGCAATAGAATCAGTCAGACAATCCACTGTCTTCCACCCAACCAACCGTATCCCTGAAGAAAGCATGTAGCTAATCAGAGCAAAAAATAGAGCCAGAAAGAGATACCACAATACCAGAGCCCCACAAGACAAAACAGTATTGAACAATCTAAACAGGCAGGTCCGGGAAGCTCTTCAAAAACACAGAAACCATCAATGGAAAAACAAATTGGTTAACATCAATACTGAAGATCATTCTGTATGGAAATTCTTGAGAGCAATCAGCACCAAAAAGCAACTTATACCCCCTATACAAACTAAGAAAGAGACAGTTCACAAAGAAGAGAAAGCCGAAGCACTAGTAGATAACCTAGAATTTCAGTGCAATCCATCGTATACAAATCTAAATATCAACTTTATGCACAAGATTCATCATCATGTTAGGACAATCTTAAAACAGAAAACTGTTAACTACTCCTACAAATCCGGCAGAAATGATATCATCTCCCATCTAAACAGCAAAAAAGCTCCAGGACTGGATGGCATAACTAACAGAATAGTAAAACTACTCCCAAGAATGGCCATAGTCCATCTCGTCAACATTACAAATGCCATCTTTAGATTCCGGCATTTCCCTACTACATGGAAAACAGCCACCATCATGCCATTGAAGAAGTCAGGAAAAAATCCTCATCTTCCCGAAAGCTACAGACCCATAAGCCTATTGTCGAGCCTCGGAAAAGTGACAGAGAAAGTGATCCTCTCAAGATTCCAAGCAGAAACAGATAAGTTAGGAATTTTGCCTAATGAACAGTTCGGCTTCCGTAAGGCCCATAGTACAGCTCAACAAGTACACCGGCTGGTAGAAATCATTACTAAAGGTTATAACGGGAAATTCAATACAGCTGCCATCTTCATCGACGCAGAGAAGACGTTTGACAAAGTATGGCATCAAGGCCTTCTCTACAAACTGATAAAATTTAACTTGCCAATCAAGTTAATAAAAATAATACACTCTTATCTGAAAGACAGATATATGCAGGTTATAGTTAGGGTTGGCGAAACGGTTTCGACCAGACACAGTATCTCGGCAGGCGTACCTCAGGGATCTCTTCTGGCCCCTCTCCTGTTCTCAATCTACATAGCAGACATCCCTCTGAACCCAATAACAACATTCACTGCATTATATGCAGATGATACTGCACTGATGGCAAGATCTCTGAGCCCAAAACTGGCAACTAGAAGACTTCAAACCAGCATACACATTTAAGAAAAGTGGATGGCAGACTGGAGGATCCAAGTTAACCCCCAGAAAAGCTCAGTCATATACTGTTTACTCGAAAGAAAATCCATACCATGGAGGACATTTATTTATTGGGAGTAAAGATCCCATGGCAGACTGAAGTTAAATATCTTGGAGTGATTCTTGATAGTAAACTCCTATTCAGCAAACATATAAGTTACATTACCTCAAAGACATCCAAAGTCTTAGCACAGCGCTACCCTATGATCAACAGACAAAGTAAACTGAACACACAAACAAAATTAACAATTTACAAGGTGGTAATTCGACCGGTCATCACTTACGCATCCCCCGCATTGAGCCACACCGCAAATACAAACATTCTGAAACTTCAGAGATTACAGAATAAGTGCCTGAGGATGATTCTGGATGTCCCTTGGTTTATAAGAAACACCCAGATCCACAGAGAAGTTAATATCCGTTATATCTCTTCCCTTCTCCTAAATCTAGCTCAGAAGTTCTTTACTAAGACAAACATTCATCCTAACCCGCTAATCAAGGAAGCCTCGGAATATAATGAAGCGGAAAGTTACAAATATAAAAGACCAAAGTCTATCTTATGTTCAGCTGAACACAGCTAATTTCACTGCCTGCCCTCAATGGGCGAGCATATAGCTCACAAACACTCCATTCAAAGTTCTTTCATTACAGACAAAGGGGAATATGAAAAGCAATTTTGCTTCACCCATCTAGCCAGAAATGTTATTCGTCTATAAGGGAATATAAGGCGTTAGCTGATTTTTTTCTTCTAATTTCCGAAGCATGTTGGATAGAACACTATAAAACCTTGTGGAATGAAAAACAAGAAATACAAAACAATGACAAAACTCACAAAATTGAAGATATCAATACACAGAAAAGTACCGAAGTAATAGCAATAGAAGGATTAGAAAAGGAATTTAAAAACACAAGAAATAGAAAAAGCCTAGGCCTTGATGGAATATGCATTGATCTCTTTAGATATGCAGACAATAGCTTAAAAAACCAACTTAAACTCTTTAATAATATCTGGAAATACCAAAAGATCTCAAAAGAATGGGAAACTGGAGCAGTAATAAATATTCACAAAAAAGATCCCAAGGACAAATGTGGGAATTACAGAGGCATTACTCTCATAATAACAGGATCTAAACTGTATGCAAACATTTTAAAGAACAGACTAATTAACTATACAGAAAATTATTTAGAAGAACAACAGTATGGTTTTAGAAGAGTGATAGGATGCACAGATGCCTCTTTCACAATGTAACGCATCATAGAAAAAATAAAAGAATTTAATCTGACCACTTTTCTTCTATTTATTGACTACGAAAAGGTGTATGATAACTTGAACAGAAATCTACTGTGGAAAATATTACAAGATGATAAAATACCTCATCAATTAATTAATGCAATAAAAAGTCAGTACAGAGAAACAAAAATTTGCATCAAATTTGCAGATGGAACATTATCAGAATCTATAACTATAAATAAAGGAGTAAGATAAAGTTGTGGTTTATTCCCAATCCTATTCAACATTTATATAAACAGACTCCTAAAAGAATGGAAAACAACTGTCAAAGATGAAGTTAAACTAACAAATAATGTACAACTAAATACTTGTCCTTGGGATCTTTTTGCGAATATTTATAACTGCTCCAGTTTCCCATTCTTTTGGGATCTTTTGATATTTCCAGATATTATTAAAGAGTTTAAGTAGGTTTTCTTTTAAGCTATTGTCTGCATATTTAAAGAGCTCAATGCATATTCCATCCAGGCCTGGGCTTTTTCTATTTCTTGTGTTTTTAAATTCCTTTTCTAATTCTTCTATTGCTATTTCTTCGGTACTTTTCTGTGTATTGATATCTTCAAAAAGTCTGTACAGAGAAACAAAAATTTGCATCAAATTTGCAGATGGAACATTATCAGAACCTATAACTATAAATAAAGGAGTAAGATAAGGTTGTGGTTTATCCCCAATCTTATTCAACATTTATATAAACAGAATCCTAAAAGAATGGAAAACAACTGTCAAAGATGAAGTTAAACTAACAAATAATGTACAACTAAATACTATACTTTATGCGATTATCAAATACTGATTACAAATAAAAAATCAGCTAAAGCCTTTTTATTCCCGTATAGGGAGTAGGCGAGGCCGTTTTAGCCCTATCTAACTTTTGGAGACGAGTAGACATTTCAGTCTCCACTGGTACCCAATCAGAGATAGCTAGCCCAAGGCTATCACTAATTAAGAAGCACGCAGTGAAGAGAGACGGTTCAACAAGTGCCGCCATCTTGCGGTCCCTAACCCTAACACAATATATTTAATGTCTAAAATAATGTGGGTTCTACGGTCGATTTTCTTGAGTTTACGGGACGAAAAACCCGAGTTTCCGGAAGAAAAAACCCACTTGTCCGTCCCAGAGATCGATAACTCTGGAACCGGATGAAAAAAGCATTAAAAAATTTCCTCTAGTCGCCGACTAGATCCAAAAGCAAGTCTTCCCTTGTGCGGTCAAGCGCTGTGGTGTGCAAAAGTCACATCCACTGAGCTAAACTCCAAACTGCAACTAGCCATCTAAATGAAATAGCAAAAACATGTTAAATGAAAATCTCTGAAACAAAAACAAAAGCTATGGCAATGTCTGGAAACGCCATTCAAAAAGTCAAAGTTATGCTTAACAATAAAATAATATAACAAGTTACAGAATTCAAATACTTGTGAAATATAATCTCGCAATACAGTACTGATTTACAATTGGAAACAAGACTACAAATTTACAATAGAATGAATGGCATAATTAATAGAAATTTTGGAAAACAAATGACTAAAGAAACTCAATTAAAATTACATAATATGACCTCTAAACCATCTCTCAAATTTTGAAGTGAAACTTGAATTCTAAAACAAAGAAACAAACAAAGACTGGATGCAGCACAGATGAAGTTTCTAAGACCTCTCCTAGAAATCACTAGGTCAGATAAAAAGAAAAACACAGAAATAAGAGAACGATTAGATACAAAAAAATCACACAAGAGATAGAAGAATATCAGGAAAATTGGCTTCATCCTTTCTATGTGGTGTAGCCAATAGTATTCCCTAATTAGCATATAAATATAAACCTACAGGAAGAAGAGACCGCGTACGTCCAAGATTAAGGTGGAAAGATCAACTTCATCTGCAGAGCAGGAACAGAACATAAAAGGCCTATACCTGAATTGCTCAGACGATTACGACATATAGAATACCTACATACTAAACTCGGATCGTCGCAGCAAAACTCTTTAAAGTAAAAGACATGATCTCATCTAACATTAAAAAAACTCATATATTATGGTATTTGTGAATTGCTACTCAGGTATGATATAACACTCTACGCAAACATCAAACAGCCATCTAGCAAAAATGAAAATAGAAACATTACATAGGAAATTTATTTTAACAGTGATTTGGAAGCTGCACATACAACAGCTAATATCCGAGCACTTTATGGCGGTGCACAAAATCCTCAGCACTAAAAATCTGAAATACTACATAATGCTACTGAAATACTACATAAGTTAAAGAATTACTTTAACAACACCTACAGTAACAACAGAGACACGCATCGTATAGCACGACCCACAACAACTCTTTAATCCTTAGGCTTTCAACAACTCATTCGGTCCTTCTGTGAGATCAGATCTCATGCCCACATTACACTCAACGACCTACGACAAAATTTAAAATGCATAGACAATTACAGAACATTAAAAAAACACGAAGTGTAGAAGCTACGGTGCACACTGAGGATTTAATCTTGGGGGGGGGGGGCTAGTTCAGTTGACGATTTCAGAATACACATTACGCATCGCATACGACCAACGACTGCGCATCTGCAATGATCGCTAACTCATAAGTAGTATAGAAATAGAAGACACGACACAACATAAATAAAAATATTAATGTTAATTAGAAAAAGATTACTGGAAAATTTTCTAGTGTTTTTTTTTCCTTTTTCTTTGGGGGGACAGGTCTTCCCCCCCCACTCTGGGTGAGCCACTGGAAAGCTATACCAACACAGTTAATATAGCATTAACACATATATTCTTCTTCATATTATTATTATTATTATTATTACGGGCGACTCCAGGGAGTCCTTAGACTCATTGAGGGAGGCCCTAAATATCATGTCCACACAACTATACAACATTCTCACAGTATCTGTCCTACCTTGCCTTGAACTCACTCACCATCCTGGCACCCACAACAGACTCTGGCAGCTTATTCCACTCATTTACCACTCGAAAAGTAAAGAACCCAGATCTAACACCCCTGCTAACCACACTTTTTCCCAGCTTTCATAGGTGTCCCCTAGTTCTCCCACCACCAGTCCTAATCTCAAAAATATCCTCTGAGTTAATCCTATAGAAACCATTTAGCAATTTGAATGTCTCAATCATATCTCCCCTTTTCTGCCTATCAACTAATTTCTGCAACCCACAAATCTTCAACCTGTTCTCAAATGGTTCATCCAAAAGGCGTGCTATCATCTTAGTCACTCGCCTCTGGATCCTCTCCATCAAGAAGGAACCTAGGTGACCAAATCTCGGCACAGTAGTCGAGATGAGGTCTTATTAAGGCTCGGTACAGAGGTACAATAACTTGCTTGTCTCTGCTCGTCAAGGTATTTTTCAACAACCAAGGGAGTTGATGAGCTGATTCAGCTACTTTTGCAATGTGCTCCCCTAAACTTCATCTCGCTATCCACCAACACTCCCATGTCCTTCGCGTCATCAATCTCCTGGAGTACAGTTCCACCAATGTGGTATACTGCTGCTAATCTTTTCATCCCAAAATGCATAACCTTACATTTTGTCACATTAAATTGACATCCATTCTCCATAGCCCAGAACTCCAATCTATCCAAGTCGTCCTGCAAGATTTTGACATCATCTGCATTCACTATTGCCCTACCCAACTTAGCATCATCAGCAAACAAATGAACTGTTCCTCTTAGATCCTTCCCTATATCGTTAATGAACAAATTAAACAGCAGTGGTCCAAGAAAAGAATCCTGCAGCACACCACTAGTCACAGGCCTCTACTCATGAATAAACTACTATTTGATATGTCTCCATCAACCACTCACCTATCCATCCCACCAACCCTATATCCATTCCCATATGTTGTAGTTTACAGATTAGAATTCCATGTGGTATCCTGTCAAATGCCTTCGCCAGGTCCAGCAGTATCACTGTAAACCCATTACCCTTATCCAGTCCAGCCGTCACCGTGTTATAAAACTTGAGCAAATTACTGAGGCATGATCTACCCTTCACAAATCCATGCTGTCCCCCATACAGTATCTCTTCATCAATCCATTCCTGTATTTTTCCCTTGACTACTTTCTCCAAGATCTTGACAACGTCTCCTGATATGCTGATCGGTCAGTAATTGGTAACAGTAGTCTTGGATCCTCCTTTATGCAGTGGAACTATTTTCCCCTCTTTCCACACCTTCGGGACTAAACCAGACCCGAGACTCAGATTAAACAACATGGTCAAGGGCACCGATAATTCTTTAGCCGCTTCACGCAAGACCCGTGCCGGTATACCATCCAATCCCACAGATGTATTCACATTAAGGTTCTGTAATAGACTATTCACCTCCACTTCGTTCATCACAATTCCCGTATAAACTAATGGTCCCTTCATTTTTTCAATGTTACCACCTGGATGATATACGTTTGCAAAGTGCTCGCTCGGTAACTCCACTATATCGACTGATTCAGTGACCTCCTTACCATCGTCATTCCTTAAAATCATTTTGCCGTGTACAGTTTTTTTCTTGCTTGCAGCATATTGAAAGAACTGTTTGGGATTCTCTTTAGCTTGCATAGCTAGTTTCCTTTCATAATCCGCTTTTGCTTTTTTTTTACCACACTCATTACCCTTCTGGCCTGCACTTTATACCGTTCATGTGCCTACAGGTCACCTCTTTCTTTAAATTCCTTCCACAGTTGTTTGCAGCTCAATTATTATTCGTCCATTTAACCTCATACTTGTTTTACTATTCGGACCTTAGGTATACAATCAGCCATAACCTCCTGTAAATGCTCCTTGACCACTTCACATGCTCTATCAACATCCAGCCCTTGCAGTTGTACATGCCATGGCACAAATCCAAGCAATCTCCTAAGCTTGTCATACTTGCCAGCACAGTAATTCCACATATACCCTGTCTTAATCGAAAATTCCACACCTTTAGCCACCTTATGATCACTCTCACCAATAGGTGGCAATATGGTCATATTCATTACAGTCAAATTCTCAAATGCTATTACCAGGTCAAGCACTCTCACACCCCTAGTATTTTCAATTACATGCTGTCTCAGATAGTAATCCCTTAATAATTGAATAAAATCCATTTTCTTCCTCACGTGTCCTCTCCTCTTTCCAATCAATGTTACCATAGTTGAAATCCCCCATAATAATTACCCTACTTCCACTCATTTCATCAATTTGTTTATGGATACCATCTCCACCATCTCTTCCATCACCTGGTCTATAGCAGCACCCAACTGCATATATTATTCTGCAAGTCTCAATCTCACACCAAATAGCCTCAAATGAGCTCATTTCAGTATCCTGCGATACAACGTCAATCCTCCTTGGCTGCAGTTCATCAGCTATCATCAATAACCCCCCTCCCATTTTATTCTCTCTGTCCCTCCTAAACACACTATAACTTACACATTCTATCGCACTAACGATATCATCTTCCGTCAGCCATGTTTCACTAATGCCAATAACCTGTGGTCAATCAAGGCCAAAAATTCTTCCTTCTTGTTCCTAATACTCCTGGCATTAGTATACATGAAATGCAGTGATCCCTTTGTCCCACCCCTATCTTGATGCGTTATTCTAACTATCCCATTTTTTGTCCTTAGTACTGACTCGGGTACATTATATACATTCTTACACTCAACTGTCTCACTGATGTCCGCATATCCATTCACCCCCTCCTTGGTAGTTCAAATTTCCCTGGTTCTGCACATCGATTTTCACTTCATTCAGCAACACTTTTTTCAGTCTCCGCACACCAAATCCATTCAAATGCAGGCCATCCATCTTTTATAAATCCTTTCCCCCATCAAACTCATTCCACCTGTCCACGAATTCCACGTCTGCATAACCTGCGCATAATGTCATTTGCGATTTTGGCCCTGCTTCTAAACTCTTCTGTGTGATACCGCGGCAACAGACTCACCATTGTAACATTCTACCTTTAACAATACTTTGAAGTCCTCTCTCATAAAAAATTTATCTCCTTTCAATTCATTCGTACCCGCCACAACTATCAATTCTTTCATCCTTGTTTTTGCGCTCTAACACTCTCACTTACATCCTTAAATTTCGCACCCGGTAAGTACGATTTAGTTAAACTCCCATCTATCACTCCTCTTAATAACGAGTCACCGTACAACACTCTTTCCTTCATTTCAGAAACTCTCCCATTCTTACGCTTCTTTTTCCTTTCAAATACTTGTTTATTTACGTTAGCCGAATCACTCTGGAGAGAGTTTTGCAGGTGCTCTAATAGCCGTTGCGCATTTTGTATCACTGCGCGCAACCTAGCGATCTTACTTTCTACAAATAATTCCTAATTTTTTTATCATTTAAACCATTAACTAAATTATTTTACATTAAATTAATATACACTTCACAAATCACAGGCATCCAACGCCTTCCATCCATCCATTAAAAGTACCAAACAACATAAATAATGTATGCTAATCCCACTCTCTTCATAAAAGCTAACCCTAGATTCGAAGTAGGTGGGTTAGCTACCTCAATCAACTAATCCCCATAATCACCATTATCGTAGTTTTTATTAATATTGCTATTATTCACTTAGCGCTGAACACTGAACTCTTCGAACAAATTGCAAATGTGGTTTCCGTATAACTCTAAACAGCCTGAATGCTGATAATAATCTGTCTGTACTAATAATAATGTCTCTCTGAATTGTACATTTAATCCATGTAGAGACGAAATAATGCTACATTACTTAGTTGTATATAAAATAAACAATGTATGCATATATGCAAAATAATTTTTTTTATTGTTAATATTATATACATCTTTAACTAAACCGAAAATATAATATGTGAATAGTCTAAATATAAACAGTTTGTATGATAATGGTAACAATTTGCCAATTTTTTTAAAAAAAGGGGGGAGATATATATAATAAAATGCAAAATGCAACATTTAATCATATTACCTACCTTGTGTAACTGTGAACTATATTTGCAAACGATTACTGTGATTGTTATTATTTTGTTATATGTATTGCACATCGTGCAAATTATAAAGATATTAAGAGTGAAATGTATAACTTAAGAAATTATAGTACTGTTGCCTGAATATTATAAAATATATATGTCATTTCTCTGAAAAATAATAAAAATTAAAAGTAAAGTGATACAAAACTATTGTACAGAATCGTATGGATGTTTAGTACAGAATTGTAAAGTTCATTGGTCATAAGATTACTATGTAGATGCGTATAACTTATGTGAAAATACTTGTGTACTGGTACGTGAAATAAGTATACATACGGGTATATTACAAAAGTCCACAGACTTAGAAAATTTTTCCAGCCTTTAACATATCTATCATACTGAAGCTTAAACTCATTCACACTCATGGCAACATACTCACCACCATAAACAAATACTTCTCATCCTTCTATTCACCTTCCTTGCGCAATTTCCAGGGATGACCTCTAGTTCTCGTTCCTTCCTAATTTTCCACAAACCGAAAAATCTTTCTCACTCTTATCCAGTACCTCTCAAGAGCTTTAAGGTCTTAATTATATCACCCCTTCGCCTTCTATCAGCCAAACTATGCAGATTACATGGCTTCAATCTAGCCTTATAGCCAACATTCCATAGTCCTGAAATAATTTTTGTCGACGGCCTCTGCCCCCATTCCAAAGTATCTTCATCTTCCTCTAAACCACGGTGACCAGCTTTAGATACAGTAGTCCATATGTGACTTGATCAAGGCTTTATACAGTGGAATCATACCATTTTATCTCTGCTGATTAATATTGCAACAATTCTCTGAGTTGTCTTAATCACCTTTGCAACATGCCCCATAATCTCAAGATCCCTTGTGCTTCTTCAACTTCCTCCAGCATACCTCCACATATGGAATATGCAGTATTCCATCTGCAGTTCCCAAAATTCAAAACCTTACATTTAGCAACATTTAAGCTGCAATCTCCGTTTATCTGTCCACATTTCCATCTTATTGAAGAGCCACAACATCAGCACTACTCTCAACAACCTTCCCCAGCTTCACGCCATCCAAAACAACTGAATATCTCCTTTAATTTCAGTGATAATATCATTCATATAAAGGTTAAAAAGTAGTAGTTCCAGCACAAAGCCCTGTGGAACTTCACAAGTAACTTTCCTTTTCTCCGAAATTGGCTATTTATACACAACCCTTTCGTATCTAGCAGACAACTAATTAATGTATTCCCCCCCCCAAACTTAATATCCAAACCCATAAGTTGCAGCTTAAATATAAGTTTACTATGTGGTACACTATGAAACGTGTTTGAAAATCTAAAAAAATTACACTGTATACATTTCCCTCATCAACCATTATTGCTATTTTAGCATAAAAGATAAAAAGATTACTGAAATAAGAACAATCCTTCACAGATAATATTCCTTACATCTGACAAGTTTTGTATACGAGCACTTACCAATTTTTTCTAAAACCTTAATAACCACAGAAGTAACACAAATCGGTCTATAATTTTATGCTTCCATTCTCCCATCACCCACCATCCTTATTCAATAGCACAATCTTATCCTTCTTGCATTCCCCATGGACTTTTCTAATTGCAAGACCCCTTTAAGACTCGTGGCAAAATTTCATCCAGTCTCCCACATCCTTACTGACATACAGAGTACTTATTATTGTAAATACATCCACTTCACTTACTTCTAATCCGTCAACCCTCACCATCCTATTTGACAGTAATCATTAGCCTTAAAATAACATTTGCCTTGGTTGGACCCATATTGTTCTTGTCGCATCAACTATACTATTCTCAAGAGTCCTAATGTTTCTATTCATTGTCCTCAATTCAGCTCTCATACATTCCGATTCCTTTCTGACTACGTTCATTTCCCTTTCCTGGCGTCGCAATTGAGACATTGTAGATCCAGAAATAAATGGTAAGCCGCTTTCGCAAGACTGTAGACTCATAACAAAAGTCTGGCATTTAGCAATATCAGTATTAGATGAATGAATAGAGAGGAGTACAGAGAGAAAAAGCGAGAGGCCAAAAGAATTGTTGCACAGGCGAAGGCCATGGCATATGAAGACCTTTATGATCAATTAGAAACAAAGGAAGGACACAGAAAGATTTATCGATTGGCAAAATGTAGAAATAAGGCATCAAAGGACATCGTACTTGTGAGGCAGATCAAAAACTCTGCAGGAAGGGTATTAAGCAGGGATGTGGATATAAGAAACAGATGGAGAATATACTTTGAAGGGCTTTTGAATGAAGAAAATGCAAGGACTCACAGAGAAGTTGGGGAGCCTTATGAGGGGATGGTACAGAACATTAGTAGAGTGGAAGTGAAGGAAGCCATAAAGAGGATGAAGAATGGAAAATCGGTGGGCCCTGACAGGATCCCAGTGGAGGCATGGAAGGCACTGGGGGAAGAGGGGATTGATCTGCTGTGGGCCTGTTAATAAAAGTTTGTCAACAGGAAAATATACCCGAGGAATGGAGGGAACGTACTCTTGTCCCCATCTACAAGAGTAAAGGAGATGCCCAAGACTGTAAGAATTACAGAGGAATAAAGTTGATGTCCCACACAGTGAAAATCCTAGAGAGGGTTCTTGATGGAAGACTGAAGAAGAAGGTGGAGATTGCAAAGGAGCAATTTGGCTTCATGCCTGGTCGATCGACGACAGATGCTATCTTTGGGTTACGACAGATGATGGAAACGTTTCGAGAGAAGCAATGGGAGCTACATCATCGTGCTGTGCAGAATCAAGAGAAGAAGTGGCAGCTAAACTGGAGAGTTGGAGGAAAATACTGGAAGAGAGAGATATGAGACTGAGCAGAAGTAAGACAGTATACGTGTTGCAAAGTGGATGGCAGCCAAGAGACAGATCTGGAGCTGGAATGAAATGTCATCAGGAAGGTTAGTGATGTTAGATACTTAGGTTAAACAATGAAAGAGGATGGTGAGGATGAGAAGGAAGTGGGATGCAGGATGGAAGAACTGGAGAGAGATGGCTGGAGTGCTATGCGATAAGAGGGTGCCGATCAATCTAAAAGGAAAAATCTATAGGACAGTAGTGAGAGTAGCTATGACGCATGCTATGGAAACTGTGGCCTTGAGGAAAAATAACATCAGCAGGATGGAGGCAGCACAGATGAGAATGCGTAGGTGGATGTGCGGTGTGACCAGAAAGGATTGTCTGAGAAATGACTATGTAAGGGGAACGGTGAAAGTTATGAACTTAGAGCAAAGATACAGGAAGCAAGGTTGAGATGGTTTGGTCATGTGATGAGGAGGGAGGAAGAGTATGTGGGAAGAAAGGTCATGCAGATGGATGTGCAGGGGAGGGAGAAGCGCGGACGGCCTAAGAAGAGATGGAGGGAGATGGTGGAGGAGGACTTGATGATGAATAACTACAGCCCAAGACAGAAGGTTGTGGAGGAGA
Source organism: Typopeltis vanoorti (assembly GCF_054136105.1). NCBI lineage: Eukaryota > Metazoa > Arthropoda > Arachnida > Uropygi > Thelyphonidae > Typopeltis > Typopeltis vanoorti. Next base: position 65,024,781 of record NC_143557.1, read on the forward strand.
CTCGCCACAAACAGCGACCCTATTTAAGTGGGAAAAGCTGCAAAAGAAGAAGTATCAGATGAATGGATAACTGAATGAATGAATACGCACTGCCATAGTTCAGACCTTTTTCCAACAGAGAGAGTTCTCCTTGGTTGAGGTTGTAGCTCGATTTGTTAATAACTTGGTCGTGGTCTGTTGGTGGTTGGTTGCTCCTGAATTTGCTTGTGGGTGATTGGTTGCTCATAGTAATGTTGGTTTGTAATTGACTGTTCCTCCGGATATGGCGTCCGGATTGTCTTTTGCTTTCTTGTTGTTTTAATGATCGGAACTTCGCTACTACTAGTTTTGCTTTGTTTTTAAGTAATATGTGCTTGGCCGAGTCGTTTGTAATCCTGTCTAGAATATCCCAAATATCGGGATTAATGTAGCTAGATAGCTCCAATTGTGTTGTAACATATTGGCTTGGAAAACTGCTAAGTTTTTGCGGGCCTCGTGGATCTATTCTCTTAACAAAGCTTTTTCCAAACGGATATAAATACGGAGCACTTTAGCTGATGTAAACTCCCTTTTTTTTTAGCTTAATGCAGTTGGGTATTAGGTTGCTGTCTCTACATCAGTTTAGAGATCTGAATTGAAAATCAACGAATTTTGAATATAAACGCAAACTGGCAATTGTCATGAACGATGGGAGAAATATCAAGGCAGTTGATGAAATACCTGGAAATTCAAAGCCTGCCTGAAATAACACTCTCCGTTCCAGAAACGGCACTATTAGGAACATCTCGCAATTTGTAACATTTGGATAAGGCAAGAATGTTCAGCACACTTTAACAGTGAATTCTGTTAAACATCATCATCATCATCATTATCATCAGAATATTTTAATTGGAGCCTGTGTAGCTCAGTGGAAGTGATGTTTACACTCCTCACCGCTAAACCGCTCGAAGAAAGAACGTGACGAGTTCAATTCTAGTCGCCGAGTAGAACTCTTTCTAAGCCTTTTTACGATCGGTTCCCGAGTTAGTCGATCTCTGGCACGGGCAAGCGGATTTTTTTCCAGGAAAGTCGTTTTTTTTGCCCTGTAAACTCAAGAAAATCGACCGTAGAACCCACACTATTTTCAGACATTAAAAATATTGTGTTAGGTTTAGGCATGACATGACAGTACTTGTTAGCAGCCTCTTTCACTGCATGCCGCTTATTTAATGATATCCTTGGGTCAGCTATCTCTGACTCTGATTGGCTACCAGAGGAAGCTGAACTGCCCAGCCAGTCTTCTCCAAAAAAAAAGTTAGATAGGGCTAAAACGGCCTCGTCTACTCCCTCTATGGGGATAAAGGGAGTTAGCTGATTGTTTTTATATATATATTTTTATTGATCTCAAAGATTTACATATATACAATAATCCTCTTAAGTGACATTCCAACATGTTATTTTACAAAGTACAGTGACTAAGTGCTGCAGATTATGTTTCGTTTTTTTCCACATTACATTTCTATAAAAAAACAACAAAAAATTCGATAATTTTTATAATTAAAATTATGATTATATATTATGCATTTATAAAACATATTGTTCTGGGTTTTTTAACAATGATATTCATACAAATTTTCTTTTTTTTCTGTATAATGTATTAATAATAATTACTGTAGTTGGCAATTTATAGTTGCGGTTGAATAAGATTACAATGTTTACAGTATTTATACAATCACAATAAATTATATATATTTATAATTTGTTCACTGCACTTAATATAATATATGGATTTATTTTTTCTTTGTGTTGATCTCGGTTGAGAGTTAATATCTCAGCTTGCAATCTTGAAGCTTAATAATAACAATATATTTTTTTATTTTTTTTATTTTTTTAACATTTTATTATGTCTAGATAAATTGCATACATAGATACAGTAATAATTATATATTCAGGTGTGTATATATAATATTTATAACACATTGCAATTGTGAATAACAGATACTTGCAAGTATCTGTTATTCACAATAACAGATACTTGCAAGTTAATAATATTTTTAAATAATAATTTTTATTATTATTATTATTATTATTATTGAAATTATGATATATATTCTGATTGCATATTTACAACACATAATATTACATATTTACAACAGGTTTAGTTATTTTTGTTTTCTGTATAATGTATTATATTCTTTCTTTGCGAGGCATTTTTGATTTCTTCCTCAAAGCTTAGCAGAGCTTATTTGAGGAAGATAACAGATGGCAGTGTTTCACATAATGTTTCTATACTGTTCGCAAGCCAGGTGTTGATTTTACTGTTTGTTGGCATGTGCTTGGAAGATTTCACCTGCTATTACAGTTTAACTTTTTTTTTTTTTTGCAAGTAGGGTTGGATTTCGACATGGTGTGTTTGTTTGTTTGTGTTCTTGTAGTGATTGTTGTTAAGAGGGGTTTGTCATAGTGTGTGTGTGTGTGCGCGTGCGTGAGTGAGGTGGAGGAGAGAGAGAGAAACAGGAATTGCTCTAATATTGACAATTGACAATTGACATTTATGTCTTTAGGGGTGAAGCAAGATGCTTTTCATATTCCCCGCTATCTGTTGTGGTTGCAGTGAAGGTAAAATTTATGAGCAGAATGCTCGCCCTGATTGGGCATGGAGATTATGCATCACTAAAGGAGGCCAATATAGCTTTTGGTCTTCTGTATTTGAATATGTCCGTTGGATCGTATGCTGTAGCTTGTTGAACCAAATCGTTGGGATGTGTGGACGTCTTTAGGAAAAACTTGGTGGCTAAGGATCGTAGAAAAGAGAAGATATAGGGAATATTTGTGTCTCTGTGGAGTTGAATGTTTCTAACATACCACGGAGCATTCAAAATCATTCTCAGGCACTTGTTCTGCACTCGCTGTATTTTGATGATGTTAGCATTAGAGGTGTGGCTCCAGGCCGGAGAGGCATAGGTGATTATAGGACGAATCGTCAACTGGTATAGCTGCAATTTGATTCTGTTGCTGAGCTTGCTATTTCTATTAATTAGCGGATAGATCTGTGCTATGACTTTAGATGCCTTTGTGCATGCAGACTTGGTGTGTTGATTGAAAGATAGCTTTTTGTCGAGAATTACACCCAGGTAATTTGTTTCTGACTGCCAGGGAATTTTAATATTGAATAGTAACAAATCTCCTACAGGAGACATTGGCCTTTTTGAGAAAAGAACGGCAGAGCTTTTCTGGGGGTTGACTTCCAATCTCCATTTAGAGAACCAACCCTCCAGCTTTAGAATGTTTTCTTGAAGCTTTCTGGTAATGAAAAGGGGTCTGAGAGATCTGGTTAGTATTGCCGTATCGTCTGCATATAGGGCCAAAATGGAAGTCATCGGATTGTGTGGGATGTCTGACATGTATACAGAGAACAGCAATGGAGCCAGCAGAGATCCCTGCGGCACTCCAGCAAAGATGTGGCGCTGGGAGGATGTAGAACCGTTGATTTTTACTTGCATTGATCTATTTTGAAGATATGAGTGGATTAAATGAACCATTTTAGGTGAGATGCCGGCTGAGATAAGCTTGTGCAGGAGTCCAAAATGCCAGATTTTGTCAAATGCTTTGGATAAGTCTAGGAAAACAGCGCCTGTGCACTGGCGCCAGTTGTAGCTGGTTGTGATGTATTCAACAATTCTGTGGATTTGCTGGGTAGTACTATGGTGTTGCCTAAAACCAAACTGTTCTTTTGGAAGGATGTTTAGGTCATTTATTGAGGTTTGAAGTCGTGAGAGGATGACCTTCTCTGCAACCTTACCCAGATTTGAGATGAGACTGATTGGACGATAATTTTGGGGTAGGTGTGAGTCTTTGCCTGGCCTATGTATGGGAATTACGTCAGCCAGTTTCCAGGTGGAAGGAAAATAGTGAAATCTTAAAATTGCATTTATTATACTGGTCAGGTACACTACTGCCCTCCGGGGCAGAAGTTTAATCACACGATTAGTAATGCCGTCTGGTCCAGGAGCTTTTTTGTTCTTTAAATTTTTAATAATGTCATATATCTCAGCAGGTGATGTTGATGCAATATGGTCAGTGCTGGTGATAGGAAGTTTGAGTGAGTGTCTGACCTTGCTGTGAATCTTATGTATGTGGTCAAAGTCAAGGTTTCCATACGAAGGCCTGCATTGCTCTTCCAAGCTGTGCGCTATAACCTCTGCTTTGTCCACATCTGTGTGAGCAAGGCCCTGATCAGTTAATATTGGGGGAAGGGATCTGCCTTTGTTTTTGGTATTTTTCAGTAGTCCCCAGATGGAGTGATCACTAGGTGAAATGGAGGATAACTTTTCATCCCATACATGGTCTCTGTGAGCTTTCAGTGCATCTCTTACTGCCCCATTTAATCTGTTTAGATTTGTTTTGTCTTGTGGTGCACACGTGTTATGGAATCTCTTTCGAGCTCTGTTTTTATCTCTGATTAAGTTCATGATGTCTTCAGGCAAACGATCTGGCTTGCGGGCAGATTTGTAGGAGGAAGCTACCTTTATAGCAGAATTAATTTGTTGTGTGAGATTTGTAACTGCAGTTTCTACTTCTTCTTTTGTGTGTATGTGAGGAACAGGTCCAATATGATCCTTGAGTGCGGCTGACAGTCTTTCCCATACAATGTAGGAGTGAGAAGGAGGACACAGGAATTCCTGATTTCCCAGATGCAGCAGTATTGGATTGTGATCGGATGATAGTTCATCCATAGAAATGATACTGTACTGAAGTTTAATATCCTGCAGGATAGCTATATCCAGGATATCAGCAGTGCCGAACGTACTGAGATGAGTTGGTTCGGTGGGGCCTGCCACAACAGCGTTGCTTGATCCTAAGTAATTGAAAAGGATGCAACCATTCTTGTTTGTGGTTGAACAATTCCAGGCAGGGTGCTTGGAATTCAGATCCCCGGCAATAATGGTGGGCCCTCTGATGCCTAAGATGGCATTTAGATCAGAGTGAAGTAGAGATTTTTGGGGAGGATTGTAAGCTGAGTAGATTTTCAGTTTGCCAGTGGAGCTGGTGACTACTTCCACTCCTGTGATCTCAAGGTTAGTGGTTGAAGGAATGCTCACAGAGTGGTGCTTAATGTAGTTTTTAATGAAGATGGCAGTGCCACCACCTCTGTAGAGTAGTCTGTCATTTCTGTATAGGTGATAGCCCCTTATTGTAGGGTTGTCTGAGGGTCTTAGATGAGTTTCGCTGATTAGAATAACATCTGGCTGATACCTAGATGTGAAGGCACGGAGTTCCAGGATTTTGTTTTTGAGGCCATTTGCGTTCCAAGCAACTATTTGAAGAGATGCTGGAATGAGTTTGTTACTATTCATTTATGAGAGCTGTGAGGATGACCTGTGTTTCACGAAGAAATCTTTTAGTGGAGGTTTCAGTAGGGTTTGATAGGCTAAAATTTTGTAGCATGTTTGCTAGTGAGGCCGTGATAATAGCTGTTAGGTTTTTAGGTGCTCTTGGTTGATTTTGTTCTGGAATTGGCCTAGTTGTACGGGTCACATCGGCATAACTTCTTGTTTGCTTTTGGTTGGAGGTCTCCGACTGTGGTCGATGAGTCTCCGGTTTTGATGTCTGGGCCGCTGGTGTTCTTGTACTGTAGGAGGAGGGCTGATTGATTGCCTCCATCCGTCTGTTCTTTGGGTGTTGAGTGCATCCTTTGTAGTTCGCCGGATGAGGGCCACTGCAGTTGGCACATTTGGCCGAGGTGGTCCTTGGCTTAGTGCAGGTATTGGTTGGGTGGCTGTCTCCACATTTTAAACATCTATATTCTGCTCGGCATAGATTCTGGGCATGGCCAAACTTTTGGCACCTGTGGCACTGCCCAGAAGATGATCTTTTACGGAGTGGTTCCGGTGTGACGATGAGACCACAGACTGTTTTTAAGTTGTAGATATCCTTATATATTTTGTGAATCTCAACAAGGACTAATGGCATGGGAGTTTTGTCTGCTTTGTACATTCTGCTCACTTTGACTGGTGGCAGATCCTGAGAATTTAGGTCAGCAGCGATTTCTGCTGTGTCAATGTCTTCACAGACACCACGAAGGACTACTTTTAAATTTTTTTCTGAACTGAGCGCAAAGGTATGATACTGGATGCCTCTGTTGTCCAGTTCCTTGGTCAACCTTCTGTAGTCTGTCACTGTTGCTGGCTGAATCTTTATGCCTTCATCCATGTTTTTGGCCTTAATGAAGCCAATATGCAGATTGGACATTGTGGATCGTAAAGCTGCCCACTTTTGTTTTTCTCTAAGGATGACCGGAGGCACCTTTTCTTTGGGAGAGGTAGCGGCGTCCGAACCCTGAGAATCCTGTTCCATTACAGTGTTGTCATTGTGCGGTTCTTCTGTTGTTCTTCGCTTTTTGCGAGCACGCACTTCTACAAAGTCTGAAGGTGTAGAAGGCATCGACTCTAAATGATCTTCAGCGACGACTTTGTGAGCACGCACTTCTGCAAAGTCTGGAGGAGTAGAAGGCATCGACTCTAAATGATCTTCAGCGACAGCGTCTGAGACACATTCGGGGGGAAACGTGTCATACAGTTTAACCTTTCCCGGCCAATTTTCACTCAGCAGCTTTCCCAGTCTGAGGAATTCAAAATAAACTTCTTCGAATTTGGCCTCATTAAGAAGTTTTGCCATGACAATATTTGGAAATGTGTTAAGTCAAGGATGGAGAAAGAGTAGAGATTGCTCTGGTGTTCCGAGCAGGTAAAAGTAATCCTGTGGACTTTTGAGGGTCCACTAGCAAATCCCGTAGACACCCTAAGGTGTCTACCAGCAATAAGATGTCGCGATATAAAATACAGCAATGGCGATACTAACGGCAGTAGGCCTAGCGTATCGCCCTTATAACTTCAATTGACTTACCTGGATGGAAAATAAATAAAGTGCCTGTTTATGGCAGTAAGCAATTAACTGAAATTACTGATGAATACGCATAAATCACTAAATCATAACCGTCAAATTCACAATTCACCATCAATAATACACGACACTAAACACTACCACGCGAGCCGCCATCTTCATTCCACCAGAATTCTTGCCTGCAATCAATCTTCATCTCCTAATTTTTCATTCTGCTCTAATATTCATTCTCGCTATAATATTTATATAGCGCCTGTTTCAGCTCTCTGTATGTTCCTAGGTGTCTGTCGTCGAACGGCAGTCTGTTTATCATGTTAGGTACGTAGAAGTTTCGGGTGGCTTTGCCGTAGTGATTGTTGTACTTATATGTTACATTAGTTTATATTTACTTTACTTAAATGTTACAAAAACTACATTAGTTTGTTGACTGTGGTCTTGTTATGTGATGTGATTAATGCAGTCTATAGGTTAGGCTGTAATAATGTTTAAACATGACTGTGTAGTGGCATAAGTGTTTCACCTTAAATATTTTGTGTTGTGCCCATGCTTCCTGCATAAGTGTGGATTGTTCCCAGAATATCAGTTTTACGATTTTATCTTGCCAGTATTGTAACCTGTTAAGTCTATAGTCTGCGCAGAATGCATATGATGTGATTTTATATCTTAAAATGTTTTCACATAATGCTTTATAGATTAGTATTTTTATGTGGGTTGGGGCAATGGCTTTTAATCTGTATAGTTTGCTTGCTATTATCCTAAGCCTCGTATGTAGATAGTTTGTATGGCTATTCCAACTTTGATCAGCATCGAAGTGAAGTCCGAGATAGCGTGTTGTTTTCACCTGTGTGATGATTGTGGTTTTAGGTTCTGCGCTTTGTGTATAGGAGGATGAATGTCAGATAGTGAGATATTTAGTTTCTAAGGGCAGGGTTTGGGGGTTTTTGAATATCATTAGCTTTGTTTTTCCAGGGTTTATATATATGCCGTTTTCGGTTAACCAGTTAATGATTTGATTGATGTCGTGTTGCATATTTGTGTAAGCAATATTTGTGTTGTTGTGAATGGATACTATGGCCGTGTCATCTACATACTGGAATATTTTACTTTTTAGGGGAAGGAGGCTTATGCCGTGTGTGTATATGTTAAATAGAATGGGAGATAGGACAGCTCCTTGCGGTACTCCACAGGTTACCTGTACCTCTTTGCTGTACGCTGATCCTATACGTGTGGCATGCTTTCTAATTTTCATGTATGCTTTAAACTACTGGAATAGACGACCTCCAATTCCGATATGCGTTAGTTTTGTTAACGAGGTTTTGTGTGTTAGGGTGGCAAATGCTTTTGTTAGTCAATGAATACCACTAATGTTATTCTGTTTTTATCCAATGCAGCGTTTATTAGGTCTGTGAAATCTTCAAGGAGTGCTGCTGTTCGTTCCTTTTTTTTTTGAAAGCCATATTGTGTTTTGGGTATGATTTGAAATTTTTCAACGTATGTGGAGAGTTTGTGATGCACGATGCGGTCCATGATTTGGTTGATTACAGAAAACGTGGCGATGGGTCCGTAATTACTTATGTTTCTTTTTCCATGTTTGTGTATGGATGTGATTAATGCAGTCTTTAGTGTTTCAGGTATGTGTCCCGTTTCGAAAATGTTATTTAACAGTTTTTGTATAACTGGAAGTAGGTTGGTTGAGTGTTTCTTGTTGTCTTTTGGTCTGATTTCGTATATTCCCTGTCCTTTGTTAGGGTTAATTTGTTGAATTGCCAGTGATAGTTCTTCTTTTGTTACTGTGGGGAACCACATCGACTGGGTTGCTCGTGGACCTAGTGGAGAATGTTCATTTGGGTGAGGAAAGGTTGTTTCTTGTAGTTTTTGGACAGAGTTCACGAAGTGCTGATTAAAGTTGTTTGCCAACTGTTTGAGGGATTTGGGGTCGCAGGCAAAGCTGTGTTTTATTGTTTCTGAGCAGTGGTTCTGTGCATATTGTTCAGCATTTCATTGATCAGGTGCCAGGTTTCCTTTATGTGATTCTGAGCTGGTGTTAATTTGTTGCTGTAATGGTTTATTTTTGCCGTTCTAATCTGTGTTGTTAGGAGATTCCGTTTTCTTTTGCATTCAGCTTTTAAAGCGATATTGTTTGTCGACTTCTTAAGTTGTTTCCATAGGGCATCTTTTCTTTGTATGTCTGTTATCCATGGATTTTGTTTCGTTTGGGGGCGTATTTTTAGTTTGGTTAATGCTTTGTTATATATTTTGTTCTGCATCTTTAGACTCAGCTTCAGCAGAGTCTAAAGATGCTGTCTGCATCCAGTCTGTGTTTCTGATTTCATCGTTTACTATTGTTTCGTTTAGAATGCTATAATACTGTTTTGTAGTCTCAGTGAGTTTTATGGGTTCTGGTTCAGTGAGTAACTGTAGTGCTATGAAATAATGGTCTGCCAGTTTGCATGTTATTACGGCTGCTGTGTGGCTGTTTGGAGGGGGCCCTTATATTTATATGATTAATGCTGGATGAGGTTGCTGTATTTCCGACTATCTCTTCTCGTGTATACGACTGTATGAATGGGGTTATGTTATATGCCGATAAGAGGTCTAGGTGTTGTTCTGTGTTGTTATGTTCCTAATGTTTATATTCATGTCTCCTATTATTATCAAATATTCTGTGGCGCCTACTTTGGTGGCTGAAAGCCATCTGTTTAGTTCATCTAGAAATTTTCTGATGCTTAAGTTGGGTGGTCTGTATATTGCGTTTAATATCAAGTTTTCTTGTTTGATGTTTTTAATTTGATGAATTTCTGCGTATTCTAATTTATAGTTTATTTCTGTTACTTCTAGTTTATGTTTGGCAAATATTATTATACCACCGCCTCGTTTTGTTTGTCTGCAGTATTTGTGTTGTTGGAAGTGTAGCATTTGGTAGGTGGATGCTTCTTCGTTTGTCGTAGATACTTCAGTCAGCATTAAAATGTCTATGTCGTCTATATCTTCCTTCAGATAAGCTTATAGGGTCAGCCAGTATTTTTGAATGCTTCTGGTGTTGATGTGGAGAATAGATAGTCCTTTTGGGGGGGATTATCAGTTGTTTCCATTCTGTTATTGATTTCAGAATGTGGCAATTATCATGTTCCGGGGTGATTACGTCTGCTTGATGGCCTGCATTCATGTTGGTTGTTGTGATGTTCCTTCTTTACGAGTTGTCAATATTCCTTTCAATGTGGCAGCCTGTTGAGGTAGTCTATGGATTTTATTTCCATTGGTTTTGCGTCTTGTGTCTTTCTAAGGAATATTTTGCTGTTTCTTATCCATATAAACTGGTAATTTTTTCCTGTTTTTACTTTCCTTGCTTGGTAGAATAGTTTCTGATAATATGACGTTAAGTATTCAGCCAAGTATATTGGGGTATTGTCATGGTCTCCTTTCAGATGCTTGACTATTGGTTTTTTAATTCTGCTAGGTTTTATAAGTGTAGTTTTTGTTGGGATGTTGGTGAGTTTTTCGGCCCATAAAATCAAGAAAATCGGTCGTCGAACCCACACTATTTTCAGACATTAAATATATTGTGTTAGGGTTAGGGACCACCAGATACCGGCACTTACTAACCGCCTTCTTCACTGCGTGCCGATTAATTAGTGATTGCCTTGGACCAGCTATCTCTGATTGGCTACCAGTGGAGATTGAACTGCCCACTCAGTCTTCAAAAGTTAGATAGGGCTAAAAAACGGCCTCACCTACTCCCTATACAGGTATAAAAAGGCATTAGCTGATTTTTTTTTAACCTTAATGAGTGATGATGGCCACGAGGAGACAGAAGCTGATATAATAGTTTTTACTGCGTGACCAATTTGTAAGGGTATATCATCCTGGTGAGGTTACTACTTTAACCTATATGGCAGACACTAATCTGGGATCACAGGTGGATGAATTGGAGGTTCTTAGGATATTGAAGAATCTCAGTGTAAATATGGCTGTGGGATTAGATAGGATATCAGCTAGGGTTTTGTGAAATGTGCAAGGGAACTGGCAATGCCTTTGACTATGCTCTAATCATTTACGTCTCAGCTCTGGTAGGGTTCCAAGTGAGTGGAAAAATGCCAAAATGATTTCCTTGCATAAGGGAGATTCTAAGACTTCATAAGAAATTCTAGACCAATCAGTATCTTAGGAGAGATAGTAAAAGTAGTGAAAAAAATTAGTCAAAAAGAATTGAAGAGTGGACAAATAAAAAATAATCCTGTGAGGTTCAATATGGTCTTGTGAAGGTGGGTCATGCCTTAGGAATTTATAAACGTTCCTTTTCCTTTGGATAAAGGAAATGGCTACACAATGATTTTTCTGGATTTTGCCAGAATACCACATGGAACTCTGCTACAAATGAGAAGAAATGGGGATGGATATGACACTGGTTAAGTGGATAAGAGGACGGCTGTTGGAGAGACATCAATAAGTATATGGAGGGGCAGAATTGAGGAGTAAACAGGTGACTAGTGGTGTGCCACTGTGCCACGAGGTTCAGTGCTGGGACCATTGTTGTTTAATTTGTACATAAATGATATAGGAAATAACATAAAAGGAAATATTCAGTTGTTTGCTGAAGATGCAAGATTAGTTGGAGTAATAGTTACTGAAGGCGATGTGGAGAGCATATATATGAATAATAATAATAATAATATTTTTATTGATTGCTAAAATATTTACACATACAATAAACATCTTGAGTGACTATGCAACTTATAATTTTACAGAATTCAGCACTAAGTGCCGCATTTTCTATATTGGATTTCAATTAAAATTTTTAATAATACTTTTTTGCCTCTATATTATGTATTTACAACACACGTTCTTCCAATATTAACAATAAAGATTATACAGAATTTTTGAATACAGAATATACAGAATAATGATTTTTTTTTTTTCAAAGTTTGAGAAAGAGATTATACAAACAAATTTCTGCTTTTGTTTATAATGATTACTTGTAGATGAGTGAGGCAAGTTAATCCCACCTACTTCGAAGCTTGGGTTAGCTTTTATGAAGAGAGTGGGATTTAGCCTTCACTATTTATGTTGTTGCTACTGTTTATGTATGGGATATAGGCATTGGATGCTAGTTATTTGTGATGTGTATATTAGTGTTAATGATTTCTTAACTTTGTTGGTATATTTTCCAGAGTTCGTTTTTTAATGTTCTATAGTTATCTACTTGTTTTAAATTTCTTGGTAGGTTGTTGAGTTGCGTGAGTATCTGATGTGATCTCGCATCAGATACCCACATTTATATTTATTAATAAATATAAATTTTATTAATAGTAATTAATAATAATAATAATAATAATAATAATAATAATAATAATAATAATAATAATAATAATAATAATAATAATAATAATAATAATAATAATTATTATTATTATTATTATTATTATTATTTTCTTTTATTTATTTTTTATTTTTTAACATTTTATTATTTCTCAGATAAATTACATACATTATATGAACACAATTATGCATAACAAATACTTTCTCGTACATAAATTTTTTTTAAATAATAATAATAACAATAACTGTTATTATTATTATTTATTATTTACAGCATATATTATTATAATATTCATAATGATGATTATTACAGATGTTTCTTTGCAATTTTACACTCCATATATACAATATTAATGGATATAATCACTCTATATTGCATACTTTTGTTACAGTTATTACATTCATTACATACATATGATACATTACTTACATTTGTTTACATATGATACTTATATTATATACATTTGTTTACATATAATACATACATTGCATACATTGGTTTACATATGATACGTACATTACATGCATTTGGTTACATATGATACATCTTGGATGAGAACTAATTTCTCTGCTTTCAATAATAATAATAATAATTTTTTTAATAATGATAATATTTTATTGATTGCTAAAATATTTACACATACAATAAACATCTTGAGTGACATTGCAACTTATAATTTTACAGAATTCAGCACTAAGTGCTGCATTTTCTACATTTGGATTTCAATTAAAATAAAAATTTTTAATAATACTTTTTTTGCTTCTATATTATGTATTTACAACACATGTTCTTCTAATATTAACAATAAAGACTATACAGAATTTATGAATACAGAGTATACAGAATAATAATAATAATAATCAGATAAATTCCCAGATAAATTACATACATTATATGAACACAATTATGCATAACAAATACTTTCTCGTACATAAAGTTTTTTAAATAATAATAATAACAATAACTGTTTACAACGTATACTATTATAATATTCATAATGATGATTATTACAGATGTTTTTTAATTATTAATTAACATTTTTTTAACATTTTATTATTATTTTTTTATTTATTTTTTATTTATTTTTTATTTTATTTTATTTTTTAAGTTTGAGAAAGAATGATTATACATACAAATTTCTGCATTTGCTTATAAGGATTACTTGTAGATGAGTGAGGCAAGTTAATCCGACCTACTTCGAAGCTTGGGTTAGCTTTTATGAAGAGAGTGGGATTTAGCCTTCACTGTTTGTGTTGTTGCTACTGTTTATGTATGGGATGTAGGCATTGGATGCTAGTGATTTGTGATGTGTATATTAGTGTTAATGGTTTCTTAACTTTGTTGGTATATTTTACAGAGTTCGTTTTTTAATGTTCTGTAGTTATCTACGTGTTTTAACTTTATTGGTAGGTTGTTGAGTTGCGTGGGTATCTGATGTGATCTCACAAAAGAACCGTATGAGTTATTGAAGGGTGTGGGGATGTAGAGAGTTGTTGTAGGTCGTGTTATACGATATGTGTGTCTCTGTTGTTTCGATAGATGATGTTGAAGTAATTCCTTGTTAATGTCATGTAGTGTTTCAGGCTTTTAATGCTCAGAATTCTGTGTATCGCCATGTGCTTGTCGGATATTGGTTGTTGCGTGTAAGGTGTCCAGATCACAGTTGACACGATTTTCCTGTGTAGTGTTTCTAATTTTGTTAGGTGGCTGTTTGATGTATTTGTATAGACTGTTATTCCGTATCTGAGTAGGGATTCGCAGATACCGTGATATAGAAGTTTTTTTTATGTTGGGTGGAATAATGTCTTTAACTTGAAAGTTTTGCTGCGATAATCCGGAGTTTGGTGTGTAGGTATTCTATATGTTTTGTCCATTTTAGGTGGGAATCTATATACAGACCGAGGTATTTTGCGTATGTTACAGGTTTGATTTCGGAAGATTGGCAGGTATTTTTGTTGTTAATGCAGCGGTGTGTGTGACAATGTATCGATAGTGATGGGTGGCGTATGATTCTTGGGTTGTGTATTATCAGCATCTGTGTTTTGGTGCCGTTGATTAGAATTGTGTTTTGGTGCCGTTGATTAGAATTGCGTTTTGGTGGAAGTATGTTGTGATTTCGTTTAGGTCTTGTTGTGCTTTGCAGAGAGCTGTGTTAATGTCTGTGTGGATTGCTAGTAGTGCAGTGTCATCTGTGTATTGAAATATTTGACTTCTTATGGATATGTTATGAACATCGTTAATGTATATGTTGAATAGAGTGGGTGATAATATGGCACCTTGAGGTACACCGTGTTTTACTTGTATACTACGACTGTGACATGTACCTATTTTTGTTACTTGTGTTCTGTTTGAGAGGTAGTTCTTGAACCATGTATGCAGTGTTCCTCTTATACCTATTGAGTATAGTTTGGTGAGTAGTATGTCGTGTTCAAGTGTGTCAAATACTTCGGTTAGGTCCAGCAGTATAAGGACGGCGTACTTGTTTTTGTCGAGAGCTTTGTTTATTGTGTCGGCGATGCCTTCTAATAAAGTAATGGTGCTTTTTGTTTTCTGAAAGCCGTATTGGTTTTGTGAGATGATGTTGTACTTCTGTAAATAGTTCTGTAGTCTGGTGTGTGTTATTTTTTCTAGGATTTTTGAGATGACTGGTAGTGTAACTATTGGTCTGTAGTTCTGAGTATCGTTTCTTTTGCCGTGTTTGTATATTGGCGTAATTACTGCAGTTTTTAGTTGTTGTGGAATAATGCCTGTGTCGAATATTATGTTCACGAGTTTCAAAAGTATTGGATTTATTTGTTCAAAATGTGTTATAAGGTCTGTGAGTCTTATTTTGTCTATTCCTGGAGTGGTCTTTGGTTTTAGTTGTAGGATTGCTTCTTTCAGTTCCTGTTTTGTTATGGGTGGAAAATACATCGTTTGTTGTTGACTTTGTGTCGGTAGTTTTTTGTTGATCATTGGTAGTTTGTCTTTTTTGAGTTGAGCGATGTTGTTTGTGAAAGCATGGTTGAATGAATCCGCTAGTTCCTCTTGGTTTATGTACTGACCGAAGCTTTTTGAAATAAAATCTTGTGCTGAAGTTTTCTTTTTTCGGCTTACTAATTCGTTGAGTGTAGCCCATGTTTGCTTAATCTTGTCGTTATATTCCATGAATTTTTGGAAGTAGTAGCGTCTTTTTGCCCTACGAATTTTTGTTGTTAGTTTATTTCTTGTGTTTTTGTATAAGGTTTGTAAATGTGTGTTACTGGGTGACTTTTTAAGTTCTTTCCATAGATTTTCTTTTTCAGTAATAGCATTTACTATGTCGTCATTTATCCATGGATTGTTGTCTGTTTGTCGCCTCGTTTGTGTAGGTTTTGTTGCTTTTTTGTATATTTCTGTGAACTTTAGTTGAAAATTCTCGTATAATGTTACAGGATCGTTTATTTTAAGTAGGGAATTCCAGTCTGTATTTTTTACTTGGTTATCGACAATGCTCTTTAGTATGATCGAGTTTTGTCGACTTTTGTGGTGGTGGGAGGGGGGGGGATAGGAAACGTAATAAAACGAAGTTGCGACAAAGTAGTGATCGGCAATTTTTACGTTAATTACTGATGACGTATATGTATGGATGGGAGCCCGTATATTGATGTGATCAATGCATGATTGTGTTAGTGAGTTATTGAGTATTTCTTCTCTTGTTGGGGAGTGAATGGTAGGGTTTATGTTGTACTGATTTAGTATATCAAGATATGTGTTAGTGGTTGAAGAAGCGTGGTCAAGAGTATTTATGTTAATGTCTCCTATTAGGATGAGCCTGTGTGTTGTACGAGGTTCGATGCCGCTTAGCCATGTTTCTAACTCGTGAAGAAAGCTGAGTGGATTATTATCTGGGGGTCTGTATATTGTGGTTGCGATTTGAATTCCAATTTTGTGTTTATTGTATTTGATATTATTGTGGCTATTTGTGAGTTCCAAAATTAGTGTTTCCGCATGTTCAAAGTGAGTTTGTTTTTCTGTCACATTGTATTTTTCTTTGATAAATGCCACAATGCCTCCTCCTCTTTTGTTTGGTCTGCATAAGTTGTAGGTTTGATAATTATTTATGTTGTATGCGTAAATTTCTGTGTCGTTGATTGCAACTTCGGTCAGTATTAGCGCATCTATGTTTATCATGGTATAATTGAGCTGTGTTATCAATGTAAGCCAGTGTTTTTGTTATACTTCTTATGTTTGTGTGTATGGTAGTGAAGTTGGTGTTGGTGGAAATGTTGTCTGACCATTTCTTCAAAGAGTCAAAGACCTTGAAGTTTATGTTGTCTGACTGGATATGTTCGCCTATGTTTGAGATCTCCATTATATAGTTTTTAAATGAGTTCTAATCTTATTCTTATGGATGTAAAGAGTTAGGGTTTTATATTGGTAGGCTGTGTAAGTCGGATTCACTTGTAATTATGTACACTCGAGTGTTTTCATTCTTTCTCAAAAATATCTGGGAATTCTTTGTCCACAGGAACTTGTAGTTTTTCTCTGTTTTTGTCTTCCTTGCTTGGTATAGAAGATTTTTGAAGTATGGAGTCCAGTGTTCCATTATATAGATAGGTGTTGGGAGTTTCTTATCAGTTAGGATCGTTGTTGTCGGCCTTGTTTTCTTGCTTGCTGTAAGGATGGAGTCTCTCAGATTTCTGTTGGTAAAACGGGCGATGATTGGTGGCGGTCTCTCTTTATTTTTTTGTCGGCCTCAGTTGATATAGGTGATATCTGTGGTTGCGATTTGAATTCCAATTTTGCTACCGATCAGTTGCATTATGTTTGTTAAGTCTTCTGTATTTTCTTTCGTTATTCCCTCAATTTGAAGTTCTTTTTTTCTTTCTGTTTGTAGCATGTGTTCCATTTGACACTTGAGTGTGTTTACTTCTTTCCGCAATTCTTGATTTTCGCGTTGGAGTGTTTCTTACGTTTCTATCGCTACCGTTAATTTCGTCTTTATTTCTCGCACGGTTCCTAACATTTCTTCAGAGGTCTCGTTATTGAACTGTATGTAATGTTCATACTCCTCGAATTTTTTGTTAATTTTATCCATGTGTGCATTTAATAAGTCTTTCACCATGAGTTTAAATGAATCAAAGTTATCTATAATTTTAGGATCCGGAAGCGGCTTACCTTGATGTGCGCCGTTACTTTTCTTTGGTGTCTGGTCTTTGTTCTTCGTTTTCTCACGGCACTGTTGACATCGCCATTCGGTCCGTTTCACGGCTCCTTTTGCTTTCCACGTGCTTTCTGAGATCCCTGAACCGTGACCTTTTGCCTTTCTTCCCGTTAGCGACTATAGTGCGACTTTTAAAATGGCGACGTCCTTTGTTCTTCGTTGTCTGGTGGCTGCAGTACACTCTATGAACTTCCAACACTGAAAATTTGAAGCTTACTTATCCGATTTTGGTAATTTGAACGTCCCTGTCTTCAGCGTGACTAGTATAATTAAATAATAATAATAATAATAATAATAATAATAATAATAATAATAATAATAATAATAATAATGGATATAATACCACTGAAAACGTGCTCTACGATGAGCTGTGAATAAAAGGATGCAGATTGCAGGCATTTGGGTATATAGATCTACTCTTCGCACACATCTAGCCGAAGTTTGTCGAGATATCCGTTTATCAGTGCTTGAATACAGCAGACTTGGAAGCTGACCTGCCTTCATGACCGGGTTAAGCGACGGCGATCTCTTAGCAAACGTCTAAAACACATTCGAATAGTTTGAAAAGCTGCCCAGAGCCTGGATACAATGCTATGTGAGCTTCCAAATTCTCTGGCAATATCAGTAATTCTGCAGCCTTCTTCAAGCTTTCCAATAATTCTTTCCCTCGTGAGATCATCTAGATGTTGTCGTTGAGGCATTACAAGACAACCAAGTTTTATGCTTTATTCCTTCACGAAAAGAGCTCCTTCATAGACAATTTCCTTAACACCTTAGCACACTCTCTTTTATCCTGTTGAGTGCTACCACGTGACCTATTTGAATGCTTACCGTGCCTCTTGTATAACTGACCATTGCTACTCATAATAGTCAGTTATACAAGCTGCTACCAGCTGATTCGTGTGAATGTTCAGTTGTAATCTTCAGAAATATTATTCGTCCTTAGGTATTGAACACTAGTGTGTTCCATTGTACAAGGATGATGCAAAAACTGATGTGTCTAACAACCGACCATCCGTAATTAGGTCGGTATGGTATGATGGTGAAGATTTTAAAGAGGTTGGTAAGAACTCGCATACATAATTGATAGACAAAAAAAAAAATATACTCTGCGAGTAACAGCATGGGTTTATCTAAAGGAAAATCATGTTTTAGCAATTTGCACATATTTTATAACAATGTTACGGCTGAGTTGAATAAAGGAAATCGAGACAGTATGATAATATTGGATTTTGCTAAGGCACTTGATAGGATACCCTGTGGTATAACCTGGAGATTATGGGATTGGAATATAAATTCTTGACATGGATGAGTGGATGGTTGACAGAACGTGACGAGCTGTGTACCTTAGATTTCAGTCTTTTGGTTATTGTTGTTCATCTATACATTAATCACATTAGGAAGGGTCTAACAAGAGATTGCAATTGTTGGCCTATGATGGTAAGATACATAAATGCAGACATTTGCCATTGTCATCTCTGCAGGAGTTAGAGAAAGAGTGATGCCAGGAGAGCACCTTTATTTGTCCTGTAATAGTGATGCCTTTTCGATGAGAGAGAGAGAGAGAGAGAGAGAGAGAGAGAGAGAGAGAGCGCTGATAGCGAAGGTGAGTAGAAGAGTTGATTCAGGTGATGAGTTTTTGCTTTTGGTTTATGAAACTGTATTTGGATTTGCGGATAGTTGATTTATATAGCTTACGTTCTTCAGCATAGACCGAGTATGAAGCTCTGGTATGTGATGCAAGCCACATGCAGTCCGCTGATTTTTTTTATTTTTTAAAATGCTTTCATACACCTTCTATTGAACCAAGGGTCAGAAAAGCGGACGAGAATATTGGATGGAATGAGGGCATTGATGCAAGTGCAGATAATTCCTGTGGGTTTGCTGTGCGTGTATTGGAGCATTCTGTACCTACTCTGGCATTGCATTCCACTCATTAACCACCTGTCAAGCAAAAATTTTCTTTTCACTTCGTTGCTCACATGATCTTTGTAGAGTTTCCAGGGATGATCTCTCATTCTAGCATCATCCATTATTCCATTATCCTATGCTGTAATTCCCCGATACCTGTCTGATAGGCTTCTCTCACCATTTTATACATCTTAATAATTTCATCACTCCTCCTCCTCCTCCTATCCTCCACACCCTGAAGATCACATTCGCTCAATCGTGTCCTCATATTCATTATTCCAGAGTCCTGAGACAGTTCTAGTTATATTTTTCTCTGCATTCTCCTTGTTTCCTTATTATCAATATATCCATGTCACCAGATCTGTGCACAGAAATTTCAACAAAGGCTAATTATGCGGCTTATGCAGTGGATCCATCACTTCCTTACCCATATTATGTGATGAACTTCAATTCCTATCCACCAAGAAACCCAGCTATTTTGCCTCCTCCACCTACTGAAGCAAATTCTCCCAATATGGTAAACCTCATTCTATATTCCATGACCAAAACTTCATAAGTTTACACTTGGCAACATTGAAACGATATCTCCAATTTTCAGCACAAAGCACCAACCTACTCAAATCCTTCGGAAACAACAACACATCAGTACTTCCTGATATTGGTCTTCCTAATTTAGCATAATCAGCAAACAAATTAATGTTTCCTTTGACACAGTGAACTATATCATTGGCATTTGAGTATAAGTTAAAGAATAGTGGTCCTAGAACAGAACCCTCTGCGCTCCACTCATCATGTTCCTTTCTTGGGAGACAATACCTTCATACACAACACACTGTCCCCTATCAGCCAATCATCCCTGTACTCAACCTATCAAATGATTGTCCCTCGCCATCCCGCTCAACTTCAACAGTAGTTAATCATGCGGTTCTCGATCAAATGCTTTAGCAAAATCCAGATAAATTATGGTATAAACATCTCCTCTATCCAATACACTACTCAGCCTATTATAAAAATTTAACGAAGTTACTAAAGCATGTTTCACCTCTTAACAAACCTATGATGCTCTCTCTCTCTCTCTCTCTCTCTGTAGTTTGACACTATTTACTTGAATTTCCCCTTATGCAATTGCACTATTTTTCCTTCTTGGACTGTTCCTGTTGCCCGACTTCTGTTGAACAACCAAGTCAAGGACACTGCCAGCTCTGTTGCATAATCCCATCGTATACATGATGATATACCCTCCAGTCCCACAGCTTTAATAACACCAAGGTTACTTAATAATCTAAACCTTTCCCATTCTTGAAATGTCGAGTAGAGCACCCGAAAAAAGCGGCAAGTTTGTTATCATGAATTGGATTGACTGAGTTTAGATTTTGTATTTGAGCGTGATTGTGATTGATCTTTAACACAGCATTCTTTCAGTTTTATTTTATACAAGGTAAGATTTATCTCACTGAAATTTTCTCAGGCCCTCTCCTTCCCAGTGCCCGGCAGTAGTCCTTCACCTTCAAAAAGGAGATTTCCACTATCGGTCTACAGTCGGTGGTAGGAAAGGAAAAAGCAGGTCCTGTTCTACTCGAAACGCCCATCAAGCTATAGTTTAGGCTTAACCATGAATATACCATATGATCACCTAAACTTTAAGGAACTCCTTGCAGTTTTCAAACATGTTGGAAATCTACTTCGCTCTCAATGGCCAGGTTAGAGTAGAGATCCGCCAGATTACTGAAGTCGAATCAGAGGACTACCAATCTCCTGACCCTCTCTCAGGCACTTCTCAAGACAACACCAGGGAGATTATGTCGACAGCTATCGGCAAGCCCCTAGTGGACTCAGATGACTCTACAGACTATCAGGTGGTCAGCAGAAAGAAGCGCAAGAACGAGTCTCCCGCTACAGAACGTTAACAACAGCGGAAGCAGAGGCTCACCCCAAAGATAGGATAGCACTGATGAACACATCGTGACAGCCCGTAGAAAGAGCAACTTCAATGAACACCGCGTCTCCGCCCAAAGAAAGAATTCCACTGATGATACTAAGATCTAAAGACAAATGGTCGACAGTAGCGGAGGTGATGAACAGCGAAATCAAGTTCAACTCTACTAAAAACTCAGATGAAGATGTCCGCATTCAACCAGAAGGAGCATCAGACTACCGTCGGCTTACTAAATTTATGGACGAGCTGAAAATTTCATGTCACACATTTCAACTAAAAACGAGAAGAACTTAAAGGTAGTCATCAGAGGTCTAGTGGAAACAGTAACATCAGAGGAGATAGCCGCTGACCTCAATACACAAGGATTAGAGCCGATAAAGATATCGTGCATGTACCGGGCAGACAAACGCCCCATGCCTCTGGTCTTGGTGGAAATCACTAAAGATTAGAGAGAGATCTACGACCTCAAGACCGTATGTAATCTAGTAATCAAGACGGAACCACTTATAAGGAGAACAACTGCTGGACAATGCCACCGCTGTCAAAAATATGGACATGCAAAACTCTGTAGAGCCGAGTATAGATGTGTAAAATGCGAAGATAAACATCCCATTCATACATGTTCCAAGCACGCACTGCTCCAGCTAATTGTGGTAATTGTGGCGGACTGACAGCATCCGGCGAACCACAAAGGCTGCTCACTTCACCCAGCTAACCTTCTGAAAGCTAGAGAATCAGGAGCTCCAACATCACAAAATAGTGCAACACCTCCTGCAGCAGAAAATCCTCTGTCGACTACAACTAACAGCTCTTATGCTGAAGCAGTTGCCTCGCGCACAAAACCGGCAGAATCCGCTCCAAGCAAACAAAACTCTCTTGCTATTGTAATTGTCACTTTAGGGGAGATGCTAAATGCTTTCAGCAAAACTAACCCCAATCAGAATGATACAATCAAGTTGCTGAAAAATACCTAAGTCATATTCTCAATGCTAAATGGATAATCCAACTGTCCCAACTAACTCCATATAGATCGCATTCTGGAATGCTAACGGTCTTAGTAATAAACGTGTAGAGCTACAGGAGTTTGCAAACCATTTTAGAATTGATATCCCATTAATTAGTGAGACGCATCTTCGGCCCTGTGACAACCCTAAACTCAGATACTATTCCCTTCTCAGAAATGATAGGCTCAATGCCAGAAGCGGTGGTACAGCTATCTTTGTCAAAAAAAAATATCCGCTATAATGAAATAAAGAAAGTCACTACAACAAATATGAAAGAAACTGGCATTAAAATCCACACCAATAACGCAGGTACCCTAAAGCTATACTAAGTTTATAACCATCCAGGCAAACCTCTCCTACCGTCCGATCTCTCCCAACTACTCGATACTGATGAAGCAACAATTGTGGCGGGAGATCTCAACTCTAAACATCCCTTATGGAACAGCAAAAGTTTCAATAATAATGGGATGATTCTTTATAGTTTTGTTTTGCTAAGAAACATGGTTGTTGGATGCCTAATCGAATCAATGCAGTACAGACCGCGAGGCAGTCCTGATGTGCTGGATATAGCCATATTCAAGAACACCTTTCATCATTTTCAGCTACAGGTGATTAACGACCTTAGCTCAGATCACAACCCAGTACTACTATGCCTAGGAGGGGATCCAGAACTCATCCCCAATCAAACCTGTGCACACTTCGCCAAAGTCGAATTCGCACTCTGCACTCTTATAGGCCCCCGTACCAACTATCTCCTTCTACGAAGATATCGATGCAGCAGTTAAAAACCTAGAAATTACAATACATGCTGGCTTAGCTAAAGCCTCCACCGTTACCACCCCAGCTCAAACAAACCTGCTCCCGGAAGAAATTCTAAATCTAATCCGAAATAAAAATAAAATCAGACTCTGTTATCATAATACTTTATCTCCCCAGGATTGCTAAGAACTAAATAAGGCAACCAATTTAGTCCGTTATGCTCTCAAAGACTTCAGGAATCAACAGTAGGAAAGAAAGCTGTATTCCTTAAAAGCTGAGGATAACTCGCTGTGGAAATTGGCTAGAGGTCGATCCAACACACAGCCCATCCACGGCGAAAGAGGCACAGTGTACAGAGATGATGAGAAGGCTTAAGCTTTTGAAGATGAACTGGAACTTGAATGTAGGCTTAAATACATGCATGCAAATTTGCTTTTCATTGAGAAAATCCACCGACATGTTCGCTGCGCTTTACGTCATCCCTGCAGCCGTGAAAATATTAGTTTCACTTCACCTAAGGAAGTTTATACCATCATAAAGAAGCTCAACAACAAAAAGGCTCCAGGACCTGACGAAATTACCAACAAAACTAGTAAAGCGCTCTCACATAAAGCAATTATGCATCTGATACCTATCATAAATGCAATGCTCAGACTCAGTTAATTTCCCACTCAATGGAAACAAGCAGATATAATTCTCTTTCACAAACCAGGGAAACTACCACTGTTCCCACAGAATTATAGGCCCATTCAGCCTTCTCAATCGTCTGCAAGTTGAGGTAAACAAAAACAACATTATTCCAAAAGAGCAATTTGGGTTCCGTACTGGGCACAGTACAACTCAACAAGTTCATAGATTGACAGAATTTATTACAACTGGATTCAACTGGAGACAGTACAGGAGCTATCTTTCTAGATCTAGCAAAAGCATTTGATAAGGTTTGGCATAAAGGCCTTATCTATAAATTGATTACAGCCAACATTCAACTTTACCTTACTAGCTCATCGACTCCTTTCTAAAAGACCGGAAATTTTAAGTCAACCTGCGGGGACTCTGATCCTCTTTGAAAAGAATCACTGCAGGTGTTCCACAGGCTCGCTGCTTTTTAACATCTTCGTTGCAGACGTTTCGAGCACGGCACTAACCACCATAGCTTGCTATGCGGATGATATGGCAATTATGAGCAGATCTCTCAGACCACATTTAGCTAAGCAGCGATTATAAATCGCCGCAACAAATCTAGAAAAATGGTTCAGAAAATGGAGGATAGCTGTAAATGCTGATAAAAGCACTGTCATTCTTTTTACAAGACGGAAAGCATCCCCTTACAGTGAGATCAAACTTTTCAACACAGCTATTCCATGGAAATCCAAAACCAAATATCTAGGGATATAGCTAGATAACCGCCTCAATTTTAACCCTCACAATATCTATGCCTGCAACAAATCAAATTCCGCAATTGAACAGCTCTACTCTCTCTTCTCAACCGAAGAAGCCAAGTCAGCATTGAAAACAAGCTACGGAGCTACAAAACAATTATTAGACCTACTTTAACGTAGAGATCGCCGTCTTGGGGTCACACCTCTCCCAGCAGCATCAAAAAACTACAAGTTATCCAAAACAAATGTCTCCGCATGATATTCGATGCTCCGTGGTTTGTAAGGAATGCTCTCCTTCATGGAGATGCTAACATACAAGCGCTCCCACACTGCCCTAATTTGGGCGAGCCAAGTGCTCGATAATCTCTTATTAAATTAACCCAACTTCTTAGAGATGAAGGGATTGATATCCATCCAGCTACAAAAGATAACAGTCTTGAACTGTGTCTTCTGTTCTCCTTTTTGTTGCTGTTCAACACAACTCTTAGCCCACTCGTTAAACATTTCGACTATATATTCAGCAAATGTGACTCTAGTCCATCTCTAGCAACCAAATGCAGTCTTCCATATAATCGCATTTTCTTCTACTAGCAACTTAACTATAGAATTCGTTAGGGTTTTGCCATTCTCTTTTCATAAACGAATTCTCTTTCCTCCCTACAACCTTGTTAGCCTGCACCTTATACTTCTCATGCTGCTGATGGGGGTATGCTGTTCTTTATATCCATTACGTAACAACCACAAAATGCAAATACAAAGACATTCTGGAATACTAAGGCAATGATGCAAATAATAAATTAATTTAATTTGTTAATTTGCATAATATTTTATATTATGCAAACAAATTAACAACATCGAGGAGCCTGTGTAGCTCAGTGGATGTGGCGCTTGCATACCACGGCGCTTGGTCGCACGAAGGAAGACTTGGTTTTGAGTTTAGTTGGCGACTAGAGGAAACTTTTCTAAGCCTTTTTTCGACCGGTTCCCGAGTTAGTCGATCTCTTGCACGGGCAAGCGGGTTTTTTCTCCCGGAAACTCGGGTTTTTTTTCCCCGTAAACTCAAGAAAATCGGCCGTAGAACCCACAGTATTTCAGACATTAAATATACTGTGTTAGGGACCACGAGATGGCGGCACCTGTTGAGCCATTCTCTTCACTGCGTGCTGCTTAAATAGTGATAGCCTTTTGCCGGCTATTTCTGATTGGGTACCAGTGGAGATTGAACTGCCCACTCAGTCTCCAAAAGTTAGACAGGGCTAAAAACCGGCCTCGCCTACTCACTATACTGGAATAAAAAGGCGTTAGCGGATTTTTTTATTAACAACATTGATGAATAACTCAGTATATACGAGCCCTTTGGTTGGGAAAACCTGGGCTCGAATCCCTTCTATCACGTGAGGAACCTTTTTTAGGTCTTTTCAATCAAATGGCGAGTTGCCAGTCTCATACGGAGGTTCAGGGTCCCCCCCCCCCCACAGAAACTCCGTTTTTTTCTCCCAGACAAACAGCTCCATTAACCAGAGATCTATAAAGAGGCAATCATTTATGCAATGCACCAGAGAAGTGTCGTGCTGGTTGCATTATTCATCTTCATAAGAATTAATCAGGGTACTTTACCTTTCCTAAGGGGTGGATGGATGGGTTGAAGAAGATAATATTCTTCAGATCGCACTTCAAGGCGGCACCCTAAAGCATTAAATCACAGTGTTTTCTGTGAGTGGCTATTAATATGTTAGTGTTTTCGTGGTTCCCGAGTACTCTTGATAATGCTAGTTGTAAAATCTAGCGATGCATCAAGTTCTGTGTAGTCTTCGCTAATTAAATTAATTTTGTAAGCTTATGCTGTTTCTTAGTGGTTTCAGTTTTGTCCCATCTGTTCCTGTGCGAGACGTGGGAGGCCATATATTACATTTGTTAACTCATTTCTATTAATTATCATCGGCGTGATAAAAAATAATTAATAAAATAACTTTGAGATAAAGTAATCGAAATTACATTTGAATCTTTAAAAAATTTTAAAGAAAATAAAATAAATATCGAGATTTATCTATATACTCTATATATCTATTTATCTATAGCTTAATTCGATTTCTACCTGCCCTCTAAAGGGTATAATAGAACGTGATCGAATTGTGATTGGCCAAGTAACTGCTGTCAGCAGAGATGTTACTAGGAACTTTGTGGATGTGTATATTTAATGATCTTATTAGCCATCAAAATCAACATGAATAATCCTAACAGGAAGTCTCGTAGGTTTATTGAACATCTTCCAGATGAAGAAAGGCTTGTATGGGTTGACTTGGAGGTATGGGGTTGCCAAAGTTGTGTTAAAAGAAGAATATAAAATAGCTATTTTGTGCGCTCTTGACATGCATCTATTGATATTTAAATAGATATTTGCGTTTACAGGCGCTTCCCGTGAATAAATTTAATAAATGTAACTATAACAGCTCAGTTTGAAAATTTCAAATAAGACAAAAATACAATAAACGTTATCGTGTGTAGTCTCAACCACCGTCGTACCCATCACACTCGGCCTTAAATTCATTGACAATGAACTCTACTTTCTCACAATTATCTATTTAAAAAATTAACTCACTTCCATCTTTGTCATAGTTTCCTAGAATGGGTAGTCTATCATTCCTTCTGCGCCTTGTATAATTATGGGTGAAAATGGTGAAATTCTTATTTCACCCTTTGTCAATATCAACGAATTTAAGGCCGAGTGTGATGGGTACGTCGGTGGTCGAGACTACACACGATAATGTTTATGATAAGTGTTTATTGTATTTTTGTTTTATTTGAAATTTTCAAACTGAGCTGTTATGGTTACATTTATTAAATTTAAAATTTATTTACGGGAAGCCCCTGTAAACTTAAATATCTATTTAAATGTCAAAATATGCATGTCATTTTCTTATACACAAAACACTGCAATTTGCATTCCCCAACATTAACATATTCACAAACATCCATTTCATTTTCGGATTCAAATCCACCATTTGATGATTGATAAGCAGATCTGTTCAGTCAACCTGATATCCATCTTGCCATTCCTATCCTATGTTTGTGTTCGTGTCAGCATATCATGCTATGAAAGTGAAAAATCTTGATGTTTGACAAATGTTATTGACTTTCAAATATTTCTGATAATCCAGTCATTTGTAAACAAACTAACTCATTGATAGGTGCATTTTGTAAAACATATTGTGCAAAGTGTGAAGTATTTTGTTCATTAGGGATAAGCACTTGATACTCATTTTGTCTCTGTTCAGTTTGTTTGTATTCAGAAGAACAAAATAAAATTCCCCTAGCCAGATGATTTTACTGAGATTCAGTATCCATACAAAAATTTCTTGAGCATCTCAGTTTTTTAGTCAGCCCATATGCAGGCACAAAGGTCACACCTTTCAAAATGACCTATGGCAATAACTCTTGCTCCATTGAAGTGTAATTAAAACTTTTTTTTTTTTAGGGTGTATATCAGAACATGTCCATGTGCTTCCATGTTGATTTCATTCAAATTGTTTTTATTAGTAAAATTTGGCAAAATGATCCAACCTGATAGTAGCAGCTTCACATTGGCTTGATTGAACTTCATGAAATTTTCTTATGTAAGACTCAATAAATTTAAAACTTATCAAGTTATTTCATTATTATTACATATGGGCACCTTCATGATGTCCATAGTCTCATTTCAAAAACATCAATTATCAGTTATCATACTTGTACAAATACCTGTCATATTTTGCCTTGAAAGCATTCACTAACGAAGCACACATAATTATTCCACTCATTCATCACTCTCCAAGCAAAAAATTAGTCTTCACCCGCTTCCTAACTGCACCCTTACTTGATTTCGATTAATGACTTCTAGTTTTCCTCACATTATTTATGTACTGAAATAATTCCTTCATGTCAATCCTCTAAACCCTTCTAAGCAATTTATGTCTCTATCATATCCTTTCTTCCCTATCTACTGATCAGCCAACTTCTGTAACCCACAAATCTTCAATCTCTCCTCATATGGAGCATCGCAGAGACCTATGCACATTAATCCAGATCAGGCCTTATCAAAGCCTTATAAAGAGGAATAATAACCAGCTTATCTGTGCATGCCAGGGTATTCTTCAGTAATCAGGTAATCCTCTGACCTATTTTAGCTACTTTTGCAATAGCAATCTGAACTTCAACTCCCTACCCACCAACACCCTAAAATCCCTGGAGTATAGTTCCATCAATATGGTGCACAGCTGGTAATCTTTTCACTTCAGAATGCATAACCTTACACTTTGCACATTAAATCGACATCCATTCATCTTTGTCCATACTGCCAGCC
Organism: Typopeltis vanoorti; assembly: GCF_054136105.1. NCBI lineage: Eukaryota > Metazoa > Arthropoda > Arachnida > Uropygi > Thelyphonidae > Typopeltis > Typopeltis vanoorti. The sequence goes on from NC_143557.1 coordinate 65,053,472, forward strand.
TGCGTAAATCATCATGTAAAATATCAACATCATCTTCATTGATTATTACTCTACTTAATTTTGCATCATCTGCAAGCAACTGAATATTTCTCCTCAGATTATTTTCTATATCATTAATGAATATGTTAAATAGTAGTCGCCCTGTGGCATGCCATTAGTCACATGCCTTCTACAGGACCTGCTCCTGTATAAACTACTGTCTGATATCTTTCTAATGACCACCCTCTTATTTGCATCACCATCTTCATGTCTGTATCCATTTGATGTAATTTATGTATCAGGATTATATGCAGTATCCTGTCAAAGCCCTTGCAAAGTCCAACAGTGTCACCATGTAGTTATTATCTTTATCCAACTCAGCTGTCACTTTATTATAAGTAAGGTGTTACTGAAATATGACCTACCCTTTACAGAACCATGCCCCCTCCCATACAATGGCCCATTCCTATTCACCCATTCTTGAATTTTTCTTTAACCAACTTCTCCAATAATTTGACAACCACTCCTGAAATGCTAATTGGTTGATAATTTGATACTTCCATCTTTGAACCTCCTTTATCCAATGGAATAATTTTCACCCCCCTTCCATTTCCCTTGGGACTCTACCTGAGCTGAGACTCAAGATTAAACAATCTTGTTCAAAGGAAGGGACTACCAATTCCTTAGCAAATTATATCTTGTCCAAACCCATATCAGTATTCACATCCAGATTCTGTAATATCCTATGTACATTGACTTCCTCTGTCCTTATGTCCAAGTTAATCCCTGTCATATGTTGTAAATGAAGTGTCACATCTTCCTCCAGTTGGTGAAAGTGACCATGAAGTGATCTCTTGGGCTGTGGTCAGCCATATCAGGACTTGAGTGAGATAGAGTTGTATGTGGAACTATAAGGTTGGTGATTATGACAAACTCAGGCAGTGGCTTGCAGTGATATCATAGAATGAGGAATTGCATGGGAGGGAAAACAATGTTGCTTGGTCTCTACTCAGGAAGTATCTAGCAGAGGCAATTATTGAGTGCATTACTAAGGTCAGGAGATTAAATAAGGCAGGTGTAAAATGGATGACTGAAGAGGAAGCATGCAGTCTGGAAGAAAAGGACATTGTGCAGGCAGCATAACATAAGTAGAGATAATCAGTTACATGAAGAATACAAAAAGCAAGCAGCAACGAAGGCAAATCAGTAAGGGTAGCAAAAGTATATGAGCAGCAGTTTGCAAATCAGGCTAAAAGAAATCCTAGGGAGTTTTTCCAATACGTGGTCAGTATCCTCCTAAGGAGGATATAGTACAGTTGTTTAATGAGCAGTTCATTAAAGTATTCCATCCTCGTGATTGTAACATAATGCAGAACTTGAGAGCAGTGGGAATGAGGGCGGAACCAATGATGTTGAGTAAGCATTCTCATAAACCTCCATATGAGGAGGTTTATGAGGAATTGAGTAAACTTGTTAACATCTTGTTAACACCGTCCATTAAAGAGAATTTTGCTGCTGTAAACCCAGTTCTGAATCCTTGTCCTCAATAGGTTCTCCAACACCTTGATCAGAACTTCAAATAAGCTGACTGGCCTATGATTTGAAGTCTTAGTCTTATCACCCTTTTATGAAGCGGAACAATATTGCCATCTTTTCACTCCTTTGGAACTTGGGCTAATCAAGACTCATGTTGAAAATGTAAGTTAAAGCTGTTATCTCAGTGGGACCAATCGTTCGATGCTGTTGGCACACTCTCCCTCGATGAGTCTTGGACTCCCTGGAGGTGTCAAATAATAATAACATTCCCTCGAGAAATTCAGTGATATACTATCAAGTCCCATGGCTGTATTTCTTGAGGGAATGTTCCAGGGAGATAACAGCTTTAACTTACATTTTTAACATGAGTCTTAGATTAGCCCAAGTTTTTCCTCTTCTGGAATATCACTCCACATATACAACATGTTGATACCTATCAGACAGCCAATCTCCAATTCAAAGCATTAATCCACTATCCAAACCCCATATTTTCCAAATTAACTATAGCTTTTGTCATGTGGCAATCTCAAAAGTCTTTGAAAAGTTGGGGAGATTTATGAGAATTAGAGCAGATGTTGTAGCTTTGCAAGAGGACCTAAATCAAAGTGCCCAAGGAGTGGAAGGAGGGTAAGATGGTGCCAATGTATAAGGGTAGTGGAAGAATGGAGGCAGCGAACTATAGACTTTGTATTTCTTTTGTAGTTAAGATTTTGGAGAAATTTGCGAGAGATTGTATATAAAATTTGACCGATGAGGATAATATCCATGATGGTCAGCATGGATTTGTTAAGGAGCTTTTGGAGAAATTTGCGAGAGATTGTATATAAAATTTGACCGATGAGGATAATATCCATGATGGTCAACATGGATTTGTTAAGGAGCACTCGTTTTTTTTCAGTAATTGACTTGTCTTTTATAATAAACTGATAAGAGCAGTAGCAACATGTGGCACCCAGGGTGCCACATGATATGTTGATATTTAAGTTGCAACATATGGAGTGTATCTGGGCCACATGGCTCAGATACACTCCACTCCTTCCTAACACACTTAAACAACCAACACCCCAGATTCCAGTTCACCTTAGAAAAAGAGGAAAACAATACCCCCCCCCCCATCCTCCCCTTCCTAGACACTCTAATCACTCGCCATCCCCCCCCCCACAACAATATGGGGTTATAAAAACACTATTCAACAGGGCAAAATTAATCTGTTCAGATCACGATGCCCTAACCACTGAACTAAACCACATCCTCAACACTTTCTTAGCCAATGGCTACAACCACCAAAAAATCAAAAAAATACTAAAGCCAGTAAACCCCCCTCCCCCTCCACAATAAAGATTACACTAAATCTATCACCATCCCCTACATCTGGGGGGGCACCTTCGTGTTATAGACCATATAAAAAGTTGGCATCCCTTTTCTGCTCTACCAAAGACCAACCTCTCCCCCTAGACCTACCTGATGTCTACCAGGTCCCTTGCAGCTGTAAACTGGCCTACTTTGGCCAAACAGGCAGGACAGCGAATATCAGGATTTCAGAACACAAAGACTACATCTGGTTTCACCATGCCTTAGATACTCACCGTAGAATTCGTTGGAAGAAAACTAAAATAATACACCGCAGCAAATTCAAGTACGAAAGATTATTCATGGAATCATCAGCAGCTCTAAAAAACGTTCCAAACACCTCAACAAATTTGGGTGCATGAAACTACCCCAAATTCCTCATTTGCTTTTGTTAGTGCCTGCGTGCACATACCATATTTGTATGTTCCTGAGGATGGCAACGTGACGTTGCCGAAATATTGAAGGTATTCATTAAAGTTTGCTTTAATTAATATCCATTATATGCATTGTTAATTCTTTAAGCTAATTACCAGATTACTAAATAACTTAAGGAATTCACAACGTATACCAAAATATAAATTAAAATAAACTTTAATATATATTTCCTATATTTCAGCAATGTCACATTGCCATCTTCTCTGGGAACATAAGATTAAGACAAGTGCATGCAGGCACTAAAAACAGCAAATCAGGTAGAAGTGAGGAAACTACTGTTTTTCCTAAAGTCCTGATGGTGTCTCCCTAGTGGACTATATTAGGTATTCTTGGCCATTGGGCTGAAGTTCTCAAGATGTACGTCTCCCAAATTTAGGGCAGTCTCATACAGAAGCTCAATTTATATATGCTGTAGTGCTCTTGTCAGCCACAAATAAATTATAAAATGCATAGCCAAGTGGCTTTATTTTAATTTAATTTAATTTAATTTTTGGCACAAATTGGAACAAACAAAAGAAAATGCAAGCTTGAGTTACATAATATTACATATAGAATTAAAAATCATATATATATATATATATATGGTCAGGGGGGAAAAATAGTTAAAGAAGGAAGAGGGGCTTTTAGGCTACAGTCTCAGGTAAATTAACACTTAGAAGAAAACTGTTAAAAAGATAATATTACCTCAGTGGTCTTGCAACAACTAAGCATGAGTCAAGTACAAACAGTAACACATGGCATAGTGCAGATAGTGTTTTTTAGTGTTTACTTTAGATATGTTTAAGTTAATCATTTGAGCTGGCATCATGTAGGCAGTTATTAGCTTGTGTTATACAGAAATTGTGCATTGTTCTTCTCACTTATCTCATGTATAAAAACAAATGTCTTTTTCTTTGATTCTTTGTTATAAAAATTTTCTCAGACTTTCTTGGACTTAAAATTTCCCCAAAACAGCCATAAGAGGACATAAATATCTTCAGATGGTACATATTTAATCAAATTGATCATGTGCTTAGTGATAAAAGATCAGTATCAAGTATTATGGATGTAAGATCATATAGGAGTATGCTGTGATTTAGATCATTACTGGTCAATATTAAATATAGGTGCAGAATCTCAGTGAAAAAACAAGAAAGACATGAAAGAGCACGAAAATTTAACTTGCAGAAACTTAAAGAAATTGAAGTTAAAGCCAACATCTAGAACAAAATTAAAGACAAAATAGAGGCCGAAAATATAGATATAGAGCATTATATAGAAAGAAGCCAGATGTACATTAAACAGTGGATTCTGAATTTTGCAGAATTCTGGGATTCAAAAATAAGAAAAAGAAAAGAGACTTGATTGATGAAGAATATACTGAAGCAGTAATAAAAGGAACTAAAACATACAAAGAGTTTACTGCCAGACCAACTAGGATTAAAGAAGGAAAATATAAAGAACTGAGACAAGAAGCAGATAAAATTTGTGAAGTAAGAAAGGACAAGCCCTTAATGAAAGGATATGCACAGTAGAACAAAAAATGAAGACTGGTCTAACAGATAAGCTTAGGTGTTTGACGGTTATTCATGACTTATTTTTAACAGTATTAACAAGACGAACTATTTTGTAAAAAAATTGTTTTATTAACTTGCTTATATTTCATTGAATTTCAATTCAGCATCATCAGAACACAACATAGCATGTATTTGCAACAGTAAGTCCTAATTTGGTGCCCTCTAATCTTATTAAAAAAAAAATGCAGCTATGTGGGAGTTGCTCTTAAGATAACAGTCTCCTAAATTTTGGGCAAATTAATGCAACCATATTTGTTCATATTAGGAGAATTCTTCATAGCCATGGCTGACTCAGAAAATAATCTTTTGGATCTGTAACAACTTCTGAATAGCACATTAGTTTTTTCTTCCATCTAATCCTGTGTGAAGGGGTGTCCAAAGTGTGGTCTGCTAGTCCTGACTTGCCATAATAATGGTAGCAAATATATTTTTTTTTATGTTCTTCCAGGCAGATGTTAACAGATCTTCCTGTCTGCACATAGTGGGCCAAGTCACAGTCAGGAATTTCATACACTCCAAGGTATGCTAGAGGACCAAGTTTATCCTTAGAAGAGCAGATCAGAGTTGCTAATTTAACATGAGATTTGAATGTGGTGTGGAGGCTATATTTCATTAGTACTTTGGCTATCTTTTCTGATGTACCTCTGACATAGGGAATAGGAATGGCAATGTTGTTCCTGTGTATTAGAGAGAGAGAGAGAGGAGTAATGGGACTATGTAGTATTTTATCTGCTTTGTAGGAATTGTAGCCATTGGCCAAGGTATCATTAGAACAAATGGCTCTGGCTCTGTGTGTGAGTGTTTATAAAATACCATACTGTTAGGCTGGATGATGGTGTGATTGTTTATGTAGATATCTTCCTGTGTGTGTGTATGTGTTGGCTTTCTGTAAATGGAAAAAGATAGTGATCCATCTGAAAGGGGAGGGGGATTAATGTGTCATTTATTAGATTCTTTTTCTACTGTGAAGTGGAAAGAAATGAAGAACAAGGGCAATCTTAGATACAGGCTTATACAATTAAGCAAAGTAAAGTAGAATATAAAACTTGGGCTAGATATATGCAAAGATGGACAAGAGAACATGTTAATTTACAGAGGGGGGGGGGGACACAGATGGAGAGAATATTCCCATGAATTGCTGAATTAGAACATAGAACATTACCTCAGCAATGCAAATTAACAGAATCATCTTCAATATATATATATATATATATATATATATATATATATATATGAACTGATTTTAACTGTATGGAAGAAGAGTAAATGTCAAAAGAATGGATAAAGATCTGCTCATTCCATAAGAAGAATGAGAAAACAGTTTGTGGATATAAAGATTTTATATATGGAAATGTGGAAATTATATATATTTCTGTTATGTACAACATATGTATTTCTATTTTGAAGAACAGATTAGCTATCTTCTCCATTTATAGAGAAGATAATTGATGTCTACCAAAGAAGTTTCATGAAAACAAATCCACAGTTGATCAGATACATATAGTTAAACAGTATTAGAAAAATTTTGAGAATTTGATATAAATATTCATCAGATTTTTGTTGATTTTCACTGCAGTGCATCTTTTGGAACCAGTAGTTCCAAACGATGCATTGCAGTGAACTATTATTATAATCTCTGTATGTCAGCTACACGATGCTACCTATGTTTTTTTTTTTTTTAATCTATGATCACTTTATTAAAAATATTTAATTAGCTATTCTTAAATTTTGTTTTAATGTTGTTGTATCTCTTTCAAGATGACTGGTTTGGATATAGAAAATTGTCATATTCTTGAAGTTGCTTGCATTATTACAGATGCCAAACTGAACATCATTGCGGAGGTAAGCCACCATGAACTAATTTTTCAGTTATTCATACAAAAAAAATTTTTTTTCTAAAAAAAATAGATGGAAGAGCTTATAAAATTAGTTTTACATGTAACAGATACAGTAATTTATGAATACTTGTCCTTGGATTAATCCATATTAATATTTTAAAATATTTTCTAATTTTGATTAATTTTACAAAGTAAATTGCCTCCTTGTTGCAGCTCTGCTACACATCATTTCAACCAGGGCCGTCGCCAGATTAGATCGCACCCTGAGGCAAACAATTAAATATTGCCCCTGATGGATAAGACAAAAATATTAGAAAATCTTCAGTTTCTATTTTGTTTTTATTACAAGAGAAACATTAATGCAAAATGATTGCATAATAATATTAATTTAAATGTTTGCTCTACAGGGATATCGCACAATAAAACTGTTTTTAAGCTCTTCTAAATTTAAATTATAAGCAATGTTTGCCTCTTTCGATATAGTTGCTAGACCACCAATCTTTCTTGGGTCATTGCTGTTCGCAAATAATTTTTAATCAGTTTAAGCTTGGAAAAACTTCTTTCCACACTTGCTACGCTAACAGGAATTGTTAGCACAGCAACGGTACCTACTGCGATATGGCTGAACGAGTGCCCTTATTAAGCCACACCATGAGGCAGGCTGCGTTTATGATGTCAACAGTACTGATGCCAACTCTCCCAATAACTAACTTCAAGTGAAAGGAGTTTCTCCATATTAGAACTTTCATTGATGTTTCAGAAGTCTCTGAGATAGACTTGCAATGATTACAAGAGAGTAAGGTTATTAATTAGAACAAAATTTAAAGTATATACCAGAAGAATAAAAAAAAAAATTCGTTTTAATTTTTTAAACATTTTATGTAATTACAATAGACTTAGGGTTTACTAAAATACATCATTGTAATAATAATGAGAAATGTGATATTAATTTTATAAAAGGGATTTAAATTTTTCATAAAAATAAATTTTTTCAACTAAAGAAATTAAAGAATCAAAATATTTGCATTAAAAATGTAGTTGAAGCAGTATGTTTCTGATTGTACAATTGGGAATGATAGAATATCAATTTTTTTAGCAACCTTATCACAGTCTTGCACTATATTTTGAATTCCCAGTGGAGACTGTATTGTGCTTTTAATTAGCATTTTGTAAGACCTTAAAGCATTTTACTGTAGTGAAGAGTGTAGTTTACTGTGCCCTTAAAAAAAAAGGGGGGGGGATTGTGTTAATGTGAATAATCTTGTGAGCTTCAATATTACCAAAATGCAGTGCTGTTTTATTTCTTATGAAAAAGATCTCACTTCACTTTTTCTTACATGATAATACTCAGATCTCCAAACACAATCAGATTACTTTTTTTAGGCTGACTTACACCTCTAGCCTTTCCTGACACAAACACATATCAGCCATAGCATTTTCAGACTCAAAAGCCACAACATCTGCACTCCAGAGGAGCAGCTATAAATGGCATCTGAACCTCATGTTAGAGGCAGCCAAAAATGAAATACCAGCCTGTCTATCCAGCCTGGCATTTTAACACACCAAAAAGACCAATGCCAGCTTGGACGTTGCCCAGACTAACAAGACCCCATGCTTGTGATTTAGGCAGAGCGTCACAAGTGAAAAATTGGCTACAGTCTCCAAAAACACTTCCCAAAACATTAGAAAATAGAAAAAAAAAAAAAAAAACAGAGACATTCACCTATGCACATACAAATGAGAGAAGAAGCAAACCTTCTAGAGTCGGAAGAAGAAATAAAGAAAATTAAATGGGATATTGTTGGACTCAGCGAAGTAAGATGGAAGGGAGAAATATGCACGTAAGAAACAATGGGGCATATACTCTACACCTACGTAAACACAGAAAACAATAGAAATGGAATTGGCTTCCTAATTCACAAAATAAAAATAAAAAAAACAGATAAGTATACAAGGAATATTGGAATAGCTCAGTTGATTCTGAAAATAAACTCGAGATATAAAATCAAAATCATTCAAATATATGCATGAACAACAAGCCATGAAGACAATGAAATAGAAGAATTCTAGAAAAAAAAAAAACTGGTAGCCCTCATGCACAAAGAAAAATCTCATTACACCTTAATCATAGATGACTTACATAATTCAAAAATAGGAATAAAATCAAGTGCACAAGAACTTCCAACAGGAAAATTTGGACTAGGAGACAGGAATGAATGTGGAGTAAGATTAATTGACCAAAAATCAGCTAAAAATAGCCAACACCTTCTTTAAGAAAAGACCTCAACAAAGATGGACATGGAAAGGACTGAATGATATAACAAAACATGAAATAGATTACATCCTAACCAACAGAATGAATATAATCAAAGATGTAGGTGACTTAAATAAATTTAACACAGGAAGCGACCATAGATGCTAAGAGGGAGAATAAGTATAAACACAAGCGTAGAAAGGAGAAAACTTATACAAAAGACAACAGACGACTCCATAACAAATGAAATGCTTGAACAAAATAGAAAAATATATCAAACAGAAATAAATAAAAGAATGTTGGAAACAAAAGAAGAAAAAGATTTAAATACTCCAAACCAGGATATAGATATAAACAGCTTAAATCTATTCTATAATATAAAATGATAAGCTTTTTTTGTAACATTTTTGGCAGGTTATTTGAAACGTTTCAAACTCAGGATACCCTGATTGTCGAGTCATCAGAATTCAAGCAGAACAGGCCTACCAGTCCGGAACTGGGGGGGGGGGGGGAATCCCCTTTCGCGTCTTCAAAATTGCGAGTTGCGGAGTGGCCTACCAGTCCGCAACTCGAGGAGTTGGGCAGCACAGGTGCCAGGGGGGGGAGAATCCCCCCTTTCGAGTCATCAGAATTCAAGGAGAACCAGCCTACCAGTCCGGAACCAGGGGGGGTGCCATAGGCGTTGGGGGTGAAGCCCTCCAGTACAATATAAAGAACTAGAGAAAAACAGCAGAAACTAACAAAATAGAAAAGGCTAAACAAAATCATCAAAAAGAGAATAAGAAAAGAAATAAGAGAATATAACACAAAGAAACTAATGAAAAAAGTTAAAGCATCAAAACTACTATGAGAATATTACATGAAGGAAAAGCACAAGTAATCAGTATTAAAGATAAAATGGTAAATTGATTGAGGAAAGACAAAAAAATACCATCAGTATTGATTGAAGAAATAGAAAGGGCTTTAAAAGAAATGCCAAATAATAAAAGCTTGGGATGAAATAAAATTACAGCAGATATGCAGAAGAGAATTAGGACATGGCAGAAGAGAATTACTAAAAAAAGGCTCAAATGCTTTTTAATAAATGCTGTTTGTGCTTTTTAACAAAGCACAAACAGTCTTAATATACAAAAAAAATCAGATCTAAAAAAAACTACAGACCAATCAGACTGCTTTCACATATGTATAAACTACTCACCAAAATACTAACCAGTAGGATGAAAAACAAATTAGTTCTCACAAACAAAAGACCAAGCAGGATTACATAAGTGGATATTCAACTAATGACCACCTCCAAACTATCAATCAGATAATAGAAAAAAAAAAAATGAATACAATATGCCACTTTGTGTTGCATTCATCGATGATGAAAAAGCATTTGATACAATAGAAAGAACAGCAATAATAGAGGCACTAAATTGCTTAAGTGTCAAAGCTGTATAACTGGGAGGAGACCTCCACATAGCCTTTAAAGGAATGCAGAGAACCGACCAGGGCTTCTGACCTAATGTCCAATTCTCATCTACTTGTGGTGCACCCTGTTGGGTATCTACTTGGATACTGAACGAACGAGGATAGGCTGGCAATTTAGGATTTAGCCGACCAAATTGTATTCTTATTGGTTAAACCAAAATAAAAAATGATGGTACAACATGACAAAATTTCATGCCGGCTGGGGCGTCGCCCGGTTAAACAAGGTCCCCGTTGTTTTTGCCAGGGAACCAGGGCAAACAGCGAAAAGTCAGCTACTGGAAGAAATCTGAAAACAAACCCTAACTCAACACCACCAAAGTTAAAGGTTGATACTATCAACATAAGAAGCCTGAATGGCAAAGAAATGGAGCTAGCTGAGGAATTAGATAAGTACCAGATCGACATAATAGGGGTGACTGAAACAAAAAAGACAAAAACTGGTGAGATCTTTCTGAGAAATAAATACAAAATGTTATATTCAGGCAATAACAATCAAGGAAAAGAAGGAGTAGCCATAGTATTCAACACAAAATACGAGACTAATCTTCTTGAATGGCAGGCAGTCTCAAATAGAGTGATGTGGGCAAATATCAGAATGGGGAACTGGATAATGAGACTTATTCGTGCCTATGGTCCCATAGAAGGTTCTACTATGGTAGAAGTGGAGGAATTTTTTGATGCTTTAGAAAAAGCAACTGACACAATGAAAAAGGAAAAGTTGGTCCTTGTTGGGGATCTGAATAGCAGAGTAGGAAATGACTGTCAGACATACAAAAATATTTTGGGAAAAGTTCAAGAAAAGAGCAAAGATAATAATAATGGCAAATACCTGTTGGATTGCTGCTCAGGACATGGCCTGGTTATTACTAACACCATGTTCCAACATAAAAATGTGCACAAATTCACATGGAGAGAAGAGGCAAGGAATAAGAAAAGTCTCATTGACTATGTTATTGTTGATAGTGATGTTTTCTCCCTGGTGTAAGACTAAATAGTGATCACTTGAAATTGGAAGTGATCACTATTTAGTCTTGAGCAGGATAAAATTGAATTTCATATTGAAAAGAATAACACGTAAGAAAGTTTTAAAGCAAATAAACATTGAGCAGCTCTCAGATGTGAACTGTAGACTAACATACACAAAGATTATTGAATAAAAAATAACTGAGTTTGAGAACAGGAACCAAACTTTGGAGATTCAGTGGCAAGCCTTGAAGAAAACCCTGATTGATTCAGCCAGAAAGGCATGTGGTGAGGTTGTCTGTAAGGATAGAAAAAGCAGGACTCCATGGTGGACACAGGAAGTTAAAGAGGCAGTGAAGGAAAAGAAGAAATCATATCAAAAGTTCCTGGCAAATAAGTCAGCTTTTGCTCTTAGAGAATACAGAGACAAATGTAAGAAAGCGAAACACTGTGTAAAACTAGCTAAACAAAAGTCATGGGAGGACTTTGGCAAGAACATAGAAAATAATATCAAGAAGGTGGTAAGATATTTTGGAGGTTGTTGAAGAAGCTTAGAAATGGAGGAAAGAGTGCTGTAAAAGGAGTTAGAGATGATAAAGGTGACATGAAAACAGGAGAAAAAGATATCCTTGAAGTATGGAGTAATTACTTTGAAAAACTGCTAAATGAAACAAGCAGTGATGACAGCACAGTGGTAAAAAACACTCGACAGGCATACAGTAAGGAATATATATCCATACTTGAAGTAGAAAAAGCCATCAAAGGCTTGAAATGTGGAAAGGCAGCAGGAGTAGATGATATTTGACCAGAAATGCTGAAGTATGGTGGTTTAAGAATCTTACAGTGGCTGCACTGCAAGTTCAGAAAGCCTGGACAGAGGGACGAATTCCTGATGATTGGAGTAAGAGCTCTCATAGTACCCATATATAAAAAGGGAAATAAAACTGAATGTGAGAATTACAGATGTATTTCCCTACTGAGTGTTCCTGGCAAGATCTATGCAAGTATACTTGAGTAACGGTTGAGAAGAATTGTGGAAGAAAAGCTGGTGAAGAACAAGCTGGATTCGGCCAAATAGAGGCTGTCAGGATCAGATCTTCACTTTACGACAAATAGTCAAGAAAGCATGGGAATATAACAAAGATCTGTATTTAAGTTTTGTTGATTTGGAAAAGGCATATGACTAGGTGCCAAGAGAGAAGCTATTCAATACGCTACACGTATTGAATTATATGGTGTCAATGGGGCATTATATCAAGCAATACTTAGTCTTTATTTGAGTTGTAAATCAGCAGTTAGAATTGAAGGAATTAGAGGAAGATCGTTTAATGTTAAATCTGGTGTTAGACAAGGATGTACATTATCCCCTCTGTTATTCATTATCTATATAGATCACATTATGAAGGAAAGTGGTATTAAACATATCAAAATTGGAGATGTTAATGTCAGCTCTTTGCTTTATGCGGATGATGTTATACTTCTAAATAAATCCACTACATGCCTGCAAGATTCTCTGACTAAATTGAATAACTGTTGTAATAGATATGGTATGAAGGTCAGCAATAAAAAGACAAAGACAATGAAAATAGGCAGAATCATTGAAAATGTCAACTGTGTTGTGAATGGAGAACCTGTGGAACATGTAAAACATTTCAGCTATTTAGGCATGATTTTTTGTGAAGATGGTAAATTAAATATTGAAATAGATAACAGAATCAGCAAAGCTGGTATGGTGGGAAGCCAATTGAATAAATTCATATGGAATAAGAGAGAAATTAGTTGGAACACTAAATTAGCTGTATACAAGGCAGTGTTCAAACCAATTTTAACTTATGGATCTGAGAGCTGGATCAGAAGTAAAACACTTGACCAAAGACTAGAGACTGCAGATATGAGAGTCCTGAGAAAGATTAGAGGCATGAACAGATGGCATCAATGGCAATATCATATTAAAAACGAGGATATTAGGAAAGAACTTGACATTGTCAGCATCCAGGAATTCGTTAGCAGAGCTAATCTCAGGTGGTATGGTCACTTAAACAGAATGGGCGAAGAAAGATTAGCAAAACAAGTGTTCTCTGCCAGGTAGGAGGGAAAACGACCAAGAGGAAGACCAAGATATAGGTGGATTGATACGATAGAAATATAAGATCTGATAATGTTGGAGTCTTGACAAGTAACAGACTGATTTGGAGGAAAATTGTAGATAGGAAGTTAGTAATGATGTAAATTTGTTTTTCATGTAGTACTATCATATCCTGTACACCCCTTGAGGGTACATGGCAGGAATTTGATGATGTTGATGATGAATAACCATATATACAACATATATATATCTGCAGGGCCTGCATTGCAGGCCGGCGCTACGACAAGGTGGGTACCATTTGGAAGTGTTAGTATGAAATTTTTCTTTCTTTAAATTTTGTGTTGTATGTATTTTCTATGGGACCTTAGAGCCTCATTCCTCTGAAGCGCTAGTAGTCAATGTTTTAAGAATATTATTATCTTGTTATACGCTCACCGCTTGCTATACCTGTTAGTATAGCAAGCGGTGAGCATTTATTTTCGAAACTTAAATTAATTAAGTCTTATTTAAGAACAAGTATGTTACAAACAAGGCTTGAAAGCTCATGTGAAAACTTAGACATTAAGAATATTATAGATAATTTTGGATACATGGAAAAATCTGATTAATTCATTAAGTATAGCGGAATTACAGTACGCTAAAAACTATGTAACACGTATTCACAATAATGACTGAAACATCTTGCTACATGCTTCAGTCATTATTGCATATATGCATACATTATCATACGAGCTGTCAAATTTGGTTGGAAACAGTTACTGTATTCTTTCGTTTTTTTGCATTTATTATTATTTTTTTTCATCTTTTTTTAGTCTTGACAAAGCTAGACAGTATGCTAGCGAAACTAGTCGGCGTTTTTGTACATATGTGTATTAAACTGATGGTCTTATAATCAGAATAAGTTTTTGTGTTTATTACAGTATATAAAGAACAAATATGAATAGTCTATATAGATAATTTTGTTAATATCAAAACTAGGAAATTTAAATTTTAATTAATAAAATGTTTTCAAGAACAAATGTGTAATTTAATTTCTTTCTTGTAAATTCTTTCCACATGATTATGACAAAAATAAAAATAAATAAATAAATTGCCATTTGTTTGGGGGTGCACATTTCGGTTTTGCAAGCGGAGGACGTCCAGCCTAGCTCCAGCCCTGTATATCAGAATGCAACAAGTAATATACAATTAAATTATCAAAAAGCAAAAATTACAATAGACAGAGAAATAAGACAAGGTGATAATTAAATAATAAAGTAACATGTAAAAACCACAGTGATATCTTTAATTAGTAAAAGGACAGATATTTCGTACTAAAATTAATAGTACATCTTCAATGTCTGTAACAGTAATAGGAATGGAATACAAGCAAAACGTTTGGTGGATCACCTATTAAAATACAGTTGTTACCGCGTGCTAGGAAATAATAGAAATAACAAATTTAATCTATTAAGATAAATGGTTTTTTAAATAGGATAAAAGTCTCCTAGATCTTTGAGAGAGACATACAATCATTTCTATTTAAATTCGGTCGGTGTAAGATAGTTTCACAACTTTCTCTGAATAAGCGTTCATATTTGAATCTGCATCTATGGAGGAGAACTGCTTTATCCCACTGGACACTATGAGTACAGTCAATACTGCGCTGTGCCAGACCAGACTTCAGAGGTTTGTTATAATCAATATAATATTGATGTTCTTTTATTCTTTTTTCCAAAGAACAGCCAGTTTATCCAAAATAGACATCGCATTCGCAAAGTATTTGGTAAACGCCAGCCAAAGATAGAGAAGACAGTTTATCCTTTGTAGAAGGTAATAAAGAAGAAATTTTGTTGATAGGAATATATGTTGGAATCAATTGATACTTTTTCAGAATGAATTCTATAGGGTCTGAGATTCCTGGAATGTACGGAATAGGAACTCTGTGGACTGTTGAAGAAACTGTAGGTGTTGGAACATGAGAATCAAGTATCTGTTGGATTTGATTGGAGTTGTAATCATTTGATTCCATTAACTTTTTAATGACGGAAAGTTCTTGTTGTAAGATTATTGGGGAAGAGCAAACTTTATGTGCTCTATGAATTAGAGATTTAAGAATGCCAAATTTTTGAGACATGTGGTATGCAGACTTTTTGTGAATGTATTATTATTATTACGGGTGACTCCAGGAAGTCCTTAGACTCATCTAGGGAGGCCCTAAACATCATGTCCACACAACTATATGACATTCCCACACAGTATCTATCATACCTTACCTTGAACTCACTCACCGTCAGTGCACCCACAACAGACTCTGGCAGCTTATTCCACTCATTCACCACTCTAAAAGTAAAGAACCCAGCTCTAACACCCTTGCTAACCACACTCTTGCCCAGCTTCCATAGGTGTCCTCTAGTTCTCCCACCACCAGTCCTGATCTCAAAAATATCCTCTGAATTAATCCTATAAAAACCCTTTAGCAATTTGAATGTCTCAATCATATCTCCCCATTTCCGCCTATCAACTAATTTCTGCAACCCATAAATCTTCAACTTCTCATAAGGTTCATTCCATAGACCTGCTATCATCTTGGTCACTCGCCTCTGGATCCTCTCCACCTCTTCCCCATCAAGAAGAAACCTAGGTGACCAAATATGGGCACAGTAGTTGAGATGAGGTCTTATCAAGGCTCAGTACAGAGGTACAATAATTTGCTTGTCTCTGCTCGTCAAAGTATTTTTCAACAACCAAGTTAGTTGATGAGCTGATTTAGCTACTTTTGCAATGTTCCCCCTAAACTTTATCTCCCTATCCACCAACACTCAAAGTTCCTGGCCTCATCAATTTCCTGGAGTACAGTTCCACCAACGTGGTATACTGCTGCTAATCTTTTCACCCCAAAATGCATAACCTTACATTTTGTCACATTAAATTGACATCCATTCTCCTTAGCCCAGAACTCCAATCTATCCAAGTCTTCCTGCAAGATTTTGACATCTTCTGCATTCACTATTGCCCTACCCAACTTTGCATCATCAGCAAACAAATGAACTGTTCCTCTTAGATCCTTTCCTATATCGTTAATGAACAAATTAAATAGTAGTGGTCCAAGAACAGAACCTTGCAGGCCGTCTTTTAGTAGGTCGTGGTGTCTTCTGATAGGCTGGATACTTTAGTCTCATAGTCAGTCTTATTCTTAATTACAATAGCTTTTCCTTTATCGGTCTTAGAAATGGATATTGTATTATTTTTTCTTAAAGAAGTTAGACCTTTAATTTCAGCATTTGATAAATTACATGGAGGCAATTTGCTTTTGAATAACGAAGTCGCAACTTCAAAACGTAGTTTGTTGGCATCTTCGCTAAGAAGTCCTGATAGATTGTGTTCTATATTATGTAAGAAATCAAGATAAGGAATGCATGAAGGAATAATAGCAAAATTAAGGCCCTTTGCTGAAGCACTGGTTTCAGTGGTGGATAATGGGCGATCAGAAATGTTTACAATCCATTTATTTGTAGACGTACTGTCAGAGGTAAGGTTTTTCTTTTGCTAGTTATATAAAGAGTTGTATTTTTGCATAAGATTTTGAAAATTTCTCTCATAAGACCGGGATAAGGATTGTTTTGATAAGCGAAGAACAATATCTAATAATTCTTCATTAAGAACAGCTGAAATGTCTTCTTCGAGAACTGATATAGAATTGATATTAGAAGCTAATTCTCTTTTGGCAGTGTGAAGTTGATTACGAATTAAGGAAAAACTTGCGCATATATAAATTTTGAGCTCCAGGAGACCGAATTGTTTCTTTAAATCTAGCGAAAGTGGGAATAACTTTAGTATCACGGCACTTTTTGAGGAAGGCAATCTATGCTCGAAGCTTACCTTGTAGAACCGATAATTTTCCTAATTTTCCTGTTAGTTTAGTAAACTCTTCCCCGTGAAGGATGATGATTCTGATTTTTAGTGGAACCTGTGGCATAGTAATTAAATAATAAAGTAACACATAAAAACCACTGTGATGTCTTTAATTAGTAAAGGACAGATATTTCATACTAAAATTAATAGTACATCTTCAGTGTCTGTAACAGTAATCTCAGAACCTATAGGTACAATTCTGAAAAAAGTATCGATTGATTCCAACATATATTCCTATCAACAAAATTTCTTCTTTATTACCTTCCACAAAGGATAAACTGTCTTCTCTATCTTTGGCTGGCATTTACCAAATACTTTGCGAATGCGATATCTATTTTGGACAAACTGGCTGTTCTTTGGAAAAAAGAATAAAAGAACATCAATATTATATTGATTATAACAAACCTCTGACGTCTGGTAGACGCAGCACATTATTGACTCTACTCATAGTGTCCAGTGGGATAAAGCAGTTCTCCTTCATAGATGCAGATTCAAATATGAACGCTTATTCAAAGAAAGTTGTGAAACTATTGTTGTGTCCCATTTTACGATTTCTACTCTAATCTTACAAATTCCTTCTATCTATATTCTTCTAACTTCTATGCCTGAGATTTTACCAAAACTTATACCAATATCTAAGCTATTGCTCCCCGTAGTACCCCTAATATTTGTATTTATACTGCGCCTTTTGGGATATTTAGTTTAGGATATTACATACATAAACAAGGAGAAAGAACTCAAATATATCTGAAAGTGTAACTATTGCAGTCGTGACACTTAACTCGATTCTCAACTTAAATCTTCCGCGTGACTAAGTACAATATTTTCAAGTGGTTATCAACTGCACCATTTATGTTGTCATAAATAGGGAGAAAGTCAATCTCGAATATATCTCTTAGTATTTAAATATTATTGCAGTCGTGACTCTTAATCTCTTTCCTCAACATTAAATTTCCCGCGTGATTAGGTATGATGATTTTAAGCGGTGCATTGGATTAGCAACATCAGACAACTCTTTTATCATTGAACAAAAGGTTTATTAAGTTTCTAAACATGGTACAATTCAAATACTAAACTAAAATACTTATAGACTAACATTACAAGCAAGATGGCTATTTGTGATTATGCCGCCATACACATTAATTCATAAATTCACCTGATGCGAACAAATTAGATCAATTCACACTATCTGATTTTTCATACTGAAGGAGATTAACAAATTATTCACTGCTAACACATACTTGTGACATTTCAATTATTTTATACATTACATTAGGCATTCAATTCTTAGGATACATAATTACTTAAATCACACTATTCCGTTATACCGTTATTTGCACTAACACACAATTATGTCATTTAAATATCTTGTGCAATATAATAGACATGCAAAAATACCTTAGGACTCTTAATCATTCACAAATCTTTAACACTAGTCAATCTACACATAACACATTCTATCATGTACTAAAGTCCTAGTATAACTTCAACAGTTCTGTATTGGAATCACGATACTTTTCACAGACAAATTTCTAGCTAACATAGGTTATGATTTACAGTACCTTTCTTGAGCTCTTCGTATGGGCCTTTATTCTTTTCCAAACGAACCTCTGGTATAACTTCTCGTAACTCTGGAATACTTTAACACATATATATTTGCTCTACTATCAGCAACGAGGACATCGATCTCTTTACAGCTTTCTGCTTTGCGTAGTTATCACTAGCATCGAAACGAAGAAGATCCCTCCTTTTCTAGGACTCTATGGCAATTTTTCCTTTGCTTCCTACTCGGGAAAACGGGAATCGAAATCCCGCTCACTTTCATTTCCGTGTTGTGACGAGGAGATATCACCCCTGTCGGCACTCAGGAAAACCCCGTGAACTCCACCGGAACCAAAACCAAACTCCAAGGCCAAAAGCGACTATCCAAAAAGAGTTCAGTCCCTTCTGTGGGGTTACCAACCCTTTTATAGCTGCTCCCCTAACGGCACCTTTTCTTACTTCCTTTCTCCTCCTTCTACTTGTTTTTTAATCATCGACCAATTAGGGTGGCGTTTTCCCGCTAAACGTCATTTGATCGGCAAGCCCGTTCTCAATGTTTCAATCCGGGGATCGGCCCTAAGCGATAGCTTTGCTTTTCTTGTGCTAGCCTGACTTAATCCCCTTTCAAACTTTTTCTATGAATTCTACTTAATAACTTAATCTCTCACATAATGTATTTTATGACTCACCCCTTTCTACTTATTTACTTAACTCTCTCATTTTTAATTGTATTACAATATTAATCTATACTTTCCTTTGTTAGCTACTTATTTAGTTAGAATTCCTTATTTTAAGTCATATTACAATATTAATACATTCCTTCCTTTATCAGTTACTTTAACAACAACTCTTACGTTTTATACATATTACTGGATGCAAGAAATTTTCCATTAAATAATTTATTTTTTTTATGCAGGGGTTTTAATTTATGATATTTATTCTTCATGTTACACCATGATAGCTGAGAATACTATATTCCTAAGATATCAGGTGTAACACTATCTTACACCGACTGAATTTAAATAAAAATGACTGTATGTCTCTCTCAAAGATCTGGGAGACTCTTATCTTTATATAAGATAAAAGTCTCCCAGATCTTTAAAAAAAACATTTATCTTAATAGATTAAATTTGTTATTTCTATTATTTCCTAGCACGCGATAACAATTCTATTTTATTAGGTGATCCACCGAACGTTTTGCTTGTATTCCATTCCTATTACTGTTACAGACACTGAAGATGTACTATTAATTTTAGTACGAAATATCTGTCCTTTTACTAATTGAAGACATCACTGTAGTTTTTACGTGTTACTTTATTATTTAATTACTATGCTACAGGTTCCACTAAAAATCGGAAGGTAATAATGTCAGTAATATTCATTGCTTGCCTACAATAAATATTAAAAAATTTAAATTGGAAAAATAAATGGTATCAAAATAAATGGTTAATATCTAAGCAATTTATGATTTGCAGATGACATTGTTCTATTTTCCAAAATGCTTGAAGAACTAAGAGAAATTATTTAAGCATTAAGCACAGAAAGCCACAAGTCTGGTCTCAACATAAATATCGAGAAAACTAAAATGCATAATTTCTTGTCTATTTAATTTATCAAATATTTATTATTATTAATTAACAAATATTAATTTATCAATATACAAATTATGAAGCTCTATCATATTCTAAGCATTTTTGCATATATATTTCGTAGTATAAATATATTATCAATTGTGGATCTTTTATTTCTGAAACCACACTGGTACTCTCCTATTATTGTTTCTATATATCGTTCTAATCTTTTTTATATCATACTTGATACGATTTTGTATGTCACATTCAACAATGTAATTGTTCTATAGTTCTGACAGTTCATCTTATCTCCTTTTTTGTATATTGGCTGGATTATTCCAATTTTGCAATTATTTGACATTTTTTTCCCTTTCCATATATCTAATATTGAATAATACATTTCTTTCCATAAGATTTCACCTGCATTCTGTGTAAGTTCTATTACCCATCTGCTCCTGGTGTTTTAAAACTTTTATTTGTTTTATTATTTCCACTATTTCTTTAAGTTGGCTCTTGAATTCTTTCTTCTCTATTTCTACAGTTTTGATTTCATATTCCTTATTTTCTTCTGCTGTCATTATAAATAATTCCTTAAAATATTCCTTCCATCTTTCTTTAACTAATTCTTTTTCATTTAATACTTTTCCTTCTTTATCCTTACATCCTATCATTTGTGTATCAAAATTATGTATTAACTATTTTAATTCTTTATAGAATTTTCTAGTTTCTCTTTTCTCATTATACTGCATTATTTGTTCCACTTTCTTCTCCATTTTCTTTCTTTTTCTTTTTATAAATTTTATTTGCCTGCTTTCTTTTCTCTTCATATTCTTCTCTATTACTTATGTTCCTTTATAAATTTTTTCCTTTTCCTTGCTTTGTTTACCAATTCAATTATTTCCTTACATTCTTCATCAAATCATTCATTTCTATTTTTCCTATACCATCATAATGAATTTTTCCTATACCATCCTATTTCTTCTTCAGCTGCATTTATGATTGTTTGTTGGTTCAAGTCCCATTTTTCTTCTATGTTCTTTCCTTTTTCTATTGTTTTAATATTATCTTTTATTTTCTTCTGATATTTATCAATTATTTCTCTATCTTGGAATGCTTCAATGTTTCATTTCTTTATATTTTCAGTTTTCTTTTGGTCTACATTTGATATTCTATATATGAATTTAATTTTAGCTAACATATGATCACAATTTGCTACTCTGTATGCTCATACTTCATTAACTTAACTTGTCCATCTTTTTGAAATCAGGACATGATCTATTTGATTACATTCTTTGGTTGTTGGAATAATCCAGGTCTCCAAATGTATTTTATGTTGAAAACATGTATTCCTTATTGTAAGTTTATTTGATATTGCTAATTGTATAAGTCTATTTCTGTTTTTGCTGGTTTCTTCATGTAAACTATACTTTCCAATTATTTCATGAAATATGTGTTCTTTCCCTGTTTTTGCATTAAGCTCCCCTGATGTTATCATGGCATCATTTTTACTTATTTTTTCATGTTTCTTGTAAATCCTCATAAAATTGAGCTATCACAATCTCATCAGCATTTTCAGTTGGGGAATATACATTAATAAAAGTGATGTTATGGAATTTCCCTTTAATTCGTAACTTGCAAATTCTTTCATTTATTGGCATAAATCCTAAAGTTGAATTTATTATCTTCTTTCGAATAATAAATCTTGCTCCATAATTTCCTTGTTCTTCAGCACCACTATAATACATGATATAATATTTTTTATATATTCTTCCTTTTCCTCTCCATCTTATCTCCTGTAATGTTGTAACATCCAATTCATATTTTTTTAACTCTTCTGCTATGCTTTGCATTTTTCCCTACTTGTAACATTGTTCTAACATTTCATGTTCCAAAATTCATTAACCTTTTCCTTATCATGTATCGTTTCCTTGAAGTCAGTCTGGCTTTCTTAACAAGAGATATTTTTTTACAGGGATTGGTTGTTAGCCCATTGCCCAATCCTCAACCTGGAGGACCAGGCCTCCAAATTTTTGTCCCCTGGAGGCAGGGTGGCCCAGCTATACCCTCAGGCACTTGGTACCCATTTTAGTCACTTCTTACAGTAGGGTTAAGAGTCATAAGATTTCACTACTGTTTAATTTGTACATTAATGATATAGGAGAGGATCTGAGAGGAAATGCTCAGTTGTTTGCCAGTGATGCAAAATCGCTAGAGTAATAGATACAGATGATAAAATTTTGCAGGATGATTTGGAGAGACTAGACAAAAAAAAAATGGATGTCAAATAATTAACATAGATAGATAGAAATTGGAACATGAAATAAAGCAAAGAATAAACCAAGAATGGGGACAATTTGGAAAGTACAATAACATCTTTAAAGAAACCATTCCTATCTGTCTAAACAGAAAAGCATATGAA
The DNA here is from genome assembly GCF_054136105.1 of Typopeltis vanoorti. Lineage (NCBI taxonomy): Eukaryota > Metazoa > Arthropoda > Arachnida > Uropygi > Thelyphonidae > Typopeltis > Typopeltis vanoorti. The sequence continues at coordinate 65,076,368 of NC_143557.1, forward strand.
CAGTGTATCATACCAGCTATGACATATGGAACAGAAACTTGGAGCATCACAAGAAGACTGGAAAACAAATTAGTAGCTGCACAGAGAAAAACATGCAAAGATCAATGGTAGACATAAAAATAATAGATGAAGTAAAAAACATAGATATCAGGAAAAAAAACACGATTAAAAGACATCATTAAAGAAATAAAAAAATGAAATAATAGTGATCGGCAGGACACATTGCAAGACAGGGAGACAACCACTGGACAAAAATTTGTACAGAATGGCAAGCATGAGAAGGTTCAAGAAGACCTGGCAGGCCATCAGCAAGGTGGAGAGATGAACTACATTATTCAATGGGAAACAACTGGTGATTATGGGTCAGAGACAGAGAAATGTGGAAAAATATGCAGATCATTGTCCAGCAGTGGATGGATAAGGATTGATGATGATTTTTATTTGATTTTTTTTCCTTTGAGAAAAGTCATTCTCAAAGCAAACACACACACACACACACACACACACACACACACACACACACACACACACACACACACACACACACACACACACATGTACATCAAGTTATTATATTATATGAAAATTGTGTTGTATTTACAAAGTAACTTAGTGGAGTATAAGAATTGTAATGCAATCACACAAAGAATAAGTGAGATAGATAGGCTGAAAGCCTGATTAGATTATACATAATTATAATATAAGAATTGTGATGCATACATATCACACATACAGAGAATAATTGGAATAGAGTAGACTGAAAACTTGAGGTCCTAAGAGGCCATCTTCTGTGAGTGCTGGCAGGCAGCTTTGGCTGTTGAGCAGATAGTTTATGAATTAGTTTCTCATATTTTTAAAAGTGTCATTCATACAACTATATTTTTCGAGGTTGGGTTGGTTTTTTAGATCAACTACTAATTCCCAAAAAAGTCATTCATGTTTGTATTTATTTTAGTGAAGCATAGTAGTTTTTATCATTTGATTCTGAGCAGGGTGTCCAAGGCATCGTCTGCTGGATTCAAGTGACAGTAACTGGTGGCAGATATATGTTTGTTTTTTTAGATTCATGTTGGAAGATCTTACAATTTGTCCATAATGCAACAAGTTGCAAAAAATAAAGAACCTCATATAAGACTAGAACTGAAAGATGAAGGATTTTGGTCTTTTTATGGAAGCTAATGAGACCATCCAGTTTATACATATGGGAATTTGAAAGTGGTGCAAAGATTACATTTCTTTAATTTTAGCTATTGTTTTCTGAGGTGCCCCAAATATAGGAAACAGTAATAACATTACAATACATGTGAAAATATCTGTGACGGTGTAACAGCAGGTAGGATTGAAACAGGAATTAAAAGTCACACAATTGAGAGAGAGAGAGAGAGGGGGGGGCAAAAGTATTGATCAAAAGAATAGTAGTATGATGGATGTAAAGAATGAAGAGTTAACTGTAATATAAAGGGAGATAGCTTGGTTACATGGAGTGATACACAGGACGAAGCAGGAGCTGCAACGAATGCAGAAACGTCTGGTGAGTTGATCAGCTGATCTCACAAAGAAAGAAGTGAATGCTTGACTAAGAGAGAAGAAAAAATCAAGAAGCAAGTCTTGTACAGCGATTCTATCATATGAGGTTATTGGCAGGAGATTGACAAAATTTTGCTTCCTGGGTGTAAAAATTAATAATGTTAGTTGAGGCTATTAGAGCACCAAAGGGTAAAGTGAAATAGCAAAAGAAAAGTTAATAAATAGTTATTTTCTTAACAATCTGTGTTCACATCAATACCGTTAAAATCCAATTCAACATGTGCGATGAACACATAAGCCTTTCCACACAGCAAAAGAAAAGGGTGAGAAAGTTAAGATAGTGAGTCTGTTGCCATGGTATGACAGAGTAGAGCTAAGGAGGGCCATAATAGCGAATTACTCGATGTGTTGGATATGCAGGAGGAATAATGTGGAGTTTGATGGGCAAAAGGACTTATACAAGAAGGATTGTTTGCATCTGAATGGATTTGGTGTTCAGAGTCTGGAAAAAGTGTTGTTGAATGAAGTGAAAATGAATGTGCAAAATCAGGGAGACTAGAGCTTTTTTGGGGGCAGGGGGAGCTGTTGAGTGAATATGCAGATATAGTGAGGCAGTTTAGTGTAAGAATGTGCATAAAATCCTAAGTACCACTGATAACAAACCAGAATGGGATAGTTAGTATAAAACGTCAGGATAGCAGTGAGCCTAAGCGACTTTTGCACTTTATGTACACTAATGCCAGGAGCATTCGGAACAAGGGGAAGAGTTTTTGTCTTTGGTTAGTTCATCCTAACCAAAGGTTATTGACATTAGTGAGACATGGCTGACAGAAGATGATATGGTTAGTAGGATAGAATATGAAGGATAATGCGTTCAGGGATGGTTTAGAGAAAAAATGAGGGGAGGAGTGTTATTGATGATAGCCAATGAACTACAACCAAAGAGATTAGAAGTTCGACTGCATGCCAGTGGAAATAGCACATTTCAGACTAGTGTGGTGTGAGATAGAAGCCAGCAGAACAATATATACAGTTGGATGCTTCTGCACCAGGAGATGGATAAGATGATGAGGATAGTATGCATCAGCAAATAAGCTTAATGAGTGGAGGGCAGGTAATTAGTATGGGGGGGATTTCAACTATGGGAATATAGATTGGAAGGAGGAGAGGATACATGAAAGGAAGGAAATGAAATTTATGCAGTTACTAAGGAATAACTACCTGGGACAGCATGTGATGAAATATATTAGGGGATTGAGAGTCCTTGAACTAGTAATTGCATCTGTAAATTTGACTATAACCAATATTACCACATTGCTGCCAAATGGTGAGAGTGATCATATATGATCTTGACTTGGGCGGTGGCTAAATGTGTGGAATTTTCAGTTAAGAAGGGGTATATGTGGAATTACAGGGCTAGTAAATATGACTAGTTCAGGAGATTGCTTGTATCAGTGCTATGGTATGTGAAACTGCAAGAGCTGGATGTTGATAGTGCATGGGAAGGGTAAAGGAGTGTTTGATAGAGGTAATGGAAGACTGCATTCCTAGAGCCAGGAGGTGAAATCAAGTGGGAGTTAAATAGATGAATGTCATCATTTATCTGTAGCTACAAAAAAAAAAGAATAAATGTGGAAGGAATTCAAGGAGAAAGATGACTAGCAGGCACATGAGCAGTACAAAGCACAGGCCAGAAGGGTAACTAGTATGGTAAGAAAGGAAATTAGCAGTTCAGGCCAAATATAATCCCAAACAGTTCTTTTGATATGTTGCAAGTAAAAGGAAGAGTGTTTATGGAAGAATGATTTTAATGAATGTTGATGGTAGGAAGGTAACTGAATCAGTTGAAATAGTAGAATCACTTTGAAAGAGTATATCATCCAGGTGGTGAAAATATTGCGGCAACATGAGAGACAACAAACATTTTTACAGGAACTGAGCTAAACGAAATGGAGAATCATAGCATATTACAGAACCTTGATATGAATACAGCTATGGGATTAGATGGTATGCCAGCTCGAGTTTTACGTGAAGGTGCTAAGGAATTGTCGATGCCTTTTGTTCACATTGTTTAATCTAAGTCTGAGCTCTGGGTTAGTTGGGGGGGGGGGTGCAGAAAGAGGGGGGAAAGTTCCATTGCAGCATAAAGGACGCTCCAAGACTGATATAGCAAATTGCTGACTGATCAGGAGTTGTTATCAAGGTACTAGAGAAGTTAATCAGGAGCAAAATGCAGGCATGAATAGATAGAAATGGGATACTGTTTTGGGGACAACATGATTTTGTGAAGATGTACTTAGTAACGTGAGCAAGTTACTAAGGTCATGCCTTAGTAACTTGCTCACGTTTCATAAGACAGTGAGAGTAGTTTGCTCAGGAGTACAGTTGAAGATTCAACATTATTTCAAAGCTGAACGTTTGTAGAAACTACGAAAGTTTCATAAATTTGACCTGATAGCTTACGAGAATACAATCCTCGGCATCGGAGTTGCCCTAGCTTACACTACTTAAAAGAACACGAATGCTATTGCAAACATATTGTTGCTTGGGCAGCAGCCATGTTCTTTTAACTAATGTAAGCTAAGTCAATTCCAATGCCAAGGATTGTATTCTCGTAAGCTCTCAGGTCAAATTTACGCAACTCTCATAGTTTCTACAAACATTCGGCTTTGAAATAATGTTGAATCTTTAATATCCACTTTTCCTATGTAATTTTACATAGCCGAAACGAAGCTGTATGTCTCTTTCTTTAGTAATTACTTTTACGTACTGACCAAGAGTTCACTTACGAAAAATACATTTCTGTGATATTTAATTTCTTTAGTACTGAATGTGAGTTTTTGCTCTGTTAAGGTTTCTGCCTGATCTCTGAAGAGAACCAACCAGTTTGATACATCTGTTAGGCCAGCGAAGCCTTTATGAAATGTACTAATAAAAGGCAAACATGCAGATGCTTGGGCAGTGGTCATGTTCTTGTAAGCTCTCAGATCAAATTTACAAAACTTTAAATAATGTTGGATCTTTAATATCCACTTTTCCTATGTAATTTTACATTACTGAAATGAAGCTGTATGGCTCTTTCTTTAGTAAGTAATCTGTTAATTTTATCAACATTGTTGCCATTGGAAAGAAACGTGTGATAAATATTAGTAAGTTCATCTGTAAAGGAAGCTGGTTGGAACAGAGGTTGATGTCTGTGTTAGCAAGTTTTATAATACCATATTGTTGAGAGAGAGAGTGTGGTGGGAATGTGTGGAAAGGTTTATGTGTTCGTCGTACATTGATTAATTTTAACAGTATAGATGAGAACACAGACACTTATAAGAAAATAACTATTTATTAACTTATTGCTGATATTTCGCTGGTATTCTATCCAACATCTTCAGAGCACAAAAAACAGTTTGTCACATTACGTGAGACAACAATCTGATATAACAGTGGGACTAATTTGAACAATTGTAACGTACAACACAAACACTAAAGTCCTAATGAGGTGCCATCTATATTGAAAAAGAAAACAGAGAGAGAGAGAAAGTAGGTATTAATTAAGTCTTAAGATGACTGTCTCCCAAATCTTTGCCAAAGATGTCTCGTGTACTGACAAACTGTTTTTGTGCTCTGAAAATGCTGGATAGAATATCAGCAATAAGTTAATAAATAGTTGTTTTCTTATAAGTCTGTTCTCGTGTGTACCATTAAAAATGATCGACAGAGTGATGGGAAAGTTTGTGAATGTGGCTTTTTGCATGGGTAGGTTTTCTGAGTGTAAATTGAGACAGCAGGTGTATGGTTAGGAAGGCATTTGATTAACGTTGTCTAGAAAAGACAGACTATTGTTATTTTCTTTTACCTTAGTTAACTAAATTCCAAGGTGCTAGCTATTGAGGTGGAAGAGGAATGTGTAAAGAAGTGAAACCAAAAATAACCATCATAATAGCTTAAAACTACATTTCAGATTATAGATTTTAAGTTGGTAGTAGAATTTTTTGTATAAGGTGAAGTATGACCAGTAAGGGGGGAGGGATTAAGATTTAATTAAGCGTTTGGTTATAGAAGAGGGAGTCAGTAGTATCTAATGTGGATTGGAGAGGATTATTCATATGAGGGATTAAGATTTAATTAAGCGTTTGGTTATAGAAGAGGGAGTCAGTAGTATCTAATGTGGATTGGAGAGGATTATTTGAGTGGTATGAATGAATTATGTCTCTGAGCAAGACATTCAGTTTGTGATTGTATTTGCTAGTATTGAAGAGCTCAGTAGCATTGCATGTTTGACTTTTACACAATTGATTTCTTTATAATAGTTGAGAGTATAAACTCCTTTCCCAGACTCTTAAATTTTTTACCAGAGACTTTTGTTACTGATCCTAATGAACAAACTTTATCTGTTTTGCTTAACATTTTTAAAAGTATGCATCTCTCTTCAAGGCCCTAAAGTTTGTTCCCAGAACCCTTCCTACTAATCACTTGTGGACTCGGATCTGAGATTGGGTTAATGTCAGTTAGGAGAAATTGTGTTGTATTTTTTTACCATGTCAGCTGTAAACTGATATAACATGTTAATTGTATCAGTTTACAGGAATAGTTTGTTATGGTGGATAGTTTGCTGTAGTGAATTTTTTTTAGCATAGCATTCTACCTATGTGATTTTTGTTGGTACTTTCCAGTAGCTCCTGGTTGGCTGAGTGGATATTTGTGATATCTTAGGTGAGAGATGAATTTCACTGTCTGGTGTGACTTTACCTCCCTGGAGGCCTGCATGGCTCAAAACAGTTCCGTGTTTGGTCTCCAGAACAAAGTTTCCAGATTATGTCAAAAATTAATAAAACTGTATTAATAATAAAAAAATCCTTAGCCCACCCATAGTGCTAATGTACTATAGGTTTACAACCTTTCATGGATGGGAGTAAAAAAAAAAAGTTTGTTATAGTGAGAGTCATCTTTACTTATGTATAAAGAACTATAACAAACACTGAGATGACTCTTATGGGAGCAGTGTGTCATAAGAGGAAAATAACTGCTGGTGTGCCATGGGAGTTTTATACCAGTATTGTTTAACTTATATGTTAATGATATTGGATGATGTTTAAATAGGAATATGCAATTGTTTGCATGAGCAGATTGTTGAGCACTATGAGCAGTGAACCTGATGTTATGGCTCTCCAAGAGGATTTAAACAGATCAACTGTGCAAGCACATGGCTGGTCTGCCAGCTCCGTGTTGTGAAGTGTAAGATTTGAAATTTTTATATTAAGGAATGGGTTTGTTTCTGTGTATGTATTGAAGGCAGTATAAAAGATATGGAAGATAATTGGTAGACGGATAATACCTGTACTTTAGGGAACTCATTGCTAGATTTGTGAAGACAGTGCAGTGGCAGATCATTATATCCCTCTTATAATAAGGGGGACATAATGGGAGATCTTAACAATAAATTGATAAGACAAACTTCCCTTCACAAGCTCATTCTGATCCTCATAAAAAAATCCTACTCCTATCAACCCAATCCAGAATCCCACAAATCATTAAAGAACAAATAGGTTAAGGTTACACTGTACATGGCCTTGATTAGACCATATGTAGATTACTGTGGCTTAAAGGTGATTACTGGTTTTCAAGCAGGCACAGAGATTTTAGAGTGTCCAGAGTAGAGTGAATTAGATGCTTTAAATGTTAGGTATGAAGACAGATCAAGGGAATGTCATATGTAAGAGTCTTGTGGGAATTAATTCCTTACTCCCTTTTTCATACACCCTTCTTATACAACTTTCCTGGAAGATGTATAAGGAGAATGTGTGAGCAACAGAGTGAAGAACAGTACAGTAACAAGGGTATGAAGTGCCTGTGGAAAGTATATAACTTGCGTCCCCCCCCCCTACCCAAAAATGACAAAAAAAAGTTTGAAAAATTTAAATGTAAAAAGTTAAATTTTACTAAATGCAATATGTTAAATACTTACTATTAACTCCATCAAAATGAGTTGCAGTGTGTTGCAGAATTTGTGTGTCTAAAGCGGCATATTGCCAAAATTTAAAAATGCAATATAAAATAGCGGACTTTTATATCTATTTATTTATTTTTATTTTTTAGGTTTTGCAAACCAAACCAAGTTGCACGGGTGCTTAAGGGTCAAAGCTATATAACTGAGAGGAGACCTCCACATAGCCTTTAAAGGAATGGGAGAACTGACCAGGGCTTCTGACCTAATGTCTAATCCTCACCTTCTTGTGATGCACCCTGTTGGGTATCTACCTGGATGCTGAACGAATGAGGATGGGCTGGCAATTTGGGATTTAGCCGACCAAATTGAATTCTTATTGACTTAAACCAAAATACAAAATGATGGTACAACATGACAAAAATTTCATGCCGGCTGGGGCGTAGCCCGGTTAAAACAAGGCCCCCGTTGTTTTCACCAGAGAACCAGGGCAAACAGCAAAAAGTCAGCTACTGGAAAAAATCAGAAAACACACCTCAAGTCAACATCACTAGAGTTAAAGATCAATACTATCAACATAAGAAGCCTGAATGGCAAAGAAATGGAGCTAGCTGAGGAATTAGATAAGTACCAGATCGACATAATAGGGGTGACTGAAACAAAAAAGACAAAAACTGGTGAGATCTTTCTGAGAAATAAATACAAAATGTTATATTCAGGCAATAACAATCAAGGAAAAGAAGGAGTAGCCATAGTATTCAACACAAAATACGAGACTAATCTTCTTGAATGGCAGGCAGTCTCAAATAGAGTGATGTGGGCAAATATCAGAATGGGGAACTGGACAATGAGACTTATTCGTGCCTATGGTCCCATAGAAGGTTCTACTATGGTAGAAGTGGAGGAATTTTTTGATGCTTTAGAAAAAGCAACTGACACAATGAAAAAGGAAAAGTTGGTCCTTGTTGGGGATCTGAATAGCAGAGTAGGAAATGACTGTCAGACATACAAAAATATTTTGGGAAAAGTTCAAGAAAAGAGCAAAGATAATAATAATGGCAAATACCTGTTGGATTGCTGCTCAGGACATGGCCTGGTTATTACTAACACCATGTTCCAACATAAAAATGTGCACAAATTCACATGGAGAGAAGAGGCAAGGAATAAGAAAAGTCTCATTGACTATGTTATTGTTGATAGTGATGTTTTCTCCCTGGTGCAAGACTAAATAGTGATCACTTGAAATTGGAAGTGATCACTATTTAGTCTTGAGCAGGATAAAATTGAATTTTGTAACGAAAAGAATAACATGTAAGAAAGTTTTAAAGCGAATCAAAGTTGAGCAACTCTCAGATGTGAACTGTAGACTAAAACGCACGAATGTTATTCAAGAAAAAATGAAACAGTTCGAGAACAGCAATCAAACCTTGAAACCTTGGATTTATTCAGGAAAAGAAGAAAGCATATCAAAAGTTCCTGACAAATAAGTCAGCTTGTGCTCTTAGAGAATACAGAGACAAATGTAAGAAAGCTAAACACTGTGTTCTTGCCAGTGTCCTCATGGGAGGACACTGGCAAGAACATAGAAAATAAATGTCAAGAAGGTGGTAAGATATTCTGGAGGTTGTTGAAGAAGCTTAGAAATGGAAGAAAGAGTGCTGTAAAAGGAGTTAGAGATGATAAAGGTGACATGAAAACTGTATGTATTCCTGTCCAGGCATACAGTCAGGAATACATATCCTTACTTGAAGTAGAAAAAGCCATCAAAGGCTTGAAATGTGGAAATGCAGCAGGAATAGATGATATTCTACCAGAAATATAAAAGTCTTACAGTGGCTGCACTGCATAGTTCAGAAAGCCTGGACAGAGGGACGAATTCCGATGATTGGAGGAGAGCTCTCATAGTACCCATATATAAAATGAGAAATAAAACTGATCTTTGTTATATTCCCATGCTTTCTCAACTATTTGTCGTAAAGTGAAGATCTGATCCAGAAATATCATCTATTCCTGCTGCCTTTCCACATTTCAAGCCTTTGATGGCTTTTTCTACTTCAAGTAAGGATATGTATTCTTGACTGTATGCCTGTTGAGTGTTTTTTATCACTGTGCTATCACTGCTTGTTTCATTTAGCAATTTTTCGAAGTAATTACTCCATACTTCAAGGATATATTTTTCTCCCATTTTCACGTCATCTTTATCATCTCTAACTATATTTAAGTTTTATCGATCTGGAAAAGGCATATGACAAGGTGCCAAGAGAGAAGCTATTCAATATGCTACAGTTATATGATGTCAATGGAGCATTATCTCAAGCAATACTTAGTCTTTATTTGAGTTGTAAGTGAGCAGTTAGAATTGAAGGAAGTACAGGAAGATGGTTTAATGTTAAATCTGGTGTGATAAAAGGATGTGCTTTATCCCCTCTGTTATTCATTATCTATATGGATCACATTATGAAGGAAAGTGGCATACATGATATCAAAATTGGAGATGTTAATGTCAGCTCTTTGCGTTATGTGGACGATGTTATACTTCTAAATAATTCCGCTACAAGTCTGCAAGATTCCCTGAGTAAATTGAATAACTGTTGTAATTGATATGGTATGAAGGTCAGTAATAAAAAGACAAAGACAATGAAAATAGGCAGAATCGTTGAAAATGTCAACTGTTGTGAACGGAGAACCTGTGGAACATGTAAAACATTTCAGCTACTTAGGCACGATTTTGAGTGAAGATGGTAAATTAAATATGGAAATAGACAGCAGAATCAACAAAGCTGGTATGGTAGGAAGTCAATTGAATAAATTCATATGGAATAAGAGAGAAATTAGTCGGAACACTAAATTAGCTGTATACAAGACAGTGTTCAAACCAATTTTAACTTATGGAGAGCTGGGTCAGAAGTAAAACACTTGACCAAAGACTAAAGACCACAAATATGAGAGTCCTGAGAAAGATTAGAGGCATGAACAGATGGCATCAATGGCAATATCATGTTAAAAATGAGGATATTAGGAAAGAACTTGACATTGTCAGCATCCAAGAATGCGTTAACAGAGCTAATCTCAGGTGGTATGGTCACTTAAATAGAATGGGAGAGGAAAGATTAGCAAAACAAGTGTTCTCTGCCAGGTTGGCAGCAAAACGACCAGAGGAAGACCAAGATTTAGGTGGATTGATACGGTACAAAGTGCTTTAGATGATAGAAATATAAGATCTGATAATGTTGGAGTCTTGACAAGTAACAGACTGATTTGGAGGAAAATTGTAGATAGGAAATTAATAATGATGTAATTTTTTTCATCTAGTACTATCATATCCTGTACACCCCTTGAGGGTACATGGCAGAAATTTGATGATGAACTTAGTTGCGCCCATGGTGGACGCCTCTTTCGCCACGCCCTCGTTATGGCACTGGTGAAGAACAAGGTTTTTTTTTGTATATTTGTTGTAAGTGATGTGTGAGTGATATGGATTGCCTTGAGTGTGTAAGGAGTGGAAATAGTGAATGACATTGAAAACATGATTATCATATAGAACATTCATCATAAATGAGCATTGTGTTTGATATCAAGACCTCCCACAGTGATTCTTCACTTAATTATGCTCATTTGGTTTACTTTGACAAAGTTCTGTAAGGAAGCAGTAAAGTGATTAAAATTTCATTGTGACCTCATACTGACAGACAAAAAACAACAACTAGGGTCTGACAGTAATAATGATATAATAATAATCCATATGGTAAGCTATGTGATGCTAGTGTGCTACACTTTGCCATTCAGTCAGTGAGTAATGCATTTGCTGAAATTACCTGTGTGCATGCGGTGTGAGAGAGAGAATGAGAAAGATTAAATATTAATTATGCTCTCAAGCTGACAGGTAAAGAACATCTTTAAATTAGGATAATAAACAATATGTTGATTCCAATATGAAATTGTATTATTATAGTGGTTCAGTACTGAGGTACCTTTTGTGTTGAAGATAATCATTGTATCTTAACACTGTTGAGAATCAAATGAAATTTCATATGATCAAAACTTGCTTCCCAATTTGTTTGCATCTTTTGATTGCATTGCTTGAACAAAGTTTTCTAATGATGGTTAATAAATATGCTAATAACTGGAAATGTTTATTTTCTCATTATCTTTTGGAAGAAGTGTTAGGGGAAAAATTATGTTAAATAAAAAATAGTTTAATATGCGCAATTCTTTATACAGATTATATTAATTTCAGCAAGTAATACATCCACTGAAGAAAAATGACTTGTCAGTGAATCAAGTTGATATCAGAATTATGAATGGAGTTTTGTTATAAAAAGAGGGTGAGTGGAAAAGGAAAATTTTTTTTTTTTTTTTTTTTTTGTTATTTGTTTGTTTTTGTTTTTGAATATGCTAGCATATTATTGGTGGTGGAGTGGAATGATGAATATATCACCATATCTCTCATTTATATGGTGTTATAGTAGTATTAAATGATTAACACACAAGAAATGAGAAAGTTTTGTGGACTGGCCTGATTTGGAATATAAGAGCAGTATATAGGAAATTTAAAATAGGAAGTGATCGCCATTTAGTTTTGAGCCAGGTAAAAAAAAATATTATACCTACGGAGAAAATCATATGCAGAAATGCTTAAAGAATATCAAGAAGCTTTCAGATATGAACTGTAGATTCAGATATACAAATGTTATTGATAAAAAAAGGGAAAGATTTGAAAATGAGATCCAATATTTAAGACAGACCCATTGGCAAAATCTAGAAAAAAAACTGACTAGGGCAGTATATGGTGAGAGGTTGTCTACAAGGATAGAAAAATCAGTGAATTATATCAGATTCAAGAAATTGGAGAGGATCCAGAAAGTTTTTGCCAAATGAGGCAGCATGTGCCCTTATAAGAAAGTCTATGTTATTTGGAGACAATATATCATATCATCAGTGAAATGAAATGGTGAACAGAACTCATTATATTGATTCATGGAGTCAACTCTACCATTTGAGATAAAAACTTAAAATTCTAAATTTTGACCTTTACATCTTCAGGAGTATATACATCTATATACACACACTACTACATTACAGCAACTAGTAACATACTGTACTAAGCAATATAATGTTCTGATCTCTTATGGTGAAAAAATAATAATAATAAAATTGAATAATAAAACATTTACAGAAGAGACAAAAAAATCAAATAAGAAAGATTAATATTTAATTACGTCAGCCATTCAGAATATTCTTATTTATCATTGTGCAGGCTTCTGTGGAGAAAGGACATATTTGAATCACTATTTTTTTGCTATTAAACCACTCACAAAGAAGTCAAAAAGAAATTGTCACTTTAATTTGAGTAGTTTTGTGAAATAAACTTTGTTTCACTTCATCAAGAAATAGTGTGAATAAATTAAAAAAAATACAAGCAAAGTAACAGTTAACATTTCTAGTGAAGAATATTTCAGAATGTTTAAACAATGGAAAGCCTGCATTTGCTGTTAGGCTGACTGCTGGTTTGTCGGTTGCTGTATACTGCTGGTAAATACAAGTGTATCATGATGGATTAAGGAAGACTAGATATGATGTAAAATCATCCTTTTTTTTTTGTTATACTGTAAATGGTACTTCATTATTTCAGCTGATTCTTTGAATGCTCTGAAGTAAAAGTGCTAATCTTGTGGAGTATTTCAGTTTGCTGCCATTCCACTAAATGTTTTGTATCTGTTGTATGTGCTGCCAGCCATGCTTTGTGCTTTCTTTCTTTCATTCTCAACATCCTTGATGTTTTATGATCAGCATATCTCCCCAGATCTGTCAGTTTGTCCTATGTAGTGTAGCCCACAACTGCAACTAATCTTGTTGACGCCTGGTTCAGATCAAATTAAACTATGAATTTGATTTGAGGATGAATGTTGTCCAAGAAGCTAACAAAATCTTCTAATTAAGTAGTAGAATCGGGACAGATGATAAAAATATCTTCAACGTATCTTCCCCAAATTTTTGGTTGTGTTCCTTGATACTGGAGGGCTATTTTTTCAGACTATTTCATGAATAGATCAGCTAACAACATTCATCCTCAAATCATATTCACAGTTCAATTAGAAAGAAATATGTCTACAGTTTATGGATACATTAGTTGAGATATCTGAGAAAAACACAATGAACTTCTCAGACTACAGTAAACCAAGTAACACAGGACATTATCCACATCTAACTTCTCTTCACCACCCAGCACAAAAAATAGGCATCATCCATTCCTTACATGATAGAGCCTACAAAATATCCATGAATATAGATAAAAGAAACCAAGAGCTATTTTACCAATATCTTAATTCTGTCCTTTCAATAAAAAGGCTACAACAGAACAGTAGTCAAATAAACCAATAATATAAAGGAGCAGTGATTCTCCCATATATACAATTAATTGCAGATGAAATGGCAAGATTGCTTCACCAAAGAAATGTAACAGTCACTTTCTTCCCAATTAACAAAATCTCCAGTCATCTGAAATCTCCTAAACCATGACATCTGCCTTAAAATAACCAAGTGTCTACAAGATCAGTTGTGGGCTACACTACATAGGACAAACTGGCAGATCTGGGTAGATACGCTGATCGGAACACATCAAGGACATTGAGAATGAAAGAATGCACAAATCTGGACTTGCAGCACATACAACAGATACAAAACATTTAGTAGAATGGCAGCAAACTGAAATACTCCACATTGATTAGTGCTTTTACTTCAGAGCATTCAAAGAATCAGCTGAAATAATGACATATCCTTTACAGTATAACAAAAAACAAGGGATGATTTTACATCATATCTGGTCTTCCTTAATCCATTGTGACATGCTTGTATCTACCAGCAGTCAGTGTAACAGCAAATACACACTTTTCATTGTTTAAATGTTTTCAAATATTCTTAACCAGAAATGTTAACTGTTACTTTGCTTGTGGTTTTTTCACGAAACTAGTCGAATTAAAGTAGCTTAATTTCTTTTTGACTTCTTACCGCTCACAAAGAAGTCAAAAAGAAATTAAGCTACTTTAATTCTGAAACCAGAAAATAGTGACTCTAATATGTTCTTGTTTATAGTATCTGGTTCTTACATGTCACTTTTAGTCTAGATTATGCCATATTACTATATTCATTCATTGGTTTTCAATATGGTGTTTAATAAAACTAAGATCTTCTGTATTTAATAGCACTAGGATCTTCTGTGCCTTTTTTAATTTTGAAGTTGTTTTTTCTTTTCAATTTGCCATATCTGATGTTAATTTTTCATCTATTTTTGTTGTAAAAATCAGTGTAGTGAAGTACTTTAGGTCATCTCAGCATATGCATTGTTGTCAGGGTTATATATATGTTGTCCAAAGCTTGGAGATAATCAAACCATCATTTTTGTTTAAATTTAGTTGCTTTATGAATATTTCACATGCCTCTTTAACAGAATCACATTGGGATGATTGGAAACTCTTTTACTGCCACCTTAACCATAGGCAGAATGAGAAAAAAAACACCATGCCTCTCTACAATTTCCTGTTTGTGTATCGGTGGACATACCACATATCATGATAAGTTCTTTGTTACTAAATTTGCTTGGGGAAGGGGGGAACGAATGTGTTTGTTTTAGGATGTATTAGAAAACAATAATTAAGGAGAGTGCTGTATTTGGTTGGTATATTTGAATTACTAAATATCTGAACTGGCATTAATGAAAGACGAACCATTTGTGAATGATACTAAGTGTGAACAGTTTTGAAAAGTACTTTCATTACTGGAAAATGAATTATTAATACTACCCATTTGATTACCTGTTATTCACTACATCCATTGCTGGATGTAGTGAATAACAGGTAATCCTATGAACTCTAGACATGCATATGTGCATTTCTGATAGGCATAATTTAAAAAAAAAAAAAAAAAGGAGAAGAGAGGGAAAAATTTGTTTGCATAATATAAAGAATTGCCTGGAAAAAAAAAAGATGCACATTTGGGAACTCAGTAAATCGCTATAGGGAGAAGATTATCCAATGAATTAATAATGTTGACTAGGTGATTCATTTAGATGTGGCAGGTGCACATGTGGTTGATGGAACAGCAAATCATCTTATATAGTTTGTAGTGCTTGTTATATGTATTTATTTCTATGTTTTATTTATATTTTGCTTGGTTTTCTAAGAATTTTCTTTTATTCACTGATGATCAATATATACTTTTATATATATACAGGGTGTCTCAAAAAAATGTATACACACTTTGAATGATCATAAAGTTGGTATTTATTATAATACAGTTAACTTGCATATTGTAAAGTACACTGCATAAATGTGCTTTTCATCCCTCAATGTCTGTATTCAAACTGATGACTTTCCTGGTCTAGGCACTGCTGATAACATGCAGCAATGGAATTGCAAACAGTGAGAATCATTTTGTCTTGTAGCTTCTCTTTTGATTGCTGCTTTCATGTTGTTGACTGTAGCCAGTTTTGAAGTGTAAACTTTATCCTTGATAAATCCCCATAAGAAGAAATCCATTGGCATGAGGTCTGGGGTATTCTACAGAACCGCATCTTCCAATCCATCTGTTGGGTAGAGTCTCATCAAGATAGGTCCTCACATCTTGATGGTTTCCAAGTACCACTCACAAAACTGCATTCTCCTATCCGGATCATCTTCGTTGAGAGTGTGTACTCTTCTTGGAATGTAACTTTTCCAATGACTGCGCTTCAACATGCGATGGACACTTGATTTTGATACTCCTATCTCACGAGATGCTTGCTTGTCGCACAGAT
This sequence comes from Typopeltis vanoorti, assembly GCF_054136105.1. NCBI lineage: Eukaryota > Metazoa > Arthropoda > Arachnida > Uropygi > Thelyphonidae > Typopeltis > Typopeltis vanoorti. Next base: position 65,092,624 of record NC_143557.1, read on the forward strand.
TTTCTTGAACTTTGACAATACATTTCAATGAACCTTTCTTCTGTTGTGGGCCTCGTAGCTGTTCGTGGTCTTCCTGAACGTTGCTTATGGACATTTTGAACAGTTCCATCTTCTTCAGATTTATCTCTAATCTGAGTGATAGTAAGTCTCGTAGGTGGATCTCGTTGAAAGTCTCTTCTAAACTGTCTTTGCACTTCCACTATGTTTTCATACTTCCAGTAGCATTTTAGGATAAATTTTCTTTCCTCAAAGCTTAGTCTGGTTTCAGCCATTTATATCCGTTAAACCTGCAAAATAACGAAAAATGAAGTGAGTTATCAGCCGTTGAAGTGTGTATACATTTTTTTTAGACACCCTGTATAAATAATTTCTGATCATCATCATAGTTATCCACTCTTTTGTGAATCCTATGTTCATGCATAACTTTCTTTTTCCTTTTTTGCCAGTAGCTCTTTGGTTTTGTCAGTAATAAATATCTTGTATATTCTAGTATTTTGTTGAAGATCAACAGATGCAGTTCACTTTTTATATATATAGGGTTCATTTTTATTCAGTATTGGACGAATGTTTACTTTCTATACCCGTTCTTTATGAAGAGTGGACTGGAAATGTTCCTGTAGCTTGAAAAACATTCCATCCTAAACAGACACTATACTGCAGAAGCAAGAAAAACAAGTAGTTTTATTGTATTACTAAATACAATACAGATATTTATAGTCTATGTACTATATTTAGGGGGTGCTTAATGGTCCAAACTATATAAATGAGAGGAGACCTCCACATAGCCTTTAAAGGAATGTGGAGAACTGACCAAGGCTTCTGACCTAATGTCTAATCCTCACCTTTTCATGGTGCACCCTGTTAGGTATCTACCTGGATACTGAAGGAGACGAGGATGGGCTGGCAATTTGGGATTTAGCCTACCAAATTATATTCTTATTGGCTTAAACCAAAATTTCAAATGATGGTACAACATGACAGAATTTCATGCCGGCTGGGACATTGGCCGGTTAAACAAAGCCCCCCCTATTGTTCCCGCCAGAGAACCAGGGCAAAAGCAAAAAGTCAGCTACTGGAACAAATCCTAAAACCCACCCCAACTCAACATCACCAGAGTTAAAGATTGGTACTATCAACATAAGAAGCCTGAATGGCAAAGAAATGGATAGCTGAGGAATTGGATAAGTACCAGATCGACATAATAGGGGTGACTGAAACAAAAAAGGCAAAAACTGGTGAGATCTTTCTCAGCAATAAATACAAAATGTTACATACAGTCAATGACAATCAAGGAAAAAAAGGAGTAGCCATAATATTAAACACTAAATACGAGGCTAATCTTCTTGAATGGCAGGCAATCTCAAGTAGAGTCATGTGGACAAATATAAGAATTGGGAACTGGACAATGAGACTTATTTGTGCCTATGTTCTCATAGAAGGGTCTACTAAGGTAGAAATGGAGGAATTTTTTGAGGCTTTAGAGAAAGCAACTGATACAATTATTGTTATTATTATCATGTGACACCTGCAGGGAGTCCAAAGACTCATTGAGGGAGAGTGTTCTGACAGCATCGAATGATTGAACTCCTTCCAACTACTAACCACGCTCAAACTTGCTTAACTTATTGTGTGAGCCATTAGTAGCAGAGGCTCTACCAATCGACCAACCTTTGCTAGCAAAAATGGAAAAAGGAAAAGTTGGCCCTTGTTGGGGATCTAAATAGCAGAGTAGGAAATGATTGTCTGATATACAAAAATATTTTGGAAAAATTTGGAGAAAAGAGCAAAGCTAATAATAGTGGCCAATACCTGTTGGGATTCTGCTCAGGACATGGACTGGTTATTACTAACACCATGTTCCAACATAAAAATGTGCACAAATTCACATGGAGAGAAGAGGCAAGGAATAAGAAAAGTCTCATTGACTATATTATTGTTGATAGTGATGTTTTCTCCCTGGTGCAGGACATCAGAGTGTACAGAGGATTTGAAATTGGAAGTGATCGCTATTTAGCCTTGAGCAGGATAAAATTGAATTTCATAACGAAAAGAATAACATGTAAGAAAGTTTTAAAGCGAATGAAAGTTGAGCAACTCTCAGATGTGAACTGTAGACTGAAATACACAAATATTATTCAAGAAAAAATGAGAGTTTGAGAACAGGAACCAAACCTTGGAGATTCAGTGGCAAGCCCTGAAGAAAACACTGATTCAGCCAGAGAGGCATATGGTGAGGTTGTCTGCAAAGATAGAAAAATCAGAACTCCATGGTGGACACAGGAAGTTAAAGAGGCAGTGAAGGAAAAGAAGAAAGCATATCAAAAGTTCCTAGCAAATAAGTCAACTTGTGCTCTTAGACAGTACAGAAACAATGTAAGAAAGCCAAACACTGTGTAAAACTGGCTAAGCAGAGGTCACGGGAGGACTTTGGTAAGAACATAGAAAATAAATATCAAGAAGGGGGCAAGATATTCTGGAGGTTGTTGAAGAAAGTCAGAAATGGAGGAAAGACTGCTGTAAAAGGAATTACAGGTGATAAAGGTGACAAAAACAGGAGAAAAATATATCCTTGAAGTATGGAGTAATTACTTCGAGAAATTGCTAAATGAAACAAGCAGTGATAGCACAGTGGTAAAAAACACTCAACAGGCATACAGTCAGGAATACATATCCATACTTGAAGTAGAAAAAGCCATCAAAAGCCTGAAATGCGGAAAGGCAGCAGGAGTAGATGATATTTGACCAGAAATGCTGAAGTATGGAGGTATAAAAATCTTACAGTGGCTGCACTGCATAGTTCAGAAGGCCTGGACAGAGGGACGAATTCCAGATGATTGGAGTTAGAGCTCTCATAGTACCCATATATAAAAAGGGAAATAAAATTGAATGTGAGAATTACAGAGATATTTCATTACTGAGTGTTCCTGGTATGATTTATGCAAGTATAATTGAGAAATGGTTGAGAAGGATTGGTGAAGAACAAGCTGGATTCATGCCAAATAGAGGTTGTCAGGATCAGATTTTCACCTTACTAGAGATATTGAGAAATCATGGGAATATAAAGATCTGTATTTAAGTTTTGTAGATCTCGAAAAGCCATATGACAAAGTGCCAAGAAAGAAGCTATTTGAAACGCTACAGTTTTGAATAGCTGTTATTGTGGTGTTTGAATATGGTGTTAATGGGGCATTATATCAATCAATACTTAACTTTATTTGAGTTGTAAGTCAGCAGTTAGAATTTAAGGAAGTATAGGAAGGTAGTTTAATGTTAAATCTGGTGTCAGACAAGGATGTACATTATCACCTCTGTTATTCATTATCTATATGGATCACATTATGAAGGAAAGTGGTATTAACCCTGATATTAAAATTGGAGATGTTAATCTCAGCTCTTTGGTTTATGCAGATGATGTTATACTTCGAAATAAATCTGCTACAAGTCTGCAAGATTCCCTGACTAAATTGAATATCTGTTGTAATAGATATGGTATGAAGGTCAACATTAAAAAGACAAACCCAATAAAAATAGGCAGAAACATTGAAAATATCAACTGCATTGTCCATGGAGAACCTATAGAATAAGTAAAACATTTCAGCTACTTAGGCGCGATTTTTAGTGAAGATGGTAAATTAAATATGGAAATAGACAACAGAATCAGCAAAGCTGGTATGGTAGGAATTTAACTGAATAAATTTATATAGAATAAGAGAGAAATTAGCCAAAACACTAAATTAGCTTATACAAGACGGTGTTCAAACCAATTTTAACTTATGGATCTGAGAGCTGGGTTAGAAGTAAAACACTTGACCAAAGACTAGAGAGAACACAGATTTGAGAGTCCTGAAAAAGATTAGGGCATGAACAGATGGCATCAATGGCAATATCATATTAAAAAACAGGATATTAGGAAAGACCTTGACACTGCTAGCAAAGCTAATCTCGGGTGGTATGTTGGTCACTTAAACAGAATGGGAGAGTTAGCAAAACAAGTGTTCTCTGCCAGGTTGGCAGGAAAAAGACCCAGAGAAAAACTAAGATATAAGTGGATTGTTACAGTAAACAGTGCCTTAGAAGATAGAAATATAAGATCTGATAATGTTGGAGTCTTGACAGGTAACAGACTGATTTGGAGGAAAATTGTAGATAGGAAGTTAGTAATGATGTAAATTTTTCATGTAGTACTACCATATCCTGTACACCATTTGAGGGTATATATATCAAGAATTTGATGATGTATTATATTTAGCAACAATTAGTTTAATTAAAGACAACCAAAATGACACTTATAATGAAAACATGTCCTCTGTACTCTGCTCCTGGTATTTCGTGTGGCAAAATAATTTTCACCTACAAAAGGAAGGTACAGCCATGAGATCACCACTCTCCCCCCCCCCCCCCCCCCCAATAGCTAACTTTTACATGGAAGACATCGAGCAACGAGCTCTAGATTCAACCAGCCTAAAGTCCAAAGTCTAACTCAGATGTGTTGATGTCATTTTCGGCATTTGGCCCCACTCTGTGAAACATTAAATACATTCCTAAGCCACCTGAACAAACAACACGACGTATCCAATTCACCATTGAAATTGAAAATGACAACTATCTTCCTTTTCTAGGCACACTCGTCACACATCATCCTTCAGGCTACCTCTCCTTCACAGTACAAACCTATACACATATAGGCCAATACATACATAAAAATTCATACCACCATCCAACACAAAAACTAGGATTCATCAGCACCCTCAAACACAGAGCCCTAACAATTTGCTTCGATGAACAAGCTCTGAACCAAGAATTTGAGATTATTAACTGAACATTTGTAAAAAATTGCTACATTAAAAAAAATTAAAAAAAAAAAAAAAACAGTTCACAAGATTCTCCATAAAAATGCCATTAAAAGCAAAAAAAAAATTACAAGAATGCCATAGCCATTCCCTACATCAGGGGCATTTTGGAAAAAAATAGAACACTACTTAAATACAGCATTAAGACAACCTTCAAGCCCTCTGGCAAAATTAAGAAATTTACTTAGCTCCTCCAAAGATTCTCTTCCATACCTTGCCCACCCAGGAGTTTACAAAATTCAGTGTACCTGTAACCTAACTTACATAGGGGAAACAGGACACACCATTCCAATCAGAAAAGATGAACACAAACACCAAATTAAATACCTCCACTATGGTAAAACAGGCCTATCAGACCATGCACTTCAAATATGCCACAGAATTGACTGGAAAGGCACCAAGTCCCTACACTGCACCAAAACCTGGTTTGAAAGAAAATTGGAGGACCATCTTCAACCCATATAGCAACCAGAACAACCCCAAACAGAAGAAAATCTCAATACACTTACATCATCAGGGGTATGACTTGTTTATATGAAAAAGACTGGAAAAAAATTAAGTATTCACTGCAGAAATTGTGTAATGTAGTGATTTTTTTTTTCTTCACCAGAGGTCAGGCTAGGATAAATGATTAACAAACATTTAGATTCATCCTACTTTTGTATAGTGCAGCATCATGTAGCTTGTATCCTGTACATATGTATGTTTTCCTGATGATGACCTCAATACAGAGGTCGAAACATCAATTGTTACTTGCTCAATGTTAAGTAAAATAATTATTCTAACACATGTGTTGTGTCTCCTTAAATTCTTCACAATGAATCATTGTGAGGATTGTAGATACCACCATTCTGCTTATTGGAAACCTGAAGTGGCTTGGAAAACTGTGGTTATTATTATTATTGTTATTACATGACACCTCCAGGGAGTTCAAAGAACTCATTGAGGGAGGGCACCTACTTTACAACTCCGTCTCCACCACTCAATCCACCAATTACAACTACACCAACACCTCTACTGCTCACCACCAGTAGTATTTTCACAGACAATCACAAGCATCCATTCCCACAGCAGGATTCGAACCTGCAGCCCTCTGGCTGGAGAGTGGATACGCTAACCATTCGGCCAACCAGGCTGGCAGGGTTAGCAAATCTCCATTTGATTTCTGGTATTGAGACCACAAGTTTTCTTAAATTCAATTCAAGATGCCAAGAAATTGTATTCTTGTTTAATCCCTTTATCCAAGTGCAAGCAAACAAAGTTTGTACATGAAGTATCTTTATGACAGGGCTACTTGTATATAGTGGCTAATGAATTCACGTTAATTGTCTTAGTATCCCATAATGCAAAACATGCATCCTTAAATGCATCCAAAATCCTTAAAATGTTTTGAGGATGTTTTGGATGCATCCTCAAAAACAGGCTTATTAAAATAAACAGTGTAACCTGAAAAGTTTTGTAAGCCATCAGATTTGCATCATCAGGGGTATGATTTGTTTATATGAAAAAGACTAGAAAAAAAATTAATTACGCACTGCAGATGTTATCAGAACTTTAACACTAGTGGTATATACAGGGTGTTCGGGATAAATTTGACATATTTATAATTAATTATATTTTTCCGTAAGTTACATGTATTAACACACACTTCTCTTCATTTAAAAGTTTGGACCCTTCTTCATTCATATACAAGATGTCAGAAAGGATGGATAGCTGGAACCCACCTGAATCATGGAAGAGAATAACTTGTATCATGATGATTCGTGCCCGCCATCAAAATAAGGATATTACGACTGCTGCCCAATGCTCCCTGAATACAATAAAAACAATCAGGCATGAACTAGAGACTTGCAATGGTGACTACGAGGATGTAGCAAGAAGAAAGATCCCTAGCAGACGATCTGATTGCGTTCGTACAGCAGAATTCCTCGCAAATCTGCAGGAACAGGTGTTGAAGAACCCTGGCATTGGAATTCGGGCTTTGTTCGTGGAGTTGCTAACTGTAGTCAAGCCCTGGATAACAAGGGTAGCCAATGGTAGGCCGTATGTATGGCAGCAGGATTCGGCCCCTTGCCACACCTCTGGGAAAAGTCAAAAATGGTTGTCTGAAAATTTCTACGACTTCACCAGTCCAAATGTTTGGCCTCCAAACTCCCCAGACCTTAACCCCATGGATTATTTTGTATGGGGCGCAGTTGAAAAAGACACCAATCGCACTTCCAGTAATACAAAAGCCCAGTTAATGGATAAAATTAAAACAGTTTTTGCGGCCCTTCCCAGGGAGACTGTAGCATCAGCTTGTTCGAGGTTCCGAAGCAGAATTGAAGCTGTGATCGATGCTAATGGTGATTATTTTGAGTAAATCTTGTTGATAGTATTGTAATTAACTCTGCCTGTAATGTTTTTTTGTCAATTCATTAAATTTAATAGATACAAAGAAGATTTTCTTTTTCCTTACGAAACTGTCAAATTTATCCCGAACACCCTGTATATAGACAAAGTGACAAAAAAAAACGTGTTGTATTAACTAACATGTAAGTGTTGGAACAGTGCTAATTGTTGCCATCACATTCTGTGACGTAATGGATGTCGTATCTCAGTTCCACAGTTGTTAGATTTTTGAGGAATGCAGACCAAACTTGGTGTCTTGGTATTTGTTACATTATGTGGGAATAGGGAACATTTCTGAGGCTTCTTCATATTTTCTTATAAACTGTTATGATTAAAATCTGGCTTTTCTGTTTCTTGCCAAACTGCTTGGTGGCCTGTATCTGTTGTGTGGAAGGCTAATCCTCATCTGTGCTGTTTTTCCTCAGCATAATGTAGAGGGGGGGGGATCAAAAAGAACTTTGATATTATACAGACCGGTATATAACCTATGCAAAAGTTGCTAGTCAGCTGTTAGAATCAAATGAAGCACATTGAAAATGTAACATTATTACTATTATTATTACTATTATTACGGGCAACTCCAGGGAGTCATTGGACTCATCGAGGGAGGCCCCAAATCATATTCATCACAACTATTTGACATTCATACAGTATCTATCATACCTCGCCTTAAACTCATTCACTGTCACAGCATCCACCACAGACTCAGGGAGCGCATTCCACTCATTCACTACTCTAAAAGTAAAGAACCCAGCTCTAACACCTTTACTAACCACACTTTTGCCCAGTTTCCATGGATGTCCCCTAGTCCTCCCACAACCAGCCCTGTTCTCAAAAATATCTTCTGAATTAATTTTATAGAAACCCTTCAGTAATTTGAATGTCTCAATCATATCTCCCCTCCTCCGCCTATCAACCAATTTTTGCAACCCACAAATCCTCAACCTGTTCTCATACGGTTCATTCCACAGACCTGCTATCATCTTGGTCACTCGCCTCTGGATCCTCTCCACCCCCTCCCCATCAAGAAGAAACCTAGGTGACCAAATCTGAGCACAGTAGTCTAGATGGGGTCTTATCAAGGCTCGATACAGAGGAACAATAACCTGCTTGTCTCTGCTTGTCATCGTATTCTTCAGCAACCAAGTGATTTGATGAGCTGTTTTGGTCACTTTTGCAATGTGTCCCCTAAATTTCAATTCCTTATCTACCAACACTCCTAAATCTCATGCCTCATCAATTTCCTGGAGCACAGTTCCACCAATGCAGTAAACTGCCGCCAATCTTTTCACCCCAAAATGCATAACCTTACATTTTGCCACATTAAACTGACATCCATTCTCCTTGGCCCAGACCTCCAATCTATCCAAATCATCCTGCAAAATTTTGACGTCATCTGCATTCACTATTGCCCTACCCAACTTCGCATCATCCGCAAACAAATGAACTGTTCCTCTCAGATCATTTCCTATATCATTTATGAACAAATTAAACAGCAGTGGTCCAAGAACAGATCCTTGTGGCACACCACTAGTCACAGGCCGTCTTGTGGACTCTACTCCCGAGTAAACCACTCTCTGATATCTCTCCGTCAACCACCCTCCTATCCATCTCACCAACCCTATGTCCATTCCCATATGCTGCAATTTACTGATTAGAATTCCATGTGGAATCCTGTCAAAGGCCTTGGCAAGGTCCAGTAGAATCACCGTAAACCCATTACCCTTATCCAGTTCAGCCGTCACTGTGTTATAATACGTGAGCAAGTTACTGAGGCATGACCTACCCTTCACAAAACCATGCTGTCCCCGATACAGTATCCCATTTTCTTCTATCCAATCTTGTATTTTCCTCTTGACTATTTTCTCTAAGACCTTGACAATGATTCCTGATATGCCAATCGGTCGGTAATTTACTACAGCAGTCTTGGAACCACCTTTATGCAGTGGAACTATTTTCCCCTCTTTCCACCCGCTCGGGACTAACCCAGACCCGAGACTCAAATTAAACAAAATGGTCAAGGGTACTGACAATTCTTTAGCTGCTTCTCGTACAACACGAGCTGGTATACCATCCAATCCCACAGATGTATTGACATCGAGGTTATGCAATAGACTACTCACCTCCACTTCATTAACCACAATTCCCGTATAATCTACTGGTTTATTCGTTTCTGCAATGTCACCACCTGGATGATATACTTTTGCAAAGTGCTCACTCAGTAACTCAACTATCTCAACTGATTCAGTTACCTCCCTACCATCGGCATTCTTTAAAATCAATCTGCCATGTACATTTTTCCTTTTACTTGCTACATATCTAAAAAACTGTTTAGGATTCTCTTTAGCCTGCATGGCCAATGTTCTTTCGTAATCCTTTTTTGCTTTTCTTACCACACTCGTCACCCTTCTGGCCTGTGCTTTATACCGTTCATGTGCCTGCCGGTCACCCTTCTCCTTAAATTCCCTCCATAGTTGTTTCTTTTTTTGCAACTCAAGCTTAATGGTGTTATTCATCCATTTAACCCCTACTTGATTTATTATTCGGACTCTAGGTATACAGTCAGCCATTGCTTCATGCAAGCACTTCTTAACTACCTCCCATGCACTATCAACTTCTAGTCCTTGCAGTTGTACATGCCATGGCACTGAACCAATCAAACTCCTAAGCTTGTCATACTTTCCAGCCCGATAATTCCACATGTACCCTGTCTTAATTGAAAATTCTACACCTTTAGCCACCTCCCAAGTTAAGACCCTATGATCACTCTCACCGATTGGTGGCAATGTGGTCATATTTGTTACAGCCAAATCCTCAGATGTAATTACTAGGTCAAGCAATCTCTGACCCCTAGTATTTTCCATTACATGCTGTCGCAGATAGTTATCCCTTAATAATCGCATAAAATCCAGTTCCTTCCTTCCGTGTGTCCTCTCCTCACTCCAATCAATGCGACCATAGTTGAAATCTCCCATAATAATCACCCTCCTTCCACCCATTTCTTCTATTTGCTTGTGCATACTGTCACCACCATCTTTTCCATCACCTGGTCTATAGCAGCACCCAATTGTATATTTAGTTCTGCTAGCCACAATCTCACACCAAATGGCCTCAAATGTGCTCTTTTCTCTATCCTGCAATTCAACTTCTATTCTCCTTGGCTGGAGCTCATCAGCTATCATCAACAATACTCCTCCCCCGATTTTATTCTGTCTGTCATTCCTGAACACACTATACCCATCACATTCAATCCCACTAGTTATATCATCTACAGTCAGCCATGTTTCACTAATACCTATAACCTGTGGTCTGGAAGTGCCAACCATGGCCAAAAACTCTTCCTTCTTGTTCCTAATACTCCTAGTATTAGTGTACATGAATTGAAGACCCCCATTAGCCCCAACCCTACCTTGATGCCTTATATTAACTATCCCACTCAGATTTGTTGTCCTTATTTGCTCTGGCATATTATATTCATTCTTACATTCAACTGCCTCCATAAGGACTGTATCTCTACTCCCCCCCCCCCCCAACAAATCTAGTTTCCCTGAGTTTGCACATCCACTACATTCAGCAACACTTTCTCAAGTCTTCTTACACCGTAACCATTCAAATTCAAATGCAAGCCATCCATCTTATATAGATCCTTTCGCCCATCAAACTCACTCCACACATCCACAAATTCCACACCACTCGTCATACATAACCCACGCATAAAGTCATTTGCAATTATAGCCCTCCTTTTAAACATTTCACTGTCATACCGTGGCAAAAGACTAATCATTCTAACTCTCTCACTCTTTTCTTTTGCTACCTCAAACAATTCATTCAGGTCTTCTATCATTTCCATTTTATCTCCTTTCAAATCATTCGTACCTGCCACAACAATCATTTCTTTCACCCTTTCCTTTTGCTCTCTAATAGACGCAGTTACGTCCTTTATGGTCGCACCAGGTTGGTACGATTTTGTCAAATCCTCTACTAACACACCTCGTAATAACGAGTCTCCATACAGCACTCTATCCTTCATTTTGTTCATGTTCACATTCATACGTCTATTTTTCCTGTCATACCTTTTATTATTGGTTGGTTCATTCAGTCTACTTTTGTTCATGCACTCTAGCTGCTGTTTTGCTCTTTCTATCGCACTATTCAACAACGTGATCTCACTCAATGCATCTATCTCATCTTTTTTGTTCTCTGAGAAACCATTTATACTATCATTCACACTTTCTACATACACACTCTCACAATTTTCATGTACAACCTTGCCGTTTCCTGTCATATCCCTGTTTCCTTCATTCTGAAGGTTGACAAAAATATCACACTCACGATCCGAAATACACTTCAATTCCGCATTCTCCCTACATTTTCTACACACATTCAATCCTTTATTATCATCTAACCACACACCGACCGCACTCCGCAAAGCGTACATTTCACAGCTAGTGAAATGTACATTTCACAAGGATGTACACGCTCAACTGTTTTTATTCGTTATCTACATGGGTTGCATTATGAAGGAAAGTTGGATGAAACCCAATATCAAAATTGAATATAATAAAGTGAGCTCTTTATTTTGTGCCAGTGATGTTATACTACTGAATATGGGATTTTCAACCAATGTTTATAAATTATAAAAGTTAATACACTTGGTTTATTCAATTGTAAATAATGTATAATGAAATCCAATTAGTTTTGCAACTATTTAATGCTTGCAGCTTCTTCTAGGTTAGAAGTCACAATAGTGGTGAAAATAGCTGGTGGGCCAAAAGTCACGAAGGGGTTTCAATATTTAATAACTCCTTTATTTTTTGTTTTAAATTTACAATATCATAGCATCATATACAGTATATATAGGAAATAAATTTTACACTAGGTGTGAAAAATCAAATCTTGTAAATGCATCCATTTTCCGCTTCGCACAAACATGCCCTTTCTAAGGCTTTTTTCATGACACCTCTTAGTGTTTCAGGTTCCAGTGCTCTGATTTTGGACCGAATATTGTTCTTCAGCTGTTGGAGTGTCTGAGACTTGTTAACATGAACTTTTTCTTTGAGATAGTCCCATAGGAAGAAATCGGGAGTCGTCAGATCTGGAGAACACAATGGCCAGCTTATGTCACAACCGTGGGAAATTATTCTTCCCTCAGAAATTTGCCTGAGCAGTTGGATTGTGGCCCTTGCTGTGTGAGCTGTCTCTCCATCCTATTGGAATCACATGTCATGTTTATCTTGAACTGCTGGAAGTATGAAATTTTTAATCATAGGCTGATATTTATCTCCTGAACATTGGCAATGTGGCCTTCGAGAAAGTAAGGTCCGATCACTTCTTCTGACGTCGCCCCACACCAGACCGTACACTTAAGGGGGATGCAATTCCCTTTGGTGAATTGCCCTAGGATTTTCCAAACCGCAAATTCTGCAGTTTTGTTTGTTAATGAAGCCATTCAAATAAAAATGTGCTTCATCTGACATTATCAGCTTATGGATAAATTCGGAATCTCTTTTTGCTAATTCTTGAAATCTGACTGCATGTTGAAATCTGTGGGCATAATCTGGTGGCTTCAGCTGTTACAACAACTGGATTTTATATGGAAACAGGTTCAAGGTTTTCAGAATATGTTGGAGTGATGTCCGAGAGACTCCAACCAATCCAGACCACCTTCTAGTTGATGTGCTCTTGTCTTCTGCAACACTCTCTCTTATACGCTCAACTGTGGCTTTGTTCCTAACCAAGCCCAGTCTGCCTGTTCGTGGAAGGTCACTTACTGAACCCTGTTCCTCAAAACAACCAAACAAACGTCTAATCATTGATTCGCTTGGGAAACTCTCACGCCGTAATGGCCACGATATGCTCCTTGGTTTTGATAGTCAAATTTCACAATTTGTGTTAGCTGTTTGGTCATTAATTTTTCCATGGTTAATCTACAAGGTCTTCTTTATAAAATCTGTAAAGAAAAATATGATGTATTATAACATCATAAAAGAAAATACACTGGGTTTATTCAGTCATAGATAATGAACAGGTTGGGCCAAAAGTCACAAAGAGGTCTGTAATGCACAAATCTAGTATGAGAACTCATTAACTAAATTGATTAGCTGTTATAACAAACTGCAATAAAAGAGACAGAGACTATGAAAATAGGAAGGAACATGGAAAACATCAGCTACATTCTCAGCAAAGAACTATAGAATAAGTAGAACATTTCAGTGCAGTCTCGCTAAACATGCTACCTAATTAAACATAGTTTTTAGTGAAGGTTGCAAATCATCAAATTCCTGATCTGTACCCTCAAAGAATGTACAGGATACTATGATGGTACAACATGAAAAGATTACATTATTTCTAATTTCCTATAAGTAGTTTTCCTTTGAATTAATCCTATCTGTCAGGACTCCAACATTGTCAGCTCTTATATTTTGGTCTTCTAATGCACCTTAGAAGGCAATTAATCAATCTACCTACATCTTGATGTTTCCTTTGGTCTTTTCCCTGCCATTCTGTTTAATTTACCATGCCATTTGAGATTAACTCTGCTCATACATTCCTGAATGCTAACTAGATTATGTTCCTTCTCAAGTTTTCTCAGAATTTATCTGTTGTCTTTCATCTTTGATTAGCTATTACTTCTAACCCAGCCAAGAGACAGTGATGATATAACAATATGAAAGATGTTGCAAATTAAATGTAGAAATGGATAATAGAATAACAAGGCTGATATGGTGAATAGCTAGTTGGATAATTTTATATGGAATAAGAGAGAAATGAGCCAAAACACCAAACTAGATGTATGCAAGACAATGCTCAAACCTGTTTTATCTTATGGATTTGAGAACTGGCTTAGAAATTAAACAGGTGATCAGAAGCATATTAAAATGAAGATAGTAGAAAGGAATTTGACATCATTAGTAGCATTTGAGTATGTGTGAACAGAGTCGATATAAGGTGATATATTTATTACTACCTTTGTGAATGAAGGTTAGCAAAACAGGTGTTTGATGCTAGAATGGCAGCAGAAAGACCTAACACACTGTGTTTAACAGTATATGCCACAAGCATGAAATGAATGAGATATGATATTTATTAAGTTGTTAATATGTTGCTTGATTTTCAAACCAGTCTTCAGAGCACAAACGGCCTGCCTTGGTACGCTGGAGCAGTGATGATATAACAATATGAGAGAAATCTTAATTTGGCACCTTCTTAAAGTTGAATAAAAAAGAAGTTTACAGTGTTTTGAGTTGGTTTGGCCTTAAAACGACTGCTACAGCAAGGGTATCCAAAGCACGGTCTGCTTTGAACACCTTTAACACAGAATTGGATTTAAAAAAACACAAACAGTACTACATAGAAGTCATTACAAGTTGGAAAGACTATTTTTAGGGTCAGCAATTTCCTCATAACCTCAACAATTATGGCTGCATTACTTTACCAAAAATTTTGAACTCGATCATTTTAAGACTAGCTCCAACCCAATAGCTATAGACTTTTCTTTTCATCCAACTTTAGGACTTGAGTTTTTTTTTTTTTTTTTTTTTTTTTGTTTGTTTGTTATAATTTGAATTCTTTCCAACACCAATTGTGAGTCTCTTAGAAGCCAAACTGATCAACTCCACTTTCTGTAAATTTCTCAACTTGAGTACCTAAGCACATGATTAGTGCATAACTTTTCAGAAACAACACAACTAACCTCCAAATCTGATAATTCTATTTATCCACAGGATTACAGTGGACATGTTTCAGAAGCCATTTCGATTAACTCCGGTTTGCTGTCAACAGTTGTTAATAATTGATGTGTATTGTGAAATTTGCTTGTAGTATTTGAGATTTGTGTTTGAATAATTGCTTTGAAGCACATTTTTACACGTTACTTGTGAAGTGTTAACAAAAACATCATATTAATTGTATAAGTATATATTGTTTTATAAAATAAATGAAATTTATGGGTGTAAAATAAAAATGGCAAGTAATTATTGTTGTGACATACAGAATAATGAATCAGATAATGATCCTCCAATACTCGGAAACCTCAATTCAAGAATGTTTTTTTAATTATTTTTTATTTATTCAGATTCATCATCTGATTCAAACAGTCAAAATATTGCTAATAGTCACTTTTAGCAAATCAGATTGTTCAAATACTGGATGAAATCAGAACTGGAATCCTGAAAAATGAGTTTGAAATATTCAGAATTATAAAAGACTACAATCCTGTCCAATAAATTTTTAAAAAAATATTAAATAAAAAAAAAAGGTATAATAAAAGACTACAGGGTATGCACTAGAAAAATAGGAATGGACATTTAATGCCTACCAAAGAATTTCAGAATAAACCATATCAGTGTACTTGGGAATGTATTCAAAATATCACTTCTGGCCAAAGACAACAAGCCACGAGCATTTTACAACTTGGGGAGTCAGATTACACAAAATATTTTTATATTGGGTTCAGTTAGGATTGCAACAATAATCACAAATTGTACAATTCATATAAACATTTAATGAAGAAACAGAGTGTGATTCAATAAATTTTAAAACATCCCAAGCATGTAGAGTATCAATTTCGAAAAGCATAGACCAGCCCTTCTTATATCCTTATGGTAGATCTGTGACAAAAGAAAAGATATGGACTTATTAAAATACATTCTTCCCAATTATATATTTGGTTTACTCCTTTATCCAAGTGTAAGCAAACAAAGTTTATGCCTGAAGTATTTTCAGGAATTGGGCAACTCGTGGCAAAGGTGGTATATATTCTCATCACTTGCCTTAGTATCCCACAACGAAGCACATATCCTTGCAGACATGTATAATGCTATGCATTAAGGGAAAGTCACTACCCAGACCAGTTTCGACCTTTATTCAGGTCTCATCAGTGGGAGCCAGACCCAGAGGCAGTGATACTAAGGTGGAAGTAATGGAAAAGTCATATTTCCATATGCTAGTTGTCAAAAGGTGCCACACGTTATTATTAAAATTCTCTGGATTAGAGATGGATTACAATCCTTTCCTTTAAATTAAAAAAAAAAGGTATAATAAAAGACTACAAGGTATGCACTAGAAAAATAGGAATGGATATTTAATGCCTACCAAAGAATTTCAGAATAAACCATATCAGTGTACTTGGGAATGTATTCAAAATATCACTTCTGGTCAAAGACAACAAGCCTCGAGCATTTTACAACTTGAGTCCAATTTCACAAAATATTTTTATATTGGGTTCAGCTAGGATTGCAGCAATAACCAAAATTATACAATTCATATAAACATACATTTAATGAAGAAACAGAGTTTGATTCAATAAATTTTAAAACATCCCAAGCAGGTAGACAGGGCCGGCCTTCTCTATAAAGGGACCCGGGTGCAAGAAACCTATTGGGATTCCCTAAACTATTTTTCAAAGGTAAAAATTAAAGGATTCGAAATAAACGTATTATAAAACCTCTTACCTGCAAATGATTTTGGCACAGAAAAACAAAAAAAAAACACATTCGACATATAACAGGTTAGCATAACGTTTACTGAACACAAAACAAAAGTATTAAATAATTCTTCTTCTTCTTTGAGTGCCATCTCCTATCAGAGGTCGGCGACCACCTTGGCAAATTTTGAGCGATTCTCAGCTATTCTGAGCAGTCTCTCAGAGTTCATACCAGTCCACTGTCTGATATCTGCCAGCCAAGATTTTCTTCTTCTTCCTTGTCCTCTTCTTCCATTTATCTTCCCTTTTATAATCAATTGAAGTATCTTATATTTTTCATTACGAAGTAGGTGACCAAGATATGCAGTTTTCCTTCTTTTTATGGTATCTAAAAGTTCACGTGATTTCCCCATTTGTTTCAGTACTTCCTGATTGGACGTTTTTGCTGTCCATGGGATTTTTAACATTCGTCTGTATAACCACATCTCAAAGGCTTCAAGTCTTTTTTATTGATGTTGTCTTCAAGGTCCAAGTTTCTGCACCGTACAGCAGTACAGACCATACATAGCATTTAACCATGCGTGCTCTAAGTTTAAACTGCGGTTACACAGTGTTGATTTCATCACGAGAAAATTTTTTCTTGCCATTTCAATTCTAACTTTTATTTCCATTTCTGGATTGCAATCTTCATTTAACCAGCATCCGAGATATTTAAACTTTGCCACTCTTTCTATTTGTTTCCTATTTAAAGAAAGTGCTTAATTAAGAATTGGTTTCTTACTTATGATCATGAATTTAGTTTTGGTGATATTTATTTTTAATCCCATTTTTTCACTCTCTGCATTTATTAGCTCCAAAAGATTTTGAAGATCCTGAATATTGTCAGCCAGAAGAGCTGTATCATTGGCATATCGGATGTTACTGATGATTTCACCATTTACACTAATCCCTTCCTTTCTTCCTTCCAAGACTTTTTGAAATATGGCTTCTGAGTAGATGTTAAAAAGAAGAGGTGACAGCACACATCCTTGCCTTACTCCTCGTTTGATGTTAATGGAGTCTGTAATCATGTCATCAACTTGAACAGATGCCTTTTGGTTCCAATATAAGTTTTCAATGATCCTGATGTCTTTACCATCTAATCCAATTCTTTTTAATAGTACAATCGTTTTAGCATGTTGGACTTTGTCAAATGCTTTCTCGAAGTCGATGAAGCAAATGAATATTACCTTGTTTTGGTCAATACATTTTTGAAATAAGATCTGAGAACAGAAAAGAGCCTCTCTTGTTCCCAAGCCGTTTCTAAAGCCGAATTGGGTATCACTGATGGTATCTTCACATTTTCTGTATATTCTTTTTTGAATTATTTTCAGAAACATTTTGAGAACGTGACTCATTAGGCTGATCATTCTATAGTCATTACAAGTTTTCGCATTTACTTTTTTAGGTAGCATGATGAAGGTCGACTGTAACCAGTCTTGAGGGATTATGCCTGTATCGTAGATCTTATTAAATAGCTTTACTAATATGTTAATGTTGTCACCTTCTAATAACTTTACTATTTCTGCTGGTATTCTATCTCGTCCTAGGGCTTTACCATTTTTAGCCGAGTTCAATGCACATTCTACCTCTGATTTTAGAATGCATGGACCTTCCAATATGTTCATAAGTATTTTCTGGGTTCTGTCTGTCATCAGTAAAGAGTTCTATTTATTTCACCCATTCTTGTATTTTGTCATCCTTTTTGGATATAATTTCTCCCTTTTTGTTTCAAAGGATACAGAATTGTTTTTTTTTTATATACCTGAGGTCTCTTTCATCTTTTTGTGTAGATTAAAATTGTCATGTTTTTCCTGTAGAATTTCTATTTCTTTACATTTTTAGTCTGGAGAGAGAATAGAGCAGTAGTTTCTCCATTTGCTTTCTTCTCTGCAGTATTACAGACGTACACAATAAACTGTATTGCCATCTGCAATTTTCTAATCACAAGCTTTACCGTCATCATGAGACTTCAACCTTGTGTCAGTACTGACAATAATTAAATAATTAAAATAAATAAATATTTAACACAAACAAAAGTAACCTGGCTTACCAACTAATGCACAAAAACTATTTACAATTAATTATTGTTTAAAGTAATAAAAAAAATTAATTTAAGCACATAAAAAAAGAAATAGATTTACTATTTAGGGGCCTAGTTTTACTAACACGTATATTGCTTAATATGTATTTATTTAAATATGCAATTTTTTTTTCCTATGTGAATCATTTCCAAAAAATTACAATTTTTGGCAATTTCCTTTATGATGCTTAATATAGCAAGTACATTTAAGCATTCTTTGCACATACTTGACCGAAGATAATTCTTTATCAATTTTAATTTGCTAAAAGAACGCTCTGCACTTGCTATAGTAACTGGTAACGTAAAGAAAATTTTCAATACAGTTAGCACATTTGGAAATAGTTCATTATAACTATTATTTAATATATATTGCAATGTGTCTTGCGCATTATTTACATTTTTTTGGTCCAAGATCAATTCTCGTAACAAATCAATTTCCTGGATTAAGTCTTCATTTACATCTTTACTATAATATTTTACAAAATCCCTTGAGTGGTTTTCTAGTTCATTTTTTTCTAATGTTTTTATATCAGTGATTAATTTAAAATAAGAAATAACATTGGGTATATTTTTAAATCTCTCATCTATTTGTACTATAACAGTATCAATCACAACATTGAAAAAGTGACATCTAAATTTCTCTACAGGTTTAGTAAAACTTCATCTTCTGCTAATTTTGAAAATAATCTTTTTCTTTTTCGAATTCTTTTTTCAGGGAAGTCTTCGGAAATATTCAAGTTTCATGCTATCATTTTTGTGTCATCTAAAAATGTGTTAAATTTTGATCTTAAATTTTGGATTTCATTTTTAATTTTATTCACAAAATTAAAAGCAGAGTCAAGAACAATTGTTTTTGCTTGAAATAGTTTGTTGATACTAATAATTTTTGACAATATTGTAAACCACACCGATAAGCTTAAAATAAATGGCATTTCTTGTAATGAATCTAGTAGACTTTTAACTTTGGATACTGCTGTGTTATCGTTAATTGCACCAATAAATTCTTCTAAGGCATTATAAGTTTGTTAAGTTTGTTCAAACTGTTGTATACACTGCTTTGACTGCATCTATTTTGGCTTCCCATCGAGTATCATATAAGGGTTTAAGCGTAATATTTAAATGCTTTTGTATAATTTCCCACCTTTTTGTAGATGCAGAAAATACACAGTATAAATGTTGCAATATTCCGAAAAATTTTTTTTTTGCAATATATACTACTGGAAGCAGCATCACAAATTATCAAATTAAAAGAATGTGATAAGCAAGGTACATAAATTGCATGAGGGTTTAAACTAATTATTCTAGATTGTATGCCTTTATATGTTCCCTTCATATTGCTACCGTTATCGTATGCTTGCCCTCTACAATTCATAATATCTAAATTAAGCTCACCTATTCTTTTTAAAAGCGAATTTTCTAGTCCTTTACCAGTCACATCAGTCAATAAATCCTATAAATGGCTCATTTTTAATTAATTTTTTGTCAACAAAATTTACATATCTAATAATTATTGGAGTTTGTTCCTTGTGAGAAATATCAGGAGTACAATCCATTTGGATACTGTAATATATGACTGCTTTTATATCGTCTTTAATTTTATTAAGGACTTCATTACCTAATGCAGCAATAATTTCCTCTTGAAATCTATGCGCCAAATGATGCACAATTCTTTTTTTCGTATTTTTAATTCTGTTTACATGATCCATTAGCACAGGATCATATTTACTTAATAATTCTATTAAACTTAAAAAATTTCCATTATTCAACGTTCCTATGTTTCATGGGATCCTCGAAATGACGGATTATTACTTGCTAAAAATAGAATTACATCTACAATTCTTTGGAATAGTAATTTATGACGTTCCGTTTCTCTATTTATATTTATTTGATTTGTTCTGTCAATAGTCGAACATAAATTAGGCCTTTTTAATAATTCTTGCCAAGCAATAAAAGAATTAAAGTGACCAACAGAAAGCTCATGATCTCGAATTACAGATGACAGTTTCTCCGTTTATTAAATCCATATATAAATCGTGTTGATTGATCTTTTCCTCTTCTTTTGGAAAATAATACACAGCAAAAGCAAAATACTGAGTATTGAGCTTTTAAGTAAACTAACCAGCTGCGAACTGAGTTTCACTATTTGGCATTTTTTTTAAATAGTACGATGTAGAAAATGATCTACCTTTGACATTCTTAACGAATGTGTCTTAATGATGTTGTTTAGGTCCAGTTTTAACACGAAATAATCTAAATTTATCAGTTATAATATTGGGCCACAAACCTGTATCATTTATATTCACTTGATCACCATCGTTATTTGCTGTATCCAAAACGTTTGTATGTTCAGGCACGTCTTTTTCGACAAATCCCACAGTTTCTACATTTTCGTTGAAAAGTGTGTAGCTTGTTTGGAGTTTTCTTCTTCAGTTGAAGTTTGAATCGCAACTGCTGAAGTCGTAGCAATGTCGTCAGATTTATTTTGTAGCCATGAAAACAAATCTACTTGTGACTTTTTGAGATTTTGCTTTTCTTTTTTTTTTTCTGCTTATTTCCTTTTTTGACACCCAGAGGGATACTTTCTTGGCATGGACATTATGGGTTAGGCTTTGTCTGTCGAATAAGTAAATAATATTAAATATTTTTATCCCATGAATTAACAAAAAGTTGAATATGTACATACTTTTTACAATATTACAAAATTTTAGAAACACTCAAGGAATGTGTTTATTTTTTTCGTTTGTTTACTTCAGTACATCAGTTTCACCGTTATCTATCACTATTAACTGAGTTGAAATTAACGTAGTTGAGATCTAATCACGTGCAGACAACACTTCATAATCCTCAATATCGATAATACATTTCACATAGCTTTAAAAATAACTTACCGTATTTACTGGAATATAACTGGTCCTCTCGTATATAACTCACACCCCTGATTTTACTTTGCGAAAAAAAGAAATTGAAAAGTTTCGCATAACCTCGCAGAAAAAAAGTTTAATCACATTCACCTCATGGCAATAGTGACTCGCTTCCCATGGCAAACCAAGCGCCCTCCATACTAGCCAATATGTCTGCAGACGCAAGTAAAAGCTGGTCGTTTTATTGTATCACTGAATAAGGTACAAACAAACATGGCTGTCTGTTCATTAGTCATTCGTTACAGCTTGTTCATTAAGTGTCTCAAGTCTTGTAAATTACTGCTAATTTTTGCTTGAAATAATGGGAAAGCAGATGGTGCTGTTTGGGTAGGATGCACACACAATGAAACTGCTCTCTAGGTAAGAAACAGCAATTGCAATATATGCAGGGATTTTACAAATAAAACTGAAAACTTTAGTTTCTGAAAATCAATGTAAAAGAAATTTGCTTTTATATCTAATAAGTTAAACATATTAATTGACAATAAATACTTCCAATCCATATTTTAATGATTTACGATTTAATCAAATCCAAATACACTTTAGAAAATGGATACGTTCTTTGCGAAACATGAAAAGATATATCAAATGATGGTAAAGGAGTCATGCCACGTCTGGATGCCTGACGAATAATGCAACAACTGAACTGGACAAAACTTGTACATCAGTATATCGCAGAGATATATCGATGGCTTGGAAATAGGATGTTGTTTCTAATTTTCTTATTACTTATTATGAAACAGTTGGTAGAGTTTAATTAATTATTGCATTTTTATTTGGTATAGCTGTACTTAATAAAATTGTATTATATTAAGTTAAAATATGTGTCGGCGAAGTTGTTTGAAATGTATTTTTTATTTAATTATTATTTAAGATGAGCCCTGGGTTGTGTGCAGAAAAAAGTCATTGGCATGCCACGTTTGGCAGACATGTTAAGGGTTGTCCACCCCTGCTCTAGACTAATCATATATAAAGAATATAAATATTTTTTCATTGGTTTCGATAATGAGCCAAATGATATAAATGTAACAGATTAGAAAAAAACTAATGACGAATCAGGCATTTTAGGGTAAAAACGAAATCACGTTTGTTAATTTTTATACACTGCATAAATGCATCAAAAGGGTTAAGCCAAAACCGTAATATAATAGAGAAACACAGAGATATTATTATTATTACCGGGGGCCCTAAAATCCTGTCGATGAAATCCCATTAGTTATAAGCAAAATTAGAAGAAGAAAAAATAAAAAATACGTTTCTGCAAATGTGTACCGACTGTGCCCACTCGATCGCGGGGCACGGATGCATTACACCCACTGCACCCCCAAGATGACCGGCCCTGCAGGTAGAGTATCAATTTTGAAAAACATAGACCAGCCCTTCTTATATCCTTATGGTAGATCTTTGCCACAAGTTGTCTCTGTCTTGAAAATACTTCAGGTGCAAACTTTGTTTGCTTACACTTGGATAAAGCAGTAAACCAAATATATAACTGGTAGCATAGCCAAGTGAAAAAATTCCATCAACTCATCTCTAATCCAGAGAATTTTAATAATAACGTGTGGCACCTTTTGGCAACTAGCATATGGAAATATGACTTCTCCATTACTTCCACCTTAGTATCACCACCTCTGGGTCTGGCTCCCACTGATGACACCTCAAAGGTCGAAGCCGGTCTGGGTAGTGACCTTTCCCTTAATGCATAGCATTATACATGTTTGCAAGGATATGTGCTTTGCATTGTGAGATACTAAGCCAAGTGATCAGAACTTATACCACATTTGCCACGAGTTGCCCCTGCCCTGAAAATACTTCAGGGCCAAACTTTGTTTGCTTACACTTGGATATAGGAGTAAACCAAATATATAATTGGTAGCATAGCCAAGTGAAAAAACTCCCATCAATACATTCCTCCCATTAAACATGACTATTACAAAAATTAAAGACAAATTGAGGTAATGGTACATTGGATGCATCTGACATTGAAGATATTATTTATGATGATACGAATCATCCTAATCATATATATAGATACCAGTCATCAATTTTCTCTACATTTTGTTTCATAGAGTTGGTCAGTTTGTCTT
This sequence comes from Typopeltis vanoorti, assembly GCF_054136105.1. Lineage (NCBI taxonomy): Eukaryota > Metazoa > Arthropoda > Arachnida > Uropygi > Thelyphonidae > Typopeltis > Typopeltis vanoorti. The sequence goes on from NC_143557.1 coordinate 65,116,419, forward strand.
CTGAGAGGCATAATTGTTAGTCTCTGTGTACTGTGACAAGCTATTTGTGCATTGAAGTTGCTGGTTTCAGATGCAGCAAAAATCAGCAATTTAATAAATATTCATTAATTATTTTTTGTTCTTTATGGTGTTACTTAATACTATTAAACATTAAATGAGTAATAATGTTAACTTACTTATGTAGCACTATCGGAGTGTTCTATTCATGTCTCTTTGAGAGTGCATATCAGGAATTGTTTTTGATGAGATATTTTAATTTTTCCAATAGGTTTTAGCTGTGAATAAACAGATATTTATAATAAAAAGAAGGAAACAATAAATATTACATGACTCTTGCTTTAATTACAAATATTGTTTTAGAATGAGCTCATTTAATTCTATTTTACTTGTTTACTATTACTAGCACAAACCATTGAAAGTATGCTGTAGAGAAACCAGTTTACTAATATTGTATTTGTAAATCTGACACCGATGCAAAACAAGCTTATTCAGCATTGGGATCAGGGGCATACTGTCAAGAGAATAATGCTCTTGATAGGCTGATATGCTAATCATACACAACTACAAATAATATCATTTACACTAAAGTAACACCCTCAGAATAATATATTGAGCACCTCCTTGAATTTGTTTAATGCATATACTAATACTACAATACTTTCTGAAAGTTTATTTCAAGAAATAGTTACTTAAATGTAATTTCATGTCTTTTCATGAGTTTAAAGTCATGTTCCCTACTTAATGACTTTTTGAAAAAATGTAAAACTCTCTCTCTAATTCAACCTGTTAATTTTTTTTTTTTAACAGCTTTTTGAGCTTTGGTTATATCCTTGTGCAGTAGTACCCCCTTAAAGATTTTAAAAAGCACCATATCACGAAGTGCCTCTTCTCCCCCACTACCCACTTGTTTTGCCCATGTGCCTGATGCATTATTGTATATTCCTATACTTCTAAGCATGGAATGGAATCGATTGAATTTCCACTCCAGGGCAAACCTGGTTCAATAGTTAGCAGCAAAAATTTGAAATCAGTTTTATATTTCACTAAAATCTGATTGAAGAACCAGAAATCACATACTCAATTTTTTCTTAATGTTGTTTGATTATTCATTGTGATTACACTTTTTTTTTAATGACACAAAATTTAAAATAGTGACACAAAAATATCTCTTTGCCATTGTTATTATTAGTTACTGTTTGTTTTTTTAATACCAGAGTCCTGACATAGTAATTCACCAGTCAGACGAAGTTTTAGAGAGTATGAATCAGTGGTGTAAGGAACATCATGGTAAAGTGAGTATAGTTCACTATTTTTTGATTTGTAATCATTTAATATACACTGTGTGTATGTGTGTGCATGCACACACACACACACACACATAGACTGTATTATATAACCTATCTTGAATAAGTATTGGGTACCCTGTGTATCCCAATATGTACTATCAAATGAGATTTCTGGTAAGTTAAATATAAATTAAAGATGCTAAGAAATTATATTCTGTTTAATCCTTTATCCAAGTATTTTCAGGACTGGGCAACTTGTATATAAAAGCTAATGACTTCACATCACTTGCCTTAATATCCCATAATGCAAAGCACATATCCTTACGGACATGTATAATACTATGCATTATGGGAAAGGTCACTACCCAGACCAATTTTGACCTTTATTGAGGTCTCATCACTGGGAGCCAGAGGTGGTACCAAGGTTGAAGTAATGCCGAAGTCATATTTCCATATACGAGTAGCCAAAAGGCTACTTTTGCAATGAAAGCCCCAGTTTATGGTTTTATAGTTTATTTGGCACAAAAACTACAAGGGTCATGCTGTGCCATACTAAGGTTACAACTATACATAAGCAATTAAAGAAAATTGTAAACAATATGCCTGTACAAAAATTAGGTTCCACAAAGCAGCATCTACATAGAAACAGAATTGCTGCAGAGGACACAACAACACACAAGGTTAAAGGTTTTAGTAGTACAAAAATTGTCAACAATGCAAGTTAAGTAAACAAAATGCATGTACAAACCAAGGAATGTAGTATCTACATATAGTTAAAATTATAACAGATGTTTTTGCAGCCATACATAAATAGGCAAAAAGGAATTATACAATATGCATGCATAAAAATAAAATTTGGCAATGTGGTATCTGTATATAAACAAAATTACAAGAAAGTTACACAAATATACAAGGTGTCCTATAGCAATACATAATGAGTCAAAAAAATTAGTAAATAATTTGTATGCACAAAAGTTAAGCTGGGCAATGCAGTACATAATTACACAACAATATAAGTTAATAAACAACATGCATGTACAACACCAAGCCAAGGAATGCAGTATCTACATATAAGATTACAATATGATTACAACAAATGTTATTACAGTAATACATAGAGTTAAAGAGGAATTATTATACATTATGTATGCATAAAAATTAAGTTTAGCAGTGTGGTATTTGCATCTTAACAAAATTACAACAAGGTAACACAAGGCTACAGAAATACATGATTGGTCGGAAATTAACCTAATGAATAATATATACATTAGTACTCAACTCCTGCACATATACATCACAAAACATTACATATTTTGTAACATATACATACAAAAGTTAAGTGAAGCAATACAGTATTTACATCGAACGTTTATTTTTCACTTGGTTAGACTATAATAAATTTAGTTTAATCCTTTATCCAAGTGTGAGCAAACAAAGTTTGCACCTGAAAATATCTTCAGGACTGGGGTAAGGTAGTACAACACCGGGCAACTCATAGCAAAGGTGGTCCAAGCTAACATCTCTCCTATCTCAGTACCTCCCATAATGCAAAACACATCTCCTTGCGGATATGTCTAACGCAGTGGTTCTCAAACTTTTTTGTCTGGCGGCACACTAAAATCAATAAATAAATTCATGGTGCCCCCAGTATTATTTGCTTTTTATAGAGAGTAAAGTGCCGATTAATTGATTCTGAAAGCCTCGCATATATAACCCATAAATAAATTGATATTATAGATACTAAAGATATGATGGAAAGCGTGTTTAAAAGAAAACAGATTTTATTTAAACTAAATTGGTTTATTTTCAAACAACCCAAAAACATACAAAACAAAAGCTATTATAAAGGTTCAGATAATAAAATACGAACTGAATGTGAAATATGTACCTGGTGTTGTTTGCATATTTCTTTGATATTAGGCCTTGTTTTTGAGAGACATATTCTCATCTCATTTTCAAGGGCCTTTAGTCTTTCTCTTTTCTTTGTTTTAATATTTATGAGTGCAGAAAAACCCAGTTCACACAAATAAGATGTAGAAAATTGCAATAAGATGTTAAGTGCTTTGAATCCTATATTGGGGTACTCTTTCATCATCATCATCATCATCAAATTCCTGCCATGTACCCTCAAGGGGTGTACAGGATATGACAGTACTACATGAAAAAATTACATCATTACTAACTTCCTATCTACAATTTTCCTCCAAATCAGTCTGTTACTTGTCAAGACTCCAACATTATCAGATCTTATATTTCTATCGTCTAAGGCACTTTGTACCGTATCAATCCACCTATATCTTGGTCTTCCTCTGGGTCGTTTTCCTGCCAACCTGGCAGAGAACACTTGTTTTGCTAATCTTTCCTCTCCCATTCTATTTAAGTGACCATACCATCTGAGATTAGCTCTGCTAACGCATTCCTGGATGCTGACAATGTCAAGTTCTTTCCTAATATCCTCATTTTTAATATGATATTGCCATTGATGCCATCTGTTCACGCCTCTAATCTTTCTCAGGACTCTCATATCTGCGGTTTCTAGTCTTTGGTCAAGTGTTTTACTTCTGACCCAGCTCTCAGATCCATAAGTTAAAATTGGTTTGAACACAGTCTTGTATACAGCTAATTTAGTGTTCCGACTAATTTCTTTCTTATTCCATATGAATTTATTCAATTGACTTCCCACGATACCAGCTTTGCTGATTCTGTTGTCTATTTCTATATTTAGTTTACCATCTTCAGTAAAAATTGTGCCTAAGTAGCTGAAATGTTTTACTTGTTCCACAGGTTCTCCATTCACAACACAGTTGACATTTTCAATGATTCTGCCTATTTTCATTGTCTTTGTCATTTTATTGCTGACCTTCATACCATATCTATTACAACAGCTATTCAATTTAGTCAGAGAATCTTGCAGACTTGTAGCAGATTTATTTAGAAGTATAACATCATCCGCATAAAGCAAAGAGCTGACATTAACATCTCCAATTTTGATATCAGATTTAATACCACTTTCCTTCATAATGTGATCCATATAGATAATGAATAACAGAGGGGATAATGTACATCCTTGTCTCACACCAGATTTAACATTAAACCATCTTCCTGTACTTCCTTCAATTCTAACTGCTGACTCACAACTCAAATAAAGACTAAGTATTGCTTGATATAATGCCCCATTGACACCATATAACTGCAGCGTATTGAATAGCTTCTCTCTTGGCACCTTGTCATATGCCTTTTCCAAATCGACAAAACTTAAATACAGATCTTTGTTATATTCCCATGCTTTCTCGACTATTTGTCGTAAAGTGAAGATCTGATCCTGACAGCCTCTATTTGGCCTGAATCCAGCTTGTTTTTCACTAAGCTTTTCTTCCACAATTCTTCTCAACCGTTTCTCAAGTATACTTGCATAGATCTTGCCAGGAACACTCAGTAGGGAAATACCTCTGTAATTCTCACATTCAGTTTTATTTCCCTTTTTATATATGGGTACTATGAGAGCTCTACTCCAATCATCGGGAATTCGTCCCTCTGTCCAGGCTTTCTGAACTATGCAGTGCAGCCACTGTAAGACTCTTATACCACCATACTTCAGCATTTCTGGTCGAATATCATCTACTCCTGCTGCCTTTCCACATTTCCAGCCTTTGATGGCTTTTTCTACTTCAAGTATGGATGTGTATTCCTGACTGCATGCCTGGTCAGTGTTTTTTATCACTGTGCTGTCATCACTGCTTGTTTCATTTAGCAGTTTTTCAAAGTAATTACTCCATACTTCAAGGATATCTTTTTCTCCTGTTTTCATTTCACCTTTATCATCTCTAATTCCTTTTACAGCACTCTTTCCTCCATTCCTAAGCTTCTTCAACAACCTCCAGAATATTTTGCCACCTTCTTGATATTTATTTTCTATATTCTTGCCAAAGTCCTCCCATGACTTTTGTTTAGCTAGTTTTACACACTGTTTAGCTTTCTTACATTTGTCTCTGTATTCTGTAAGAGTAAAAGCTGACTTATTTGCCAGGAACTTTTGATATGCTTTCTTCTTTTCCTTCACTGCCTCTTTAACTTCCTGTGTCCACCAGGGAGTTCTGATTTTTTTATCTTTGCACACAACCTCACCACATGCCTCTCTGGCAGAATCAATCAATGTTTCCTTCAGAGTTTGCCACTGAATCTCCAAGGTTTGATTCCTGTTGTACTCTTTCATAGTTATCCAAAATGAATTCAGACATATTTCTGAATGCTTCAATCTCAACGTACGATCGTTACTTATATCAATTAATTCTTCGGCTTGTATAAGACTTAACTCACTCATTGCTGATGTTGACTCTACAAATGGATTTCGAATCCAATCGTATAAATTGACTGAAATTCTTGGAAAATAATGGTCAATTTTTTCTTCTAACGATGTTAAATGACTGTAAATAAGCTTTTGCAGATCAGTGTTCTTACATTTTCTGGAGGCAACTTTAAGGAACATTTCTACATTGTTGGTGCTTAATTTTATCTTCCACATTTTTATTTTATCTTTAAAAGCTTTAATTTTATCTGTAGATGTCAAAATATTCTCATTTCTTCCTTGCATGTTGGAGTTCAGCTTGTTCAGATGATTAAATATGTCTGTTAAATAGGCTACTTTGGAACACCAAAAATCATCTTGTAATAATTTATAGAATTCTGGTTTGTCTTCATTTTGGAAAAACATTAATATTTCTTCTTTAAGTTCAAAAAAACGATCCAGTACGCAACCTTTTGAAAGCCATCTTACTTCGGTATGAAGAAGATTCTTGTAATGAGATTGCATCTCTTCACATAGTCCTGCAAATATTCTAGATTTTAATGGTCTGGCCTTGATATAATTAACCATCTGAATGATTTCTTCTAATACACTTTTTAATTCCAAGCCTATTGTCTTTGCCACCAGTGATTCACGATGAATGAAGCAATGAGTCATTATAATGTTCTCAGTTTCTTTTCTAGCAAAGGAAACAAACCCTTTTGTAATTCCAACCATAGAAGGTGCACCATCTATACATATACCCACACAACTTTTCCAAGATAGACCATTTGTATTAAAATATGTGTTCATTATATCAAAAACATCTTTTCCCATTGTAGTTTTTTCGAATTCCTTGCAGCATAGAAATTCTTTGATAATATTATCATCTTCAATGAATCGAGTAAAAACAAGTAAGTGTGCTTTACCACCAATATCAGTTGACTCATCTAACTGAAAAATTTTGATTCGATTATTTTGGTTATAACTGACTTTTCAATATCGACTGACAGATCATTAATATGTCTACTCATAGTATCGTTTGATAATGGAATTGTAAAAATAATCATATTAAAAATTCTGAATATTTTTATGTATTAATTATGCTTGTTAGTTTTTGTTTTCATACACGCAGTGTCTGCACTTGTGATGTGCTCGTTATGAAAATGTTATATTAGAGGTAATATATAAAGAAGTAAAAATATTGAAGTACTTACTAAACTGATTATTTGTGTTACTTATAAGAAAGTTTGTTGTATTTTTAAATGTTGAATTTTGTGTTTGTGAAAGACTTTCTTTAGCGCTGATGGATACAGCGAGTCAGCCATTTTATTGCAGTGCGTAGTTTCTGACTTTTGTGAAGTGCGCATGCTCCCGGAGAGAACTTGATGTGTGATTGACAGCTGACAAGGAAAGCGTTGCGTATCCAAGTTACAGTTGTAAACAAGAGAGCGTTCGGAAAGTTTTTAGAACACTGGCCGAGGAATATTCAAGTTGGAAGGTACTTGATTTTTTGTGTTCGGCAGTCAAAAGAATTTTCATAATGTATTCCGAAAAGGGAATAGTGAAAATAATAGGTTTCAAGCAGGAATAAGTAATGAATAAAAGGGAAGTCTTGAAACTATAAGTTTTATATAAATTTGGCCGGTAAATATTCAAGTTAGAAGAAACTTGATATTTGTTTTTGTGTGTGGCAGTCGGAAGATATTTTATAGTGTATTCCGAGAAAAAGGAATAGTGGAAATAATATGTTTCAAGGAGAAATAAGTAATGAATAAAAGGAAATCTTGAAACTGTAAGTTTTTAAGGTGGAATAAGTTAAGACTGTCAATTTAGTATTGTGAATGAAAGGAGAACCTGTTGCTTACATTCTAAAGTGAATGTTTTTCTTAGAGAAAATAATGATAAGGAATGCCTGAAAGTGAAAGTTTAGAAAATATATTGATTAAGAAGATTTTTAGGTATTAAAGGTGCCTGATCTGATGGGTATTACTACTAAAAGGAAAACAGGATATAGTCGAGAAGACTTTATGTATGTTACATTGATTGATGAAAAGGATCCTGAAAATGAAATACAGAACCTTGTAACTTCTGGAAAAGAGCCTTAACAGAAAGAGAAAAAGACTATGAACATTTTTTTGTGAGTGTGAAAGAAAAAGTGTTTAGTCTTAAGAGTAAGTTTATATTTTTAAATAAGGCCTTGGATCCATATAATCTATAGTTATAGTTATGTATTATTACTAGAAGTGTATATATATTGTTTTAGTTTTATTAAATGTGTTTATTTTGTACTTGGTATTGAGTCAATGATTAGTTGGATTCTGAAAGAGTGAGTTAAAGTCATTGCACCAATTGGAGTGAACTCTTTGTGCAAATATAATAACATATAGGGACACTCGGAGTCAAAATAAAAATAATTGTTAGTAAAAGAAATTTATATAATATTTCACCTCATAAGTATATAGTATAATTATTAACAAAGGCACAGCCGGTAGACAAAATAGTTAATATACTATATATATATATTATATAAAAAAAATATAAAAATTAACAGAATCTTTTTTATTTCTTCTTCTGCCTCAGTACCAAAAATTGTTCTCACAGTTGCTGAACAGGCCGGACGAATCAAGGTTTCGCCTATAGTATCAGGCTTCATTTCCTTTGCAATTATTTCAGCGACTAAATAACTTGCTTCTTGAACTCAGTCGGAAATTGTAAACTTTCTTACAAAACTTTTACTTTGTTTTTCTTGTAATCTTATTAACTCTTTGAAATATTCAGGATTTTTATTCGACAAGTTGTCATGTTTTGTGGAGAAATGTCGCAATAATTTGCTAGGAACCATAGCCTCATTTGATAGAACCAACCCACACACTTAGGTCTGGGAATTAATTTATCACCACACCACATAAATCCCATTTTTAGATAGCTCTCTTGATATAAATGAGTTTTTACATTCTTTTTCATCGTTCCCTTTTTACATGAACTTATTCTTTCTGTTTCTGTTGTTTCATTAGTGCTTTTTTGTTGCTGAATGTTAAAAATAATCAAATCTTCATTAATGCAAGTATCAGTTTTTTATAATTTATTAGTGCAAATTGGTTCGTTAGCTTTGCTACAAATAGACATTTCTTGATCGTCAGAATCTTCACTTCTTCTTTTTTTAAGGAAAAAATTATTCACGATTTTGAAGGGCATATGTAACTTTAATGTTTTATTTTAAAATTTATTTCAAGTAAATAATTTTTTTTCCGGATGGAAAAAGGAAAAACATTTGTTTACAATGTCTCTCGTTATAGTTGGAATATAAAGGGTGTCCCAAAATTCACGCAAGATTTAAATTTAGCACCATTTGTGTGGTAAAGTGTTGCCAACGAGAAAAAAAAGACAGCGTGACAGCTGACAGTTTAGGGTTATTAAAAATGGAGCGCTACACGAAAGAACAACACATTTTCATTGTTGAGCAATATTTTAAAAATAATGAATGTTTGGCAGCTACAGTTCGCAATTTTCGTACAAAATATGGTTGGAATAGTGATTTAACTTCATCAACTGTGAAAAGATTAAAAAATTCAAGGAAACTGGATCAATTAGTGATCTTATACACTCTGGCCGTCATTCAACAGAAAACATCGAAGCAGTTCGTGAGAGTGTTGCTGAGAGTCCAGGAACATCAATTTGGCACAGTGGTCTTGAATTGAACATTTCGAGAAGCTCTCTACAGCGTATTCTCATGAAAGATTTGCATCTTTATGCTTACAAAGTTCAATTGACTCAAGAACTGAAGCCTACTGACCACACACAGCAAAGAGAGTTCGTTGAATGGATTATGGAACAAAAACAAGTGGATGCTTATTTTTCGAACAAAATCATCTTCAGCGATGAGACTCATTTTCATCTTGATGGCTTCGTTAATCGACAAAATTGTCGCATTTGGGGTTCAGAAAATCCACGAGTGATTGTTGAGAAACAAATGCATCCACAACGTGTCACTGTTTGGTGCGGATTTTGGGCTGGAGGCATCATCGGTCCATTCTTCTTCAAAAATGCGGCTGGTAAGGCAATAACAGTTAATGGTGCTCGCTATCGTGACATGATAATCCAGTTTTTTGTGCCTAAATTGCAAGATATGGATGTGGACGACATGTGGTTTCAACAAGACATGCCACACAGCCCGAGAAACAATTCAATTACTGCATGAGTCATTTCCTGGTCGTGTAATTTCCCGTTTTGGTGATCAGAATTGGCCTCCCAGATCATGTGACTTAACGCCGTTGGACTTTTTTCTTTGGGGTTTTTTTGAAGTAGAAGGTTTATGCCAACAAGCCCACGACCACCCACGCCTTGAAGGAGGAAATTGAGCACTGTATCAATGAAATTCAGCCACATTTATGCAAAACGGTCATGGAAAATTTCGACAAAAGGGTGCATATGTGCCAGCAAAGCCATGGAGGCCATTTACCCGATATGCTATTACATGCATAACCCTATACTGTATACTTTATGAATCGATAAGAAATTACAATTTTTAATCAAAAACCTGTGTTTTCTATCAAAATTACTTGCGTGAATTTTGGGACACCCTGTATAACAATAAGAAAAACCTCTACTCACTGAATTTAATGACTTTAATATCGTACTTCGTTTATTCTCACTGATGACAAAAGACTCATGATTTTTGTTTAGGGAAAATGATCATGTATAATACTTCTCACACTGAACAGAGAAATACTAAAATGGACAGCAGGACAACTAACAATTAATTAGTTCATTTTCCCCAGTATTTATGTGCCGTCACATATCTAGTTAATACGACACGTGGTGATCTAATGAAATCCCAGGATATAATATAAGAGTGATACAAAAAATGATAATTTTTATATACGCTTCATCCATTAAAATCAAAATATATAATTTTTTTGTTTTTGATTTAGTTATTTGTGGCAAGAGGAAGGGCCACTACTCAGACTGGTTTCAACCTTTATTGAGGTCTCTTCAATGGGAGCTAGGCCCAGAAGTGGAGTACCAGGCAGAAGCAATAGCAAGGTTATCTTTACCTATAAGAGTTGCCAAAAGGTGTGCCACCATTTTATTAAATCACTCTGGATTTAGAGAAAGATGTTGAAAGTTTATTTTTCACTTGGTTAGACTATAATAAATTTAGTTTAATCCTTTATCCAAATGTGAGCAAACAAAGTTTGCGCCTGAAAATATCTTCAGGACCAAGGTAAGGTAGTACAACACTGGGCAACTCGTAGCAAAGGTGAACAAAGGTCTAACCAAGTGAAAAATAAACTTTCAACATCTTTCTCTAAATCCAGAGTAATTTAATAAAAAGGTGGCACACCTTTTGGCAACTCCTATAGGTAAAGATGACCTCACCATTGCTTCTGCCTGGTATCTCCACTTCTGGGCCTGGCTCCCACCGAAGTGACCTCAATAAAGGTCGAAACTAGTCTGGGTAGTGGCCCTTCCCTTAATGCATAACATTATACATATCCGCAAGGAGATGTGTTTTGCATTATGGGAGATACTGAGATAGGAGTGATGTTAGCTTGGTCCATCTTTGCTACGAGTTGCCCAGTGTTGTACTACCTTACCCCAGTCTTGAATATATTTTCAGGTGCAAACTTTGTTTGCTCACACTTGGATAAAGGATTAAACTAAATTTATTATAGTATTTACATCATCATCATCAAATTCCTGCCATGTACCCTCAAGGGGTGGGTAATTTATTAATATATAAATTAATATATAATTTGTTTATTAATGCTTCCTGCCATGATGACTGTCACTGAGGAGGTAGACAGATGATGGAGTATTTCTGTAGCTGACAAAGTGAGAGGTTGCAGGATGGTGTGCAAACCTGCCATAGAGGGATGCTCTTATGTTTAGTGTAGGCAATGTTGTCAACATTTATACCAAGAGCTTGCATAGTCTTTTTAATATGCATACCAAAAGGATGTACAGGTTATGATAGTACTAAATGAAAAATTTACATCATTACTAACTTCCTATCTACAATTTTCCTCCAAATCAGTCTGTTACTTGTCAAGACTCCAACATTATCAGATCTTATATTTCTATCGTCTAAGGCACTTTTTACCATATCAATCCACCTATATCTTGGTCTTCCTCTGGGTCATTTTCCTGCCAACCTGGCAGAGAACACTTGTTTTGCTAATCTTCTTAATTTATACAAACACATTTGACTGTAATTTTGTTTACAGTATTTACATATAAACAAAATTACAGTCAAATGTGTTTGTATAAATTAATTCTTTGTAAAAAATTAAAAACATCGTGCAATCTGCCCAAGTCTGTCAGCATCTACCTGAGTGTATATGGTCTGGCCAGGTAGGCAAAATTTTCATTTCTCTCTCGTGCAAAGTGCTGGCACTCTGCCAGTATATGATAAATAGTGAGATGTGTATTGCATTTTTCACACGTGGGAGCATCATTAGCTCTCAGTAAATAAGAATGTGTAAGATGACTGTGACCTATGTGGAACCTAGTGAGAACACTTCCTCTCTTCTCTTTATTTGTTGACTAGAATGCCAATGCTTGATTTCAGGTTTAATGTTATATAATTTGTTTATTAATGCTTCCTGCCATGATGACTGCCATTGAGCAATTAGCTTTGATCATATAAACTGTCTGTAGTCTGTATATGGTACTGTCAAACAGTACTTGGAGAAAGTTTGAGCTGATTTAGCAGCTGCTGCAGCAGCCTCATTTCCCTTAATTCCAATGTGGCTGGGAATCAAGCAGAACTGAACATCAAAATTAAGGATTTTCATTTTGTGAAACAGGTGTAGCACCTCATAAAGTACTGGATGTGGATTATGCATAGGAGAGGAGATAGCCTGTAAAGAGCTCGACGAGTCTGTATAAATTATACACTTTTGGTAGCAGTTTTCTTTTATATGAACAAGTGCAAGCTGAATGGCACGTTACTCTGATCTGGTTGGAGATAATAATGTCAGGAAACAGCAGCACAGCCAACAGAGGTATCAGTTCTTGAACCATCAGTATAGATAGGCAAGAAATCAGAGTGTGCTCTGTGTGCATTAAACAATTAGAGGTAGACAGATGATGGAGTATGAGATTTCTGTAGCTGACAAAGTGAGAGGTTGCAGGATGGTGTGCAAACCTGCCATGGAGGGATGTTGTTATGTTTAGTGTAGGCAATGTTGTACATTTATACCAAGAGCTTGCATAGGCTTTTTAATATGCATTCCAAAAGGAAGTATGGCAGTTTGAAGTGCGTGGTATTGAGCTTCCCAGTGCAGAAAAAAGAGACTAGTCCATGTAGGATGATCTGGGAGAGACTTTATCTTTAGGGCACAATTAATAGATGACTGTTTCCGTCGCAGTGATAGAGCTGGTTCATTTGTTTCAACATAAAGACTCTGAGTGGGTGATGTGTGAAAGGCACCAGTAGCTATCCGTATACCCTAATGATGGACGGAATTCAACCATCGCAGGTTACTCTGTGTTGCAGAACCATAGACTTGAGCCCATAATCCAGCTTTGAACATATAAGTGCACGATAAAGATGGAGCAATGAAGCTCGATCAGCACCCTACTCAGTAGAGGATACAGTGCGAAGAAGGTTCAATGCTCTCTTGCACTTTTCTCTTATTGATGAATGTGTGCTAGAAATATAAGTTTTTACTGTCAAAGATCAGTCCTAAGAATTTGGCTTCTGTAGCTACTGGAATAATAGTGCATCCCATTCTTAATTCAGGATCTGGGGTGAAGAGTGCATTTTCGACAGAAGTGTACACAGACACTTTTTTCTGTTCAAAACCTAAACCCATTACTAAGAGCCCACAGAGAAACATGATCAATTGCTTGCTGAAGTTGTCTTTCAATTACCCTCATGTTATGGGAATGGCAGTAAATTGTGAAGTCATCAACATATTATTGCGTCGTCCTATCTTGCTGCCTGATCCATTTATGTAGGTTAGTTGAACTTATCATTCTGTTTTTATTTGTCAGATGTTGATTGATACTGATCCAAATATAAAGAAATTTATATTATCCTGCACCACTCTATATTCAGATTAGCTATATATTGTAGAGGAATCAATCATCATCTAACGTTTACAATCTCACTTTTCTACATGCCAAGGTTAATATTATCTTTTAAGGCTTCCGCAAAGTTCGATAAATTTTTGGGAGCGGTGCAATGAAAGAAAATCAGACAAACATCAAATTTAATTCAATAAAACAAAACATTTAATGCAGGGTTATATAACATCATCTAAGTATAACTTTCTAAACAAGATAATGCAATTGAACAAATCCAAAATGTCTCTGAGATACAGGTAGCTATTCAGTTAGGTTTTAAGAATAAAGCCAAAAGTCTTAGATCTTATTATTCAAGAGATAAGTATTTCTATCACAACTTGTCTCTATTCTATGAGACAATTCATATCATCTACACATCGATTTAGTTCTAGTGCTCAGAATAGATATAATGCACTAGGTATCAAACATTCAACTCTCAGTTCTCTATATTCTGTCGATTTATAAAAAAAATAGATCTCACAGTTCAAAGTTCCAAAATTCACAATAAATATTCTTATAGTTGGCTTCTCTAATTTACTTCTAGTCTATAAATACTTAATTGAATTACAAGGCAGTTATGAAATACAAGGGGGAAATACTTTAATGCTTCATTCTTTTGATTATTTATAGTTAAACGCGACAGCTAGGGTTAAGATACATTAGGCAGAATTAACTTTCACTAGATGTAAAAAGGATAAATCTTACCGGGTTACAGCTTCAGCACATTGAATACACTTAAGCACATCGTTAAAATTCCTGTTAACTAATTACCGTGAGGAAACACAATTCAAAGAAATCTTCACTATGTTAACTGAAATATTAAACCCTGTTGTTTACTTTCGTTTTCCAATTAACTGCATTTATTCTTCTCGCCAAAATCCGGTTCTAGCCAGTTCAGCTTACATCTACAGGTTTCTCTCCATATCATAGCCATTCACGTTCTAAGCATGCGCTAACTAAAAATAACTCTGTTTCTCCTTTACTAGCCAATTAAATTCATTCAGAAGAATTACATAAAATCATATCAGCAGAATTCCACTTATATACATTCTCTTTCAGAAATAACAAATAAGGTAATAATCCGTAGTTCACATAAAATACATTTAAATATGACAAATACGAATTGTTATAATACATATGCACAGCTTCTTATAATATTTATACAGGAATAAATAAAATAAATTGAATGACACTTTAATACTGAGTCTTTTCAGTACTAATATAAATCCCAAAATTATATAATTAAACAATAATAAACAAACTCAAAGTAACTATATGAATAATAATTTATAAGCAAGTAATTAACATCAGATAATATTTACAAGTGTTGCTTAAGTCATGGCAAATTATGTTAAATGTGAATGAAGTATTATAATTCTCAAATATCTTCGTTCACAATTTAACAATATAAAGCATTGTGTACAGTGGGAAGAAGCTGTTCGGTGATTGAGTTAATTTTAACAGCGAAAAGTGTCGCACTTGAGACAGAGATTTGGGGAACACCCTGTTCTTGATGATATGATTGAGATAACGTATTTCCCACTCTGACTTGGAAAATTTGCCTGAAAAGAAAGTTTTTAATAAATAGAGGAAGGTGTCCTTTAAGACCCAGGTTATAAAGGTCTTTTAATATGCCATATCTCCAGGCTGTGTCAAGCTTTTTCCATGTAAAAAAAAAAACTGAAACAAAGTGTTCTTGCTTCAGAAACGCATCTTTTATACAAGTTTCTAAATGAACCAAATGGTCTAAAGTTGAGCGATGTCTACAGAACCCACATTGTGTATTGGAGAGAAGATTGTTGCTTTCTAAATACCAGAGAAGTCTGGCATTAACCATTTTCTCTAGTATTTTACAAAGACAACTGGTCAGAGTAATGGGTCGATAATTATTTACTTGTGTTGGACCTTTTCCTGGTTTTAGGATAGCAATGACCATTGACTTATGCCAAAAATTTGGAAACTCTTCCTCTGCAAGTATTCTATTGTATAGTAAGAGAAGGAGATCCATAGAAGATGATGGTAAATGTTTTATCATTTCATAATGGATGGCATCAGATCCTACTGCACTAGGGTGAGATAGTAGGAGAGCTCTTTTTAGTTCCTCCTTAACAAATGGCTGATTGTATGGCTCGAGAACATTGGTGGAAAAATTTAGCCTTTGTTTTCTTGCTGTTCTTTCAGAATTAAAAATTCAGGAGGATATGAAGCTGTTGCTGAGATTCTGGCAAAATTTTCTCCCAGAGTGTCTGCAACGGCTTTTTGATCAGCAAAAAACCTTCCATTATGATCTAAGGTAGACAAACAGTGTATTCTATATCTGCCTTTCATTTTCTGGATTTTTTTCCATACAATTTTTGGACTGGTTATTTGATTAATTGATGTAGTAAATTGGATTGATCATTGTTTTTGACTCTGATGCCTCACATAGCTTGCTTTGGCTCGAGCATGCTTGAAAGCTATAAGGTTTGATGTGGTGGAATATCTATAAAATATATCCTATGCTCTGTGTTGATCTTTTTTGGCTGTCTGACATTCTGGGTTCCACCAATTCGGAGTGGAAATTCAATCACAATTCCATTCCATGTTTAGAAGTATAGAAATATACAATAATGCATCAGGCACATGAGCAAAAATTGATGTAGTAAATTGGATTGATCATTGTTTTTGACTCTGATGCCTCACATAGCTTGCTTTGGCTCGAGCATGCTTGAAAGCTATAAGGTTTGATGTGGTGGAATATCTATAAAATATATCCTATGCTCTGTGTTGATCTTTTTTGGCTGTCTGACATTCTGGGTTCCACCAATTCGGAGTGGAAATTCAATCACAATTCCATTCCATGTTTAGAAGTATAGAAATATACAATAATGCATCAGGCACATGAGCAAAAAAATGTGTAGTGGGTGACAAGAGGCACCTAGTGATAAGGTGCCTTTTAAAATATTTAAGGAGGTCTACTGCACAAGGATATAACCAAAGCTCAGAAAGCTGTTTAAAAAAAATAATAATTAACAGGTTGAATTATAGAGATAGTTTAACATTTTTTCAAAGAGTCACAAAGTAGGGAACATAACTTTTAAACTCATGAAAAGACAATGAAATTACATTTAAGGAACTATTTCTTGTAGTTAAAAGAGTAATCCATCATTAAAATAAACTTTCAGTTTATTAATATAATTTCTTGGCATCTTTAATTTATAGTATAACCAAGTGGAAAAACTTCCAACATTTCTGGTAAGTGTTAATCCTATTTAAATGCATTGTCATGCTTGGCATATACTACTCATACAAGGCAGATCTATACTGTGTTGACAGATGTATTTGTACTGTCAGCTAGTTAGGTGGCTAAATATAGTCACCTAACTAGCATCCTATGTTTGTCTGTCCTTTCAGCTGAACATGACATCCTGACATCGAGTACAGTGCAAAACATGCAGTACCCATCTTTTATCACCAGACTTATGTAGACAATCCCTGAGTATTTGCATGTGGTAGGATTTGAAATTTGCATGCCATGTTTTTTCAGCAAAAAAACGTGAGACAGCTGGGCACAAACTTGTTAATATATAAACATGAAATGAATTTAAAATTCTTATTTACGAATTTAGGGACACAAAACACACGTGTTGAAATAATTATTTTACTTATTATTAATAAAATAACACTTGATGTTTCAACACCTGTATTGAAGTCATCATCAGAAAGATACATGTGTATAGGAAACCAAGTACATTTTCTTGCACTCTATAATGGTAAATTAAATCTATGCTGTTAATTAATCTTTTTCTTAGCCTGACCTCTAGTGATAAAAAATAAATAAAATAAAATAAATATTTTAAAAAATTTAAATAAATAAAATAATTAATAAATAAAAACTACAATAAACTCGGCTAAAGTCCTCCTGTACTAAAATTCTTCTGGATTTGTACAGTTCAGATTGTTATACTGTGATTTTCTTCTGGATTTGTACAGTTCAAGTTGCTATTGAATGCTGGGGGGGGGGGGGGCACTTCACCAAGTGTCCCCCCCTTGTATTGGGATTTTTCTTTGGCTTGTTCTGGTTGCTATAAAGGTTGCAAATGGGTCCTCCACATTCTTGGAATGGTTAGACCATCATTTTTGTTCAGATTTGGATTATGTCTGAGCATTTTCACATGCTTCTTTAAATTTCCTCTCGAACCAGGTTTTGGTGCAGTGTAGGGACTTGGTACCTTTCCAATCAATTCTGTGGTATGATTGGAGCGCTTGGCCAGAAAGACCGATTTTTCCAAAATGGAGGTATTTAATGTGTCATTTGTGTTCATCCTTCCTAATTGGGATGGTTTGCCCTGTTTCTCCTATGTATGGTAGGTTACATGTACATTGTATTTTGTAAACCCCTGGGTGGGCTAAGTGTAGAAGATCTTTGGAAGAACTGAGTAGGTGTCTTAATATTGTCAGGGGTTTAAAGGGGTTTTGATGTTGTATTTGTGTAGTGTTCTGTCTATTTTTTCAGAAATGCCTCTAACATAAGGTATGGCAATAGCATTCTTGAAATCTTTTTTGTTTTTACTAGTATCTCTGTGGAGGATCTTGTGAATAGTTTTTTTACTGTATCAGTTTTTTATAAATGTATGGTTGATGATCTTGTATTCTTGGTTTAGAGCTTGTTCATTTGAACAAATAGTTTGAGCTCTGAGTTTAAGGGTGCTTATGACCCCTAGTTTTTGTGTTGGGTGATGATAAGAATTTTTGTGTATGTACTGGCCTGTGTGTGTAGGTTTGCAGTAGACTGAGAAGGAGAGACAGCCTGAGGGAAGATGTGTGGCGAGTGTGTCTAGGAATGGAAGAGAGTTTTTTTTTTTTTTTTTTTTCTATTTCAATGGTGAATTGCATACGTTTGTGTTGTTTGTTCAGGTGGCTAAGGAATGTATTTAGTGCTTCACAGCCATGGGGCCAAATGGCGAAAATATTGTTGACATATCTGAGCCAATTAGTAATAATATTTTTGGTTTACAGATCAAGTGTTGATCAATTTTATTAACTTAACCAACTAGTTTCACCAAACTTTAACTGTTGGCATCTTCAGGGCACTTACATATATACTGAAACAATCTCACAATTATGTGTAACTATAAAACTGACAAGAATAACTGTAAAAAATTGACTAGAATAATTACAAATAAAATAGTATCAAACGTGCATGAAACACGTATCGCGTGTACAAGATTAGCCAGCTGTTGCTAAGGAACTTTCTGTAGTTTGTATTAAAGTTCATTTCTTTTGTTTTTAAAGATTTGATTAGTTTTCCATATCTCTGGGAGTATTAGGCCTTGATTTCTGTTAAGGTTGACAATAGAACGGGCGACTGTGGCTGCTGCTTTGAAATTCTTGAATGGTTATCTTCCTCTAAGTAAGGGGAACAACTTTTGTCCCACTCGATGACATGGTTAGTTGTGGAGAAATGAGACAATAGGCCAGAAATGTCCTATTTGTTGTTTTTGACATAGTCAGTGTGCTCTTTTTGCCTGATTTCAAGGATTCTCGAAGTCTGTCCGATGTAACTAGAGCCACACGTGCATGGAATATTATAAACTCCAGCATATTTATAGAAAGGGTAGTTGTCTTTTGGAGATCTTAGTAGTTTACAAATAGATTCTATTGCTTTAAATGTTACTCTTGTTTTGCAACATTTAAACAGGAGGCTGGCGAGCTTGTAGGAGATGGCACTTACAAACGGAATTGCAATAGTTTTTATATATTGAATATCTTCTTGTTCTTTTTGTGGTAGTCCAGAGAAAAGGACTTTATTGACTAGTCTTCTTGGATAGCCGTTCAATTACAGATTGTTGGAAATTAATGTTAACTCATCTTGAAGGGGCTCGTTGTCTGTTGTGATGCGAATCGCTCTCTTCTTTAACATGTGTACAATGCTGAGTTTATGAGATGTGGTGAGAGAAACTGAAATGTAGGTAGCGACCTGTATTGGTCGGTTTTCTGTACACCGATAGATTTATACTGCCATCAATTTGTTTTTTGATTAAGATGTCTAAAAACGGTAGTTGTTTTTCTCTTTCAAGTTCCATAGTAAATTTAATAGAATGATGGAAGGAGTTGATCTTTTTGAGAAAATCATATAGGTCATCTTTGTTGTTGTTCCACACAATGAAGATATCGGCCACATATCTCAACCAAATTTTAGGTTTGGGAATAATTTGTGATAGGATTTTATTTTCTGTCTTCCATAAAGAGGTCAGCACATGAAGGTGAGAGTGGGCTCCCCATCGCCAAGCTCAATGACCTCCACTACAGGAACGTTTGTAAAGAGAGAGGTGACATCTAGGCTGGCTAGAAGATCATTATCCGATATGTTGATGTTTTTTTAGCTTTTCCACAAAATGTTTGGAGTTTTTAATGTAACTCTCTGAGTTATGGATGTGTTGTTGTAAGAGTTTCGAGAGATGTTTTGACAATAAGTAGCTAGGCGAGTTTATTGCATCAACGATTGGGCATAAAGGAATACCATCTTTGTGCACTTTTGGAACGCCATAGAGTCTTAGAGTTAAAGGATGCATGGATTTTAGTTTTTTAATCAAGTCTGTTGGCCAGTTCGATAAATTGGTATCATGGTGGTTTTTTTAATGTCGGATCTTTCGTTAAAAGACGGTAAACAGACAAGTCAGACAGTAGATGATTTTCTTTGTCCTCAAACAGTATTACAGTGCTGTTTTCCTTTATCTACTTTAAGTATTATGATGTCCTTGTTGTTTTTTAAATTACGAATAGTTCTTCTATCCAATGAGGAGAAGTTTTGTTTTGTGGAATAGGGAGAGGAAAATATTATACAGCTTTTTAGTCTTAGATCTATGGCATTCCAAAAGTGCACAAAGATGGTATTTTTTTATGTCCAATCGTTGATGCAATAAACTCTCCTAGCTACTTATTGTCAATAAGTAGTTATAAGCAGCCACAGTCACCCGTTCTACTGTCAACCTTAACAGAAATCAAGGCCTAATACTCCCAGAGATATGGAAAACCCTAATCAAATCTTTAAAAACAAAAGAAATTAACTTTAATACAAACTACAGAATGTTCCTTATCAACAGCTAGCTAATCTTGCACACGTGATACGTGTTTCACACATGTTAGATACTATTTTATTTGTAATTATTCTAGTCAGTTTTTTTACAGTTATTCTTGTCAGTTTTATAGTTACACATAATTGTGAGATTGTTTCAGTCTATATGTAAGTGCCCTGAAGATGCCAACAGTTAAAGTTTGGCGAAACTCGTTGGTTAAGTTAATAAAATTGATCAAAACTTGATCTGTAAACCAAAAATATTATTACTAATTATTAGGATCAAGAAAATAAACCTTCATTATATCTGAGCCAAATTTTGTGCTTTAGGCATGCTGACTCTAGAGCTCGTTGATCAAAGTCTTCCATATAAAAGTTAGCTATTTTGGGGAAAAGTGGTGAGCCCATGGCTGTATCCTCTTATTGAAGGTAAAAATTGTTTTGCCACACGAAATATCCAGAGTGGAGTACGTGGGCAAAGAGAGCCGTGATGTCGTGTGGAAATATGTTTTGTAGGAGTAAGATAGTATCATCGATCGGGACATTGGTGAAAAGGGATGTCAAAGCTGACTAATAAATCTTGGTCGTTGAGTGTAATGTTTTTAATTTTGTTTATGAAATGTTGTGTATTTTTTTATGTAGGAAGGGGACTGACCTACCAATTCCTTGAGTGTGGTTGCTAATTTTTTGGCCAAGTGGTAACTTGGGATGTCAATTCCTTCAACATTCAGACATAGTGATGTGTCTATTATGTGTATTAATAAATAAAATAAATAACTACAATAAACTCCTGTGCTAAGATTCTTCTGGATTTGTACAGTTCAGATTGTTATACTATGATTTTTCTTTTGGACTTGTACAGTTCAAGTTGCTACTGAATGTTAAGGGGGGGGAAGAAAAAAAACACTTCACCAAGTCTTCTTGCATAGATTTAATTTACCTTTATAGAGTGCAAGAGCATGTAGCTTGGTTTCCTATACACATGTATCTTTGTGATGATGACCTCAATACAGGGGTTGAAACGTCAAGTGTTATTTTATTAATAATAAGTAAAATAATCAGTTCAGCACATGTGTTTTGTATCCCTAAATTCGTAAATATGAATGCTGATCACCATGTAACATTAAAAGAAAGAATTTAAAATTCTGAAAATAATAAACGGTTCTAAAGTTTTGTATATAAAATATCTTAGCAATAGATATAGTGAAAAATGCAAATTTCATTTAATAACCAATTTATTTGAATACTAGATAAATGTGTAAAGATTTCTGGATATTACAAATTTCTAAATGTATATGCTTGTATGTCTATATGAGCTGAAAGTAATCTCCAATTTTGATATTAGATTAAGTGCTACTTTGCTTCATAATGTGAATGATATAGATGATGAATATGAACAACGTAGATATGAATATAAATTAAATTAAACTTTAATAAATATTTCCGATATTTCGGCAACGTCACGTTGCCATCTTCAAAAGGAACTTACAAAAAAAGGCACGTGCACGTAGGCAATACAACACAGTAACTGAGAATGAAGAGATGAAGCTATTGTTCTCCTAAAAGTCCTGATGGTGCCCTCTAGCGGGCTAAGTAGGTGTTCTTGGCCGTTGGGCTGAAGGTCTGCTGATGTATGCCTCCCAAATTTGGGGCAGTCGCATACAACCAAATTTGTTGAGGTTTGGAGAGTTTCTTAGGGCTGAGGCTGATTCCATAAATAGTTTTTCAAATTTGTATTTGCTACAGTGTATTACTGTAGCTTTCTTCCACCGTATTCTGTGGCGTGTATCCAGAGCATGGTCTGCAAGACCAAAATGGCTGTACTTGTGAAAACGGATGTAGTCCTTGTGTTCAGAAATTCTGATATTCGCTGTTCTGCCTGTTTGGCCAAAGTAAGACAGTTTACAACTGCAAGGGACCTGGTATACACCAGGTAGGTCTAGGAGAAGTGGTTGGTCTTTAGTGGAGCGGATAAGGGATGCTAATTTTCTGTAATGCCTGTAACAGGAAGTAAGGTCATGTTTTTTTTAAGATTTTGGTAATTTTTTCTGAGGTCCCTCAGATGTAGGGAATGGTGATGGATTTAGAGTAATCCTTGTTGTGAAGGGGGGGGGGGTGGCTGTGGTTTGTAGGTTTTAATATTTTTTGGATTTTTTTTGGGGGGGTAGCCATTGGCTGAGAAAGTGTTGAGGATGTGATTTAGTTCAGTGTTTAGGGCCATGTCGTTAGAACAGATTAGTTTAGCCCTGTTGTATAGTGTTTTCATCACTCCCTATTGTTGTGAGGGGGGCGGATTGTTGGTGAATGTATCGGCCTGTATGGGTGGGTTTTCTATAAACTGAGAAATGCCCGCCAATACGGTACAATGAAGTTGAAGCTGTCTAGACAACTAAATCGTCTAAATTTCCTGAAACGCTGCCCTGCAGGGATAATAAGGTAATCCCGAACTGTGTAAAATTCATGCAGTTTCTCTAAGCGGACATTAACGAAGCTATTCATGCCTTCGAAGATGAGCTTTCGTGCACTTTAAATCACGAACTTTGGTCTATTTTACATGACGTCTCATGTACTGCTGCAGATAAAGAATTTGAAAAAATACGAGGATGACAGAGGAAAAAATTCGAAAAATTAAAAAAGATCTCTACCGTCAATCCAAAACTTGCTACCAACACCGTAATCAACCTTTCTTCAGTTACCCTGAAGCTCAACACACGTTCATGTGGCCACAACTTCGCCATTGCTCCCAGAAAAATACCTAGTGCGGATATTATGATCCAGATCGAACGCGGAATCTGCCACCTTCTACATCAAATTGCTAACAGTGTAAGACTGGATGTAGCTTGTGTCCTCTCCAAAGCAAGACCACCAAAAACCAACATATCCAACAAGGAATATAAAGCTCTACAGGAAATGAGGAATAATAAAGAATTAGTTATCACCAAAGCGGATAAGGGAAATGCAACTGTAGTACTTAACCAAAAGGACTACACAGGTAAGCTTAATGCTCTTCTATTAGATCGGACTACTTACCTCCCTATCGAATACAATCCCACCAACTCACAAATTAGAAAACTTCATAGGTTCCTTAAGAAAGTCACGTCTTGGCCTGTAGAAGTTACCAACAGATTAAAGCCGTTTAACTCTATACCCTTCCGTATTTACAGACTCCCAAAAATACATAAAGAAAATGTGGCATTACATTTCATAGTGGATGGCATTGATTCCCCCACATACAAATTAGCTAAACATTTGGCCAAAGAGCTCACACACTATACTGGTAACACACCATCACACATAAAAAACAGCCCACTTCAAAGCCAGCATTGAAAATCTTACACTCCAATATGCTGACATAATGGTCAGCTTTGACGTCTCCTCCTTATTCACAAATGTCCCACTCAAGGAAACTTAAGAGATAATCCAAGCTAAATTTTCTCCCGATATCTCAGCCCTATTTCAGTTCACAATGAACTCAGGCCAGAGCTGAGCCGTGTGGTTGTGCAGATTGTGCGCCGCACAAGGGCGCTTGAAGATAGGGGTGCCATTTCACCACGGGAAATAATTTTTAAAAATATAAATTTTCTTATTCTTGAATTATATTGTTTGAAGTGAAACGTTATCAATATTACCACAGATTTTATTTCACAGAGTAAGCCTGAACTCAGTGAAAATTTTAGAAATATTCTCAATTGTTTATTATATTTTTAGTGGAAATTGTTAGTTTAAGACAGACCGTGAATTCATTCTTATGCTGTGCTTTGCCCAGTACCGTTGACAGGATGTAGCATAGAGGCAGCCTGCCTCACGGCGCTGCTTAATAAGGGCGCTCGCTCAGCCGTATTATGGCAACAAGATATTTTACAAAAATACAGCGTTTAGTTAACAAATAAAAAGGCGCCATTTCCCATTGACAGTTAAATATCTGCTTATTATATTTTATTAATAAAAAAAATTACAGTCATACATACTAAAACTAAACATTTTCGAACCCACTTATTAGATACTTAAGGAAACAACTCATAAAGTATCATACATTGTGGATTTCATAAACTTTTATAGTCTATATATAAATATATATCTATTAAATTATATTATGCATGAATTCTCCTAGTCAAACTGCGGGTTTCTATCTCCCCGAATTTCACATTTGAGTGATAATTCGCTCCCTGCAATAAAGAATACGCTATCCCCAACGGCCATCATACTGCAGAAACACTAAAACCAATTAGTTTTATCATGTCACTGGATAAGGTTCACAGACATCATTTGCAGACTAATATATATTTCTCAACAAATAGTGCAATTACAGACAACTGGGAATATAAACACTAACTAATGAATGACATCTTCCCTCCAACAAAAACTGCTATATACAGCAGGTGCAACATATGGTTTTTGCTTGACACTACCCCGTCATGAACGTGTTAAAACTAAGAAACATATAGTGAATGCATTTCAGATATTATGGAAATCGGTTTAAGAGAATTAGCATTTCAATTCAATTGTCAGCTTGTTTTGTTTGAGTAGCTCGATCTTTTGTTAATACCGCACCAATCATATGCACTTCTTAATAGTGGCTTTTTCTCTATTATACTGGCCTACAATCGCGCACATCTTTCACTTCTCATTAGTAATTTGTCACGGATTGTTCATTATGTATCTCAAGTCTTAAATTACTAGTAATTTTTGCTGGATATAATGGGAAAGAAGATGACTCCATTTGAGTAGATAATTGATTGCACACAAAGAAACCGCTCTTGAGGACAGAAGAAGTGATGGATTATAGAAGATTCTTGGTAAGTCATACCCATTTTCAGTTTTTTTTTCCTGAAAACTTTAGTTTCCGAAAATCCCCACATATATCTTGCACCACGATTTTTTAGCTTTAATTTTGGGAAAAAAGTGCGAGTTATAGTCGAGTAAATACAGTAATTTTTTTAGCTTTCAAATTGTTAAGTGTGGTTGAAGACTGGATTTATAAAACGCAAAAGAGAGCAATATAGCAAACATAGAAATAAGCAATTTTACTCCTCTCATTGATGAATAAATTATTTATATTAAGTAAAAATGATCAGTATCTTTATAAATTTTGTTCTATTAAAAATAAATCGTCTATTTTTTTGTTTAAATGTATATCTAAATTCAAATAAAACACAGTTACAATGAAATATATATTTTTATTTATTTATTTATTTATTATTATTATTATTATTATTATTATTTTGATAAGGGTATTTTGAAAAGATACTTGGTAATAATGAAAATTAAAGAAGGGTACACTGATATCTGAAGTTTCAGAAACACTGATTTATCCAAAAATATTTAGTTTGAAACATAGATGTACATTATGATGTTCGTTTTCTTAAATTCCGCTTCGAATTTGAATAGACGAAATAGCATCTATCCAAACACGCACTTACATTTTTTTCGGAGTCATTTCAATTTTGAATGTGAAACATATTGAGTGTATTGTGTATTCTGTGTTTAAGTGACTTTGGACAATTTGACTTTGAATTTAATTGTGTACTTATTTTTAGATTTTTGATAGACAAATAAAATTTTAAAGATAATAGTTTATAAATTATAAACATATTAATCAGCTGAGGGACCCTAGCTAAAAATCCCATATATATGCGGGATAGACTATCGGCGCATCAGGCTGACATGGCTCGAATTAAATTAATAAACATAAGTTATTTATGAGCTATAAAATCCTTTAGATGAGCTTTGTTTACACATACTGCAATTGGCTCTTTCTTGATAATTTTTGGTGTATTTTTGCATCATTTCATTTTGTGCATTACACTAACAGTGTTACTGTGCAGTTGCTTTTTGTTTTATAAAATATATTTATGGTTGTTTAGTAAATTTTTTTGTGAATTTGGATTATTATTCACGTAAAGTAAGTACATCTATTATATTTTTGCTAAGTTTGAAAATCAGTTAAATTGTTTAATTTTAGTTAATTATCTTATTTTGAAAACAAAAGATTTTTATGTTATGTTGGGTAGACGTCTAGAAAATAAATAATTTTCAATAAGAGATTTATTTATATATTTGTTCTTGTTCTGGTTGGAAGACATTTGGGGTCCTTTTACTGATTTCTTTAATAAATAATTTTAATATTCTAGAAATTTTTTAATTATTAAACAATTACCAGAATGTAAAAAATATTAAATAAATATCACTGAGAAATCAATCAGTGGCTAATATCTCTACATTTAATTTTCAAAAAATACCTAAAATGTAAGCATATTTATTATTCAAAACATCTGAAAAATCAAATTCTGTAATTAAAAAAAATAGTCAGTCTTGGGCCATTCATCTTAAAAATAATAGTCGGTTAAGGGGTTAAAAAATAAGTTGAAGGGAAAATTTCAGAAATTATTATTTATTTTGGTGGACAACTTTTAACGCTCTTCTTATTTTTAACTCTAACCAAGTGTGTTAACCCTTAGATGTCGGAAAAAAAAACCAAAGAAGTTATCTGGTGCACAAAACAGGGAAAGACAATTGCTGTGAGTACAACTGGAACATGAACTGGCTGGATCGCTGAATAAATTTTTAACTTCAGGACCACATAAAAAACGAAGAACAGAAGGCTCTGACGAAGCAAGTACTCCGTGTAGCTCTACTCCAGAAAAAGAGAGGACACAAGGTAACTATGAAGAAACAAATGTTACATGCGAAAATGAAACTGGACTGTCTACAGAAGTTGCAGCAGAAGAAATATTTTATTACGATTCAGCGAAACACGAAACTTCAAATTTTAATGTTAATGATCCGGGTACTTGGCCGAATCATATAACTACCAAAGTTAGTGATTGTTTAGTTGAGCATTGCCCACATCAAGTAGTTAATAAAGAATTTCCCAAAGATGAATCTGGCCGCAAGTTTTCTGATTCATACTATTATCGAACTTTAGCAAATGGAGAAAAACTTTTACGAAGTTATTTAGTTTATTCAGAATCGCGAAATTCTGTTTTCTGTTATTATTGTAAAATATTTGGTAGTCAAAATTCACAACTTACTAACGAATACGTTGTAACAATTGGCAACTTCTGAGTCTTATATTAAAAATACATGAGACAAGTTCCAAGCACATTAAAAACTGTTCAAAATACAGTGAACTTAAAATGTCGTTGATTAAGAAATGCACTATTGATTGCACACAACAAAGATTATACGAAACTGAGAAATAATATTGGCAATCTGTTATAGAACGGTTAATCTACATAATACAATATTTATCAAGACAGTGTATAGCTTTTAGAGGTTCTTCACAAAAACATTTTGAAAATGATAACGGCAATTTTTTAAAGTTAGTAGAAACTTTAAAAAATTGCCGTTAAATTTGATTCGATAATGGCAGAACACTTGCATTGCATCCAAACATCACAAAAAAAGAACATTGCTCATTATTTAGGTGATAAAATACAAAATGAAATCATCCATATAATTCCTGAAGCTATAAAACAAAAAATTATAGAAATGGTTAAAGAAACAAAATATTATTCATTAATTCTTGACACTACTCCAGATATGAGCCACACAGAACAATTATCTATTGTTATTAGATTTGTTAATCAAAATAAAGATACAAATATAGCAGAAATTCATGAACATATTTTGGGTTTTCAATCTGTAGAAGATACCACTGGGCAAGGACTATTTCAATTTATAAAAAATTATTTAAAATTATTGAATATTAACATTTCGGATTTACGCGGCCAAGCTTATGATAACGGTTCAAATATGCAAGGCAAACATAATTGGCTGCAGAAAAAAATCCTTGAAATAAATTCAAGGGCTTTTTTTATTCTGTGTGCTGCTCATTCATTAAATTTGGTAGTTAATGATGCAGCTAAGATATCCTGTGAAACTAAATTTTTTGAGGTAATACAGGAATTATATAATTACTTTTCAATATCTGTGAAACGTTGGGCTATATTAAAAAAACATATTTGTGTTTTAAATTTGAAACCACTTTCTGCTACTAGGTGGGAAAGTAGAGTAGAAGCAATAAAGCCACTTAAAAATAATATCAAGGAAATTTACCAGGCTCTTTTTGATATTACAGAAGATGAAACTAAAGATATTGATTCTAGAGTTCAGGCAGACAACTTAATTTCAAAGATTTATTCGTTTAAATTTATTTGCTCTGTTCATGTTTGGTATGAAATCTTAAGTCTCGTAAATGTTGCAAGTAAAATAATGCAGAATCCGACATTTGATATAGGAAAAATTACAGAAAATCTGGATTATGTTATACAAGAATTAAATACTCGCCGAACAGACCAATATTTTGAAAATATTATTAGAACTGCAAAAGAAGTAGCAAGCAACTTAATATTGATCCTATTTTTCCAGACATTCGCAAAAGAACAAAAACAAAAATGTTTGGTTACAAAGCATCAGATGAGACAATGCATGATCCTAAACAAAATTTTAAAATAATTTTTTTCTTTGCGATTTTAGACATGACAATAATTTCAGTCACGGAAAGATTCATACTCTTAAAACAACATAGCGAAGACTTTAAAGTTATAAGAGATATTAGCAAATTAAAAGATTGGAGTGATGAAGATTTAATGAAACATTGTAAAGATTTGCACTTAAAACTGAGTGACAATCAAGATAATTTTCTGAAAAAAATTTGGTAATTTTTTCTGCGGTGCCTCGGATGTAGGGAATAGTGATGGATTTAGAGTTATCCTTGTTGTGGAGGGAGGGAGGGGGCTGTGGTTTGTAGATTTTAATATTTTTTGGATTTTTTTGGGGGAGGGTAGCCATTGGCCGAGAAAGTGTTGAGGATGTGATTTAGTTCAGTGTTTAGGGCCATGTCGTTAGAACAGATTAGTTTAGCCCTGTTGTATAGTGTTTTCACCACTCCATATTGTTGTGAGGGGATGGTGGTGGGATTGTTGGTGAAAATTGGCATCCCTTATCCGCTCCACTAAAGACCAACCACTTCCCCTAGACCTGCCTGGTGTATACCAGGTCCCTTGTAGTTGTAAACTGTCTTTCTTTGGCCAAACAGGTAGGACAGCGAATATCAGAATTTCTGAACACAAGGACTACATCCGTTTTCACAAGTACAGCCATTCTGGTCTTGCAGACCATGCTCTGGATACACGCCACAGAATACGGTGGAAGAAAGCTACAGTAATACACCGTAGCAAATACAAATTCGAAAGACTATTTATGGAATCAGCCTCAGCCCTAAGAAACTCTCCAAACCTCAACAAATTTGGTTGTATGCGACTGCCCCAAATTTGGGAGGCATACATCAGCAGACCGTCAGCCCAATGGCCAAGAACACCTACTTAGCCCGCTGGAGGGCACCGTTGGGACTTTTAGGAGAACAATAGCTTCATTCTCAGTTACTGTGTTGTATTGCCTACGTGCACGTGCCTTTTTTTGTAAGTTTCCTTTTGAAGATGGCAACATGACGTTGCCGAAATATCGGAAATATTTATTAAAGTTTAATTTAATTTATATTTGTATCTACGTTGTTCAATTCCTTAAGTGATTTTGTAATGCATAACCAACGTATAAACCTGTCTACGAGAATGATGAATATGAGTAGAATAGTATGTATTTTTCTCTTACACTACCTAATTTTTACATCAAACCCATCTTCCTGTACTCCCTTCAATTCTTAAAGAACACCTTCAGATAGATCACCTTTGGGTGGGAGGGGGGATATCAGGTGTAAGACAAACCACTTCATCCAACAACAGCACATGAACTGATGATCATGTTGAAGAAAGAATGATTCAAAATACTTGACTTACATATAATAAAATGGTGATACTTCAGCAACAAAATCTAGAATATAAAGTACATTTTAGCTATTTAATTTCAAAAATAAGAATTTCAGCTTCTTTTCACAATTACTGTACAAAGGACTAGTCTATCTTATACTGTAATAGATGAATTTTTTTCCTATCTTTGTCCATGAGACTGACTCATGCAAAACAGCTACTTCTCTCTCTCACACTAGCCATTCCCTTTTTGCATGTTTACCCTCTCCTTGCCCTTTTCCCTGTATTCTTCCAAACAGAAAATCTCTCTAGTATCAAGTAAGGACCTACTAACAGCTTAAATGTCTCAGTCATATATCATCCCTTCATCTTCTCTTCACCAAACCCTGCATATTATAAACCCTTAGTCTTTTCTCATAACCAACATTTCACATCCCGATATCATTCTGGTTACCTGCCTTTCTACCCTAAGGTTTCTTCTCTCCCTTCAAATCTCTTGACCAGATACGAGCAGTGTAATCTGGATATGGTCTGATCAGGGGTCTTATACAATGGAACCACTGCTCATCTTTCTATTTCTGTTACCAGTGCCCTTCTCAGTATTGCAGAGATCATTTTCACTCCAGGATCCCTTGCCTTCTCTGTTTTCTCTAATATAGTTCCACTAAGAAAGTATATAGCCTTCCAGCTGTCGATCACAAAATTCAAAATCTTGCACTCGGGCTACCTTAAATCAATACCTCATTCATTTGCCTGCCTTTCCACCTTATTCAAATCCTCCTCCTGAAGAACCATAACACCAGCACTATTACTTACTAATAGTCCTCCATAGCTTCATGTATCTACAAACAACTGAATATTTCTTTGTAGTCTAGTGACATTATCATTGACATAAAGGTTGACTAATAATGATCCAAGTTCTGAGTCCTGTGGATCTTATGTAATCTGTGGGTAGGACCCCTTTGCCAGGAGACAAAGGGGTCCTTACCCACAACTATAAGGGTATCATTTAATTTTCATAAGAAGTAAATAAAATTTTCAAAAAAATACATAAGTGGAAAAAAGGTACAATTAAAATTTTTGCGAAGTAAAGGTATATTTTTTAGTAATTACAGTGTACATATATTGTACATATTACTGGCAGTATACAGTAGATACTAAATGTAAATGCAGATTGTTATAATTGAATTTTTAAATTATTTTTTTAAAATTTTAAATAAATGGTGGATATTTTTAAATAGTTTTCTTGTACTGAACATTTTACACATTAACAGGTAGTTCAAAAGCATATTTCATGCAGTCCACTATATTAAGAGCAATCATTTGAATTCACTAGATTTTTTTTTTTTTAATTATTATTTGACACCTCCAGGGAGTCCAAAGATTCATCGAGGGAGAGTGTGCCAACAGCATCGAACGATTGGTCCCTTTCCCACTACTAACCACGCTCAAACTTACTTAACTGAGCCATTAGTAGCAGAAGCTCTACCAATCGACCAACCTTTGTCGGAGATTATTGTGCAAATCTGTCAATAATTGCTTCTGCATCCAATTCATCTAACAATTTCTTTTCAATGCATGTTCTCCTCAGACAGTGAATTTCATAGCCTTGTCTTTATGATCTTTAACTTTGAAAATTCCCTCTCACATTGGACTTGAGTAACTGATAGTGTGCAGATGACTTTATAAAGTTCATAAAGGTTATCATATTCTTTGTCATGAAGCCTGTTGGATGCCAGAATTTTTAGGCCACACAATGGACAAGTGCTACAAATTTTACACTTCTAGTGGTAAGACTTATACGTTGGTTAGACATAACTGGTAATTAATTTACGGAATTAACAACGCATATAAAGTAAATTAATTAAAGATAACTTTAATGAATCACTTCTATATTTTGACAATGTCACATTGTCATCTTCAGGAACATAAAGATATGGTATGTGCACTACAGGAAGAGGAATAGCTTTCTAACACACTCGGCCTTGATCTATGGTCGATACTCCATGACATATCATGCACATCGGCAAGAAAGGAATTCGAAAAAATACGTAGTCGGCACGTAAAAAAATACGAAAACCTGACCAAGACTTCTACTTCTGTACCCCAGCCACCACTTAACACAGTAGTCAACCTCTCGTCGGCAGTTTTAAAGCCTGAAGCACTCACCGCACTTTCACGTGGTCACAATTTCGCCCTACCTCCAAAAAGGATTCCTACTGAAGAAATCATGATTCAAATAGAGCATGGAATTCGCAACCTGCCTATCCATATCGCCAACAACGTGAGACTGGATGTAGTCGGTGTTCTCACTAAAGCCAAACCTCCAAAATCCAACTTATCCAAAAACGAATACACAGCCCTACAAGAATTAAAAAAACAACAAAAAAATAGTAATCACCAAAGCTGATAAGGGAAGCGCCACTGTGGTACTCAATCAAAAAGACTACAAAGGTAAGCTAAATTCCTTAATACGAGACCGTACTACTTACCTCCCCATTGAATATAATCCGACCAGCTCTCAGATTAGAACTATCCACAGACTCCTTAAGAAAGTCACTTCTTGGCCTGTGGAAGTCACCAACAAGCTTAAACCTTATAACTCTAGACCCCCCCCCCCCCCGATTATATGGACTCCCAAAAATACATAAACAAAATGTGCCATTACGTCCCATAGTGGATGGCATTGATTCCCCCACATATAAATTAGCCAAACATTTAGCCAAAACGCTCACACACTACACTGGCAACACACCATCACACATAAAAAACTCGGCCCACTTTAAAGCCAGTATAGAAAACCTCACACTCCAACACACTGACATAATGGTCAGTTTTGACATCTCCTCCCTATTCACTAATGTCCCACTCAAAGAAACCCTTGAGCTCATCCAAGCCAAGTTTCCTCCCGATATCTCAGCCCTATTTCAGTTCACAATGAACTCAGGCTATTTCGTTTGGCAAGGAAAGTTCTACAAACAGATAGAGGGGACAGCCATGGGTTCACCACTTTCCCCACCCTTGGCCAATTTCTTTATGGAGACATTTGAAGAAAAAGCCTTAAACTCCGCCCCACAAAAACCCACTATTTGGCTTCGTTATGTGGATGATGTGTTTGCTATTTGGCCACATGGCTCAGACTCACTCCACTCCTTCCTAACACACTCAAACAACCAACATCCCAGAGTCCATTTCACCTTAGAAAAAGAGGAAAACAACACCCTCCCCTTCCTAGACACTTTAATCACCTGCCAGCTTGATGGATCTTTGGTTTTCTCTGTTTACAGAAAACCCACCCACACTGGCAGATACATTCACCAGCAATCCCCCCCCCCTCACAACAATATGGGGTGATAAAAACACTATATAACAGGGCAAAATTAATCTGCTCAGATGACAAGGCCCTGACTATGGAACTAAACCACATCCTCAACACTTTCTTAGCCAATGGCTATAACCCCCAAAAAATCCAAAAAATACTAAAACCTGAAAACCACAACCCCCCTCCCCCCTCAACAATAAAGACTACACCAAGTCTATCACTATCCCTTACATCCAGGGCACCTCTGAAAAAATAACTAATATCCTCAAGAAATATGACCTTACTTCCTGTTACAGACCATATAAAAAGTTGGCATCCCTTATCCGCTCTACCAAAGACCAACCACTTCCCCTAGACCTACCTGGTGTATACCAGGTCCCTTGCAGCTGCAAATTGTCCTACTTTGGCCAAACAGGCAGAACAACAAATATCAGGATTTCAGAACACCAAGACTACATCCGGTTTCACCAGTACAGCCGCTCTGGGCTGGCAGACCATGCCTTAGATACCCACCATAAAATTCGTTGGAAGAAGACAAAAATAATCCACCGCAGCAAGTTTAAATACGAAAGATTATTCAAAGAATCTTCAGCAGCTCTAAAAAACGTTCCTAACCTCAACAAATTTGGGTGCATGAAACTGCCCCAAATTTGGGAGACTTTCATTATGAGAACTTCAGCCCAACGGCCAAGACTACCAAATTAGCCCGCAAGAGGGCACCATTAGGACTTTAGGAACAATATTAGTTTCTTGCTTTCTTCCTCATTTGCTTTGTTAGTTCCTGTAGTGCACATACCATATCTTTATGTTCCTGAAGATGACAATGTGACATTGTCGAAATATAAAAGTGATTCATTAAAGTTATCTTTAATTAATTTACTTTATATGCGTTGTTAATTCCGTAAATTAATTACCAGTTAAATTTTATACTTGTTGCAACTGGAATCCATATTCTCACCATCATTAAGCAATAGCTTTAATACATCAAAGTTCGAAGCAAAAGAAAGCAATTTCAATATTACTTGATATTTGCTGATTTGTGGAGACAGCTCAATAATATCTTCCAATGTTTCATCTTCAAAGCCCTTCTCTGCAATAGTTTTAAACTTTGCTGGGTCCAAGCAGGATAAATCTTTATACAACTTTTTTGTGTTGTACAAAGTGTGAATCTAGTGACTAGACAATGCGGCCCATTATTAGGTTAACTCAGCATTAGTAAGGTGGGAAAATGTAACAAAAGTGGTAAGGTGGGGTCCCACACTAAACCTGCTTGCATGCAACAGCTTGATGTCTATGGCGTTGAGTAGTGGGTTACGGGAGGGGAAGCTATACTGAGTCATGACTCACTGCCACGCATTGTTCGGTTAGGTTAGGTTAGATTGACTATTTTAAATAGTCAATTTAAAATCTCTTGGGTCTGTGACACCCCACCTTACTAACACTGGGTTAAACACATTTACTCGAAAATTAGCTAGAGAATCTGAGGAATTTCCTTCATCATCTATAAGCTCATCTGCCATTCTTTTCTTCTCCCTCTGCCTCTTAACTGGCAGTGCTGTTTCCAAAGAGTTAATTTCCAATGTTTGATTTTCATCCATATTCAATATATGCTGTCGACATTTTCGCTTTGCTTTTAAAGTGGTCCAGTTTGAAAACTCCAATTTTTAAAGTATCCTAAATCCCATATTTCATTAATTTTGAATGAATTATCATTTTGAATGACTTTGCAAATAAAATGAATCTGAAAAAAAAATCATAATTTTTCCCTCTCTTTATAAGGGCAGGGTGGGGGGGGGGGGATTATAATTTCAGATCATTTTACCTATAACAAATAGAACTGTAGTAATATATATATATATATATATATATATATATATATATATAGATAGATAGATAGATAGATAGATAGATAGATAGATAGATATCAGAGACGTATATTCTGGGTGTGGTGTACACCCACTTTGTGATGGATGCTTTTTTTTTTGATGCATAAACATTGCATCACATTCACATTAATAGCTTGGGTGTGCAGTCAAAAATACGGACACCTTTGAACCCTTGAACAGATGTACAGATGGCACACCTGGTCAAATTCTTAGAATTACGGTGGTTTTAAACCACCCAGAAAGTGAGGCAGGTGTTCACTGAGACAATAGCACCCAGAAATCAGTAGCCGTGATTGATTATTGTGTCAACTAATCCAATCGAACGTTGTCATTTGTCATGAGTTGCTGTTTTTGTTTTCTGAGTTTCATCTGTTTTACATGCATGAAGTGTAAACTGACATGTTTAGGACATCGATATAGACAAGTTTTTTAATATATAATTTCTATAAATAATTTGTAACTTTTTTTGCCCACATTTACAATGGGAAAGGTTCTTGACGATCTAATGAATGTCCTGTTTTATGCCAGGACTATCACGGATTGTATGATTATAATCAAAGGAGGTTGGAACTTGTATTAATTAAGAAAAATTAGTTATTTCAACCTTTCTTTGGTTCAATCCAAAAAAATAATAATTTCCCAAGTGATTACTTTTTTTCTGATTTCTATGCATAGTGAATATTATGTGATTGTATTTAAAATTAGTATCAACATTCAAATTATCCTTGTCTCACTCTAGTATTTGCCAATAATCTAATCTCACCAGAAAGCGTAAACCCTTTGTGCTTCTCGCATAAACAATGCATGTGAAGCATAGCTATTGTTCATTTGACCTTTATGCTTCTTTCCATATTCAAAATTATATTAATTGATAAATTAAAGTATTCAAAGTTATCTTACGATTAATTGCATTGGACCATTTAAGATATGTGCTGATGTGCTATGCACTCTTAAAACTTTCATACATTAATAAAAATACAATCATTTGGTCAAATCGATGTGAATTTTGTAGCGCTGGTTGCATAAGCCACACCACAGCACACCCAACCTAAATGGGCATGCGACCCCACTGATATCTTGATATATCTATATATATATATATATATATATCAGTCTTGAACAACCTAAAAGTGGCTGAAAAATGATAATTAGTACACTGCACCATATCTATGTTACCAATAATTGCAGCCTTAAGTGGCCACTTCTCAGACTTTGCCATTTTCATGAGAACTGCTGTCATGATATGTATGGTATTCAAAGAGGATTACTGAACAGTGGTACCAAATGATGTTCAACTTTAACATCGTTTATGATAAACCTGTTTTTGGTTTATGTTGTAATAAAGCAATATAATTTTATTTTGCTTAATTTTCATGCTGATTCAGAACACAAGAGTATACAGGGGGATTTGAAATGGGAAGTGATCAACATTTAGTTTTGAGCAGAATAAAATTGAATATTATTATTATTATTATTACATGACGCCTCCAGGGAGTTCAAAGACTCACCGGGGGAGGGCATCTACTCTACAACCCTCTGTTTCCACCACTCAATCCACCAACTATACAATGAACCGCAACTACCGTCATCTACACCAGTGCCATCTACCGCCCACCACCACTAGTATTTTCACAGACAATCACAAACATCCATGCCAATGCGGGATTCGAAACCCGCAGTCTTTTGGCTAGAGAGCAGATATGTTAACCATTCAGCCAACCAGGGCGACATATCATATTAAAAACATATCATATCATGTTTTTATTATGATGCAATTATTGGTAACATTAAATTGATGATATGTCATATTAAAAAGAAAAATGTATCAAAACATATTGAAAGTTCCTAGCAAATAAGTCAGCAGATGTCCTATGAAAACACAGAGAAAATGTAAGCAAGAAAGCAGTGTGCAAAAGTAACTAAACAAAAGTCTTGAAAAAACTTTCATAGGAATATAGAAAATAAACATCAAGAAGGGGGCAAAATGTTCTGGTGGTTATTAAAAAAGTTTTGAAGTGGAAGAAAGAGTGATGTAAAAGGAATCAGAGATGATAAAGATATCCTGGATGTCTGAAGTAGTTATTTTGAAAGATTATTAAATAAATCAAGAAGATGACAGAACAGTGAACAAGACAATCAGGACTACATATAAATACTTTAGGTAGAAAAAGCTATTAAAAACTTAAAATGTTGGAAGGCAGCTGGAGTAGATGATACTTATGCAGAAATGCTGCTGTATGGAGATATAAAAGTTTTACAGAGAATTATAGAGGAATTTTCCTACTGAGTGTTCCTGGTAAGATTTATACAAGTTCTTGATTTATACATACTTGAAAAGAGGATAAGAAATATTGTGGAAAGGAGGCTTGGAGGTAAAACAGGATTCAGGCCAAATATAGGATCAGGACTAGATTTTCACTTTACAACAAATAATTGGGAAATCATGAAAATATAACAAGGATCTGTATTTAAGTTTTGCAGATCTGGAAAAGGCATATGACAAGGTTTCAAGAGATAACTTGTTCAAAAACACTACAGTTTTATGGTGCAAATGGGACATTTTACCAAGTGATACACAAGCTATATTAAGTTGTAAGTCAGCAGTTAGAATTGAAGGATGTACAGGAAGATGGTTTGATGTAAAATCAGGTGCTAGACAAGGGGACACACTATATCTACTGTTGTTTTAGATCACATTAGGAAGGAAGGTGGCATTAAACCTGATATCAAAATTGGATATGTTAATCACAGTTCTTTGCTTTATACAGAGGATGTTATACTCTTAAATAAATCCAATATGAATTTGCAGGATCCTTAACTAAATTGAATATCTGGTGATAAATTTGATATGAAAATCAGCTGTAAAAAAACAAGAACCATTCAAATAGCCCGGAACATTGAAAATATCAACTGCATGGTGAGTGGAGAACCTGTTAAACAAGTGAAACATTTCAGCTATTTATTCACAATATTTAGTGAAGATTGCAAATTAGATATGGAAATAGACAACAGAATTAGAAAAGCTGATGTGGTAGGTCAAATGAATAAATTTATATAAAATAAGATAGAAATTACTGAGAACACTAAAGCAGGTATGCAAGACAGTGTTCAAAAACCAGTTTTAATGTATCTGAGAGTTGTATTCAAGTAAAACAGTTGATCAAAAACTTGGAGACTGATAAATTTCTGAAAAAAATCAGAGGCATGAACAGATGCATCAATGGCAGAATCATATTAAAAATGAAGATATTGGGAAGAAGTTTAGCATTGTTTGCAGAACTAATCACATCTAATCCCACCTAAAGAGAGTGG
Source organism: Typopeltis vanoorti (assembly GCF_054136105.1). NCBI lineage: Eukaryota > Metazoa > Arthropoda > Arachnida > Uropygi > Thelyphonidae > Typopeltis > Typopeltis vanoorti. Next base: position 65,155,407 of record NC_143557.1, read on the forward strand.
GTAGGAAAGATGAACAAAACAGGTTTTTGATGTCAAGATGGCAAAAAAGACCCAGAGGATGACCAAGATGTAGGCAGATTGCTGCAGTTAAAAGTGCCTTAGAAGATCTACATATGGGATCAAGCAACATTGGAGTCATAGCAAAAAAACAAACTAATTTGAATTATTTTTGATCAATAATAAAATTTTATAAAATAAATAAATAAAAAATGTTGATAGGAAGTTAATAATAATGTAATCTTGAGGGTATATACCAGGAATTTGGTGATGACAAATTCCATTAAATTTCATTCTTACAGTGCATAATTACAAATATCATTTCAAATTGGTTTGTAAATTTTAAAAATAAAATTATTTGATTGAAACCACATGTACACATTCTTATGTGCATTCTAAAAAATCAATGAATGCATCCAACCAAACTGAATGAAACTGATTTGAGCTATGAACAGTTCAGTTCAACAAACTGTCATTGTGGTTTCCATCATCTCAAGATAAATGCTCCCTCTGGCTTTTTTTAATGTCTATAAATTCCATGTAACTGTCACTTCTCTTATTTCACACAAACTGGACAATCAGTGGAGAATATAATCCACTGATTGTCCATTAGTCCTACATCATCAATGTAGGACAGCAAAACCAAAATTAAATTAAAATAAATACAATAAAATGATGCAAAGAAGATTGCAGCACATGAAATGAGTTGTTAAATAAAATAAGTATTAATAAAAAAATAAGGAAAGATTTTGCGTTCATTTTGTGAAAATACTGTTTTTTCAGTTTATGCTATTTGAATTGCCGATTTTTTTTTTTTTTTTAAGAAATAAGAAAAATCTCATTGACTATGTTATTGTTGAGAGTGATGTTTTCTCCCTGGTGCAGGAAACCAAAGTGTACAGAGGATTTGAAATTGGAAGTGATCACTATTTAGTGTTGAGCAGGATAAAATTGAATTTCACATTGAAAAGAATAACATGTAAGAAAGTTTAAAAGTGAATAAAAGTTGAGCAGCTCTTAGATGTGAACTGTAGACTAAAATACACAAAGATTATTGAAGAAAAAATGAAAGGGTTTGAGAACAGGAACCAAACCTTGGATATTCAGTGGGAAGCCTTAAAGAAAACTCTGATTGATTCAGCTAGAGAGGCATGTGGTGAAGTTGTTTGCAAACATAGATAAATTAAAACTCCATGGTGGATACAAGAAGTTAAAGAGGCAGTGAAGGAAAAGAAGAAAGCATATCAAAAGTTCCTGGCAAATAAGTCAGCTTGTGCTCTTAGAGAATACAGAGACAAATGTAAGAAAGCTAAACACTGTGTAAAACTAGCTAAACAAAAGTCATGGGAGGACACTGGCAAGAACATAGAAAATAAATATCAAGAAGGTGGCAAAATATTTTGAAGGTTATTGAAGAAGCTTAGAAATGGAGGAAAGAATACTGTAAAAGGAGTTAGAGATGATAAAGGTGACATGAAAACGGGAGAAAAAGATATCCTTGAAGTATGGAGTAATTACTTCGAGAAATTGCTAAATGAAACAAGCAGTGATAGCACAGTGGTAAAAAAAAAACTCAACAGGCATACAGTCAGGAATACATATCCATACTTGAAGTAGAAAAAGTCATCAAAGGCTTAAAATGTGGAAAGGCAGCAGGAGTAGATGAGATTCGACCACAAATGCTGAAGTATGGTGGTATAAAAGTCTTGCAGTGGCTGCACTGCATAGTTCAGAAGGCCTGGATAGAGGGACGAATTCCCAATGATTGGAGTAGAGCTCTCATAGTACCCATATATAAAAAGGGAAATAAAACTGAATGTGAGAATTACAGAGGTATTTCCCTACTGAGTGTTCCTGGTAAGATATATGCAAGTATACTTGAGGAATGGTTGAGAAGAATTGTAGAAGAAAAGCTTGGTGAAGAACAAGCTGGATTCAGCCAAATAGAGGCTGTCAGGATTAGATCTTCATGTTACGAAAAATTGTGGAGAAATCATGGGAATATAAGAAAGATCTCTATTTGAGTTTTGTAGATCTTAAAATGGCATATGATAAGGTGCAAAGAGAGAAGCTATTCAATACGCTACAGTTATATGGTGTCAATGGAGCATTATATCAAGCAATACTTAGTCTTTATTTAAGTTGTAAGTCAGCAGTTAGAATTGAAGGAAGTACAGGAAGATGGTTTAATGTTAAGTCTGGTGTGAGACAAGGATGTACATTATCCCCTCTGTTATTCATTATCTATATGGATCACATTATGAAGGAAAGTGGTATTAAACATGATATCAAAATTGGAGATGTTAATGTCAGCTCTTTGCTTTATGCAGACGATGTTATACTTATCAATAAATCCACTACGAGTCTGCAAGATTCCTTGACTAAATTGAATAACTGTTGTAATAAATATGGTATGAAGGTCAGCAATAAAAAGACAAAGACAATGAAGATAGGCAGAATCGTTGAAAATGTCAACTGCATTGTGAATGGAGAACCTGTGGAACAAGTAAAACATTTCACCTACTTAGGCACGATTTTTAGTGAAGATGGTAAATTAAATATGGAAATGAACAACTGAATCAATAAAGCTGGTATAGTAGGAAGTCAATTGAATAAATTCATATGGAATAAGAGAGAAATTAGTCGGAACACTAAATTAGCTGTATACAAGACAGTGTTCAAACCAGTTTTAACTTATGGATCTGAGAGCTAGGTCAGAAGTAAAACACTTGACCAAAGACTAGAGACCGCTGATATGAGAGTCCTGAGAAAGATTAGAAGCATGAACAGATGGCATCAATGGCAATATCATATTAAAAATGAGGATATTAGGAAAGAACTTGACACTGTCAGCATCCAAGAATGCATTAGCAGAGCTAATCTCAGGTGTTATGGTCATTTAAACAGAATGGGCAAGGAAAGATTGGCAAAGCAAGTGTTCTCACTAGGTTGGCAGTAAAATGACCCATAGGAAGACCAAGATATAGGTGGTTTGATAGGGTACAAAGTGGCTTAGACGACAGAAATATAAGATCTGATAATATTGGAGTCTTGACAAGTAACAGACTGATCTGGAGGAAAATTGTAGATAGGAAGTTAGATGATGTAAATTTTTCATGTAGTACTATCATATCCTGTACACCCCTTGAGGGTACATGGCAGAAATTTGATGATGATTTTTTTTTTGCATGATTGTGTGGTAATTTGTTAGGATTTTACTGTCCCTGTATTGTCTTTACATGTATCGATTATATACAATATGGCAACCGCTGGTTTCGCACTACACCTAGCCCCCACCATTTAAAGACTACATTATTCATAGAATAGTTGATGATTTTGTAGCTTGCTATGCATCCTATTGTTTAAAAATGTGGCAGATGCAAGACAGGAATGTGTATGTGTGCATGAAATGTAGGAGTGGAAAGCTTTGGGAGACATAAGTGTCTCAATCTCCAGATTTAGTGGTGGTAGAGGTAATGCTTTGGAAACAAATGATTTTGCAGTTTGTGGATGCCAGTAGTGTGTTGGGGGTGGTGAGATTGTTAAAGATGTATATATGGATTTAGCTTTGAACAGTTTAGCAGATGGAAATGGTTTGTATGATAGTCATGATATAAATTGAAATCAGAATGTGTGGAGAGGGCAATAAAACTGCCGAGAAAGGAGATGGAAGGAAAGAAAACTGAGTTGTAAGATAACAGCATCAGAGAGCAAGAGAGAGAGAAAAGCAAGAGAATGGGAGAGTCAATGGAAAAGAGGAATTTGCAAAAAGCCAAGAAAGTGTGGAAGCAAGGGATAGAGAGAGATGAGAGAAACGAGAGAGAAAGATTGGAAGCTGTAAGAGTCAGATGCCAGTGAGAGAAGGATGAATGAATCTGTTTGGAGTGTTGTATGGAGATTCGATGATTCGGGGTGTGCAGAGGAGTGCTTGCCTGGTGGAATGATAGTGTGGCAATAGCAGTTAAGTGGGGTGAAAGTGCAGAGATGATAGTAATGGCTGGGATTAATGACCTTAGAGGTAGTGTGAATTATGTTTTGCGAGACTTGAGGTTGATGTTAAAGATAATGCAGCAGAAATGTGTCTGAGGAAAGATAATGAGTGTGTTTTCCCAGTATGATAATGCAGAGTGGAGGAGAAGAGCAGTGATGACAAATGAGATGATATCGAGAATGAGATGGATTACATTTGAATGCAAAGGGTGCAAGCATTTGTAAAGACTTGTTTTCTGTGCAAGTGAGTGTGTCTAGGCAGGAAAACTAGGATTGCACAGGTAGAATGTTGTAGGGAAGGCCTCATGGGGGATAGTGGCTTGAGAAATGAGGGATATACACTATATTACAGAGCCTGATAGAGTATGAGAGGAGTAATAATGGCTAAAGAATACCGGCAATACACTGTTTTTTCTGTATACAAAGGCTAGGAGTGAGGAATAAAGGGATTGAGTTTGTGGCATTGAGTGACTTGGTCTCTCCAAAGGTTGTTGGTGTCAGTGAAACTTGGTTAACTGAGGAGGATGTTCTAACAGGGATGGAAATTGAAGGATATAGCATATTTCAGCAGGATAGAGAGGGTAAACATTGGAGTGAGGTGTTCTTCATGATAAAGATGAATTGTGCACTCTCAGGGTGGAGAATCTTAGTAGAAATAGCAATAATGGCTTTGAGAGTATGTGGCATGATATAGATGTGTATAAGACAAGATATTTATTGGGATGTTGCTACATTCCAGGGAATATAGATGATGATGAGCAGGAAATGTTTAGGCAAATTAGTTTGGCGGGTGCAAATTGATCGATCCTTATGAGGGACTTCAACTATAGTGATATAAACTGGGCAGAGGAGATGGCATTCAGTAATAAGGGACCTGAATATTTGGGTTTTGGATTTGGTCATAGCATCAGAGGATTGGGTGTGACTGAGATGACATACTTCCCCATTGGTGAGAGTGACCATGTAGTTCTGACTTGGAGGATGAATAGGCATGTGGAGGTATTAAAACAAAAAGAATTTATGTGGAATTATAATGAAGGCAACTATCATAGACTTAGAAACCACTTACAGTAGTACAATAGATGAAAGAATTTAAAGAAAGAAGAGTCAATAGTGCATGGGGAAATACTTAAGAAAAAGTTGTTGAAAGCAATGGAAGAATGTATACCTCAAGTGAAGAAGATAAAGCAATTTGGAGTCAAATGGATGATAAAAAGAGAATTGCAGAAGAAAAAGAAATAGAAGGCATATAAAGAGAAAGGAGTAGAGAACATAAGGAATATAAGGATCAGGCTAGGAAAGTGACTAGTATTGTAAAGAGAGAAAAAGTTAGAATATGAGAGGAGACTAACTGCATTTCAAGGAGAATCCTAAGGAGTTTCTTTGCTATGTGGCAAGTAGGAGGGAAAAACAAAATGATAGTGGATGGATTACCTTGCTGGGTGGGGATGGGATTTGGTTTGGGTGACCAAAGCAGATGACTAAGTTGAGCTATTTAATAATCGCTTTATTAGAGTGCATCCTGGCACTACAGGCTTTATTCTCAGAAGGATAATGACTGGTGAAATGTTAGAAGTGAATGAAGAGGACATATTCCAAATACTGAGTATGTTAAATTTTGATAAGGCAGAAGGACCAGATGGAATTTCACCGCATGTTTTAAGGGAATGTGCTTTGGAACTGACTGTGCCATTAACTTGTCTTTTTAATGAACATTTTGCAATGGAACAGTTTCTTGTGGAAGGGTAAGATAGTACCATTGTATAAGGGTGCTGGTAGAATGGAGGTATCGAATTATAGGCCTTTTTGTATTTCATCTGTAGTTAAGATTTTGGATAAATTGGTAAGAACTTATATACACAGTTGGGGATTATTATTATTATCATTACAGGTATCTCCATGGAGTCAGTAGACTCATCGCAGGAGACCCAAACTATCAAAACAATATCTATCATATCTCTTCTTGAATTCATTTATAAACAAAGAACTCACAAGTGAGTCAGGCAATGTATTCCACTCATTCACAACCCTCCAGGTGAAAAACCTCACACCCTTGTTAACCGCACTTTTCCTTAATTTCCAGGGATGACCTCTTGTTCTTCCATCACTATCACAAAGCTGAAATATTTCCCCTGCATTAATCTTATAAAAACCTTTTAGTAATTTAAATGGTTCTATCATATCACCTCTGCAATCCACAAGCTCTCAATCTATCCATGTAGGGAGCACTTTTTTACATCATTCACCAACTTAGTCACTCTCCTCTGAACCCTCTCTACAACCTTCTCATCTCCAAGGAATCCAGGTGATCAGACTTGAGCACAGTAATCCAAATGTGGAAGTATCAACGCCTTATAAAGGGGAATAATAACCTCTTTATCTCTGGATGTTAGTGTGTTCTTCAATAATCAAGTAATCCTATTTGCAATCTTGGACATCTTAGCAGTGTGTCCTCTGAACTTCATCTCCCTATCCACCAACACCCCCAAGTCCCTAGCCTCATCAGTCCTTTGAAGTACCATTCCATCAATTTAGTACACAGCTGGTAATCTTTTAATCCCAAAATGCATAACTTTACACTTTTCCACATTGAACTGACATCCATTACCTTTTACCCATTTTGCCAGCTTATTTAAATCATCCTGCAAACTCTCAACATCAGCTTGATTTTTTATTATGCTACCCAACTTTACATCATTGGAAAACAACTGAATGTCTCCCTTCAAGCCATTTCCTATATCATTTATGTACAAATTAAACAATAATGGCCCAAGCACAGAGCCCTGAGGCACACCACTGGTCACTTGCCTCATCCTGAACTCTGCTCCTCCATACACCACTTTCTGGTTTCTCTCCCTGAGCTATTCTCTTATCCATATCACCAGTTTAGTATCCATCCTCCATTTGCTCCAATTTGTGCAACAGTATTCCATGGGGTATCCTGTCAAAAGCCCTTAGCAAAATCCAGAAGTACAACTCTGTAGCCATTTCCTTTGTTCAATTCAGATGTCATTCTATTATAAAAAGTTAATAAATTGCTAAGGCAGGATCAACCTTTAACAAAACCATGTTGGCCCCCTATAGAGTATCATATTCTGATCCACCCATTCTTGAATTCTGTCTTTAACCAACTTTTCCAATACTTTTACCACCACACCCGAGATGCTGATTGGTCTGTAATTAACTACCACAGTCTTAGAGCCACCTTTATGCAAAGGAACTACTTTGCCTTCCTTCCGCTCCTTAGGGACCATACCAGAGTTCAAACTTAAGTTAAATAACCAGGTAAGAGGCAATGACAATTCCTTTGCACATTCGCATAACACCCAAGCTGATATTCCATCTAAACCCACAGCAGTGTTTGCATTTAAATTCTGCAATATACTAAGTAGCTCAGATTTATTAACTTCAATTCTCACATTAGTTATTGCTACAGGTACAGAGATATCCTCACTAGATAAGGATAATATTATTTATGCAGGCTAGCATGGATTTGTTAACAGGTGCTCTTGTTTTAGTAATCTGGTGCTCTGGTAATCTGGTAGAATAGCAAGAGCAGTGGATGAGGGTAAGCATACACTGTCATTTCTTTTGTTTTTTTCCATGGCATTTGACAGGGTGGTGCACCATGATAAGTTGATTTTTAAATTGCATCATATGAGTTTGGATATCAGGTTAGTGGGTTGGATTGGTGATTGGCTCTCTGATATCAAAAAAAAAAAAAAATCAGCTAACGCCTTTTTATTCCCGTATATACGGGAGTAGGCGAGGCCATTTAGCCCTATCTAACTTTTGGAGACTGAGTGGGCAGTTCAATCTCCACTGGTACCCAATCAGAGACAGATGGCCCAAGGCTATCACTAATTAAGCGGTACGCAGTGAAGAGAGACGGCTCAAATGTGCCGCCATCTCGTGGTCTCTAACCCTAACACAATATATTTAATGTCTGAAATAATGTGGGTTCTACGGTCGATTTTCTTGAGTTTACAGGACGAAAAACCCGAGTTTCCGGGAGGAAAAACCTGCTTGCCCGTGCCAGAGATCAACTAACTCGGGAACCGGTCGAAAAAAGGCTTAAAAAATTTCCTCTAGTCGCCGACTAGACTCGAAACCAAGACTTCCTTCGTGCGGCCTAGCGCGGTGGTGTGCAAATGCCACATCCACTGAGCTACACAGGCTCATGCTCTCTGATATATATATATATATCAGAGAGTTGTATGTAGGGGAGCAGTATCAGGTAGTAGGAAGGTTGCAACTGCAGTTCTACAGGCTTGGTTCAGTCCTGGGACCATTACTGTTCAATGTTTATATCAATGATATTGTCACAGGACTAAGGGAGATATTTAGTTGTTTGCAGATGATGTGAAGCTTGGGAGGATTATTGGTAATAGTGCTGATGTTTTGACTCTTCAAGAGAATTTGAATAAATGGAAAGATGGTTAAAAAAAAAAATTGGGGATGTCAGTTTAATGCAACTAAATGTAAGATTTTAAAATTTGGCACAGATGGGAGAATTCGTACTCACTTGGTGGAGTTATACTGGAAGAAGTGGAGAAAGCAAGGGATCTTAGGGTGATCATGGATAGAGATTTGATGTTCTGAGGACATATTTCAAATGTTGTGAAGACATCTGAGAGAATTGCAGCAATGTTGTGTGGGGAACATTGACCATGAAAGATAAAGGTGTGCATTGTATAAAGCTTTGATCAGATCACATCTGGATTTCTGTGCTCAGATCTTGTCGCCAAGATTTGAAGATGAGTTGTTTTGATTTGTTATCCATCTCTGAACCTTGGAGAGGGTTCAGAGATGGATAACAAAAATAATATAAGGACTGTACAACATTGATGATGAGGATAGAACTGAGGGCATGCAGACTGCAGAGTTTGGTGGATAGAAGGCAAAAGGGGGGGGGGGATATGATCGAGACATTTAAGCTGTTGAGGAGTTATCATATTAACACCGAGGAGATTTTTCATATGGTAGAATGGGGGAAAAGAGCAAGGACAAGGGGGGGGGGGGCATCTCTGGAAGTTGCACATGAAAATGGTGAGTAAAAGATTAAGAAATAAGGTTTTTGGCATGGAGAATGGTAGGAGTATGTATTGCATTGCCTGAGAGAGTGGTGAATGTACAGACTGTGGATGAGTTTAAAGATTGGTATTATAGATTTTGTGTTGAATAGTGTTGACCTCCCATGATGAGTTGTGACTCCATGGAGGTCAGGAAAATAATAATAATAAAATTACATATACTAAGTAATTTATTAACATGAAAAAAAGGAGGGTTACTACTTGCCTTCAGGACTAGAGACTCTTCCAAATCTTGGCAGATAAACAGCAAAGAGTTATCTGCAAATCTTTGCATCCAAACTAAATCAGAATGGCTATATTGTGCAAAGATTTTGAAGGCTCATCTTGATAAATAGCAAGAAGTAACCCTCCCACCCACCACTTTTTTTTTTCATGTCAGTTCAATTTAATTTATGTAATTAAAAAAGTTATTTATGTAATATCATTAGTATTATTATTTTATTGAATTTATTTTATTTTGCAACAACCCATTATATGATGCCACTGAAGCACATGGCTCGTATCTGTAAAAAGGAATAACATGCCAGTGTTTGTGCTCTTCCACCTTATGAATGTACTAGTACACTGATGAAGGCCTGCTAGTTTCAGACCAAATATTTTGGTCTGAAAATATAGTCTGCAAATATGTGATATTTCTGCAGTACAGAAATATTAATTCAAAAATTAATAATAATAAAATTATTATCGTAAATTCTTGTGAATGCATGTTTCTAATAATCCGTGGCGGATTACCCATTAAGGCAATGAGGCACATGCCTAGGGCCCCAGGCTTTGGGGGGGGGGCACCCAAAGCCAAGACATTTTCCTATAGTGTTTTAAAATAGATTGTTTTCAGTAAACATCATAAAAATCTTGATTATTTTAATTTTTGAAAATTTTTAAACAATTACATTTTAAAATGTATTTTGAACAGCATGCACTATCTACGCTTTAAATAATGCCGCAATACCAATGTCGGCGCTAGTTTATAAGCTTCGTATTTTTAACAGCGCGCTCTATCTATGCTTTAAATTAAACCGCATTACAAATGTTGAAATATTTGGGCCCTCCCAAATATAATTTTTTTTGGGGGGGGGGGGGGCTCAAAAATATAATTTGCCTAGGAACCCCAACTATCCTTAATCTGCCACTGCTAATAATCAGTAGAATTCTTACAGACATCCTACAAAAGTTATCTTCCAATGTACATTGATTATCTGCATGTCAAATGTGTACACCCTTTACAGTTTAGAGTCTATCACTGATTCGTTTAAAAAAAAAAAAAAAATGATGGATGCATGCTGGAAATTGATGATTAAAAAAAATTAGGCATTGTTTTCCTTGGAAAAAAAATGCAGATTTTTGACTTAGCTGACTCGAACTTATGAGTATATAATTTATAATATCACTTTGAATAAAAAACTCTTTCTCATATCTTTGGTATTATAGATTTATGCTGATTATAATCTGAAATTTCCATGTGTGTGTGTGTGTGTGTGTGTAAAATCCCACCTGAAAGCCTGTATAGCAAATATGCTATGTGTGGGCAAAAACATATTTGCACTTTCTATTTGTTTGTAATTTTTAATTTAATCTCTAATAAAAGAAATACTATAATAAATAATTTTTCTCAAGGTATAAAACAAGTTTCTTATATGTTGAAAGTTTATTTTTCACTTGGTTAGAGTATAATAAATTTAGTTTAATCCTTTATCGAAGTGTGAGCAAACAAAGTTAGTGCCTGAAAGTATCTTCAGGACTGGGGTAAGGTGGTACAACACCAGGGCACTCGTTGCAAAGGTGGAGCAAGCTACCAACACTCCTATCTCAGTATCTCCCATAATGCAAAACTCATCTCCTTGCGGATATGTCTAATGTTATGCATTAAGAGAAGGGCCACAACCCAGACTAGTTTCGACCTTTATTGAGGTCTCTTCAGTGGGAGCCAGGCCCAAGTGGAAATACTAGGCAGAAGCATTATCAGGTCATCTCTTTGGCAACTCCTATAGGTAGAGATGACCTGCTAATACTTCTGCCTAGTATCTCCACTTGGGCCTGGCTCCCACTGAAGAGACCTCAATAAAGGTCAAAACTAGTCTGGGTTGTGGCCCTTCCCTTAATGCATAACATTAGACATATCCACAAGGAGATGGGTTTTGCATTATAGGAGCTGAGATAGGAGTGTTGGTATCTTGCTCCACCTTTGCAACAAGTGTCCTGGTGTTGTACCACCTTACCCCAGTCCTGAAGATAGTTTCAGGCGCAAACTTTGTTTGCTCACACTTGGATAAAGGATTAAACTAAATTTATTATAAGTTTCTTATATTTTTGTACTTTTTTCCTCAGTCAGGATTAACAGAGGCATGCAAAAACAGTACAATTTCTTTACAAGCTGCAGAGATGGCTCTTCTGTCATTTGTCCGTCAACATACACCATCAGGAAAATGTCCTTTAGCTGGAAATTCAGTGCATGCTGATAAACGGTTTCTTGACAAATACATGCCTGAATTAATGAAACACTTACATCATCGTATTGTAGATGTCAGCACAATTAAGGAACTTTGTAGGTAATGTTTAATTTTGATAACTGCAGTTGCGAGTTTTCAAAATTTGTTAATGAATATTTAATATTACTTTTTTCAAAAACAAGTTGACCCCCATCAAGCAAAAGTCCTTGTAGGGACCTTGGGAATAGTTTAGTATAATGAACAGTTTAATATAGTGAATTTCCTTTAGGATAATGTAGGATATCTGTATTAAACTTTGGATATTCCACAAATTAAAAATGAAAAAAAAAAAATTAAAAGTTAAAGATTAATAATGTGGTATCTGTAAATTTATTAGTTAAATGTTTGTTTCTTTTTGTATGTTGCAAGCAAGACTTCACTTGCCATAGATAGACAAAAATAAAGTCTTGCTTAGATTTAAGATATAAAATAAATTTATTTAAATTAAATATTAGAGATCAATTATAATTTTGTATGAACTGTCAGGTTTTGAAATGTTTGTATCTAGAGAAACATTTTTTTTAAAGAAATTCATTATGTCAGTTAAGAGAGAAGCGAAAGTTGCAAGTCACTGCCATATTATTGGAAGTGATTAAATGAACCTACCTCAGTGCATAAAAAATTGTAAAAGATTGCGAAATGAAACACTTAATAATTTTGTTTCGTAATAAAATTATGAACTATTGAAAAGAACTGTTATTTTCAAGCATAGTGCTAAAAACAGGTAATGGCTGCACACAGTAGCAGACTAAACTGGAAGTTGCTGTACTGTATTTCTGAGCATGCACAGAAGTGAAAAGAATGTTATTGGATATCACTAAGCCTTCAGCTGTTCAAAAAGAGGAGAACACAATAGGCAACAGTTGTGGAGTTTCTGTCTTCACTGTATGAAGTCTGAACAGAAATTAGAAAAAGAGTTACAACTGGAAAATAGAAAGAGAGAGAGAGGATATCCTTTAAAGGTGAGATAAGTGAATGTTTTTAGCAGTCATTAATCCATATAAGATTCATTTTAGTTAAAGTTAAAAGGAACTTTGAAAACTTAATTTTCTGTGGCTTAGCAGTTCTGTGGGAAGCTTTTGGTATTGAAATACATTTTAAGGTAAATAAAGAGTTTAATAAAAATAAGCAATTATAACCCTACAAGTTTCATAAGTCGTCAGATTTACATCGTCAGGGGTACTAGTAAAAAAAAAAAATTATACACAACAAAAGACTAATTAATTACACATATTAGATGTTATCATAACTTCACAATTGGTACATACAAATAAGTAACCAGAATAAAAAATGTTAAATTCATTACCATATGCATGTTGAAACACTGCTAGTTGTTACTCTCATATTCTGTGGCATCACGTGTTCTATTCTAGGTCTACGGTGGTTAGATTTTTAATGAAACCAGACCAAACTTGGTGTAAGATTAAGCCTTTATTTTTGTTACATTGTGTGGGGATCCTAAGCTTTTGTGAGGCTTTTTTGTAAAACAATTCTGTTCAATATATGTAATTTTTGTTTGTTGCCAAACTATTTGATGGCCTGTGATAGTTGTGTGGGGTGCCAAGCTTTTTTTTTATGCTGTTTTCTTTTTTCGATGTCTTTTACGTGTTCAGACATGAGGATCTCCTTGACCTTCCTGTCTGACCTACATAGTAAAAGCCACAAAAGCAGTGAATCTCATAAATGCTTATTTTTTTTATGAGATGATGTAAGAATCTGGAGATTTTATGCATAGGTAAAAAAGCCACTTTGATGTTGTATTCACGGAGCAATGTAACCAATTTGTAATATTCTTGATGTAAGGTAACGTGATTGCATCCTTAAAATCTTGTTTACATAAAGGAGCTGCAGGAGGTGCATTAAGAATTTTGTTCATCATCTTGGGTCATAACTATTGAGTATGAGGTTCTGTTTCAGCTAGTGCAATTCTTCATTCCTTTTAATTAATGTACTGGATATATTGGTATGCTCTATCTTGTAATATTTTAATCATGCCTATCTTGTATAATGGATTATGATGTGAAGCAGTATGTAAAAATCTTTCTGTTGTGGTAGGTACCAAAAAAGATAATAGTTTTTCTTCTTCGCTTATTTTGATAAGAAAATCAAGGAAAAGTAATTTTTGTGATCTTCCAGTTCAAGACACAGTAAGACTTAAATGATCTTCATGTCACTCATTGATTTTAAAATGATCTGGGGGATTGCCTAGTTTTCGGAGCAGATCCTTATATAGTGGTCAAAATAGGTCTGGGTAGTAGCCTTTCCCATAATGCATAGCATTATACATGATATACAAGGATATGTGTTGCATTATGGGATACTAAGGCAATTGATGTGAATTCGTTAGCCTCTATATACAAGTAGCCCAGTCGTGAAGTAACTTCACATGCAACACTTGCTTACACTTGGATAAAGGATGGAACCAAGAATGTAACTTCTTGGCATCTTTAATTTATAATTGTTATTTTTTGAACATAACCTTTTAAATGTATAGGCAAGATTTTGCCTATTTTCTAATCATTGGGGATAGTCTCAGTGAAAAGAATATTATTGATATTATTAAGGGTATTGATATTATTATTGAATATTATCAATTCCAGGTGCTTTTGATGATTTCATTTGATTAAGTGAAAGAATTACTTCATCCTTTAGGATTGTGAGTACTGTATCTTTCTCACTGGTCAGTATATATATGGGTGAAAGCTTTTAACTTTAAAGATATTAGAGAAGTAATCATACCAGATGTGTTCCTTTTCTCTAATATTTCTAGTTATCATATCTTGCAAATCTTTTGTGGTGAGAGGTTAAAGAATTTAGTCTTTGATAATCTTTTTATCTGTATAGTAGAGAAACTTGAAATATTGACATAAATAGGCTTCTCTACATTTGTTTGTTTTATCATTTTTATCTATTTTTTCATTTTGGCATATTCTGTCTAGCTGGTTTTTGTAGGCTTCTGTAATATATTCTATTTTGGTCATTATATCATTCATTCAGATGTTCTTTTTCTACTCCCATAATCTCATTATAAATAAAATTGTAATAAGTATTTCATTTATTTAGCTGAAACATTTGCAAAATTCTACTATTCTGGTGTGTATATTACTAATTATTCTTATTTTTCCTAATAATATTTATTATTCTCTCTAATTCTTATATATATATATATATATGAAAATACAGTTGGTCAGTGATTGTATGGTGCTTTGAATGGGACTTTTCAGCAATTTTTATAATGAGTGAGTGGGTTTGTTATAGTTTACTTCCATATATTACTTCTTTAATACAGGGAAAAAAAAGGTTTCTTGATTAGGCATGTCTTCTTGAAGACTGAATAGTTGTTTATTCCAGCTTCTAATTCTCACAAAAAGCATGTAAAGCAGTTGACTTTAAAAAAAGCCTCAAAATGCTCATAGAAAACAAGTGTTTGCAGAACTCCATATACAGTGGACACCTACTATAACAAACTATTCCTGTGGTCTGTTCAAGTTGGCTACATAAACACACACAAAAGCGGTTGCAGAACTATAGCACATCAATTGCATTTTGTGGAGAAAGAAATCAGAAACATGTTGATATGTTTTTTTTTTTTAAAGCTGGAAGTTGTCCTCAAACAAACTGTGTGGAGGAGATAGACCCAAAGCACGGAGATAAACTGAATGAAAAAGGAGGACGACAAGTTGGTTCTTTGTTGCTGGACAGTGAATGGATGTTTGCAGCTACTTATTTGTTTATGGACTTGAAAGAAAGGGGAAAAGTGGTGTCAGCCGGTCTGCAGATCAACATTCATAGGTACTTATGTAGGTGGAATGATTGTAATCACTCATCTCATTGCTGGCCTGGTTGGCTGAGTGGTATATGCATACACTAACCACTTAGTGTATCCAGCCAGAAGGCTGCAGGATTCAAATCCTGCCATGGGCATGGATGTTTGTGATTGTGAAAATACTAGTGGTGGTGACCAGTAGATGGTGATGGTAGTTGTGGTTCGCTGTAGTTGTTAGATTGAGTGGCAGAGACGGAGAGTTGTAGAGTTGGTGCCCTCCCCCAATGAGTCTTTGGACTCCTTTGAGGCATCACATAATAATAATAATAATAATTGTACCAATAAAATTTAAAATGAGAAAAATTCACATTTTTCCATTATAAAACTTACTTTTGCTAGCTGTTTTTCCAGGTGTAAGGAAAGAAATGATCTTTCAAACTCTAACTGGAGGTTGCTAAACTGGAATATTAATTTAAGAAGAGTGTATATATGTAGAATTACAGAACCAGTGATTATGAAAATCTTAAAAAGTTTGGAACAGTGTCATGGCGTAAACAACTGCAATGGAAGCACTGTATGGAAACGGTCAAGGAGTGTAGCTGGTCAGTAGTATAAATTAAATCAGGTGGCTGTTAAATGAATAACTAGTAGTATCATTAAGCAGCAGTCAAAGGGGAGGAACAAAAATGTTATTGTAGAGGGAGTATTAAGATGATCAGCAGGTTAATTGAGCATTACAAATCATAGGCAAGATGGGTGATCATCATGGTAAGGAAGACATAATCAGATTATGAGAAGAAATTAGCTGAGTATCCATAGAAAATCCCATCAGGTGTTTTCAAACTTGTTGGGATTTTCTTTGTGTGGTGAGTAAAAAGAAGAATGATTATTGGAGGATAACATTAATGAATACTGATGGTAGGACAGCAGAAGACTTGCTGAGTGGTTACTTGTGAGGATGTAATATTATCCAGGTGGAGTTATTGCACTAATAGATTTTATGGACTCTGATATGAGAATAGAGATAAATGAACTGAATGTCCTTAAGTGGCTATGAAATCTCTCTGTGAATACCACTATATACTGAATGGGATATTGACTCATGTGTTAGAGAATGTTCAAAAGATTTGGCAGTGCCTCTGACTAGAATGTTAGTCTCAAATCTGGCAAAGTCCAAAGGAATTGGGAAAGGTAACATTTCTGTTCCATAAAGAAGGTTCAAAGACAGAGGTAGCAATTATAGAATCATTATCTCAACTGCTGATTAAGGTGTTGGAGAAAAATAAAAAGTTGATTCAAGATGATGATGGGGATGTAGAATGGCTTTGTGAGTGGTTGGTCTTGTTTTGGTAATTTATTTGTTTAATAAGGTGATAGTTTAGTTAGCTAAAGGAAATGATACTTATAATGGTAATACACCATGATACTGCTGGACTGTTCAGCAAAGGTTTTTAATAGGAGTGTCACACAGAACTCTGTTTGTGTAATAGATTATCTAAATCAGAAAAAGGAGCATAGTTATGAAGCTGGTGGCTTGGAAAGAGTAGCTAATGAACTGACATCGAAGAATCATACAGTCGATTACGTAGAATTATGGAAACAAAGTACCATGTTAAAGTACTGTGCCTAAGCTATGATAAATAACACTTGACGTTTTTGACCTTTATATCAAGGTCATTATCAGAAATACACACTCACACTGGGACAAAAGTTACATCAAAATACACTATAGTAAACTATAGCATTACTGCTGTTGACTCTAGCTTGACCTTGCATGGGAGAAGAAAAATAGAGAAAAAAATTAAATGTAATAATTAAATACGTAAATAAGTGGCGCTACATCCATTGCTACTGGTTATGGTTTGATTCTCTACAGTCCTGTTATTTTTATTCTGTTTATTGTGCATCCATCACTGGTTATAATATCCGACCACAGATTCAAGAGCCTTGGCTGGCACAGTGCCAAGAAGAGTCAATTTGTGTTGAAGGGGAGAAAGGAATAAGGTGATGTATGAATTTGTCATCAACACGCGAAATCATGTGCCTTACGCATAAAATTTTCCAACTGTTGTACAAGCAAAATAGTTACCATTTTAAAAACTAGAATTTTCATAAATGAAAAGCTCTGATGTATAATAATATACACTCATCCCACAAAATGCATGATTACTCTATTATCGGAATGGTTATGCCTTCTTCTGCCATGTGCAGAAGTGTTGAGAGGTCTCGCATCTGTGGTCGGACAGTATATTGATCTATATTTCTATTCTTTCTGGTTTTTTGTGTTTGGAAATTTTTGGAATTCTGCAGTCCTGTTTTTCTGTCATATTTCTAGATATAGATGGGTTTCAAATGAGACTTCCAAGCCCTTGGGACTGTTAAAGTCTTTTTTAAAATTGGGAGTCCATTTCCAGTCACTTTTGTGGCAAATTTGAATTCAGTGATCAGAAAAAGGCTTGATCTTCCATAATTAAGGAATTTAATGTGTTGTTTGTTTTCTTTTCTTATCGAGATTGTTTCACTTGTGTAGGTGCATTGGATTTGGTATGTCCTTGGATGAGCAAGGGAATTCTTAGAGGAGGAGCTGAGTGAACTTTTTAATATTATGGCTGGTTTGAATGTATAGCAATCCCTCGATTAATGCACCTAATGTGTTCTTTAAAACAGGCGCATTAATCGAAAACGCACTAATCGAATATAATAACCTATGGGAAAAAGTATAATTCGTTCCTCAAATTTCTTTTGTGACCCTTAATTTTTTTTATAAAAGAATTAGGGTACATCTCAAGGCCTAGTTAAAGGAAAACCATGAAGCTGAAAGACAATAAAACATATTCAGAATATAAATTTATTATTCTACTTAACAAAGAATTGAGCTAACATAGTTTGGCAGGCATTTCTTTTTTATTTCATACAACTGACGGTATGGTCCTATTGCCTCTTCTGCTACTTCTGCAAATTTTACTGCTTCTCTCTTCATTAGGGTCAGCCTCTAAGCATTGCTGTTTAAACACTTTGATTGTACGAAAAATGTTTTCAGATTGTTTCTTTGAAATCTCTTTGGGCTTATAAGTGATTAAATTTTCTTCTTCAGGATCTTCTTGATGTACATCTAAAATTAGCAGGTCGGAATCACTCAAAATCTTTTGCACATTGTGGAAGAATGTACATCCAAATGGCTTGCATATTGCTAGTAGTAATTTCATTTGACTTTGCGACTCTCTAACCAGGCTGAGATTTCTCTGGTTTGGCCAGAAAATTCTTGGAAGGCATTCGCTTCCAAAAAAGGCCGGTTTCATCGACATTAAATATTTGTTGGACACAATAACCTCCCCCTCATTTCCACAGTTTTCTTCAAAAATCTCTGGATAATTTGCAGCCACCTCCTTATCTGTGCTTGCAGCTTTGCCTGTAATAATTAAACATTATGTAGGCTATTTCTCTTTTTGAAACCTCAAACCACCCAGCACTAGTGTGGAATTCTTCTTTTCCATCATTGATAGCCATTTCTTTCAAGGTTGCAAACAGTTAATGCTTTTGATTTAATAAGGTCAGTGTTTAGCGGGATCCGTTTTTGGTTACAATCTTCGATCCAAGTAGGAAAAAGTCTCTCTAATTCAATCATTATAATACTTTGATTTTGAGTGTATGCATACTGAACTTGAAGCAGCCTTACCTTTCTCTTTTTGAATTAACTATAAGAGGAATTTTTTAAAATTCCTCTTATAGTTGATTCACTCATTTTTGTGTTTTTGTCCTATATTTGCTCTGGACTCGCCTTGTTCAATTTTTCTTTATTATTTCAAGTTTTTTCTTTCAATGAGATTACTTTTCGAATCTTTTTCACACTTCCACTTTTCTGCTCACTTATTCTTTTACTCGTGGTGAAAAATTGAGAAAATACTTTAAAATAAAAAAGTAAGGAAAACAATTGCAAAGTAGGCATGAGTTATGATCAGCAAAATGTTTGGAGGTAAATTTGGAACATAGTGTACATGGAAATAGTGTAGTATGCTATTAAAAAATAACTTTGTAAAATGTTTTAAATTGATCCTGGTGAGTGATTTTTTTTAAATAGTTAGCCATAAAAATGTATAGATAGAAAATGTTCAAAATCTGTAATATTTATTTTGAAGATGTATATAGGCAGACTAATTGAATTTTAAAGCCGCATTAATCGAGGGATTGCCGTCTCTTTAATAATGTCTTTTTTGAAGTATTATGTCTGTTTCTGCTGAATGGCTTTAGTGTAATATTTTTTTTTCTTAATTTTTGGTTGCATTCTTGTGAAAGATTCTGTTGATAGTTTTCTTGTTGTCATTATTCTTTATAAATATTTTTCTTATTTGAAACTCATTTTTTTAGAGCCTGCTCATCAGAGCTCTGTTTTTTGAGAGATAGTTTTAATACATACACAGACTCATACACGTAGTTTTACTATGTGTATGAGTCTGTGTGTGTATTTGCAGGTGTGTGTCAGTTTATGGTAGAACATGAAGGAAAAACAGTCTGAGGGAAGATGTATAACAAGTGTATTCAGAAAAAAAAAGCCAAAATTAGCTTTTACATCGTACGAGGGTGGTCTGAAAAGTTATCAGCCTCGACCATAGATGGCAACACTATCAGCAAGATTTTTTTTTTTTTTCTAAGTTGGTACATCTGTCATAAGCATTCATGTGAATTTGCAAGTCATTCTATAAAGTAATTTGTTTTATACAGCTGTCCAAAGCAAAAGTGTTCTGTATCCCTTGAAATGGATAAAATTGAGTATCGTGCGGTTATAAAATTCTTAAAAGAAGGTTTAACGCCAAAAGAAATTCATTCGAAGTTCATAAAAGTTTATGGGTGCTCTTCTCCTTCATTTTTCACAATTAAGAAAGGAGCTGCCGAGTTTAAATGTGGCTGTACTAGCCTTGAAGAAGATCCACATGTGAAGGACATCCAAAAAGTGTAACAACACCAGAAATCATCTATCAAGTGTACGATATAGTACTGGATGACTGGCAAGTCAAAGTGCATGAAATTGCTGAGACTATAGGCATTTCAAAAGAACATGTAGGATATATTTTGCATGAAGAATTGCAAATGAAAAAGCTTTGCACAAGGGTGCCGCACTTGCTCACACACTTGCTGAACAGTGCTTGGAGCATTTTAAAAAGAATAAAACTGATTTTGTGTGTCGATTTATTACTATGGATGAGACTTGGATTCACTATTACACACAGAATCCAAACAGCAGTCAAAACAGTGGACAGAAGCCAGTTGTTCAGTGCTAAAGAAGAAGAAGAAAAAATCGGTTCCATCGGCAGGAAAGGTCATGGCATCGGTGTTTTGGGATGCTAAAGGCATTTTGTTTATTAATTATCTTGAAAAGGGTAAAACAATAACCAGGGAATATTATTCCAATCTTTTAATCAGACTAGATGAAAAAATTCGTGAGAAAAGACCCGGTTTGCAGAAGAAAAACATCATCTTTCATCAGGACAATGCACCTGCCCACAAAGGTGTTTTGGCAATGGGAAAATTAAGGGATCTGCACTATGAATTGTTGGAACATCTACCCTATTCCCCAGATTTGGCTCCCTCTGACTTCTATCTCTTCCCAAAACTAAAATTCTTCCTCGCTGGTCAGCGTTTTTCTTCGAATCAAGAGGTGATTGCAACTGTAGAGGGGTATTTTGCAGGTCTTACTGATCTTACTGAGAACCACTACAGGGACAGGTAATGGAGCTGGAGCATCCTGGAATAAATGTATTAGTCTTAAGGGAGATTATGTTGAAAAATAAAAATAATTTTGAAATTAAAAATTTGATGTTTCGTTGTTAGGCCAAGAACTTTTCAGTCCACCCTCATATTTTTATCATCCATATCACTTTTATATGGATGATTTGAGCTTCAAGCTCTAGATTCATTGATTCTAAAAACCTTAAGTTTGGATTAGACATGTTGACAAGAGCAGTAATGCTGTAGCTTACTATAGTATAACTTGATATAAATTGTCCCATCAACTATATATAATTCCTGATGATGACCTTGATGTAAAGGTTCAAACGTCAAGTGTTATTTTATGTTTATCTTAGTTTAGACACAGTGCTCTAACATGGTACTTTGTCTCCATTATTATTTTTTATTAACATCTGACCTCCATGGAATAAGAGACTCATTGTGGGAGATAAACATTATCACACGCAGCTCATTCAACCATATTCAACCTTAAAGTGATTCAATCTTTCTACATTCACAACACACTTAGGCAATGAATTTCACTCACAACCACTCTCCATGCAAAGAACCTTTTCCTAATTCCTCTATTCACACCATCCTTATACAGTTTCCAGGGGTGGCCTCTTGTTCGATCCCCTCTCCCATTCTATGAACAATCTCTTCCATACCAACCTGATAACAACTCCTGACTAACTTATGTGTATCAATCATATCCTCCCCTTGTTCACAAGGCTTTGCAATTTATATTCTCTCAATCTGATTCTCTCATTCTCTCCAAGACTACTGACCATCTTTGTTAATTTTCTCTGGACTCATGATAAAAGTTTAATGGAGTAAAGCAGCACGAGGAAATGATTGAGAATGAGAGAAAGAATGTTTATCCATGTTATCATAAATAGAATTTAGCTTGATGTAATTTCTAAATAATTATTTATTTTTTATTTTTTTTATTTTTTCACTAGAAGTCATGCCAGTAGATTAACTTGTCATCATCATGTTGGAGGCTTAATGGATTTTTTACAACACTCAAAAAGAATTAAAATAGAATTTAATACTTCCTATATTTCGTCCTAGTCACTAGGACATCTACGGGGATTACAAAAACAGTTAATGTAACATACACACAAATAATAAACAATACTGAGCCCAACCACGTGGGTGACACTAAAGTCCTATCTAGTTGGAGCGCCCTCTAAGGGCAGTAGTAGGTGGCCTGGAATGTAAGGTGGGACCTCTGGTGATGAGTGTTTCCCAAATCTTCGGAAGCTTAATACAACCGTATTTATTCAGATTTGGTTGGTTTATGAGAGCTGCTGTTTCCAAGAAAAGTCTCTCTTTCTTGAATTTGCTGTGGTGGAGCATGGTGGTTTTCTTCCAAGATAACCTGTGGGTGGTATCCAAAACAAGTTCAAGAAAATAGTTGTGTTTGCAGATGTAAGACTTGTGTTCCTCTAAGCGGATGGATGCTGATCTGCCTGTCTGTCCAAAGTACACCAGCTTACAGGAACAGGGTACTTTGTAAACTCCAGGCAGAGAGAGAGGAGGGAGCTGATCTTTCGTAGAACGGATAAGGGTAGCAAGTTTGCGGTGGGGCTTATATGCTGTGTGTAGGTTGTACTTTTTTAGTATCTTGGCTATTTTTTCGGATGTGCCACGGTTGTAGGGTGTGGTGATGGCATTTTTAAATTCTTGTTGACGAGAAGGACGGGGAATGGGGGAGGAGTTGATTATTTTTTTGATATTGTGATCACTGTAGCCATTGGAGAGGAAAGTGTTGTGTATGTGGTTAAGCTCAGTAGTGAGGGCGGTTCCACTGGAACAAAGATTGTAGGCTCTCTTGTAAGAGTTTTAATAATGCCAAATTGTTGAGAGGGGTGGTGGTGGGAGAGTTTGTGAATGTATCTGCCTGTGTGTGTGGGTTTTCTGTATACAGTGAAGGCAAGTGTATCATTAGGCAGGCGTGTGACTAAGGTGTCTAGGAAGGGTAAGCAATTGTTCTTTTCCTTTTCCATAGTAAACTGGATTCTTGGATGTAGGCTATTGAGATGACTGAGGAAGGAGTCTAACGTGTCTGGGCCATGAGGCCAAATAGTTTACCAAAAATCCACAAACCCAATTCCCCACTCAGGCCTATAGTAGATACCACCAATGCACCTTGCTATAGACTGTCTAAACAGCTGGCCAACTCTCCGACCCCCCTCACCGGAAGGTCCACTTGCTTTATAAAAAACTCTACCCACTTTAAAGCCCTCGCAGAAAATTTAACCTTGAATAAGACAGACATATTGGTATGCTTTGATATCTCCTCTTTGTTTACCGATATTCCCTTAACTGACACCTTATCTCTCTTAGAAAACGTTTTTCTCCCCGACATCTTACATCTCTTTTCCTTTGCCATTAACTCTGGGTATTTCTCTTGGAAGAACAAAATCTACAAGCAGATAGAGGGAACCGCCATGGGTTCCCCCCTCTCACCCCCCCTTGCCAATTTCTATATGGAAGATTTCGAAAAACGAGCCATAGACTCAGCCCCACTCAAACCTTCTATCTGGCTAAGATATGTAGATGATGTGTTCTCTATTTGGCCTCATGGCCCAGACACGTTAGACTCCTTCCTCAGTCATCTCAATAGCCTACATCCAAGAATCCAGTTTACTATGGAAAAGGAAAAGAACAATTACTTACCCTTCCTAGACACCTTAGTCACACGCCTGCCTAATGATACACTTGCCTTCACTGTATACAGAAAACCCACACACACACACAGGCAGATACATTCACAAACTCTCCCACCACCACCCCTCTCAACAATTTGGCATTATTAAAACTCTTACCAAGAGAGCCCACAATCTTTGTTCCAGTGGAACCGCCCTCACTACTGAGCTTAACCACATACACAACACTTTCCTCTCCAATGGCTACAGTGATCACAGTATCAAAAAAATAATCAACTCCTCCCCTATTCCCCGTCCTTCTCGTCAACAAGAATTTAAAAATGCCATCACCACACCCTACAACCGTGGCACATCCGAAAAAATAGCCAAGATACTAAAAAAGTACAACCTACACACAGCATATAAGCCCCACCGCAAACTTGCTACCCTTATCCGTTCTACGAAAGATCAGCTCCCTCCTCTCTCTCTGCCTGGAGTTTACAGAGTACCCTGTTCCTGTAAGCTGGCGTACTTTGGACAGACAGGCAGATCAGCATCCATCCGCTTAGAGGAACACAAGTCTTACATCTGCAAACACAACTATCGCCATTCAGGCTTGGCTGACCTTGTTTTGGATACCATCCACAGGGTATCTTGGAAGAAAACCACCATGCTCCACCACAGCAAATTCAAGAAAGAGAGACTTTTCTTGGAAGCAGCAGCTCTCATAAACCAACCAAATCTGAATAAATTCGGTTGTATTAAGCTTCAGAAGATTTGGGAAACACTCATCACCAGAGGTCCCACCTTACATTCCAGGCCACCTACTACTGCCCTTAGAGGGCGCTCCAACTAGATAGGACTTTAGTGTCACCCACGTGGTTGGGCTCAGTATTGTTTATTATTTGTGTGTATGTTACATTAACTGTTTTTGTAATCCCCGTAGATGTCCTAGTGACTAGGACGAAATATAGGAAGTATTAAATTCTATTTTAATTCTTTTTGAGTGTTGTAAAAAAATCCATTAAGCCTCCAACATGATGTCCTCACAGCACTTAAGCCTCTACACACGAATTCTAACTTGTGATCTAATTTATTGTTTCTTTACTCACTGTATGTAATGTAACTCAGCTTGTGCTTGTGTATTTGTATATACTCCAGATGATGATCTTGATATGAAGATCGAGACGTCGGGATATTAAAAGAGTTATTTCTAACATGGTTGTAAAGTCCATAATTTCTAAAATGAATGCTGATCATTGTGCAACACTAAAAGAAAGTAAAATGATTGAAAGAAGTATTTAATGCTTCCAGTATTTCGTCTGTTACAGAGACATCTTTGGGGAGTACAAAATGAAACGTAACACACATACACACACACACAAATGCAGTACAAAACTAAAAAAAACACATGGAAGAAAGACTAGTCTTAATTAGATGGGGTGCCCTCTATCGACACCAATTGGCAGCCTAGGATGTAAACTGAGATCTTGAATTATTATTGTTTTGCAAAGTTTGGGAAGTTTTATGCAACCATATTTATTTAAATTAGGCTGATTTTAACACATGAATCTTCTCTGGACCCTTTCTAACATATCCTCGTCACCATGAAAACCTGTTGACCAAATCTGTTCACAACAATACATATGAGGCCTGATCAAGGCCTTCTACAATGGCATCGTAACCTCTTTATTTCTGCATGTCAGAGTCCTCTGCATCATTGTCATTATCTGATGTGATGTCTTCACAACTTGTGTAATGTGTACATTGAATTTCAGATCCTTGTTCACCACCACTCCCAGATCTCTCATCTTCTTTACCTTCTTCAAAGTTTCCACACCGAGTGTATACTTTATATCCCACTGTTGCTCACTCAATTTCAAAACCTTATACTTTACAACAGTGAACTGACAGTTCCACTTACCTGTGCATTCATGCAATCTATTCAAGTCTTTCTGTAAGTCCATAACATCTGCTTGACTTTGCATTGCTCTCCCCAATTTTGCATCATCTGCAAACATCTGCATATCACCAATTAAACCCATCCCAGTATCATTAATATACAAATCAAACAACAAATTGAAATGTGAGCTTGATTGCACCAAGTATGTTATTCCCCACCTATATATTAAAGTTAGTCGTGGAATATAGATAACAATATAATTATATTTTTATTTTTTATTTTATTTTATTTTATTTTAGTTGGTTAGAATATTTCAGATTTGTATCCATGTGATGCATTAACTTCAGGGATCAACATATTGTGTATTCTAAAGAATGAAGCTCTGATATATAAAAAATTAAATTATTTACTGTAAACATATATGCAAACAGATACAAATTTTTAGTACTTCACTATATCTCTCAAAGAAGATCTGACATTCCTTATAAGATTAAAAGTACTAAATTAATGTCTAACTTAAGGCATACAAATAATTATATGACCATTCTAAGAATTACTCAATATGAGCTCATATTGAGTAATATGAATAGCTTCTTTTGACAACATTTGCAATCTTTCTTTCTTGTTGCTTTATTTAGTCTTCTTTGCTGTTTCTATGACTGTACATTTTGTTTCTTCCCATAGTTCTAAATCTCTTCCTGTCTTCTCCAAACTTTTTAATTCTTTTCGACTTCTATTTTAAATGCTTCATTTATAGGATTTAAATCAAATCTAATACTGTTCTTTTGATTCTTATTAGCCCTTATTTTCAGTTTAACTTCAGCTATCAATAATTCATGATCTGTCCCACAGTCTGCACCAAGTAGTGTTTTTGCTGCTTGGATAGCACTCCTCCACCTTCTGCTGGCAACAATATAATTATCTGATTTCTGTATTTTCCATTAGGTGAAGTCCATGTGTACAATCTTCTTTTATGTTGTTGGAAGCAAGTGTTTGCAATAAAGCAACACAAAACTCCTCTTCTCTTACTACATTCCTCAGTTCTAAACCAGAATTTCCAGTGATGCCTTGTTCTCTTCTTTTTCACCCACTTATTATACCCATCATTACTCTCCTTAAATTCACTCACTGTGAGGGCACTCGCAACTAATTTAGACAATCCATTCCACTCACTCACTATACACTGTCCAAGCAAAAAATCTAGTCTGCACACCATTACTAACACTCTTGCGCAACTCTCTCTATTTGTCATGTATCGAAAAATTTCCTTTGTGTAGATAGTATAGAACTCCTTTAATAACTTATAGGTTTTCATCATGTCTCGTGTCCCCTCTTTTCCACCTATCAACTACGTTTTCCAACCACACACCTTTAGCCTATCCTCATAGGGAGAATTCCACAAGCTTGTCATCAGCTTGGTCATTCATCTCTGAATCCTCTTGACCACCTCCTGATTCTCAAGAAAAACAAAGTGACCAATCTGTGCCTAATGGTCACGATGCAGCCAAATCATAGCCTTATAAAGAGAGACAATAATCTTCCTATCTTTACTTGTTTGCATGTTTTTTAACATCCAAGTAATCCTTGGAGCTATTTTACCAACTTTTTCAATATGCCCTCTGAACTTCAACTTTCTTTTCATCACTATCCCCAAGTTCCTAGTCTCATCAATTTCCTGTAATTCAGTACCATCAGTATCATACACTGTATGTAACCATTTCAACCCAAAGTGCATAACCCTACATTTTGGAACATTAAATTGAAAATCATTATCCTTGTCTCCACAGTGTCAATTTATTTAAATCATCCTGCAAGGTATATCTACACTGCCTTGATCAACTATTGCTCTCCATAGTTTTGTATTGTCTCTGAATATCTTCCTTTAAATCTTTCCATGTATCATTAATATACCAGTTAGTGTAGTGGCCCTAGTACAGAAACTCTGAAGTGCTCCACTAGCCACCCTTATGCTCCTTAGATTCCCCTCTGCAATATATTAAGTAGGAGTAAAGTGGAGGAGTAGGGTTAGTAGGTAGGAGTAGTATCATGGTGTAACCATTTCCCTTATCTGGTTTTGCTGTCACTATTATGAAACGATAGGTCCTAAGGTAGGACCTATCTTTTGCAAAGCTATGCTGCCCACCATAGAGTATTGTATTCCCATCTCCACTCATTGCTAGATTTTACATTTAACCAACTTTTCCAATACTTTAACTATTACGTCTGAGTATATAGTAATGAAACTATTTTACCCTCTTTCCACTCCCTTGGAACCTTGTCAGAACTGAGACTTAGATTGGACAGTTTCATCAGTGGCACTACCAATTCTCTTGCATATTCACATAGAACACGAGCTCATATGCCATCCATTCCCATATTCAAATTGATATTTTTCAATATGTTTATCTACCTCGATTCACAAAAAAACTGATTCTGTTACATCATCAACTGCAGAATCCTTCACCTGAATGATACACCTTTGCAAAGTGATTACTCAGCAACTCAACTATTTCTTCTGTCACCTTTCTATCATCACCATTGATTAAAGTCATTCTTCCTCTTACTTGCTACATAATGAAAAAAACTTATGGATTTACTCTCACCTGCTTAGCTAATTTTCTCTTATAATGAGGTTTAGCCTTTCTTACTATACTAGTCACCTTTCTTGCTTGCACTTTGTACTGCTCATGGGTATGCTAATGACCTTTTTTTATATTCACTCCACAATGTTTTCTTTATTTGCAGCTCTTGCTTGATATCCCCCTACTCCTCCACTTAATGTTAAAGATACCAAGCAATTTTAAACCTGGTTTTACTCCATTTTTTCCAAGTAAGCAAACAGACAAAATGTCAAGTTTGCGCCTGCAATTTATGCAAGACTAGCTGATCCCACAGGTAGTGCAAGACCAAGGCAACTCGTGGTAAAAGTGGAGCAAGCTCTGATCACTAATCTTAATATTTACCCTTAATGCCAAAACACATCTCCAAGCGTAAATATTAAGATTAGTGATCAGAGCTTGCTCCACTTTTATCACGAGTTGCCTTGGTCTTGCACTACCTGTGGGATCAGCTAGTCTTGCATAAATTGCAGGCGCAAACTTGACATTTTGTCTGTTTGCTTACTTGGAAAAAATGGAGTAAAACCAGGTTTAAAATTGCTTGGTATCTTTAACATAACTATACCCAAGTTAAAAATACTTTCTACTCCTCCACTTAATCCCCATTTGGTGTATCCTCCTGACTGGTGCAATCTGATACTGCTTCTCTCAAACAAAATCCCATGTATGAATCCTTTCCTTGCACCTTCTCAAGCCATGGCACTGCTTATAGATACCTCCTAAGTCTGTCATAATTACCAGCTCCATAGTTCAACATTGAATTCCATATGTTTAGCAACCTTCTAAAACAAGACTGCTTGGTCACTCTTCCCAATTGTAGGCAGTGTCTACTGTGGTTATGGATACATCTTCTGATGCTATTACCAGATTCAGCACTCTCAAATCCCCGGTCCTCTCCATGACATGCTGTTTCATATAATTATCCCTTAGCAACTGTATAAATGTCACTTCTGTCTTGCCATGCCCCTTTTCTCCTTCTATTCTGTGTATGTTCCCACAGTTGAAGTCTCTCATAATAATTGCTCAACTTGCACTCATCATGTTAATCTATCAATGCATGGCATCTATATCTCCCAGTGAACCTCCTAATCTGTAGTAGAAACCAGCAGTATATTTTGTCCTATTGGCCTCTATCTCACACCAGATAATCTCAAATAAACCATCTCCATTAAGCCTGAAATCCTCTTTAACCCAGCGTTAGTAAGGTGAGGTGTCACAGACCCCAAAGATTTTAAATTGACTATAGTTTTTTCACTCATGGCAGTGAGTCATGCCTCAGTATTGCTTCCCCCCTCCCATAACCCGCTACTCAATGCCATAGATAACAGGCTGTTGCGCGCAAGCAAGTTTAGTGTGCAGAGTGTAAAGCGTGCCGGGGTCCACCATACCCCACCTTACCAAAAGTGTGACTATATTTTCTTCCGAAACATAAGTTGTTTTCATGTATATTCTACTAAAACATTATCATTACTGCTGTCTCTTCTATATTTTTACATACCAACTATAAGCAAATACGTTTTTGTAAATATTTAGAGGGTATTTTGCGAATAATATCTTTTTTTTTTTTACCAGATGAGTTACGTGCAGGAAGAACAGAGGTTTCATCAACTATAGATGACGCTTTGAGACGAGGAGCCATTTAGCAGAGATTATGATAGTGAAATTTAGAATTAGTCAGTAACCATTAGTCTGATACAGAGCAAGACTGTGAGGAAGAATCCACAGAGAATCCACTAATATTGATTAAAAAGATATGGATTTCTATAATACACTACATTATTTGGGTGGGTCTGTGGGACCCCACCTTACCACTTTGTTACATTTTCCCACCTCACTAGTGCCAGGTTAACTTCTAATTTTGTTGGCCAAGCTTTTCATGTGTCAATCAGTAGCACTCCACCTCCTGTCCCATTCCTTGTATCGTCCCTGAAAATACAATAATCTTCACATTCTATATTTGTAACTATATAATTTTCATCAACTAGGTTCTCACTAATGCCTATGATTTTTGGCTAAGTCTAGCTGACCAATGTCAAAAACTTCTCATTTATTTCTAATACTTCTGGCATTCGTGGATATGCATTTCAACATCTCGTTGAACACATAGTTACCTTGTGTAATATCAATACCAACCCATCCAGATTTGAAACCTGCAAAACTGCATTCACCATTGCATAATCATTTCTGTACACTAATTTGTCTCTTTACTTAATTTTACTTCATTAACATCACTTCAACATTTTGAAAATAAGTTACCCATTTTTCTATATCTATTGTTTGTATTTTTACCATTTCTTTTATTTCTTTATTCATGTATTTTATTATTTTATACATTTTTGGTTGCTTTGTTATATCCTCTTCTAGTTCAGTTACATAATTGTTCCTTTGCTCTCAATGTTTTTTACTTACTGCTCGTTTTGCAATTGCACTGTTTAATGGCCCAATTCCAAGACTTATACTGTCTTGAAATTGAGCCATTTCTGGTACCTCTCTTTTTTGTTTTTGTCATATTTTCTATTTCTTTGTTCTAGTTTTGTAGCCTTCTTTTTCTATTCCATTTACTTTTTATTTTTAAGCTTTCTGATACTTCTTTTGTCAGAATTTGTTTCAGCTTTTTTGATTTCTCTTCTATGTCATTTGATTCATATATGATTTCTGTTTTTAAATCAGTTCATTTTAGATATTGTTGCCTAGTGTGGTGGTCTTGTAATTAAGAAATTTTGTAATTCAGTTGATAGTTATTTTCTACTTTATTTATTTTTCATCATTTTGGTTTAAGTTGAATTTTTGCCTACTCATAAAATGATCGGAGTTTAATTCAAAGCCTCGATATACTCTTACATCTAGGATTAACTCGGTTAATATGATTTTGAGATAATGTAGTTGGTAAAGGACTTTCATCTTCTGGCTGACCATGTATATTTATGTATTTCTCTGTTTAAATGCCAAGTTCATCATTCTCATATATTAAAATATTAATTCTAATTTTGTTGGAGCAGCAAGAAAAGAGTGCAAAATATTAATAGATGTAAATTGTGCAGTTGAAGTACACCTTAAATAATTATACATACTTGACAATGGAAAAATCACATTGACTATCTCTCTCTCTCTCTCTCTCTCTCTCTCTTGATGCCAGAACTGCTATTATAAAATATGCTTATATACAATTGACCCTTGAACAACATGGGTTTGAACTGTGCAGGTCCACTTATACGAGAATTTTTTTTCAATAAACATACTGGATTTTTTTTTTTTTTTTAGGTTTGTGACAATTTGAAAAAACTTGCAGTTCATCTGCAACTTTACATATATTTTTTAAGAAAACATCAGTGTCATGAATGCATAAAATATATAGATACTGGTCTATTTTATCATTTAGTACCATAAAATATACACAAATCTATTATAAAAAGTTAAAATTTATCAAAACTTATGTACACAAACACTTACAGATTGTACATGGCAGCACTCTTAGTCGACATAAATGTAAACAAAAGTAAAGATGCAATATTAAATCATAACTGCATAAAATTAACTGTTATTAATTAGTTAAATTTATTTAATTAGCATAAAATAAAATTTTTATGATGATTCATTTATTAGTGTATAAGCTAGGCTACTGTGAAGTAATCATATCAGTTATAATAGGCTACCATAAAGCAATCATATTGCTGCTTCTTCCTTATGAATGCATGAATCATTATACTTGATAAATAAATATGAATTTCTTTTTTGCGTTATCTTTTCATTTCTGATGTCTAGTGTTTATGTATTTGTAATATATAAAACACCTGAAAATTCTTAGCTTTCCAGTGGTTTTAAACCACACAGAAGGCAAAGTAGGGTGTGTGCTAATAAGATAACACCCAAAAATCAGTGGCTGTGATTGGTTATTGTGTTATCCAATCCAGTTGAACATTGTCATTTGTTTATCAGTTGCTGTCTTTGTTTTCTGAATTTCATCTGTTTTGCATGCATGAAGTGTGTGAGTGAGCTCTTTGCAAGATTTTTTATCATCCAGGTGGTGACGCTGAAAGAATGAAGGAACTATTAGTTTATACGGGAATTGTGATGAATGAAGTGGAGGTGAATAGTTATTACAGAACCTTAATGTGAATACATCTGTGGGATTGGATGGTATACTGGCACGGGTCTTATGTGAAGTGACTAAAGAATTATCAGTGCCCTTGACCATGTTGTTTAATCTGAGTCTCCGGTCTGGTTTAGTCCCGAAGGTGTGGAAAGAGGGGAAAATAATTCCACTGCATAAAGGAGGATCCAAGACTACCGTTGCAAATTACTGACCGATCAGGAGTCGTTCAAGGTCTTGGAGAAAATAGTTAAGGGAAAAATACAGCAATGGACTGATGAAAATGAGATACTGTATGGGGGGACAGCATGGCTTTGTGAAGGGTAGATCATGCCTCAGTAACTTGCTCAAGTTTTATAACACAGTGACAGCTGAACTGGATAAGGGTAATGGGTTTATTTACAGTGATACTGCTGGACCTGGCTAAATCATTTGACAGGATACTACATGGAATTCTAATCCGTAAACTACAATATATGGGAATGGATATAGGGTTGGTGAGATGGATAGGTGGGTGGTTGATGGAGAGATACCAGAGAGTAGTTTACTCGGGAGTAGAGTCCAAAAGACGGCCTGTGACTAGTGGTGTGCCGCAGGGTTCTGTTCTTGGACCACTGCTGTTTAAATTGTTCATTAACGATATAGGGAAGGATCTAAGAGGAATGGTTCATTTGTTTGCTGATGATGCTAAGTTGGGTAGGGCAATAGTGAATGCAGAAGATGTCAAAATTTTGCAGCATTTGGATAGATTGGCAGTCTGGCTAAGGAGAATGGATGTCAATTTAATGTGACAAAATGTAAGGTTATGCATTTTGGGGTGAAAAGATTAGCAGCAGTATACCACATTGGTGGAACTGTACTCCAGGAGATTGATGAGGCCAGGGACTTGGGAGTGTTGGTGGATAGGGAGATGAAGTTTAGGGGTCACATTACAAAAGTAGCTAAATCAGCTCAACTCACTTGGTTGTTGAAAAATACTTTGACGAGCAGAGACACGCAAGTTATTGTACCTCTGTACCGAGCCTTGATAAGACCTCATCTCGATTACTGTGCCCAGATTTGGTCACCTAGGTTTCTTCTTGATGGGGAGGAGGAGAGGATCCAGAGGCAAGTGACCAAGATAATAGCAGGTCTATGGAATGTACCTTATGAGAACAGGTTGAAGATTTGTGTGTTGCAGAAATTGGTTGATAGGCGGAAAAAGGGAGATGTGATTGAGACATTCAAATTGCTGAAGGGTTTCTATAGGATTAACTCAGAGGATATTTTTGAAATCATGACTGGTGGTGGGAGAACTAGGGGACATCTATGGAAGCTGGGCAAGAGTGTGGTTAGCAAGGGTGTTAGAGCTGGGTTCTTTACTTTTAGAGTGGTAAATAAGTGGAATAAGCTGCCAGAGTCTGTTGTGGGTGCTATGACAGTGAATGAGTTTAAGGCAAGGTATGATAGATACTGTGAGAATGTCGAATAGTTGTGTGGACATGATGTTTAGGGCCTCCCTTGATGAGTCTAAGGATTCCCTGGAGTCGCCTGTAATAATAGTAATAGAAGTGTAAAATGACGTGCTTAGGACATCGATATAGACAGGTTTTTAATGTATAATTTTCTATAAATAATTTATAACTTTTTTGCCCATACAGTGGTATCTCGCTAATCCGAACCTCTTTAGTCTGAACCCTTCAGTAATCCGAACTGTGGTTTGAAAGAAAAAAAAAGTTTTATTTATTATTTTTATTATTATTTTGTGTACTATTATTTTGCCTCCAAACTGTACTCTATTGTTGCAACCAATGGATCAGAACATAATACAATCCATTAAATTAAAAGATCATAATGACTTGCTCTTAAATGTAATTTCCCAAAATTATGACGTTACCACATCAATGAAAAATATAAATTTGAAGGATGTAGCATTCTCAATTGATGTTGCTTGGGAATCCTCAAATCTGAAGCAATTCGAGTATCAAGGAGAAAACCATGGCCTTCTAGAATTCACGAAGATAACTACAGTGATACACAATAAGCAGAAATTCAAAACATGCATAATTTGGTTAAAAATATAAATCCAAATGTTGAAATTTCACAAACAGATGTTACAGAATGGATTACAGGTAGAACCGAAAGTGAATTCGAAATCAAATCAGATGCTTAAATTATAAATATGACGCTACAGAATGAATTAGCAGATGATGATGACGATAAAGAATTCAAATAAAAAAAAGTAAAACATGAAGAAGCAGTTGACAGTTTTAATATGTGTATAGAATGGTCTAATCAGAATGATATGCCATTCCACAGTTTTATTGCTAATGCAGCTCCGAGAAGAAGCATTCAAAAAAAGTTCAGCTTCCAAGAAGCGAAAGAAAATCGGTGACTTTTTTTACAGAAAAATTAAAAAAAAAAACTTTTGTGTGTTATTTTGTGAAACTTTGGTTTGTGTGTTGTGTACAAGAAAGTGATATTTTTTACGCAAATTAAGTTATATACTGAACTATGCAATTCTATTAAATCAAAATCCTCAACAATAAAGATATATACAAACTAAAGTTTTTACTAAAATAAACGTATATTACTTTTTAAGTTTTACATTACAGTACATGAGCTTTTCTTTTCTTCTATGAGTTGCTTCATTTATTTCCAGAATTAAATTGATGTACCACTAAAATCTGATAATTTTTGTCCTAAATGGCAGTTATTGTTGTCTCTTGGGCGAAAATTCACTGATCCGAACTTTTCGCTAATCCGAACGAGCACGGTTTTTATTAGTTTAGATTACCGAGATACTACTGTATTTACAATGGGAAGCAGTGTTGATGATCTACTGAATGCCCTGTTTTCTGCCAGGGCTTTTGCGGATTGTATGACTATGATTATTAGTATTATTATTATGTGATACCACCTATTATTACATGATTATAGTCGAAGGAGGTTGGAACTTGTGTGTGAGTAAGTGAAATGAGTTATATCAGCCTTTCTTTGGTTAATTCCAGAAAATAATAATTTCCCAAGTGATTACTTTTTTCAATTTCTGTGCATATTATATGGCCATATTTAAAAATCATATCAAAATTCAAATTATCTGTGTCTTGCTATATTATTTGCCAACGATAATCTAATCTCACCATGAAGCGTAAACCCTTTGTGCTTCTTACATAAATGGCATGCATAAAGCATAACTATTGTTCATTTGACCTTTATACTTTCTATATTTAAAATTATATTAATTGATAAATTAAAGTATTCAAAGTTATCCTACAATTAATTGCATTGGACCAATTAAGATGAGCGCTCTGTACTCTCAAAACTTTCATACATCAATCAAAATGCAATCATACAGCAAATTGAGACGAAATTTATAGCGCAGGTTGCAAAAGCCATACAACAGCACACCCAGCCTAAATGGGCATGCGATGCCACTGATACACACACAATTGTACTTTTCTTGGACAGTAGTCAAAAGAAATCTATGAAATGCCATAAATTAGTAGGTTGTAGCAAAACCAAGCTATAAAACATTTTAAAATTGCTTTAGTCATTAATTAATTGCAGATTTGGTATCTCATGGTTTCATTGAATTACCAAATCTAGATTTAAAGTCTAAAATTAGTACCATATTATAATTAAAAAATGGCATTTGGTTTGATAAATGGTTATTGTTGGCAAGTGAAGATTAGCCTATTTCTTCAGCTTCTGGACAGTGGCCAAATACACTTCATAGAGAGACAGAAAGTGTATGGAAAATGTTATCATACCACTTGCTTTCTATGAATGATGATTAAGATGTGGCTTCTTGCCTGATGTCATTTGACCCCCACACATGTGCATTGAATTCACTCTGGATGTTCGCTTGCGGGTAGGCAACATAATCTCTAACTAATGTTCTAGTATACAGTGTGTCTAATCACAAAATTGTGTCCCATGCAACAAAATAATAATAATAATAAATAAAACAAATGACAAATTTAAAAATTTTGAAATCAAAAGGAAACCTACCCAAAATAATTAAATGTCAGGAAGCTTAAACTTTGTGCAAAACTATATTGCACAAAGTTTAAGCTTCCTGACATTTAATTCAAGATGCTAATCAGATAACTTTGCATAGATCTAAACTATCTGATCTATTTAGAAGAATGGATGGTTTCTTTTGCAAGAGAATATTGATACTTCATTTTGATATGGTATTATGCAGTTTAATATTTACTGATTGATTCTGCTTTACTTCCAAGCAAACTGAGATATCACAAATAAGCATCTTGCAAAAAAGATGCAGAAAATAAGTTAATAATGAATGTTGTAATGAACTTGCAAATCGTTACAGTTCATATCACAAATAAGCGGTCTCATATAATAATAAAAATATGCTGCAAAGAAGATGATAGCAATCCATTTAATTGATGATCCATCCCTCTCTCTGGTTCACTACAGTCACTCTCTCATTGATATGCCTATTCTGATAGGTATTTCCACAGGTGCCATTCCACCATACTGGCATCCATTATTATTCTGTTGTCTTCTAAGCATGTTAAAAGATGAGAGGCTGATAATCAGTCTATTTATGGTACCACTTCAAAATCCATCTGAATCAAGTTTGTGTCCTCTTTCATTCCATTTACTTCCATCCTCTGGAACACCTTCTTTGTTTAATGTACTTCATTAACTACAATCTTAACTGTTCAAGAAAAGCATCAGTAGGTTCCTCTTTTGTTGAGGTTTTCACTTCTAGGGACTGGTTTGTAGAGGTATGTAGAGAAAGAGAATGAATTGCTTGTTGAGGAAACTAGATCAAGACAATAGAACAAAGTGAAACAAAATCACATATTGTTGAGTAATGTTTTACAGTTCTAATTTTATACAGATTTAATATAAAAATGTGAAAATTCCAAAAACTTTTGTTAGCTCTAGTAGTACATTATGCACTTGTATATTGGAAATAAATCTCTGTTTTTTTTACAGATATGCAGAATGATAAAAATGCATTCAGATTAAATTAAAATTTAATGATCTCCAGAAACCTTTTTTTTTTTTTTAGACGATGGTATCCTGAAGAATATAAAGCAGGTATCAAGAAAAAAGGAAGTCATAGGTAAGATGAAATAATGTTTATTTTATATTTATTCCATGTTGTAGTGTATTGCTAGTTCGAAATAAGAAGCAGCTTTAATACAGATATCAAAAAATATGCATAAGTACCTAGTTGATTTGATTTGTCAATTTATATACATGTGGTTATTCTGCTTTCGCAGGACAGATTTTAATAAAATTTTGGATCTTGATTAAAATCTGTTGAATTGTCTCAATTTTGATTTGCTTTGGACCATTTTGTGCACCAAAAGAACCTACTAATGCCATCCTTATACAACTTTAGATATGTTCCTTTCTTCTACCCCCTTCTCTCATTCTATGAAAAATATCTTCCACGTTAACCTGGTAATAACCTTTACCAACTGAAATGTCTCAATCATATCCACTCACTTCCTCCTATTCACAAGGCTTTGCAAACTGACTAAAGTTATGACTTTAGTCAGTCTTCTCTGGACCATTTCCTATCCCCATCACCATGAAAACCAGGGGACCAAATCAGTGCACAATAATCCATATGATGCTTGATCAAAGCCTTATTACAATGAAACTAGAACCTCTTTATTTCTACAAGTTAAGGTGCTCTACATCATTGCCATAATGTGATGTGATATCTTCAAACTTGTGCATTGTGACTTCTGAGGAAGAGGCAAGGAAAATTCTACAAACAGATAGAGGGTACAGCCATGGATTCTCCACTCCTGGCAAACTTCTTTATTTAAACTTTTGAAGAAAAAAACCTTAAACTCAGTCCCACAAAAAAGCTACTGTCTGGTTACGCTACATGGATGATGTGTTCACTACATGGATGATGTATTTGGTCACATGGCTTAGACACACTCCGCAACTTCTTAACACACTTAAACAATCAACACCCCAGAATCAAGTTCACCTTGGGAATAGAAAACAACAACAGTCTCCCTTTGCTAGTTACTCTGATTACACGCCAGCCTGATGGATCCTTGGCTCTGTTTACAGAAAACCGACCCATACAGGTAGATACATTCACCAGCAATCATCCCCCCCCCCTCACAACAATATGCGATTATAAAAACCCTATATAACAGGACTAAATTAATCTTTTCAGACAACAATGCCCTAACTACTGAACTAAACCATATCCTTAACACCTTCTTAGCCAATGGCTACAAAACCCCCCCTCCCAAAAAAAAATCCAGAAAATATTAAAACCAGTTAACCACAACCTCCCATCCTCCTCCCTTCTTAACAGAGATTACATTAAACCTATCACCATTCCATATATCAGGGACACATCTGAAAAGCTCACAAAAATCCTAAAAAAATATGACCTGACTACTTGTTACAAACCACATAAGAAATTGGCATCCCTTATCTACTCCACCAAAGACCAACCACTTCCACTAGACCTACCTGGAGTATGCCAGGTCCCTTGCAGCTGTAAACTGTC
This sequence comes from Typopeltis vanoorti, assembly GCF_054136105.1. NCBI lineage: Eukaryota > Metazoa > Arthropoda > Arachnida > Uropygi > Thelyphonidae > Typopeltis > Typopeltis vanoorti. Next base: position 65,194,236 of record NC_143557.1, read on the forward strand.
CTACTACAGCCAAATAGGCAGGACAGCTAATATCAGGATATCCGAACACAAAGACTACATCCAATTTCACCAATATAGCCACTCAGGACTTGCAGACCATACACTAGATACCCACCACAGAATATGCTGGAAGAAAGACTTTACTACACCGTAGCAAATATACATATGAAAGATTGTTCCTTGAATCAGCCTCCATGCTAAAAAGCGTGGAGGCTGATTCAAGTTTTTTTAAACTTTCTTTTTTTTAAAGTTTTTTTAAACTTTCCAAATCTCAACAAATTTGGGAAGCTTACATCTTGAGAACATCAACACAACAGTCAAGACAACCCAATTTAGCCAGCTAGGGGTGGGGGCACCTTTAGGACTCTAGGACCAACACCAGTTGCCTTCTTCAGTCGCATTTGCTCGTTGTTAGTGCCTGTGTGCACATATCATAGATTTACGTTCCCAGAAAATGGCAATGTAACATTGCCGAAATATTGGAAGGTACTGATTAAAGTTTTTTAATTAATATTTTAGTATATGTTGTCATTTCCTGAAAAATTTAAAGTCATGTGTAACCAACGTATAAGTTTATCTACAAGAATAGACAGCTGAGTGCAGATTTCCAAATACATGCCAAAATATAAGGAAAAACATTTAAACAAAAGGTGCAAGGAAATTGAAAGCAATATTATGGGTAGAACAAGCGATCTGTTTAGAAAAATAAATGATGTTACAGGGAAGTTTATTCCTAGATTAGGAGTTATAAAAAAGTAATTTGGGTAAATGTCTGATGGAAAAATAAGCAGTGAAAAACAAGATGGAAAAAGTATGTAGAGGATTTGTACAAGAAAGATAATATTGTAGGAGAATTTGAAAGGAGAGAATTTGTTGAGGAACCCGTGATAATGAAAAGTGAAGTGATATCAGCAATGGAACTACTACCAAAAGGAAAAGCTCCAGGAGCTGATGGTGTGTCAGTGGAATTATTGAACACAGCTGGGGATGAAGTAGTGAATATATTGACTGAAATTTGTCAAGGTTTGGAAGAAAATATACTGATGTTATCAAAAAAAATATACATTGGAAAACATCAGTATTTATCCCAATTCAAAAAAAAAAAAAAAAAAATTTAAATCCCACAGATTGTTAAAATTATATAACTATCGCTTTAATTTCACATGCAAGTAGAGTTATGCTGAAAATGATGCAACCAAGGGTGGAGCCATATGTGAATAGTGAAATATCACAAGAACAGGCAGGCTTTAGGAGAAGTGGAGGAACTATAGACCAAATAGCAAACATGAGATGGATTATGGAAAGAACAAGAAAATTTCAGAAGGAAGTATTTGTTGTAAAGGTTGTTTTTGTGTTTTTGTTGGCCTTCTCTTATTTTATTATTACAGTTGCAAATATCAATTCTATCGTCGCGTATGTCTCTATGTTGAATAGATTAGCATTATTGTTATGCGTTCCACATTAGTAATAATGAACTGAGCCTCACCTCGCGTTTCTTCTATAATTTTCTTACTTAGCTTAACCTTTAGGGCCACCAGAAAATTATCCATTCCCTGAGTTCTACATATTATCCTTATTACTCAAACAAATTTATTTTTACTGCGCCAGCTTGAGCCTTAAAGTTAGGGATAGACACTACCTTTAGGTTAACTGTAGAATCTCAGGTGTTTCTAGCAATATAATTTATTTCCTAGAGACTTGGAATCTCTAGCATAATCTTATTCTTGTTTGCAGTCGTTCCCTTACTTTCACTTGGGGTGTTCCCGCACATTCACACGTACTCAGGTTCAATTTTTATGAAGGGTCAGAGTCAGCCAACATGATCAGATACACTTAAATTTAAAGAATCAAACATTTATTAAATCCAATTGATGATACTACACAAATTAAGTTGATTATCAAATTCTAAAGTAAAATCATTACCTCTCATTCACTCTCTCAGTCATTAATCAATTTCAGCATTCTACCTTAAAGTATCAGCAATTCTATGTCTCAATATCTCAGTACACGATACATTTGCGATTATAATTCATTATTAGCACTAAGTTCAGAATATAAGCAAAATTTCAATATCTCAATGACTCAGAACATGTTACATTTTAAGTTTACAATTCACTTCATACATTAAATTCAGATTATCAGTAAAACTCAATACTTCATTAACTCAGTATACGTTACACTAAAATTTACAATTCACTTTTCTCATTAAGGCACTTTAACACTCTTTTCGAATTCTCTCAGAACAATCATAACAGAATCTTTATCGGGTTGAAAGTTCCAAAAGTTCGTCTCGAGAAAACATGGTCATTTATATTCAGATCTAAACCTTTCACTCTTTCTTCTAATACAATCTTAAATCCCACTTTCTTAAATGTAAGTCAATCTCAAAAAAAGGGCTAGAATAAGTGAGAGTACTTATCTAATTCTTTTATCTTCGGTTCTTGTCGTCCTTTGTTTTCGAATCTGGATTTCTCGATACCAATGCCACGTGGTTTACACGAGCTTGTTGGGCTGGACGCTATTCTTCTGCTGCCTGGATTTTTACGTAGTTGGATTTCTAACCACGGCCTGCGATTTTATCTTGCCGACTCTACTACGGTGACATACTGAACTCTGTCGTAAGTCAGCCCTCAAATATGAGAGCATGAGCCGCGAAGATTTCTCGAAGCACATGGAGAGAAATTTCAGGAACAAGAAAAAACAGGGGGGATTTCTTTCCGTGTTACGGGTTATATACCATCTCCAAGAGCGCCACCTTTTCGCGTTTGAAATTTTCCATTGTTTTTCACCTGTTGGTCTCCGTTCGGGTGACTACACCGATTTACATACGGGACTTCTTGGTTCGGGGAACGTATGCATCAGCGTGCTTTCTAAGATATAGTGCCCTCAGGTATTTCTCCGATCTTACTGCATTTAGGGTGATCTTTGCCCCTATGTCGTCGAATAGTTTGCATTGTTTCTTTGCATTATTTTGTTAATAATTCCCCTCTTATTCTGCCCTTTTTTCTGACATATATTTATGCTGTACACTCAGGTATAAGTTTCAAAATTCATAAAATTATTAAACAGAAAGTAGTTACAAACAAAAAATGCATTTTTTCTGCTAAAGGATAAGTATACAATTTTGATTTTTTTGTAAATTGTTAGATTCTGGAATGGTGACGTCAGATAAATTCTGAAGTCGCCGATTTCAGATCTAACATATTCATTGCTTATATGAGGGTGGTCTGAAAATTTCTCGGCCTAAAGAATTTCATCATCAAGTTCCTGACATGTACCCTCAAGGGGTGTACAGGATATGATAGTACTACATGAAAAATTTACATCATTACTAACTTCCTATCTACAATTTTCCTCCAAATCAGTCTGTTACTTGTCAAGACTCCAACATTATCAGATCTTATATTTCTATCATCTAAGGCACTTTGTACCATATCAATCCACCTATATCTTGGTCTTCCTCTGGGTTGTTTTCCTACCAACCTGACAGAGAACACTTGTTTTGCTAATCTTTCCTCGCCCATTCTGTTTAAGTGACCACACCACCAGAGATTTGCTCTGCTAACGCATTCCTGGATGCTGACAGTGTCAAGTTCTTTCCTAATATCATCGTTTTTAATATGATATTGCCATTGATGCCATTTGTTCAATCCTCTAATCTTTCTCAGGACTCTCATATCTGCAGTCTCTAGTCTTTGGTCAAGTGTTTACTTCTGACCCAGCTCTCAGATCCATAAGTTAAAACTGGTTTGAACACTATCTTGTATACAGCTAATTTAGTGTTCTGACTAATTTTCTCTTATTCCATATGAATTTATTCAATTGACTTCCTATCATACCAGCTTTGTTGATTCTGTTGTCTATTTCCATATTTAATTTACCATCTTCACTAAAAATCATGCCAATAAGATTCTACCTATTTTCATTGGCTTTGTCTTTTTATTGCTAACCTTCATACCATATCTATTACAACAGTTATTCAATTTACTCAGAGAATCTTGCAAACTTGTAGCAGATTTATTTAGAAGTATAACATCGTCTGCACAAAGCAAAGAGCTGACATTCTTCTGGTTCCCATCTGCCATATGGCCGAGGGAAGGTAGCTATATGCTACCATTCTAGGGAGATGATTATGAGCAAGGTGGTTTCCCGTTGCCTTCCTTGCCGTAAGTATTTTTGACTGTAACCTGTGTGTTCACGGGGCCGGTTTGCCTGCTTGCGGGATGAAAAACCCCAGATAAACTGGCGGAAAAAACCCTGCTGTCCACGCCCAAGACCGGCTAACTTGGCTATGGCTGAGGAAGATCCTTAAGCGACTCACGTCGTGGACGGGAATCGAACCTAGGACACTCCTTCCCCAGGCATATGGTTGCGAAGAGCTAACATTAACATCTCCAATTTTGATATAATGTTTAACACCACTTTCCTTCATAATGTGATCCATATAGATAATGAATAACAGAAGGGATAATGTACATCCTTGTCTCACACCAGATTTAACATTAAACCATCTTCCTGTACTTCCTTCAATTCTAACTGCTGACGTACAACTCAAATAAAGACTAAGTATTGCTTATATTATATAACTATAGTGTATTGAATAGCTTCTCTCTTGGCATCTTGTCATATGCCTTTTCCAGATCGACAAAACTTAAATACAGATCTTTGTTATATTCCCACGCCTTTTTGACAATTTGTCGTAAAGTGAAGGTCTGATCCTGACAGCCTTTATTTGACCTGAATCCAGCTTATTCTTCACCAAGCTTTTCTTCTACAATTCTTCTCAAAATTTTTTTCAAAATTGTTTACAATTCTTTTCAAAATTGCAGATGGTTTATTGTAGACACTTTTTTCCTGAAAAAAGTGTCTACAATAAACCATCTGCATGCAGTTAATCAAATAGTAGAAAAATATTTAGAATACAATAAACCTTTATACATGGCCTTCATTGACTATAGCAAAGCATTAAATTCCATAGAATATTACTTCTTTTCTGTGCTTTGAAAAACATGGGAATCAAGGAAAAATATGTCCAGCTGCTTTAAAACATTTATGAAAATAGTGAGGCATCTATCAGTTGAAGGGAAGTGGTGATTTCTTTAAGATGGAGAGGGGGCATCAAACCTTGTTTGATGCCTCTCTTTTTACAAAAAGAGAGAGTAGAGCTTGGTAGAAAATTTGCAAAAGTGGCTAAAGCAGCTCAATAAATTACTTGGTTACTATAGAATACTCTGACATTAGGGTATTATACCTCTTTATCAAGCCTTGATAAGATTCCATCTTGACCACTGAGTGTAGATCTGGTCACCTAGGTTTCTTGGCAATGAGAAGAAGGTTGAAACGATCCAGAGTCAAGTGAAAAAGATGATAGCAAGCATGGAATGAGCCTTATGAGGATAGGTTGAAGATTTGTGGGCTACAGAAATTGTTTGAGGTGGAAAGGGGGTAATATGACTGTGACGTACAAGTTCTCCTGTGACTGTGATGTACGAATACTCCTGTAAAAAGTTACAGGAGTATTCGTACAGCAGTCTTTGGAGCCATTTTCAGGGACCTGGATTGGAATGATTATGGTATTAATATTCAGGGGAAACAATCTACATTTTGTGCATGATTTCATTCTATTTTCTGAAGATGGCTCTCAACTTGATTTGATGATCAATGAATTAAAAGGCAAGGAAATAGGTCTAACATTAAACTATCATAAAACAAAAATAATTACAAACCATGAACATATTCTCATTGATGTTGAAAATACTATAATAGAATATGTAGAGAACTACAAATACTCCAGACAAATGATCTCCATGTCAAATTGCTTTGATCTTGAAATCCATTGCAGGATCGACAGTGGTTGGAAGAGCTACTGGGGAATGAAGCATTGGATGAAAGGGGATCTCCCCATTTGTCTAAAAAGAAAATTATTAGATATGATTGTACTGCCCAACTTTGGCTATGGTTCTCAAACTTGGGCACTAATCACTATACAGACAAAAATGCTCCAAGTTTTCCAAAGAGCAGTGGAGAGAAGTTTACTTGGAGTATCCAGACTAGATAGAATAAGGAAAAAGGACTTAAGACACCTAACAAAAATAAAAGACCTAATTTGGAGAGCTAGGAAATCAAAATGAGATTGGGCAGGCCACTTGGCAAGTATCAAGATGATAGATGATCAAAGAGAGCAACAGAGTGGCTGCCAAGAGAAGGGGTCAGAAAAGCTGGAAGACAGAAAAAAAAGATGGAGAAATGACATTGAAAAACCGCTTGGTGTCACATAGACAAGAGTGGCCCAGAATAGGAGAGGTTGGGGGGGGGGGGGGCCTCTGCCCTGCAGTGAGCCATATAGGCTAACAACAACAACTTCTGTAATTGTGCCATGTATTCATGATAATCCACTGGGTCTTTTTCCTGAAATTTTAGCTTTAGACATTTCTGAAGTGAAAGATTAGCACTTTCTCTCCTATTTTGTTCATCTTAGATTAGTTCTGCTTAATTATTCTTCAGTATCAAGAATGTTGAGGTCTTTTGTGATATCTTCATTTTTAAATGGTTCTGCCATTGATGCTGTCTGTTCTCCCCTAATTTTCCTCTGACCTCTCATTTGTGGTCTCCAGTCTTTGACCAACTGTTTTATTTCTAATCCAGCTTTCAACTCCATATATTGAAATTAGCTTAAACTTTGTCTTGTATATTGCTAGCTTTGTCTTTTGCCCTTTTTTCCCCCTCCTCTACATATTCATCAGTTTTCTCACCATACTAGCCTTGCCTATTCTAAAAATATTCATACAAATCAAAAACTGATAAATAGGAGAGGTACTGAAAAGTTTGTTGCATTCCTCTCCTACCTTCATGCATCAGTCGATTGTATCAGTCAGAGGCCTCAGGCCTCTACCCTACAGTGGAACATCTAGGCTAACAACATCCCTAATTGGGCCACGTATTCATGATATTCCACTGGGTCTTTTTCCTGCCATTGTAGCTTTCACGAGCTAGACATTTGCAAGTTAGAGGTTTGTACCAGAACATGACATACTGAATTCCACAACCTCAATGAGAAGATTATTAGAAGTTGAAGCATGAATGATGAATTAAGGTAAATATTCTACATATCAGATAGTTGTGACTATAGCAGATAAGAATATTGTGTACCATCTCATCTGTTGTTCCAGTAGTGATGTCATCCCTGGTTTGGAGTGTCAGTGCTTTAGAAAATGAACACAATGTTATATTGACATTTTGGATACTTTCATGTTGTCTACAACAAATTACAACAAATGTGAAACTACCAAACCATAACCCTTATTTCATATACTAGTAAGATTTTATTACACATTATCAAGGAAAGATTACAAAGTTTGATAGACCATCAAATCTCAGAACAAGCAGGATTCAGAAAAGGTCAAGGAACTAAAGATCATATATTTAACATCAGACAAATAATCAAAAAAAAGCAAAGGAATTCAACTTAAGCCTTTATCTATGCTTTATAGATTACTTCAAGACCTTTGACTGTATGAGATGGGATATTTTATGGGATATCATGCAAGAATTGGGAATATCAAACCATCTAGTAACCCTTATAAAAACTTATATCAAGGAAATCAAGCAACAGTGAGAATTGAAAACTTAATGTCCCCCTGCATTCCAGTTTGAAAAAGGATCAAGACAAGGATGCATACTCTTATCATTACTATTCAACCTCTACAGCAAAACTATAATGAAAAGATCTCCAGAGAAGTGATCTAGAGGAGGCATCAAAATAGGCAGCCAAACAATCACTAACTTATGATATGCAGATGACAGTGATAATAGCCACAAACAAACAGGAATTAAAATCCATCCTAAATCAATTAGAATGGGAAATTTATTCATAAATCATGGCTTATTTATTCATAAGCCATGGTTTATGAATAAATAAAGACTATGAATAAATAAATAAATATAAATAAATAAAGAAGGGAAAAAACTGTCTTACTTTGGCCAAACAGGCAGGACAGCGAATATCAGAATTTTGGAACACAAGGACTACATCCGGTTTCACAAGTACAGCCACTCGGGTCTTGCAGACCATGCTCTGGATACACGCCACAGAATATGGTGGAAGAAAGCTACAATAATACACCGTAGGAAGTTCAAATTCGAAAGATTATTCATGGAATCAGCCTCAGCCCTAAGAAACTCTCCAAACCTCAACAAATTTGGTTGCATGAGACTGCCCCAAATTTGGGAGGCTTACATCAGCAGACCTTCAGCTCAACGGCCAAGAACACCTACATAGCCCGCTAGGGGGCAACATCAGGACTTTTAGGAGAACAATAGCTTCCTCACGTCATTCTCAGTTACTGTGTTGTAGTGCCTACGTGCACGCCTTTTTTGTTAGTTCCTTTTGAAATGGCAACGTGACGTTGCCGAAATATCGGAAATATTTATTAAAGTGTTATCAAATTTATATTCTTATATATGTTGTCAATTCCTTAAGTGATTTAGTAATGAATAAATGAAGATAAAACCAAAATAATGATTTTAAACAATGCAGAAGAGATAGACATAGAAGGAATTGAAATTGTCAACAATTTCAACTACTTGGAGCGATAATAACAAAAAAACGATGGATGTAAAAAAGAGATAAGAAGACAAATGGCACTTACTAAGAAAGCGATGACCAATTTAACTAAGATTGGGAAAGACAGGCACATCTCCAAAAAGACCAAAATTAAGCTTGTAGAAACCTTAGTCTTTTCGATCTTTCTTTATGCTTTTGAGTCTTGGACAATGACAAAAGATGATAGAAAAAGAATTGAGGCGTTTGAGCTCTGGTGGTGGAGAAGATTGTTGAGTGTCTTGGACAGAAAAACAAACAAACAAAAGTAAGAAGAACTGAATATCCACAAAAGCTGACAAACATAATCAACAAGAGAATTGCACAATATTTTGGACACATGTGCAGAAGGGAAGGCAACTGCCTGGAAAAAATAATCATCTGAGGTAAACCTTGTGGGAAAAGAGGGGACCCCCCACCCAACAGATGGATTGACCAAAAATATCAACAATCACCAGACTTAAACTAGAACAAGCAATAAGAGAGGAAGAAATAGTGAAGCATCATCAGGAAGGTCACGAGTCCTCAGCATGGGGAGATCAGAGAGAGAGAGAGATGTTTACAATGTGACAGTTCCATGGAAACCACTTAGTGCTTATCAGTATGTTAATAGACCATGTCATTATTACAAGAGCTGTGTTGATAGGCCTTGAAGAAAATTTTCTTCATTCTTCAAAGATGCTAAATTATTCGTATTTTAAAGAAATAGGAGTGCAAAAATCGCATTGGCCATCGCAGATTAACAGTCAACAATAGAGTGAGTACCATCTGTCCAAAGAAGTGGCCAAGAATAGGGTAATCAGCGTATTAGTTTCTGAACTACTCTAAAATGTCTGTATAATTTTTGTAATACAAACGGACTTAGAGGTTACTTAAAGTGCTGTATGGATTCAGGAGCTTATTTTTTGAAAAATATATCATTTAAATAATTAAATCATTTTTCTTGTATTTTTATTTTATTTACCTTCCTAGTAATGAAATTCCATTATTTTATTATATAAAAACAATTCTTATTTTTATTTTCCTATTCCAGAGCCTTGCAAGACATTAAGGAAAGTATCGTTGAGCTGAAATACTATCAAAAAGTTATCTTTAAATAGCATATTTGTGTATAGGACTTGAAAAAAATTCTCGTATTCATAGGTTGCAAATTAAGAAAATGTCCTTTAGTTAAATATGAAATGTTTGGTGAAATGATATGCTGCTGTTTATATGCAACGATATGAATGTATTTAAGTGATAGATAGTGGGGGGGGGGAAGTAATAAAAGTATATGTAAATATTATAGCTTCTTGTGCAGGCTGCATTTATTTATTATTATTATTATTATTATTACATGACACCTTCAGGGAGTCCAAAGACTCATTGAGGGAGGGCACCTACTTTATAACTCTCTATCTCCGCCAACTACAATGAATTGCAACTACCATCATCATCATCTACACGAATGCCATCTACCTCCCACCACCACCACTAGTGTTTTCACAGTCAATCACAAACACCCATGCCCACGGCATGGGTTTGAACCCACAGCCTTTTGGCTGGAGAGTGGATACGCTGACCACTCGGCCAACCAGGCAGGCTTATTTAGGTTACTTGAAAATTACTTTAATTTCCTTTTGCTGACAGTATACAGTGATATTATTAGTCTTGAAATCAAATCATGATGTTTACGTCAAAAAACAGTCCATGTGTAAAGTAAATTTTCAGTTTCATATTGCGAGTGGTTATGTAATTTATCGCTCATATGAAATTAGCGATTTTTTCAGCAGAATATTAGAGTATTCTAGTGTATTAATGAAGATTTTCAAGTTTTTAGAGTACTGTATTAGTACATTTATAACATTTTTATTGTGATATTATCGGCATGGCACCAACGCGATAAACAATAGCGGCAAAGACCAAGTTGTCCGGCGAATTGAATTTGTGAAATATTATTCAGTGCAATGTATGCATCGAGAAAATTAAAGAATATGTGAAAGGAAATTGAAACTGGAGAGAGAGTATGTATTAAGTGTTTTAAAAGTGAATGTCTGTTAGGTGAAGAATGCAACAAATACCAACGATAAGAAGGAAAATGATGTTAATAATGTCTAATGTGCAGTCATGGAAATAAAGAAGAATGAAATTAATATCAATAAAGAAATAGCCTGCTTAAATGTTGTCCTTCATAGGACAAAGCGTGAAATTGAAAAACTGCAGAAGCGGCAAGAGTTAAACAGGGCTTAAAAAAGAAAATAGCAGGTGACCGAAAGAATAATAAAGACCAACTGAACAAACAAAAAAAACAAATTAAGGAGAAAATTATGTATGGAGACTCAATCAGGAGAGTACTTAACCAAAATATGACAAAATCATGTTTCTCGGGAGCAAAAATTCACGATATTAGCCATGGCATCTGAATGCAAAAAGGTAAGTGAAAGGAAATTATTGTCTTGGTTGGTATTGATGATTTGAAAGGCAAGAAGTATTCTATGAGGGAGGATGTAAAGAAGTTGTTAGACGTAGCAAAACTGAAGAGTGAGAAGGTGAAGATTGTTAGTCTCTTACCACGCTATGATAGTGGTGAACTTAGGAGGAGGGCATTGATAGCTAATGAGTCTATATGTAGAATTTGTGAATCTGTTGTCTCTGATGGAAAGAAGGATTTGTACAATGCAGATGGACCGCATCTGAATGGTTTTGGTGTTAGGTGTCTGGAGAGAGCTTTGTTCACTGAACATGCTGACACACAAATTCAGCGAAACTTAAGCAATTAGGGCAGAAATGAGTTTGTGTGAAGGCATCCTTGAAACGAGTGAATGTGAGAATAACCAAGTGAGGAATCTAGCATTTCAAGCAAAAATATTGAATAGGGTAGTCAATTCAGAAAGTAAAGGGGGAGTAAATAAAAGGATGTTGCATTTCTATATATTAATAGAAGTATCAAGAACAAGAGGGAGGAGTTTTTGGCATTGGTTAGTGCAACCTCGCCAAAAGTTATAGGCATTAGTGAGACTTGGCTAACAGCAGATGATGTAGTTACAGGGATTGAATGTGAAAGATTTAGTATTTTCAGGGAAGATAGGATGGGGGAAGGAGTACTGCTGATGATAGCAGGTGAATTGCAACCAAAAAGAATAGGAGACAGGCAGGAGGGTGGCTGTTCATTTGAAGCAATCTGGTGTGAGATTAAGACCAATAAGACAAAATATAGAGTTAGTTGTTGCTATAGGCCAGGGAGTTCCACAGATAATATGGAAGACATACTTATTGTACTAATTTGTACCAAATTAGTACAATAAGTACAAGTCAAGTAATTATTATGAGGTACAACACTTATACAACAGTACAAGGCTCAGGCAAGAAAGGTCTCAGATTATAAGAAGAATTTAGCCAAGCAGGTCAAAGGAAATCCCAAACAGTTTTTTTGTTATGTGGCAAGTAAGAGGAAAAATGACTATGGAAGATTAACCTTAATGAGTGATGAGGGTCATGAGGAGACAGAAGCAGATAAAATAGTTGTGTTACTGAGTGACCTCTTTGCAAGCATATATCTTCCTAGTGAGAACAGAAGTGGATGAATTGGAGGTTCTTAGGATATTGCAGAATCTTAATGTAAATACAGCTGTGGGATTAGATGGGGTTTTGCAAGAATGTGCAAGGGAACTGGCAATGCCTCTGACTAAGCTGTTTAAGTCTCAGCTCTGGCAGAGTTCCAAGGGAGTGGAAAGAGGGCAAAATTATTCCTTTGCACAATCAGTATCTAAAGCATGGTGGTAAAAGTACTAGAAAAAATGGTAAAAAAGAGAATTCAAGAATGGGTAGATAAAAATATCATACTGTATGAGGGTCAACATTGCTTTGTGAAGGGCCAGTCATGCCTTAGTAATTTACAAATTTTCTATAATAAAGTAACAGCTGAGTTGGATAGATAAAAATATCATACTGTATGAGGGTCAACATTGCTTTGTGAAGGGCCAGTCATGCCTTAGTAATTTACAAATTTTCTATAATAAAGTAACAGCTGAGTTGGATAAAGGAAATGGCTACACAACGATTTTGCAAAGGCATTGGACAGAATACCACAATGAACACTGTTACACAAATTAGAGCAAATGGATGGATATGACACTGGTTAAGTGGATAAGATGGTGGTTGCTGGACAGATATCAAAAAGTGGTATATGGAGGGGCAGAATTGTGGCAAAAACTAGTGGTGTGCTATAAGATTCAGTGCTGGGACCATCGCTGTTTAATTTGCACATAAATGATATAGGAAATAATCTGAATGGAAATATTCAGTTATTTGCTGATGACGAGAAGTTAGGTAGAGTAATAGTTAATCAAGGTGATGTGGAGAGCTTGCAGGACGATTTAAATAGGCTGTCAGTATGGACAAAAGTTAATGGGTATCAGTTTAATGTCAAGAAATGTAAAGTTATGCATTTTGGGATATATGGATTACAAGCTGTGTATCACATTGATGGCACTGTACTCCAGGAAATAGATGAAGCTAGAGATTTATGGGCAGTGGTAGACAGAAAGTTAAAATTTAGAGGACATATTGCTAAGGTTGCTCATAAGATTACTTGGCTAGTGAAGAACACATTAACAATAAGAGATAAGGAAGTTGTAATTCCTCTTTATAAGGCCTTGATGCACCCACATCTGGATTACTGTGCTCAAGTCTGGTCCCCTGGGTTTCTTGGGGATGAGGAAGCAGTGGAGAGGATTCAGAGACAAGTGGCCAAGATGGTGAGTGGCCTGTGGAATGTTCCCTATGAGAATATACTGAAGGTGTGTGGATCGCAGAAGAAGATTGATAGGAGAAAAAGAGGGGATATGATAGAAACATTTAAGTTGCTCAGAGTTTTATAGGATAGATGCAGGGAAAATGTTTCAGGACTTGGCTACAGGGACCAGAACAAGGGATCATCCCTGGAAGTTGAATAAAGATGTGATCAGTAGGGGGGGGGTGAGAACTAGATTTTTTTGCTTGGAGAGTGATGAATGAGTGGAATGGGTTGCTAGAGTCAGTTGTGAGTGCTTTTTCTGTTAATAGGTTCAAAGAGAGGTATGATAGATTGGGTCTTCAAATATTATAATATCCAATAATATTTGGGTATTATTTCAAAATTGGGAGCAAGAGCTGTTCAATTCATTACTGACAAGGAAGAACAGCCAAAGAATTCTAATTTCTGAAAAACAACTTTTATAAGATGGCTACAATGAGCACACCATCTCAAGACTTTTTATAGACCAACACCACACCACTCAGTGCACCTCCATTGATGAAGAAATCAAAAGTTTTATTAGTCTACCTTATATTAGCTCTGTTTCCGTGAAACTTGCAAAAAGCATAACAGAATATAAAATCAGAATAGTATTTACTCCTTTCATCAGGATGAGATCTCTACTTCAATCTGTAAAACCTCACCCTCCTAAAATATCCTGGATACCAACTGTGGTTGTGAGACTTCATACTACATATGGACTGAGGAATGCAAGCATATTAGAGAGAGAGAGAGCTCAAATACCAGAGAAGCAAGTGCCATCACAGCTATATCATCACATGTACTCTCTTTAACTGATCCTCAAGGTGTCTTGACAAAGAGAGACATCAAGTTTTATGGAATGAATACAAACTTATCACAAAACAGAAAGAAAAATTTGGGAATCTTTAAAAACGTCATTGGATCCTAACCACTTAAATATGAATCCTAGTATTAATTTGTCGGAATGTCTATAGCCAGCTAAACATGTAAGTACAAACACGCTACTTAGCATAAGTTAATTGTTTCTGTACAACTACCAGTTTACTGCTTTATAAACCATCAAATATATTTATTTGTGTAGTGGCAGCATAACAGTTTACGTTCACGTATAGAATTATACACACTGCTTGGAAAGAAGTCAACCCCCCCCCCCCTTGGGCAAGATGCATCGTGCTATGTAACAAGTCACGTGTTTGTAGCCAGTATAAATTGGAGGAATATGATGCTCTCAAGTGACTATGTCCGGGTGAAATGGCTGCAAGAATGGAATTGATGGAGTTTGAAACAGACATTGTGATGGGATGCTATGTTGCTGGCCTATCTGTTTGGCAAATTGTTTACAAATTGGGCCATCCCAGGTCAACAATCAATGATACCATACCGAGATGGAAGCACAGAGTGTCAAGGTGCTGCCCGCAGTGGACAACCCACCACTCATTAAAAGTGACTGTAGGGGTGTCCAGACCTCTGCATTCAACGTGTCGGCCAACGAATGGCAGTTTTTATATGTTATCCTTCATAGCACCCTACACTCACTTTCAGTGAGTATGGTGGGTTGTCTGCTGGGGGTAGCACTTGACACTCTGTGCTTCTATCTTGGTATTGTATCATTTATTGTTGACCTGGGATGGCCCAATTCGTCAACAATTGGGCCATCCCAGTGTCCTGATGTAATTAAATCTCCTGAAGGTGAGCAGATGAGAGGAATGTCTAGAAAGGATAATTTGTTTTCTCTTTCAATTTCCATAGTGAATTTAATACATGGATGCAACAGTGTATTTATGGTAGCTAAAAACGTTGGTAAAGTTTCTGTATTGTGAGACCATGCAATAAAAATGTCGTCAATGCTGCATGTTAGTTTGGGTAATGTGGGGTTTGCATAATGAGGTCCTACCAAGGAAACCTATGTTGTGAGCCTCAGTTCTGAATGTTTGTGTGCAGATTTGTGTCAAAACCGAGACTCACAACATAAGTTTCCATGGTAGGACCACATTATGAAAGCCCCAAATCACCCGAACTAACATGCAGCATTGTCTTGTGTGATGCATATGGATGGATGTGGCGGTTGCCTGGTGAATGTCTCTACCAGCATGAGTAACCCTAACTATGAAATTCAGAGGTGGCACTGTGATGTTATGGTCTTGTTTTTACTGGTTTGGCCTCAGACCTATGTTTGTGTTGCCAAGAACACTGAACTCCAAGAGGTATCTCAACATTTTGGACCAATACAATGCTTCCTACTTTGTGGCGATTTTATGGAACTAGTCCCTGTCTCTTTCAGCAAGACAATGCACCATGCCATAAGGCTGCTGCTGTAACTGCATGGTTTATGGACATAAATGTCACCACACTTGACTGGCCTCCACAGAGCCCTGATCTCAAACCTATTGAACATCTGTGGGATGAATTGGTGCACGTCGGGTGAAGACAAGGGGCATCCGCCCCCCCCCCCCCCCAACAGTCCCAGACCTATTACATTCATACAGGAAGAATGGTCCAAAATTGTTTGCTATTGTATGCTTGAGAAAAGTATGTACCTGTAGGATTGCTGCAGTCATTAGAGTGAAAGGAGATCCTACATCGTATTAAGGTGGGTGCCATGGCTGTTTGTTACTCGCATTATGTTGTCCCTTAACTTCTTTCCAAGCAGTGTATGTATATATCTCAATTATCTGACTTTCAATTTACCTTGATCATTCTTTCAGAGAAACCTGTGCCATTGCTTAAAAAAAAAAAAAAAAAAAAAAAAAAAGCTAATGCCTTTGATTCCCTTACATGGAATAGTAGGTGAGACAGTTTCAGCCATGTCTAACTTTTGGAGACTTGGGAGTGGGGTGTAAACTCCACTGGCAGCCAATCAGAGATAGCTTGCCCAAGACTATCACTAATTATAAATGGCCTCCAGTGAAGAGAGGCAGCTGAGAAGTGCTGCCATCTCGCGGTCCCTAATCCTAACACTGTGTTTTACTGCCTGAAAAGAGTGCAAGTTCTAGGTCGGGTTTTACTGGATGAAATACCTGAGTTTCCAAAAGAAATACCCCCTTTGTGCCAGAGATCGACTAACTCAGGAACCAGTTGAAGAAAGACTTAGAAAATGTTCCTCTAGTCAGCAACTAGAGGAACATTTGAACCTAGGTTTCCTTCGAGTGATCAGGCACCATGGAGTGCTAACGCCACTTACACTGCGCTACACAGGTTCTTGAGCTCATGAAAACACAAGAATACTATTTATTTGTTTAGAAGGCCACATATTTCAGTCTGAAACTTAGACTGTATTCGGTGTAAGTTGATTAAAAGGTAGAAAGTAAATAAACAATGGATTGTTTTAAACAGAAAGAGCCGTGTGATGTTATACTTACAACAGTGTAATGTTATAACTGAGGAAACATAGGTTAATGATAATCGTGAAAAAAAATTAATGATGTGTTATTCTAATAAGACTTTCCCATATTTTAGATTAAAGATAAGCATTCATTACAATTCAAGTAGAGCAACTGGGCAGTGAAGTAAGGCCTCAGCACTCTCTTTAAACAAACACTCAAATTTGTATTTACATTGATGTAGTAGGTGCATTTCAGACCACAGAATATTGTGATCTGTGTCCATTCTGTGTTGAGCCAAGCCAGATTTATCGGATTTCTTGTGGTAAATATACGACCGATGTTCTTGTATTCTCTTTTGTATTGAGTGTCCAGTTTTTCCAAAGTAGGATAGATGGCAGTTGCAAGAAACTTGGTATACACCAGGGAGAGACGTCGGTGAGCTTTTGAAGAGGGGAAAACAAGTTGATGGGTATAAAAGTAGTCACTAAATTGTATTCCTTTAGAATTCTGGAAATTGGTTCGGAAACGCCTAAAATGTATGGGATTGGAACTTGATGTACCGTTTCCTTGTTATTTAGGTTAAGTTTGTAGGAGTCAAACATATGTTGTGTAGTCCTTTTTGAGAAGCCATTTAATTTCATATTTCATAATTTCATTTGATGAGGAGTCGAACAAATAGTGTTAGAAATAAAGATTTTATAATTCCTGTCTTTTGAGAAGGATGGTGCGCAGATTGCTGAAGATTGTAGCATCCAGTGAAAGTGGGCTTTCAATACACTGATGTAATTAAATCTCCTGATGGTGAGCAGATTCTAGAAAGGATCATTTGTTTTTTCTTTCAATTTCCATAGTGAATTTAATACATGGATGCAAAGTATTTATGGCAGCTAAAAACGTTGGTAAAGTTTCTGTATTGTGAGGCTATACAGCAAAAATGTCTTCAATATACCAAACCTAAAACCGAGGGTAGAGCGTATGGATGAGAAAAGGATGACTTCTAGATGTTTTAAATAAAAGTTGGTGGGAGCTGGGTAGAGTGGACTTCCCATGGCAGTTCCTTCTATTTGGCTTGTAGAACTTGTTTTGAGAAACAAAGTATCCAGAATGCATTATGAAGTTGAATAGTTTTACTATATCCTGTGGAAATGATCCAGAAAGTAGCTGCAATGTCTCCTTAAGAGGTACATTGGTAAATAGGGATTCTATATCGAAGCTCGCCATAAGATCTGTGGAGTGTATGAAAACATTTTTCAATTTATCTAGGAAACCAAAGAATTTTTTGTAAATGAGTGGGATTTGCCAATATGAGATTTCAGTAGGTTTGCTAAAAATTAAGCTATGTGATAAGCAGGAGAATCTATACAGTCTACAGTTGGAAAGAGTAGAGTGTCTTCTTATGGATCTTTGGTAAACCATAGAACCTAGGTGTTCCTGTAAAATAAGTTTTTAGCTTTTCTATGGTGTCTGCATCTAGCCTTCTAATCTTTAGAGGTACCTGTGGCATAATTAAAATTAATAATTTAACACGTATAAAACCAACAGTAATAAACCTTAATGAATTAAAGGTACAAATATTTTGTACTGAAAGTAATAACAGTACATCATCAGTGTAGAACAAACAGTTAAAGGAATGGAATACAAAGTACAGAACAGTCGGTGGATTACCAATTAAAATTGTTGCCACATGCCAGAAAATTACTTTTAATAAAATATTATTAAATAATTCTTAAAAACTATTTCATTGAAGGTTGCATAAGATAAGAATCTCCTAAACTTTTGGGAGAGAGACAGTCATTTCGATTTAAATTCGGCCGATGTAAAAGGGTTTAGCAACTTTCTTTGAAAAGGCATTCATATTTAAACTTGCATCTGTGGAGAAGACAAGCTTTATCCCATTGGATATTATGTTTAGTGTCAATACTGTGTTGTGCTAGATCAGACTTATGAGGTTTCATGTATTCGATATATTACTGATGTTCCTTCATTCTTTTTTTCCACACAAAAAAAGAATAAAGTCCTGTTTGTCCAAAGTATGATAAATCATTCACACAGTATCTGGTAAACACCAGCTAATGATAGAGATGCCAGTTTGTCTTTTGTAGATGGCAAAGAGTGAGAAATTTTGTTGATAGGAAAATATGTGGGAATAAGATGATACTAATTCAAAATTCTGCCAATAGGTTCTGAGATGCCTGAAATATAAGGGATTGGAACTCTGTGGTCTGTTTTAGAATCCTGAGGTGCTGGAACACAGGAGTCAATTATCTGCTGGATTTGATTAGGGTTGTAACCATTAGATTCTATTAACTTTTTTATAGTGAAAAGTTCTTGTTGTAAGCTTAAGGGGGGAGAAGCACACTTTGTGTGCTCTATTAATTAAAGATTTGATAACACCGATTTTTGAGGGGCGTGATGAGCAGACTTTTGATGAATGTATCTGCCAGTAAAGGTATGTTTTCAATAGACACTTGGTGATAAAGTACCAAAGGATGTGCGTGTAAGGAGGATGTCCAAGAATGGTAAACTACCAGCCTTTTCTTTTTCCATGGGGAACTGAATGTGTGGGTGAAGGTTATTTATCTGTTGTAGGAATGTGGTAAGTTCCTCTTCAGCATGTAGCCAAATAGCAAAGACATCATCGACATAACGAAACCAAAGAGAGAGAGAGAGAGTTGAGGGTGAATGGATGAAAACAAGGTGTCTTCCAGATGGTTCAAAAAATAGTTTGCCAAAGGTGGAGACAGAGGGCTGAATGTATAACAAATTCAAAAATCTTTGCAATATCCGGAGGGTAATCATCATATAAGCTGACAATGTCAACTAATGGAATATTGGTAAAAAGGGAAACAATATCAAAACTGACTAACAAGTCAGACTCTTTGATTTGAATATCCTTGATTTGTTCAAGAAACTATGTTGAATTTTTGATGAATGATCTAGAACGTCCAGTATGGGCAGTTAATGAACGTGACAAAAATTTAGTAATTCGATAAGTGGGAGAGTCAATACAATTCACGATGGGTCTTACTGGATAACCTTCTTTATGGATTTTTGGGAGGCCATATAAACGAGGAGTTCTTCCAAAGTGGGCGTGCAGTTTATCCACGGTGTTTTGATCCCAACTAATAACTTCATCAAGCAACTCATTTAATTGTTTAATTTATGAATTTGTAGGATTATGATTGATTTCTTGATAGGGGGAGGTATCTTGTAAAAGGCAGGTTACTTTTCTCTCATAGTCAGCCTTATCCATGACCACTACAGCTTTTCCTTTATCAGCTTTTGAAATAGATATTTCACTATTTTTTCTTAATTTTTTTCACTATAAAAAAGTTAATAGAATCTAATGGTTACAACCCTAATCAAATCCAGCAGATAATTGACTCCTATGTTCCAACACCTCAGGATTCTTCAACAGACCACAGAGTTCCAATCCCTTATATTTCAGGCATCTCAGAACCTATTGGCAGAATTTTGAAGAAGTATCATCTTATTCCCATATGTTTTCCTATCAACAACATTTCTCACTCTTTGCCATCTACAAAAGACAAACTGGCACCTTTATCATTAGTTGGTGTTTGCCAGATACTGTGTGAATGTAATTTATCATACTTTGGACAAAGAGGCCATTCTGTGGGAAAAAAAGAATGAAAGGAACATCAGTAATATATCAAATACATGAAACCTCATAAGTCTGGTCTAGCACAACATAGCATTGACACTAAACATAACATCTAGTGGGATAAAGCTTGTCTTCTCCACAGATGCAAGTTTAAATATGAACGCCTTTTCAAAGAAAGTTGCTAAACCCTTTTACATCTGCCGAATTTAAATCGAAATGACTGTCTCTCTCTCCCAAAAGTTTGGGAGATTCTTATCTTATGCAACCATCAATGAAATAGTTTTTAAGAATTATTTAATATTATTTTATTAATAGTAATTTTCTGGCATGCTGCAACAATTTTAATTGGTAATCCACAGACTGTTCTGTACTTTGTATTCCATTCCTTTAACTCTTTGTTCCATACTGATGATGTACTGTTACTTTCAGTACAAAATATTTGTACCTTTAATTCATTAAAGTTTATTACTGTTAGTTTTATACGTGTTAAGTTATTAATTTTAAAAGACTTATAACTTCGTCTAGAAGGGAGTTTAATTTTCTAATAATCATGTTATTAAAGCATCTTGTTGGAATAACACATTGTTAATTTATTTTTGATGATTTTTTACAATTATGATTAACCTATGCTTCCTCAATTATAACATTACGTTGTTGTAAGTATGACATCATGTGGCTCTTTCTGTTTCAAACAATCCATTATTTGTGTTCTACCTTATAATCAACTGTCACTGCCAAGTGGTCTGTAAGTTTCATACCAAAATATCTGGCATTCTAAATAAATGAATAGTATTACCTATGCCTTGTGTTTTCGTGTAAATAACTTAAATTACCTGATTGGCAAATTGATTTCCTAATACAGTCAGATAATTAAAGTGCAGGTATCCCTCGATTAACGTGGTTAATTAATCCCTCGATGTCACCGCGTATATCAAAATCGCGTTGATCAAATCTAATAATCAATGGTAAAAAGTACAATTCGTCCCTGATCGATTACTGTACTAATAGTTCGTTTTATATGGTACTCTTTTAGGAAAGATAAAAAATGAATGCAAAGTAAATGCTTAATAAATACTTGTACCTACATTAGTTACTGCAATTTTTTTTAATCAAAAGAAGTTATAAAGAGTCGTTTGAACAGTTTTAGTTTTTTTTCTTGTTGGCATAAATTCTACTATAACAAGCAAAATGACTCTCCAGACCTCTGCAAACAAGCATTCGTCGATTAACATCTGGATCCATATCCATTACTTGCTGCTTAAGCGATTCTAAACTGCGAAATATTCCATCCAGTTCTTTGACTGTCATTTCCTTTGGAACCTCATCTTCACATTCCATTTGTTCGTTGTCTTCATATGTGCGTTGTTCAGTTTCAAGATCGTTGTCACTGAAATCTTTTGAATTTGAATCCAATAATTCTTTTAGCATCTTCTGCATCAACACCATCAAAACCGAGGTCTTCACCAATGGCAACAATTTCTTTGACCGCGTTGTTCACAGGATTTTGAAAACAACCTAAGTCATTAGCGCATTCTGGCAGAAGGTTTTTCCAAACAGCTTTCATGCAACTAGAAGACACTTACTCCCACAAGTCACGAATGTTCTCAATTGCTTGTTTAGTGTTAAATTTTTTCCAAAATTCATGGAGCGTAATCGCATTTTCTCCCATTGTTATTTTTACTGCCTTTGAGAATGTCTTTTTAAGAAAATAGGCTTTGAAAGTTGCAATGACGCCCATGTCCATTGGTTGTAGCAGTGATGTCGTATTTGGTGGGAAAAATAAAACTTTCACATTCTCACACAG
The DNA here is from genome assembly GCF_054136105.1 of Typopeltis vanoorti. Classification (NCBI taxonomy): domain Eukaryota; kingdom Metazoa; phylum Arthropoda; class Arachnida; order Uropygi; family Thelyphonidae; genus Typopeltis; species Typopeltis vanoorti. Next base: position 65,216,340 of record NC_143557.1, read on the forward strand.
ATCATTAAGAGAATTTGGAAGACCACGGGGCTAGCAGCCTCGTGGCGTGAGCATGATTTTGTGTCGTAAATTTAAAGGCGCGTCAATCAAAATTCTTGCTGCGTATATCAAGGGATTGCCACAATTAATTTCACCGTGATAATCAAATCTGTGTTAAGCAAGGGATACCTGTATATGCATATTGATAAGTGGTTGATTGAATATAAGATCAAAATGTTTACTAATTTCCCCGTAAAATTGGGAAGCTGAAACTTTGCATAATAGGATCTTTCAGTGTGCAGTTGAGAAGAAAATTTTCTTTGAGTTTTTCTAGAAAAGCTTTTTTTTTCTCTTGACATTGAAACTTTTGAGGATATCAACTCTTTCCCTGGATTTAGAGAAAGATGTTGAAAGTTTATTTTTCACTTGGTTAGAGTATAATAAATTTAGTTTAATCCTTTATCCAAGTGTGAGCAAACAAAGTTTGCACCTGAAAGTATCTTCAGGACTAGGGTAAGGTGGTACAACACCTATATTTGGCAACTCCTATAGGTAGAGATGACCTGCTAATGCTTCTGCCTGGTATCTCCACTTGGGCCTGGCTCCCACTGAAGAGACCTCAATAAAGGTCGAAATTAGTCTGGGTTGTGGCCCTTCCCTTAATGCATAACATTAGACATATCCGCAAGGAGATGTGTTTTGCATTATGGGAGATACTGAGATAGGAGTGTTGGCAGCTTGCTCCACCTTTGCAAGGAGTGCCCTGGTGTTGTACCACCTTACCCCAGTCCTGAAGATACTTTCAGGTGCAAACTTTGTTTGCTCACACTTGGATAAAGGATTAAACTAAATTTATTATATTCAACTCTTTCCCATTGAGCTTAAAAAACAACAACAAATCACCCCCCACCATTTGTCTTGATAACTATGAGAATAGTTATCGAGACAACCAATTTGAAACAGAAAATTTTGGTATTCCTTTATGTCTACACTGAACTAAAGGAATCAAACATTATTTATATTAGCTAAACCAAATGCATAAAATCAAAAGTTTAAAAACCTCACAAAATTGGTTTTGTTTTTGACCATGAAGATGCACAAATGCTGGCCTGGTTAGCTGAGTGGTTATCTTACTAGCTCCCAGCCAAGAGGCTGCACATTTGAATCCTGCCAGGGACATGGATGTTTGTAAATGTCATACTAATTCTTTGTGGAAAAGGCATCTGTGACCCTACCACTTCTGCTAGCAGAAGGCTTTGCTCCCAAAATTCAGTGAGGTATGGGAGTGACTATACAGCATCAAATGACATCAATTGAATAAGTGACTAAAATGTACAATTGGACAGAATGTCCTGTGCTGTGAAGATGCACATACGTTTTCTCTGTAGCAGAGTTAAGCAGCCAAAGGTCACAGATAGTTCTAGTGTTAGATATCACTGTTTATTGAATTTTCAATGTAGCTGAGGAATATAAGTTTGCTAAACTGATGGACTGATGAAAAGATTATTTTTTTTGCTTTATTTATTGCATTTGTTGTCTTTATTACAGTAATCTACCATTTATCTGATTCTTCAATGATCAGAATGGCAAGTTCTAATTATTGAAGAGCTGAATAATTGAAGCACAATTACATGGTGCTCTACCAGAAGTCAATTAATTGTAGGTTCGATAAATTGTAGATCACTGTATTCTCTAAATTCTCAGACCACTTTGATTATTTATCTGTGAAGCTCGACTTTCTGCAGTCCTGATATGCAGTGAGATCTTTGGGGGGGGGGGGGAGTGTGAATCAGTCAGAATCTTTAGAGGAAAATTAAACACAATGATTTTTCCTTTAAAGTCCAAAGAATAAGCTGTGAAGAAACTAAAATCTGTGATTAGCAAAACATTTCCAGCAAGCATTTGTCTAAAATGATTTGTCAAGAATGCTTGTTTAGTTATATCAAAAAGGAAAAAAATTATGTTAACTAATTGCAGCAAAATTAAATTTGTCAAGTAGTATACTGACAAGTGGTTAGTGCTCTTTGCTCTTGAACCAATAGGTTATCGGATTGAAATCCATTATGGCATGCATATATTTGTGAATTAATCATTAGGTGATATACAATTTTCATTTCTCAGGTGAAACCACCCACCTACTTAATGGAGACCGGTAGTGGCCATGATATGAAATACAAATTAGGTTTGCAATCTCTCATGGGTAGATTCACATAAAAATAACAACAGAAAGGGAAGGGGGGGGGGGATAAGCTGCACTGTGTCCTATCTTAAGGAAAATGGTGGTAGAGTAGATCTGCTGCTACGCAATAACAATCACTTCATCACCTTATTTTCTGTCCTGTAGTCTGACTTCCCACTTATTATTACCACAAGACCTCATATCACATTGATTTGTTCTTCATGAAGTGCATATTCACAGTTTGATTGTGCATAGTGAATCCTAAAATTCTCTGAATATTGCATTTATGTTTCTGATTTTCATTGCAAATTTACTTTGTTTATAGTTTTTCAAGCAGCCTGCATCAAAGTTGTTTGGGGTTCATTTGTGCTTGCCTCCATTATTAGGAAGAAATTACTAAAGACTGAGAACAATAAAACTCAAGCTGATATAACACAACCATATGAATGAAATCATTCATAGGTAGAATGCATAATTTATATATGTTAAAAGTTTAAAATGAACAATTAAAATAAAATGAAGATGGAGATAAATATATTAAGAGAATGTAAAGATTAAAAGGGAACGTGATGAACAAACATTTTTGACATAAAGAAAAGAAACAGTGAAATGAAACAAAGATGGAAAGAAAGTGAAGTCACAGAAATATAGAACAAAGCAATAGGAAGATAGGGTGGCTTGGGGGATCTGAGGGAGTGAAATCACAGAAACAGACTAAACTATAAAAGCCAAAACAAGAAAATAGCAGCATGCTTTTATTATTGACTTATTTTTACCATTTTTTCTTATTAAAAGTAGCCATTACCACAAATGAAATCTAAAAACTGAGTGATTTGGCACAAACTGCTGAGAAATAACTATATATATAAGCATAATATTGCATTTTGTATAGAACAAAGCAATAGAAAGATAGGGTGGCTTGGGGGATCTGAGGGAGTGAAATCACAGAAACAGACTAAACTATAAAAGCCAAAACAAGAAATAGCAGCATGCTTTTATTATTGACTTATTTTTACCATTTTTTCTTATTAAAAGTAGCCATTACCACAAATGAAATCTAAAAACTGAGTGATTTGGCACAAACTGCTGAGAAATAACTATATATATAATCATAATATTGCATTTTGTACTAGACTATTTTTGGTTGTGAGTCATATGGACAAAGTTATTTGGGAGGAGGGGGGGGGATGTTATAGAAATGGTCTTATTATTGGTCAGCCTTAATATGTAGCAAATAATTATTTCAGTGTGAATTTTACTCAATTGCATTTCTTTAGAACAGTGTTTCCCACACTGTCAGTACCCGTGTATCCCTTTAAAAATTTTAGTAACATGGGGGGTGGGGTAGTGATATTCCATAGATAAAATTTTCATTTCAGGATTATAATGATAGACACAACATTTGTTCCCAGTCACAATTTTGTGAAGAAAAGCATTGCCTTCTCTTTGATAATGCTGAAACACCTGATAACAATGTTTCAGTCTCATCTGTTGTAATCAGCTTATGTGGCATCCCACGTACACGATTTATTGTGGTCTCCCAATTTTATGATAGTTTCACTTATTTGTGCTAATCCAATGTTCAGTTCAAGTACTTATGATCTGATGAGCTTTCTGCTTGTGGAAATCCATTTGGCTGCCTGCTTTGTGATGGTTATTCATATCAAATCTATCCTCTCTATTGCTGTTCTTTATGTCCAATGATGTACCATACTTGCATCTGCAGTTGCTTCACCATAAAAAACCTTGCAACTAACAGTGAATTTCAGTAGCACTCACATTTTTATGAGTCAAAATTTTAAAAAATTCAGTTACTGCAATCTGTTTTACATGATTTGACAAACTTGTAATAGTCATCTATGGCGTATGTGAGAAATAAATTATGAAGGGACTACATAACAAGACTACATGTTTCAAGGCTACTCAAATTCCAAGTACTATGTGCCCACTTGTTTGTAAGCGTTACTTTTGAAATGCCTCTCATATAACAGGTATCCGAGATGATAAAGGTAACACAAAAACTGAGAAAGAGATATTTTTCAGTTTTTGTCACCTGAATGTTAGAAGTAAATTCTTTCCAGTAATTTATGTAGCAACAGGGAGCTACTTTTGTAGCTTTTGCACAGACTTTACCATGCAAGGTGTTTGAAACCAAATTCAATAGAATTCTTCCTGTTTTTGAGGGATGAAAAGCTCAAGTTTCTGAGGAGGAAAAAAAACCCCTACCTCCTTATGAGACTAGCTAACTCAACATTTGATTGAAAACACCTGATTAAAGGTTTCTCATGTCACAGATGGGATTTTAACCTGGGTCTTTCTAATCAAATGACTCACTTAAACCAACTGAGCTATGGAAGCTCCAGGAGTAATTACTTGGAAATTTTTCATATAGTAGTAATGAGTGAATAGAATTCACAAAATCCAGTCTCTCCCTCACGAATAAAAAGTAATGAAATCATTTCAATTGGCTGCTGGATTCCATTCTGAAAAAATTTCCTAACTATGATTATTCTAGATTTATATTTCTTTTAAGAAAAAGTATGCGATACAGTAATACATAACAAAACTTTTTTAAAATGCTAATTACTTCATTGAAGATAGAATACACATCTTTATGTTTGCAATAAAGTACAAAATTCTGAAAGAGAACCACTTTTCCAAAGAAGGCAAGCTAGTTGGGTAGATGAAGATGCCAAAAAAAACCCTGCAATTTCAATAGCAAGGATTTGTAAATGAAAGTTTTAAAAGAATGAAGAAGCACAGCTTTCAGAGGTAAACTGTAGGCTTGATAAAATTAACAAACAAAAAAAAAATGTAGTTAACTTGTGAAGTTTAGTGATGAAACAGGACAAAATTTTTTATGGTGGTGTAAAATAGAATAGCAATGAAATGAGATGATGAGAAAAGTCAGACAAGCATAAGCATTATACATGCATGTGAAATGGAAAATATTTCAATCTGAAATTTACAGGTCATCAGTGGCAAGAAGGCTAGTAGAACAATGGATTATTTAAAATAGAGCACTGTAATGGTATAAAAGAAAAAACAACGCAATATGTTTGAACTGTAGTAATTCATATATATATATAAAATAAGTTTAATGACTATTACCGAGAGAAAAGATGGCAAGATATATTTAACAAGATACTACTAGTTTACTAGTTTCGTTACAAGAACATCATATATATATATATATATATAATTTTAAAAAAAATTGATGTATCAAAATGAGGCTTTCTCATTTTGATAAGCCAGCTCTGATTCAGATTAGGATAATGAAGTAAGACCAACACTCTCCTTAAATAAATGTTCAAATTTCAAGCACCATCAATGGAATAAGCGCATTGTAGACCAGAAGATTCTGTGTTCAGTGTCAATTCCACATTGTGCTAGTGCATTTCAAAATTATTTTTATTTTTCAACATAATCTCCCTTAAGACTAATACATTTATTCTAGCAATGCTCCAGCGCCATTATCCTGTCCCTGTAGTGGTTCTCAGTGAGCTCTGCAAAATACCCCTCTACAACTGCAATCACCTCTTGATTAGTTTTGGGAAGAGATAGAAGTCAGAAGGAGCCAAATCTGGGGAATAGGTGGGATGTTCCAACAATTCATAGTGCAGATCCCTTAATTCTCCCATTGCCAAAACACTTTTGTAGGCAGGTGCATTGTCCTGATGAAAGATGATTTTTTCTTCTGCAAACCAGTTCTTTTCTCACGAATTTTTTCGTCTAGTCTGGTTAAAAGATTGGAATAATATTCCCTGGTTATTGTTTTATCCTTTTCAAGATAATTAATAAACAAAATGCCTTTAGCATCCCAAAACACCAATGTCATGACCTTTCCTGCTGATGGAACCGACTTTGTCTTCTTTGGCGCTGAACAACTGGCTTCTGTCCACTGTTTTGACTGCCGTTTAGATTCTGGTGTGTAATGGTGAATCCAAGTCTCATCCATAGTAATAAATCGATGCACAAAATCAGTGTTATTCTTGTTAAAATGCTCCAAGCCGTTCAGAGATTTTCATGCGTTTTTGATCTGTTGTGAGCAAGCGTGACACCCATCTTGTGCAAAGCTTTTTCATTTGCAATTCTTCATGCAGAATATATCCTACACGTTCTTTTGAAATGCCTATATTCTCAGCAATTTCACACATTTTGATTCACTGGTCATCCAATACCATATTGTGCACTTGATCAATGATTTCTGGTGTTGTTACACTTTTTGGACGTCCTTCACGTGGATCATCAAGGCTGGTACAGCCAAGTTTAAACTCAACAGCCCATTTCTTAATTGTCAAAAACGAAGGAGAAGAGTGCTCATAAACTTTTATGAACTTTGAATGAATTTCTGTTGGTGTTAAACCTTCTTTTACAAAGAATTTAATAACCAGATGATACTCAGTTTTATCCATTTCAAGGGATACAGACAACACTTTTGCTTCAGACAGCTGTGTAAAACAAACTACTTGATAGAATGACTTGCAATTTCACATGGATGCTTATGACAGATGTATCAACTTAGGAAAAAAAAACAAAAAAAACTTGCCAATAGTATTGCCATCTGAGGCCGAGAACTTTTCAGACCACCCTCATATTTCAGAGATTTCTTATTAATGTTGTAGGATTGGTGTTCTTGCTTTTTTTCCAAAAAAATGGCCAGTTTGTTGGAAATGCAAAAGGTGGCAGTCACAGGGAACTTAGTAGCTGCCAGGGAGAGAAAGAAGAAATCATTTATCTTTAAAAGAGGGAAACTATGAGGACAGTTCGTTGAATGGAATAAATGTAGAAATTAGGTTATATTTCTTGAGAAAATTAGTTTAGAAATATGTGGAATTGGGACTGACTCTTCGTACTGTTTCTGAGTTATTGGAGGGAAGTTTGTAAGAATCAAAGACACGAAAGTCTGGTTTGGAAAGCCATTCAGTTGAATGATATATTAGATACTGAGAAGATCCTGTGAGTTGTAACATACAGATAAAGTATGAGTCCAATACAGTAGAGTTATGATTTCAACTTTTAGTGAAGGAAGGTGAGCAGATTGCTGTTATAGGTAGGTTTGCAATAATTGGAGGTAATTCACCTGAAGGTGCTGAACACAGGAGGGCAAGATATCTAGTAATGCCAGTTTACTATTCCTTTCTATTTCCATATTAAAATATATCTGTGGATGTAGATTATTTTTGCTATAAAGGCTGGTAAGGTGTATACCTTACAGGGCCAGACAGCAAAAATGTTGTCAGTGAAGTGCATCCAAAAGGAAGATTGAAGCTGTATGGAGTAGGAAAGGATTTTAAGATGTTCCAGATAAAAATTTGTAAGAGCAGGAGAGTGTAGGTTTCCCATGGAGATCCCTTCCATATGCTTGTAAGGTTTATTTTGGCATAAACCTTACAAACATTTTGGCAAGATAACCAAACTGGATTGTGCATATCCATAAAGCACTGTGCCTCAGGAGGCACAGTGTCCAAAGAGCTCCACTCAGCCCTTGAAAATCTGAGGGGGAAGAGAGTGATTTTTGTGCCAGATCATATACCCATATCCACAACACCAAGGTGAACAGCCTCTAGTTGATAATGTAGGTAAGGGAAGTCGACAAGATGGATCCATAACCTTGGGACAAAGATTGGCTCTGAGAACTGGGCCAGTCATGCTGGAGTCCGAAGCGAGTATGGCACTGCACCAGGACTGGGCAAAAATGTCTAGTGACGGAACGGTTGAGCCTGGACCTTCTTGTGGAATGCCTCAGCTGCGTGCCGTCTGGCACAACTGTTTTGGCCAGCAACTAACAGCCAACTCAGAACTGGCATGGACCGGGGGAATCTGACTGCCTAATTAAAACAAAGCAATTTGCTGGAGGCAAGGGGTATTGCCACCAATGTGTTTTTTGGCCAGTGGTCTGAATGTTTAAGTGAAAGAATATTGATCAAGGTCACAGGTATATTGCAGGAGTAAAACATGACTCTCATTGAGGTGGATGCCTTATAGACGTTGAGTAGAGCAGGTTCTGCAGTTCTAATAAGCTAGCCAATTTCTAATTGTGAATCTCTCTTGGTTGGGAAATTAATCAGAGAGAGCCTTATAATTCGTAAGGAGCATGAAACAGCACATAAGAAAAATCCTGTGTGGAAGTCCAGGTCTGGCATGCTTGAAGACAGATGCTGTAGAGAGAAAGCTGAGTGCTACTCTTAGAAATGTGGGAATTTGCCAACCTACCTCCTGAATGTAGGGAAAATGCTATCTAGTGAAAACATTGTTAATTCTTCGAGGAGGTACCAACTTAGATCCATATCCATATAAACTAACACAGTACCCAGCACAGTAATTGTTGGGAACCTTTGTCTAGCTCTAATGATGGTGTGCTCATTGGAACAAAGGTGGTGGCGGGACTGATGACTAGTTGCATAAACAGCCTTGGGGGAAATGAGCGCGCAGAAATTTGGGTGCATGCACAAAGTCACAACATTGGGGGGGGGGATTCGCAGTAGGTAGGTTTAGTGTAGGTAGATTGGTGGGGTTGAGGCTATTTGCAAATATGAGAAAAAGATACAAAGTTCAATTGGCTGAATCCATGGCTAGCTCTTAGCATTAGCAAGGCTATGAAAATCTGGCAATAACCTTAATAATACAGGCCTGTAGAATTAATAATAAGTAGTGGTGAGTATGGCTAATAGTCATACTGTGGTAAATGCATGAACTGTGAACGCCTTTAGGTTCTTAATGTGGGATGATAGCTAAATGCCAGTACCTTGTCTAGTGACTGCAACGATACTGATGACTAGTCGTTGCAATAATAATTCTGCTCAGTATAAGAAGAACCACAGGTTTGGACACCTGGTACATGTGCTTGGTCGAGTTGCCAGTGGTGCAAAGCTACCATCTGTGGGATTATGACTGAATGCCTCTAAGTTAGAATCCTGTCTAGCCACTGCAGTGATACCATTCATGCACTGAAAGGCAGTACTAGCTGGAGTTGCTTTAGTACTGTTATGGTGTGATCTCGCTAGAAATGAGGCCACTAGAATGGAAGCATCAAGGCAGCCATTTCTTTCTATGCTACATCATTCAGGCATGATATGCAGGCACCAAATCATCTGCAGACAACCTAGGTACTGGTCTGGATGTTGCATTTCTTATGCTGAAACTAGGTTGATTTCTTGTTAAGGAGAGCGAATAATGGAGGTTAGGTTGAATAATTGTGTATTCGTTAATACTCTTTCAGAAGCCTCCCTAATCTAAGCGACTACTGTTTCAGAATGGTCTATATATTCTTTGTAGTTTGTGTGCTACTAGAAATGGAAGAGGTTGATAATCTTCATATTTTTGTAGGATTATATCCATTACTACTAATACCAAACATATTCTGATTTGTTCTGGAGCATGAATGGGTGCAAAGGCACTAGCAACTCTATGTGATGTTTTTTAATGCTACATTTCTAAGCAGGATGTTGGGTGGAAGGTGAATATTTCATATTTATTTAAGTAAAAGTTCAAAGACAATTTATTCAATCATTTTTATTTTCTTAAAAAAAGTTTCACTTCATTTCTATTATAAGAAAAATATACATTAGTAAAGAAAAAGTAATAAATAAATAAACCAAAATATTTACTGAAATTAAGAGAAACTATAACAATTTCTTTTTAAAGTTCGAAAGTTGCAGAAGTTGAATTCATAGCATTGTAGATAAAAGTATTATTTAAAGGGACATATTGTCCAGTTACTAATTTTATGATTTCTTGTGCTGCACAACCACCAATAAATGCTGCAACAGAATGTAGCTCAGCAGCTCCGTAACGGCACCTGCATAAAATAAGAGAAATATATATATATTGTATTTTATAGCATTTATAAATATTCAGCAGTTTCCCTGATATAAAGGCAAATGCTAAGCTGATTTAACCCACTAATCATACCATATTATTTACTACTGTAAATGTAAATTTACATGTTTTAAAGGTTATTTTTTGTAGTCTGCACCTGCAAATTATATTTAAATATGTAACTATTAAAGTAGAGTAATATAAAATAGAATGAGAAAATATAAAAAAAAAATTTTAGTTTGGCTGTTCGATCTTCATTATGAAATTACAAAGACAACCAAACAGTGAACCAACCATTACTTGCTGCAAAGGACTGAGAACCATCTGGATATTTTGATTTTATTTCTTCCAAAACACTTGCCTTCATCTGAATTGTCATTATGCTATAAGGAACATTCTTTTGTTCCTTATTTGGTCTTCAGTCCGCATTAACAATGCATATAAAGTATATTAATTAAAGGTAACTTTAATAAAAAACTTCTATGTTTCAGCAACGTCACGTTGCCATCTTCAGGGACATAAAGATGTGGTATGTGTACGCAGGCACTAACAAAAGCAAATGAGGAAGAAAGCAAGAAACTAATATTGTTCCTAAAGTCCTAATGGTGCCCTCTGGTGGGCTAATTTGGTTGTCTTGGCAGTTGGCCTGAAGTTCTCAAAATGTAAGTCTCCCAAATTTGGGGTAGTTTCATGCACCCAAATTTGTTGAGGTTAAGAACGTTTTTTAGAGCTGCTGAAGATTCCTTGAATAATCTCTCGTATTTAAACTTGCTGCGGTGTATTATTTTTGTTTTCTTCCAGCGAATTCTATGGTGGGTATCTAAGGCATGGTCTGCCAGCCCAGAGCGGCTGTACTGGTGAAACCGGATGTAGTCTTTGTGTTCTGAAATCCTGATATTTGTTGTTCTGCCTGTTTGGCCAAAGTAGGACAATTTGCATCTGCAAGGGACCTTGGTATACACCAGGTAGGTCTAGGGGGAGTGGTTGGTCTTTGGTAGAGCGGATAAGGGATGCCAACTTTTTATATGGTCTGTAACAAGAAGTAAGGTCATATTTTCTGAGGATATTGGTTATTTTCTCAGAGGTGCCCTGGATGTAGGGGATGGTGATAGATTTGGTGTAATCTTTATTGTGGAGGGGGGAGGGAGGAAGAGCTTTCAAATACACTCGGCCTTGATCTTTGGACGATAATTTATGACGTCTCATGTGCGTCGGCAAGAAAAGAGTTTGAAAAAATACGAAGACCTGACAAAGAATTCTACTTCCTTACCACAGCCGCCACTCAACACAGCAGTCAACCTCTCGTCTGTAGTTTTAAAGCCTGAGGCACTCACCGCACTTGTACGTGGTCACAATTTCGCCCTAGCTCCTAAAAGAATACCTACCGAAGATATCATGATCCAAATAGAATGTGGGATTCGCAACCTGCCTAACCATATCGCCAACAACGTCAGACTGGATGTAGTCGGTGTTCTCACTAAAGCCAAACCTCCTAAAACCAACTTATCCAAAGACGAATATGCAGCCCTACAAGAAATGAAGAACAACAAAAAAATAGTAATCACCAAAGCGGATAAGCGAAACGCCACTGTGGTGCTAAATCAAAAGGACTACAAAGGTAAGCTTAATGCTTTAGTACTAGACTGTACTACTTACCTCCCTATTGAATATCACCAGCTCTCAGATTAGAACTCTCCACAGACTCCTTAAGAAAGTCACTTCTTGGCCTGTGGAAGTCACTAACAAACTAAAACCTTTTAACTCTAGACCCCCCCCCCCCCCCGATTATATGGACTCCCAAAAATACATAAACAAAATGTGCCATTACGTCCCATAGTGGATGGCATTGATTCCCCCACATATAAATTAGCCAAACATTTAACCAAAACTCTCACACACTATACTGGCAACACACCATCACACACAAAAAAACTCAGCCCACTTTAAAGCAAGTGTAGAAAACCTCTCACTCCAACACACTGACAAAATGGTCAGTTTTGATGTCTCCTCCCTATTCACTAATGTCCCACTCAAAGAAACCCTAGAGCTCATCCAAGCCAAGTTTCCTTCTGATATCTCAGCCCTATTTCAGTTCACAATGAACTCAGGCTATTTCGTTTGGCAAGGAAAGTTCTACAAACAGGTAGAGGGGACAGCCATGGGGTCACCACTTTCCCCACCCTTGGCCAATTTCTTTATGGAGACCTTTGAAGAGAAAGCCTTAAACTCTGCCCCACAAAAACCCACTATTTAGCTTCGTTACGTGGATGATGTGTTTGCTATTTGGCCATATGGCTCAGACTCACTCCCCTCCTTCCTAACACACTTAAACAACTAACACCCCAGAGTCCAGTTCACCTTAGAAAAAGAGGAAAACAACACCCTCCCCTTCCTAGACACTTTAATCACCCGCCAGCTTGATGGATCTTTGGTTTTCTCTGTTTACAGAAACCCACCCATACTGGCAGATACATTCATCAGCAACCCCCCCCCCCCCCATCACAACAATATGGGGTTATAAAAACACTATATAACAAGACAAAATTAATCTGCTCAGATGACAAGGCCCTAACTACTGAACTAAACCACATCCACAACACTTTCTTAGCCAATGGCTATAACCCCCAAAAAAAATCCAAAAAATACTCAAACCAGTAAACCACAACCCCCCCTCCATAATAAAGATTACACCAAATCTATCACCATCCCCTACATCCAGGGCACCTCTGAGAAAATAACCAATATCCTCAAAAAATATGACCTTACTTCTTGTTACAGACCATATAAAAAGTTGGCATCCCTTATCTGCTCTACCAAAGACCAACTACTTCCCCTAGACTTACCTGGTGTATACCAGGTCCCTTGCAGCTGCAAATTGTCCTACTTTGGCCAAACAGGCAGAACAACAAATATCAGGATTTCAGAACACAAAGACTACATCTGGTTTCACCAGTACAGCCGCTCTGGGCTGGCAGACCATGCCTTAGATACCCACCATAGAATTCTTTGGAAGAAAACAAAAATAATACACTGCAGCAAGTTTAAATATGAAAGATTATTCAAGGAATCTTCAGCAGCTCTAAAAAACGTTCCTAACCTCAACAAATTTGGGTGCATGAAACTACCCCAAATTTGGGAGACTTACATTTTGAGAACTTCAGCTCAACTGCCAAGTCAGCCAAATTAGCCCACCAGAGGGCACCATTAGGACTTTAGGAACAATATTAGTTTCTTGCTTTCTTCATTTGCTTTTGTTAGTGCCTGCGTGCACATACCATATCTTTATGTTCCTGAAGATGGCAATGTGATGTTGCCGTAATATAGAAGTTGTTTATTAAAGTTACCTTTAGTTAATATACTTTATATGCGTTGTTAATTCCATAAACTAATTACCAGTTATGTATGACCAATGTATAAGCCTTGCTACTAGAATTCAGTCTGCATTGTTAAGAATTTTTCCATATTACAAATAGTACCCAAATGTTTTTGTTATTGTTGTTGACTTTAAAGATAGTCCAGCAGATCATCATGTAGCCTTTCCTTTAGTCAACTCAAATGTCATTTTTATTATTAAAAAAAAGTGAGCAAATTACTAAGGCAAGACCTTTCCCCTTCACAACACCACTTCTGAGTACAGTCGTCTAGCTCTCTGAATAACCTTATTTCATTTTAATGATGGACATATTTAAAAAATATATCATGTAATTGCAAAAAGGAAACTATAGAACTTCTCCATCATATCATCCAATTCCTGATATGTACCTTCAATGGGGGGTGTACAGGATAGTTATGATATTACTACATGAAAAAGTTACACCATTACATTCCAATCAATAATTTTCCTCCAAATTAATTTGTTATCTGTCAAGACTCCAATATTACCATATCTTATATTTCTGTCTTTTAAGGTGATTTTTACTGTATCAATTCATCTACATCTTGATCTTCCTCTGGGTCTTTTTCCTGCCAACCTGGCAAAGAACACTTGTTTTACTAATCTCTTCTCTCCCATTCTGTTTAAGTGACCATACCGCCTGAGATTAGCTCTACTAACACATTCCTGAATGCTAACAATGGCAAGTTCTTTCCTAATATCCTCATTTTTAATGTGATAGTGCCATTGATGCCATCTCCTGTTCTCTCTAAAATTATGAAGAAGGTCATCAACAACCAACTCTTGAATCACCTAGTCATATCAACTAATCAGCAGTATGGATTCTGCCACTCTACCACTGATCTTGCTTTTGCCACCTACCTCTGGACTCAGGCCATGAAGAAACTCACATGGTTGGCCTGAACATTTCCAAGGCATTTGATTAGGTTTGGTACAGGAGCCTACTTAACAAACTGCCATCGTATGGTTCTGCCTTCCTCATGCTGCAACTGAATCTCCACCTTTCTCACTGCATGTCATGGTGGACGGTTTACTCTACTCAGATTTCCCCACCAATGCAGGAGTATACGAGGGTTCAGTTCTTTCACCCAAGTTCTTCCTCTTGTATATAAATGACCTGCTCTCTCTGACTTCCAATCCTGTCCATAGCTTTGCCAATGACAGTACACTCAATTCCTTCTTTTCATTCAACAAAACCTGTTAGTGCTCAAGTATTAGAATCCTCAAGATTTACCATGACCAGTGACCTGAACTCAGATCTCCTAGCTATATCCCAGTGGGACAAGGACAACCTTGTAAACTTCAATGCCACCAAAACTCAGCCCTGTTTGATCTCTCACAAGAAAGAGCTCGCATCCTTACCTTCAGTAAAACTGAGATATCCAAACATGACCAGATTTCTCTTCTTGGTCTCACCTGCACTTCTGATTTTTCCTGGCACAACTACATTTCAACTGTAGCTTCTGCAACTGCCAAAAAACTGGATGTACTTTTTTGCACAAGGCACTACTTCACAGCTTCTAACTCCATACCATTGGAGCTTCAATACAAGTAGATACTTTCCAAGCAAGAAAGAACAGCATGATCACTGTCACCAATTGGTGGTAAAATAGCCATATTCTTGACAAAGATCCTTTCTGATGCTATGAGAAAATCCAACACTCTTTGACCTTGAGTTCCTTCTTTTACATGCTGCTTGAGAAAGTTGTCTCGCAACAATTCAATAAATTCCTGTTCTTTCTGATCATGAGATTTCTCTTCTACCCAATCAATGTTTGAAATATTAAAGTCACCCATAATGCTAAATTGGAAATGCATTTCTTCATTCCCTACAACTGAGCCGCCAGGTCTATAGCAACATCCTACCATATATTTCATTCTGTTAACCTCCACTTCACACCAACATAGACTCAAACTCATCGCTACATGGGACATTGTTCCATCATTGTTTTCTTGTATTTCTACCCTAACTGGACTTGAGTCATCTAATATCATTAGTAGCACTCCTCCTCTCTCTTTTGTCATTCCTAATAATAGTATATCCGTTACACTCGATCCCATGTACCATATCTGATAGCCACGTTTCACTAATGCCAACAATCTTAGGCCACAGCATATTCTATAAGCATTTTTTTCCATTCAGTAACTGATACCATGGGGTCAAAGATAGTATTCTTCTAAGTTGATCATAATTTCCAGCTTTGTAGTTCAGCCCCTTTGTTTCTAATGCTCCTGGCATTTGTGTATAGACATAATAATTTACGACCTAGCCTATTCTTATAACTAGATATGCAATCAGGGGCGAATTCTCCATGCTTGCTATGCAAGTTCATTAATTGAGAAAGAAGTAATATTTATTTGTTAATAAATGCATGCATTTATAAGCATTCCATTTAGGCTTTTATTTTTGTAGACAGAAGATGTCTTAAGCTTGCACAGCAATAAATGAGCTTTGCGTGTATCGAAGGCTGATGCTTGCTCGTCTGGTCAAAGCTACCTTGGCTTGCTTGGTTGTAGGAGCTTCCAGGTCTTCTCAGTAGCACTGTGATTTCATGCGCATGCATAGCTATTTCACGTTGTCTCACTCTGTTGCTTAAACACAGGCCATATGCAGTCAATGTAGCTTCAGCCAGCCTTTACAAGTGTGCGTGTTGCTTGGGAAAATTAAGTTACAACCAACTTTTTATGACCATGTTATTGACCAATTCATAAAGAAGAACCACAGGGTAGAATTTGTATTCAAGTAGCTAAATTGAAAAAAGATAGAATATCATTTGTAAAATAAATGTTGTATTTGTATGATTAAATGTACATAAATTTCTAAATATATAGTTTTAAATGGTCAGTAATTCATTATTCCGCTAATCAGACTTCAATCACACCTCTCAATCCCTGAATGATAACATGAGCAAGCGTGAATTTCAAGACCAGCATTCGCCCGTGCATGCAATCTATTTGGTCTTGTTCTAGAATTTTCTCTTTTCTGTTCACTCCACTCAGAATTCTCATATCAGAGGTCTCTAGTCTTTGATCAAGTATTTTATTTCTAACCCAGCTCTCAGATCCATAAGTTAAAACTGGTTTGAACACTGTGTTGTATACAGCTAATAATTTAGTTTTGACTAATTTCTTTCACATTCCGTATAAATTTATTCAACTGCCTTCCTACCATAACAGCTTTACTAATTCTTTACTATAAGAACTTTTTGTGGTTTAACAAAGATAAAAAATATTTGAAAGCGCTATTATAAACTGCACATAAATGACCTTTATGAACAAAAACTTGATTTGGAGAACAGCAATTGCTTGACAACAAATTATTTATTCATAAAAATATGGAATATCACATATCTTATTATATAATCTGATTGTTTAGAAGATATGCAATTGTTAAATACAATTTTGCTTTTAAATAAAAAATGCAAATCCCCCCCCCCACACACACACACAAAAATCATACATTTATATGATTGTTTTTATGTATTAATTTAGTAGCATCACTGAAACATTTGTTGTATTTGATGTGCACCTACAAAGCCTCAGTGCTTCAAATGTTTCATAACTGAAGACATGTAGAGGTGCAAACTCATACAGAAATGAAAGTGCCCTTTGCAGGTAAGATAAGCATGTAAAATAAAATAAAAAATACAATATTTTCTACATGCTGAGTTTCGCAGATTGTCTAAGATGTCTTTCTTAGGGCCATACTATATGTTGAGAAAAAAGTAAAAGCAATTTACATTGGCAGTCTTAATGTTTAATGGCAAACTATATCCTGATAATGCATACTTTCATTTGTTAGTCCATAAGAATTTTTTCAGTAGCTTCTGTTTGAATAATAAACTATATCAACAAATACACAAGAAAATTGGTTTACTTACATTTCATGGATATAATCATCTTTTGCTAAAGGCATACAACCCCACTCCTGTAATATGCGGCCTAAGCAACTCTAGCATGATAAAGAAAAGAACATCTGTTGTGAGTAAAATTTATTTCTAAATTTTAATTATGCAGATAATTTCATTTTTGAGTCTACATAATTTCATAAACACGAAATTAAATTTTACTTAAAAAATTTTTTTTTTATTTATTTATTCATCATCATATCCCCTCATCCAACCACCTTAGGATGGGGCTTACAGCTAATTAATGGCTAAGTTGTCACTCCTTGCTGCATCTCCTAAGGGTAGTATTTCTGACTGTGATCCATGTGTGTTCACAGGGCAGTTTGCCTGTTCTGGGGGGGGGGGGATGAAAAACCCGAGTTTCCAGGAGGGGGGGGGGGGGCTACATTTGTATGAGACCGGGTAACTCACCTTTAGTCGAAAGAGACCAGGTAAAGGTTCCTCACGTCATCAACAGGAATCGAACCCAGGTCTTTCCAACCAAAGGGCTTTGTCTATACTGACTGAGCTACAGAGACGCTTTTTTGTTTTTATTTTTTTTGCTGGCTTGGTAGGCTGAGTGGTTTAGTGAATCCACTCTCCAACCAACAGGCTGCAGGTTGAAATCCTGCTGTGATCATGGAGATGTGCAATTGTTTTTAGGTGATAGATGAATTTCAATGTCCAGTGTGAGACCACAAGCTACTTATTGTAGCTGAAGTAGCTTGATAAAGTTCCAAGGTTCAGGACCAGGTAATAAAAATATGCAAAAAAATTATATGAAGCTACTTATTGTAGTTGAAGTAGCTTGATAAAGTTCCAGGGTTCAGGACCAGGTAATAAAAATATACAAAAAAATTATAAAAATTAATTATTAATTATATGAAGAGCCAAAGGCTTCAATTTGGCGACATATAAACTTATTTAAGTTAAGGGATATTACATCCCATATTGTTTCATAGCCAAATAAGAAACTCAAAGAGTTTCATGCCGAATATAGTAAATATATAAAGTTTGGCGAGTCCAAGCATAAGCAAATACCTGGATAGTGTTACAACTGACCTTTTAGGGAGTGCAACACTGAGGCAACTCATGGTAAGGGTGGAGCAAGCTCCGATCACTATTCTTGATATTTCCCCATAATGTGAAACCCAGCTCCTAGGAGCTGTATTACTGTTCTACATTATGAGTAAGAGAAGGTCACTACCCAGACCGGTTTCAACCTTTATTGAGGTCTCATCAGTGAGTAGGTAGACCTAGAAATAAGTTTGTAGCAAACAGAACTTACATATACCCTACTATGAGAATTGCCAAGAAGGTGTCCTAATAAATTATTAATTATATGAAGAGCCAAAGGCTTCAATTCGGCGACATATAAACTTATTTAAGTTAAGGGATATTACATCCCATATTGTTTCATAATCCCTTAACTTAAATATAAAAATTAATTTAAATGAAAAAAAAAGGGGGGGGGGGGGGAATCCTTTGTCTATCCACTCAAAGTACTATGGCCTACAACCTTTTGTAGATGGAAGTTACATAAAAAAAAATATGATTATTTAAAGAATACTAATATATTCATAATCAAGAGTAACTAGATTTCATGGTTTGATGCTGATATAGATCTTTTTTTATATTTCAAATACCAATTACATATTTGGTTTAATCCTTTATCCAAGTGTAAGCAACAAAGTTTGTGCGTAAAATATTTTCAGGACTGGGGCAACTCATGGTAAAGGTGGTATAAGTTCTGATCACTTGCCATAGTATCCCAATATGCAAAGCACATATCCTTATGGGTATGTATAATGCTATGTATTATGGAAAGGATCACTGCCCAGATGGTTTTGACCTTTATTGAGGTCTTGTCAGTGGGAGCTAGACCTAGAGGTGGTGATGCTAAGGTGGAAGTAATGCAAAAGTCATATCACCATATACCAGTTGCCAAAAGGTGTCAATACCTTATTATTAAAATTCTCTGGATTAGAGATAGTTGATGGAAGTTTTTTCACTTGGCTATATTTCAAATAACTGACAAATGTATTTTTGAAATGTTCACATCAAAATATAAATTTCTATTTCTATTTAAAAATTCAAAAGAATCAATTTGAAAGAAATTAATTAAATAAAAAACAAACATAAATAACCTGTTTTTTTTTTTATTTATTTATTTACAAAACTTATACAGCATAAAGAAATAAAACTTACAATGCTGGAATTCAAAGAAAACAGATGTTTCTATCCAAAGTATTTCATGATTTCAGATTATCAACAAACTTTGTCTTTGTGTATGTATGTACGAGGGTGGTCCGAAAAGTTCTCGGCCTAACAATGAAAAAACAAATTTATAATTTCAAAATTATTTTTATTTTTCAACATAATCTCCCTTAAAACATAGATTTATTCCAGCAATGCTCCAGTGCCATTATCCCGTCCATGTAGTGGGTCCTGTAAGATCTGCAAAATACCCCGCTACAGCTGCAATCACCTCTTGATTCGAAGAAAAACTCTGACCAGCGAGGAAGAGTTTTAGTTATGGGAAGAGATAGAAGTCAGAGGGAACCAAATCTGGGGAATAGGGTGGATGCTCCAACAATTCAGAGTGCAGAACAGCTGCATAAAACAAACTACTTGATAGAATGCCGAGAGACCACCCTCGTATATTCATATCTAGGTTAACTATATCATAAGTACCTCATATGTTATTCAACTATAATAAGTATTAAATAAAGAACAAAGTATAGTATAAGAAAATACTATAAATATCAAGATCTTGAAATAAAGAAAATAATAAAAGCTAGATGGAGCACATTTATAAGACAATGATATGATGAAAAGAGATTTTCTTATTTGCCTTAATAGGAATGCATTTGATCAATGTGTTCTGTCTATCATAACTTAGAGAAAAATGCACAGACTTTAATTAAAGATCTCATAAACATGAATTTCACAATGTATAAACATAATAATGTTCAGAACTAACAGACTAGATTTAAGGAAATGAGTGAATTAGAAACAAAGTAAAAATAGCCAATATCATATCATATAGTAAAAATTGATTGCTTTACCATACCAATGCTCTTGTCTACCACAACTGTTTTTGGTCAGCGGCCTTTGTCTCTCATTCCCCTCCCTCCACACCTGCCGTTACTCCTTCGTCTCCATCCCCAAATCAAAACTAGTGCGATAGGGAAAGAGATGTATGATGACATATCTTAAGAGAGAGACATAAAATTGGTGTGTTTCAGACATCTTTTCAGAACAGCACTGTTGAACTTCAAAGAGGACTATGAACTACTCTGAAGGGAATTAGTCCCTGTGTGTAATAATCACTTAAACAAGCATTAAAAATTACAATCCAGTAAGTTTTTAACTATATTTCATTATATGCGAGATTAAAAACTTTCATTGTTTCATTATAATTCTATTTTCTTTGTGTATAACAAAGTAAAAATAAAACAGTAAAAAAAAAAAAATGTATCTTATTTATCTGCAGTTGTCTTATCACAGACAACACATAGTTTACTAGAGATGTTTGAACATGATTCTGTTTTTTACATAAATAAATTTCCTGTAGATTTTTATATAAATCACAGCAGTAAGTTGTGGATGATCCACATTCAGCCTGAATGGTGCTTTCCAAACATTGTCTCAACACAGATTCTCAATCATAGAGGAAGTAATTTGGTGTCTTCCCTGTTGCTGGTTGTTTGACTGTAAGAGCAGGATAACATATCAGTTATCCTGATTTGGATTTATTGAATGGTTAACTGTTCTAATAAACTGCTTAAACTTCTTGCAAATTCCATCAAAGCTAAAATGATAAGATGAAGTTAACAAATCTTTGCCTTCAGTAAAGTATACAAATTAATTTATCATTGATGAACACAAGACTGCTCCATAGTCTGTGAAAAAGTAGATGTTGTAAACTTCATCATACCATGCTAGCTCGAATGAAATTTGCATTTATTAAATGAGCACAACAAGTGCTCATTTAATAAATCTTAATCAAGATAAGTAGTACTTTTTTTTTTAAAACCATCTGTTTGGCTATAAGAGCAAACAGGGAAGACATCAAATTACTACCTTTATGAGTCTGTTGTGGGTGCTACGACAGTGAATGAGTTCAAGGCAGGGTATGATAGATACTGTGTGAATGTTGAATAGTTGTTCTTGACATGATGTTAGGGCCTCCCTCGATGAGTCTGTCGACTCCTTGGAGTTTCCCGGAACAATAATAATAAAATAATGATAATGATAAGAACTTATGTTGATATCATATTTGATTACTAATAACCCAGTCAATGATGGTAAGCGACAACACACACTTGTTGGTCCTCTTCTGTGGAGTGAGCAGAAGTCACCTCTTGTTAGTGATTTGTGATATGTTCTCAAGGTTTACTGAGGCAGTTCTCACTACCACAAGTCTACAGAAAGGACCAGCAATGCATGTGTGGAAATCTTAATGAAGGGTCATATAAGGTTACTGAGTTATGCAAAAGGCATCTTTGGATCAAACTTCGTTTTACAGACACAAGAACAACTAAGGATACTGCATGTATATATATATACAAGGTATGTTAAAAAAAAATTGAACTTTTGCTATAAAGACTTTATTACTCGTTTTACATTTTAAGCACTGTCACCTTCAAAGTAGTTCCCTCTACTGGCGATATACACTGTTCCTAATGTTTCTTCCATTGTTGGAATGGTTCCTGGAATGCACTTTCTGTGATGGCACATAGTTCTCTTATTGCATTTTCCTGAATCTCCTCTATGGTTTGGAAACGACGTCCTTTCAATTGATATAAGTTTGGGAAACAAGAAAAAGTCTGTTCGGGGCTAAGTCTGGAGAATACGGTGGATGGGGCACAACCGATGTCTGATGTTTGCCAAAATTTCACACATGCACACACACACACAGATTGTTCTTCAAGCTCTTTCATTGTCACTAATTCGATGAACAGCTTGTGCATATGCTCACTTAAGTGGATGTAACTCGACAACTAATACTCATAGCGGAACAGGGCAAATGGCAGTTTGTTGTCAAAATCTGACGCTAGGTATGTTCAGTAGCTGCAGCACGCTCTCTGTGCTGGTTGGTGTGCTATTTAAAAAGTTCGGTCTTTTTTGAATACCCCTCGTGTGTGTGTGTGTGTGTATATATATATATATATTATTATTATTATTATTGTTCCGGGAAACTCCAAGGAGTCGACAGACTCATCGAGGGAGGCCCTAACATCATGTCTGGAACAACTATTCAACATTCACACAGTATCTATCATATCTTGCCTTGAACTCATTCACGGTCGTAGCACCCACAACAGACTCTGGAAGCTTATTCCACTCATTCATCACTCTCCAAGTAAAAAACCTAGCTCTAACACCCTTGTCAATCACGCTCTTGCCCAGCTTCCATGCATGGCCGCTAGTCCTCCCACCACCAGTCATATTTTCAAAAATATCTTCTGGATCAATCTTATAAAAACCCTTCAGTAATTTGAATGTCTCAATCATATCACCCCTCCAATTTCTGCAACCCACAAATCGTCAACCTATTCTCATAAGGTTCATTCCACAGACCTGCTATCATCTTGGTCACTCGTCTCTGGACCCTCTCCACTTCCTCCCCCATCACGAAGAAACCGTGGTGCCCATAACTGGGCACAGAAGTCCAGATGGGGTCTTATCAAGGCTCGATACAGAGGAACAACAACTTGTTTGTCTCTGCATGTTAAAGTATTTTTCATAAGCCAAGTGATTTGGTGAGCTGTTTTAGTCACTTTTGCAATGCGCCCCCTAAACTTCAACTTCCTATCCACCAGCACTCCCAAATCCCTGGCCTCATCAATCTCCTGGAGTACGGTTCCACCAATGCGATATACTGCTGCTGTTCTTTTCGCCCCAAAGTGCCTAACCTTACACTTTGCCACATTAAACTGACATCCATTTTTCCTAGCCCAGTCCTCCAAACTATCCAAATCATCCTGTAAAATTTTGACATCCTGTGCACTCACAATTGCTCTACCCAACTTTGCATCATCAGCAAACAAGTGAACACTTCCTCTCAAATCCTTTCCAATATCATTGATGAACAAATTGAAAATCAGTGGTCCAAGAACAGAGCACTGCGGCATTCCACTAGTCACAAGACGTCTTTTTGACTCCACTCCTGAATAAACCACTCTCTGGTATCTCTCCTTCAACCACCCTCCTATCCATCTTACCAACCCTATATCTATCCCCATCTGCTCCAGTTTACTGATTAGGGTTCCATGTGGTATCCTGTCAAAGGCCTTGGCAAGGTCCAGTAGTATCACTGTAAACCCATTACCCCTATCCAGTTCAGCTGTCACTGTGTTATAAAACGTGAGCAAGTTACTGAGGCATGATCTACCCTTCACAAAACCATGTTGTCCCCCCATACAATATCCCATTTTCATCTATCCAATCCTGTATTCTTTTCTTGACTAATTTCTCTAAGACCTTGACAATGATTCCTGATATGCTAATCGGTCGGTAATTTACAACAGCAGCCTTGGAACCACCTTTATGCAGTGGAACTATTTTCCCCTCCTTCCACCCGCTCGGGACTAACCCAGACCCGAGACTCAAATTAAACAAAATGGTCAAGGGTACTGACAATTCTTTAGCTGCTTCTCGTACTACACGAGCTGGTATACCATCCAATCCCACAGATGTATTGACATTGAGGTTATGCAATAGACTACTCACCTCCACTTCATTCACCACAATTCCCATATAATCTACTGGTTTATTCGTTTCTGCAATGTCACCACCTGGATGATATATTCTTGCAAAGTGCTCACTCAGTAACTCAGCTATCTCAACTGATTCAGTTACCTCCCTACCATCGGCATTCTTTAAAATCATTCTGCCATGTACATTTTTCCTTTTACTTGCTACATATCTAAAAAACTGTTTAGGATTCTCTTTAGCCTACATGGCCAATGTTCTTTCGTAATCGTTTTTTCCTTTTCTTACCACACTCGTCACCCTTCTGGCCTGCACTTTATACCGTTCATGTGCCTGCCGGTCACCTTTCTCCTTAAATTCCCTCCATAGTTGTTTCTTTTTTTGCAGCTCAAGCTTAATGGTGTTATTCATCCATTTAATCCCTACTTGATTTATTATTCGGACTCTAGGTATACAGTCAGCCATTGCTTCATGCAAACACTTCTTAACTTCCTCCCATGCACTATCAACTTCTAGTCCTTTCAGTTGTACATGCCATGGCACTGAGCCAATCAAACTCCTAAGCTTGTCATACTTTCCAGCCCGATAATTCCACATGTACCCTGTCTTAATTGAAAATTCTACACCTTTAGCCCCCTCCCAAGTTAAGACCCTATGATCACTCTCACCGATTGGTGGCAATGTGGTCATATTTGTTACAGCCAAATCCTCAGATGTAATTACTAGGTCAAGCACTCTCTGACCCCTAGTATTTTCCATTACATGCTGTCGCAGATAGTTATCCCTTAATAACCGCATAAAATCCAATTCCTTCCTCCCGTGTGTCCTCTCCTCACTTCAATCAATGCGACTATAGTTGAAATCTTCCATAATAATCACCCTCCTTCCACTCATTTCTTCTATTTGCTTGTGCATACTGTCACCACCATCTTTTCCATCACCTGGTCTATAGCAGCACCCAATTGTATATTTAGTTCTGCTAGCCACAATCTCACACCAAATGGCCTCAAATGTGCTCTTTTCTCTATCCTGCAATTCAACTTCTATTCTCCTTGGCTGGAGCTCATCAGCTATCATCAACAATACTCCTCCCCCCATTTTATTCTCTCTGTCATTCCTGAACACACTATACCCATCACATTCAATCCCACTAGCTATATCATCTACAGTCAGCCATGTTTCACTAATACCAATAACCTGTGGTCTGGAAGTGCCAACCATGGCCAAAAACTCTTCCTTCTTGTTCCTAATACTCCTAGTATTAGTGTACATGAATTTAAGACCCCCATTAGCCCCAACCCTACCTTGATGCCTTATATTAACTATCCCACTCTGGTTTGTTGTCCTTATTTGCTCTAGCATATTATATTCATTCTTACATTCAACTGCCTCTCTAAGGACTGTATATCTACTCTCCCCCCTTAACAAATCTAGTTTCCCTGATTTGCACATCCACTACATTCAGCAACACTTTCTTAAGTCTTCTTACACCATAACCATTCAAATGCAAGCCATCCATCTTATATAGATCCTTTCGCCCATCAAACTCACTCCACACGTCCACAAATTCCACACCACTCGTCATACATAACCCACGCATAAATTCATTCGCAATTATGGCCCTCCTTTTAAACATTTCACTGTCATACCGTGGCAAAAGACTAATCATTCTAACTCTCTCACTCTTTTCTTTTGCTACCTCAAACAATTCATTCAGGTCTTCTATCATTTCCATTTTATCTCCTTTCAAATCATTCGTACCCGCCACAACAATCATTTCTTTCACCCTTTCCTTTTGCTCTCTAATAGACTCAGTTACATCCTTTATGGTCACACCAGGTTGGTACGATTTTGTCAAATCCTCTACTAACGAGTCTCCATACAGCACTCAAAATACTCCTCCCCCCATTTTATTCTCTCTGTCATTCCTGAACACACTATACCCATCACATTCAATCCCACTAGCTATATCATCTACAGTCAGCCATGTTTCACTAATACCAATAACCTGTATACTAATAATACCAATAATTACTAATAACCACACACAAAAAAAAAAAATTCTTTGGAAGCCACTAAGTGTTTTAGTCATCCCAAAGTTATAAAAAGCTGAAAACATTGATTTCATTTCAAACTTTTCTTTCTTAATTCCATAAAGATATATAACTGATTAAATACTTTAATCTCTCTCAGAATTGCAGAGAATATATACTGACAATGCAATTTTATGTAGTGGTTCAAATTATGGCCAAAGCAACTAAGGTTATAAGGGCAGTATATTACATCTGTTAATTGTATGTGTGTGTGTGTTTCAGGATGAAATACCATGTAGTAGAGTTTTTCTGGAGAAAAACCATGCTCCAAGAAGCTGAAAACAACAATTTAATTTCAAAATTTCCTTCCTTAATTACATCCCTCTCAGAATCTTTTGCAGAGATATGAGAATGGTTAACTCACCTTTAGTCACAAATCCCTTACAAAGTTCTTCATAGGATTTAAACCCAAGTGGTTCCAATGGAATTGCAAATGTTGGGCCTTCTTATGACTACACTATGAGATACAATGTGTCATTACGTAAGAAGAGTTTGATATTACTTCCTGCATGGTTGTTACAACTTTAAGATGTTGCATCAGCTCTCTATGTTGTAAGTGAATTATTCTTTTTTTTGCAAATGTCTCATCTATCTTTCTGAATGTTGATATATTGGTAGTATAGATCATTTGATACTGACTACCCTTGGTGCTCTTTAATGTTCCTCATTGTATAAAAGCTTATCACTTTCATTTTTATCTAGTCTTGATTAATTTCATTATCAGTAACATTAAATGTTACTATACTATCCTTATCACTGCTACTATTACTACGTTAATGTCTTTTGATTACAATAACAGCTTCACATAGTCCTCTGTTAACAAGGCAATTAATGGTTATAGAGTTTCTAGGTCGCCTGCCTTCCAGGAAGTCATCACCTATATTGCTATCCCTTATATCAAAGCTATTTCTTAGAGGATTGCCAAACTACTTAGATTTGTTGGACTTAATGTGACTTTTTGTTCAGTTAATAAACTTTCTTCCTTTCTAGGCTCTGCAAAAGATAAGGTTCCACCTCTAGCTAACCCTACTGTTTATCAGACCCTGCACTTACATCAGCCAAACTGGAAGATCTGCGACTGTTTGCCTCAATAAACATCTCAACTACATTAGATTCCATGGGCTTATCATTTATGTGTGGCTCACATGTTCTCACTGCTGGGTCTTCATTTTGTTACTTACCTTGATGGATCCGTGTTTCATTCAGTATTTCTCCATGAGTGCAGGTCACAAAGATGCCTCCAATAATCTCGATCCTCTCTCTCTCTCTACTCTTTAGTTTGTACATCAATGACAAGGAAAGATTTAAGAGGGGGATATTCAGTTGTTTTGCTGATGATGAAGCTTGGGAGACGGCAATAGTGGATAAAGGAGATGTAAATATCCTGAAGCATGATTTAAATAAATTGGCAATGTGGGCAAAAGATAATGATTGTCAATTTAATGTTGCAAAATGTAAGATTATGCACTTCGGGTTGAAAAGGTCGCATGTTGTATATTATATTGATGGTATTGGATTGCAGGAAATTAATGGTGGACAAAGAGCTGAAGTTCAGAGGGCATATTGCAAAAGTTGGTAAAATAGCTCAAAGGATTACTTTGATGTTGAAAAACATGCTAACAAGTAAAGATAGGGAAGTTGTTATCCCTCTTTTAAGGCTATGATTCGGCCACATCTTGTGCACAGATTTGGTCACCTGGGTTTCTTGGGGACCAGGTGGTAGAGAGGATTCAGAGACAAGTGATCAAGATGGTGACAGGTCTCTGGAATACTCCATTCAAAGAGAGGTTGAAGGTTTGTGGTATAAAGTTTAGTTGATAGACAGAAAAGGGGAGACATGATAGAAACTTTTAAGATATTAAAGGGGTTTTATAAAATTGATGCAAGACAAATTTTTCAATATATGACAAATAGAGAACTAAGAGCCATCTGTGAAAGTTGTGTAAGAGAGTGTGTGGTTAGTAGGGGGTGTGTGAACCAGATTTTTTGTGTGGAGAGTGGTAAGTGAGTGGAATGAATTTCCAGAATTGGTTGCAAGTTCTCTGACTGTGAATGAGTTCAAGGAAAGGTATGCTAGATTTGTGTGTATGGTAGTCAATTTGTGTCTCCTGAATCCATGGAGATGCCGTAAATAATAATAATAATAAAGATAATATATGTCTAGAACACAGACACTATGTTCTAGATCCATCTAGAATATATCCATCGTTTATCACTATATCCATCATCTACACTACAGCTATTTTGGGGTGGTAGACCATGGCATGGATACAGATCACCAGATCCAATGGGCAGGTGGACCTCCCTATTATGCAGAAGAACATCAACGAGGCTATTTTTTGGAATCTGCCACATCACTACAACATTCTCCAAACCTAAATAAATTCAGTTGCATCACACTACCAAAAAATCTGGAAGACTACATAATTTTTTTGAGACCTTCAGGAAGATCCCATCACCACAACAATTAGGTCTGTAGTTAGGTACAATCAGTCTATGTTTACTTTTCTGTTAGTGTGCACACATACAGGTACTTATTATATTACTTTGTGTCCATGCCTTGGTAAAAAAGATGAAATGTTTGCTTAATACTCTAATTGGCTAAATATATTTAATAAGTTAATTATTATCTTTAGATTGTTTTCTCCACTAAACAGTAAGTACTATTTAAACTATTGCTAATTTAAACTAATGAGTACTATTTAAAGAGGATGGACACCTATGCTATTTATGAAATATTCATCTGATAATCTAAACTGCTCTTTTCTGTAAAAAAGAGCTTTTCTTTTCTGTGTTTGTAGAACACGGGAGCTACTGGCATGTTACTATAGTTACACCAAGAAAATGTGGAATTGTACAATGTTATGCATAATTTATAAAAGTATAAAGATAATGTAATTTATCATTAGTTAAAAAGTTATTGAGGATTTGAATTTTTTTGCCTCAATAGCAACTGATGCTATGATATACCAAGTCATCATCATCAAATTCCTGATATATATATATATATACCTTGACAGGATATGCAGAACATTATGAAAGTACAGGGGGTCCTCGACATGCATCGTTTCGACTTTACGGCGGTAATCCCATAAATAATTTTAAAAATAAATTTCAACTTGAAGCAGCACGACGTAAAATTCAAACGTCACAGGCGAACTTGTTTGTGAGCTAGGCGGAAGAATACGGCGTTACACAGCATTTGTTTAGGAGAGGTGGCGTCGCTTGGGTCCCAGCATACACTCTTTGGGTACCGCGTGATTTGTTTACATCCGCTCTCTCACTTTTGTGTTTGCGTTTTTTTGCGACTTTTTTTTTACCCTTCAATATGGCTTCCAAACATAAGGCAGACTCTTCCGATGGTAGCGTGTCGAAGAAAAGGAAAGCCATTACATTAGAAGTGAAATTAGACATTATTAAAAGGGCAAAAAAAGGGAGAAACGCCAACGAACATCGGCCGCACATTGAACTTAAGTCATACCACAGTTGGGACTATTATCAAGGATAAAGTTCACATCTTTGAACATGTGAAAGGATTGGCGCCCATGAAATCGACTGTGATTACGAAAAAACGTAGTAGGCTCGTGATTGAGATGGAAAGGCTTCTTATTCTTTGGCTGGAAGACTAGCATCAACGCCGTATCCCAATTAGCCTCATGTTAATTCAAGAAAAGGCAAAAAGATTGTTTGAGGCATTGAAAAGTGAAAGGGGGGGAAACGAGTGCATGTGAAGAGTTTAATGCTAGTAAAGGTTGGTTTATGCGGTTTAAAGCTCGGGGCAATTTACATAACCTTAAGGTGCAAGGTGAAGCTGCTAGTGGTGATAATAAAGCAGCTGGCGAGTTTCCTGAGGGGTTGGCTGAGATAATAAGGGAGGGGGGGGCTACAGTACTCAAAAAGCGTTTAATGTGGACGAGACAGGCCTACTTTGGAAACGTATGCCTAATCGTACCTATATCGCCAACGAGGAGAAGGCAGCACCAGGCCATAAAGTTGGTAAGGAGAGATTGACTTTGCTTCTTGGGGCTAATGCTACTGGCGACTTAAAACTGAAGAGATCGTTGGTCTATCAGGCTGAAAACCCAAGAGCACTAAAGGGCATTTGGAAGGGTCAACTGCCTGTCATCTGGAGGTCCAATAAGAAGGCATGGGTGACACTACAAATCTTCGAGGACTGGTTTACCAACCATTTTGTGCCAGACGTTCAGAGGTACTCTACAGTCAAGAGTCTGCCCTTTAAAGCATTGTTAGTGCTAGACAATGCCCCTGGTCACCCTGCCCACTTGGATGACTTTCACCCTAATGTTAAGGTGGTTTACCTTCCACCAAACACCACAGCCCTTTTGCAGCCTATGGACCAGGGTGTTATTGCTTCCTTTAAGGCCTACTACCTCCACAGGACAGTTGCTATGGCTTTCAGGGCAACTGAAAAAGACAGGAACTTAACCCTCAAAGACTTTTGGAAATCGTATAGCATTTATAATGCCATACAAAACATTGAGCATGCTTGGGATTAAGTGAAGCAGACAAATTTGAATGGTGTGTGGAAAAAACTGTGTCCCCAGTTTGTGAATGATTTCCATGGCTATGAGGAGACAGCTGAGGCTGTTACAGAGATTGTTGCCCTGGGGAAGCAGATGAATTTGGAAGTGGAGGCCGAAGATGTCATAGAGCTTCTGGCATCTCATGGGGAGGAGTTGTCAGCAGAAGACCTCATTCAGTTAGAGAAGCAGCTGATTGAGGAGGAGGAAACGGTTCCAACCCCTGAACCCAGGAGATTCACCACCAAGGGCTTGGCAGGTTTTGCCCTCATTCAGGATGGGCTGGCCAAGTTTGAGGCTGAGGATCCCAACACTGCTAGGTACACAAAGGTCTTCCGAGGGGTTATGGATTGCCTGCAGTGTTATAGGGAGATATACGAGGAGAAGAGGATGGTATCATTCCAGACTAGCTTTCATTTTTGTCATTTTTCTGTACTATACAGTAATTATGTTCTCCCTTTCATTTTCCTATGGCCTAGTTCTGTTTCTTGATATATACGTATGACTTTAGGGTGTTTTAGGTTAGGTAAGTAACTTATGCTATGGTAATTCTGACTTGCATCGAAAATCGCCCTACGTTGGTCTGTAGGAACGGATCTCCGATGTAACTCGAGGACCCCCTGTACTACATTTACATCATCACAAC
Organism: Typopeltis vanoorti; assembly: GCF_054136105.1. NCBI lineage: Eukaryota > Metazoa > Arthropoda > Arachnida > Uropygi > Thelyphonidae > Typopeltis > Typopeltis vanoorti. The sequence continues at coordinate 65,247,600 of NC_143557.1, forward strand.
TTCCTATCAACTATTTTCCTCCAATATTGTCAGATTTTATATTTTCGTCTTCTAAGTCACTTCTTCGATCCATTTACCTTGGGATCTTTTTCCTGCCATCCTAGCAACATATTTTGTTAATCTTTTCTCTTCCATTCCGTTTAACTGATTGAACCATATGAAGTTAGCTCTGTTCATATGCTCCTGAATGCTAACAATATCAAGTTCCTTCCTAATATTCTCATTTTTGATATGATTCTACCACTGATGCTATCTGTCCACAGACCTAATCTTCCACAGAACTTTCAAATCTGTGGTCTCCAGTCCTTGATCAAGTGTTTCTAACTCAGTTCTCACATCCAGAAGTTAAAGTTGGTTTGAGTACGTCTTGTAGAGAACTAGTTTAGTGTTTTGGCTAATTTTTCTCTTATTCCACATCAATTATTAAGGTGACTTCCTACCATACTAGCTTTGCTAATTCAGATATCTTTTTTTCATAATGAATTTGCCTTCTTCACTAAAATTGGACCTACAGCTGAAATATTTAACTTGTTCTACAGATTCTTCATTCAAGATGTAGCTGATGTTTTCAATGTTTCTTCCTATTTTCATAGTCTGTTTTCTTATTGCTGATTTTCATATCAATTTATTATAATATTTATTCAATTCAGTCATGTACTGAATTTATTTAGAGGTATAACATCATCCACATAAAGTAGAGTTGAGAATAATATCTCCAATTCTATCAGGTTTAATACCACTTTCCTTCATAATGTGATCCATATAGATGATGAATAACAGTGGAGATAATGTACATGCTTGTCTCAAACATCAAACCATGTTCCTGTACCTTTCTCAATTCTAACTGTTGATTTAATTTACAACTCACAATACACTGTGTATTGCTCATAGCATTTTGATCAGCTTTTATCTTGAAACCTTGTCATATGCCTTTTCCAGATCTACAAAACTTAAATAAACATCCTTGTTACTCTACTCTTTATCTTAAAGTGAAATCTGATCCTGACAACCTCTATCTGGCATAAATCCAGCTTATTCTCCTCCAAGTTTTCCCTTTCACAATTTTTCTTAGCTTTTTCTCAAGTATACTTGCATAAATCTTGCTAGAAAAAACTGCCCTCTGTAATTCTCACATTGTTTTATTTCCATCTTTATAGATAGTTACTAGAGCCTCCATAGCTCAGTCAGTATAGATGAAGCCCTTTGGTTGGAAAGACCTGGGTTCAATTCCCATCCATGACGTGAGGAACATTTATCTGGTCTCTTTCAACTAAGGTGAGTTAGCCGGTCTCATATGGAGGAAGTTTTTTTTTTCACTCAGAAACTTTCATCCCCCAGAACATGCTAACCAGCCCCATGAACACACACAAATTTACATCCATGAATTTACTTATGACAATATCTGGAAGTGATAGGGTCCTCACCACGTGTTGTAATGCCCATAGTTAACCATGAGTCAACCTCCTAGATAGGAGATGGCACTTGAATGAGGAATAGATAGTTACTATGAGAGCTCTACACCAATCATCTGGAATTCAATCCTCTGACCAGGCTTTCTGAATAATGCAGTGGAGCCACAGTAAAACTTTTGTACCTCCATATTTGAACATTTCAGGTTGAATATAATTTAATCCAGCTGCCTTTTCACATTTCAGGTTTCTTATGGCACTCTCTACTCAGGTACAGAGCATCCTGATATTATGCACTCTTGATTGCATTCCTCTGCCTCCATAGCGCAGCTGTTATAGACAAAGCCCTTTGGTCGGAAAGACATGGGTTCAATTCCTGTGAGTGACGTAAATCGAATTCCCATCAGTGACTCACCTTACAATGAAAGGTAAATTAGCCAGTCTCATACAGAGGTAGGGAGTTTTTTTCACCTGGAAACTTGGGTGTTTCGTTCCCCAGAACAGGCAAACCGGCCCCACGAACACACGCACATCTACAGATATAGTACACAATAGGAGGCACAGGGCTATCTACCTTATCCTCGAGACAGTTGTAGTTGCAAGAATAAAAATCTCAACACCGTAAAAGGTAGAAGAGAAGGGTTAAGTAAGTAAAAATTGCATTTTTCTTGACTGTTTTCTACACCATACTATCACTGCTTCTTCATTTAGCATTCTTTTGAAGTAATCACTCCAAACATGTAGAATATCTTTATCTTTGGTTTACATGTCACACACCTGAAATATTAAAGAAGCTCCAGAATATTTTGCCACATTCCTGATATTTCTATTCTTAACAAAGTCTTTGTATGATCTCTGTTTAGCTAGGTTTACACAGTGCTTTCTTTCTTACATTTTTCTCTTTATTCTCTCAGAGCACATGCTGACTTAATTGTTGGAAAATTTTGATAAGCTGTGTTCTTTTCCTTAACTATTTAACTTTCTGCAGGAACTAAAGGCAATTAATGATAATGGCTGTCATTTCAATGTTAGTAATTGTAAAGTTACTAACATTGAAATGTTAGTAACTTTACAATTAAAAAAATCTTATCATGCCAAAGCGTTACAATGCTTTGGCATGATAAGATTTCTAGCGACACATTATATTGTTGGGATTATGCTTGAAAAAAATGATGAGGCTACCAATCCTCACTGTCTTGTAGGCTGACAATTTGGTATTCAGCTGACCAAATTGTATTCTTACTGGCTTAAACCATAACTCAAAATGATGGTACAACATGATGGAATTTCATGTCAGCTGGAGTGTCACCCGGTTAAACAAAGTCCTCGTTGTTTTTGTGAGGGAAATACGGCAAACAGTGAAAAGTCAGCAACTGGAACAAACCCCAACTTAACATTAGCAGAGATCAAGATTGGCACCATCAACATATGAAATATCAAAGGAAAAGAAATGGAACTAGCAGAAGAATTGGATAAGTACCAGATCAAAATAATAGGTGTTACCGAAACAATGAACACAAAAAAAGTTGAGATCTTTTTAAGCAACAAATGCAAGATGTTATATTGAAGAAATAGCAATCAGTGAAAAGTAGTAGTAGCTATAATATCAAACATTAAATATGAGGATAATCCTCTTGAATGGCAGGCAATATCAAGTAGAGTGATGTTGGCTAATATCAGAATGGGGAACTAGACAATGAGACTTATTTGTTTATGGTACCACAGAAGGAGCTACTAAGGAAGAAGAGGAATTTTTCAAGGCATCAGAGAAGGCAGCTGACACAATGAAAAAGAAAAGTTGGTTCTTGTTGGAGTTTAGCTCTCCAACAAGAACCAACAGCAGAGTAGGAAATGATTACCAGACATATAAGGTTTTGGGAAAATTTGGAGCAAAGCTAACAATAATAGTAAATACCTGCTAGATTTCTGCTCGGGACATGGACTAGTTATTACTAACACCATTTTCCAACATAAAAATGTATGCAAATTCACATGGAGAGAATAAGCAAGGAATAAGAAACATCTCATTGACACAAGAGTATATAGAGGATTTCATCACTATTTGGTGTTGAGCAGGATGAAATTGAACTTCATATTGAAAAGAAGGGTGTGTAAGAAAGTTTTGAAACGAATCAAAGTTGAACAGCTATCACAACTCAAATACACAAACACAACATTAAGAAAACCTGAAAGAGTTTGATAACAAGAACCAGTGGAGAATCAGTGGCAAACCCTAAAGAAAACTGACTGATTCATCCAGAGAGCCATGTAGTGAGGTAATCTGCCTGCAAGGATAGAAAAATCAGAACTTCATGGTGGACTCAACAAGCGAAGGAGGCAGTCAAGGAAAAGAAGAAAGCATATCGGAAGATTCTGGTAAGTAACTCAGCTTGTGTTCTTAGGGGATTACAGAGAAAACTGTAAGAAAGCAAAGCATTGTGTAAACAAAGGTTATGGGAAGACTTTGGTAAGAACACAGAAAATAAATATCAGGAGGGTGGTAAAACACTCTGGAGACTATTGAAAAAGTTCAGAAATGGAGGAAAGAGTATTGTAAAAGGAATTACAGATGATAAAGGAGACATGAAATCTGAGGATAAAGATATGCTTCACATATAGAGCAATTACTTGGAGGTAGAAATAGAGTTAGCATGGTGGTAGAAAACACCCAACAGGAATGCCATCTGAAATATATATCTGTATATGAAGTAGAAAAAGCAAAACCTGAAATGTGGAAAGGCAGCCAGAGTAGATGATATTCAACCAGAAATGCTAAAATATGGAGATCTAAAAGTTTTACAGTGGCTACTCTGCATAATTCAGAAAGCCTGGTCAGAGGGTTCAAGTTCCAGATGATTGGAGTAGAGCATTCATAGTGTCATAGTGGCCATCTATAAAAGAGGAAATAAAGCCGAATGTGAGAATTATAGAGCAATTTCTACTACATGTTCCTGGTAAGATTTATGCAAATATTCTTGAGAAAATACTAAGAAAAATTGTGGAAGAGAAGCTTGGAGAAAACAAGCTGGATTCATGCATAGAGGTTGACAGGATCATATTTTCACTTTAAGACAAATAGTTGAGAAATCATGGGAATATAACAAGGATCTGTATTTAAGTTTTGTAGATCTTGAAAAGGCATATGACAAGGTGCCAAGAGAAAAGCTATTCAAAACACTCCAGTTATATGGTGTAAATGAGACATTATATCCAGTGGTGGCTCGTGGCTTGAAATCGAGAGGGGTGCTGCAACTTTCGAAATATACATACACACTGTATACGTTTTTGGATAAAATATCAAAATTATGGTAAAAATTTAAAAAAAAAATAAACATGAAAAAATATTGTTTATTATCAATAAAATTATACAGTTTAGTATAATTCAAAATTACTTAAAAATTACTATAACAAATGTTGTCTTTAATTGTAATGTCCAAATATTTAAAGAGATGGAGTAAACACGATAAGCGCTACGAACATTCTACTACTGAATGTTAAAGATACCAAGCTATTTTAAACCTGGTTTTACTCCATTTCCCAAGTAAGCAAACAGACAAACAAGTCAAGTTTGCACCTGCAAGTGTTGCAAGTCTAGCTGAACCTGCACGTAGTGCAAGACCAAGGCAACCCATGGTAAAAGTAGAATAAGCTCTGATCACTAATCTTAATATTTACCCTTAATGCAAAGCACATCTCCTGGAGGAGATTTATGATGCTTTGTATTAAAGGCAAGTGGCCACTATAAAGCAAATATAAATAAATTAATAAATATATTTATATATCGAGAAAAATTGGGGGTGTTGCAGTGCCTATGCACGAGCCGCCCCTGATTATATCAAGCAATACATAGTCTCTATTTGACTTTTAAATCGGTTAGAATTGAAGGATGTATAGGAAGATATGCAACAAGAGTGTACATTATCTCCACTGTTATTCATCATCTATATGGATCACATTATGAACAAAAGCGGTATTAAATATATCAAAATAGGAGATGTTAATCTCAGCTCTTTACTTTATGCAAATGATGTTATACTTTTAAATAAATCCAGGACAAGTTTGTAGGATTCCCTGACGAAATTGAATAACTGCTGTAATAAATTTGGTATGAAAATCAGCATTAAAAAGACAAAGACAATGAAAATAGGCAGGAACATTGAAAACATCAACTGCATCCTGAATGGAGAAAAACATAGAACAAGTAAAAACATTTCAGCTAAATTTGCTGTAAATTTGGAAATATACAGCAGAATTAGCAAAGCTGGTATAGTAGGAAGTCAGCTGAATAAATTTATATTGAATAAGAGAAAAATTAGTCAAAACACTAAACTAGCTGTATACAAGATCAAGATGTAGGTGGATTGATAAAGTAAAAAATGTCTTAGAAAACATAAATATAAGATCTGATAATACTGGAATGTTACATGCTGATGGGGAGGAAAATTGTTGATGATGTGATTTTTCATATAGTACTATTATAAGATCCTGTACACACCCTGAGGGTATAAGTCAGGAATTTGGTGATAATGATGAGTGAACTGTTGTTTAATGAAGCTTGTGTGGAAAGAAGAAAAATGGAATACAAACTTTAATTTCTATATAAACCCATTACATGTGATTAAAACCAAATGTAAAATTTTTAAAATGTAATTTAATATACTCACTTTTAGTTTTACAATATCAGGTTCAACTTGGTCATCGAAGTATCCTGGATACCGATTATATTCATAATAAAATCTATCTACAGCTCTCAAAAGTACATAAAATACTATCTCATTGTCTGGATTATCCAAATACATTACTGAAATAAAAATGACTTATTTTAGATGAAATTTATATAAACATTTCTGTTGAATTACACAACTAAACATTTATATTTTAAAACAAATGCTGAAAGACATTTATCATTTAACCACTTTACCGGCCATTAAAGATCAAATACACACCCTCAAAAGCTTCGTATCCATCATAAATTTCAATGTAATATTCAATGGTATTACAATTTTTAATATGCACTTCACATCCATGGAAATGTGGACGTATATATATACGTCCTGGCCAGTAGCGTGGTTAAACAGACATTATTTCAATTCATCACAAAGCTGTTTTTCTTTGGTATGTTTCAAATTGTTTGAAACATACCGCTTAAAAATAGCCACAATGTTTTATACATATAATATTCCACATTACATTGTTAATTGAACTTAAAGAACTTATTTGAACTTATTATCTCTTGCTTTTGAATGGGGAAGTAAGTAACTTTTAAAATATATAAAAAAAATTTACACATTGAACACACTAATGCAATACTACTTATATACCTGCAATAATATTTTTGCAGGTGTTGCTTTCTTAACACATTCACATCGAGGTGATCAGAAAGCTCCTGCAACTATACTTGACCTTCTGGCAGGGCTAGAGAAAATATCTCATTCGGGCACAATTTCATGTTCGAGTATTGGCAGATGCACCACATTTCATGACAGGTTTTTCAATTGTAAAGATGTGGGTGGAGGGAAAATAAATGTGTTTGTTTTAGGATATATATTCATCATCATCATTGCCCATTGGTGTTTGATGCATGTTTCAACATTATTTGCCATTTTTCTCTGTCCATTATCCTGCAAACTCTTTCTACACCATTCTTTCACATTCTACCCATTCTGGCCTTGGCCATCCACTTCTGTTTATAGTATCCATTGTACCATTTATCAAAGTTTTAATCTTTCTTATAGAAAGGTATAAATATGTCAACCAAATTAATGAGCTATGTGAGAATGACAAATATAAGGGGAGAAAGAAGAAGAATTTCTATGTAAATAGAAACACTTCCATTATTGGAAAATGAATTATTATTAATTTAGATTTGTTACATGTGTATCCTATAAAATCCTGGGTTGGAACAAATAATGTGGTCCTCTAGCCATGCAGAATTTGCATTTATGATGGACATAATTTCAAAAAAATTATGAGGAGAGAGAAAAATATTTGTTTTGGAAATATAAATAAATAATCAACCAGCAGCAATATATATACTGTTAGCTCAGTAAATAACTACAGGAAGGGGCTAATCTAATGAACTAATAATGTTGGTCACATGATTCATCTCGGCATGGCAGGAATACATCTGGGTTGAGGATTGATGGAGTTATACATTATTATTATTATTATTGTACAGGCACCTCCATTGAGTCCTTAGACTCATCATGGGAGATCCAATTTATCCACACAATCTATCATAACTCTACTAACCACAACTTCTAGGGATGACCTCTTGTTCTCCTCCCCCACCTCAGCTAAGTGCTGAAACATTTCCCCTGCATCAATCCCTTCAAGTTTTTTATGTATTTATATATATATATATATATATATATATCCTCCACACATGAAAGACCACAAGACTTATAGCACACTACTGTCATGTGTGGGCAAAAGATAAAGGAGTCTATTCACATTTTCCTTGAACAGCTAAGGGTTGTAATCTTTGGGGAAGATTGTTCCAAAGGACAGAAGTAGATGGGATGAAGAAAGAGGCAGTGAAGTTGGTTTGGTGAATTTTGAGATGGACAGTAAAAGGGGTATTGGATAGTAGTGACTCTTTGTTTTAATGATTTTGGAGGAGAGGAATAATAGGGCCAATTCAGCAGAGCACTGTCCATGAAAGTATCTGTAGAAGAGAAACAAAGCAGAAACTGAACATCTCTGAGAGAGGGAATGAAGTGGATATGCAAGAGAGAGGGATCATTAATTACCAGGATTGCCCTCTTCTGGATAGAATCAAGCATTCTAAGAGAGGATTTTGGTGCACCACTGCAAATATGGGAGCAATATTCCATGGCTGGATGGATTTGGGCTTTGTATAGAGTTAACAACCGTGAAAATTTAACATAGTGTCTTGTGCAAAAAAGTACACCAAGTTTTTTGGTAGTTGCAGAAGTTATAGTTGAAATATGGTTGTGCAAGTCAGTCCAAGAGAAAAAATCTGATTGTGTTTGGATACCTCAGTATTGTGAAGGTAAGAGGGGGGAGGGGAGATGCAAGCTCTTTCTTGTGAGAGATCAGAGAGGACTGAGTTTTGGTGGCATTGAAGTTTACGAGGTTGTCCTTGCCCCACTGGGATATAAGTAGGAGATCCGAGTTCAGGTCCCTGGTCATGGTAGATCTTGAGGATTCTAATATTTGAACACTATATAACAATATTTGCAGCTTGTGCTTAATGATATTACTCATCCATATATAACTCCTACCCAATTAACCCTCCTTACCCTAGGTATACAATTCAATACTGCTTCCTCTAGATGACCCTTAACTATATCCCATGCACTACTAACATCCTCATCCTGCAGTGCTTTACGTCATGGCATGGATTTAAGCTTTTTCCTAAGCATGTCATAATCACCCCGTGTGAGGACACCTGTAACCCCCATCGGGCACGTCCCCTGGTGGCGGATCGGGGAATGCTCATCATAGTTTACTATGAAGGGTAGGAGGGAAATAAAATACCTCCCGCAGACCAACAGGATGGCACTTCCCTCATAGGCCAGTCTGGAGGCCTCGAAGGTGCCAGCCCCACCACCAGACTCGGATGCTGAAGGCTAATCCCCTGCACACCTTAAAATTTCACCCATTAAAAGAAATAAAAAAGAGATAGCTGAACTGCTTAAATAGTTAACGACAAAGCAAGGAAAAAGGTACATGGGATACGGAACATGGAACGTTAAAAGTCTACATGGAAAAGAAAACGAATTAATAGATGAATTTAAAAAATCAAGATTGGATCTGCTAGCAGTCACAGAAACAAAAAAGAAAGGTCAAGGTTGCCAGAAAATGAAAGATGAGTATATACTTTTCTATTCAGGGGTAAACCCAAGAGAATGGGGAAAACAAGGGGTAGCTTGCATAATTAAACCAGATCTCAAAGAATATATTACTAAATGGCAACTAATAAACGAAAGGTTGTTGACAATCAATATAGATTTTAAATCAGACAACCAAGTATTCACTGTAATTGTGCATGTGGCCCAAACGATAATGCTAATAAAGAAATTAAAGATGAATTCTTCGAACTCTTACAAAAAACAACTGAAGAAGTTCAAGGGCATATCATACTACTAGGAGACCTTAATGGCCGGGTAGGGAATCAAGTAGATGAGGAAACGAAACAAGTGTTGGAATCACAAGGAGAAATAACCTGGAATAATACTGGAGAAAGAATAATAAATCTTTGCCTTACAAATAATTTAGTAATAGCGAACACTATGTTCAAGCATAAAGAAATCTATAAGTTTACCAGGAAAGAGCCCAGTAGAAACGAAAAATCTATAATCGACTACGCCATTATAAGCAGATCGTACTGGAAGTATACAAAAAATGCAAGCGTCTATAGAGGTCCTGAAATAGGCAGTGACCACTACTTATTAGTATTGGAAACAATCCATAAAATAAAAGTTGAAAAATGTAGAAAAAGAAGCAAGGAAATAAATGTTAAGATAAAGAACTACAAACTAAAGAAAGAAGAAACAGCCATTGAGTATAAAAGTAAAATAGAAGAGAAGATGAAAGAAGTAGAAAAAGAGATATATGAAGACCAAGATGTAGAAAACCTATGGTACAGGATCAAAACACTTCTTCTAGAAACAAGCAAAGAAATTTGTGGCATATCATTAAATAATAAACAGAAGAAACATAAAACACCCTGGTGGACTGAAGAACTAAAAGAAGAAATTAAAAAGAAAAAGCAATTATGGAAGAGATATATAACATCAAAGCTGCAGGTTGATAGAGAACTATACAACAACCAAAGAAATAAAGTTAAAACCTTAGTGAAAGGAGAGAAAAGAAAATGCTGGGAAGACTTCGGACATACTTTAGAACAAAATTTTAAAGGAAACCAAAAACTCTTCTATAATGTTTTAAGAAGAATGAGGTCAGAGAAAGAATGCCCCATAAAGTTTATCAAAAATAAGGATGGAAAGTTACAAATTCCGAAGACATCATGGAAAGTTGGAAACAGTACTTTCAAGAATTATTGGAAGATGCAGGACATGGAAAAAATAGAACCCTAGGAGCAAGACACACAAGCAAAATAGAAGATCAGAGTGAAGAAATTCATGCAAATGAACTGTTAGCAGCAATAAATAAAATAAAATGGGGCAAATCAGCAGGCTATGACCAAATAACACCAGAAATGGTAAAGAATTTAGGAACGAAAGCCATAAAATTTCTTTTATGGCTTGGAAAAAGAAAATTATTCCCAAAGACTGGGACGTAGCTATAATAATCCCTATATTTAAGAAAGGAGACAACCGCAAATGTGAAAACCATAGAGGAATTTCGCTTTTAAGTGTTCCAGGAAAATTATATGCCTGTATTTTAGAAGCAAGGCTTAGGAATCAAATAGAGGGGTACACTGAATGAAATGCAACATGGCTTTCGAAAAAATAGAAGCACGCAGGATCTTATCTTCAGTCTTAGATAAATATCAGAGAAAAACATTGGAATATGGAAAAGAACTACATTCATGTTTTATAGATTTTGAAAAGGACTTTGACTGAGTTCCCAGACACTTAATATGGCAAACATTAAAGAAAAATAAGATGCAAGATAACTTAATAGCAGCCATACAAAGCCTCTACAAAAGTAATAGAAATTATGTAAGAACCTGTAATAATAGATCAAAAGAATTTGAAACAAATGTAGGAGTTAGGCAAGGCTGTATCCTCAGCCCTCGTCTCTTCATCATAGTAATGGATGAAATTTTAAAGGCATGCCAAACAAAAACAAAAAAGTTCCACTTAGGATACAGGAAACTGAAAGAAACCAGGATTTCACACATGGCTTTTGCAGATAATGTAGTGATTCTAGCAAATACAGCTGAAGATCTGCAGTACAATATGAAGAAACAAAGGAAAGGAATATGACATAAATATAAATAAAACTAAAACAATGATCATATCTAGAAACCAACAAAAACACATAATAAAAATAGAGAATCATCAACTCGAACAAGTCCACTCCTTTAAATACTTGGGATCATATATACAAGAAGATGGTAGACTAGACAAAGAAATTAACAACAAGATAAGAGGGGGAACAAAGCTATTCTATGCAATGAAAGGCCCACTCCTAGATAAGAAAGAAGTCACCCAGAATACCAAAATGGCAGTGTACCGTTCAGTATTTCTACACAACATTAACATACAGTTGTGAGTCTTGGTGTTTAACAACAGGAAACACAAATAAACTACAAACAATTGAAATGAAATATCTCAGATAAGAAAACAAGACTGGCACAAAAAACAAGACTAGACCGAATAAGAAATCAAACCATAAGAGACAGCCTTCAAGTTGCACCTCTGAATCAATTCATAACACAAGCCCAAATGAGATGGTTTGGACATCTTAATCGAATGGAAAAAGGAAGAATAGCAAAAACTGTATACGAAAGCCAGAAAATAGGAAAAAGAAACATAGGCAGACCCAGGAAAGGTTGGCAAAAGGAAATTAAAGAAAAATTGGAAAAGAAGGGATTAATTGGAAAGAAGCAAAACAACAAACCTTGGACAGGACGTCATGGAAATCTCTTTGGCAAAATCTCGGCGCTTAAAAGCATAAGAGATCACAGACGAAGAAGAAGACGTCATAATCACCTGCCTTATAGTTCCGCAAATACCCCTTCTTGATAGAGAAGTTGGAGGCAATGTTGTCACCTTTGTTATGGATAGTTATTTTAATCCTATAACCAGGTCCAATAATCTTCTACCCCTGGTCCCCCGCCCCCTTCCATCACATGCTGCTTAAGTAATTATCTCTTAGCAGGTGTAGAAATTCTATTTCCTTCCTGCCATAAAATTTCTTCCAGTCTATATCTCCATAGTTGAAGTCCCCATAATAATCATTTAACCTGTACTCATTGTACTAATTTGGCGATGTATGTCTTCCAGATCACTTGTGGAATTCCCTGGCCTACGGCAAACAACCAACTGTAAATTTTGTCTTACTGGCCTTAATTTCACACCAGATTGCTTCAAATGAACAGCCACCCTCCCGCCTATCTCCTATTCTTACTAAACTACCTAACTAAATACTTACTCACTAATGCCTATAACTTTTGGCAAAGTTGCACTAACCAATGCCAAAAACTCTTCCCTCTTGTTCCTGATACTTCTAGCATTAGTATATAGAAACTGCAGCATCGATTTAGTCCACCATCCACTTTTACTTTCTGAACTGACTATTACTCTTCTTCAGCTGCTCCCATTTCTATATGGGGTCACTGTTTCTGTTGCGATCCTAATAAAACAAAATCTTACTGCAAGTGTAACAGATATTAAGCCTATCTCATCCAGAATAATAGGAATTAGACTAAAAGCCAAAGAAAAAGGACTACACATAAAGTTTATCCAGATTTACACACCAAACACAAGTCACAATGAAGAAGACATCAAACTATTCTACAACGATCTCCAAAAAGAAAAATGTAATAGGGAAATTTGGAATTGGAACTGAAAATGAAAGGGGAGAAACTATGCTCAATTTCTGCAAAGAAAACAACCTTGTCATCTCAAACACAATGTTTTACCATAGACCTAGTTTTAAATACACCTGGACCTCACCAGACAGAGAAATACAAAATTGTATAGATTATATCTTAATTAGAAGTAAATGGAAAACCTCAATCAAAACGTAAGAATGCTCAAGAGCCTAGATCTGGATACAGACCATGAACTCCACATGAAAAGTTAAAAATCTGGATAAAATCCACATGGAAAAGTTAAAAAAATAACCAAATAAGATTAGACTACATTAGGAAAATTGAAGAAATAAACAGGACTCAAACAGATGAAACCGAAAACCTTTGGAAAACAGGAAAAGAAATATTAATTAACTCGGCAAGGGAAACTTTCGGAATTTATAAGAGATCCAATAATAAATGGATAACATCTGAAATATTAGCAAAATGTGAAGAAAAAAAGAAAAATAAGCAGACATACCTCAGAAGAAAAACAAACAACTCAAAAATGAAATTGATAAACTCTGCAGACAGGCTAAAGAAAACTGGCTAAACAAAAAAGTAGAAAAATGCAATGAGGCATGTAAACACCATAACTCAAAAACATTACAAAAAACTTTTCACCACTACCGCTAACAATGATCAACCATCAGGACGAGGAAACAGGAAACCCAAATGTGATAAAGGCGATATGGATGGAACACTACCAAGAAACCTTTAAGAATGAAAGCAATAACTACCTAATAACAAAGCCCCCACACTAACTCAAGACATGACACCTTAATGATCCTTCCATTGGAAGTGGAGAATGTTCTAAAGCAAATGAAATCTGCCAAAGCACCATGGATAGACCAAATTCCATCAGAACTCTAGAAAGAAGGAAAGCAAACAACTTTAAAATTCCTTACCACACTTTTCAACAAAATCATTAAATCAGGAGTAATACCAGAAGATTGGGGAACAGGAATTATCATACCAATTTACAAGAAAGGTGATAAGAAAAATTGTAAAAACTACAGACCAATCACATTACTCAGCCATGCTTACAAAATATTTACAAGAGTTTTACAGAACAGAATAAAGAGCACATATGAGATCATTCTTAGTGAAGAACAAGCAGGCTTCAGAAAGAATCGCTCCACATTGGATCAGATCTTCATAATACAAAGACTAGCAGAATTATACTGGGAACATAACAAAAATATCTATTACTGTTTTATAGATTTTAAACAGGCATTCGACTCAATAAACAGAGTAACCTTATTAAGAATATTAAAACAGAAATAAATCAATGAAGATACCCTAAACTTCTTAGGAAAATATTATAGTCTCACAGAAACAATAATTAAATTCAATAGTATAACAAAAGATAAAATAAATACATCTACCTAGAGGATACGGTTAACCAAGCCTTGGAAGGAGAAAAAGGGGTCAACCTAAACAGTTATAACCTTAATAACATAAAATATGCAGATGACATTGTAATGATAGCAGATAGCTAATAAATAAACTAAACAATACGGCTAAAGAATATAGTATGACCATAAATACAGACAAAACAAAAATTTTGATAATTGGAAAAAACGAAGAAAAACTAAACCTCTCCTTGAATGGATCAACAATTGAACAGGTAAAACAATTCTACTATTTAGGAACAGTAATTTGAAATTCTCAGAAAAATAAATAAAACAAAATGGACAGAAAAGAAAACAAATGAAACTGTAAGACAAGACCTAAAATATACAGACTCATTAATCGAAACGATCAAAAGAAGGCAACTTCAGTGGTATGGGCATGTCCAGAGAATGCCATCAAAAAGACTACCCAAACTTGCTCTGTATGCAAGAATAAAAGAAAAAAAAAAGAAGACCAAGAACTAAATGGATAACAACAATAAAGGTCAACTCTGGAGTTCAAACATATAGATAGCTCACCAGCCACACAAAAAACTGAGACTCCTGGAGGTTGTTATGGAAACATGGAAGACTCAACCTGTCTCTGATGGAAGAGGACAGTAAGTAAGTTTCTGATGAGTCTTCTCCACTGGTTTCTATTGTAGACTGTATCTTTGTCCAGGTTTTTCTCCATCAGATCTTCCTCTACATTATATTTCCACCCCTTCTTTGGTCTTTTTCTTCCTCCTTGTATTTCCATCATCATGATACTTCATCCATCATATTTTTTATGTCACCTCATTACATGTCCATAGCATCTTAATTGCACTTCTTATATCTATTTGACTACCCTATTCAATAATTTTGCTTGAGAGATTAGATTCCTCACTTGGTGATTCACACACTCACTCACTTCATGGGTGCCTTCACACAAACTCACTTGCTTCCATCCTAATTGCTTAAGTTTCCCTGAATTTGCATTTCAGCCTGCTCAGTGAACAAAGCTCTCTCTCTCTCTCCAGGCACCTAACACTAAAACCATTTAAAGGCAGTCCATGAGCATTGCACAAATCCTTCTCTCCATCAAACAGAGACCACAGATCCACAAATTATACATCATTCCTTTTGCACAATCTATGTATAAACTTATTGGCTATCAATGCCCTCCTCTTCAGTTCGTCTCTAACATAGCATGGTAGGAGACTTAAAATCTTCATCTTCTCGCTCTTCAGTTTTTCCTCTTCTAACAACTCCTTTATATCCTTCCTCTCATAGAATGCAATTCCTGCTTCTTCTTAAAAAATTCATCAGATTTTCTAGATATGATGAAAAATGTTTCCCTACAATCT
Organism: Typopeltis vanoorti; assembly: GCF_054136105.1. Classification (NCBI taxonomy): domain Eukaryota; kingdom Metazoa; phylum Arthropoda; class Arachnida; order Uropygi; family Thelyphonidae; genus Typopeltis; species Typopeltis vanoorti. The sequence goes on from NC_143557.1 coordinate 65,263,264, forward strand.
GCTAATCTAATGGTTAACATCAATATAAAATCTCTCTTTACTAATGTACCTCTAGAGGATACACTACATCCACAATTTCGTGTCAGAAACATTTCCACAAGATATAGTGAAATTATTCAACTTTGTTATTCACTCTGGATATTTTCTTTGTCAAAATAAGTTTTATAGTCAAGTTGAAGGAACTGCCATGGGAAGTCTATTCTCTTCCACTCTTGCAAACTCCTACTTGGAACATTTAGAAGACATCCTGTTCTCATACACACACCCTTGACCTTCATTTTGGGTTTATTATATAAATGAATTTTTGTGATATAGCCCCATGATGAAGAAACATTGCTTTTTTTTTAAAAATCTAATATAAATAATCTACATCCACAAATTAAATTTACTGTGGAAATATAAAAATATCATCTTCTTCGGCACTACAGCCCATATAGGGCCTTGGCCTCCCATTTTTGGGTTTCATAACTCACTACGAGGGGAGAAAACCCTGCAGTCCATGCCCAAGACTAGCTAACTTGGCTGTCTGAGAAAGATCCTTAGCTCCTCACGTCGGCAACAAGAATCGAACGCAGGACACTCCTTTCCTAGGCATATGGTCACAGAGCGTGTAACCACTCGGCTAGCTGCACAGACAGAAAAAGATCATCAAGTGAACTAATTCCTTCCGTTTATCAAGAGTCTACTTTTACTGGATGCTACATTCAGCAACAATCTGCTCAGAGAAGACTGGAATTATCAAAACTTTGGTACAATATGCTTACACCATATGTTCTATGACTCAACATTTACAGCAAGAACTCTTACACATCAAACGATATATGAAACTGAATGGCTTCTCAGAAAAGACCACGCTACATCTTTTTCATTCCTATAATTCTAACAAGGAAACAACATGTAGAATTCCCATTCCATAACATTTCTGCCATCTCAGAACCAATTTCCAGAATTCTAAGAATTTAGTGGCTATTTTTCTTCCTATTAAGGAATTATCATCATAGCTTCCATCTTTTAAAGATAAATGCTCTCCTATGAGTCTTCCTGATGCCTACCAAGCTCCTTGTGACTGTCACTGTTCTTACTTCAGACAAACTGGATGCTCAGTGGAAAAGAGAATACAAGAACACCAATCTTACATCAACAACAGGAAATCTGAGCAATCTGGATTAGCACAGAACGGAAGAGATAGAAACCACAATATGTTAGGGTAACATGTAGATTCTATTTTTGCTAATGCATGCTTCCCTTCCCTCTTTCTCTTCTAATTTTCTTTTTTCTTTCTAATTTTTGTAACATGAAACTAAGTCTAAAGAGGTATAGAGTCTCTGCAGTACAGCAAAAAAATACGCTTCTCTCTAAAATATCAAAAAAAAAAAAAAATTAAATTTAAAAATCACAAAAAATCCTTCATATTCACTTTACAAACATCTGTGGCATCAACAGTAACTTAAACAATGTGCATCATTACCTACAGTCATCCAAACATGATGTTCTGTTTCTGACTGAACCTCAAATTTCTACTAAATCAACAACTCATCTTAACTGTCCAAATGACATCTCCACTTCTGCCATAATGGAAGTATTGGTGCTTTTGTGTGTTCTGATATTCCTTGCCAAATGATGTCTAATTTAGAATCTCATCTTTTTTGACCTCCTGTGGCTTAAAATTTCTTTGCCATGTTTTATTACATTCATCTGCTGTCTCTACTGTTCTTCTGAAAATCATTCTGACCTTTTTGACTTCCTATCTTTAAAACTCGATTTCATAGTCAAAATTTCCAAACAGTGAAATCATCCTTCTTGGTGATTTTAATGTCCATAATTCTAATTGGCTCCCTTTTTTAAATTTCACTGATCAAGCTCAAAGAAAGGCACAGCTTTTTGCTGTAAGCAATGACTTAAAACAAATCATTAATCTCCTACCCGAATTCCTGAAAATCCTCTTCACTCATCCAACATTCTAGATCTTTTTTTAACTAGTTCTCCTTCCAGGTTCTCTGTTCAAGTGACTACTCCTCTTGGCAATTCAGACCACAATCTTATCTAAGTTTCAACTCTGGTGGAACGTCCTTCCTTCAGCCATTCACAAGCTTGCATACTCTGGCATTACACCAATGCTAAGTTGGAAGACTTTTGTGACTTTTACTGCTCTTTTCCATGGTCAGACTTCTGTTTTCACTCAAATTAACAGGTATTATTCAGAATTCTGAATTATACCTGCATGATCTTGTTACAGAAATAATCTGTATTGGAATGGAAATTTTCATTCCTCACTCTGTTCAAATTCCCCAATCCATATTTAAACCATGATTCTCCAAAATGTGTGCTGTTAGGGCTGTCCAAGAAAAGCAAACACTCTTTCACAAGTGGCTCAAGACCAAAACACCAACTTCATTCACACTCTATGCAGTTGCACATAACACTTACCACCAGTAAAAGGGCAAAATCTAAATTTAACAACAAGGATAAATGTAGAAAATCACTGCTTGTGCCAGTGGCAGTTGTGCCTTCTGGTCCTTTGCCAAAGTAGTTGTGTTCAACTTTTGTCCATCTTGCTTCCTCCTCTATCTCACCCTAATGGTAGCATTATAACATCACCTAAAGATAAGGCTGGAATTTTGGCTTCAATCTTCTCTTTCAACTGCTACATAGATGACCACTGCAAATCACCTTCTTCCTTACCTAGAATACTGCATCACATGCCTCCTGTGACTTTCTGCCAGAAAGACATCAGAAGAATCTTGAATAACTTAGATACTACAAAGGCTCTGGTCCTGATGGAATTCCACCCATTGAGATCAAGAGATGTGCTCCTGAACCAACACATATTCTCTATCATCTATTCACTAAACTGTTCAACTAGCAGCCACCCTTCAACATGGAAGAAAGCTCATATACGACCAGTTCTCAAAAAAGGACATAAATGTTTACCATCAAGCTACTGACCTACTGCACTTACATTCGTTTTGTCTAAAGTAATGGAAAAGGTTATCAACAGTCAGCTTCTTTAACACCTTGAGAACTGCTATCAAATTAGTGACTACCAGTATAGATTTTGCCACTCCAGATACACAGGAGATCTCCTGGCCTACATCACTCATATTTGAACCCATTCCACAAAAAAAGGTTTGGAGTAACCTGTCTGGTTGCTCTTGACATCATCAAGGCTTTTGATAGGATCTGGCATCGAGGGCTCCTCAACAAGTTATCATCATTTGGACTGCCTTTGTTTTTGTGTAAATGGATTGCCAGTTTTCTCTCAGATCAATCCTTACCTGTAATGGTGGAAGGTGTTCTCTCTTCTCTCCTCAGATTTTCCTGTCAATGCCAGTATCCCTCAGAACTCACCAGTTCATTTCACCGGCATTCATCCTGATTTTATTAATGACCTGCTCTTATTCACTGCAAACCCTATTCATAGTTTTGCTGATGATAGCACACTCCACTCATCCTACTCACATGACAGGCCTTGCAGTGCTCAAACATCTCATGCTTCAAGATCATCTATAAAAAGTGTCCTGAACATTGATCTTCACAGTATCCTTGACTGGCATGAAAACAACCTGGTCAACTTCAATGCTTCCAAAGCACAGTTTTGTTAGTTTTTCCATAAAAAAAAAAAACCTCAGATCTTCTCTGCTTTTGATAACTCTGATTCAACAGTCAAGACAAAAATCTCTCTTCTTGGAATGACTCTTACTCCAAACCTTTTCTAGCACAATCCTATCACTTTTATAGCATCAACAGCTTCAAAAAAACTTGGCATCCTTTACCAGTCACAACAATACTTCTCTGCCAAACAGTTACCTACTCTGTATCCCAATCCCAAATCCAATCAACATTGGAATACTGCTCACGTGTATGGGGTGGTGCGCCTAAGACCTCCCTAAAAATACGTGATGCTGTTCAGAAATGGGCAGTCTGTTTGATAATGTGTCTCTTCTACAGATATTTCTATTACTACACTCACTACAGATATGAGCACTGTTCAGCAGAACTAGCATCAATTATGCCTCATATTTCTATCATATCTACAGGAACTCGTACTACAGCTGCTCAGCATCCTTTTACAGTTGAACTGCATAATTACTGAACCTACAACTCCCAGTCATCTATTCCTTCCACCTCATGAAGCATTTCCAAAGGACTACAATCTTCAACAGTTCAAGAAAAACATCAACAGATTCTTCCTGATCCTGCCTTTGCATGCCATTTTCTGCCCTTCATGTATGGGATAAAAAAATAAAAAAATAAATAAAAAATAGTAGTTCAAGATGATGTTCAAGGCTTGAAAAAAACCCTGATTGATTCAGCCAGAGAGGCATGTGGTGAGGTTGTCTGCAAGGATAGAAAAATCAGAACTCCACAGTGGACACAAGAAGTTAAAGAGGCAGTGAAGGAAAAGAAGAAAGCATATCAAAAGTTCCTGGCAAATAATTCAGCTTGTGCTCTTATAGAATACAGAGACAAATGTAAGAAAGCTAAACACTGTGTAAAACTAGCTAAGCAAAAGTCATGGGAGGACTTTGACAAGAACATAGAAAATAAATATCAAGAAGGTGGCAAAATATTCTGGTGGTTGTTGAAGAAGCTTAGAAATGGAGGAAAGAGTGCTGTAAAAGGAGTTAGAGATGATAAAGATGACATGAAAACGGAAGAAAAAGATATCCTTGAAGTATGGAGTAATTACTTCGAAAAATTGCTAAATGAAACAAGCAGTGATAGCACAGCGGTAAAAGATACTCAACAGGCATGCAGTCAGGAATACATATCCATACTTGAAATAGAAAAAGCCATCAAAGGCTTGAAATGTGGAAAGGCAGCAGGAGTAGATGATATTCAACCAGAAATGCTGAAGTATGGTGGTATAAAAGTCTTACAGTGGCGGCTCTGCATAGTTCAGGACAGAGGGATGAATTCCCAATGATTGGAGTAGAGCTCTCATAGTACCCATATATAAAAAGGGAAATAAAACTGAATGTGAGAATTACAGAGGTATTTCCCTACCGAGTGTTCCTGGTAAGATTTATGCAAGTATACTTGAGAAACGGTTGAAAAGAATTGTGGAAGAACAAGCTGGATTCAGGCCAAATAGAGGCTGTCAGGATCAGATCTTCACTTTACGACAAATAGTTGAGAAATCATGGGATATAACAAAGATCTGTATTTAAGTTTTGTGGACCTGCAAAAGGCATGACAAGGTGCCAAGAGAAAAGCTATTCAAAACACTACAATTATATGGTGTCACAATTGGGCATTATATCAAACAATACTTAGTCTTTGAGTTGTAAGTCAGCAGTTAGAATTGAAGGAAGTACAGGAAGACGGTACTCATTATCTATATGGATCAAATTATGAAATAAAGCGGTATTAAACCCGATATCAAAATTGGAGATTTTAATCTCAGCTCTTTACTTTATGCAGATGATGTTATACTTTTAAATAAATCCAGTACAAGACTTCAAGATTTCCTTACTAAATTGAATAACTGTTGTAATAAATTTGGTATGAAAATCAGCAATAACAAGACAAAGACAATGAAAATAGACAGAAATATCATAATATCTTGTACACCCCTTGAGGGTACATGTCAGGAATATGATGATGATGAAGACTAAAAGAGACATCAAGAAGACTACTCCACATAACACTGGGGGAATTTGCTGTGATTATAGGAGGAGAAGAAGAACAATTCCGAGAGGTCTGTCTTATCTTTGAATTACAATCATACGATGGGATGGGCTGAAAAGTTCGGATAAACACCTAGAACAACAATGATATTAAAGCAACTGATATAACTACAACAAAGAACATATCTTAAAACTCTTTAACCCCTATGTTTCATCAAATGGTAATAATTTGTTCTTTTTCTTTTAAGATATATAAAGAGACATGTCACTTCCTTCATGGTGATTATCACAACTTTTCAGCACACCCTTGTACCTGAAGATGTGTACAGTTGGGAGCACAGAAGGACAAAAGTTGCTCCCCCACAATAATTGCTTGCCTGAACAGGACACATTTCTGCATTTTTCTCTTTCAAAATTAAGTTTAAATTTGTTGATTCCTTTTTTTTTTTCCTCTGCATCTATTATGGGTTGCAGTGTAGATTGAGTGTGAAGCTAGAGTGTTTGGTCTTGACCTATTTGTGTGATATTATTATTATTATGGGCAATTCCAGGGAGTCCTTAGACTCATCAAGGGAGGCCCTAAACATCATGTCCACACAACTATACGACATTCTCACAGTATCTATCATACTTTGCCTTGAACTCACTCACTGTCATAGCACCCACAACAGACTCTGGCAGCTTATTCCACTCATTTACCACTCTAAAAGTAAAGAACCCAGCTCTAACACCTTTGCTAACCACACTCTTGCCCAGCTTCCATAGGTGTCCCCTAGTTCTCCCACCACCAGTCCTGATCTCAAAAATATCCTCTGAATTAATCCTATAGAAACCCTTTAGCAATTTGAATGTTTCAATCATATCTCCCCTTTTCCGCCTATCAACTAATTTCTGCAACCCACAAATCTTCAACCTGTTCTCATAAGGTTCATTCCATAGACCTGCTATCATCTTGGTCACTTGCGTCTGGATCCTCTCCTCCTCCTCCTCCCCATCAAGAAGAAACCTAGGTGACCAAATCTGGGCACAGTAGTCGAGATGAGGTCTTATCAAGGCTCGGTACAGAAGTACAATAACTTGCTTGTCTCTGCTCGTCAAAGTATTTTTTCAACAACCAAGTAAGTTGATGAGCTGATTTAGCCACTTTTGCTGAATATTTTCGACTGTCTTGACATGCTTTTTTGGAGAACCAAGGTTTGGATGGTGGTTGGAGATTTTTTGATGGAATGGAGGATGAAAGTATACTTTCCAATTAGAATTATTACTGTTATTCAGTTGGAGCAGGTGTTTGAATCAGGAGAATGCAAACAATAATCAGACCAAGGAAAGGAGTAAAAGTCAATAAAGTCCCATTTGGCACCACTGTAATGCCAAAGAACATGAGACTAAGAATGGATGAGTGAAGGACATTCCAGGGTAACAGAAACTAGAGCAAAGTTATGACTGGAATTATCAAAAGCGAAACTGACATCTACAGTATATTTAGAAGGAGAGCTGGTTAAGGAATGGTGCTAACAAGGTGGTAAGGATTATTCTGGTATTGTGGTGAGTAGATTGACTATTTGCATTAGGTTCTGTTCAGCAAATGCCTTGGCATTCCCATCAGTTTAATCTGTGAGCCGGAGGAGAAAGTCAATTTGATTTGTGAATGTTGAAGAAAATGACTTCACTATTTGGTATTTGTAATGCATGAACAAATTTTAAAGAAAAGGAATCAAAGAGGTCAGAGTGATTGTCAGATTTGGAGAATGACAGAGACAGCAAATGAATGCAACAAAGTGTGCAAGAAAAATTTGAGCCAGAGCAAATCCAATAAGGAAGATTCAAGATTGGGTTAAGTAAGTATATAAAAAATATATTATGAAATAGTTTACCAATGTCTTGGACTTTAGCCATCTTTGGATTGTATTCTTCTGCTATTGGCCTTCCTTTGATCACTCGTAAATTGTATGCATGTTTGCCTAAATGCAAAGGTAAATAAAAATTAAATTAATAAACCGTTTAGTTTAGTGTTATGTGATTAATAAATCACATAACACTAAACATCTAAGAATACATCCTTAATTGTTATATGTTATCAGAGATAAAAAAGATTTTAAATTCAAACATTTAAATCTAATGTGGTATCATCATTGCAACATTCTGCATTTCTAAAATTACATATCATGGCCTGTACTTAATTCACACATGCCTTGATTAGGTTATTAAAAAATAAATTATTAGAAAAGCCTTGAGTAGGTTATTAACCTAATCAAAACTTTTCATATCCTTTCTTTCTTAGTCAGTTTTGACATTTCTGCTCTTTTCATAAATGTCCTAATCTGTGACATAATTCTTCTCTTACAGAACAAATTTCTGCCTGACATCATGATTCTCTTTGCCCACATCCTGCATTCAGGATACTTTGTGTGGCAAAATAATTTTTACTTACAAATAGAAGGTACAACCATGGGCTTACTACTATTCCTCACTACTGCTAACTTTTATATGGAAGCTTTTGAGCAATGTGATCATCACTGTATCAAAGTCAAACAGTAGGTTTTAAATAAAGGAATCTAGATGCTTTCATTATCTGGATACACAACTGCCAAACTTTAAATATCTTCCTCAGCAACCTGGACAAACAACATGAACACATACACAATTTACTACTGAAATTGAAAACCAAAACTCACTTCCTTTTCTGAGTATACTTATCATACGTTCTTCAGACAGTCTATCCTTCACTGTCCACTGCAAGGCCACACATACTGGCCAAGAGTTAGCTTGTATGTATATATATATATATACAAGCTAACTCTTACCACAACCCTTCATAAAAATTTGGAATCACTAACATCCTCAAACACAGAGCTATAACAATTTTCCCTAACTTACCATATATTGATGAAACTGGACACACAACTTTAATCCACGAAAAAAAAAAAAAAAAAATCACACTTCAAATTTAACAATTTTGGTAAATCAGGGCTTTGTGATCATGTTCTTAACACCTTACACCAAACTGACTGGAAAGGTACCCGTTATTTTCTTAGCAATAACTTGGTATGAATGCAAATTTAAGGAAGCCTGTGAAATTTTGATCAGCCATCCTAATCTGAACAATAATAGGAGGTCTAAAAATCCCATAAATATGGATGTCACATTCAATTCAATAATTTCTATTTCAAGTTCTCAAGAAAACTTTAATTTTAGGACTCCAAGTAATAATTTCAACACCTATTTCATATATCAGCAACTATCAATACTGTTTTTGCTTTAATTTATCTGTTAGTAATTTCTAGCTAAACAAATATCAGGAGTCTAGCTTTGATGTAGTAGGGTTTTTTTTCCCCACCAGAGGTCAGGCCAATAATGTTAACAGTTGACCAGATTAGTGTCATTTTAGTATACTATGCATATTGTAACCTAGCTTATCTCTTTTGTGTGTGTGTGTGTGTGTGTGTGTGTGTGTGTGTGTGTGTGTGTGTGTGTGTGTGTGTGTGTGTGTGTGTGTACACACCCTCTGCCCAAAAAGAAACCAAACTTTTCGAAAATAGAAGAAACTAGTGGAGCCACCTGTTGTATCTTTTTGTTGTCGAAAGCAGCTACCTTCATTAGTGTTGTGTCAACTGTTTATGACATTTGTTTCATTAGAAGCAGAGTTATAGTGCCAAGAGTGACAGTGTGTTTTGACGAATGGTTGGAAAATGAGTTTCGAACAGAGAGCTGCAATTGATATTTGTGTTAAACTTGGTAAACGTTTTATTGAAATGCATCAAATGCTTCAAAAAGCATACGGTAATGAATGCTTATCCCATACTCAAGTTTACAAGTGGTTTAAGCGATTTCAAAGTGGTTCATCAGATGCTTGAAGACGACGAAAAGCCAGGCCATCCAAACACTGGACTGAGCGAAATTAACATCCAAAAAGTGCATGATTTCATCAAAGAAAACCCAAAATCATATGTGAGATTGATTGAAGATGAATCGGGGATTCCAAAATCAACTGTGCACAACATTTTGACCGAGAGTTTGGGCCTTCGTAAATTGAATTCACGATTTGTCCACCACAAGTTGACTGACGACCAAAAAATTTATCGAATTGAACACTGCAAGGACCTCATCAAAACCGCTCGTAAGGACTCAAACTTCCTTGAAACAATCGTTACTGGTGATGAAATGCGGTGTTTTGAGTATGAGCCCAAAACAAAGCACTAGAGTGCTGAATGGAGACCACCAGAAGACGGGCATCCGAAAAAGTCGCTTAGAGAAGTCAAAAGTAAAGACAATGCTGATTTGTTTCTACGATTCCAAGGGCATTATCCACAAAGAATTCATTCTGCCTGGCCAAACGGTCAATGGTGAGTTTTATCTCGAAGTTTTGAAGCTATTGATAGCAAGAAGTCGTTACATATGGCATGAATATCGCGATGCAGGCAGCTAGTCACTTTTGCATGATAATGCACCATCTCATCGTTCAAACATTGTGAGACAATTTTTGAGCAAAAATCAAGTTTGTGTGTTGGATTTTATTTATTCACCTGATTTATTTTAAATCAGGTGAATACTCGCCGTATTCACCTGATTTAACACCTTGTGACTTCTTTCTCTTCCCCCGACTTCATTTTCTGATGAAAGGAAAGTGATTAGACACCATTGAAAACGTTCAAGCAGCAGTAACCATGACCCTCAACAGTATCCCAAAAAAACGATATAAAAAACTCATTTAAAGAAGTAACTGACCGTGCAACGAAGCTGAGGGAGAGTATATTGATTGAAATAAATGATTTGAATAATTATAATTGGCCTGTGTTTTATTTTCTATCAAAAGTTCGGTTTCTTTTTTGGTGTGTGTGTGTGTGTATATATATATATATATATATATATATATATATATACACACACACACACACACTTACATATGTATGTATTCTCCAGACGATGACATTGATATGAAGGTCAAAACATGAGGTGATTATTTTGGTTTATATTAAATTGAAGCTATTAGTCTATCACAATAGTTGTCTCCATAATTTATTAGTGTGAGGGCTGTTTTGAAGCCCTGAAGAATGGTAACCTGAAAATGTGACTACACGCAAGTCATGCATCTATGAAAATTCTTGACTTATTTTACAAAAGAGATTCTGCTTTTGATGATGTTATTTTTCAATTTATCAGCTCTGAATGATTTTTTTAAATTTGACTCTAATTTTGCATTTTCAGCTTCTGTTATTACTGCTTTTATGTAAGCCATTTTTTTATTATTATATTTTTCATTTAACTTCACGTCAAAAAAATTGAAAAGCAATGCAGGCTTTCATCAAGCACCGTTTTTGAATTACATTTAATCTCCTCATTTATTCTTCGTATTCATTAGAGCATTAGAATTCTTTATCCACTCTATCTAGCTACATATGTTGGAATTTAGTCTTTTCAATGGAAGTGTCCAAATGCACTAAGCGAAATGAAAAATATATAAGTATTACCACAAACAACAAAAAAAACTAACACACATTTTACAATGTTGGATATTTGCTGGATGGATGTTTGTGATTGTCTGTGGAAATACTAGTGGTGGTGGTGGGTGATAGATGGCGTTGGTGTAGATATGAAGGTAGTTGTGGTTCGTTGTAGTTGGTGGATGGAGTGGTGGAGACAGAGAGTTGTAAAGTAAGTACCCTCCCTTGATGAGTCCCTTGGACTCCCTAGAGGTGTCAATAATAATAATAATAATAATAATTAACCATAAACAAGTAATACCTATTTATTTATTATTCAGATTAGCATTCTCAATTTATTTTGTGGAAGTTTATTTTGCTGAAAAATAAAAAAAATTAAAAAATTAACTTCAAGTCTTGTAGAAAAATAATTAAAAATAAATAATTTCATTTAGAAATTATTCCCCAAAGGGATAAAAAGCTCTTTTAGTCATAAACAACTTTGGAAATCAGGAAACAAAGTCTTGATCCTTAGCAATCACCAAAAGATGAGTCCTTGCCTTTTGATAATTTTAGAGGCAGTGAAAGGCACTCTTTCAACTTTTCAGTATTTATTTATCACAACAATATTTTTTTTATACTACACAAAGCCTGACAAGGACCTCTCAATATTCCACTAAATTTCTCATTACAATTCATATATAATGACTGATGTTTATTTGGATATCAGTCAGTTCTTTAAGGCAGTCTCGTGTGAGGTCACTAGGACAAAGCAATCATTCATATGGTTTCCTGCTATAGGCCAGGAGATTCCAGAGATGCTATAGAAGGCATACATCAGCAAATCAACACAAGTGCAGGTTGAATAATTATGATTTTGGGGGGGGGGACACTTCAGCTTAAGGATCTTCCTCAGCCATAGCCAAGTCAGCCGGTCTTGGACGTGGACAGCAGGGTTTTTTCATCCGCAAGCAGGCAAACCGGCCCCGTGAACACACATGGATACAGTCAGGAATACTTAGAGGCATAAGGCTGACCATCTTATCCTCGTATTTCGGTTACGAAATCCAAGCATGCTTGGAAGGTTGTGGGCCTTAAAGGCCTGTTAAAGCCATAGGGATAGGATAGGATCTATTAACAGGATTACAAGAGCTATTCATGATCAAGGTGGCCACATTGCCTCTGATTGGTGATTGTGATTGTGTAGGCTTGACTTGGGAGGTTGCAAAACATGAAATTTTCTGTTAAAAGGGGGTATATGTAAAACTACAAGGCATGTGATTATGACAAGCTTAGGAGGAAGCATGAAGCTGTGCCATGGCATCAAAACCTGTAAGGAAAGGATATTAGAAGTGCATGAGAGATTGTCAAAGGGTATCTAGAGGAAGCAATACCAGATTGCATGCCCAAAATCAGGAGGGTTAATCAAGTGAGTGTAAAATGGATGACTAGAATCATTAAGCAGAGCTAAAAAAAAAAAAAGTGTTGTGGAGGGTATATAAGGTGACTAGCAATCTCACAGTATCAGGCAAGAAAGGTAACCAGCATGGTAAAACAGGCAAAATCAGATTATGAGGAGAAACCAACCGGAAAGGCCAAAGGAAATCCTAAAGAGTTCATTCATTATATGACAAGTAAAAGGAAGAATGATTATGGAAGGATAACTTGTAACAAGTGTTTATGGTAATGAGATGAGAGAAGCAGACAAAATAGTTGACTTATTGAGAGACCACTTTGCAAAGGTATATCATCCAGGTGAGGCTATTGCTGGGACAGATGTGACAGGGACTAATGTGAGAACAGAGGTGGGATGAACTGGAGGTTTTTAGGATATTACATAATCTCATTGTAAATACAGTCATGGGATTACATAAGATAACAGCCCATGTTTTATGAGAATGTGCAAGGGAACTGGCAATGTTTCTGAGTATGCTGTTGAAGTCTCAAGCTCTGGCAGAGTCCCAAGGGAGTGGAAAGAGGACAAAATAATTCCCTTGAATAAAAGAGGCTCTAAGGCTGCAATAGCAAATTATAAACCAATTAGGAGTTCCGGAATGGTAGTAAAAAGTACAGAGACAAAGTGGATATTAGATCTGACGTTATTTCAAAGCCTGCATGTTTGTAGACACTATGAAAGTTTCGTAAAATTGACCTGAGAGCTTACAAGAATACAATCCTCTGCATTGGAGTTGTCTTAGTTTGCACTACTTAAAAGACATGAGTGTTGCCAAAGCATCCATATATTTGTCTTTTATCAGTGCATTTTTTTAAGGATTCACTGGCCTGACAGCTATTTCAAACTGGTTGGTTCTCTTCAGAGACCAGGCAGAAACCTTAAGAGAGCAAAAGCTCTCATTCAGTAGTAAGGAATTCAAATGTCAGAGAAATGTATTATTCATAAGTGAACTCTCAGTCGGTGCACAGTAAAAGTACTGAAAAAGTTGGTCAAAGAGAGAATTCAGGATTGGGTGAATAGGAATATGATACTCTATGAGGTGCAGCATAGCTCTATTAAAGGTCAGGTCTGCCTTAGTAATTTACTAACTTTTTATAATAAACTAACAGCTGAATTGGATGAAGTGAATGGCTACATGATGATACCATTGGATTTTGCAAAGGCATTTGACAGAATACCACATGGAATTCTGTGGTATTCTGTCAACAAGTAGTACATGCTGATCCTCCATGTACCAAGAAGTAGTACATGGAGGATCAGAATCCAGGAGAAAGCAGGTGATTAGTAGTTTGCTAGGACCACTACTGTTTATTTTGTACATAAACGATAGAAAATAATTTTAAGGGAAATATTCAGTTGTTTGCTGATGATGCAAAATTGGGTAGGTACTAGTTAATCAAGGCAATGTGAAGAGTTTTCAGGATGATTTAAATAGGCTGTCAGTATGGGCGAAACATAATGGATGTCAGTTTAATGTGGAAAAATGTAATGTTATGCATTTTGGGATAAAAAGATTTATGAGCTGTGTACCACATTGATGGAACTGTACTCCAGGAAATTGATAAGGCTAGGGATTTGGGGGTGGTAGCAGTAGATAGAGATTTGGTTTAGAGGGCATATTTCTAAGATTGAAAGGTAGCGCATAGGATTAACTTGGCTACTGAAGAATACACTAACAAGCAGTGAAGTTGTCATTCCTTTTTATAAGGTCTTAATAGGTCTGCATCTAGATTATGTGCTCAGATCTGGTCACCTGGTTTTTTTTGGGGAATGAGGAAGTGGTAGAGAGGATCCTGAGATGAATGATCAAAATAATGATTGACCTGTGAAATGCTCCCTATGAGATTGTCTGTTAATGAGGTCAAGTAGAGGTACAATGGATACTGCGTGGATAAGTTATGCCTTCCATGATGAACCTGTGACTCCATGGAGATGCCTGTACAACAACAACAACAATAATAATTTTAGCAACTAAAGCTTTTATTAATTTTTCTTTTACTAGAACTTATTATTAACAAACCATAATGTCCATCACTTTTCCTCCCCTCAGCTGTAATACTTCTTGGAGAATATCACTACTTGCCTTCTGCTGATGATGACTTGCACATATGACAATCTCAGTTTGTAAATGTCACTAAATACTTAATATTTCAAATACTACTAATTAAAGCACAACATATGCAATGCTATTCAAAAGCCAATCAGCCACTCAATTTAAAATTCTACATGAAACAAAAAAGTAAACAAATGCAAAAAAAAAAATAATAACTGTGACTACAGCAAGTCCTGCATGTTTTGTGTTCCACTGGTATTAGATAGCATCTCAATTACAAAGCTAAGGAAATGCAGTGAATTATATACTGCAGAATCATATTAACTGAGTATGTGCTCAAAATGGATGACGTGCAGCCTATACAGAATTTAATGCGAAATACTTACAGATTAAACTACTATCTAGAAAAGAAAAAAAAAATTAAATAAATAAATAAATCCTTTAATGCCCTTTATTCTCGAAGAGAAGTATGTGTGGAAGTCAGAAGTCCTTTATCCATAACTAATTTTTGAAGACTAGGGGACAGTCAATCTCCAACCTTCAAGCATTTCTTGACAGTGAACCTGAACTATCAATACATCAAAGCTTCTTCAGAAGAGAGGATACAGAAAACAACTGCCACCATTCCATGGTCCCTAACACTGCTGCATATTATTGTCTGTAACAGTGTGAGTTCTATGGTCAATTTTCTTGAGATCTGAGTTGAAAAAAAAGCCAGCAAAGGTTGGTTGATTGGTAGAGCCTCTGCAACTAATAGCCCATGCAAAAAGTTAAGTTTGAGCGCAGTTAGTAGTTGGAAGGGGACAATTTCAATGCTGTTGGCACACTCTCTCCCTCGATGAGTCTTTGGAATCCCTGGAGATGTCACATAATAATAATAATTTTTTTTTCTGGCCATTTCCTTTATATCTTGATTGTGACATGATTTGCTATGAAATTCAATTTGCTGGACTTTTTCTGTAGTTCATTACAACAAATCATTTTGTTATACTGGTGTCTGCCATAATGCACATTTATTGTATTATAAAAACCCTTTGAGATGGGCATATAACATTTACAGCAGTATGGAGAAGAAAAGCCAAGAACTTGAATACCCTAGTCTGATTCTTCCAAAAAGGATTAAAAAGGTTGAAAACACTCTAAAGGGCACCTCCTAGACAAACAGATGGAGTGGTTTCCTCTCTCACATGCATATAGCCAGTTACAGACTATACAGCAAGGATATTGCATCAACAAGGAATGTTAATGCAATATTCAAATTGCCTTCTCCCATACACAAAACTTCAAGTCTCTTTCAACCTTCAAAATCTCTTCATTTGAAAAACCTTGAGTATACAAGATCATTTTTTCACATGGAATTTTCTATATGGACAGATTGGCCAGTCGAGAGGGATATGCATGTCACAGCACATAAGATATAAAAAAAGCACAAATCAAGACTAGTAGCATATGCAACAGATACATCAAGTAATATTGGCCTACACTGATTAAAATTTTTCATCAGAGCATTAAAAAAAAATCATTGGAAATGTTAAAAAAACCACATCAAAGAATCAAGAAACAAAGTATAATTCTATATCAAATTAGGTCATCATTCATCAAAAGCCTAATGCATGCATTATATCAGATTATATCACTATTCTGTGCAATTTCTGTTAATCTGCTCTTTGTTTAACTTGGTCACTTTTTTTATTTCACTCCTTTTGGTGAAGTGCACTATAATATGTTAAACTAGTAGAGGTTTAACCTCAACAAAAAAATTTTCAACAAACAGTCTTTATTGGAATTCCTTGATATGCGTCCATTCATTTTCATACCATCACATACCTTGATAACCAAAAAAGCTTTTAAAATTATTATTATTATTATTGTACAGGCACATCCATGGAGCCCAAAGACTTATCGCAGAACACCCACACCATCCACATGATCTGTCATACCTCTTCTTGAACCCATTAACAGAAAAAGCACTAACAACTGAATCTGGCCAACCATTCCATTCATTCATAACTCTCCACGTGAAAGTCCTCATAACTCTACTAACCACACTTTTACTCAACTTCCAGGGATGACCTCTTGTTCCACCTCCTCTAGCCAAGAGTGCTAAAACATTTTCTCTGCATTAATCCAATAAAACCCTAAAGGGTAAAGTAACTTAAATGCTTCTAGCATGTTTCCTCTTTTTTCACCTATCAACCAACTTCTGCAGCCAACATACCCTCAATCTATCCTCATAGGGAAAGTTCCACAGGCCACTTACTGTCTTGGTTGCTTGCCTCTGAATCCTCTCCACCACTTCCATCATCCCCAGGAAACTCAGGAGAACAGAGCTGAGCACAGTAATTTAGATGTGGATGTATCAAGGCATTATAAAGAAGAATAACAAATTCCATATCTCTACTTTTGTGTTCTTCATTCGTCAAGTTAATATGCCCTCTAAACCAGTGGTTCTCAACCTTTGTGAGACCGTGGCCTGGTAAATTCTTTTTTATAAGATGAAGGCCCAGTCCCAACAAATTTACTCATAAATACCTTTCCAATTTTTTTTTAAAGTTCATACATTAAACTAACATAAGTATTAATAATCATAAAGAGTATTAGTACACTTATGTATATGGTGTGGCATGTTGACACACATAAAATTACATTTAAATTAGTTATCAATCACTGGACTATTGAAATCTTGTAGCATATTGTAGTTTCCTCAGGCCAACATCATTAAATTAATTTGTGCTGATTTTCACTGACATCCCATTCTGATCACCAAAAATGTATAATATTATTCAGTGTAAAATCAATTATTGTATTATTAAATTGATTTTAATGATGTTGGTTTGAAAAAAAAAACGGTAGTGAGAAAAATATGATTTTAATGATGTTGGTTTGAAAAAAAAACGGCAGTGAGAAAAATATTTATGCATTGCAACTCATCATAGAAGTCAGCTGAGCAGGGGAAGCAACAGAAGGATGTCGGCAAAACACTTATTATCACATACACATGGCAAATATTTATATGCAATGTAATTTAATAATTAAAAATGTATGAATCTCTCGATTCTAAACACTAGTTCCAACACTAATTAATATTCTGAATTTAAAAACGCAGCACATTAACACAGCAATTATAAGTTACTGAAAAAGTTAAACTTAGTTTCTTTTATTACAACTGAGTTTTTGAAGGTTTTAGTTAGGCTAGTGAGACTCCTGTTGATGTTTTCTGTCCATTAGCTTATTAATTCTGGGATGAATTGAAGTGATAGCCAAACGGAGACAGTCAGAAAGTTGCAGGTGGTTCCTCTGTTTCGTTTTAAGTACAGTCATGGCAGAAAATGCAGTTTCACAAAGATATGTGGTGGAAAAACAAAGAAGAAATCTCATTGCTATTTCATGTCAATTTGGATATTCATTTTCCTTCTTATGTAGAATTTTGAATTACTCATAGAATTATAAGTATTTTCCAGTCCTTTGTCCAATGATAATTCAATAAGTTGAAGGGTTTCTTCATGGGAAAGGGCTGTCTCTTTCTATTCAACAAAAGAGCTCATAATCCACATATTTTGCCTCCGGGATAATACTTTTCAAAGGACAACAACAACATCTCAAGTTGTTGTTGTCCTTTGAAACTGAATTCTGTGGGATGCAATAATATCTGAAACTGAATTCTGTGAATAGAAATCATCTGCTTTTATAATATAATCTGAATATGACTGAAACATTTCGTTATTTCTTTCTGCAATCATATTAAGCCATAGTTTGAGAGTTTGAGTTTCTTTTTGAATGATTCGATCTTGTTCCAAGCATTAAATATTATTGTATCTGGACCTTGAAGTTTTAAATTCAACTTGTATATGTAAGAAAGTATGTCACTGAGATATGCCAGCCTGGCTACCCATTTCTTATCCTGGAAATAATGGAACAAGTCACTTTTCTTATAAATTAGAAACAGCTCAACTTCCTTTCGGAGTTCATATAACTCTTGAGAACTTTACTGCGGGACAGCCAATGAACTTCCGAATGGAAAAGAAGATTTTGATGATCAGAGCCCATTTCATCGCCCAATGCTTTTAACAGTCTTGTATTTAAGGTAGTGTTTTTTATATAATTAATAATTTTAGCAGATTGAGACAGGACTTCATTAAGCTCAGGTGCCATATTTTGGAGGCCAGGTTTTACCTATGAATGTAGCAATGCATTGAAAATAAGTTATTGTCTGCCATATCCTTAATTTTAGTGACTAAACCTGAATTTCTACCTGTAAGACATGCAGCGCCGTCAGTACAAAATCCAATGCAATTTTTCCATTCAAGACCTCTCTCTTCAATGAAAACATTTAAAACTTTGAAAATTACACTGCTGGTAGTGTGTGTGTAGGTAATTCTGAAACAATTAAAATGTCTTCCTTCATGTCACTTTCATCATGGTTATATGGTATATACATAAGTAAAATGCTGTTGTTCTGAATATCTGTAGATTCGTCCAGTTGTAATGCAAACAATTTTGATTTTTTTAATTTTTTTTAATGAGTTGCATTTCTGTATCTTATGCAATACTTCATGACAAGCAGCAATCAAAGAAGGCATAATGAGTTCTTCACCAATGGAATATGGTTTTTTACATTTAGCTTGGGAAATAATTTTCTTTTCTATTTTAAGTGCATCTCTTTTATGCATAAAGAATTCAATGGGTTTGTTGAGTAGATAGGAATGTTTTGTGTTGAGATGTCAGGTAAGTTGCGATGGCTTCATAGCTTCATTTCCCAGAACAGTGGCACAAATGACACATAGAGGTCTTGGCAATTGGTCAGTGTGAGGGCATTGTATGAAACCAAATTTTAAATAGCTGTCTACTTACGAGTGAATGCAGACTTTTTCTTCTGTGTGCTGGTAGTTTTCCTCTCCTTTTGTACATCCTGGATCACTCCGAGGTGGATGAATCACTATTTGTTGCGTCACGAACACCTTCAATAACAGATTTCTTAACACCAAAATTAAACAAAGTCCCTTGTCTCTTATTCATATTAAAATTTAAATCTGTAGGCCTATTACTTTTAACAAATCATGGCACTAAGGTTTCGAAACAAGCACTTACACACTGCAATGCAAACCTGTGAAGAAACAGTATTCAGTATTACTAGATTTGAGAACCGGATACAAACTGCCTTGATCTTCAATTTCAGTGGAAAAAATTTTTTATACTACCTTGCTGATTGATCATGACATTTGCAACATAGATGTTATTTCATTCAGTTTTGAGAACAGAGAATATGCCGCCTGTGGTTGTAATCGCTTGCAGGCAATTTTTATGACCGGTCATAAACAGCAGTATTCCCTTTCCCGAATGTTGAAAGATTTCGATGTCTGAAAATTCCTGATCATTCATGAACACTTCCATGTTTAAAAATACGTGGCTTGGTCACTGACATTTGCTACACAGATGTTATTTAGGTGTTCTGGGAGTCTGAGCTTTTCGGCACATTCATGAATATTATTCTCCTCAGAATATTTCCACTATAAAATATTTATTCATGAAAAATGCTTAGAAAACTAAAATGACAAATTCCAGGAAAACCTCTTGTGGCCCAGTATAATTGATGCCAGGACACAGTACAAGGACGTGGTGCCTAGTCTTAGCCCCTCCCTTATGCAAAGGAATTATTTTGCTCTCTTTCCACTCCCTTGTGGAAAAGAATGACCATGGATTCCACTCCCAAGGGAGTGGAATCCATGGTCATTCTTCCTCTTACTTGCCTCGTAAAAAATGAACTCTTTGGAATTTTCTATGGTCTGCTAGGCTAGTTACTTCTCATAATATGATTTTCCCCTTGCTTACTATACTGGTTATCCCTTCTTGCCTGACCCACGTACTGTTCATGAGTTTGCTGGTCACATTTCTCCTCCACAGTATTTTATTTTTTCTTCAGTTCATGGTTAATGATATTACTGATCCATCTAACTGCTACCTGATTAACCCTCTTTACCTTAGGTATACAATTTAATATAGCTGCTTCTAGATGCCTCTTAACTATCTCTCATGCACTACTACATCCTTCTCTTGCAGAGTTTTATGCCATAGCTTCCTCCTAAACTTGTCATGATTACCTGCTTTGTAATTCCACACATATATATCCCTTCTTGACAAACTATTCCTAATGTTTTTACAGTCCCCTTAGTAAAGACCCTGTGGTCACTTTTCCCAATCAGAGGCAATATAGCACCTTGGTTATGGATAGCTCTTCTGATCCTATGATCTGATCCAATACTCTTGCACTCTGAGTCCCCTCCATTACATGCTACCTCTACTAATTATCTCTCAGATGTATATCAATTCCATTTCCTTCCTGCCATGGGATCTCTCTTCCTTCCAATCTATATCTCCATAACTGCAGCCACCCATAATAATCACTTGACCTGCACTCATTATACTAATTTGTAACCATACAAGTGAGGTTAAAGGGTATATCTACAAGTGAAGTTAATGTCTTCCAGATCATCCCTGAAACCCCTCCCCTCTGGCCTACAGCAGCAACCAACTATATATTTTGTTTTATTGCCTTGATCCTCACACCAGATTGTTTTAAATGAACAGTCACTCTCCCTCCTATCTCCTATTCTTTTTGGCTACAATTCATCTGCTATCATTAGCAGTACCTCCATCCCTATTCTATCTTTTCTATCTTTCCTGAAAATACTAAACCCTGTAACTATATCATCTGCTGTTGGTCAAGTCTCACTAATGCCTGTAACTTTTGGTGAAATTGCATGAACTGATGCCAAAAACTCCTTCCTCTTGTTCCTGATACTTCTGGCATGTAGTATACAGAAACTGAAGCATCCCTTTAGGCCCCCAACCACCTTTACTTCCTGCACTAACCAAACTATTCAATATTTTTGCTTGAAAGACTAGATTCCACTCTTTTTGGTCATTCTCACACTCACTTCCCTCATGGGTGCATTCATACACATTCACAGGAGAGCAATTTGGCTCATAGATGATCCTTCCACTCACAGGCTTACTTCAACCTCTATCTTGCTGATGCAGTATTTCAGCTCTGAGTGTCTTCTATAGGTACTTCCATGGTTACTACTCCAGTGAATTGGCAAACATCATTCCTCCATTTGCTGTTCGACCTGTTAAAACAAGAGCAGCAGTGCGCAACATTCCTTACAGTACAACTGCAAACTCATCAAATCTGCTTTCTCTTCCTCATTTATTCTATCTCTGTCCTCTGAAACAGCCTTCCTCATGATGTGCTTCCCAATGATTTCAATCTACAGCTCTTTAAGAAGAATGTCAATAGATTTCTTCTTTCTCAACCCTTAAATGCAACTCACACACACGACACTGATGTGCTATAAGTTCTTGTACCTCTCATGTGTGGGATAAATATATATTTAAAAAAAAAAATCAATTGCTAAGTTTTCCTGAATTTGTGCTTCAGTATACTCAGTGAACAAAGCTCTCTCTCTAGACACCTAACACCAAAACTATTTAAATGCAGTTCGTCAACATTATATAAATTCTTCTTTTCGTCAAACTCATACCATAAGTCTACAAGCTATACATCATTCCTTCTGTACAACCTGCATATTGATTCGTTTTGCTATCAATGTCCTCCTCCTCAAATTGCCTCTATCAGAGCATGGTAGGTGACTTACAATCTTCACTTCTCGCTCTTTATTTTTGCTTTGTCCAACAACTCTTTCATATCCTCCCTCATAGAACACTTCTCATTTCTCAGATCATTAGTGCCAGCCAAAACAATTAGTTCTTTCAACTTAAGTTTTTGCATCTGGATGGCATGACTAATATTTATTTTTAGGTCAGGGAAACATGATTTTGTTATACTTTCTTTAAATACTCCTCTGATCATAGAGTCCACATATGTACTTTTATTCTTACCTTGTTTCTCTCATTTGTTCCCATGATCTCAATATTTTTTTACCTCAGACCACCTGCTTCTCTCTCTCTCTCTTCTTTTTGATTTTGCATTTTGTTCTGTGAAGGATATCATGCAAGCAAGCTATTTCTTATTTAGGTCTATTTTGCTCTCTCCTGTATTTCCATCACTGCATGTTCAATATTAATTCTGACATTAAAATTTTCCATTTTACCATCATTATTGTCTACTCTACTGACATTCATTTCATTCTCACCACCTAACTTGGCACTCACTGTCGAAACACTTAATACACAGTCATTCATCAGTTTCACTCTTCTTCCATAAATCCTTTCATTTTCATGACAAACACATCACACACACACACACACACTTTTGTACAAATCACATAAATTCAACTCATCCAACAATGATATCCTCATTGCCATTGTTCTACCATGCACTCGTGCCATACTAACAATATTGAATTTAAGCAAAAAAATAAATAAGTTTACTTACAAACTAAATAACTCAGTCAATCATACACCCATATAAAACAAAAACTACAATGATATAACCTAATATTATTAACTAAAACATGAAAAATGATTTATCTTTGGCAGCACTAATAACAACACAACAGACACAATGCACTCCTCTTGGTTGATATTAGCAGTCTCAAGACAGCAGTATCAGCAGTAAAAGGATAATTAAGTAACAACGATTTAAAATTTCAATACTAAAACTAACTAATTAATGATAAAATATTCCAAAACCCACTGAAAAGTATACATATTCGTAAAAAAAAAAAAATCCTTATATGATGGATTTTTATTAGACTGTTGATCTGAATTCAGCATATGGAGATATATTAAAATCACCTAAATTAATTTCAATAACAAAAAAACAGTTTTAATTTGATAATCAGTGTTATAATCACCCATGCAGTAAAAGCAATAATTTTAATAATAATAATAATTGCATATATTGCACTTAATAAAATTTTAATTTCATTAATTAATAAAATTTAACAATTTTTGTGATATTAAATATTAATAGCACAAATATTGTTAAAAACATTAATAAGAAGAAAACAGAATACTATACAAAAATCTGAAAAAGGAAATAGATTAAAAAAAAATGCAGATTAGCAAAAACCACATATTTAGAAGAAAAGGCAGGAATGTGTGAAGAAACACACAAAAAACATGACTCCAAGACCTTTTATGAAATAGTTAAAGAAATAACTAGAACATACTCACCCAACCCAGTTTCAATATTGAAAAAAATGGAACCACAACAAGTAGCAGTGAAACAATAAAAGACACATGGACTAATTACTTTAAAGAGACATTCACAGCTGAAGAAAGTATAGATCAAGATGTCTTCCACCAAGAAGAAACTTCTGATGCAAAAGATATCCTGAATGAAGAAATACACACAGTAATCAAACAAATAAAAAATTATAAAGCACCAGGCATAGACAGTATTCAAAAAGAACTTCTAGAAAAATGAGAGGAAAGCACAAGAAATTACTTAAGGAAACTGTTCAACAAAATACTAAAAAAAGGAAATATACCAACTGACTGGAAAACAGGTAAGATCATACCACTCACAAAAAAGGAGATGCCAGATATTGCTTAATTACAGGCCCAATACCCTTCTAAGTCACTGTTATAAAATATTTATCAGGATTATTCAAAAGAGAGTTAAAAATTCCTATGAAGAACAGATGGAAGACGAGCAAATGGGATTCAGAAGTAATAGAAGCACAATAGATGCAATTTTCATATTAAACAGACAAGCAGATCTTATGAGAGACAAAAACAGAAACTCTACTGCCTTTATAGATTTCAAACAAACCTTTGACTCAATAAACAATTGAAGTAAATGAGTTTACTTCAATAAAGAAGTAAACTCATTAAAATTCTAAAAAATAGAGGGTTTGACAAATACTTATTAAACTGTATTAAGAAGTATTATTCAGAAACACAAGAAGTAGTAAAATTTAAAATACAAAAACAGACCAAATAGCAATTAAAAAAAGTTATGCAAGGATGCCCATTGTTGCCATATTTATTTAATTTATATCTAAAAGAAGTAATAGATGAAGCACTACAGATGTGCAAAGGCATAACTATAAATGGAAGAGATATAACACACTTAAAGTATACTGATGACATAGTTATCACTGCAGAGAGCCAAGAAAAATTAGAAAATATTCTGATCAAACAAGTAACAAATATGATATGAAAATCAATTTTAGTAAAACAAAACTATGGTAATAGGAAGAAAAAGGTAAGCAATCCAAATGAAAATAGGAAACAATAATATAGAACAAGTAAAAAAATTCAATTACCTCGGCTCAGTAAGCACCAAAGATCTCGATTATTTCGAAACCATAAAACATAGAATCAATAATTGATGGATAATAATGGGCAGGCTAGAAAAAATATGGAACAATAAAAGATTAAGTAAAGAACTCAAACAAAAGATATATAAAACAATGATAATTCCCACAGTACTTTATGGCTCAGAATGCTGGATCCTAAGGAAAAAAAAGAAAGAAAGAAATGGATAAACTCAATGCTTTTGAGATGAAATGCCTAAGAAAAATCAATAAAACAAACTGAACAGAAAGAAAGAAAAACAAATGAAAAAGTCAGAGAAGAACTTAACTTCAAGGAAACAATAATTACAACACTAAAAAAGAGCCAACTATGAACCTAGAAAGACTATCAAACATATTATTAAATGGCAGAATTGAAGGACAGTCCAGCAGAGGAAGACCAAGAAAAAGATGGATTGACAACATAACAGAAAGCACCCACTTAAACACCATACCAATGTTGTGTCATCTCCTATCCTTAATGTGCCCTTTCTTATCTCTATCACAACTATATATGTATTATAACTCTTACTTCTATCCCACACTTATTTCCAGGTTAATCCTTTCTTATCAATAACACTACTGGCCGAATCCCTGATAAGAGTGGAGCTGTTGTTTTGTGAGACAAAGAAATGTAAATGGCAGATGTCTATTTCTTTGTCTCAGCACTGGTTCTATCTCCCTTTTTAAATTCAGAGAAAATTTATTTGTATACGCTGCGCCACCCTGAATCCTAGGATATACTAAAATGTAGGACCAAGGAGATAGAACACAGTCAGCGTTCACTCTTCTCAGCTATAAATTTACAACTTGCAGTCATGACCTTATATTATACAATTTCCCGCCCTTTTGTGGTTCGTTATATCTTATGAGCAAGTGCAGTAGGATGAAGTACAGGCAATTCAACATTCACATTAAAACAAAACATTTTAATTACGGTTAGAATTCATATATTACACTGAGAAGCACTTAGTTAATCATTCAACTAAATTTTATATACAGCCTTAACACTCATACATAGTTAATTATCCCTTCTCATGAATTTCTATCTTAGAAACATAAATACTAACATTTAATCACTTAGTCTTAATTTTCTACTCTAATCACTTAAGTTTGCTCTTAATACTTATCAAATTCCATTCATAATTCTCTTTAACAATCCTATTCAAATTCTACATATATCTCAGATTTAATTTAGAACATTTTGTAATTCACTCTCTTTCAAAATACATTTTTGAGACACTATTATATTTCTTTTTAAATCTATCAGCAACAGTTCAAAGAAATGTCTCTTAGCACACACATTAAAATCTTCTCATTCAATTCTTTAGTTAGTAGACATAAAGTTTTCACCTTACCAATTTGCTGGATTTCTACTTTGGCCACTTCAATTCCTTCACCAGACAACTACCTTATATGATCGCTTTTCTTCACACTTCCACGGGATTTTTCTATACGATTTCCCTCTACATTTCAACTGGAATTATTCTGTAGTTTTCCACTATCAGGATCTGCTGGGCTTTTATTTCCGACTGGTAAGTTCTTTTGGTCATTCGGTCGTAACTTCCACGAACAAAGGAAACCTACATGGAGGCTCCATACCAGCCGGACTTCCGTGGCACAGGAATACAGCAGCAGGAAAACGTCTAAAAGCCCCGCTCGTAGCATTATATCCCCTTTTAAACACCGCGCAATTTCTCTCTTTCATCATCGATGTGTATGTCATGCTTTCACGCGGCACTTAGCGCCGCTCGTGGAATCCTTTTGTAACTCTCGTGGCGTTACGGTGGAAGGGGGGGAAAGCACCGTGCTACATAACAGATATACTAGTACATTCACCACGTGTCTCAGAAGTCGGCTGTTTCACATTTAGCTGATTTCTTACCCAGCAAATGGTTAGTTATTTACATAATAATTTAGACTAAGCAACTATATAATAATAACACAATGAAATTTCACATTACTAAATAAGATATATAAAAACTAAAGTATGAATTCTATACAGTGCTTCTTTATTTCTGATAAATCATTATTTTCCTCAAGAGAGTGATAACAATGTTAAGTCCTCCGACTTAACAACAGAACCACACAAAAAGACAGCAGACAGAAAGAAATGGCAAAAATTTGTCGTTGAGGAACTCAACCTGCCATGAGTAGAAGAAATATTAATAACATACTGATAATTAATGATATTATACTGTGATTGATACGACATGGTCAAGACAGTGTCAACAAAGCAAAAGAAAGTTATAAAAATATGTAAATTAGGAGGAGGAGAGAATGAAAGTCATTAAACCAAACAACTCACATTTCTAAAGATCAGATTTGTTAATATACCTTCTTAACCCTTACCACAAAAGGCATTATTTCAACTGCCCCCCCCTCCTTCTCTCTCTCAACATCCTTAAAACTACTAAGTCTATTTAATGATCACTAAGCAATGCAATACTTACAAAATAATTTAACATCTGCTTCAGAAATAAGATCTTGAGGCTGAAAAAATATAAATAGAAATTAGTATTTAAAATAGACTCTTGATTTGTTGGAATTATTGTAAAAACAATATATACACAATATTGGCATGGCAGATCAGAAGTCACTATGAGGTCAGTATGTTAGTTTATTAATTAATTCCTTGCATCCCAGATGGAATTTGAACTTGAATTTGAAGTCTTTCCAAATTTTGTCTTTATAATAACCTCAGTTTCTTTTTGAGGCATGTCTAATATACATGAAGAATTACTGCTGAGATTTCCAATGGCTACAAAATGTGTTGCACCAATATACTATATATTTTGTCATTAAAATTTTAGTATATCCAAAGGATACTCAATTAATTTAATTTCTTGAATCAAACAACCCAATCTTACAAACTAAAGATTGGAAACCTAGATATTAATATCATCCATATCTAGATATTACCTAGATATGGATGATATTACCTGAATATCAATATTTTTTCAATCAATTCTTTTAAATTAAACTGTAGTATAACAATGTAATTAGTGAACAAATATAAAAATTAAACAACAAATTATGTCTATTGGCATTAAATCTCAAGGAGAAGGACATGTTCCAACTTTTTTTTTTTTTAATTCTATAGGTTAGGTCTGTAAATAAAGTAGTAAAACATTAAATACTTGTTTTTCAGTTACTTTTAGTGCAATTTAAAATAAATTAAATAAGCATCTCAGCATTAGCTTAAAAATATAACAGTGAGAATGCTCATTTACAATAAGAAAATAAAATTATAAGAATTTACTGAATGGTTATTCACTGCATCTGCAGATCTATCCAATAGGATCCTAAAGAAAAACAAATGAAACAAGGTAATTTTTTTTTTTTTTTCAAATGGCAACCAATATATTTCTCCTAATTATAGGTTACAGGTAGAGGTACTACCTTTGGATCCAACCTAGAGGTGGTAACCTGATCTATATTACCTGTCAAAAATATTAATGTTTTTAACATAAATATTTTGGATTCAATACTAGAATTTATTTATTACTTCCCTTAATGATAAAGACTTAACTCTAAAACAGCGATTTTTTTTTTTTAGGACAGATTTTTTTTAGGACTTATGTTTTAATCTCACAAGCTTTTATAGATTAACTTTGTGATATTAAAAACCATATAAGTCCTAAAAAAAATCTCTAATGCCTTTTGTCATAGGGAAGTGGATGAAGCCATTTTGGCAATAAGGTTGATGGACAGCCAATATCCACCCTTAGCCATTATAGCTGGTCCATGGCTATTAGTAATTTCATATGCATCCAGGAAGGAGAATATGGCAGACAACTGCCACCATCTCACAATCTCTAAACCTAACAGTATATATTATTATCTCAATTAGTGCAAGTTCTACAGTTAATTTTCTTGAGTTGAAGAGTTAAAAACCAGAGTTTCTGGGAGGAAAAAAAAACATAATTGCTTGTGCCAAAGATCAATTAACTCAGGAACTGGCCAGGGAAAAAAAAATGCAACTTGAATCTAATTGTTAATGGTCATTCTTCTAGTAGCCTAGCAACATGGAACAATAACAAAAAAACCTAAATAACACATCATGATATTTAAGTAGTGATGTATTATTTGTTTTTTTTTCCCACCCAATGGTACCACTTCTAAATGCATGCAGAACAGTAAACTTGAAACCTCATAATTTAAGTGAGATATCAAAATAATCCGCCCAAATTTTTTGAAGCTCGCAGTGAATGATGCCAAAAATGGTGGAACAAATGACATCTGCATGTCACGTAGAACAAAAATCAAATGTAATTAACAGCATAGATGTTTCAAGTATAGTTAACTGTTGTGAGTCCAACATATATATGGAACAATAAAAGATTAAGTAAAGAACTCAAACAAAAGATATATAATATATACAGGGTGTTCGGGATAAATTTGACATATTTATAATTAATTATATTTTTCCGTAAGTTACATGTATTAACACACACTTCTCTTCATTTAAAAGTTTGGACCCTTCTTCATTCATATACAAGATGTCAGAAAGGATGGATAGCTGGAACCCACCTGAATCATGGAAGAGAATAACTTGTATCATGATGATTCGTGCCCGCCATCAAAATAAGGATATTACGACTGCTGCCCAATGCTCCCTGAATACAGTAAAAACAATCAGGCATGAACTAGAGACTTGCAATGGTGACTACGAGGATGTAGCAAGAAGAAAGATCCCTAGCAGACGATCTGATTGCGTTCGTACAGCAGAATTCCTCGCAAATCTGCAGGAACAGGTGTTGAAGAACCCTGGCATTGGAATTCGGGCTTTGTTCGTGGAGTTGCTAACTGTAGTCAAGCCCTGGATAACAAGGGTAGCCAATGGTAGGCCGTATGTATGGCAGCAGGATTCGGCCCCTTGCCACACCTCTGGGAAAAGTCAAAAATGGTTGTCTGAAAATTTCTACGACTTCACCAGTCCAAATGTTTGGCCTCCAAACTCCCCAGACCTTAACCCCATGGATTATTTTGTATGGGGCGCAGTTGAAAAAGACACCAATCGCACTTCCAGTAATACAAAAGCCCCAGTTAATGGATAAAATTAAAACAGTTTTTGCGGCCCTTCCCAGGGAGACTGTAGCATCAGCTTGTTCGAGGTTCCGAAGCAGAATTGAAGCTGTGATCGATGCTAATGGTGGTTATTTTGAGTAAATCTTGTTGATAGTATTGTAATTAACTCTGCCTGTAATGTTTTTTTGTCAATTCATTAAATTTAATAGATACAAAGAAGATTTTCTTTTTCCTTACGAAACTGTCAAATTTATCCCGAACACCTTGTATATATATATATATATTCTTCAGCTTCTACTCGGTTGTAATGATACATTTTGAAGAATAAATTTTAAATGACTTTAAACCGAGATAAAATATTAAATTTAATGATAATGATACAACTAGTTTCAGCCTTTTATAACCTTCTTCAGGTATCCATTAAAGGTAGAACACAGTAATAAAAATTGAAGATATAAAAAACTGAGAATTACAGGCAAAAAATGCAACACATAATTGAAACAAAAACGTTGTACTTTTCAAGTCATTCTATCTAACGCGCTATTGTTTGTTGCATGCGTGCTTGCAGGTTCTCGAGAACGCCAGTATTGAATAACTGCAGTATGACTATCAGGGATGTTATAACTCAAATTGCTGTTCAAATGCTCAGGATTAAGGAGGATTTCCCTGGACCCTACGATTTTCCTTTCAAACTCATCACTACAGCGAAAGATGTTTGGAAACGTTATGTTGACGACATTTTCATTATATGGAGTCACGGACACACATCTCTCATGGATTTTCTTCAACATCTTAACAACCAGCATTCTAATATAAAATTCACTGCTGAACTAGAACATAATAACTGCCTTCTTTTTCTGGATATAATTCTTACTCGATGCATTGATAGATTTAAAATCTCTATATACCAAAAACCAACTCATACTAACAGATATCTGCACTGTCAATCTCATCACTTTCCACCACAAAAGCTCGGTACTATTTCTACCTTAGGACACAGAGCGCGATCTCTTTTAAATGAACCAGGTGAACTCCAAAAAGAAATCAAACAACTTTCTCTTATCTTTAAACAAAATGGATATTCTGAAAAAAAATTAAGAAATTTCTTCTGGATCCTCCTAGGCAACGTACTATGGAGACTACTGATTTTAAAGGTAGCATCTCAATACCTTACATTAGTTCAGTCTCAAATAAATTGGCTAAAGTCTTTAAAAAATACAACATCAGGACGTTTTTTACTGCACTCCCTAAAGTCTGTTCTCTTGTAAGCCATCTGAAGCCAATTCATCATAACCTGAAATATCCAGGTGTTTACAAGTTATGGTGCAATTATAATATTCCTTATTTTGGACAGACTAACAAATCTGTCGAACTGTGTTTTGAGGAGCATAAGAGAGACATCTCCTATAAAAGGTCACCTGCATCTGTGCTATCCAGTCATGTTCTTTTCTCTAACTATCCTCATGATAATCTACAGTCACTCAGTGTGCTGGGATAAATCCGAAAACATTTTTCGCTGTAGTGATGAGTTTGAAAAGAAAATCGTGGAGTACAGGGAAATCCTCCTGAATCCTGAGCATTTGAACAGCAATTTGAGTTATAACATCCCTGATAGTCATACTGCAGTTATTCAATACTGGCGTTCACGAGAACCTGCAAGCACGCATGCAACAAACAATAACGCGTTAGATAGAATGACTTGAAAAGTACAACAGTTTTGTTTCAATTATGTTTTGCATTTTTTGCCTGTAATTCTCAGTTTTTTGTATCTTCAATTTTTATTACTGTGTTCTACCTTTAGTGGATACCTGAAGAAGACTGTAAAAGGCTGAAACTAGTTGTATCATTATCATTAAATTTAATATTTTATCTCGGTTTAAAGTCATTTAAAATTTACTCTTCGAAAAAAAAATATATATATATGGTGGAATGTGTATCTGTGTAGAGACTGAACAGGAGACAAGAGAGGGTATGGATATGTCAAAAGTTGTGATATTCTGCTGGACTATGATTTCACAGTAAATGCAAAACTGACTGATCAAATGAGAGAGAGCTAGCATAGCTGAAGGAGTAAATAGTGTGAATCACCACAGAGCAGAAGTGAGCAAGAATATTAAAGTGAAAAAAAAAAGTATAACTGATGAAAGGAAAGCAAGTGACAATGTGGAAGCAAAAGAAAATAGGAATGAAAAAAATGAATGATAGACTGCTAAACAGTGTAATTGCAAGGATGCAAGATTTGAAAAATGAGCAGATCAGAATGAAAAGTGAGATGAAAAATATGCATAGTGAGATAAGAAGTTTGATGGATTAAGAATTAAAGAGTGCAAAAGGTTGGGATGAAGGAAGGAAGGTAGAGAAAAAGAGGTGCTGAATGACTCAAAAATAGTGATGTATAGAGATTTCATTATTAGAGCTGTGATAAATGAGAGATTCCATAAAAGTGTGTTTTCCAGGAGACAGAATTAGCAGGTTAATATGAGAAGTAGACAAGCAAGTTGGTGGCGGCTGTTAGAACAAAATGACTTGGTTGGATATAAAGAGAATGTAGAGATGGGCAGGATGAGTATCTGTTATATTCTCTCGTTTTTGTTATAAATCTCTCATGATTGTTATTCTCAGATTTTGTATATTTGGGTCAATCACTCATGTAATTAACTCTCAAACAGATCCTTGAATAAGCCTTTGAAAATTTAATACGGCTATTAATATGACTCATTATTTTACTTTAACTAATCCTACCTTACACTTGACCCTTTGTGTCCTTTCTTAACTCTGTCCCTAGTTCCTGCTGCATACAAAGCAGGCCTTAAGGTTACTATTGTGTCCAATTTGTGATTCACTAAAATTCTAGTACTTCTGAACTAGACAAATTTGTTTGATTATCAACTGTGCCAGCCTAATTGAATTAATATAGTCTGAAGATTTTAGGAAGGGGAACATAGGCAAAATTTACAACAAAAAATACATCTACTCATACAGCATGTCGTGGTGATTCTCTACCATTTTGCACACAGGATCGCAATTATTTCGAAACAGTGCATTGGCAAAAGATCAGGCAAAGTTTTTAATCAAATAAACAAGTTTATTTCTAACTAGCCAGAAATAAACTTGTTTATTTGGTTACAAGTAATACATTCATGAGGAGGAACCTACTTCTCTTTACCAAATTGTGCTGAATCAGCCTAACATACAATTAATAGTCAATTAATAAATTTACAAGATATGAGCATTGTCTCCTTATTTTTAATTTAATCTAATTCCTTCCATTCTTTGTGCATACTTTATTCTTGCATATCTACAGCTCTAAACTCAAGTTCACACCAACTCCTTTCTGTAAGCACAAATATCACTTAGGCTAATACTAATCTTATACACCTAAGAAAATAAAACATTAATAAAGAGTGTCTACTCACAGCACCTTTTACATTCACAGTCAAATGAATAACATTTCAGTCCAGATTTCTTGCCTCTATTCCTTTACTTCTGGGTACAATAGCCGCTTGGGTGCTCCATAGAAAGGATATCGTCTGCAGCCCTAAGCTAGGGCTGCAGACGATATCCTTTCTTTGAACTTCCTACGACAACAACTGTCTCTACCCTCACTGATCAGTCACTTGGTGTTTACCCAGGAGTACTCACATCCATGCAGAGGGTCTCGTCCTGGAAACAGTCCAATGATATTGGGGAGACAACCGCTACGATCTTCCATCAGGTTGCTAAGAATTAACTGCCGATCTCTCCGTCACATCCTTGGGTAGTTGCCTTCTCCTCGTCCTTCTGTGCATTGAAGCAAGAACCCCACAGGTACAGCCTCATCTCCTCACCATCGGAAATAGATCCTCCGAGCAGGATAAGGACAAAACGAAAGGAAAGGGAAACAGAGAGAGAGAGAGAGCTCTGTCCCTCCTCTCTCAGTCCCCTTAAATATCTTTCTAATCCTTTGTTTCAATACTGAAGTTTCTGTGATTGCACCTTTGTATTATGATGTCACTTCGCCTTGTGGTTAACGTACCCACTCTCTAACCAAGTTACAGGTTCAAATTCCACCGTGTGAATTGATGTTTGCGATTGTCTTTAGGTGGGAGATGAATTTCATTGTCCAGTATGAGACCACTGTCCCACTTATTGGTAACCTGATGTGGCTTGAAAGAGTGCCATGTTTGATCTCTAGAGCAGGGGTTTCTGGACTATGTAAAAATAAATAAAAAATTATGAAAAAATATATAAAATTTATTTTAAAAAAAGAAAAAAACATCCTTAGCCCACCCACAGTACAAATGTACTATAGGTTTACGAATAACCTTTTGTGGGTGGCAACCACATAAAAAAATTACATAATGCTATATATAATACAGGTAACCCTCGTATAAAGCAGTACTTATACAACGTGGTTTCGATATAACACGGTCTACAAATTGTAGTAACCATTTATCTTTTCGTATATTTTTCATCACGCAACTTAAAAATCAAATTTTATCTTCGTTGAATTTGTATCTGCCTGTATCGCTCATGTGGTTAGTTATAAGTAGCAAATTTATATTAGGGGAAATATCCTTTAGCACACATCTATCAATTATTTAACGTATAAAGTGTTTATTGTCTTCATTTTCTGCCAGGAAAGTATTAAAAATTATAAGTATGTTAATCTCAAGCTGAGTACTTTATTTTTGGTGACTTACATACAAAATTAATATGTATTTTTTTTTATGTAAAAATAAAATTTTTACATAAAAATACTTGGAATTGCCAAACTTTATATAGTTTCTATATTTGGCATGAAACTCTTTGAGTTTCTTATTCGGCTAAGAAACAATATGGGATATAATATCCCTTAACTTAAATAAGTTCATGTTGCCGAATTGAAGTCTTTGGCTCTTCATTATTATTAATAATTTTATTTTTATACTAATGGCCATTAAAACTGCAACGAAAGAGAAAAAACCAGCACTGAAAAGAAAATTCATTTCTCTCAAAGAAAAAAACTGAAATCTTGAATCAGTTGAAAAATGGAGAAAAACCAGGAGTTGTTGCAATAACTTTGAATTTAAATGAATCAACAATTTGAACAATCAAACAAAATAAACATGAAATCCAAAAAAGCATTATTGCTGGGTCAACGGTAAGTGCAAAGCGCGTTGCTCATGTACGCGATATTCTAATGGATAAATCTCCGATTTTTCCATTAGAATATCGCGTAGAATGATTTGGATAGAAGATTCAAAAGAAAATTCCTTTGGATAGAAATCTTATTAAACAAAAAGCTCTCAAAATTTATAAACATTTAAAAGAACTTGATCAAGATTCTTCAGAAGAAAGCTCTCAGAATGTATTTTGTGCCAGTAAGGGTTGGTTTGAAAACTTTAAAAAGCAGTTTTCTTTGTATAATCTTAAAATGCAGGGAGAATCAGCATTAGCAGATGTGAAAGCTGCCCAGAAATACAGGAGAACTTTTAGAAATTACTGAAGAAGGTGATTATAGTGCGCACACACCAGGTGTTCACTGCAGATGAATCCGCACTGAACACCTGGTCACATTGAGAAACATTGAACATCGAAAAATTGCAGCATAGTGGTAAGCATCTTATTACTGACAACAAAACCAGTCGAAGTATGCAATGAGAATTTTACAAATAATGTCCAAGAGATTTCAAGTGATGATGACGTCCGGCCACTCTTAAATACAGAACATCTAAAAAATGTCATTTTTGAAGACAATGGTGACGATTAAAATATGCACTTTATTTTATTCAGCCTAAAACATCTATGCGTTATGTGCAATGAAGTTTACGTATAATTTGTAATTTTTATAAGTTTGTACTATGTATTTGTTTCCTAGCATATAGGTTTTCTTAACTAACATGAATTACCTGAATTAAATAAAAATATATTTTTGTTGGATATGTCATTTTTGTTTATATAGTTAAAAAAAATTCAATTTCAGAACATAATCCTACTTCTTCTATGTGATCTGAGTCTCGCATAATGCGATTTACATAAAGTGGCATTTCTATGGAACCTAACATATGTGTTATACGAGGGTTACCTGAACATATAATAATACTATAATCCAACATATTTTTAACACATCTAAACGAACAACATCCCAAGATCCACACAGTCTCCCGTTCCTAGAACTTTAATTACAAGCCAACTTGATGGATACCTAGTATTCTCTGTTTACAGAAAACCCACAAACACTGAAAGATATATTCACAAAAGCATCCCCCCCCTCATGCCAACAATATGGGATTATTCAAACTTTATATAACAGGGCTAAATTAACTGAGATAACAGTACCCCTCTCCATGGAACTTGATCACCTTCACAAAAACATCTTAGCCAATGGCTAAAATTTGTACCATATTCAAAAAATATTAAAACCCCAAATCCACACACACATATATCCTCTCCTCCATTCCAGAAGAAACTATATCAAAGCTATCACTAATTCCATATAATCCAAGGCACATCTGAAAAATTAACAAAATTCTTTTAAAAAAAATACCTTTCAACCACTTATAGACTATATAAAAAATTAGCATCCCTTATCTGCTCCACCAAAGACTAGCCACAGTCCCTAGACTTCCCAGGTGTTTACCAGGTCCCTTGTAGTTGTAAACTATCGTACTATGGACAAATGGGCAGGACAGCCAACATCAGAATTGCTGAACATAAGGATTATATCCATTTCTACCACTACAGCCACTCAAGACTTGCTGACCATGCTTTGGACACTTGCCATAGAATATGTTAGAAGGCCACTCTACTCCATTGCAGCAAATATAAATAAAGAAAGACTTTTCCTTGAATCTGCTTCTGCCTTAAGAAACTACCCTAATCTCAACAAATTTGGTTACATGAAACTCCCTTAGCCTCAACAAATTTGGTTGCATGAAACTGTCCTAAATTTGGGAGGCTATCACCCTCATACTTCAACCCAACATCCAAGGCCACCCAATTTAGTCCACTAGAAGGCACTATTTAGAACTTTACGCTTATCTCAGTTGATGTGCTTCACTACTTAGTATAGTGCCTGTGTGCACATATCTTATATTTTGTTCCATGATGATGGCAATTTTCCAAAATACTGGAAGAATTAATCAGGTATTTTAGTTAATATATTAGTCTACGTTGTGATTTTCTTTCCACACTATCATCAGAATTATTGATGATGGCAGAATCCAGGGAGAAATAGACAGACGTATGAAATTGGCATGGAGTGTATTTAGTAAAAACCATAATATCTGTAAGAGTACACTACCCTTATGTCTTGAACCAATACATCCTACCAGTTCTTACCTATGGATGGAAGACTTGGACCCTTACACAGAGACACATCCAAAGGCTGGGAACCATCCAGAGAAGCATAAAGAGATGCATGATGGAATTACGTGGATAAGAAGAATGACCAGATTCGAAGACATCATCACCTGTGTGAAAACCCTAAATGGCAATGGACAGGCCATACTGCTAGAAGAACTGACCAATGTTAGACTACAGAAACAATGAACTGGACCCCAAGAGACCGTAAAAGACCTAGAATCAGGAAACACACTGGAGTGGCCCAGCAACAAGCAGCCCAGAAGAAGATCAAATGGAGAAATCTTGGAAGGACCTTCATCACTGGCCTGGTTGACCGAGTGGTTAGCATACCCACTCTCCAACCAACAGGTCACGGGTTCAAATCCTGCCGTGGATATGAATGTTTGTGAATGTCTTTAGGTGGAAGATGAATTTCATCACTTGGTGTGAGACCACCTCTCCACTTATTGGAGGCCTGAAGTGGCTGAAAAAATTCCATGTTTGGTCTCTAGAGCAGGGTTTCTGGTAAAAATTAATAAAAAATTATAAAAAAATGTATAAAATTGATAAAAATGGGGGGTAAAAATCCTTGCCTACCTACAGTGCAAATGTACTATAGATTTGGTAATAACCTTTCGTGGGTGGTAACTATATAAAAAATTAAAAATAATAATAATAATAAAAAATCTAGCAGTGGAGTGATAATGGTTGATATGATGATGATCTGAATAATCAATTGTCTTTCAGAAAAACAGGCAAAAATGCACTGAAGATTTAATACACAGTATGCAACTTTTTGTCAGTGCAAACGCATATAAGAGTGAATTCATATGTTCAAGAATGGCCAAGCAAGCATCACTTATGAAGAATGACTATGGTCACAAAAGCTCATTTATTCTTAAGGACAAAAGGTAGATGGCTATCAATGCAATGATAAACCAGTGCAGAGTAGTCAACAGCAATCAAGGGGAGAAAGGAATGGTGCACATATAGTATGCTGCTGAAACAACTTTCCTGCAGGCTTATACCAAATGAAACAAGTGTATTGAAAATTAGAGAAAATTCTGGCTCATTCCTGTATTTTTGGATTAAACATGGAATATTATGTTGATAACTCCATCAAAACATTTGATTGCTAGGCTGTTCAGCTTGCACATGGCATGGTAATGGAATAAAGAGGTTGCTGTCTTCTATTGTTCTTATAGCTGTATTATTTTGGTTTGTACCATTTAACTTCTTTTCTTCATACCTTAAAACAGAAATTATTAATTTTAAGAAATGAAATTATTATTATTACATGACACCTCTAAGAAATCTAATGCCTCATTACAAGAGGACACTCTACTCCACTCTACTGTCCATGATACTTAATCCTCCATTTACACAGAACATTACTATCACCATTAATATCCAAAGTAATTTATCACCTAATAATACTATTTTTATCTGTAAACTGCATGTGTTCTCTGGCCAATTTGCTGTATGCAGGGTGAAACACCCAAGTTTAAGGGAGAAAGGGCTGTGCTACCTAAGTGTGAGACTGGCTAACTCATCTTCAACTGAGAAAGCTCACATAAAGATATTCCTCTCATCACTATGAGAATTGAACTCAGGACTTTTCCAGTCAAAAGGGTGCAATGTCCTGCCATTCTTTCAAATGTGGTTGTGCAATGAAGGCACTCACATTTTTAAAAACTTTCAAATTTTTCAAAGTATATATGTCATCAAGACATAGAAAATCTCAAGATAATGGAAAATTTTCAGGTTTGTTCGGTTGGTTAGAATTACAGATAAATAATGCTGTGAGGTTAAGAAGTATATTATTCCTGCTTAAATTCATTATGCTCTTGCCAGTTTGCTTATTTAGGAATGCAAAAAACTCAAGTTTACAGAAGAAAAATCCTATCATCTCTCTGTATGAGGTCAGCTAACTCATCTTCGGTTGTAAGGCCTTTTATTGCATTGTACAGCCACCTTAAACTAGATTTTTTTTTCAACTGAAGGACAAATGTTATATTATTCTCATGATTGTGTTATGGAGGCGGTAGATTTTTAGGTACAAACAAATCTGTATAGAATATTTATGCTTGTTGTAACACACATGATATGTAATACATAATTCTTTCTTTATTTTTTTTTAATTTTTACTCTTCCCATCTTTCTTTCTCTCACCAGAGGTCAGATTATGTAAATTAGTTAAACAGTTATGCTATAGCTTACTTATGTGTGTTGTGATGTAACTTGTGTTTTAGTTCATATATTTGTATTCCTGATGATGAACTTGATATAGAAATTGAAATTCTGAGAGTTATTCTTCTTACTTGTAAGTAAGGTAATTGCTCAAACACATGCTTTTGTCTCTATAATTTCTTTACAGTGCATAATGCTTTAAATTTAGCTATTAATTAGCATTCAAACATGAAATAAAAGGAATTTCATGCATAACAAATGCTGAATATTTTCAAGTAACAATATATATGCACATAAGAGACGGGGAGAAGCCAATTAAAAAGTCTTATACCAAAATTTAAAATTTACTGGTTTGGCTGTAAGCCATTGTATTATTAAGAAATAACTTATTTTGTTCCCCAAATATAAAGAGCCAACAGGCTTCATTTCGGCGATATAAACATTAATTAAATTAAGGGGATACTAGATCCCACACCGTTTTAAAACCGAATAAGAAACTCAAAGATTGGAATCAGAGAGTCTTATGCCGAATATAGTATAAAAAAACTATAAAAGTATCAGCGAATACTAGCATGAGCTAAATGCAAGTAGTCCTAGTATGTAGTACAATACCGGGCAACTCGTTGCAAAGGTGGGGAAAGTTCTGATCGCTATTCTTGGTATTTTTAATAATGTAAAAACACATTTCCTACGAAATGTATGCTGTTATTACATTATAGTAGGAGGTCACCACCCAGACTGGTTTCAGCCTTTATTGAGGCTTCATCAGTGAGTAGCTAGACCAATTAATACCAAAGGGTATAGCGAAAAGAACTTATATACTCTGCTATACGAGTTGTCCAAAAGCGGGCACCCATTAAGTTACCCAAATATAAAGAGTCAACAGGCTTCATTTCGGCGATATAAACATTAATTAAATTAAGGGGATACTAGATCCCACATCGTTTTAAAACTGAATAA
The DNA here is from genome assembly GCF_054136105.1 of Typopeltis vanoorti. NCBI lineage: Eukaryota > Metazoa > Arthropoda > Arachnida > Uropygi > Thelyphonidae > Typopeltis > Typopeltis vanoorti. The sequence goes on from NC_143557.1 coordinate 65,303,574, forward strand.
GAAACTCGAAGATTGGGATCAGAGAGTCTTATGTCGAATATAGTATAAAGAACGATAAAAGTATCGGCGAATACTAGCATGAGCTAAATGCAAGTAGTCCTAGTACGTAGTACAATATATCTCTAAATAAATCACTATATCCTTTGGGTAACTTAATGGGTGCACCTTTTGGACAACTCGTATAGCAGAGCATATAAGTTCTTTTCGCTATACCCTTTGGTATTAATTGGTCTAGCTACTCACTGATGAAGCCTCAATAAAGGCTGAAACCGGTCTGGGTGGTGACCTCCTACCATAATGTAATAACAGCATACATTTCCTAGGAAATGTGTTTTTACATTATGGAAAATACCAAGAATAGCGATCAGAACTTTCCCTACCTTTGCAACGAGTTGCTCGGTATTGTACTACGTACTAGGACTACTTGCATTTAGCTCATGCTAGTATTCGCTGATACTTTTATAGTTTTTTATACTATATTCGGCATAAGACTCTCTGATTCCAATCTTTGAGTTTCTTATTCGGTTTTAAAATGATGTGGGATCTAGTATCCCCTTAATTTAATTATTATTTTGTTCATTTACCCCAAACTGCTTATGATTTATTTTTGCAGATAGCAAAGCTGTATATTCAGTCAATGTAAAATCATCAGCATTATTATTATTGTCATATATCAGAAATACTCCAAAACAATTAACTTTTCATCACTAGTTACCTATCAATAATTTTTTTTGACAAAATGTTCTTTCTTTATAATTGTTAATTTAAGTGGGATTTCTTTGAAGAAATCACTTTCTTCAAATTCCAAGACTGCTATTTTGAACAATCTGGAGGCTTAGCAATGGGTGAAGCAATTTCTCCACACTTGGTGAACTTATACACAGAAAAGTTTGAACAATCGGTTTTTGATAAATACCATACCAAATTAAGATTATGGATGAGATATGTTGAGATTATTTGGCCAGGCTCAGAAGAATCTCTTCAAAACTTCACTGACTTAATTAATAGTTTAAATAAAAAAAATCCAATTTACATCCAAGGTAGAAAAAGATACATTCATTTCTTTCTTGGATATTCTCATTTCAGTTGAAGATCATAGTAATCTTACATTTGAAGTATACAGAAAAAAGTTTAATACAGGTCGTTATCTACATGCTAGTTTCCACCATCACCCGGCACAAAACTGGAGTGGTGGAAACATCAAATCATAAAAGAGAGAGAGAGAGGAAATAACTTACATTAAAGACATTCATCAAAAAATGGTTACAATATCAAAACTATTAATAATGTATTGAATAAACCATTACAGATTCACAGTAAGCAGATGACTACAAAGACAGTTTCTTTACCCTATATCAAGAACATTACAGATAAAGCAGCAGAAGTCCTACAAGAATATAACTTAAAAGTTACCTTTAGACATCTACAAAAAATCTCCACAATATTCAGAGCAAATAAACAACAAACATCAACCTATAAGGAGACCAAGAGTTTATAAAATCTATTTCAATTGCAGTTTGTTACGTTGGACAGGCAGGATGTTCTAGAGAAATCTGTCAAAAAAACACATCAGAGATGTGTTCTTTTTGACAGATATCTATTCCTAATAAAAATTTAGACTGGCCTTTCATTAAATCAACTCAATTGACAAAAACCACCAAAATACCATACATAGAATTTAACACGTTCATGTCAGGAAGTGTTTTGCACGTTTATCATACCCACGGGACTTCTTATTACTGTTTGTGTGCCACTTCCAAGTCGGGCAGGCTCAATGACAAAGTTTATACATCATGTTAGTTTTAACTCTTTCAGTAGAATTTTATTTGCAGTTATTTGCAATCGAACAAACTTGTTTGTTCGAGTGCAAATGAAATTTTTAAAAAAATTTTCGAACAAATTTGGACAAATGTTAGGACAATTGTTTTAGTTAGATACTGTGTTTGGTGGTACAACAAACAGTTTTGTTTGACTCTATGCAGCATAGTTTCTGTAGGAGAGGACATTGTGTTTCATTAGGTAGGGCCGTTTTTATCCCAGTTGTCTCTAATTGCACTATTTGTTGACAAATATATTACACAGACTGAAAATGAAATGCCTCTATCTTATTTAGTGATACAATAAAACTATTTGTTTTTCTCGCATCTGCAGTATAGTAGCTGTTTGGTAGGGTGTGTTGTTCACTATATAAGGATAGCTGCTTCCAGTCTTCAGACAGTATACATGTAGGGAATAAAAATTTATCTATTCCTAACTGAAAATGAATCCTTCTATATTCTATAAGAAGAGTACATCTGATGAAAGCAAACAAACTAGAAACATATATGGGAAATCCACACGTTCCAGTGATGAGTTTTCTAAGCTGCTGTCAAAAAAAAAAAAAAAAAAAAAAAAATCCGTTGAAGTTTGAATTTTCAAAGATGTAGTGAATAATTCAGATGATTATTTCAATCAGGTATTGGATTTACAGAGCAGTTCCTCATCTGATGAGGAAGATTCACAAAGTAAGGTTTCTGAATTTTCAGTTTCAAATTAATGGAATCTGGTAAGTAACATGGCAGTACCACTTCAGGAGCACAGTAGGGAGGATGAGCTACTTTTACCACTCGATGCAGAAAATCCATCTGCAGTGTACTCTGCATTTTTAACTGATGACCTAATGGAATTTATGGTAAGAGAAACTAAAAGATACGCAAATCGGTGGTTATCTACAACTCAGAATTGTGAAACAACAGGTAGACAAGTGAATTTGAAGAATTAAACTTATTAAGAACAAAATTATTTATATATTACACTAATATGTAAAAAAAAAAAAAAAAAAAACACCAATCATTAGTAAATAAAATAATTATCAGAAAATAAAGTGAAAAATATAAAAAAACAGAAATATATTTAAAAAAATATAAAAAATATGAACACAGTGAAAAAATATTATTTGAATGTCAAAATGGATTTTAGAAAAGGATGCAGCTTTTTGTTTAAAACTACTTATAGAAAAAAGAAGAGAATTGAATTTAGAAACACTCTTTTGTTTATAGATTATGAAAACATATTTGACTAAGTAAAAAGATATATACTGTTTGATATATTACAAAAAATAAATATACTTAATGTTGTACTACATGCAATACTGAATATATACAAAGATAATGAAATAAAAATAATTGCAGGCATAGACTTCTGTGGCTAATTGGTTCAAAAGACATATTTTGGTGATTATACCACATTTTTTATTATTCAGTTATACAATATACTGAAATAATAGTTCCCAGGCTCGGCACGAGCGGAATGGACGAATGCCGCAGACGGAAAAGTAAAAGGGCAGAAATCTTAAGAGTTTATGTTACAATTATACTGGAGGCAGAAAAAATTTAAAAAAAAATATTCAATTTATATATACATATTTATAAAGATAATTATATTTTATTCTAATTATATAAGCTCCAAATAATTATTTTTATTTTGATAATCCCTGGGACCAGTACCATCGACAGGGTGTAGTATAGAGGCAGCCTGCCTCATGGCTCTGCTTAACACTCAGGCGCTCGCATCTGATCTGACAGATACATGCTAATTGTTCACATGAATATTCTTTAACCTATCTATTGTATAGGTTGAAGGTCATGAGTAGTTGCGCGAGTATATTACGAGTGCTATTTTGCACTTTTGTTGCTGTCAGTTTGATTTAACATGTGTTATGCAAAGATTTGTGATATTTGACCCTGCGGAGGTCCCGGAAGATCTGACAGATACTTGCTAATTGACATAGATATTTTATTGTATAGGTTGAAGGTCATGACTAGCTGCGTGCACATATGTTGCGAGTGATATTCCGCACTTTTTTTTTTTTTTGCTATCAGTTTGGTTGAACACGTTTTTTTTGTCAAGGTCTGTGATATTTGATAGTAAATTGTATCTGAGAGATACCGCGAGCTCCGATGTCAGTATAGCTCATAAATATAAATATAAATGGTCAGATTATTCATATGCTGAACAACAATGTGAAAATACGGCGCAGAATATTTATTAGAAATCTCGTAATGCAGTTAGTGTCAGAACAAATAAAAAGGTGTTCAGAAATCTCTACAGGTGTGAATAGGCCTTTACACCTGAAACTTCATCAATTTCAGACACAATTTGAAGGAAATTCTAATGACAACATAGATACGGCTCCCTCGACAAAAAGAAAAAGATGTTTTATGTGCTATGCATCCAAAACGAGTCGCTTATCAAAATATATTTGCAAGCATTGTAAAAAGTATTATGCTTTCAGCATAGCAATATTGTTTGCGATGACTGCTATGACAGTTTTGTAAATCCGACTATTGAAGATTCTGATTAATTAATGTTAAATGCATTTGTTTAGTTTTATTGATGTTTGTGTTATTTTGTAACAAAAATTTTTATTCTTTATATTTCTTTGTTTCAATAATTTCTAGATTGTAACTGAAAATAAATAAACCATCATGTATTACTGAAATAGAGAGCCAAAGGCTTATTTATCATACATGTCCTCTAAAACAGTGCTTCCCAAACTGTGGGCCACGGTCCCCTTCGGGGCCGCAAGTTTTGTTGAGAGATCCGTGAAATAATGAAAACAAATTTTAAATGTTTTAAGACTAAGTAGTTCTTTTTTTTTTTAATCTTAAAAGAAACGCATTTAATTTTTATTATTTATCATTTCTTTTTATGTTTTTTTTTTATATTTTAATGGAAAAAATCACACATCGGTGTTCGTTCACAAATTTTGCTTCCTGCATATTTCAGCGCTTAACGAATATTAGTAAATATATGCTTATTCATATAAGTTTCATTTCAAAGGTATTGATAAGAAGCACAAAAAAAAGCTAACAAATGCAAAATCTTGAATATAAACTGTATTGAATATAAATACAATAAATATTATAATAATATATGTCTCTATATTACGATTTTTTTTCGATGGGGGGGGGGGCGTGAAATATTTTAATTTTTCCAAGGGGGGGGCTTTACATCCATAAATTTGGGAAGCACTGCTCTAGAAGATGTGGTTTACATTTATGGAAAATACTAAGGAAAGTGGTCTGGGACTTGCTCAACCTTTACTATGAGTTGCCCATAAGGCACTACTTATGCTTGCATCCTCTGAAACTCTTAGTTTCTATATATTTGGCACGAAACTCTTGTAGTTTCTATATTCGGCTATGAAATAATGTTGGATTCAATATTCACTTAATTTGTACCATCATGTATTATATTTGCAGTGTTTTTCCTTTATATTTTTTGCATTTTAGCACATACTAGTAATGAATGTATCTCTCAGATATATCGCGTCGTACGCTGCAAAGTTACCGCTGCGAGCTCCTGAGTGTTAATAAGGGCACTCGTTCAGCCGTATTATTATGGCAACAATATTTTACAAAAATACAGTATTTAGTTTACTAAATAAAAAAAAGGTGCCATTTCTCATTGACAGTGAATTATGTGCTTATTATATTTTATTAATAAAAAAATTATAGTCATACATACTAAAACTAAACATTTTAGATCCCACTTATTTGATACTGAAGGAAACAACCCATAAAGTATCATACGATGTGAATCTCATAAACTTTTATTGTCAGTATATATTAAATTATATTATGCATGAATTCTCCTCGCTCCCTGCAGTAAATAATATGCCCTCCACAACAGTAACTATATTGCAGAAACATGAAAAACAATTACTTTTATTATGTCACTGAATAAGGTTCACAGACATCTCCAGACTGTGTAATATATTTCTCAACAAATAGTGCAATTACAGACAACTGGGAATATAAACACTAACTCATGAATTACATCTCCCCTCCAAAAGAAACTGCTATACAGACCCAAGCAAAACCACATGTTGCCGATGCAACATAAGGTTTTGCTTGGCACTACCCCGACATGAACGTGTTAAAACTAAGAAATATATAGTGAATATATTTCAGATATTATGGACATCGGTTTAAGAGAATTAGCATTCCCATTCAATTGTTGCTTTTTGTTTGGGTCGCGCGATCTTTTGTTAATACTGCACCAATCATATACACTTCTTAATAGCTGCTTTTTCTCTACTGGCCTACAATCGCGCACATCTTTCACTTCTCATTAGTAATTTGTCATGGATTGTTCATTACATATCCCAAGTCTTAAATTACTGGTAATTTTTGCTTGATATAATGGGAAAGAAGATGTCTCTATTTGGGTAGATAATTTTGATTTTGCGCACAAGGAACTGCTCTTGAGGACAGAAGAAGTGATGAAGAATAGAAGCTTCTTGGTAAGTCATACCATTTATAGTTTTTTTTTCTGAAAACTTCAGTTTCCGAAAATCCCCGCATATATCTCGCACCACAATTTTTTAGCTTTAATTTTGGGAAAAAAGTGTGAGTTATATTCGAGTAAATACGGTAATTTTTTTAGCTTTCAAATTCTTAAATATGGATCATTCGTTAAATACTGGATTCATAAAACGCACAAAAGAGAGAGATATAGTAGATATAGAAATAAGCAATTTTACTCCTCTCATTGATGATAAATTATTTATATTAAGTAAAAATATATAGTATCTTTATAAATTTTGTTCTATTAAAAATAAATTATTTTTTTTTGTTTAAATGTACATCTAAATTCAAATAAAACAGACATTTACAATGAAATATATTTTTATTTATTATTATTATTTTGATAAGGGTATTTTGATAAGGTACTTGGTAATAATGAAAATTAAAGAAGGGGTACACAGATATCTGAAGTTTCAGAAACACTGATCTATCCAAATATTTAGTCTGAAACATAGGTGTATATTAAGCTGTTCGTTTTCTTAAATTCTGCTTCAAATTTGGATAAACGAAACAGCGTGATATGCACTTACATTTTTTTCAGCGTCATTTCAATTTTGAATGTGAAACATATTGAGTGTATTGTGTATTCTGTGTTTAAGTGTTTAAGTGACTGGACAATTTTTGACTTTGTTTTTAATTGTGTACTTATTTTTGATTTTTGATAGACAAATAAAATTTTAAAGATAATAGTTAATAAATTATAAACATATTAATCAGAGGCGCATTTTGCTAAAATGCCAAAATCGCTCGTGGCAGCATACTTTACATCTTACATTGCCCTCAATAATTATAGTTTACCTTTAATTATCAAATTTTCAAATTATTGTATAAATTAATTATTTATAGTAAAAATCTGTAGAAGGCAACTGTTTTAAATGATTTTTTAAAATAAGATTTAATTATTTTAAAACTCTTAAAAATAATAAATTAATTCAAAATTAATAATTAATAGAAATAGAATAATTTATCAATAGGAAATTTATTGTCATTTAGATCAGTAATTTGAAAGAGAAAAAGTTATTGGGAGCTATTTTTCTCAAAAGGAAGAGCAAGTAAAGAAAGCAACAAGCGATATAAGGAGATTTGGAATTTGTGTGAGCAAGGTGTGCTCACCTTGCTCATACAAAGAGAGTCAGGAGCAGGTTTTTTTCATGGAGAGTGAGCAGTGATTGGAATACAATGTCCAAGAGTGTGATGAGCGACGAGACAGTAAATATATTTAAGGCCCGGTATGATAAGCTATGTGTATAATAGTAGACCTCCCACAATGAGTCTTTGACTCCATGAAGGTTTTTATAATAATAATAATTATTATTATTATTATTATTATTATTATTATTATTATAAATCTTTCACATATCCACAAAGTTTTCTTATCCCACAATTTTCACATATCCACAAAGTTCACTCTCCCTGTACTAATGTGCATTATATTATTAGCTTGCTGAATGAATTTTGTTACCTCGTATTTATGAAGGTAAGTTTGTAGTTAAATATGTGATTTATCTTAGTAATGATTTTTTAAATAAATTATTCATTTCATTTTCTTTGTAGATATATAGCCGTGTTGTTTTTAACTTGTTATTTTACGAACTCTTGCATATATTTGAAATTGTGCCCATTGACTACTATATTGAGTTTTACGTTAATATTAAACAAGGTAATTTTTAATTTTATTTTGCTAATTTAGTTTGTTTTCTTAATGCAGTAAAATCGGATAAAAATTATTTTGAAAAGAGGCTAGACATGGCAAATGACAATTCAATTCTAAATTTTTTACTTTGTTTTGGGCCCATACTTTATGAAAAATAAATAAAGTTTTTTTATGATTTCAGAAACAGACAAAAATGGCAGACCAGAGAAACAAAATGAAAACCCTTTCTGGTCAATCAATACAGAGAAAGACAAGCAGAACGAGAAGTTATTCGAGCTTGGCAAGAAAATCAATTACGGAAATTTTTAAAATTATCAGAAACAACAGTCAGTGAAAGAGACATTCCTGTGGAATGTCTCTTTCACAGGAATGAGACATTCCTGTGGAATCCCCCACTGACAATGAGTCTGAAAATTCGAATTTGTGTTTAGATGATAATCAGGCTCTTGAGAAACATCCAATAGCTTCGACTTCAAATACAAATACCTCAACACTAAATTACGAGCTTTTTGACGATCCAGCTTTATGGCCAAACTTGTCCAATTCAATAATTGATATATTAGTAAAACGAGGTTCCTCCTGCTGAATCAAAAGAGACTTTTTTCCCAAGCGATGAACATAATAGAAGTTTTCATGTATTGCATTATAACAGGATTTTGAGTAACGGAGAAACCATTAAAAGATCTTGGTTAATTTACTCAAGTTCAAAAAATGTAGTATTTTGTTTCTGCTGCAAATTATATTCTAATATTCGAACTATGAACTTAATTTCGGAAGGAAATAACGATTGGAAACATATGTCCCAAGTTCTTCAGTGCCACGAAAAATCTCAAGAACATTTTAATAATTTTGAAAAATGGATTGATTTGGAAAAGTGTTTAAAAAATGAAACTACAACTGATCACCATCAGCTAAAATTACTCAAAAAAGAACAAGAACACTGGATGCATGTTTTAAAATGCATAATATCGGTTATTAAATTTCTTGCAAAAGAAAACATTGTGTTCAGAGGAAGTTCAGATACTCTATATACAAATAATAATGGAAAATTTTTGAAACTGATTGAATTATTCACCGAATTTGACAGCGTATTACAAAAACATGTAGAACGCATAAAAAAAAATGATGAAATTCACGTTCATTATTTAGGGAAATGTATAGAAAATGAAATCATTAATATATTGAGTAATGAAATTTTTTAAAAAAAATTTTATCTAAAATAATGAATGCTAAGTATTTTTCAATAATTGTTGATTGCACCACTGATATTTTGCGGCAGGAGCAAATGTCCTTAATCGAAAGATATGTTTCTATAAAAGAAAAAAATGAAGAAACCCAAGATATTATACAAATAGAGGAAAGATTTCTAGATTTTATTAAAATTAATAATACAACAGGAAGTGGTATGACTGAAGTAATTTTAAAATTATCAGAAGAAAAAGACTTAAATATTCAAAATATCCATGGTCAGGGATATGACAACGGGTCAAATATGAAGGGGAAGAATGCAGGGGTACAAACACTTTTAAAGAACAAAAATCCTAGAGCATTTTTTGTTCCGTGTTGTACGCATTCCTTGAATTTGGTATTGAGTGATGCAGTAAGCTGTAATGTAGATACGGTTTTATTTTTTGACATTATTCAGTCAATCTATAATTTCTTTTCTTCATCAAGTCATCGATGGGAAGTTCTAAACCACATCTAAAATTTTACTTTAAAACCTTTATGCACAACGAGATGGGATCGCATTGAAGCTGTAAAAGCAATACGAAATCAAGTAAAAGAAATACATGAAGCTTTAATTTTCATCACAGAAGATGACAGCTAATTGGGCAACAAGGCATTAAAACAAAATTGGAAGCTAGTTCATTAGAAAAAGAATTAATTCTTCCAAGTTTATATTTGGCACATTTGTTTGGTATGACATTTTAACTGAAGTCAATGCATCTTGCAATATTATGGAAGCCTTGAAATCATTAGATGTCACTAAAATATTCTTGACGTCATAAAGAAGCGAAAATAATTTTTTGAAAGTTAAGCACCAAGCTCATAACTTTGCCCTAAATATTGGGTTAAATGCTGATTTCCTAACTAACGACAGCACACGAACTTGACATGTAAAAACTCAATTCGATTATGAATGTCCTGACGAATCAATTACTAATTTTGAGCGACAGTTTCAAATTAATTTTTTTAATGTAATTCTTGATTCAGCAATAACATCAGTTACTGAAAGATTTGAACAGCTAAATAAATATGAATCAATTTTTGGATTTCTCTTTAACATTGGTAACTTAAAATTTCATAATGATACAGTAAAAAAAGCTTGTTTCGACGTAGAAACTGTTCTGTCTAATGGCGATCAAAAAGATATTTCAGCAATAGATTTATTAGATGAATTAAAGATATTGTCTCGGAGGGTATCAAATAATTATTCTCCCGAAGTATTAAATTATATTTGTGCAAATAACTGCATAAGTCTTTTTCCTAATGTGTACACATCACCACGAATTCTTTTAACAATCCCAACTACAGTTGCAAGTGCAGAGCGCAGTTTTTCTAAATTAAGACTTATTAAAAATTATTGAGGTCCACAATGTCCCAAGAGAGATTAGATGGCTTAACCAGTTTATCTATTGAAAGTGATATAGCCGAGACATTAAATCTAGAAGTAGTAGTAAAGTCTTTTGCCGAAATTGAGGCTAAAAAGGTTTCTTTTTTTAAATAATTAAAACTGTTAATTCTTGATTTAGATTTTTTCATATTTGTTTTGTCATATTTAACGTGATTTATTTGGTATTTATAAATTGTGTTAAATTATGTACTCATTATATAATAAACAAAAATATTTTATTTATTTATTAGTATTATTTATTTATTCACTATATATATTATACACACATATATATATATATATAATTTTTATATATACATATATAATTTCGATCAAAGGGTGGAAAAAAAAAATCTAGCCCACACTCACAAATTTGCTCGGGTCAGCGCTGATAGTTCCCAACAAGTTTCGTAAATCATAGGATTTACATCTTCAGGGGTAAATAGTATAACTTAAAGTTTAAACAAGAGAATTAATAAATACAAATCATAACCATCTGGCTATTCATAAAACTCAAATAACAGAATACAGATATATAACGTTATTGGCGTTGAACAATACTGGACGATGTCACGTGTTCTTGTTCTCGTTCATACAGTCCAAGCTCAGATTGAAGTAGATTTTTTATTAGAGCTGACCACACTTGATGGAGAATTAAACCTTGATTTTTATTGCATTGGGTTGGGTTTTTTAGCATATTAGCAGCTTCTTTAAATTTTCTTATATAACTGTTGTTTTCTATGTATGACATTGTCGTTTTTTGTCAGAGTACGTCGTGTCCAGTGGAAGTGGTATGGAAAGCAAGGCCCATTTTTTGTTCTCTTTTGTATTGTACATCTTTTTGGTGTTTAGACATGCATATTTCTCCAGATCTTCCTGTCTGTCCTACGTAGCAAATCCCACAAGAGCAATGGATTTTGTAGACTCCTGGTTTTTTAAGATGATGATGAAGTAGTTTTGGTGGATGTAGGAATCTTGAGATATTTTCCATAGGAAGGAAGGCTTCTTTTACGTTGTGTTTGTTCATTAATTTGGCTAGCTTACCTGTAACATTTTTGATATAAGGAAGCAAGATTGCGTTTTTGTAATCCTGTTTTATTGTGTTGTTAGTTGAACAAGAAGAAAATAGAAAACTTCCTTTTCTAGATATTCTATTAGAAGTCATCATCATCATCAAATTACTGCCATGTACCCTCAAGAGGTATCCAGGATATGATAGTACTACATGAAAAAATTACATCATTACTAACTTCCTATCTACAATTTTCCTCCAAATCAGTCTGTTACTTGTCAAGACTCAAACATTATCAGATCTTATATTTCTATCATCTAAGGCACTTTGTACTGTATCAATCCATCTATATCTTGGTCTTCCTCTGGGTCGTTTTCCTGTCAACCTGGCAGAGAACACTTGTTTTGCTAATCTTTTCTCTCCCATTCTATTTAAGTGACCATACCACCCGAGATTAGCTCTGCTAACGCATTCCTGAATGCTGACAATGTCAAATTCTTTCCTAATATCCTCGTTTTTAATATGATATTGCCATTGATGCCATCAAATCTTTCTCAGGACTCTCATATCTGCGGTCTCTAGTCTTTGGTCAAGTGTTTTACTTCTGACCCAGCTTTCAGATCCATAAGTTAAAACTGGTTTGAACACTGTCTTGTATACAGCTAATTTAGTGTTCCGACTAATTTCTCTCTTATTCCATATGAATTTATTCAATTGACTTCCCACCATACCAGCTTTGCTGATTCTGTTGGCTATTTCTATATTGAATTTACCATCTTCACTAAAAATCATGCCTAAGTAGCTGAAATGTTTTACTTGTTCCACAGATTCTCCATTCACAACACAGTTGACATTTTCAATGATTCTGCCTATTTTCATTGTCTTTTTATTGCTGACCTTCATACCATATCTATTAGAACAGTTATTCAATTTAATCAGAGAATCTTGCAGACTTGTAGCAGATTTATTTAGAAGTATAACATCATCCACATAAAGCAAAGAGCTGACATTAACATCTCCAATTTTGATATCATGTTTGATATCACTTTCCTTCATAAAGTGATCCATATAGATAATGAATAACAGAGGGGATAATGTACATCCTTGTCTCACACCAGATTTAACATTAAACCAACTTCCTGTACTTCTTTCAATTCTAACTGCTGACTTACAACACAAATAAAGACTAAGTATTACTTGATATAATGCCCCATTGACACCATATAACTGCAGCATATTGAATAGCTTCTCTCTTGGCACCTTGTCATATGCCTTTTCCAAATCGACAAAAATTAAAATACAGATCTTTGTTATATTCCCATGCTTTCTCTATTTGTCAAAAAGTGAAGATCTGATCCTGACAGCCTCTATTTCGCCTGAATCCAGCTTGTTCTTCCACAATTCTTCTTAACTGTTTCTCAAGTATACTTGCATAGATCTTGCCAGGAACACTCAGTAGGGAAATACCTCTGTAATTCTCACATTCAATTTTATTTCCCTTTTTATATATGGGTACTATGAGAGCTCTACTCCAATCATCGGGAATTCGCCCTCTGCCCAGGCTTTTTGAACTATGCAGTGCAGCCACTGTAAGACTTTTATACCATCATATTTCAGCATTTCTGGTCGAATATCATCTACTCCAGCTGCCTTTCCACATTTCAAGCCTTTGATGGCTTTTTCTACTTCAAGTATGGATATGTATTCCTGACTGTATGCCTGTCGAGTGTTTTTTACCACTGTGCTGTCATCACTGCTTGTTTCATTTAGCAGTTTTTCAAAGTAATTACTCCATACTTCAAGGATATCTTTTTCTCCTGTTTTCATGTCACCTTTATCATCTCTAACTCCTTTTACAGCACTATTTCCTCTATTCCTAAGCTTCTTCTACAACATCCAGAATATTTTGCCACCTTCTTGATATTTATTTTCTATATTCTTGCCAAAGTCCTCCCATGACTTTTGTTTAGCTAGTTTTACACAGTGTTTAGCATTCTTGCATTTGTTTCTATATTCTCTAAGAGCACAAGCTGACTTATTTGCCAGGAACTTTTGATATGCTTTCTTCTTTTCCTTCACTGCCTCTTTAACTTCCTGTGTCTACCAGGGAGTTCTGATTTTTTTATCCTTGCAGACGACCTCACCACATGCCTCTCTGGCAGAATCAATCACTGTTTTCTTCAGAGTTTTCCACTGAATCTCCAAGGTTTGATTCCTGTTCTCAAACTCTTAAATTTTTTTTTCAATAATCTTTCTGTATTTTAGTCTACAGTTCACATCTGAGAGCTGCTCAACTTTTATTTGCTTTAAAACTTTCTTACATGTTATTCTTTTCAATTTGAAATTCAATTTTATCCTGCTCAAGACTAAATAGTGATCACTTCCAATTTCAAATCCTCTGTACACTCTGGTGTCCTGCACCAGGGAGAAAACATCACTATCAACAATAACATAGTCAATGAGACTTTTCTTATTCCTAGCCTCTTCTCTCCATGTGAATTTGTGCACATTTTTATGGTGGAACATGGTGTTAGTAATAACCAGTCCATGTCTTGAGCAGAAATCCAACAGATATTTGCCATTATTATTAGCTTTGCTATTTTCTCCAAATTTTCCCAAAATATTTTTGTATGTCTCACAAAATCATTTCCTACTCTGCTATTTAGATCCCCAACAAGGACCAACTTTTCCTTTTTCATTGTGTCAGTTGCTTTTTCTAAAGCATCAAAAAATTCCTCCACTTCTACCTTAGTAGAACCTTCTGTGGGACCATAGGCACAAATAAGTCTCATTGTCCAGTTCCCCATTCTCATATTTGCCCACATTACTCTACTTGAGACCAACTGCCATTCAAGAAGATTAGCTTGTATTTTGTGTTGAATACTATGGCTACTCCTTCTTTTCCTTGATTGTCATTGCCTGAATATAACATTTTGTATTTATTGCTCAGAAAGATCTCGCCAGTTTTGGTCTTTTTTGTTTCAGTCACTCCTATTATGTCGAACTGGTACTTATCTAATTTCTCAGCTAGCTCCATTTCTTTGCCATTCAGGCTTCTTATGTTGATAGTACCGATCTTTAACTCTGGTGATGTTGAGTTGGGGTTTGTTTTCAGATTTGTTCCAGTAGCTGACTTTTCGCTGTTCGCCCTGGTTCCCTGGCAAAAACAACGGGGGGCCTTGTTTAACCGGGTGATGCCCCAGCTGGCATGAAATTAGAAGTTAATTTCATTACTATTAGAAGTTAATGAAGAAAATAAGCTCTCCTTCTCAGTATATAGGAAGCCGACCAACACAGGAATATTTCTAAATGCAGCCTCACACCACCATCCTTCACAAAAAAATAAGCTTAATTAAAACTCTTCGAGACAGAGCATACAATTGTTGGATCCTACTTCTTCTTAATCTGTACCTTGGATCTGACATGATTACAATTACGATGGTCTTAGAGTTGATTTCTAATTCAAATATAGAGAAAATTTTTATTTAAAGACTGCACCACTCTATATCTGAATTAGTTCAAGAATTGAAGATAAATCAACCTTCAACTATCTCTCCTTAAAATATATGTTGTTATTATATATACTGGCCGAGTATATTTAACTAACTTAATTCACCCGCTTTGGTTCGAATATTTTATGAATGGTGCAGTAAAAGAGATTCAGGCAAAATACAACTCTAGATAAACAAAAACAAACATTTAATTTTAAAATCACAAATTATACACTCAAGATTAAATCACTAATTAAGTTATTAGAAACACTTCAGCCTTCCTGGAAATACAGTCATGCAAACTCAGACAATAGTAATTCTGCTATCTCTACTTTACAGTCTTCTCACAGTTCCTTAAGTTCCAAAATACAATAAAATCGCAGTAACATCGCTTTACAAGCAAATACTTTTAAATTTTCACTTCAGTTAATCTTCGCGATAGTTACTGTTAACATAAGGAAATTCTAGGATGAAACTCACACACTTCTCTGTACAGAAATATTAAGGTTGGAATAATCTTACCGATAATCCTTTATCTTCATCTACTTATACACAAACACTTTTTATAACTGTAAACACTTAAACAGTATACGGCACTCATTAAAATAAATCTTCTAAGCAATAACTGAATTAATCGTCGGTCACTACACACATAAACAAACGTTGTTGCATAAAGTACTACTGATCAGTCATGAAATAAGGCAACATATAATAATTCCTTAACTTGAGGTATTATATGCACAGTTGTTCATTCCTCCAGCATTCAATTTAATCCTTTAGGTACTATAATTCTTGACACTGCTATCATTAAACACAACTCTGTTGCCTCTACTTATTCTCTAGTTGCTTCGTGCTATGCTTTAAGTTTCCGCGTGTCCTTGAAAGGTCGGCCCTGAAATTAAATCTCAACTCAAGTAATCGCTAGTCTATCCGTATCACTTAGCTATCTTCCATAGATTTATTTGTTATTCCGAAACTTTTATAAACTAACCGCTTCTCGACTAGTAGACTTTATTTAGCTGCTTGAGTGACTTGCTGACTCGCTATTATCGCAATGTGATTCCCCAATGCCGAATGCCCGATTCCAACCTAATGCCAATCTCTCTCTAATAAATCTCTAATCTCCTCACTCCCCTTTTTACCAGCTTTCCTCGCTTTTTATATCCGTTTTTCCCGCCTAAATTGTTCTCGAGATCTCTTTAACTCTTTTCAATAAACCTTCTCCTCACGTTGTGTTCCAATTCTCGCACTCGCTTACTTCATGCGTTTCCATGACAACAAAACAAAATATAATAAAATTGAGCTATTACATAACGTTAAACTTTACAAACAGGAATAAATAGAGAATATTTACATTTCAAATAATGCGCAGTTAAAATATTGAATACAAATTCTTATAACATTATCATAGTAATAATTAAAATAGCTTAATAATATTTAATACAGTCTTTTCATTATTAACACATATCTTTGATTAAATAATTAAATATTAGACAAAATTAAAGTAGTTATATGAATATTAAATTGTAAAATAAGTTGTTTACATTAAATATTATTTACAAGTCTAGCCTTTGTGATGGAAGATCATGTTGGATTCTGAAGCAAATAATAATTACTCTAATCTCTACATAATCAGAATCCAACACAATATCTCCAGCACACAAGAAAGATGAAATGAAGAACTAAAATACTTAACACAAATCTTCCAACAGAATGGGTATGAAACAAAAACCATCAAGAGAATCCTTAAAATGCCTCCAACTAACAACACAATAAAAATCAAGATTTAATTCTCCATCAAGTGTGGTCAGCTCTAATAAAAAATCTACCTCAATCTGAGCTCAGACTGTATGAACGAGAACAAGAACACGTGATATCGTCCAGTATTGTTCAACGTCAATAACGTTTTCTATCTGCATTCTGTTATTTGAGTTTATGAATACACATGGGGTGCTTAAGGGTCAAAGCTGTATAACTGAGAGGAGACTCCACATAGCTTTTAAAGGAATGCGGTGAACCAACCAGGGCTTCTGACCTAATGTTCAATCCTCACCTTCTCGTGGTGCGTGGTGCACCCTGTTGGATATCTACTTGGATACTGAATGAACGAGGATGGGCTGGCAATTTGGGATTTAGCCAACCAAATTGAATTATTATTGGTTAAACCAAAATAAAAAATGATGGTACAACATGACAAAATTTCATGCCGGCTGGGGTGTGGCCTGGTTAAACACGCCCCCCCCCCCGTTGTTTTCGCCAGGCAACCAGGGAGAACAGCGAAAAGTCAGCTACTGGAACAAATCTGAAAACACACCCCAACTCAACATTACCAGAGTTAAAGATTGGTACTATCAACATAAGAAGCCTGAATGGCAAAGAAATGGAGCTAGCTGAGAAATTAGATAAGTACCAGATTGACATAATACGGGTGACTGAAACAAAAAAAGACCAAAACTGGCGAGATCTTTCTGAGCAATAAATACAAAATGTTATATTCAGGCAATGACAATCAAGGAAAAGAAGGAGTAGCCATAGTATTCAACACAAAATACAAGGCTAATCTTCTTGAATGGCAGTCAGTCTCAAGTAGAGTAATGTGGGAAAATATGAGAATGGGGAACTGGACAATTGAGACTTATTTGTGCCTATGGTCGCACAGAAGGTTCTACTAAGGTAGAAGTGGAGGAATTTTTTGAGGCTTTAGAAAAAGCAACTGACACAATGAAAAAGGAAAAGTTGGTCCTTGTTGGGGATCTAAATAGCAGAGTAGGAAATGATTGTGAGACATACAAAAATATTTTGGGAAAATTTGAAGAAAAGAGAAAAGCTAATAATAATGGCAAATATCTGTTGGATTTCTGCTCAGGACATGGATTGGTTATTACTAACACCATGTTCCAACATAACAATGTGCACAAATTCACATGGAGAGAAGAGACAAGGAATAAGAAAAGTCTCGTTGACTATGTTATTGTTGATAGTGATGTTTTCTCCTTGGTGCAGGACACCAGAGTGTACAGAGGATTTGAAATTGGAAGTGATCACTATTTAGTTTTGAGCAGAATAAAATTGAATTTCATATTGAAAAGAATAACATGTAAGAAAGTTTTAAAGCAAATAAAAGTTGAGCAGCTCTCAGATGTGAACAGTAGACTAACATACACAAAGATTATTGAAGAAAAAATGAATGAGTTTGAGAACAGGAATCAAACCTTGGAGATTCAATGGCCTTGAAGAAAGCCCTGATTGATTCAGCTAGAGAGGCATGTGGTGAAGTTGTCTGCAAGGATAGAAAAATTAGAACTCCATGGTGGACACAGGAAGTTAAAGAGGCAGTGAAGGAAAAGAAGAAATCACATCAAAAGTTCCTGGCAAATAAGTCAGCTTGTACTCTTAGAGAATACAGAGACAAATGCAAAAATGCTGAACACTGTGTAAAACTAGCTAAACAAAAGTCATGGGAGGAGTTTGGCAAGAATATAGAAAATAAATATCAAGAAGGTGGTAAAATATTCTGGAGGTTGTTGAAGAAGCTTAGGAATGGAGGAAAGTGCTGTAAAAGGAGTTATAGATGATAAAGGTCACATGAAAATGAGAGAAAAAGATATCCTTGAAGTATGGAGTAATTACTTTGAAAAACTGCTAAATGAAACAAGCAGTGATGACAGCACAGTGGTAAAAAACACTGACCAGGCATGCAGTCAGGAATACATATCCATACTTGAAGTAGAAAGAGCCATCAAAGGCTTGAAATGTGGAAAGGCAGCAGGAGTAGATGATATTCGAACCAGAAATGCTGAAGTATGGTGGTATAAAAGTCTTACAGTGGTGGGTCTGCATAGTTCAAAAAGCCTGAACAGAGGGACGAATTCCCGATGATTGGAGTAGAGCTCTCATAGTACCCATATATAAAAAGAGAAATAAAACTGAATGTTAGAATTACAGAGGTATTTCCCTACTGAGTGTTCCTGGCAAGATCTATGTAAGTATACTTGAGAAACAGTTGAGAAGAATTGTGGAAGAAAAGCTTGGTGAAGAACAAGCTGGATTCAGGCCAAATAGAGGCTGTCAGGATCAGATCTTCACTTTATGACAAATAATCGAGAAAGCATGGGAATATAACCAAAGATCTGTATTTAAGTTTTGTTGATTTGCAAAAGGCATATGACAAGGTGCCAAGAGAGAAGCTATTCAATACCCTACAGTTATATGGTGTCAATGGGGCATTATATCAAGCAATACTTAGTCTTTATTTGAGTTGTAAGTCAGCAGTTAGAATTGAAGGAAGTACAGGAAGATAGTTTAATGTTAAGTCTGGTGTGAGACAAGGATGTACATTATCCCCTCTGTTATTCATTATCTATATGGATCACATTATGAAAGAAAGTGGTATTAAACATGATATTAAAATTGGAGATGTTAATATCAGTTCTTTGCTTTATGCGGATGATGTTATACTTCTAAATATTTCTGCTACAAGTCTGCAAGATTCTCTGAATAAATTGAATAATTGTTGTAATAGATATGGTATGAAGGTCAGCAATAAAAAGACAAAGACAATGAAAATAGGCAGAATCATTGAAAATGTCAACTGTGTTGTGAATGGAGAACCTGTGGAACAAGTAAAACATTTCAGCTACTTAATCATGATTTTTAGTGAAAATGGTAAATTCAATATAGAAATAGACAACAGAATCAGCAAAGCTGGTATGGTGGGAAGTCAATTGAATAAATTCATATGGAATAAGAGAGAAATTAGTTGGAACACTAAATAAGTTGTATACAAGACAGTGTTCAAACCAGTTTTAACTTATGGATCTGAGGGCTGGGTCAGAAGTAAAACACTTGTCCAGAGACCAGAGATATGAGAGTCCTGAGAAAGATTATAGGCGTGAACAGATGGCATCAATGGCAATATCATATTAAAAACGAGGATATTGAACTTGACATTATCAGCATCCAGGAATGCGTTATCAGAGCTAATCTCAGGTAGTAATGTCACTTAAACAGAATTGGCAATGAAAGATTAGCAAAACAAGTGTTCTCTGCCAGGTTGGCAGCAAAACGACCCAGAGGAAGAGCAAGATATAAGTGGATTAATACGGTACAAAGTGCCTTAGACGATAGAAATATCAGATCCGATATTGTTGGAGTCTTGACAAGTAACAGACTGAGTTGGAGGAAAATTGTAGATAGGTAGTTAGTAATGATGTAATTTTTTTCATGTAGTACTATCATATCCTGTACACCACTTGAGGGTACATGACAGTGATTTGATGATGATGATGATGGTGATGAATAGCCAGATGGTTATGATTTGTATTTATTAATTTCTCTTGTTTACACTTTAAGTTATACTATTTACCCCTGAAGATGTAAATCCTACGATTTATGAAACTTGTCGGGAACTATTATTTCAGTATGTTGTATAACTGAATAATAAAAAATGTGGTGTAATCACCGAAATATGTCTTTTGAAATAAAAATAAATTAAAAAATGTCTGAAAAACAACCAATAAACCAAAGAGTAAGACAGAGATGCCCTCTGTCTCCAACAGTTTTCAATATTTATATGAATGAAATATTAATACAGTGGAACACCTTAAACAATCCAGGTATAGAAATTTCCTGGAATAACAAAATAAACACACTGTTATTTGAAGATAATCAGATAATAATATCAGATAAGGAAGACAATTTACAAAGAGCAATATATAATTTAAACATTACAGTAGAACAGTTTGGGATGAAAATTTCCATTGATAAAACTAAAATAATGGCATTTTGTGGACAAACTCCAGTTAGAAGTAAAATAATTATTAATAATAAAATAATAGAACAGATAAATATTTTCAGTTATCTTGGATGTGAAATATCATATGAAGGAGAAAAAGACACAAAATTGAAAACTTAAAAATTTTTACAGATTATAAGCCTGATAAATAGAACACTCAATCAAAATATTGTACAAAAAGAAACACGCTTGAAAATATACAATACTTTAGCAGTGCCCACATTATTATATGGCAGCGAAATTTGGGCAATGAACAAACAAGATAAACAAAGAATAAAAACAAATAAAATGAGATTCATGAGAAGAACTGCAAATACACATTATTAGACTAAAAAAGGAATGACGATATTTTAAAAGAACTAAAAATAAAAGAAACAGAAGAAAAGCTAAACAATTACAAACAAAATTGGATAGAACATGTAAACCGAATGGCCAACACCCAATATCTTAAACAAATAATAAAATATAAACCAATTGGAAAGAGAAGGCTGGTAGATCTTAAAGATGATATTAGATTGAAAATGAGACCAGAACAGACCAATATAGTCTATATCTATAATTAATGTTATGATGATGTTATGAGAAAGAAATACACTTAACAAGCATAATAATTTGTACAAGATAATTTGCTCCTCCATCAAACCACGTCTTCCTGCCACACCCACACGAGTTACTTGATCTAATGGAGTTGCTGGACTCCATGGAAGTGCCCATGTAATAATAATAATACTGGCCCAATGAAATATCATTGTGGTGGTCATAACAATTCTACCACTGATAATAACTTAAGCAATAGAATTCTATAAAGTATTTATAAATAAAGACATACCTTCCCTAAAGCTATTAGAAGCTGTTGGACTTTTGCATATATAACACGAGCATCTTTATCTGCTTGTTCCTTATACCTGAAGACAGAAATATATTATACATGCACACTATGGTACATATGGAGTATTTGATAAACTGTCTATAAACATACAAGATTACTACAAAGTAGTTTTGCCAGTGTTGTTTGAATGATATACAAGGTGATTCAAAGTGACATAATCAATTTCAAATTTTTTTTTTTTTTAAAGAAACAATTAGCTACAGGAAAATGCAACGTACATAATTTGAAACACACAATTTGAACCTTACTTTAATGTATGTATGCACAAGAATTAGTTCATAAATCATATCAAAAATTATAGGAGACCGGTTGCATCTGTAAATGAAAGGTGCTGAATGACTATATATGAGTAAGTAAACAGCTGTGTTTAGCAGTTTAACAATTATATGAGGCTTGCAGAAATTGATATGACATAATGAGGAGAATATATTACAGAAACTGTGTGGTGAATTATTCAAAAATGCAATGCGGCTGCATGATTGACACATACTGCAATTCATTACAATGAATGACAGCGTGGCGATCTACAAATTTTGCTAAGTCAAGATTGCTCGTAAGGAGAATGTAACGTTCTTGTCAATAGTGTGTTTCAGTGAAGAAGCCACAATGTATATGTCAGGAAAAGTGAAAAGACAACATCCATCCAGACGAAATCCACACATACTGCTGCTGAATATTCAATCAAACAACCCAAAAGTTAATATTTTATGTGCCCTGTTAATTTTTTTTTTCTTCAAAAAACAACACAACTAGAAGTGTGTTGTGATGCTGAATGGTTAACTTGAGGATAAACAATACCAGTTGTCAACAAGATGGAACAACACTGTCAAATTTGTCATGATGTGATAACCCTTTTCATATATGTAATTGCCTCTTATTGATGGCTTTAGAAGAACAGGGCCTACAGCTTAGCCTGCAGTCCAGACCCAACTCCTATGAACTTGTTCATCTGTGGTTACATAAAGGATACACACTTACACAAAACAGAGATGATCCAAACTGCATTATGGAGGACTGCATTTATAAATGAGTGCCAGATGTTATTAGCTAAAAAGTTAAAAATTCAGTATATTTTCAATAAACGCATGGTGACATACGGTCCACACACTGAACTAGATGTTTGCTATAGTGAACATCTGGAAAAAGATCCAGAGGAAGAACAAGATCTAGGTGAGTCAGTTAGCAGTGCCTTTTAGGAGACCAAAATGTAATATTTGATAAATAATAGATAAACTCAGGAGAAAACTTTGATAGGAAGTAATAACACAAACCGAGGTGTTTGGTGCAATCATGGTATCCTGCACACTGTTTGAAAGTGCATATTAGGAAATTATGATACTTTTTAAAGATCCAAAGTATTAATATCTGCTTATAATCAAAGTACTGCATATGAAATAAACACTTCGTATTCCATGTTAACTGTTGAACTCACAACAAGTATTCTTTAGACATAATATCTGAATTATAATAATTGAATGGGGATGTGGAGATGCCAGTTCAATGTTGTGAAATGTAAGGTTTTTAAAATTTGGAAAACAAAGACAGAATGTAGAATTTACTCTTGGTAGAGATATATTGTTGGAGGTGGAGGAAACAAGAGATCTTGGGGTGATGGTTGATAAGGATCTCAAATTTAGAAGACATTGCCAAAATTGTGAGGACAACACAATGAATTCTGGGAATGATACAGAGAACACTGACTTGTAAAAGTAAGGTGATTCTGGTTCCATTGTATAAGGCTCTGATTAGGCCACATATGGGCTATTGTGCACAGATTTGGTCACTTGGTTTTCAAAAGGATGATGAGATGTTCAAGAAGGCCCTGAGGTGATGACCAAAAAACAGTTTCTGATCTCTGGAATGGTGAATATGAGGAAAGGTTGAGATGATGCAATTTGTAGAGTCTAGTGGATAGGAGGAAGAGGGATGATATGATAGAGACACACAAGTTGGTAAGGGGGTTGTTATAGGATTAACACTGAAGAAGTTTTTCAAAAAATAGTGTGAAATTGGGGGAGAACAAGAGGTCATCCCTGGAAGTTGTATAAGGAGGATGTGAGCAAGGAAGTGAGAAACAGGTTTCTTGTATGAAGAGTTGTGAATGATTGGAATTCATTGTCTAAGAGAATGGTGTCTGCCGAGAATTTGAATGTGTTTAAATTGCAGTATGATGAGCTGTGTTAATAATAATAATGATTTTAAACCATGGCAGGAAACAACTAGCCAAGAGATGCTGTTTAAAAGTTATTAATCTGCAAATATCGCATGAATGGATGCACACGTGTGCACAAATACACACATACATGATGGATCGGAAATCTGCTCATTTGCTAAGATATGAATATCAATACAACCAACAATGAAAAGGTATTATTTATATGTAAGTTATATATAAAAATTTTCTAGGCAACCAGCTAAAACTATCCAATCAGAAATTAAATTTGGAATTTATATTTTAGGAATTTTAAAGTTCTGAAATTTAATACAGGGGATTCTTACTTATCAAAATTTCAGACATGTCTGTCCGAGAAAGGAAAAGCCTGATATGTCTGAAAACATAAGCAGGCCATATACAGTGCATTCACATCATGTGTTCAAGCTAATATCACAGTACAGATCCCTTAATTTTCCCATTGCCAAAGCACTTTTGTATGCAGGTCCATTGTCCTGATGGATTTTTTTCTTCTGCAAACTGGGTCTTTTCTCATGAAATTTTTCGTCTAGTTTGGTTAAAAGATCACAATAATATTGCCTGGTTATTGTTTTACCCTTTTCAAGATAATTAATAAACAAAATGCCTTTAGAATCCCAAAACACTGATGTCATGACCTTTCCTGCTGATGGAACCGACTTTTTCTTCTTTGGCGCTGAACAACTGGCTTCTGTTTACTGTTTTGACTGCTGTTTAAATTCTGGTGTGTAATGATGAATCAAAGTCTCATCTATAGTAATAAATCAACGCAGAAAATCAGTTTTATTCTTGTTAAAATGCTCCAAGCTGTTCAGAGATTTTCATGCGTTTTTGATCTGTTGTGAGCAAGCGCAGCACTGATCTTGCGCAAAGCTTTTTCATTTGCAATTCTTCATGCAGAATATATCCTACACGTTCTTTTGAAATGCCTATAGTCTCAGCAATTTCACGCATTTTGATTCGCTGGTCATCCAATACCATATTGTGCACTTGATCAATGATTTCTGGTGTTGTTACACTTTTTGGACGTCCTTCACGTGGATCATCTTTAAGGTTGGTACAGCCAAGTTTAAACTCAGCAGTCCATTTCTTAATTGTTGAACACGAATGAGAACAGTGCCCATAAACTTTTATGAACTTCAAAAGAATTTCTTTTGGCGTTAAACCTTCTTTCACAAAGAATTTTATAACCGGATGATACTCAATTTTATCCATTTCAAGGACAGACAACACTTTCGCTTCAGAAGAGCTGTATAAAACAAACTACCTGATAGAATGCTGAGAACTTTTCAGACCACCCTCGTATGTTCATATCTAGGTTAACTATATCATAAGTACCTCATATGTTATTCACCTATAATAAGAATTAAATAAAGAACAATGTACAGTATAAGAGAAGACTATAAATTTCAAGATCCTGAAATAAAGAAAATAATAAAAGCTAGATGGAGCACATTTATAAGGCAGTGGTATGATGAAAAGAGATTTTCTTATTTGCCTTAATAGGAATGTATTTGATCAATGTGTTCTGTCTATCATAACTTAGAGAAAAAGAGCACAGACTTTAATTAAAGATCTCATAAACATGAATTTCACAATGTATAAACATAATAATGTTCAGAACTAACAGACTAGATTTAAGGAAATAAGTGAATTAGAAACAAAGCAAAAATAGCCAATATCATATCATATAGTAAAAATTGACTGCTTTACCACACCAATGCTCTTGTCTAGCACAACTGTTTTCGGTCAGCAGCAATATGGCTTTTGTCCCTCATTCCCCTCCCTCCACACTGCCGTTACTCCTTCGCCTCCATCCCCAAATCAAAACTAGTGCGATAGAGAAAGAGATGTATGATGACATATCTTAAGAGAGAGACATAAAATTGGTGTGTTTCAGACATCTTTTCAGAATAGCATTGTTGAACTTCAAAGAGGACTATGGACTACTCTGAAGGGAATTAGTCCCCGTGTGTAATAATCACTTAAACAAATGCAAGTAACATTAAAAATTACAATCTCCAGTAAGTTTTTAACTATATTTCATTATATGTGAGATTAAAAACTTTCATTGTTTCATTATAAATCTGTTTTCTCTGTGTATAACAAAGTAAAAATAAAACAGTCAAAAAAAATTTACTCAATATTATCCCTTTCAAGGGATACAAACAACACCTATGCTTTAGACAGCTGTGTAAAACAAACTACTTGATAGAATGCCCTGCAATTTCACATGGATGCTTATGACATGTGTACCAACTTAGAAAAAAAAATCTCTTGCCGATAGTGTTGCCATCTATGGTCGGGGCCGAGAACTTTTAAGACCACACTCGTAAGTTTTGTAGATCTGGAAAAGGCATATCACAAAGTTCCAAAATGCCAGTTATATGATGCAAATATGACACTGGCTAACACATAATCTATATTTCAGATGTAAGGCAGTTAGTGTTGAAGGAGGTAAAGTAGGATGGTCTGATGTTAAACCATGTGCAAGACAAGGGTACATAGTACCTCCATTGTTATTCATCATCTACATAGATCAGATTATGAAGAAAAGTGGCATTATAACTGATATCAAAATAGGAGATGTTAATCTCATTACCAAAGGTGGAATGATAGGAAGCTAGCTGAATAAATTTATATGGAATAAGAGAGAAATTAGCCAAAACATTAAATTAGCTGTATACAAGGCTCTTCAAACCAATTTTAAGTTGTTATGGATCTGACAGCTGGGTTAGAAATAAACACTTAATTAAAGACTGGAGGTATGGATATGAGAGTTCTAAGAAATATTAGGAAAGTAAACAGATGTCATCAACGACAGAATCACATAAAAACAAGAATATTAGGAAGGAACTTCACATTGTTAGAATTCAGAAATGGGAGCAGAACTAGTATCAGATCTAGTATGATTATTTCAAAAGAATGGGAGAGGAAATATGAGTAAAACAAGATGTTTATTTTATTTTTATTTTTGCTGGGATGGAAGGAAATAGACCAGAGGAAGAAGACAGACCAAGATCTAGAGAGACTGATACAGTAAGAGGTGCCTTGGAGACCAAAATATAAGATCTGAAAACATTGGAGTTCTGACAGATAGATTAATCTGGAGGAAAATTATCGATAGAAAGTTGGGAAATGATGAAATCTTTTCATGTGGTACTATCATAATATCCTGAACACCCACTGCAGGTACATATCAGGAATTTGATGATGATGAAGATACAAAGCTTGTTGGCCAAGTGGATAGCAAACATGCTCTCCATTACAGCCAACTTACAGTACTAATGTACTCTAGGTTGTGCACCTTTTTTGGATGGGTTTCATGTTTAAAAAAAATAAATAATAATAATAAAAAATATACATATATTATTATTATTATCATTAGACCTCAAGGAAGTCAAGAATTCATTGGAAGGTATGATAGCCAGTGTGGGTCTGGCTCTCTTAACTGCATTGAAACTTAACATTCATGGATTCCACCCCCCCGTCCTCTCACTACCTTCCATAAATGAAGGTCATCAACTGATGACTCTATAACATCCTTTCAGAAGTGTTTATAAACTTTCATCATAATCATCCCTCTTTCTGTTTACCAATGTCTGCAGTCTACATACTCTCAATCAATCTATTCTCAATTTATATTCAGGATAGATGACCTCCTTTACATGTCAATGTTTGTTTCAGCACCACAATTATCCTCTGATCAGTATTTGCAATTTTTGCTATGTGACCTTTGAACTTCAAATTCCCATCCACCATAACTCTAAGATCTCTACCTCATCAGTTTCTTTAAACATAATCCCACCAAAATAACATATTAGAAACCTCATCACACTAATGTGCATAATTTTACACTTACTAACATTGAATTTATGGACACTATCATTTGTGCATAATTACTGCCTATTCAAATTATTTTGTAAGTATCGTATATCAGTAAAATTTCTGATTTATATGACTATCTTTGTGCGAAATATCAACAAACAACTGATCATCTCCTGTCAGGTCCCTTCCGCTATCATTGATCTATAGATTTAACAATGTACAGGGGTTCCCAACCTGGGGTATGGGAAGCTTGTCCAGGGGGTACAATGAATAGCAGGTAAATAAGTATATTATGCTATTAATATATTCCAAAAATAGTTATGTTATTAACATTTCCAGGCTATTCCATGTCGGTACTGTCTGTCAGCCACACCAGCAACATTTCAGGTGTCTTTTCAGACATGGACACAGTGAGGTTGCATAGACTTTTTTCTTACTATAGAGTATGATAATTCAAAATGCCTGGTTAAGATTCAAGATAGTTAGTGAAATTGCCAGATCAGCACTCCCTCGTGGCTCGCCTCCGCGGCACCTGCACCTCTTGCGCATGTGCGTGACGTACTGTATGGTACACACTCCAACTGCTTCATTTCGACATGCTCACAGTACACACGTTTTAGTGATAAACACAGATTAGCTAAATTACTTTTGCTGACTAAATTTTAATCTAATCGTAAGTAGCTTATAGTTTATTTTTAGCTTATTCTAAAAGTGAAAGGTTAGATCAGGATTTATATACAAAAAATATTATTTTTGCAAACCCAAGGAATGACCACACCAAAGAAACATTGTTACCAAGATTCATATGTGCAATATGGTTTTACTTTTGTGCTTGACAAAGAAGGTGTGCAAAAGCCGCAGTGCTTCATTTGCTCCAAGATATTCAGCAATGGCAGTATGAAGCCATCAAAATTGAGAGAAAATCTTCAGAATGTTCATCCCGAACATTCTAACAAGTCAGAGTTCTCATTTAGAATAAAACAAGCACGATTTGGTAAGAATATCACACTTCATGACCATGGATTTATTACCCCAAAGAAGCCAGCACTGGAGGCCAGTTATCATGTCGCATTGAGGGTCACCAAAGAAAAGAAAGCACATACAATTGCTGAGACATTAGTGAAGCCGTGTGCTATGGACATGGTTGAGTTGATTTGTGGTAAAGAAGCAAAAGAGAAAATTACACAAATACCATTATCAAATAATACAATTTGATAATGAAAATATTAAATTCTTAATTATTTTATTAAATTAATAATTTAATTTATTATTATTTATAATTTAATTTTTATTATTATAATTTTCTTTAATTATTATTAAAGAAACAACAAAGGCAGCGGACATTATGAATGTCCATTGCCTTTATGGGATAATAAATCCATGGTGAATGATTTTTTTGATTCAAATGGCCTTTCATGAGAATTAGTAGAATATATTTGTACTGACAGTTCTCCCGTTATTTTGGGGAAAAAATCAGGTTTCACCACTTCAGTTAAAGAAATCAACCCAAATATTTTTACAAGCCATTGCATCCCTCACCAGTATGCTTTAGCATCTAAAACACTTCCACATAATTTGAAAGCCGTTTTGGATGTTGTTGTTCAAGTTGTGAATTTTATCAAAGTAAAAGCAGTGAATCACCGTGTTTAAATCTTTGTATGAAGAGGTTGGAGCAGATCATATCGTACTGCTGCTTCATACAAAAGTACAATGGTTGTCCAGAGGAAATGTTTTAGGAAGGGTTTTTGAACTTAGAAATTTAATTGAAATTTTTTTAGTCGAAAAAGAATCTGCTTTTACTTCATATTTCAAAGATCCAAACTTTGAGATTTCTCTGGCTTATCTTTCTAATATCTTTCTAATGTATTTGAAATTCTTAATTCTGTGAACATTTCACTGCAAGGTATAGATGTCATTCTCACAGATGCTGAAGAAAGGATACAAATTTCAAGAAAAATTGACTCTCTGTGGAAGAAGGGTGGATTTAGGTAACTTTGCCAATTTCAAATCTCTTGATGAAATCACTTCAGATCTGGCATATGAACTAAAACAGGAAGTTTGTGATAGCATTATATTGCATTTAAAAACTTTGAAAGAGGCACTTGCAAGAATAATTCCTCCTGACCAAATGAATGAAGTCTGGATACGTAACTCTTTTCATATTGATTTAGAAAAAATCAGTGACAATGACCTAGTGAAAGATGAGCTATTTGATCTCCGCAATAACAAGAAACTCTGAATTGAATTCCAATCAATGAAGTTACAAAATTTTTGGTGTACACTTGGAGAAGCATATCCCGTTATCACCAAACATGCTTACATGGCTATAATTCCATTTATAACAACTTATCTATGTGAATCAGGATTCTCAGTTCTGTTTTCAATCAAGTCCAAAACAAGAAACAAACTGGAGCCTAAACATGATATGCGGGTATCTATTTCAAAAACTGTACCAAGAATAAAACTGTTGGTGGATAAGAAACAGAATCAAGGGTCTCACTAGTCGATTTTACTGCAGTTTAATAAAGATTTTACAATTTCATGATAATGTAATTGATTTATTTACCAAATAAAGCTTTGATGAAAACTTAATTACTGTTTATTTCTTATATTCTTTGAATCTGTATGGTAAACGTAAGAATTTATTTCTTATAATGAATAGAGGGTACCGGATAATATACTAAAAGCCAAGGGAGTACGGGGACCAAAAAGATTGGGAACCCCTGGTCTAAGGACTGATCCCTAGGGTACACCATTAGTCACCTTAAATCTGGGAGATTCACGGACACCATATATTATGTTCCGATATCTATCTGTCAGCCACCCACTTATCCAAGTCAATAGTTTATACTCCAATCCCATATTCTACAGTTTATGCAACAGCCGTTCATGTGGTATCTTATTAAATGCCTTAGCATAGCCCAACAGTATCATAGTGTATCCTGATGTAACCAGCATAACATTATTATATAAAATATTACAATAAATTTCTCAGATATGAACCTCTCTTGCAAAGTATAGCTTGTCTGTCAACCCATTTCTTACCAAATTCTCTAAAATCTAAAAACTTTATCTACAATCAAATAAGTGTGTGTGTGCATGTGTGTGTGTGTTTATACAATGAAAATTACACGATAAAGAAAATAAGAAAATTTAACAACTTACAGAGTCTGAAGTTTGATGTAACGAGGTGAATCAGCTGTCATGTCAGGTATTGCACCTCTTAATGGTAAACATCCTATTTTAAAACAAAAAATATTGTTACTCTAAAATTATTATATATTATTTTTTTCAAAACAATATTTTACTCATTATGAAAGAATAACATTATACTTTACTGTAGATATGAGTATTTTGATTTTTCAGATAAGGTATGGCAGTCAGACAGTAATGTAATTCCCACACAAAGGTTGCAAAATCTATATATTCTTAGCCCACTCACAGTAATTAATACGGTGAATAGGCTAAGAATTTTTTTATACTTGGAAATATTTTTTACATGATTTGTTAATTTCTGCTCTAGAAATCAAACGTGGAACTTTTTCAATGCACTTCAGGAGTCCAATAAGTAGGACAGCAGTCTAATGACATGAAAGGCAATGAAACTGGTTTACAACCTAAAGACACTTATAAATATCAATGCCTATGCATGATTGGAAACAGAAGCCTGTTGGCTGGAGAGCGGATATGTTATCCACTCAGCCAATCAGGTCAGATCTGCCAATACACTATAAATTAATGATAAAAATATCATACAATGAATAAACCTGCTAACTGATATACCATTTTAATAGAAAAATATTTCAATCATCAATGGATATTAAGTGTATGTAGAAATCTTTGTACCAAAGTAATCAAAAGATTAGCTTAGTAATGATTCAATTTGTTAATGATAAATCTTAGTAATAATAGATATTAATGATTGCAATATTTATTGTTTTGAATATAACTTAATGCAAGGTTTCTTACCTTCACCTTCATTATCCACAAAGTCCTTCACAGCTCTAGCTATTATCCAAAATGGTTTACTCTGCAAAGTACAAAATTTCATAATGTTTTTCTGAAATGGAATGAAAATATACAAAATACGAAGACAAAAATTTAGGCAAGTATTTGCTGAAACTGCTATTACAGGAAGGTGCATAAGTGTTTATTGGACAAAGATATAAATATGCTCAAAAGACTGCTTAATCTTATACGCACGCAATCATGATGAAAGTTTTGAGTTATATACAAACCAAACTTCAGAAGGGTACAATCCCAGAACTACTGCAATAAAGAATATGTTAAGAATGTTTATAGGGGAATACAAAATTTCCATAAAAGAAGGTATTTCAAATACTTATTGAAAAAAAAAAAAAATCTCATATCAACTTTTGTCACTTAGTTTTAATACTGAATTAGTGTTTAAGTTCATATTAATAGTAAAGGTTTGATTAAACATATATTTAATTATTTATGTGTGCTTATTTATATCATTAAACATTATAAGGAATTCAAGCTCAATTGTTGATAATTATCTTTATCTATCCTCAGAAGTTTCTTCACCTACGGAAAGAGTTTCACTTGCATGCACATCCATTCCATTGAATTAATAAGTGTAAAATTTTTCAACAAAAAAGCGTTTTATAGTAAGCAAAATTTTAGTGGCATTATATGGTGATTCGATTATTACAGGTATGGTAAATGAGAAGATGCATAGGGTTTGTTTTCTAGGAGGTAAAATGAATAGAGTGATTGAGGCACTGAACATGAGGAGTAAGCAAGCAAAGGAGTTGGTACTGGTGGTAGGGACAAATGACTT
This sequence comes from Typopeltis vanoorti, assembly GCF_054136105.1. Classification (NCBI taxonomy): domain Eukaryota; kingdom Metazoa; phylum Arthropoda; class Arachnida; order Uropygi; family Thelyphonidae; genus Typopeltis; species Typopeltis vanoorti. The sequence continues at coordinate 65,336,201 of NC_143557.1, forward strand.
GACTGGGAATAAGGAGAATGTAAGATTGGATATCAGGAGGTTGTTGAAAAGGATAAAAAGATAATAGTGTGATAGGAAAGGTAGTCAGTGTGTTGTCTAGGTATGACAGTGCTGAGATGAGATGGAAGCAAGAATTATGAATGATATGTTAGCAGAAATGTGTGAAGAGAAAGGAGTGCAGTTTGTTAATGTTTGGAATGAGTTTGAAGGAAGAATTGAACTGTATAAGAGTGATGGACTGTATTTGAATAGTTTTGGTGTGCATCATTTGGAGAGACTGCTGCTGGAAGGGAGAGTAATGAGTGCAGAGAATGAATCTGAGCAAGTAAGAAGTGATGTAAAAGAGTGGGAGAGTAAGGAAGGAGAGATTGAAGTGGTGCTAATAAATGAAGAAGCGGGTAGCAGGAGTGAAGAGAATGAGAGAACAAGTGTGCAAGACAAAGAAGGAGACTCGGGATGGACAGGGGGAAACAGTGTGAGAAAGGCTGATGCTCCAAGAGAATGTGAATATATGTTTAGACAAAAAGAAAAGCGAATGACCTGAGATGTAGGGAAAACAGTTGGATTTGAAGAAAGTTCTGGGATGCATAAGAAGAAAAAGAAATGGCTCAAGGAAAGTATGAAGAAGTCACATTTAATAAATGGCATCAGTGAAAATTGTTATAGATCCAGGAATGAGCTGTTATGTCTGTATACAAATACCAGAAGTATCAGAAAGAAGGGAAATGAAATGGTTGCATTGATTGAGTTCGTTCACCAAAAAATTGTTGGAATAAGTGACACATGGCAGGATAGGGATGACTCCTGAGATAGAAGTATGACGTATTTCGTGAAAATAGAAAGGGTAAAAAAAAAAGCGGGGGGAACACTATTATATAATAGAAAAAGAGTTATCTCCATACAAGGTACAGGGGGGAAATGCAAAGGGGGAAATAGTGGTAGTGGTTTTGAGACAGTATGGTGTGAGATAGAGGTGAATAGAATGAAATACACTATTGAATGTTGCTATAGACCTGATAATGTGGAGGATAGTGACCAGGAAATGTATAAACAAATCAGCCAAGTAAATTGGAAAAGGGTGATCATTATGTAATTTTAATTAAGGCAATATAGACTGGGATGATACAATAGCAACAGGAAGTAAAGAAAATGAGTTTCTTGAGTTTTTGAGGGACAGCTACCTCAGGCAGTATGTAAAAGAGGGCACAAGAAAATTTGAGTGTCTTGGATTTGATCATCTCATCAGGAATTCTGTGAGGAAAGAGTATGAGCGGAACTACAAGGTTGGTGATTATGAAAGCTCAGGCGACAACTTGCAGCTGTAGCATGAAATGAGGATAGAAAGGAGACCAATGCTGCTTGGGTGATATTCAAGAACTATCTATCAAAAGCAATGTCTAAATGTATTCCAAAGGTCGGAAGGTTAAATAAGGTAGGTGTGAAATGCATGAATGAAGAGGTTAAGCATGCAATGCAGAGAAAAAAAGGCATTACAGAGGCAACATGAGAGGAGTGGTAATAATCAATTCCATGAGGCATACAAAGAACAGGTAAGGAGGATGAGTTCAGTATGAACAGCAGTTAGCTAATGAAGCCAAAAAAAAAAAAAATAATAATCCTAGGTAGTTCTTTCCATGTGTAGTCAACCAAAAAAAAAGATTATGGTAGGATGGCAGTGAATGGAGAAAATAGTATAAGGACAACTGCTGCAGAGGATATAGTTTATAGTTGAGATATTTAATGAGCAGTTCATAAAGGTCTTTATCCTTGTGAATGTGACATCATGAAGTGTTTGAGAACAGTGAATGAGGAGGAGCAGAGACTGACTGAGTGAGGAAGAGATATATGGGGAATTATGCAAACTTGATATTAATAAAGCTGTGGCACTTGATAATATATCACTGCGTATTTTGAAGAAATGTGCTAGGGAGTTGACATCTGTCTTGACATATTTATTTAATATGAGTCTTACATTGGGTGAAGTTCCAAAGGAGTGGAAGGATGGCAAGATTTTACTGCTTCATAGAGGTGACCAATTCACACATCAAATTATAGGCCACTCAGTGTGTGTCAGGTGTTGTGGCTAAAGTGCTGGAAAGGCTGGTGAGAATAAGGATCCAGAATTGGCTTTTGATAACAATGGTATTACCTTTGATGAACAGCACAGATTTGCTAAACAGAGGTCATGTTTTAGTAATCTACTTAATTATTACAATAAGGTGACATGAGCATTGGATGTGGGAGATGGATACACAGTAGTATATTTAGCAAAGGATTTTGAGAGATTACCACATGATAAGTTGATATTGAACTAGAGTGGAGATGGGGTTGGATATTAGACTAGTGCATTAGATTGGAGATTGGCTGGCTGATAGGTATCAACAAGTTGTGTATAGGAAAGCAATATCCCAGAAGAGGAAAGTCACTGGTGTGCTGTAGGGGTATGTTTTAGGGCCATTGCTCTTAAACCTGTATGTTAATGATATTGGGGAATATTTGAATGGGGATATACATAGTCGTGCGGTTAGCCTAGTGGCTGTGTGCTTCGCAACCATATGCCTGGGGAAGGTGTGTCCTAGGTTCGATTCCCGTCGATGACGTGAAGAGCTGAGGATCTTCCTCAGCCATAGCCAAGTTAGCCGGTCTTAGGCATGGACAGTAGGGTTTTTTTCTCCAGTTTATCCTGGGGTTTTTCATCCCGCAAAGCAGGCAAACCAGCCTTGAGAACTCAACATTACAGATCATAGGATACACCGGGGCATAGGGCTGACCACCTTATCCTGTGAACGGTTTGAGGTCCGATGATTAATAAATCCTCAACACCGCAAGGTAAAAGAGGGTAAAAGGAAGATGATATATACTGTTGTTTAGAGCCTCCATAGCTCAGTCAGTATAGACAAACCCCTTTGGTAGCAAAGACCTGGCTTCGATTCCCGTCCATGACATGAGGAACCTATCTGGTCTTTTTCGACTAAAGGTAAGTTAGCCAGTCTGATATGGAGATAGAGGGTTTTTTTTTTTTTCACCCAAAAACTCGGATTTTTCATCCATCAGAATAGGCAAACTGACCACACACACACACACACACACACACACACACGCGCGCGCACACACGCGCGCGCGCACACACATGAATTAAAGCCATGAATACTTACAGTCCAACCATATGCCTGACTTATCAGCTATATGCCAGTTCCAAGCTCGGATAAAATAGGAAAGGTTGGAGAAAGCAATGGCGAACTACCCTGTCAAAAGAATATCACCAGAACACTTTGTGGCAAGAAATACTTGCCTACAAAGTTACCAAGGGTCGAACATCACTGAATGGTTAAATCATCATCGTACTGTTGTTTGCAGATGATGTGAAGTTGGGACGAACTATGAGGAGTACAGCAGATATTGTGGCCTTACAGAAAGACTTGAATAGACTGAGCGAATGAACACGGGAGTGAGGATGCTAGTTCAATATGGCGAAATGTAAGGTTTTGAAATTTGAAAAACAAAGATGGGATGTAGAATTTACTCTTGGTAGGGATGAATATTATTGGGGGTGGAGGAAATAAGAGATTTTGGGGTGATGGTGGATAAGGATCTAAAATTTAGAGGGCATATTGCCACAATTGTGATTTCAACACAACAAATTTTGGCAATCATGTAGAAGGCACTGACATGTAGAAGCAAGGAGATCCTGATTCCATTGTATAAGGCTCTGATTAAGCCATATATGGACTACTGTGCACAGATTTGGTCACCTTTATTTTTTCAAAAAGATGAAGAGATGTTGGAGAGGGTCCAGAGCCAATTGACATGCTCTTGAATTCATTCATGCTACTTGCACACACAACATCCAATTGGCAATTGATTCCAATCATGCACTACTCTATGAGAGAAAAATCAAGCTCTAACCCCCCCCTTCTTGACAGCATTCATTCTCAACTTCCATGGATGCCCTCGTGTCCTTTCACCACCTTCTATAAAATGAAAAATTCCATCAACTGAAAGCCTGTATGATCCTTTCAGACGTTTGTAAGTCTCAATTATATAACCCCTCTTTCTCCTGTTTGCTAGTGTCTGCAGTCTACAAATTCCCCAATCTGTCTTCATAATCACCATTCCACAATCCTGATATCATTTTTAACACTCTCCTTCGCACTCTCTCCACTGTATCAGAATCACAGTGGAAACCAGGAGTCAGACCAGAACACAATGGTTCAAGTGAGATGTTATCAAGGCCTTGAAAAGAGGCAAAATGACATCCTTATCTTTACATGTGAAAGTTTGTTTCATGGCAGCTGAACTTCAACTTGCTATCTACTAACACTCCAAGAACCCTAGCCTGATCAATTTCTTCTAGCATAATCCCACCAATATAATACAACATTGGATATCTAATCATGCCAAAGTGAATGACTTTGTATTTACTGACAATGAACTGACATCCATTTTCCCATGCCCACAATTCAAGACTACTCAAATCATTCTGCAAATACTGCTTATCAGCAGCATTCCTGATTACCCTAACTGTCTTTGCAACATCAGTAAATAGCTGTATGTAGCATGTCAAATCCTTCCCAATATCATTAATGTACAAAGTGAATAAAAATGGACCAAGGACTTAATGTTGTATTTAAGTAGTGTTCTATTTTTTTTTTTTCTGAAATGTCCCTAATGTAGGGTATGGCTATGGCATTCTTATAATTTTTTTTGCTTTTAATGGCATTTTTATGTGATCTTGTACACTTAAACTCTAATAAACAAGTTGCAATCTAACCAAAACAGAAAAATTGGCACTTAAATCACTAAAAAAATAACCAAGACATTGTGATTACAAAAGCAGATAAAAGTAACGTTGTCCTTGATCAGACAGCATACCTGGATAAAATGAACTTATTGGTATCCAACCACAACACATACCAATTGGTGAATTACAATCCTACAAACTGCATCAAAAAGAAAACAACAGAATTAATCAAATCGGTGTTCACATGGCTAGAGAAAACAACCAAAAAACTTATACTGCATTACGATTGCGCTCCCAGAATTTACAGCCTACCAAAAATAAAGAAAACAAACACGCCACTACGACCAAAAGTTGAAGGAATGGACAGCCTAAATTATCACTTAGCGAAGAAATTAGTGGCCACACTCAAGGAGTTGGTAGGTCATTCCTCCTCCTACATAAAAAATACATGCTTCATAAACAAGATTAGAAACATCACACTCAATGACAAAGATTTATTAGTCAGCTTTAACATAACTGCCCTTTTCACTAATGTCCTTATCAATGACACTTTTCTTTTCTTACAAAATATATTTCCACCTGATATCATGATTCCTTTTGCCCATGTATGCTGCTCCGGGTATTTTATTTCATGTGGCAAAATAATTTTTACCTACAAGAAAAAGGTATGGCCATGGGCTCACCACTTTCTTCCCCCCAAGAGCTAATTTTTACATGGAAAACTTCAATCAATGAGCTCTAGATCTGGCTAGCCTGAAACCCAAAGTCTGGCTCAGATATGTTGATGATTCTTTTTTGCCATTTGCCCCCACAGCCATGAAACATTAAATACATTCCTAAGCCACCCGAACAAACAGCACAAGCGTATCCAATTCACCATCGAAATCAAAAACAACAACTCTCTTCCTTTTCTAGACACACTCATCACACATCTTCCCTCAGGATGCCTCTCCTCCACTGTCTACTGCAAACCTATACATACAAACAAGCCAATACATACATAAAAATTCATACCACCATCCAAAACAAAAACTAGGAGTCATCAGCACCCTCAAACATAGAGCCCCTAACAATCTGCTCTAATGAGTAAGCTCTAAACTAAGAATTTGAAATCATTAACCAAACATTTGCAAAAAATGACTACGATAAAAAAAAAAGTCCACAAGATTCTCCATAAAAATGCCATTAAAAGCAAAAAAGATTATAAGAATACCATAGCCATACCCTACATTAGGAGCATTTCAGAAAAAATAGACAGAACACTACTTAAATACAACATCAAGACAACCTTCAAACCCCTAGCAAAACTAAGAAATTTACTTAGCTCCTCCAAAGATCCTCTTCCATGCCTTGCCTACCCAGAGGTTTACAAAATCCAATGTAATCTACCTTGCATAGGGGGGAAACAGGACGCACCATCCCAATCAGTAAAGATGAACACAAACGGCACCTTAAATACCTCCACTATGGTAAAACAGGCCTATCAGACCATGCACTTCAAACATGCCACAGAATTGACTGGAAAGGCACTAAGTCCCTACACCACACCAAAACCTGGTATAAAAGAAAATTCCAAGCTTGTGAAATGATAAAACATCATCCAAATCTGAACAAAAATGATGGATTAATTATTCCAAGAATGTAGGGGACCCATCTTCAACTATAGCAACCAGAACAACCCCAGACAGAAGAAATTCTCTACACGAAAGGATTGTAGAAATAGTTTAATGTAGTTCTGTTGTTTTTTTTTCAAGAGAGATCAGGCTACTATAAATGATTAACAAACATTTAGATGCATTTTAGTTTTGTATAGTGCAACAGCATGTAGCTTGTATATTGTACATATGTATGTTTCCTGATGATGACCTCAATAAAGAGGTCGAAATGTCGATTGTTACTTGCTTAACACTTTGAATCCTATCAATGTAAATATACATCGATATGTATATATACTTACAAGAGGTCTAGGACTCAAAGTGTTAATGTTAAGTAAAGTAATTATTTTAACATGCATGTTGTGTCTCCATAAATTCTTCACAATGAATACCTCAGCAGAGGCTAAAAAAAACTGCCAAAGAGAAATTTCTGGGAACATGAGTTGTATTTCCCCTGTTTGACAAGTTATAGTCAAAACAAGGTTTTCAAGACCTTACATACTTCAAAGCAGTCAAAGCATATAAATAAGGTGCTGAAGGAAAAAATTTCAATATAAAATATACGAATCCTCAATGTAGTGAGAAATACAATTCGCTGGCTGGATAACTGTAAGGTTAACTAACTGACTCAATGGATTATAATAGCAAATGATAAGTAGTTGAAAGTTTGATTATTTGAAGATCAGATAATTGAGAGAGATCACTGTACTTAGAACTGCATGGTATAAACAGAATGAAATACAGGAAAATCTTGATAACTGAACCTTCAGTTGATTAAGACAGCCATTTATTTGGAACATATTAAAGAATAAAACCAAATCAAGAAAACTGCCAGTTTTCCTTGCTTATTTGAGACAGCATGCCATTTAACTGGAACAGGAGACTGCAACATTCGAGATTACCACTCTAAGGTAATTGCTTATAAATAACTCATCAGCTTTGTTCCACAGAACCACTACAAGTGACAGATTCGGCCAGCCTAATGCATCTGGCTCAGATATGTTGATGATATTTTCACCATTTGGCCTCACGGCAATGAAACATTAAATATATTCCTAAGCTTCCTGAACAAACAACACAAACATATCCAATTCACCATCGAGATTGAAAACAACAACTTTCTTCCTTTTCTAGACACACTTGTCATCCCTCATGTTGCCTCTCCCTCACAATCTACTGCAAACCTACACATACATAAAAATTCATACCACCATCCAACACAAAAACTAGGAGTCATCTGCACCCTCAAACACAGAGCCAAGAATTTGAAATTATTAGCCAAACATTTATAAAAAATGGCTACAATAAAAAAACAGTTCACAAGATCCTCCATAAAAATACCATTAAAAGCAAAAAAGATTACAAGAATGCCATAGTCATACCTTACATTAGGGGCATTTCAGAAAATATTGATAGAACACTACTTAAATACAATACTCTATCAATTTTTTCTGAAATGTCCCTAATGTAAGGTATGACTATGGCATTCTTGTAATCTTTTTTGCTTTTAATGGTATTTTTATGGAGGATCTTGTGAACTGTTTTTTTATTGTAGCCATTTTTTATAAATGTTTGGCTAATAATTTCAAATTCTTGGCTCTATGTTTGAGGGTGCAGATGACTCCTAGTTTTTGTGTTGGATAGTGGTATGAATTTTTATGTATGTATTGGCCTGTATGTGTAGGTTTGCAGTAGACTGTGAGGGAGAGGCAACATGAGGGATGACAAGTGTGTCTAGAAAAGGAAGAAAATTGTTGTTTTCGATCTCAATGGTGAATTGGATACGTTTTTATTGTTTGTTCAGGAAGCTTAGGAATATAGTTAATGTTTCATTGCCGTGGGGCCAAACGGTGAAAATATCATCAACATATCTGAGCCAGATGCGTTAGGCTAGCCGAATCTGTCACTTGTAGTGGTTCTGTGGAACAAAGCTGATGAGTTATTTATAAGCAATTACCTTAGAGTGGTAATCTCGAATATTGCAGTCACAACTTTAAAACCCTTGGAAAAATTCAGAAATTTACTTAGCTCTTCCAAAGATACTCTACAATACCTTGCCCACCCAGGGGTTTACGAAATTCAAAGTATCCATAATCTATCTTATATAGGGGAAACTGGATGGTCCATCCCAATTAGAAAAGATGAACACAAATGCCACATTAAATATCTCCACTATGGTAAAACAGACCTATCAGACCACACACACTCCAAACATGTCAAAGAATTGACTGGAAAGGCACCAGGTCCCTATACCACACCAAAACCTGGTTTGAAAGAAAATTCAAAGAAGCTTATGGAATGCTGAAACATCACCCAAATCTAAACCAAAATGATGGATTAATTATTCCAAGAATTTGGTGGACCAATCTTCAACCTGTATAGCATCCAGAATAACCCCAAACAGAAGAAATCTTAATACGAGAGGACTTTAGAAATTGTTGAATGTAGTTCTGTTTTTTTTTCCCCACCAGAGGTCAGGCTAGGGTAAATGATTAACAAACATTTAGATTCATCTTACTCTGTATAGTGCAGTGTCATATAGCTTGTATCCTGCATACGAATGCTATCCCGATGAAGACCTCAATACAGAGGTTGAAACGTCAAATATTACTTTATTAATGTTAAGTAAAGTAATTATTCGAACACGTGTGTTGTGCTCCATAAATTCTTCACTATGAATTACAAACACACACACGCACACACACACACACACACACACACACATACACACACACACACATTTTATGGAGCTTCCATGAAAGTTCGTAAGCCTATGATACATTAATACTGTGGATACACTAAAATATTTTTTTATATTTTTTAAATGTATTTTTTTACATAATCCAGAAATCTGCTCAGACCAACACTAACTTTTTCAAGTCATTTCATGCCTCTAGTAAGTAGGTTAATGGTTTCACACCAGATGATGAAATTCATCTCCCATCTGAAGAGACTTCACAAACATCCATGGCTACAGGATGTTTGTGAAGGTCTGTTGTATGATAGCATGTACATTATCCACTCGAACCAACTAGACAGGTAGAGTAAGTAACATGCTTTAGTTATTTAGATAATTTTTTTTGCCATGTGAACATTATATATGTATAAAGAAGACTTATGGTGAGGAGTCAGGAATATGGAATAACAAGCATGCTAAGACAGTCACAGAAAGTTCAGCACATTGATTTGTGACAAAAATTCCAGCTTCATTCTCAGCCTACTGAAGAATGTAACAATTCCTGTTGAACCATGGATAACAAATCTAAATCTGACTTCAGAGAGCTAAATGTAGCCCTATGAAGTCAGATTATAACTATCCTTTGCTAGTGACAAGAAGGCAGTTATGCCTTCTTGTCACTAACAAAGGATAGTTGGCTAAACCTCTATCCATTTATGCTTCCACCACTCTCTCTCATCCAGATAGCACTATTGTAACAATGCCTAAAGACAATGCATAGCTCTTGGCATTATTCTCCTCCTTCACAGAAGGTAATAAAAAATCATTTCCAACTATACCAGTAACAGTATACCATATGGCTCAGTGGTTTGTTGCCATAAAGACATCAAAAGGATCATGAATAATCTAAATACTAAAATATCTTCTGTTGTAATGGTATTCCACCAGCTGTACTTAAAAATTGTGCTCCAAAACTAACACCCATCCTATATCATCTGTACACTCTTTTATATTCGAGCCAGCATCTACACCAACACATTGAAACAAGCCTATACTAAACCTAATTATAAAATAGATGTCTTTCAATAAACTCTTAAACTACTCCCCTCATCTCAGTCCTCTCTAAAAGAATGATCACGAACCATCAACTGACATGTATTCTACTCAAATGACGTAGATCAGGAAATCAAAGCAGATTTCCTGCTTTGATTTCCTTCTTCCAGAGCAGTGTTTCTCAAGAGTTTTTTCTATTGATTGCAAAAATAGACATGAGGTTTAAGCTGGTGGTCACATAATTCCTTTTTTTTATTAAGTTACCAATAACAATGATAGTTAGATGGAATTTATATGCATATTACATAGGAATAATAATAAAATTCCTAACGTTTTTAGGAATTTTATTATTATTCCTATGTAATATGTAATAATCTTAAATTATATTTTTTATATAATTTAAGAAAATCTTAAATTATATAAAAAAAATTATATAATTTAAGATTCTCTCCTGAGAAATGTATATATTTTTGAGTTAGAATAGCAGAATCATGTAAAGTTGTAACTACTGTACTACTTTGCTATTAAACTGCAAACATGAAAATAAATTTAAAAATATCGAATGGGTGGTCTCCAACACCATTATGCGGTATTAAGTTTTTATATTTTCTTTTTTTATATAAACAAATTATATGAAGAAATAATTATAGAATCTTTATTATTAATTACATGGGTTATATAGTAATAAATCTTGTTTTGGTTTTTAAGCTAATATTTTGGTTTTTTTTTTAGGTAATCTAATGTATAGTAATAAAGATCTACAAATGTGCAAAATACAAGAATTTATTAAAATAAAATGGTAAACATAAACTAAACCATACAATAGCAAAACAAAAACAAGAGTCACTTGTTTTTGTTACACCAATAGCAAACAGACTTTCATGCTTTTTCATTTTTAGTTTGAAATTAGGATCACATTTGATAACTTGTTGGTGAGCTAAAATTATCAGTTTATAACTGTAATATTTTTAAAAGATAACTGACACTGGGTTTAATAGGTTGTGATAACATAACAGTTAAACCAATTAGTTTTGCCACATATGCTAGTGGCTTCTTCTGGGTTAGGAAGAAAAAAAAAAAAAAGGTGTAAATATGAACCATGACATAACTAAAACCGAACATGTAGGAACCATTACAGAGACAAAAAGTATGAAAGCTGGCATGTTGGTAAGAATAATGATGAATTTTAATTGAGAAAAATTACTAGTAATTAATCAATTATTAGTAATGTCTTAATAATATCTTACCTCACTTGTCAAATTTAAACAGGATGTGTCTTGCAATATTTCTTGGACTTTACCTGGTATCTGTATTATAACAATTTCTTTTAAATATATAACCTTTTTTTTATTTTGATACTGAAGAATTTTAATTCTACAACCGGAAAAAAATTGCAATCTTAAAGATCTCTCTACATGATGAATACATGTTTTTTATATATCTAAACAGCCTAATAGTAAATTTTAAAAGAATGTTGGTAAGAATAATGATGCATTTTAGCTTTAAAAAAAATTACTAGTAATTAATCAATTATAAATAACTAATTAACACACATTACATCCATAGTATCTCCCATAAATATATAAATAGGGAAAAAAATTGTGTGTGATTTGTACACTACAATTTGAAAGTAAAACTTTAATTATACTCAGGATTTAGTCAACCAAATTGTATATTATTATTAGCTTAAACCAAACTACAACATGAAAGTACAATTTGGCAGAATTTCATCAGAAACTAGAGTGAACAGAGGAGGCTCAGCTACAAAAAATCCCAGAACTCAACATCGGTAGAGTCCAAGATTGGTACCATCAACATAAGCATCAATAGAGAAGAAATGAAACTAGAAAAAGAAGTGGATAAGTACCGATGTTATATTCAGGCAATAATGATCAGAAAAAAGAAGGAATAGGTGTAGTATTCAACATTAAATATGATGATAATCTTCTTGAATGGCAGGCAATATCAAATAGAGTGACATGGGGACAAATATCAGAATGAAGAACTGGAAAATGAAACATTTGTGCCTAGTCCTACAGAAGATTCTACTAAGGAAGAAGTGGAAGAATTTTTCAGAATAGGAAACGATTACCAGACATACAGAAATGTTTTGGGAAAATTTGGAGAAAATAGTGAAGCCAATAATAATGGTAAGTACCTGCTGGATTTCTCAGGATATGGTCTAGTTATTACTAACACCATGCTCTAACATAAAGATGTGTACAAATTCGCATGATGAGAAGACACAAGAAATAAGAAGTCTTTTTGACTATTGTTGACAATGATATCTTCATGCTAGTTCAGAACACAAGAGTACAGAGAAGATTTGAAATAAAAAGTTATCACCATTTAGTTTTGAGGAAAATAAAAGTAAATATCATATTGAAAGGAAGTGTGAGAAAGAAAATCTTAAAACAAAGTTGAGCAGCTTTCAGAAGTGAACTGTTGAATAATATGCAAACATTACTCAGAAAAAAATGGAGACTTAGAATTCTTCACACAAATAAGAAAAAAAAAAGTTTGATTATTTACACTTACACATTTATATACCTGTAACAAAAAAAAAAAAAAAAAAAAAATTTACACACACACCTGTTTTAAGCCATTTAACAGCTGAAACAAATAACTTGAAAGAGTATAAATATGACAGAAGGGATTTGTTGAATGAGACAAAGAAAAATAAGCAAAAATGTCAATGTTGTAAGATAAGTGAGCAACAACAGAGAAACATAATTGCTAATGTTCTGATTAGCAAAACATGTAGGAGAAATTATGTGTAGTACATAGTTGATGTATGGTATTTATGTTGGTAGAAAGGATTTGTACGTACAAGATGGATTACACTTAAATGAATTTACTGTTAGGTGATTACAAAAATTACTGTTCAAAGGAATCTAGGTATGATGGGATGGCTGCATGAGAACTTTGACATGCACTGAAATGAGAGATTGAGACTGTTATAACACAAGAAGGAAAAGAGAGAGAGAGAGAAAATGGCAGTATGTAAGAAATGATCCCAAGAATGGTAGGATTAGTTTTGTCAGACAAGATATGGTAGGGCAATAGTTTGATGATTAACTGTTATTTCTCTTTTTGTGAACATGCTAGATAAAAGCTTGCTTCCAATCAGATGGACAGATGCCAGATGAGTATGACAGCTTCAAGAGATAATAGAAGATGGGATTCAAGAACTCATCAAGGGAGGCCATACTATTCATACTAGCTTGAATTCATTCACACTACTTGCCCACACAACATCCAACAGCAATCCATTCCAATCACGCACCACTAAATCTAGCCCTCACCCCCCCCCCTTCTTGACAGTATTCAAATGCCAGACTCGATCAAGAGTGACCACTCGAATTTCTTTGAACTTTTCCATGATTTGCATCCAAAGGTCGGAGAGATAGGTTGATTAGGAGATCAGCTGTGGAATGGAACCAGAATCCTCATTGGTGAGTCTTCAAGTAGTGAAGCAGTTAGCTGTTGATGACCTTTTTCATTATTTCTGATGATACTGAGGTCAGAAGAGTAGGGTAATAGTTTAATGATTAACTGTTATTTCTTTTTTTGTGAACACGCTAGATAAAAGCTTGCTTCCAATCAGATGGACAGATGAGTATGACAGCTTCAAGAGATGATACAAGATTGGTGCAAGTTCTGGAGCACAAGCTTTTGGTACAACTGCTTGTACTCATCCCATATGCTAAACATTATTATAGAACATTTATTAACTGGAGGAATACCATCAGGGTCAGGAGATTTATTGGTATCAAGGCTACTCTGTGCTTTTCAGATGTTTTTCTGGCAAATTTTAGAGGAGGCATAATATGGATAGTTTCTGGAATGGTGGGAAGAGATCTGCCTTCATTGTCTATACAAGAATCGGAGGAAAATTGCCAGCCTGATTGGCTGAGTGGTTAGCATATCCGCTCTCCAGCCAAAAGGCTGCGGGTTCGAATCCTGCTGTGGGCATGGATGTTTGTGATTGTCTGTGGAAATACTAGTAGTGGTGGTGGTCAGCGGTAGATGGCATTAGTATAGTTGCAGTTAGTTGAAGTTGGTGGTTGAGTGGTGGAGACGGAGAGTTGTGAAGTGGGTGCCCTCACTCGATGAGTTTTTGGACTCCCTGGAGGTGTCATAATAATAATAATCATAAAAAAATTGATGCCCACTTTAACTTTTGGAGATGTTACCATCAGAATATCAGATAAGTGGAAACATGGAAGGACAGAAGCTTTGAGTCCCATAGTCCTGGCAAAGGACAAGAAGGCTCAGCTATCATAAGAAGACAAACTTAGTACATTTGACCTTTACAAAGTCTGTTTTGGATTTGTTAATGATTTTTTGTTGTTATGAACTGTAGCGTAAGCTGAGTGAGAGGCTGGAGTTTTTGACTGAGCCAATGGACATATGCTAAAATTTTGGCTTGGACTGCATTGACACAATTTTGATTTGGATAAGGGTTAAGGATTTTGAGTGGACTGAGAAATAAAAGCACTCATCCCAATGAAAATAATTTTCTTTTATAAGAAGAGACAGAAGCAATAATCAGTTTTTATGTTTTAGCTGATCTAATAATTCCACTGTTTTCTGATAGTTCTGACCTGCTTTAATGCTTGTGCCTACAAACTTATCCTATATGGACCTTGAAGAACATAAAAAATGCATATGCGACAATCATTAAAGTTGGTCAGAACTATCAAACATATAGGACACCTCACTGCACAGGGTTGAAGGTAAGAAAAGTGAGGTGTATTCTGATTGACCTTTGGATTCAAGCACTCCTCAAATATCAACAAGTATGGCCACATTCATTTACCAAAATCCTGAGATGATTTTGCAAGCACCTTCAGCACAACAGATGAAGACTATTTATATTCAACCCTTGAGTGAGCCATGATAAGAAATTTTGTTTCCATAATTACTTGATTGCAATTATATTATTAAGAGACCTCTCTAGGGAGTCAAGAACTCATCAAGGGAGGCCATACTATTCACACCAGCTTGAATTCATTCACACTACTTGCCTACACAACATCCAACGGCAATCCATTCCAATCACACACCACTTTACGAGAGAAAAATCTAGCCCTCACCCCACTTCTTGACAGTATGCATTCTAAACTTTCAAGGATACCCTCATGTCCTTTCCCCACCCTCTATAAAATGAAAAATTCCATCAACTGAAATCCTGTATGATCCTCTCAGAAGTTAGTAAGTCTCAATCATATCATCCCTCTTTCTCCTGTTTGCTAGTGTCTACAGTCTACAAATTCCCCAATCTGTTTTCATAATCAGTATTCCACAATCCTGATATCATTTTTAACACTCTCCTTTGCACTCTCTTCACTGTATCAGAAATACAATGGAAACCAGGAGCCAAACCTAAGCACAATGGTCCAAGTGAGGTGTTATCAATGCCTTGTAAAGAGGCAAGATGACTTCCTTATCTTTACATGTCGAGGTTCATTTCAGCATTGCTATTATTCTCCAAGTTGAATTCACAATCTTTGCTATATGACCCTTGAACTTCAACTTCCTGTCTACTAAAACTCCAAGATCCCTACTCTGATCAGGTTCTTCTAACATAATCCCACCAATATAATAGGACATTGAATATCTAATCACACCAAAGTGTATAACCTTACATTTATTAACATTGAACTGACAGCCATTTTCACATGCCCACAATTCAAGCCTATTCAAATCATTCTGCAAGGACTGCATATCAGTGGCACTCCTGCCCTACCTATCTTTGCATCATCAGCAAATAGCTGTATGTGACATGCCAAATCCTTCTCAATATCATTAATGTACAGATTGAATAAAAATGGACCAAGGACTGGTCTTTCAGGCACACCACTGGTTAACCTTGAATCTTGCAGACACCCCCCCCCTCCATATATGACTTTTTGATATGTCAGGCAGCTTTTTCTTATCCATGTCAATAGTTTATAATCCAATTACATTTTCTCCAATTTATGCAACAGTCTTCCATGCTGTATTTTGTCAAAAGCGTTATCAAAATCCAAAAGTATCATGGTATATTCTTTCCCATTCTGTGGTACCATTATTATAGAACATGAGTAACTTACTAAAACATGACTTTACCTTAGTAAATTCATGCTATTCGTTGCAAAGTAGTCATTTTTTGTCAACCCACTTCTGAATGCAAGCCCTAACCAACTTTCTGAAAATCTTTATCACCACTCCTAACATACTGATTGATTGGTAGTTGAATTGATTAGTCTTTGCACCATCTTTGTGAAATAGTATTGCCATACATTCTTTCCTCCTGTGGAATCTTTCCTGTTCTGAGACTCAAAATATATAGCCTGGTCAAAGGAATAGCCAGTTCAGCTGAACACTCTTTTAGAATCCATGGTGATGATATCCCATTGGTTCTTACTGCAGAATTCTTATTCAGTTTGTGCAAAAGCTCTAGAATCTCCTACTCATACAGTTCATACAGTGAAGAGGTAGTGGTGAGTTCAATATTGTATATATAAGGTTGATAGCTTTTAGCAAAAGGGCTACTCATTAGCTGAACAATCTCTTCTGCATCAGTAGTTATTTTTTCAAATTCATTCTTTCTTTTACTTGCAGAATAACAATAGAATTCTTTTGATTTGTCTTTAACTTGCAGAGCCAGTTTCTTTTCATATTCAGACTTTGCTTTCCATATTACACTTGTGACTCTTCTGGCCTGCTGCTTATAAATATTATAATTGACATCATCCTTATGCACATGGTATTCCTTCCACATAATCTTTTTCTTACAAATCTCTTGCTAAATTAGATTACACATCCATTTCACTCCTAACCTATTTATTCCTCAGACACTAGGAACACATTCTGATATTGCATCATTTAAGTATTTTTTTAGAATACTTAACTATTATGTTCTATGAAGTATTTCTTATGATCCAAATATACTGGTTTGAAATAGAGTAATATATCAGCAGCTTGATAATCTTTATTTCATTCTTGTAATTATTTCATTTCATTCATTTCATTGCAGTCATGACATACAGAAGTGAAATGTGAACTTCGATTAAAAAATTGACCAACAAGTTGAAGATGACCCAGAGGAAAATGGAAAGATCATTACTTGGTATTACCATTCTAGACAGAATGCACAATACTTGGATCAGAGCTCAGACTAGGGTGAGAGACATTATAACAGTTGAAAGATGTATTATAACAGTATGACCTTCCCTTTGCTAAAAAATGGCAAAGGGAAGGTCATACTGCAAGAAGTAAGACTTAAAAATGGACAAAGTTGATATCAGATTTGTATCCCAGAGATGAAAAGAGAACTATGGGAAGACCAAAGAGATGATGTTAGGATGAAATTAAAGAGATTGCTGGAATTCAGTGGCATAGAAAAGCTCAAGATAAAATTGAATGGAGGACTCAGAGGGAAGTCTTCATCCAGCAGTGGACTAGAAAATGGCTGCTGATTATAATGATTCCATTATTGTAGTAATGTGAGTTAATACCATTAAATCATCATCGTCAGTTGAATCAGTCTTGGAATTGCTAGCTCAGCAGCAATATCCTCCATTCCACTCTATCATTGGCTTTCTTCTTAATCTCCTGGTAACTCCTCAGGCCCGTGATTTCTTTGACTTGGTCGACAAAGCTTTTCCCTGGTCTGTCCCTTCTTCTCTCCTCTATTTTGACTTCAGCTATTCTTTGCACAAGTCCATCATGCCAAAGTATATGTCCATACCACCTATCTCTTCTCATTTGATTGATCTAATTAGACTTCATGTTTCACTTATCTCTCTCAGGAGTTGTTCATTTGATTTTTTTTTCTGTCCATTTTATTTTGTTCATGCAGTACCAGCACCACTTTTCAAAAGCCTCCAATCTTCTTGCATCTTCTCTGCCCAGAATCCAGGTTTCACATCCATACAGTGCAATACTCCATATCACTGTCTTTATTATTTTTTTTTTTCCAATTGTAGGTTGAGGTTTCCTGTTAAAATACTTTTCATATTAAAGAATCAGGCTTTTGCATTGTTTATTCGTGACCTTATGAGCTCTCTTGCTCTGCCATTATTAGGCTTCCTAAGTATTTAAAGCTTATCACTTGTTTTATTTGTTTCCTGTTGATGTCTATATGCTCTATATTGACAGGGGTTTTGCATGTAATAAGGATTTTAGTCATCTGTTTTGATTTTCATTTTATATTTTTTGAGATTATCATCATCATCATCAAATTCCTGCCATGTACCCTCAAGGAGTGTACAGGACATGATAGTACTACATGAAAAAAATTACATCATTATTAATTTCCTATCTACAATTTTCCTCCAAATCAGTCTGTTACTTGTCAAGACTCCAACATTATCAGATCTTATATTTCTATCATCTAAAGCACTTTGTACCGTATCAATCCACCTAAATCTTGGTCTTCCTCTAGGTCGTTTTGCTGCCAACCTGGCAGAGAACACTTGTTTTGCTAATCTTTCCTCGCCCATTCTGTTTAAGTGACCACACCACCAGAGATTTGCTCTGCTAACGCATTCCTGGATGCTGACAGTAACAAGTTCTTTCCTAATATCCTTGTTTTTAATATGATATTGCCATTGATGCCATCTGTTCACGCCTATAATCTTTCTCAGGACTCTCATATCTGTGGTCTCTAGTCTTTGGTCAAGTGTTTTATTTCTGACCCAGCTCTCAGATCCATAAGTTAAAACTGGTTTGAACACTGTCTTGTATACAGCTAATTTAGTGTTCCGACTAATTTCACTCTTATTCCATATGAATTTATTCAATTGACTTCCCACCATACCAGCTTTGTTGATTCTGTTGTCTATTTCTATATTTAATTTACCATCTTCAGTAAAAATCGTGCCTAAATAGCTGAAATGTTTTACTTGTTCCACAGGTTCTCCATTCACAACACAGTTGACATTTTCAATGATTCTGCCTATTGTCTATGTCTTTTTATTGCTGACCTTCATACCATATCTATTAGAACAGCTATTCAATTTAGTCAGAGAATCTTGCAGACTTGTAGCGGATTTATTTAGAAGTATAACATCATCCGCATAAAGCAAAGAGCTGACATTAACAGCTCCAATTTTGATATCATGTTTAATACCACTTTCCTTCATAATGTGATCCATATAGATAATGAATAACAGAGGGGATAATGTACATCCTTGTCTCACACCAGATTTAACATCAAACCATCTTCCTGTACATCCTTCAATTTTAACTGCTGACTTACAACTCAAATAAAGACTAAGTATTGCTTGATATAATGCCCCATTGACACCATATAACTGCAGCGTATTGAATAGCTTCTCTCTTGGCACCTTGTCATATGCCTTTTCCAAATCGACAAAACTTAAATACAGATCTTTGTTGTATTCCCATGCTTTCTCGACTATTTGTCGTAAAGTGAAGATCTGATCCTGACAGCCTCTATTTGGCCTGAATCCAGCTTGTACTTCACCAAGCTTTTCTTCCACAATTCTTCTCAACCGTTTCTCAAGTATACTTGCATAGATCTTGCCAGGAACACTCAGTAGGGAAATACCTCTGTAATTCTCACATGCAGTTTTATTTCCCTTTTTATATATGGGTACTATGAGAGCTCTACTCCAATCATCGGGAATTCGTTCCTCTGTCCAGGCTTTCTGAACTATGCAGTGCAGCCATTGTAAGACTCTTATACCAGCATGCTTCAGCATTTCTGGTCGAATACCATCTACTCCTGCTGCCTTTCCACATTTCAAACCTTTGATGGCTTTTTCTACTTCATGTATGGATATGTATTCCTGACTGCATGCCTGTCGAGTGTTTTTTACCACTGTGCTGTCATCACTGCTTGTTTCATTTAGCAGTTTTTCAAAGTAATTACTCCATACTTCAAGGATATCTTTTTCTCCTGTTTTCATGTCACCTTTATCATCTCTAATTCCTTTTACAGCACTCTTTCCTCCATTCTTAAGCTTCTTCAACAACCTCCAGAATATTTTGCCACCTTCTTGATATTTATTTTCTATATTCTTGCCAAAGTCCTCCCATGGCTTTTGTTTAGCTAGTTTTACACAGTGTTTAGCATTCTTGCATTTGTCTCTATATTCTCTAAGAGCACAAGCTGACTTATTTGACAGGAACTTTTGATATGCTTTCTTCTTTTCCTTCACTGCCTCTTTAACTTCCTGTGTCCACCAGGGAGTTCTGATTTTTTTATCCTTACAGACAACCTCACCACATGCCTCTCTGGCAGAATCAATCAATGTTTTCTTCAGAGTTTGCCACTGAATCTCCAAGGTTTGATTCCTGTTCTCAAACTCTTTCATTTTTTCTTCAATAATCTTTGTGTATTTTAGTCTACAGTTCACATCTGAGAGCTGCTCAACTTTTATTCGCTTTAAAACTTTCTTACATGCTATTCTTTTCAATATATGAAATTCAATTTTATCCTGCTCAAGACTAAATAGTGATCACTTCAAATTTCAAATCCTCTGTACATTCTGGTGTCCTGCACCAGGGAGAAAACATCACTATCAACAATAACATAGTCAATGAGACGTTTCTTATTCCTTGTCTCTTCTCTCCATGTGAATTTGTGCACACTGTTATGTTGGAACATGGTGTTAGTAATAACCAGTCCATGTGAGAAGGTGAGGATTGGACATTAGGTCAGAAGCCCTGGTCGGTTCTCCGCATTCCTTTAAAGGCTATGTGGAGGTCTCCTCTCAGTTATACAGCTTTGACCCTTAAGCTAGTACTGTATTGTTTTTCTGTTTTCTGTTACAAGGGTATGTCACTGGCAAATCTCAAACACGACTTGCTCACCATTTATCTTTATGCCACTATTTAATTTTATCTTTAGTTTCCTGAATGGCATTTTCAATATATAAATTAAATAAAAGTGGTGAAAATATGCATCCTCCACTCCTTATATTTATTATTTTCTCCTTATCATTGATTTTAACCTATCCATTTTGATTTTATATACTTATTTTCCCATCCTTCAAGTCTATACCGATATTAGTTAGGCAATTTAGGAATATTTGCTGATTTACTCTATCAAATGCTTTCTCTAAATCAAGGAAATGTAAGTATTTTTACTAAGGTCTAATCTTCTCTCCATTATTGTTCTTAGAGTAATGCCTATCTTGTTCCTTTATTCTTTCTGAATCCAAATTGGTCTTCATCCAGTAGACAATCTATGTTTGAATAAATGCGATTTTGAATCATTTTTAGCAGGATTTTGCTGACATGTCTGCATTTATTAGCATTATTCTTTTTTGGTTTATAGTTTCCTGTTTTATAGTTGATTTCATAAACTCCTTTGGTATTTCTCCTCTATCATAGATTTGGGCTATTAATTGATAGAGTAAGGTTTTTGTCTCATCACCTAAATTCTGTAGTAGTTCTATAGGAATATTGTCTACACCTGGACTTTTTCCCTTACTTATTTCTGATAGTACTTTATCAAATTCTTCTTGCATTATCGGGGGTAGGCGGGGGGGGTCCTAGATTATCTTTATTTTGATATTCTATGTTAATGTTGACATGTAGTTCGTCGCATTATACAGATTTTCAAGATATTTCTTCATTCCATTAATATGTCCTCAGATTCTATGAATAATTTTCCATTTTCGTTTTTGATGGCATTGTTTTTGCTATTCTTATTAAATTTGAAAGTTCAATTTGTTAATTCCTTTATAGGCTCTCTCTATGTTTTCTTTTTTAAATAATTCATCTATGTTATTACATTGTTCTTCCAGAATTCTTTTTTGGCTTGTCTACATTTTCTTGTAATTTGAATTTTAAGATAACCGTATTTGGCCACATCTTCTTCTTTAACAGCATTTTTATATTTTCTTCCTTCATCCATAAGACCAAGTATTTCATCTGTTATCCAATGTTTTCTTTTGTCTTTTTCTGTATTTTTCAATAATTGATTTGATGCATTTGTAATACTCTTTAATCATATTCCACTGGTTTTCAATATTACTCTGATTATTTATGTTTTCTGGAATGTTGTGGTTAGTTGCCTCTTGGTATCTTATCTTTACTTCTTCACCCTTTAATTTTCAAGGCTCTATCTTATTGGTTTGTCTCTTTGTTTTCCTATGTTTCAATTCTGTTTTCATTAAGACAAGGTTATGGTCACTACTGATGTCGGCACCTGGATAGCTTCTACAATTTTGACCGATATATAATTTATTTGATATCTATTTGAATCTCCAGGTGCTTTCCAGGTATATATTCCTCTTCTTGGAACTTGAACTAATGTATCTGCTATAACTAACTGTTTTTGTGTACAAAATTCTATTAATTGCTTTCCTCTTTCATTCCTACGTCCAAGACCAAAGCTTCTGGAAACATTATCATTGCCATCTTCTCCCACTATGGCATTCCAATCTCCCATTATTATTGTATTGCCTCTGTTTTTAAAGCTGTTCCAGATTTCTTCTATTTCTTCATCGCTATGTTGTGATGTTGGCATGTAGAGCATTATAATATTAAGGTTTACTGGTTCATTTTGAATACTTATAGCCATGATTCTGTCACTGTGGTTAATTATTGTAGTGATCAAATTTACAAATTTTTCTAAGCATTATTGCAATGCCTGACTCTCCCTCCTTTTTTCTTGAATATATTATTCGAAATTCTCCACTCCAGAAATCACCCTGTCCCTCCCATCTCTTCTCACTAATGCCCAGAATGTATATTTTAAGTCTTTCCATTTCATTTTTTACATTTTCTATTTAACTGATTCTAGTAGAGTTCTTGCATTCCATGTTCCAATATTCAAGCTTATGGCATGTCTTCATTTTTGAATAAGTACCAAGATTTCATTGGCTGTCGACCTGAGAAGCCTGGTTACTTCTCTTTCCAGGCATGACTCCTTCAGTGAAGGCTCCATCGCCAATCTTGACTTCATTTTTAACTTCCATTGCTGCTTTTACCTGGGAATATAATGTGGTGGGTTTCCCCTTGCCTTCCACATCGCAGTATTGTAGCATGTATGCTACAAGAGGTTAATACTAGTAGCACTGCTGCTCACTACTAGGAATGTTAGCGGTTAGTTGAAACAGGAGAAAATACCCCTAGCCTCAAATACTCTAATAGCTTCAGGGAGAATGAAGGACTGCCTCCTGGGATAAGAAAGAAAAGAAAAGAGACAGATAGAAAGCTTTAAGTAAAAAAACCTCATTAGGAAGAATGTTAGAAGCAAGAAGTGAAAGAGTAAGGAAAAAGTATGACCTAAAGCTTTGAAATAGATCATACTTAACTCTGGGACCCAGGTTAACTATGGTCTGTTTCTGCAAGTCGCAAGCCTCATGGGGAAGTTAAATAGTTAATTTAATACTACCATTAAATAGTTAATATGAATAATTGCAAACACCCAAGCTTTTCATATTTAAAGTATGAAAAAACTATAATTTCAATACTATTCAGATTAATTATTTCTAACCTTTGTATAGGTAACTGCTGTATTAACTGCTTTAATAGCTTCTTCAAAGTTTTCTTCTTCTTCTTCTCCATGTTCATTTTTTCTAATACCTTAAAAGATAAAAACATTAACAAAAATCATATGAATCTTTATAAGCTTGAGTTTCAGGAAAAAACAAACTTTAGAAACTGCATAATTTTTAAAAAAATTAATTTTTGTACCTAGCAAAGTTTAAAACACAAACATACGTTTCTTTTTCATTCAAGCATATACATAATATCATAATTTATATCAAATACCACAATCAGAACTTAGTACCTCCTGAGTTTGAAATCTGATTCCGTTTTTTTTCTTTTCTTGATAAAATTATCTAAACTACTATGTTGCTACCAATTATATATTTGGTTTAATCCTTTATCCAAGTGTAAGCATACAAAGTTTGCACCTGAAGTTCAGGTACAAACTTTGTTTGCTTACACTTGGATAAAGGATTAAATCAAATATATAATTGTTACCATAGCCAAGTGAAAAAACTTCCGTCTACTATTTTGCTATTATAAAATTACACAGATGATGGTGACTTTTCCATTTTAAAAAAAAAAAAGTGCATATAAAAATAAATACCAACTTGAAATTTTATTTTATTTTTTAATTTAAAAAATTTAAATGCAAAAAAATGTATTTTTGGAAGTCTGCTCAAAACGTAAAATAATTAAACACCTATAAACACATTATCCACAGCATTAAGGGTCAAAGCTGTATAACTGAGAAGAGACCTCCACATAGCCTTTAAAGAAATGCAGAGAACTGACCAGGGCTTCTGACCTAATGTAAAATCCTCACCTTCTAGTGGTGCACCCTGTTGGGCATCTACCTGGATATGAACGGATGAGGATGGGCTGGCAATTTGGGATTTAGCCGACCAAATTGTATTTGGTTAAACCAAAATAAAAAATGATGATACAATGACAAAATTTCATGCTGGCTGGGGCGTCGCCCGGTTAAACAAAGCTACCATTGTTTTCGCCAGGGAACCAGGGCAAACAGCGAAAAGTCAGCTACTGGAACAAATCTGAAAACACACCCTAACTCAACATCACCAGAGTTAAAGATCGATACTATCAACATAAGAAGCCTGAATGGCAAAGAAATGGAGCTAGCTGAGGAATTAGATAAGTACCAGATCGCATTAATAGGAGTGACTGAAACAAAAAAGACAAAAACTGATGAGATCTTTCTGAGCAATAAATACAAAATGTTATATTCAGTCAATAACAATCAAGGAAAAGAAGCAGTAGCCATAGTATTCAACACAAAATACGAGACTAATCTTCTTGAATAGCAGGCAGTCTCAAGTAGAGTGATAAGAGCAAATATCAGAATGGGAAATTGGACAATTAGACTTATTTGTGCCTATGGTCCCACAGAAGGTTCTACTAAGGTAGAAATGGAGGAATTTTTTGATGCTTTAGTAAAAGCAACTGACACAATGAAAAAGGAAAAGTTGGTCCTTGTTGGGGATATGAATAGCAGATTAGGAAGTGATTGTCAGACATACAAAAATATTTTGGGAAAATTTGAAGAAAAGAGCAAAGCTAATAATAATGGCAAATACCTGTTGGATTTCTGCTCAGGACATGAACTGGTTATTACTAACACCATGTTCCAACATAAAAATGTGCACAAATTCACATGGAGAGAAGAGGCTAGGAATAAGAAAAGTCTCATTGACTATGTTATTGTTGATAGTGATGTTTTCTTCGTGGTGCAGGACACCAGAGTGTACAGAGGATTTGAAATTGGAAGTGATCACCATTTAGTCTTGACAAGGATAAAACTGAATTTCATATTGAAAAGAATAACACGTAAGAAAGTTTTAAAGCAAATAAACATTGAGCAGCTCTCAGATGTAAACTGTAGACTAGCATACACAAAGATTATTGAAAAAAAATAACAGAGTTTGAGAACAGGAACCAAACTTTGGAGATTCAGTGGCAAGCCTTGAAGAAAACATTGATTGATTCTGCCAGAAAGGCATGTGGTGAGGTTGTCTGCAAGGATAGAAAAATCAGGACTCCATGGTGGACACAGGAAGTTAAAGAGGCAGTGAAGGAAATGAAGAAATCATATCAAAAGTTCCTGGCAAATAAGTCAGCTTTTGCTCTAAGAGAATACAGAGACAAATGTAAGAAAGCGAAACACTGTGTAAAACTAGCTAAACAAAAGTCATGGGAGGACTTTGACAAGAACATAGAAAATAAATATCAAGAAGGTGGCAAAATATTCTGGAGGTTGTTGAAGAAGCTTAGGAATGGAGGAAAGAGTGCTGTAAAAGGAGTTAGAGATGATAAAGGTGAAATGAAAACAGGAGAAAAAGATATCCTTGAAGTATGGAGTAATTACTTCGAGAAATTGCTAAATGAAACAAGCAGTGATAGCACAGTGGTAAAAAACACTCGACAGGCATACAGTAAGGAATACATATCCATACTTGAAGTAGAAAAAGCCATCAAAGGCTTGAAATGTGGAAAGGCAGCAGGAGTAGATGATATATGATCAGAAATGCTGAAGTATGGTGGTATAAAAGTCTTACAGTGGCTGCATTACATAGTTCAGAAAGCCTGGACAGAGGGACGAATTCCCGATGATTGGAGTAGAGCTTTGATAGTGCCAATATATAAAAAGGGAAATAAAACTGCATGTGAGAATTACAGAGGTATTTCCCTACTGAGTGTTCCTGGCAAGATCTATGCAAGTATACTTGAGAAACGGTTGAGAAGAATTGTGGAAGAAAAGCTTGGTGAAGAACAAGCTGGATTCAGGCCAAATAGAGGCTGTCAGGATCAGATCTTCACTTTACGACCAATAGTCAAAAAAGCATTGGAATATAACAAAGATCTGTATTTAAGTTTTGTCGATCTGGAAAAGGCATATGACAAGGTGCCAAGAGAGAAGCTATTCAATACGCTACAGTTATATGGTGTCAATGGGGCATTATATCAAGCAATATTTAGTCTTTATTTGAGTTGTAAGTCGGCAGTTAGAATTGATGGATGTACAGGAGGATGGTTTAATGTTAAATCTGGTGTGAGACAAGGATGTACATTATCCCCTCTGTTATTCATTATCTATATGGATCACATTATGAAGGAAAGTGGTATTAAACATGATATCAAAATTGGCGATGTTAATGTCAGCTCTTTGCTTTATGCGGATGATGTTATACTTCTAAATAAATTCACTTCAAGTCTGCAAGATTCTCTGACTAAATTGAATAACTGTTGTAATAGATATGGTATGAAGTTCAGCAATAAAAAGACAAAGACAATGAAAATACGCTTTTTAGTGAAGATGGTAAATTAAATATAGAAATAGATAACAGAATCAGCAAAGCTGGTATGGTGGGAAGTCAATTGAATAAATTCATATGGAATAAGAGAGAAATTAGTCGGAACACTAAATTAGCTGGATACAACACAGTGTTCAAACCAGATTTAACTTATGGATCTGAGAGCTGGGTCAGAAGTAAAACACTTGACCAAAGACTAGAGACCGCTGATATGAGAGTCCTGAGAAAGATTATAGGTGTGAACAGATGGCATCAATGGCAATATCATATTAAAAACAAGGATATTAGGAAAGAACTTGACATTGTCAGCATCCAGGAATGCATTAGCAGAGCTAATCTCAGGTGGTATGGTCACTTGAACAGAATGGGCGAGGAAAGATTAGCAAAACAAGTGTTCTCTGCAATGTTGACAGGAAAACGACCCAGAGGAAGACCGAGATATAGATGGATTGATACGGTACAAAGTGCCTTATAGGACAGAAATATAAGATCTGATAATGTTGGAGTCTTGACAAGTAACAGACTGATTTAGAGGAAAATTGTAGAAAAGAAGTTAGTAATGATGTTAATTTTTCGTGTAGTACTATCATATCCTGTACATCCCTTGAGGATACATGTCAGGGATTTGATGATGATGATGATTTATACATAATTCTTGTTGATAAGCTTATACGTTAGTAGCACGACTATTAAATTATTTCAGGAAATTACAATGTATACTAAATATTAATTAAAAGAAAACTTTAATCAATACTTCCTATATTTCGGCAATGTCATATTGCCATCTTCACAGGAAGAACATACAACTATGATAAGTGCACGCAGGCATGAACAACGAGGAAATGAGGCCGAAGAGAGTAACTAATGTTGGTCGTAGAGTCCTGAAGGTGCCCCCTAACGAGCTAAATTAGGTTGTCTTGGCTGTTGGGCTGATGTTCTCGTGATGCAAGCTTCCCAAATTTGGGGCAGTCTCATGCACCCAAATTTGTTGAGGTTTGGGAAGTTTTTTTATAGCTGAGGCTGATTCCACGAACAATCTTTCATATTTATATTTGCTGCGGTGTAGTAAAGTGGCTTTCTTCTTTTGTGAAGATGGCAATGTAACATTGCCAAAATATAGGAAGTATTGATTAAAGTTTTAATCAATATGTGAAAATGGCAATGTGACGTTGCCCGAAATATTGGAATTATAGATTAAAGTTTAATTTAATTTATATCCTTTGTATGTTGTAATTTCCTTAAGTAACTTAATAAGTGTCTACGAGAATGATTAAAGTTTTCTTTTAATTAATACAGTAAAACGTTCAAAGCATAATCGCAAGGGACCGAATATATTTTCCACATTAGCCAAGTTTCCGCATTACACAAAATTGCAAAAAAATTTAAAATCCATTAAAACCATATTACATGGTACATACCTGTTTATGAGTGAAAATCGGCGGTGCTGGCTCTTGTAAGTAGATGATACTTGTAGACCTATGTTATTAAAATAATAATAACACATTATTAAAGTATTAATGCTCTATTACACTGCACATTACACGTTTCCAATATACAACTCATTGAGATTTCTTCCACAGATCCAACAAAGAAACTTGTTACCACTTTTTTGTGATCATGTCTTTTGGAATGCAGTCCTTAACTGTATACAATAGTTCAAGAAGGCTGGAAGAGTTTGAATCAATTGCAAACTGCATTACTTCACTGATGCAATGAAGGGCCTGTTCATGTGTATGAATTTTCGTTGAAATATCCTGTTCTCCGGCTGCTGCTGCTTCTCCTCCTTCCTCTTCTTCCTCCTCATCCTCCACATCTTCATTTTGTGTATTTCTTACTGCTAGTAGAGCTGTAGCAGATTCAAAGTTGTAATGTGTGGCTAGATAGTTATCACTCCAAACAAGGTTCTCTGTATCATAGGAAAGTTCTTTTCCTCAGCAGAGATTGGATATTGCAGCAATGTTTTCACTCGCCTCTTCCAAATTATCTGCCACATCACTTTCCCCAAACCCAGCATTAGCAAAACACTTTTCTTACTGTTTCTGCTTTAATTTTCTTCACTTCCAACCCGATCCAATTCACAGCATCCAGAACCAATACATATCTTGATGCATAAGAGCTATCGGCTTCTTCTACATTCGAAATCAAAGATTGCATCAGAAATCGTCTAATGCGATTTGAATGTGTAAATAACACCCATATCCATGGGCTGTAATACAATTGTTGCATTTTTGGAGAACCAGGCGATTTTCACATTTGAAAGTGTTACCTTTGGGGGTGGCAGGTAGCATTGTCAAGAAAAAGGATGATATTTCTATTTTCCTTCTTAATTTTTGCATTAAACATGTTTAACCACTCTTCCATTGTAGCTGCAGTCATCCAAGCTTTTTTATTGTTTCTCCAAATTACTGGAAAATTATTGATTTTCAGGTTAGTTCTTGAAACATCTTGGTTTTGCTGCTTTTCCAATCATGAGAGGCTTTTCCATTTCTCCCACCATATTCCCACACAATAGCACTGTAAGTCTTTCTTTGGACATTTTGCCCATGGTACACTTTTTTCCCTTAACCGCGAGTGATTTTGTTGGTAATGTCCGAAAAAAACAATCCTGTTTTGTTTGCATTGTAAATGTTTTTAGGTTCATATGGTGAAATCAATTCTAGCAGTTTTGGTTTCCACTCACTCACTACACTTTCATCCACATCTTTAGATTCCCCACAGACTTCTTTCCACACAATATTGTGCCTCTTCTTAAAACTATTCAACCATCCTGTAGACACTTTAACCTGATCATTCCCAAGAGATTTGGCTACTGCGAGAGCTTCACTTTGGACCATTGAAGGGGATATGTGAATGTTTTTTGATCTTGCATTCGTGAACCACTCCCACACTACCTCATTGATTCCCTCATTGTCGGTTACCTCTGCCTTCCTCTTCATTCGACCATTTCCTTGCAGCCACTCATTCATTATTTTATCCCTTTGTTTAAGTATGGGAGTGGTTCGCGAATGCAAGATCAAAAAAACATTCACATACCGAGAGTTTATCCTTTTCTTTAACTTCAATGACTTTGACTTTTTCTTTTAGCGACAACACCACATATGATTTAGCCATGATGCAAAAAATGAACTGATCGGTTTGTTGAAATTCAGGTTACTGAAATGTTTGGACTTACCGGAAACTGACCATTAATTCTCAAATGAAACAGTAAAAGCAACACAAGTGCCAAAATATAATAAATATAGGTGTATTTTTAAAATACTTTCCGCTTTATACAAGTAATTTTTAATAAATTCTTCAAATATTGCTTTCTGTTTCGGCATTTGGCAGATTCCGCATTATACAAAATAAATAACACTGTAATGCCTATTCTTTGGGCCAGGACTATATAATTTGTTCATATTGAGCAAGTTTCTGCCTTATTCATGTTCTGCCTTGGACGAGTTTTACTGTATTTAGTATATGTTGTAATTTCCTGAAATAATTTAGTAGTCATGTATTACCAATGTATAAGCTTATCAACAAGAATTACTATCATCCATGGAGATTCTATCGCGCTCAAAGCCCTCCAATACGACAAATTAAAGCTGAAGATATCAAGATAAGTAAATTGTTTGACCTTCTTAAAACGCTGCTGGGATAATAAGGTAATCCAAATTGTGTGAAATTAAAGCACTGCTTCTCTTCACAGAAGGCTCTCTGCATTTATAAACGCACTAGCTTCGCCCCCTACACGAACAAATTGCTGCTACCCATGTTCACTTAGTCGACATCAATGAGATTATTTGTGCGTTAGAAGAGCTTGCCGCTACTCTGAACCACGACCTACGGACGATTCTCTATGACATCTCGTGTGCTTCAGCAGATAAAGAATGTACAAAAATGTAATGTCCGACATTAAAAAATTTGAAAATCTGAAAAGGAACTCTACCTCCAAACCTCAACTACTGCTAAACAAGGTAACTAACCTGTCTTCTGTTACCTTGAAGCCTGAAGCACTCAGCGCACTTACACAAGGCCATAATTTAGCCTTAGCACCGAAGAAAATACCTTCCAAAGAAATAATGATACAGGTAGAAAGTGGAATCCGCAACCTTCCCAACAATATCAGACTGGATGTAGCTGGTGTTCTGACCAAAGAAAAACCACCAAAAACCAACCTATCCAAAGCAGAATATAAAGCTCTACAAGAAATGAAGAAGAACAAGAAAGAAATAGTAATCACCAAAGGGGATAAGGGTAATGCCACTGTGGTTCTCAACCAAACAGACTATACAGGTAAGCTTACTTTATTGTTAGATCGGTCTACTTACCTCCCTATTGAATATGATCCCACCAGCTCCCAAATCAGAACACTCAAAAGGCTGCTTAAGAAGGTTACTTCTTGGCCTGAGGAAGTTACTAACAAACTAAAGCCTTTTAACTGTAGACCCCCCCCCGAATATATGGACTACCAAAAATCCATAAACAAAATGTGCCATTATGTTCAATTGTGCATGGCACTGATTCCTCTACATATAAATTAGCCAAACATTTAGCCTAAGCGCTCACACATTATACTGGCAACACACCATCACACATAAAAAACTCAGCCCACTTCAAAGCCAGTATAGAAAACCTCTCACTCCAACACATTGACATAATGGTCAGTTTTGATGTCTCCTCCTTATTCACGAATGTCCCACTCAAAGATACCTTAGAGCTCATCCAAGTCAAATTTCCTCCTGATATCTCAGCCCTATTTCAGTTCACAATGAACTCAGGCTATTTCGTTTGGCAAGGAAAATTCTACAACAGATAGAGGGGACAGCCATGGATTCACCACTCTCCCCACCCCTAGACAACTTCTATATGGAGACTTTGGAAGAAATGGCCTTAAACTCAGCCCCACAAAAACCCACTGTTTGGCTATGTGAATGATGTGTTCGCTATTTTGGCCACATGGCTCAGATACACTGCACATCTTCTTAACATACTAAAACACCCCAGAATCCAGTTCACCTTGGAAAAAGAAAAAAAACAACAGTTTTCCTTTTCTGGACACTCTGATTATATGCCAGCCTGATGGATCCTTGGCTTTCTCTGTCTATCTGACAGAGAAAGCCAAGGATCCATCAGGAATGTATCTGCCTGTATGGGTTGGTTCAGAAAACCAACCCATACATGCAGATACATTCACCAGCAACCCCTGCCACATACACACACAACAATATGGGGTTATAAAAACCCCATATAACAGAGCAAAATTAATCGGTTGATAACAATACCCTACCCAGTGAACTAAAACACATCCTTAACAAGTTCTTAGCCAATGGCTACGATCCCCCAAAAAATATTAAAACCAGTTAACCACAAACCCTCCCCTCCCCGCCCCTTCATAACAAAGATTACATTAAATCTATCACCATTCCTTATATCCAGGGCACCTCTGAAAAGTTAACAAAAATCCTAAAGAAATAAGACCTAACGACCTGTTACAAACCATATAAGAAACTGGCATCCCTTATCCGCTCCACCAAAGACCAGACACTTCCCCTAGACCTACCTGGAGTATACCAGGTCCCTTGCAGCTGTAAACTGTCCTACTATGGCCAAACAGGCAGGACAGCTAATATCAGGATATCTGAACACAAAAACTACATTCGGTTTCACCAATATAGCTATTCTGGGCTTGCGGACCATGCTCTGGATACTCGCCACAGAATACGATGGAAGAAAGCCACTTTACTACGCCACAGCAAATATAAATACGAAAGATTGTTCATGGAATCAGCCTCAGCTCTAAAAAACTTCCCAAACCTCAACAAATTTGGGTGCATGAGACTGCCCCAAATTTGGGAAGCTTGCATCATGAGAACATCAGCCAAGACAACCTAATTTAGTCCGCTAGGGGGCACCTTCAGGACTCTAGGAACAACATTAGTTACTCTCTTCGGCCTCATTTGCTCGTTGTTCGTGCCTGCATGCACTTATCATAGTTGTATGTTCCCATGAAGATGGCAATGCAACATTGCCAAAATATAGGAAGTATTGATTAAAGTTTTCTTTTAATTAATATTTAGTATACATTGTACTTTCCTGAAATAATTTAATATTTCAGAATATTCCATGGAGTATCCGTATTATTTATAAGGGTACTCCATGGAATCAAAAGACTCACTGTGGGAGACACCCACACTATCCATTACACAATTACTATCATACATCTCCTTAAACTGATTCACTGTTCGGGCACTCACAACCACCTCTGGCAATCCATTCCACTCACTCACTCACCACTCTCCAAGTAAAGAATCTAGTCTGCACATCCTTATCACACTCTTAGACAACTTCTAAGTGTGATCTGCTTGTTTTCCCCTACTCCCCATGTATTGAAAAATTCTTTTGTCAATCTTATAGAATCCCTTTAGTAACTCATAAGTTTCTATCATATACCCTCTGCTCTCTCCCTGCCAGCTAAACTTTGCAACCCACACACACGCAAATCTATTGTGATGAACATTCCACAAACCTGTCACCAGCTTGGTTATTCATCTGAATCCTCTACACCACCACCTCCTGATCCCCAAGAAAGGCAGGTGACAAAATCTGGGCCTAATCATAGCCTTATAAAGAGGGATAATAACCTCCCTATCTTTACTTATCAATTTTCTTCAGCATCCAAGTAATCTTCTGAGCTATTCTGCCAACTCTTCAATGTGTCCTCTGAATTTCAAATCTCTATCCACCATCACTCCCATTTCCCTAGCCTCATCAATTTCCTATAATCTAGTACCATCAATATGATACACAGTATGTTTCATCCCAAAGTGCATACCTTATATTTTACAATATTAAATAGACAACCATTGTCCTTTGCTCATACTCCCAATTTATTTAAGTCATCCTACAAGATATTATATATCATCTTTATCAATTATTGCCTTCTCCAGTTTTCTATCATCAGCGAACAATTAAATATCCCCACTTAAATTTTTCATTATATCATTAATGTACAAATTATCATCAAGTCACTGAAGTATTCACATCGATATTTTTCAATATACTAAGTACCTCCAGTTCATCTACCTCAATCCTCACATCAGTAACTGCAAAGTCAGCGCCTGGATGATACACACTTCCACTCTGTCTTAAATCTTGATTATTGTATGTTCTTTGATATAGTTGTCTGAGTGTGTTTACATGTTTTCCTAGGACTGTTAGTTTGCCATTCCACCAAGATACTGATTTTCTTCCATCGATGTTTAGCTTCTGGGTTGTTCTGAGTTGGATACTGAATTTTTTCAGACCTGATGAAAGCATAGAAGCAAGGAAGTCTATATCAGATTGTGCTGATTCCCAGATAGCTAGGTTCTTGTCTAAGCTGAGCTGTTGTTTGCTGATCCCATTAAAGTGACGCTCTGAGATTAGGCATGCAAATTCTCTTTTTAATGCTTTTGCAAATATGTATAGATTGGTTTTGTTGGAGAAGTACTTCATGATGCAACGATTTGTCTTGTGTATTCCATTTAAATTTTTGTTACTGATGATGAAACAATATGTGATGATCAGAACAGCTTTCCTCTTCGTTGCATCTCCATTCAGAAACCTGGGATAAAATAGTGTCATTTGCTATTGTCAAATCAATGAAGCTACTTCTTCTGGTATTTTCAAATGATGGGGTATTACAGTCATCTGTTTAATATGTGTAGGAAATTTGATGCTAAAAACTCTTCCAGATTTTTACCTCTATTGTGTGTGTGCTCTCGTTAAACCATAAAACCGAATGGGTGTTACTATTCATTCCAAGAATTAGGCCATGATTGATGGTAAAATCCATGCTGCTGCCCATTTTTTCTAAGTCGTATTTTATGTCACTATGATGGTCTAGATACATGCAGCAAAAGTTTTGATTCCACGGTACATAATTTCAATAAGTACCGAGTCCTCGTTGCTGTACTGAGAAATAATATTGTCTTGAGCACAAGTATTGCAGCTCTCTTTTTTTCTGATCCTTTAGAAAATATTTTATAATTAGTTGGAATCCACATATTTTGTTGTTGATATTGTAAGGTTCTTGTATTAGTGCTAGTCCTATATTTTTTTCTATTTATGAGTTCTGTTAAGTTATTTACAGCCTAGATAGAAAGTTGGATATTTATTTGAAGGCATGCCAGGGAAGTAGTGCTGTTTCTGCTAACTTTATTATTGCTTTCTATAATCTATGTTTTGAATTTTGAGCTGTCTATAGCAGTTGTATGTCAGGCAGTCTTTGCTTAGTACCATGTATTTGCACTTGTTTTTGGTTTTGGCAATTTATACAGTTCATCGCAGATGTTTCGTGGGCACTCGCTGAACTTGTGTTCCTTAGAACAGAATGGATTCTTTGGTTTTTTTCCCCCCAAAAAAATCTTGTGTGTGATGGCAGAACTTATTGCAGTTAAAGCACTTCAGAATGCTTATAGTCTGTGCAGTGGCAAATTCTCCACAGCATTTTAACACAGGTTTTCAGCAATTTGGTCCTCACTGCTGGATCGACTTCAATAATTAAGTTTCTCTTGTTCGTTTATTTGTCATGATGAATTTCTGTCATCTCTGTATTACCAGTGAAGAATTCTTCATACTGTGCATAATGAGTCAATTGCATTGTTCATATTGATTTTGCTGAGAATATCATATACAATTAGCCTTGGAAGATGTTTCTTACTAGGATTTGAAAACTAAGATGTCTTTGAATACCTTAGAGATTTTGTTATGAGCAAGTCTGTCAGCCTTTTCTTTGGATTCAATTAAGACTCCTCCTTTATTAATACTTATCATTTTTGGGATTCCAATTTTGATTTTTCTTAGGTCTATTTTTTCTTTTATAATATTTTTGGTTTCTTTGCCATTTAGTTGAGCTATTGGTTTCACTATTAATTTCTAGCAAGGATTGTTTTCAGATTCATCTTTGTTTTTAGCATTGTTTTTAATGATTTGTGAGTATAGCTAAGTAGACTGAGCTAGCCTTTTCCTGCTTATTTGTAGTAGACTGCAGTTCTTTTGATACTTTTGTTTTCATTTTTCATTTTATTGAATACCTTCATTAGTTCACTCAGTGCAGTTGGTATGTTCTTTTTTTAAATCATTTCTTAAATTACCGCTCACTTTGGCAACATTATGTAGCAAATTTTTCGAACTCTAACTTGTCCGGTGCCGTCATCTTAGTGTTAATCAAAGTTGTAGTATTATAACGTTCCTACTGAACTGCTAAATTTTTCTAAGGTAAAGTTTAAGAAAATGTACTTAAATGTACTTTAGCACTTAAATGTCAAGCACTTTAGCACTTGGAATGTCAAGTGTGTATGTGTGTGTGTGTGTATATATATATATATATATATATATATTCATTCCAATTATAAAAAGTTAACCAAAACCAAGACAGTTGCAAAAAGACAATCTAAATTCTGTAAATAAACAACACCATTACTAACCTTTTTGAATCATCTTCTTGAAAGCATCCCTTTCTTTATAGTCCTTTGGTAACTTTCCTCCATGCTGAACAAAGAAAACATAGTCACTGAAAATACAGTTTCACAAGTTTGGTATGAAAATCAGCAATAAAAAGACAAACTATGAAAATAGAAAGGAAGATTGAAAACAATTGTTCCTTAATGTAGATCCTATAGAACAAATAAAACATTTCAGCTACTAGGAAAATTTTTAGTGAATGTGGCAAATTAAATATGGAAATCGACATTAAAATTAAGAAAGAAAATCAAATGAATAAATTAATCTGAAATAAGAGAGAAATTAGTCAAAACACTAAACTAGCTATATACAAGACCTTTAACTTATGGATTTGAGAGTTAGGTTAGATATAAGACTTCATCAAAGACTACAGATGATTGATATGCGAGTTCTGAGAAAGACTAGGAGAGTGAACAGATGGTATCAATAGCAGTATCATATTAAAAATCAGAATATTAGAAAAAAACTTGACATTCTTAGCATTCAGGAATGTGTTAGCTGAGCTAATCTCAGGATGACAAGAAAAAGATTCAGAAGATCAAGATCTACATGAATTGATACAGTAAAAAAAGTACCTTAGAAGATATTAATAATATAATATAAGACTAATAAATAACATAATAAAGGACTTTGTGGCATGCAGTATTTGCGGCATGTATGTTTCCCAGGAGTTGGATATGTGGCGGGTGAGAGAAGGGGGGAGTGCATATATGTGCAAAATGCAGACAGTGAGAGGAAATCAATGAATTAGATATTTCGATAACCAACCTAGTTGCTTTTGAGCGGGGGGAATGAATGTCTGGAGACGAACAGTATGATAGGAGAGAATGACGAGCGGAGAGTAGTGCGATAGGAGAGAATGACAAGTGAAGTATAAATGAGAAAATAAGAGTGGGGAGTGTGGAAGGCTTGAATAACAGTGAAGTTTATGGAGATGGTTTTGATTGGATAAATGAATGCCGAGTAGGAGTGACTAACTTGCAGAGAGGGACAGATGAGCTGAAAGAGGAGGTGTAATGTCTTGTGAATGAGATGAGAAGTATGAAAGATGAGACTAGAAGAGATGTATGCAAGGCAAATCTGAGTAGGAGTGAGAGAAAGCTTTGGGAATGATAAAAGAGTAGAGAATAGAAGCAGTAGGAGAGAGGAAATGAGAGAGAGAGAGGTATGGGAATATCATTCCTATACCTCTGGAACACTTCTATCAGAACAGGAGAGAATGGGAATGGCAGAAGAGAGGGGATGAGAGAGAGTTATGGGAATGATAGAAGAGGAGAGAATAGGATAAGTGGAAGAGAGGGAGAGATATGGGAATGAGAGAAGAGAAGAGAATGGGAACAGTAAGAGAGAGAGAGGGGGAATGAGAAGAATGCAAGGGAGCACTGGAACCAGGGATAGAGTGATATCAGGAAGGCAGGAACACAGAGAGAAAGTGTTAGAGGAGAGAGATTGGGGGATGCATGAGAGCAATCAAGGAACAGGGTGGTAAGAGGTGTAATGTATGGGGATTCAATGATCCGTGGTGTGCAAGACAGGATGCATGAGGAGTGTTTGCCTAGAGGAACGATAGAAAGTGTGGCTATGGCAATTAGGGGGAGGGGGGTAAAAGGGTCGATGAGATGATTGTTGTGATGGTAGGAATAAATGACTTGAGAGGTAATGTAAATTGGGCAGCAAGAGATATGAGATTCTTGCTTGAGGTAGTACGAAAGAAGATGCAGAGAGGAAAGATAGTGTTCGTGTTGCCTAGGTATGACAGTGACAAGCTGAGCAGAAGAGCAGTAATATTAATTAACATAATAGCTAGAATGCGTCAGAAGAGAGGATTGGAATATGTGGATGCTTGGAGGGCATTTGAGGACAGAGAGGAATTGTATGCAATTGACTGCTTGCATTTGAATGAGGAAGGACATAGGCAGTGGTGAGCTATGGAAATTTTAGCAAAGGGCTCGCATCACAAAAAAAAAAAAAAAAAAACTATACCAACGGCATCTATCGCCGACAGCCACCACTAGTGTTTCCAGAGACAAACGCAAACATCCATTCCCATGGCAGGATGTTTGTGAACGCTTATGGATGTTCGCGGGATGTTTATAAACAAAATAATTTTGTTTTGTTTGCGATAGAAGTTTTTATGACAAACAATCTATAAATAATATATAAATATTATCTAAACACTATAATATTGAAATACGTTATTTTTTTTTTTGTTTTTATACTTCAAGTGATAATCAACAGTACCAATCAAGGGACATTATTTTATAGCCCTATTTATTTATATGAGACTACCAAAAGTGAATTCTTATTTGTAAAATGGTAGTAACAGTAACTATAATATTTTATTTAATAAAATCACTTTTGAAACTATGAGACGATTTTACATGGGGAAAAAAAAAATCACTGTCTGGTGCACATTTACCCAGAAAAAAGTCTCTCCTTTGCAGGTTAACATTTACAAAAAATTACTTTAAGGAAATACTTATGACAACAGCTGCCACACCTTGTTTCCTCCCTCACGTCTCGTGTTCTTTTAGGAGGATCTATAGCCGAGCGCTGATTTGCTAGAAAAGATTTGATATAGGGATTCGGATTAAATTCATTCAAGGGTTTCCCATTTATACATTTGTCATTAAATCCGAAATATGTTATAGTAAGAGAAGATCTCTTCATTGTTATGATGTTATTCATCACACTAAAAGCTCGTTCGGCTTCAGTGCTGAAAACTGCAATTGTTGCCATAATTGCTTTGGCTTTTTTCGCATTGGTGGGAATTTCGTTTTCTAACTTTCCAGTCAAAGCCATTTCCACTAAATCTCTAAAATCATTAATTTTAATTTCATATTTCAAAATAAAATTTAAAGATCTTATCTTTTTTCCCCTTCTAACCATGGTCACGTAACTTCTTCCATACTCCATGTTTCAGGATAATAACATGCATTTAAAATGTTTTTGAGTTCTTCATCTTCCAAATCCTCATAATTTTAATTTTTAAGTTTAAAATTTCTTTGCTGCATTAATCTATCCTTTAAAGACATTATAAGAGGGAATGTTTCTTGCGGTAGTTTTTAAAATCTGATTTTGCTTTCAATTGCTATTCCTTCAAATTGTTTTGATTTTAACATGGTATCAATTTTAGATTCACAAGAACCTGCAGAATTTTTAAAATCATTACTTGCATTAATTGTTTGCATGATTAAGGAGTTAGCCCTTATAATACTTCTATTACGACTTTGTAGAGCTTCTGACAGATGTGATAATTCCTGTAGGATATCAATCATCAATGCTATATCTTTTAAAAATTCAAATTGAGAAGTCGGTTTAAAAAGCCCTTATATTTATCGTTCGATGCAAAATGCTTGCATAAAGGTAATTTCTCCACACAACGAGAGCCGTTTGTAAACTGCAAGCTGCCCATCGTGGTCCAAACACATGGCCGATCTTTAAAATTTCGATACCAAGGTCTTTTGCAATTGCATTTAATTCTCGTTGATGTTTAGGTGATTGGTGATGAAAAGCATATAATTTATCCATAAATATTTCAAAATGATTTATTTCTTTAATGTTTTTCATCGAATCGTCTAATGCTAATTGTAAATGATGAGCTACGCAATGCCAAATCACAATGTTGGGAAATTTTTGTAGAAGTTTGATTGCAACACCTGATTGTTGTTTCCTGGCATTACACTAGCTCCATCAGAACAAACTGCAATAAGATGATTTTTTAAATTATCAGAAAAGCTATATGAATTTAAAGTAACATGTATACATTCCGCGATGATATTTTCTAGTTCTGCAAGATCTACAAAAATCATACATAGTTCAGTGAGCTCAACTTATATGTGAATAACTAAAACATTTTTTTTTCTATAATAGCAGACGAATTGACAACATTATCGATTCGTCTGCTATTATAGAAATTTTGCATTTTTTTCTATTATTTTGGAGAATATTTCTAATTTTATTTGTTTAGAAATATGTTCAACTATTCTAATTCATGAGAATGTAGAATGCAATAATAATCCTAGAACAATACCATTTTTAATTTGGAGTTTGATTAAATCTGGCAAATCAGACATAGGTCGGTTTCTCTTCACCAAACTATAAACAGAATTAAACATTTTTGAAGTCATCAAAATTTCTTTTTCATTTAGTTTGTCAATTAAATTTGGTAATATAGATTTGCTACATTCTTCATTTATTTTTATGATTTTATTATGAGCAAATGATTCATTATGTTTGAATAACTTTTTACGCAAACATGCAGTTCATGAGTCTGTAGTGTTTCCATGCAGTTCCATTTTCATCTCTATCCATTCCTTTGATGATAAAACAGCTTTTTTCTCCTTCAACACTTAAGTTTTTATATTTTGAGCAAACACAACATCCTAATTTACCATTCTTAACTTCTAACCACTTATACATACTGCGTTTAGAAATGCAATGCTTGCTTCTCATTCCAGCAATCAGGTAAATTATTTTCTTTTTCTCCTCCGACTTGTTGTCAAAACAAGACATTACTAAAACAAGAGTGCCCCTTCACAAATTCATGTTGACTCTCACAGATAACATTACCCTCATCTGCCCAATGTTGTATACGGTCTCTAACTAATTTCTCCAAGATCTTAACAACTACTGATGACACACAAACTGGCTTATAATTAGAGGCAGAGGACATAGGCCTACTATGTCCTCTGCCTACCATTCAGTCCCACAGCTTTACTGACATCCAGAGTACTCAGTATTTGGAACACACACTCCTCCTACACCTCTAAACCTCGAACCTGCCCTATCCCCCTAGTATTAAAATTTACTCCTCCAGGATGAAATAATATGTTCATTGAACAATTCTACTATGTCCTCTGCATCAGTCACTCTATTTCCATTTTTATCCTACAATGCCATTCTTCCACAATAATTTCTCCTCCTACTGGCCACATAACTAAAAAAATTCTCTAGGATTTTCTTTGGATCTTAGGGCCAATCTCTTCTCATATTCCAGTTTCGCCTTCCTTACCATACTAGTCACTCTCCTGGCCTGTGTCTTATATTCTTCATGCATCTGCTCTTCACTGTCTCCTTATATCTCTTCCATAGCCTCTTTTTCACATGCAGTTCCTGTTTAATACTGTTCGTCTTCCACTTTACACCCAATTGTGTCCTCTTCTTCACTTGTGGAATAGCTTACTATTGCTGTTAACAAATATTCCTTCACAATTTCCCAAGCACTAATGATATCCCCCATCTTCCAATTCCTTCCTCCATGAAACTTCCCCAAATTGATGTCTAAGACTATTATAATCACCTGACTTATAATTCCACATATGTTCCCGTCTCTTTGATACTCCTGCATGTCTGTTCATCTTCCAAGTCAAAACCACATGGTCACTCTCTCCAACTGGTGGGAGAGATGTCATCTCAGTTATTATCAACTCTTCTGATGCTATGACCAAAACCAAAGCTCTTGAACCTCTTGTTCCCTCTATTACATGTTGCCTAAGACATTTGTCTCTCAAGAATTCTAGAAATTCTTTTCCCCCTATTGCTACATGCATCTTCCTCTCCCCAATTTATACTGCTGTAGTTAAAATCTTCCATAACAATCATTCTTCTTGCATTTGCCAAGCTCAACTGTCTAAACATCTCCTGGTCCCCACCCTTTATGCTCCTTGGTTTGTAGCAACACTCCACTAAATATCCCATCTTGCCTATCTCTACCTCACACCATATGCTTTCAAAATCATTAGTGTCACTGCCTTCCTCAGCCTCCGCTCTTAGAGGACATAAGTCGTCACTTATCATAAGCAGTACTCCACCACCACATTTTCCCTTCCTATCCTGCCAAAAAATGCTGTAACCTGCTACTTCTATTCCTGTTATTATATCCTCTTCTGTCAACCACGTCAGTATCCCAATAATCTTTGGCCAGGCTGATGGTATCAGCACCACCAATTCCTCTCCTTTATTCCGGATTAATACTCCTAGCATTAGTATAAAGCATAAAAATGCCACTACCCAGCATTATCCTCCCCCCTCTAGACTCCAGTGGGCTCAGTGTTACCTGATGTCGTCCCCCCTTCTCCCAAGTACCCTTTCTCACAAGAGGCCACCCCTACTACCATCCACCTTGAGCATTCTAGTTTCCCTGCATTGACACACTGACTCGTTCAGAACAGCAATCTTTCCAGATGCCTACGTCCAGTGGTGAGCTATAAGGGGCTTGCGGGGCCCTTTGTTAAATTTTTCTCAAATTTGCTAGACCCTTGTTCTTCTTTACTTTTTATTTAAAAAAAAAAAAAAACATAATTTTTTGAAATATATTAAGCCACAAACTCGTTCAGTAACCTAACAGAAATGAGTCTATTCAGCAGTGTGTAGATTATTTGGAATTATTGTTTCGACTCCGCTATAATGAATGTTTGAAAATAAATATGCAATCGTATGGTAAAACCACTAGACAATCAGATGTTTGTAAAACTGTCATCAGCAGGTTGTTCCACTGGACATTATTTCTGTGTTCATCAGTACACCGATGTTTGTGTTTAAAATTTGAAAATAATAATAAATTTAAAAACTGTAGATTCAGCAAATTTTATTTTTATAATTGTAAAAGTATTTTTACCCGTGAAACATGAAAAGACAATGAAATTTATTATATTAAATTTTTTTGGGAAAAAAAAATAATGAAAAGTGATTCTGCTGATTCTACTGCTGTTGAAAATGATGTTGAAGATGAAGTTTGAAGATAATACGCACATTGATTCAATGAATATCATAGAGTTGTGTATGGTGGGACAGTTTCAAAAAGACAGAGGGTTGCAAGTGGGATCCCACAGGGCTCAGTACTGAACCTATATTGTTTAACCTTTATATCAATGACATTGTCGGTGGATTACAGGGGGATATTCAGTTGTTTGCAGATTGTGTGAAGCTG
This sequence comes from Typopeltis vanoorti, assembly GCF_054136105.1. NCBI lineage: Eukaryota > Metazoa > Arthropoda > Arachnida > Uropygi > Thelyphonidae > Typopeltis > Typopeltis vanoorti. The sequence continues at coordinate 65,379,537 of NC_143557.1, forward strand.
GGAAGGGTTATTAGTAATAGTGCAGATGTTGTAGTCCTGCAAGAGAATTTGAATAAGCTAGACAGATGGGCAAATGAATGGGGGTGTCAGTTTAATGCAGCAAAATGTAAGGTCTTGAGGTTTGGGACACATCAATGGGATGCTGCATACTCTATTGGAGGAGCTATACTGGAAAAAGTAGGGGAGACAAGAGATCTGGGGTTGATGATTGATAGAAACCTGAAATTCAGGGGACATATTACAAAGGCAGTGAAGGTAATACAGAGGATTGCTGCAATAATGAGAAGGACACTGACCTGCAGAGATAAAAGAGTTACCATTCCGTTGTATAAGACCCTGATCAGACCACACTTACACTATTGTTCTCAGATTTGGCCCCCAAGGTTTGAAGGGCATAAATTAACTGTGGAAAGGGTACAAAGGCAGATAACAAAGAGTTTCAGAACTGTACAATATTAGTTATGAGGATCGGCTGAGGGAATGTGGACTGAAGAGTTTGGTGGATAGAAGAAGGAGAGGTGATATGATTGAGACTTTTAAACTGTTGAGAGGTGTTTACAGGGTTGACACTGGGGAGTTCTTTCGCTTGGTTGAACAGCAGGAAGGAGTGATGACAAGGGAAGTTACGAAAGGAAACTGTGAGCAAGAGGGTGAGGAGTGGTTTCTTTGCATGAAGGGTGGTTGAACCGTGGAATGCACTGCCTGATAGTGGTGAGAGCGAGAACAGTCAATGAGTTTAAGTTGTGGTATGATAGACTTTGTTTCCTTGGATGGACCTCCCACGATGAGTCTTGATAGACCTGTGTTTCCTAGGAAGGACCTCCAGCGATGAGTCTTTTGACTCCTTGGAGGCCTAAATAATAATTTTTATTATATAGCACCTCTAGGGAGTCCAAGGACTCATCGAGAGAGGGCACCTACTCCACAGCTCTCCATCACCACCACTCAATTACATTCATCTACACCAAAGCCATCTACCACCGACCACCACCACCACTAGTATTTTTCACAAACATCCATGCCCACAGCGGAATTCGAGCCCACAGCCTTTTGGCTGGAGAGTGGATACGCTAACCACTCAAGTGGTTATAATAATAATTATAATAATAATAGTAATATAATAATATAAGATATGATAATATCAGAGTCTTGACAAATTAATTTGGATTAAAATTGTCGACATGATTGTCGAATGAGTAATGATGTAACTTTTCACGTAGTACTATTATGATATGCTGTATACCTCCTGAGGGTACATATCAGAATTTCATGATGATGACTTTAATACTAAATATTTCCAAGGTAGTAACTAAATAGTTATTTCCAAAGATAGAATAATGGTTCACAAAGTAATATTTCTTCACATAGTTCTATTTTATATTTCTTAAATTTGCTATTTATGAAGTATTTAAGAGAATCCAAACAAAATAATGAAATTAAATCAAAATTAATATATCTTTCTATTATTTGATATTTACATAAACAAATTTTTTGATTAAATAACCTTTATGACCACTAGTAGATATTATAAGAAATGGAGTTTTAATTGGTTATTAACAAAATATTAAAAACATACAAGGAAACACTAACTAGCTTTAACCAAAAATAAAACAAAGCAGTTAAATAGTATTTAAATTTTACGTTTTACACATAAGACTGGATCTTTGAATACAAATATGCTAAAAACCAATACTGGAACTTGTGGCTTCTTAAGGGTAAACAAATCAAAAAATGACAAGCAAAAAAATATTTTAAAATATTAAAAAAAAATATATATATATATATATAAAACTGAAAGAAAATCTAGAAACCATTTATTAGATCACTTAAAACACGATTGATTTTAATTAATTCTATACATTTCAACTATGATAACACTTCATGTTATCTAAATTAGATCATTTTAATATATATACACAGTCAACTATATATTTTACACACAGAACGCATCAGAGAAAAATTAGGAACTTCATGGTGGTTAATTTTTCAGCTAATCATCTAACAATTCCAAAAAAACAATTTTCTTCATCTACTCATCTTTTGATTGTTAAAACTATGTTGGTTTTGTTCAATTTTTATGATAATTTGTACTTTTTTCCCGCTTGTCATCTTTATTTACACGCAAGAAGCCACCTGTCTTTGATAATAAACTTAGTCAGTGTTTTGTTGTATGTTTTTATATTTTGTTAATGACCAATTAAAACTCAGTTTCTTGTAATAAATATTTTTTAAATAAGAGTTAGATAAGCTAACAATTCTAGCAATTTAATACCATGGACTTATTGTGTACAACATGTATAAAAGTATATCAATGCATATCTTGAAATATTAAATATACTGATTAATCTTTTAATATAATCTGCTCAGTGATCCCCAAGGACATATGTTATAAAGAGAGATTATTTATTAATTAATTATTATCAATCCTCATTTGTTATGAGATTTTCTCTATAATGATTATTTCTATTTCTGAGTGTTTTTATATATGCACAAGAGTTCGATCCAATTGGTGCAATGACTTTTATTATTATTATTATTCCTGACACCTCCAAGGAGTCCGAGGACTCATCGTGGGAGGACACCTACAACTGTCTCAACCACCACACCAAACTTCTACCACGAATCATCTCCATCAACGCCATCCACTGCCACCACAACTAGTATTTTTTGTCTGTAAATTGCGCGTGTTCTGAAGGGCTAATTTGTCTGTATGCGGGATGAAAAACCCGAGTTTCTGGGGGAAAAAACCCTGCTACCTCCGTATGAGATCGGCTAACTCACCTTCGATTGAAATCGTCCGCATAAAGATTACTCCCATCGTGATGAGAATAGAACTTAGGCCTTTCCAATCAAAGGGCGCAATGTACCATCATTCTTCCAATTGCGCTACGGAAGCATTTAACTGTTTCTTTCAGAATCTGAAAAATCACTGACTCAACACCAAATACAAATATACACATTTAATAAAACAAAAACAATATATACACTTCAAATAACATCACACAACTAGCTACAAAATTAACTGGATCCAAGGCCTTTTAAAATAAACTTATACTTTAGAGATCACCCATTCTCTGACTCATTCTATTACTGGTTTGTTTAACATATACTTAATCACGTCTATTATACTAAACACCTTGTTTACACAATAACAAAATATTCATAGTCAGTTTCTTTGTTAAGGCCCTTTTTCAAAGGTATAACATTCTCTTCTTCTTTTTCATAGGATCCCTTCTCATCATCCTTACATAGCACACATTATTCCTCCTGACTCTGAAGTATTGATATTCTGAATTCACCAAAGTATAAGCACTCTTACCTCGTGCAGTTCAATTTTGTTAATTTTCTTACTAGCAAAAAAGGTTTCTTCTACTGCTTTATCTAAGTTGCTAAATTCCATCTTCTTTTCCAGTAGAAATAACAGATAGATCCAGCATCCTTAAGACAGATGAAATTTTCCAATCTGCATTCCCTCGAACATTCTTACAGAACATCAATTGCAATATATGCTTTTATTTACCGATACTTATTTACAGTCTTAACTCCTCCACTTTAAAGGCTCACAGTACTATGATTCCTTTTTCGGAATCTTCTATTAATATTCCTCCCACTGTCACATACAACTAAATAAACTTCGTAAGAACGAAATTCTTCCGTCTGCATTCTTAAACTTCCATTAGCTCTCTCTTCTTTTTTTTCCCTCCTTTACTTCCATACCAAACACTGTCTTGTTGTTTTCGTTATCTTCATATTGAACGCTCTCTCTGACAGCTGTCAATCACCCATCAAACTCCTCGGCACGCATGTGCACTCCATGAAAGTGGCAAGCAAGAAGTTAGGTAAAATGGCTGACGTGTCGTCTTCATTAGCATTATGTACAAAATTTATTAGTACAAAACACAGCACTTAATAATTTTAAACCACAATAAAATTTCTGAAAGTAACACAACTATCCAAATCCAGTAAGTACATAAATTTTTAACTGCTTTACATTTCATTTTGACAAAATAACATCAATAATGGGCATATTGCAAGTGCCGACAATGCGTATTATGAAACCAAAACTAATAATGTACTAACATAAACAATTTGTAAAAATATTCATAATTTTAAATTGACTATTTTCACACACATATGTATACATAGATATATCAGGGCAAGTGGCTGGCCCTTATCACCAACCATTAAATGCATGCTAGTCTATAGTAATAAATGATATCGCTGCTATGCAAATGGAAAGATATATTGTACTTAACAAGAAATTATATTCTTTTTACATCCATATTTTACCCTGGCATAAAAAAAAAAAAAAAAATGGAATGTAAAGCATTTTCCTAACTAACTTACATGTATATAGAGAAAGCAGCTCATTCAGTCTGAACTGCTCTCTTTATATCTCCCATAACACAAACTTATAATGTGAAGGGAGGGAGAAAGAGAGAGTCACTTTCCAAACTGGTTTCAACCTTTATTAAAAGGTGGATAATTTGTTCAAAAAGCTTACTGCTGAGGTTTCAAAAGCTACTAGCGTTCAATTGAACTAATAGTTTTTGAAATAGACTCTAAACATCATTCGTGTTATAAGCACTATGAAATAACTTGACACATAGGAACATAAGAGATGATAACACAAGCTTGCAAAATTCGAGTCATGAAAAGTTGTCTGGAAACTATTAACTCTTTCTGATTTATTTCTGACTGCTGATTTCAAATATCTCTTCCATTTTTCTCTATCACATAAGGATTTTTCACAAAATGGATCTCAATATTACAGTAAAATAGTTTTAAAACGCATTATATTAAGTAAAGTAACAGTATTTAAAATTTTCTGTCAACATTTTTGGAATGAAAGCATTGGAAAAAAAATTTTTAATTCAAGTAATTAAGATTAATCTTTAGTACATACTTTATAATTTGTTGTGGTGTCTTTTTCTTTTTCCTTCACTGCTTCTTTTTGAACTTTTTCTGTGAAATTCTTTTCCCAGGTTGTATCTGTGCAACATCCAGCAATAGTCTGCATTAATCATGTTGACATTCCACCTGCCCTAATACCTTCTTTATATCTCCTTGATCTTTGCTGACAGTTCCCAGATTCTCAGGAAAGTAGCCTAATTAAAAGTTGAGAAAGTGCACTTTTAAGCTCATGGAGCATCCCAAATCCTTGAATTTCTGTAGCATGTCTTCCACAATCATTTTATAGTTTGGATCCTTGTGATTTCCTAAAAATTTGGTCACCACCTCTTTCAAAGTTTTCCATGCTTCTTTTTCAACAGTTCCATTTTTTTATTTTTTTTCAAACAGTTTATCCTTCATAAGTTTCCTGATGTCCGGACTGATAAAAATACCTTCTTTCAATTGTGCTATAGATAATCTGAGAAATTTTGCATAGATGTATTTAAAACACTCTCCTTCTTTAAACAAAGCCTTGACAAATTGCTTCATCAATCCCAGCTTTATGTGAAGTGGGGGTAAAAGGATTTTTTCCTGAGAAAGCAAAGTTTCATGTAACACATTTTTACTTCCAGGTTCTAATGTGACTCTTTCTGGCCATTCCTTCTTTATCCAATATCTCGGCTATCCCACACGCACAAAAAGCACGGGTATTTGGTGTATCCTCTTTGTTGTCCCAAAATCAAACGCCATTACAAACACAGTTAAATGAATTTTAATGAATGACATCAACACTATTACATGACACTACGTAAAAGCATTAAAAAACCTGCAAACACATTAAATTAAATCTTCACACTAATTAATAAATATGCCACCTTTCAGAAATATTATACCCTAGTAGTCAACAACTAAAGTTCAACTAAAGAATCACACAAGAAAATGTATGTGTTGTCTGTGACAACAGGAAAGTCATCTGTTATCTTGGCAAATCAGATTCAAAGTAGCCACCTGCACTTTTATCTGCATTCCTCCCTCCCTGTCCTATCTTCAGAATGAGAATTTTGTGGAAATTTCTTTATTTACCATAAAAAGGCACTTCAAAAAAGCACTTATACAACTAATTAGCTGTAAATAAAGGAGAAAATAAATACCAATATGCTGAATTTAAATCCAAATACTGCTAATAAAAACGATAAAATTAGAAATTGGGTAAAATTGGTTGGTGATGGAATTTTTTTACTATTTTTTCTGAACTCAGCACCTAAAAATCTATAAGAATCAATTATTACTTCTCAGAGACAACTTTTCCATCGCAGGCCTGTGTAATTAATAAATAACATAAAACAGATTTAACTTATGTATACATTTTATTAGCAAAAATTTTTGCTCTAGGGCAACTTCGGTATGACTTTCAAATTAAACAAGAACTGAAACCAGTATATTCAACAACAACATGCATAAACTGCACATATGTGATGTAGTATCATGGTCTAATTATATTAAGGTTCTAGTAAAAATAACTTTAACAAGATTTAATAATAAATAAATAAATATATACAAATACGGTGTGTGTGTATATATATATATATATACACACACCGTATTTGCCGGCGTATAAGATGCACCCCCTTTTTTGTACATTTTTAGGAAAAAAAGTTTTTTTGATCCTCTTCCTGATTCAACCAAGTTCTTATTATTTTCTCAGTTCGGAGTGGCCCGAAATGCCTCTCTGCAGCCCTGTTTCCATGTTCTTTAGCATACGCAATCATACATAGCTTGTATGCAATACTCTAGCAATGTCGACGTTTTTCAGCCATGATTTGCCAAGAAATTTAGAGAAAATTTAACGGCAGAAATTTATCACCGTTCACAACAACCGCGACAACAATTGGAAAGTTTAAAAAAAAAACAGGAACACAGCTGTGATCGTCGATGACAGTGCATGCGCATCCACTGAACTCTACGTAACCGGAATGCTCTCACATACTGCAAGGAAGCAAGAAAGAAATCGCGTAACTCGTAACAGAAAAAATTTCCAGAAATGAAAGTAATAAAAAACTGAGTATCGGCATATAAGACACACCCTGTTTTTCAGACCTATTTTCAAGGAAAAAAAGTGCATCTTATATGCCAGCAAATACGGTAATTAAATTTAAGTTAATTTTATAATTTGTGAAGAACCATTTCCTATAACAGGAATAATTTAAGTTCACTGTTTATATTTAGGTTTGGTTGATGTAGCAAGGTCTCGCAACTCTTTTGTATAGATGTTATTCCAGGAGATTATTACTTTTATGGAGAACCTTAATTTTCTTCCAAAGAACTCAGTGTATGGTGGTGATATGTGCTGCAAGTCCCAATTGATTTGGCTCACAAAACATATGTAGTCTAAATGTTCATGGCTGCAAATCTACCTGTTTGGCCAAAATACGATAATCCACAACGGCAAGGAATTTGATCACTCCAGGATAAACTAAAGGCAGAAGTTTATCTTTAGCTGAGCATAGAAAAATAGATATCTTGCTAAAGGATGGAAGGACACTTGTAGGCCAACAGATCTAAATAGTCTGGCTATACCTTCTGAGATGCCTTTAACACAGGGAATAGTAACACAAGCCACCTCCTGTATCACTGTTTCAATGAGAGACAGATGACAAGACAATTCTATAATTATCGATTATCTTGTGGACATATGCTTTGGTAAGGCCACTAGTAAGGAAAGTGGACTTGATGTGATTTATTTCTTTGGAGAGCAGCAACTCGGCAGAGCAAAGAAAATATCCTCGATGTCTTAATGGCACCAGTTTTGATAATTATGATGGTGTGAAAGAGGATGAATATAAAGTCCAGTGTGTGTGTTTTCTTTCTAAATACTAAGAAGTCAGGGCTACCATCTGGCTGAAGTACTAGAAGATCTAAAAAGGCAATCAGATTGTTCTCTTCTAACTCAAAAGTGAAGTGAATACGATGGTGAAAAGTGTTGATCTTATTGACAAACTCTTGCAGATCTGTACAGAACCCATGCCAAACTGCAAAAACATCACCAACATATCTGTACAATAGGATGGCTTAGGAAGGATGCTATTTAGTATCTGTTGTTCAAATCTTTCCATGAAAAATTTAGCTAGTGTGGGAGAAAGGGGACTACCCAGTGATGCACCTTAATTTGTTGGTAAAGTTACAAAATTGCATTATTTAATTCTTTATGCAAGTGTAAGCAAACAAAGTTTGTGCATGAAGTATCTTCGTGACTAGGCTACTTGTATATAGCAACTGTTGACCCCTTATCAACTGCCTTAGTATTTCATAATTACATTTAGGGATACTATGGGATGCCTTAGCATCCCTATCAGATGTCTATATATATGTGTTACGGTTAAAGTGATAAATCCGGTTATTATTAATAATTACCAGCTAAAGTGAATAATTTACGAGAATTAATCACTTTAACCGGTTAAAGTGAATAATTCATAGAGGAAGCTGGTAAATGTAATAAAAACATGTTTATAGGTTCTATATATAGGTTTTCATTCTCAATAGAAATTATAACAGCTAAGGTTAGGCTAGGTTAGTTTATCATAAAAAAAGTAAGGAAAGTACTTCTTTTGCACTCAATGAAATCAGAAATTTGAAATCATTCTACCTTTATTAGTTGGAAATCATTATATATTGAAAAAAGTAAGTAAAGTACTTCTTTTGCACTCAATGAAATCAGAAATCATTATAAACTAACCTAACCTAGACTAACCTAACCTAAACTAACCTGAATGTCACATGTCGAACCAGAGTGTAGTCATAGTTTGCAGTGGGCAGATTAATGGGGATGAAAGATAAATGTTGTTGTTGTGTGCTGAGCTTAATGATTGCAAGCAGATAAATGGGGATAACAAATAAAAGTTTGTGGACAGATGAATGGGGATAATAGATAAAAGTCATTGCTGAACCTCTTTCCTCATCAATGGAGAAAAACACTGATCAGTTCCTCTCTGATTTATCCATTATCCCCACTCATCTGCTCACAACAACTTTTATTTGTTATCCCCATTTATCTGCCGCAATCATTAAGCTCGGCCCACAACAATGTTTATCTTTCATCCCCATTAATCTGCCCATGACAAACTACGACTACTCTCTGGTTCGACATGCGACGTCCAGGTTAGTTTACGCTAGTTTATAATGATTTCTGATTTCATTGAGTGCCAAAGAAGTACTTTCCTTACTTTTTTCATTATAAACTAACCTAATCTAAGCTGTTATAATTTCTATTGAGAATGAAAACCTATAAACATGTTTTCATTACATTTACCAGACTCCTCTAGGAATTATTCACTTTAACCGGTTAAAGTGATTAATTCTAATGATTCACTTTAACCGGTAATTATTAATAATAACCGGATTTATCACTTTAACCGTAACACACACGGAGGGAGGGGGTCTGGAAAGTTCTGATAAACACTTAGAACAAAAATGTTTTTTCATATAAAAGTGTTTTATTCAGAAAATATATTTTCTTTTAGTGTATATAAGAAGACATAAAATTAATTTTTGTTCTAGGTGTTTGTCAGAACTTTCCAACCCTCCCCCCGTATATACCATATTTGCCAGCATATAAGACGCACTTTTTTTCTTTGAAAATAGATCTGAAAAACAGGGTGTGTCTTATATGCCGATACTCAGTTTAGTTGCAAGTGGAGGTTTCTGTGGTTTAGAAGTTCATAAGGCATATTCGGTAATTGGACCAATTTTTTTTTTTTTTTTTATTAAGCTAAAAGCACAATAAAGAAATAAAACCCGACAAATTTCGTAAGTCGTTTGACTTACATCTTCAGGGGAAAAAGATAACTGAAAGTTAAAACAACAAAATAGAGAAATTAATAGTTCATACTATACAGTTGTAGCCGTCTGACTGTTTATAAAATTAAGGGGTACTTAAGGGTCAAAGCTGTATAACTGAGAGGAGACCTCCACATATTTATTATTATTATTATTGTTGTTGTTCCGGGAAACTCCAAGGAGTCGACAGACTCATCGAAGGAGACCCTAACATCATGTCAAGAACAACTATTCAACATTCACACAGTATCTATCATACCTTGCCTTGAACTCATTCACGGTTGTAGCACCCACAACAGACTCTGGAAGCTTATTCCACTCATTTACCACTCTCCAAGTAAAGAACCTAGCTCTAACACCCTTGTCAACCATGCTCTTGCCCAGCTTCCTTGCATGGCCCCTAGTCCTCCCACCACCAGTCATATTTTCAAAAATATCTTCTGCATCAATCTTATAAAAACCCTTCAGTAATTTGAATGTCTCAATCATATCACCCCTCCTTCGCCTATCGTCCAATTTCTGCAACCCACAAATCTTCAACCTATTCTCATAAGGTTCATTCCACAGACCTCCTATCATCTTGGTCACTCGTCTCTGGACCCTCTCCACTTCCTCCCCATCACGAAGAAACCCTGGTGCCCATAGCTGGGCACAGAAGTCCAGATGGGGTCTTATCAAGGCTCGATACAGAGGAACAACAACTTGTTCGTCTCTGCATTGTAAAGTATTTTTCAGAAGCCAAGTGATTTGATGAGCTGTTTTAGTTACTTTTGCAATGTGCCCCCTAAACTTCAATTCCCTATCTACCAACACTCCCAAATCCCTGGCCTCATCAATCTCCTGGAGTATGGTTCCACCAATGCGATATACTGCTGCTATTCTTTTCACCCCAAAGTGCATAACCTTACACTTTGCCACATTAAATTGACATCCATTTTTCCTAGCCCAGTCCTCCAAACTATCCAAATCATCCTGTAAAATTTTGACATCCTGTGCACTCACAATTGCTCTACCCAACTTTGCATCATCAGCAAACAAGTGAACACTTCCTCTCAGATCCTTTCCAATATCATTGATGAACAAATTGAAAAGCAGTGGTCCAAGAACAGAGCCCTGTGGCACTCCACTAGTCACAAGACGTCTTTTAGACTCCACTCCTGAATAAACCATTCTTTGATATCTCTCCTTCAACCACCCTCCTATCCATCTCACCAACCCTATATCTATACCCATCTGCTCCAGTTTACTGATTAGGGTTCCATGTGGTATCCTATCAAAGGCCTTGGCAAGGTCCAGTAGTATCACTGTAAACCCATTACCCTTATCCAGTTCAGCCGTCACTGTGTTATAAAACGTGAGCAAGTTACTGAGGCATGATCTACCCTTCACAAAACCATGTTGTCCCCCATACAATATCCCATTTTCATCTATCCAATCCTGTATTCTTTTCATGACTAATTTCTCTAAGACCTTGACAATGATTCCTGATATGCTAATCGGTCGGTAATTTACAACAGCAGTCTTGGAACCAGCTTTATGCAGTGGAACTATTTTCCCCTCTTTCCACCCGCTCGGGACTAACCCAGACCCGAGACTCAAATTAAACAAAATGGTCAAGGGTACTGACGATTCTTTAGCTGCTTCTCGTACAACACGAGCTGGTATACCATCCAATCCCACAGATGTATTGACATTGAGGTTATGCAATAGACTACTCACCTCCACTTCATTAACCACAATTCCCGTATAATCTACTGGTTTATTCGTTTCAGCAATGTCACCACCTGGATGATATACTTTTGCAAAGTGCTCACTCAGTAACTCAACTATCTCAACTGATTCAGTTACCTCCCTACCATCAGCATTCTTTAAAATCAATCTGCCATGTACATTTTTCCTTTTACTTGCTACATATCTAAAAAACTGTTTAGGATTCTCTTTAGCCTGCATGGCCAATGTTCTTTCGTAATCCTCTTTTGCTTTTCTTACCACACTCGTCACCCTTCTGGCCTGTGCTTTATACCGTTCATGTGCCTGCCGGTCACCCTTCTCCTTAAATTCCCTCCATAGTTGTTTCTTTTTTTGCAACTCAAGCTTAATGGTGTTATTCATCCATTTAACCCCTACTTGATTTATTATTCGGACTCTAGGTATACAGTCAGCCATTGCTTCATGCAAGCACTTCTTAACTACCTCCCATGCACTATCAACTTCTAGTCCTTGCAGTTGTACATGCCATGGCACTGAACCAATCAAACTCCTAAGCTTGTCATACTTTCCAGCCCGATAATTCCACATGTACCCTGTCTTAATTGAAAATTCTACACCTTTAGCCACCTCCCAAGTTAAGACCCCTATGATCACTCTCACCAATTGGTGGCAACGTGGTCATATTTGTTACAGCCAAATCCTCAGATGTAATTACTAGGTCAAGCACTCTCTGACCCCTAGTATTTTCCATTACATGCTGTCGCAGATAGTTATCCCTTAATAACCGCATAAAATCCAGTTCCTTTCTCCCGTGTGTCCTCTCCTCACTCAATCAATGCGACCATAGTTGAAATCTCCCTTAATAATCACCCTCCTTCCACCCATTTCTTCTATTTGCTTGTGCATACTGTCACCACCATCTTTTCCATCACCTGGTCTATAGCAGCACCCAATTGTATATTTAGTTCTGCTAGCCACAATCTCACACCAAATGGCCTCAAATATGCTCTTTTCTCTATCCTGCAATTCAACTTCTATTCTCCTTGGCTGGAGCTCATCAGCTATCATCAACAATACTCCTCCCCCCATTTTATTCTCTCTGTCATTCCTGAACACACTATACCCATCACATTCAATCCCACTAGTTATATCATCTACAGTCAGCCATGTTTCACTAATACCTATAACCTGTGGTCTGGAAGTGCCAACCATGGCCAAAAACTCTTCCTTCTTGTTCCTAATACTCCTAGTATTAGTGTACATGAATTTAAGACCCCCATTAGCCCCAACCCTACCTTGATGCCTTATATTAACTATCCCACTCAGATTTGTTGTCCTTATTTGCTCTGGCATATTATATTCATTCTTACATTCAACTGCCTTCATAAGGACTGTATCTCTACTCCCCCCCCTCAACAAATCTAGTTTCCCTGAATTTGCACATCCACTACATTCAGCAACACTTTCTCAAGTCTTCTTACACCGTAACCATTCAAATGCAAGCCATCCATCTTATATAGATCCTTTCGCCCATCAAACTCACTCCACACATCCACAAATTCCACACCACGCGTCATACATAACCCACGCAATTATAGCCCTCATTCGCAATTATAGCCCTCCTTTTAAACATTTCACTGTCATACCGTGGCAAAAGACTAATCATTCGAACTCTCTCATTCTTTTCTTTTGCTACCTCAAACAATTCATTCAGGTCTTCTATCATTTCCATTTTATCTCCTTTCAAATCATTCGTACCTGCCACAACAATCATTTCTTTGATAGTACTACATGAAAATTTTTTTTCATGTAGTACTATCATATCCTGTACACCCCTTGAGGGTACATGGCAGGAATTTGATGATGATGATGATGATGATGAAAAATCAGAATGCAGATTCGAAGCAGTGCTAAGTTTAAACAATGCTGGATGATGCCACGTTCTGATGTTCATGATCATAATGTCCGAGGTCTGACTGAGGTATATTTTTTATCAAAGCTGACCAAACTTGGTGTAGAATTAAGCCTTGGTTTTTATTGCATTGTATTGGAATTCTAAGCATGTTTGCAGCTTCTTTAAATTTCCTTATGTAACAGTTTTTTTCTATATAAGACATGTTTGTTTTCTGCCAGAGTACATTATGGGTGGTTGAAGTTGTATGGAAAGCTAGAGCTGATTTGTGTTCTCTTCTGTTTTGTACATTCTTTTGGTGTTCGTTCATGCATAGTTCACCAGATCTATCTGTCTGTCCTACGTAGCAGATGCTGCAAGAACAATAAATTTTATAAACACCTGGTTTTTTTAAAGGATGATATGGAAGTTTCAGGGGATATAGAAATCTTGAAATTTTTCCAGCGGCAGAAAGGCTACTTTGATGTTATGTTTGTTTAGTAATTTAGCCATCTTGTCTGTAACATTCTTGATATATGGAAGCTTGATGGCGTTTTTGAAATCTTGTTTCTGTGGGATGCTTGTAGGAGGTGTGTGGAGGATTTTTTTGATAGTCTTGGGTTCATAACCATTTTTTTTTGAGGATCTGTGTTAAATATTCCAATTCTTCATTTCTCTGTTTTTCTGTGCTGGAAATATTCCTCAGGGTTTTTATTAGGCCTATTTTTTATTACTCAGTTTTTTATTGCTTTCATTCCTGGAAATTTTCTCTGTTCTGAGTTACGTGATTTCTTTCTTGCTTCCTTGCAGTGTGTGTGAGAGCATTCCAATTACGTTAGTTATGTATTCCAGTTACGGATAGATAACATTTGGTCTAGGCACTCTGATGGACTGTTGAACAAGCCTGCCCTGATAGTATGGGATCAGTTTTTGTTCTCACAGAACAGAAGATGTTAAATATAAACTCAAGGAATTGAAAACTCAGTTAGCTGTAATTCCAGGAGGTCTTACTAGTCAGCTTCAACCTTTAGATGTCTGTATTAATAAACCATTTAAGGGATTTATGAAGGAGTAGTGGAACACTACTTCAGATTTTGAGGTTACGCCATCAGGAAGAAGGAAACGGCCTAGCATTTCGCAAGTTTGTGAGTGTGCCAAAGCTTCATGGGATGCTGTGAAAACTGAGACAGTGGTTAAATCATTTAAGAAGTGTGCCATTAGTAATGCACTGGATGGTACAGAGGACAATTTGTTGTATGAGGACTCAGATTCTGATTTAGAAGAGGTTTCAAGTGTCTCAAAGCAAAAGATCGCCCAACTCAACAAAGCTGAGTTGGACGATCTTTCAGGATCGTCTAATTTTTAGAGAGGTCTTTACTTAAATACACCTCAATAAAGGTTGAAACCGGTCTGGATAGTGGCCCTTCCCTTAATGCATAGCAGTATACATGTCCACAAGGAGATGTGCTTTGCATTATGGGAGATACTGAGACAAGGAGTGATGAGAGCTTGGTCCACCTTTGCTCGGAGTTGCCTGGTGTTGCACTACCTTACCACAGTCCTGAAGATATTTTCAGGCTCAAACTTTGTTTGCTTACACTTGATAAAGGATTAAACTAAATTTATTATAGTCTAACCAAGTAAAAAATAAACTTCCAATGCCTTATTCATTTTGTAAAACAATGTGGATCATCACATAGTATGTATCTGGGTTCTTTGTTTTTAGCATGACACCACCAAAAATGTATGATATTGTTATAAGTTCATATACTACTTCTACCATTCCATGTACAGTAGATTCTGATTAATTTGTTGAGATCTTTAATTGAAATAGCTGTTTTATTGGGAAAAGTCTGGAAGAACAAAAACAAAATGAGAACATAAGAATTTTCATTGCAAAAATTAAAGGATATGTGGAAGGAAATTGAAACTTGAGAGAGAGTTTGTATTAAGTATTTCAAAAGTGAATGCCAACTAGGCGTCAAGAACGGAGCAAATGTTAGTAGAGTGGAGACAGTATCGACAGTGGGATGGAAGATGTCAGAATTAATGTTGAACATGTGGCGGTGGAAATGCAGGAGAACTAAATGGATATAAATAAAGAAATCACACGCTTGAATGCTTTGTCCTTCACGGGACAAAGCATGAAATTGAAAAGTTGCAGAAGAGGCATGAGATTAGCAGAGCTCAGAAGAGAAAGAAGCAGACAGTCCAAAGTAATAATAAAGAAAGGTGAACAAACGAGAAAAACAAGTTAAGGAGAAAATTATGTATGGAGACTCAATGATCAGGGGAATACTTAATGAAAGTGTAACAAAATTGTGTTTCCCTGGTGCAAAAATTCATGATATTAGTCATGCCATCCAAACACAAAAAGATAAGGAGAAAGAACTAATTGTCTTGGTTGGCACAAGTGATCTGAAAGGCAAGAAGTATTCTATAAGGGAGGATATAAAGGTGTTGCTAGAAGTAGCAAACTGAAGAGTGAAGAGGAAAACTGAGGAGGAGGACATTGGTAGCAAATGAACCAATACATAGGTTGTGCAGAAGGAATGATGTAGGATTTGTAGATCTGTGGTCTGTGTTTGATGGAAAGAAGGATTTGTATAATGTTAATGGACTGCATCTAAATGGTTTTGGTGTTAGATGTCTAGAGAGAGTTTTGTTCACCAAGCATAATGAAGTGCAAATTCTGGAAAACTTAAGCAATTAGCAAAAGAAAGGATTAGGCAATTTGGGTTTAAACAGGTGAGTTTGTGTGAAAGCACCCATGAGGTGAGTGAGCATGAGAATGACCAGGTGCAGAATCTAGTCATTCAAACAAAAATACTGAATAGGTAGTCAATTCAGGAAGTAAGGACAATTGTGGCCTAAAGGGATGATTCAGTTTCTATATACTAATGCCAGAAGTATCAGGAACAAGAGGGAGGAGTTTTGGGCATTGGCTGGTGTTCTGGTTCTTCGGGTGGTGTCACTTTTTTCTGATCACCGTTTGGTAGTCGTCTGGTTCTTCCAGGGTCTGAGTATCTGTGGCTGGGTTGTTGTCTCTTGTATCATCTTGAGAAGTGGTGGGGAGAGGTTCTGAACGTTGATAGTCCTCAGATTCGACTTCCGCGATTTGATGGATCTCTACTTTACCCGGCCATTTTGTATGTAGCAGGTTTCCTACATGTCGGAAAATTGCAAGCAGCTGCTTAAAGTCTAGTTCATCGTACGGACTGTTCATGATGATTAAGACTAGTCTGCAGTTTGCTGTACAATATTCAGAATCACTATACTTTGTGATCACCTTTCTCAATCTTTACCTTTACCTTACCTTACCTACTTACCTGAAATTTTGGCATCTGCAATATATATTTCTTATTCTTATATTTATAAAATGTTCTCAAATAACTCTCACTTATCCTTATCCCTCTCTCACTAAAATCTGAATCTAATAATATTAATAAAATGTTCTCAAATAACTCTCGCTTATCCTTATCCCTCTCTCACTAAAATCTCTCTCAACCCTCCACCCCTGGATTATAGCAGCAACAAGTTATATATTTCATCCTGTTGGCCTATATCTCACACCAGATAGCTTCAAATGAAATATCCTCTGCATCCCTGTCCTAATGTACTGCTATTGGCTTCAATTCTTTTGCTATCATTAACAAAATTCCTCCCTCTCTGTCATGTTCCTTCTATTCTCTCTGAAGACATCATATCTCTTGCATTTTATTTCTATGACCATATCATCCATGGTCAACCAAGTCCCACTAATGCCTATAATATTTGGTCAAGTTGTGCTAACCAATGACAAAAACTCCTCATTCTTATTTTGAATACTTTTGGAATTAGTATACATAAGTTGCAATAAATGCAGGTCAGCGTGGGGCTAGGTTTACTGACCTCTAACCTAGCCCCACGCTGACCTGCATTTCCCATAAACATTTGAGTTTCCCTGACTCTGCGCTTCTGAACTCTCACTGAACAATACATTCTCAAGATTTCTGACTCCAAATCCATTCAAACGCAAGCTATTACACCTTATATGAATCCTTCCAACAAACCTACTCCACACCATTCCTCCTGCACAATCTACACGCTGACTTGTCTAAGCTTTCCTCTATCATACTGTGACAACAGACTGAACTTTTGCTTTCTCAATCTTCTTTTTTGCATGTACTAGCAACTCCTTCATATCTTTTTTTGCATACCACACTTGTCACCTGCTAAACCATTCGTACCAGCCAAAATATCTCTTTTAACTTCACTCTTTGCATCCCAGCATCACTAACATCCTTAATCTTGGCAGCAGGAAAACATGATTTCACCCCAGTCTCCTCAATTATTCCTCTTATCATTGAATCACCATATGATTCAATAAAAAAATTCTCCAAATTCTCCATAGGGTTGTTGGAAGAAGCGAGAGTGAAGAGTGAGAAAGTGAAAATTTTAATATATTACCTCAATATGACAAAAATTAATGAAGAAGAGCTATGATGGCAAATGATTCAATGATAAGGCTGTGTACAAGGAATGGATGCAAGTTTATGTGTAGTGAGTTCGAGGGCAAATTGGATTTGTATATGTATTTGTATATTCCACTCTCTTCTGTTCTGAACCTTCTCTTTCAAGGTTGTGTACTTATCTCCATTCGGCATGTCATCTAGCATTGTTTTCCTTACTCTTCCACTGGGTCTTTTTCTGTCTATTTTTCCTTCGATGGCATCTCTGATGATTCCATTTCCTCTCAGAATATGCCTGATCCAGTTTCCCTTTCTTCTTTTTATCCTCTTTAACAGACTTCTTTCTTCTTCTACTCTTTTTAGGACCTCTTCATTAGTTATTTTATCTGTTCATTTTATTTTTTCCATCCTTCTCCAAATCCACATCTCAAAGCTTTCTAAAATCTTAATTTCTTCTTTCTTCAATGTCCAAGTTTCAGCTCCATAGAGGGCAACACTCCACACATAACATTTTATTAGTCTTTTCTTTAGGTTTCTGTCCATTTTACTTCTGAATAAATTCCATTTTCTATTAAAGGCATCTCTTCCCATTGCTATTCTTGCTTTTACATCACTTTTACATCTTCCATCACTGCTAATCACACTAAATTATACTAGGAGAAATGGTGAGAATATGTGTGTAAGAGCAACAACATTATATAAAGGTGTTAGACAAGAATGGGCCTCATTATGGAAATGATTATGAGAAAAAAATTATTTTGACTTTGTCCTCGCCCAGTTCAGACCCATCAAATGTATGCAAAAGATGTCTGCATATATAAGGCATTAGAGAAACACACAGATCTGCAACTGTGTCACACAGACAGACAAGAGTATACAAAAGAACATGTAAGTAGCTTATTATGTCTGCACGTGAATGCTAGGAATATCAGAAACAAAAAGGTAAAGTTTGTTGCCTTGTCAATATGTTGGGACTGCAGATTGTAGGCATTAGTGAGACCTGGCTATCAGAATCAGACATACTAACTGGTATTGAGTGTAGAGGGTACAGTATTTTTAGGAAGGATAGACAGAATAAGAATACGGGTGTGTGCTGCTAATGTTATCGGATGACTTGAATCCAGTTAGTGTTGAGACCTATGACTATAATACTAGTAACAGTTTTTCGTGTAGCAGTGAGTTTGAAGCCATCTGGTGTGAGGTGAAATCTAACAAGATCAAATACATAGAGAGGTGTTGTTACAGACTGCATAGATTGGTTGCTAGTGATGGAGAAATGCATCACCAAATAAAGGAGATGAGTGCGAAAAGAGTAATCATAATAGGGGACTTTTTGGACTAATTTTCCAAATATCGATTGGGTAATAGTAAAATCTCATGAGAAGAATGAAACTGAATTTATTGAGCTATTGCAAGACAAATTTCTCAAGCAGCATGTGACAGAAGGAACTTGAGGTCAATCAGTGTTACATTTGTTTATAGTGTCAGTGAGTGTTTCAGTCAAAGACGTAACTATTCTGCCTTCAGTTGGTGACAGTAATGCAGTTCTCACTTTGGAAGTGGCTAATTTTATGAATGTTCCATTCAGGAAAGGTTACATGCTGAACCAAAGCAGGAAATTATGACCAACTGAGGAGTATACTGAGTTCATTGCAATACTGATTATGAAGACAGACTGGGAATTTGTAGATTGCAGACACTAGAAAATAGGAGAAAGAACGGTGATATGATTGAGACTTACAAACTTCTGAGAGAATCATACAGGATTTTAGTTGATGAAATTTTTCATTTTATGGAGGTGGAGAAAGGACGAGAGGGCAGGAAGTTGAGAATGAATGCTGTCAAGAAGGGGGGGGGGGGTTAGGGCTAGATTTTTGTCTCATAGAGTAGTGCATGACTGGAATTGATTGCCATTTTATGTTGTGTGTATATGTGTGCAACTAACATGAAAGAATTCAAGAATAGATTATGACAGCTGGTGCGAAAAGTACGGCCTCCCTCAATGAGTCCGTGACTCCCTGGAGATCTCTCTTAATAATAATACTTTCAAAGAGAACTTATCTTATTTTGTTACAAAAAATCACCATGTGCACACTCACTCACTCACTCACACACATATTCAAAAATGAATTTTTTTTTTCACAGTTTGTTTTCATAAGCACTATCTATTCCGTTTTATAATTACTCATTGAAGCAACATATATGTCAAATTTAAATGCTGCTGCTAGACTTAAAATGATTTTCAACTTACAGAGAAATTATCAGAACAAATACGAACTGCATAAAAGCAAGGGGGTTTTTAAGGGTCAAAGCTGTATAACTGAGAGCACATTGCCATTAAAGGAATGCGGAGAACCGACCAGGGCTTCTGACTTAATGTCCAATCCTCACCCTCTCGTGGTGCACCCTGTTGGGTATCCACCTGGATACTGAACGAACAAGGATGGGCTGGCAATTTGGGATTTAGCCAACCAAATTGTATTCTTATCGGCTTAAACCAATATAGAAAATGATGGTACAACATGACAAAATTTCATGCCGGCTAGGGTGTCGCCCGATTAAACAAGGCCCCCGTTGTTTTCGCCAGGGAACCAGGGCAAACAGCGAAAAGTCAGCTACTGGAACAAATCTGAAAACACACCCTTACTCAACATCACCAGAGTTAAAGATCGATACTATCAACATAAGAAGCCTGAATGGCAAAGAAATAGAGCTAGCTGAGGAATTAGATAAGTACCAGATCGACATAATAGGGGTGAATGAAACAAAAAAGACAAAAACTGATGAGATCTTTCTGAGCAATAAATACAAAATGTTATATTCAGGCAATAACAATCAAGGAAAAGAAGCAGTAGCCATAGTATTCAACACAAAATACGAGACTAATCGTCTTGAATGGCAGGCAGTCTCAAGTAGAGTGATGTGAGCAAATACCAGAATGGGAAACTGAACAATGAGACTTATTTGTGCCTATGGTCCCACAGAAGGTTCTACTAAGGTAGAAGTGGAGGAATTTTTTGATGCTTTAGAAAAAGCAACTGACACAATGAAAAAGGAAAAGTTGGTCCTTGTTGGGGATCTGAATAGCAGAGTAGGAAGTGATTGTCAGACATACAAAAATATTTTGGGAAAATTTGAAGAAAAGAGCAAAGCTAATAATAATGGCAAATACCTGTTGGATTTCTGCTCAGGACATGGACTGGTTATTACTAACACCATGTTCCAACATAAAAATGTGCACAAATTCACATGGAGAGAAGAGGCAAGGAATAAGAAAAGTCTCATTGACTATGTTATTGTTGATAGTGATGTTTTCTCCCTGGTGCAGGACACCAGAGTGTACAGAGGATTTGAAATTGGAAGTGATCGCCATTTAGTCTTGACAAGGATAAAATTGAATTTCATATTGAAAAGAATAACACATAACAAAGTTTTAAAGCGAATAAAAGTTGAGCAGCTCTCAGATGTGAAATGCAGACTAAAATACACAAAGATTATTCAAGAAAAAATAACAGAGTTTGAGAACAGGAACCAAACCTTGGAGATTCAGAGGCAAGCCTTGAAGAAAACCATGACGGATTCAGCCAGAGAGGCATGTGGTGAGGTTGTCTGCAAGGATAGAAAAATCAGAGTTCCATGGTGGACACAGGAAGTTAAAGAGGCAGTGAAGGAAAAGAAGAAAGCATATCAAGTTTCTGGCAAATAAGTCAGCTTGTGCTCTTAGAGAATTCAGAGACAAATGCAAGAATGCTAAACACTGTGTAAAACTAGCTAAACAAAAGTCATGGGAGGAGTTTGGCAAGAATATAGAAAATAAATATCAAGAAGGTGGCAAAATATTGTGGAGGTTGTTGAACAAGCTTAGGAATGGAGGAAAGAGTGCTATAAAAGGAATTAGAGATGATAAAGGTCACATGAAAACAGGAGAAAAAGATATCCTTGAAGTATGGAGTAATTACTTTGAAAAATTGCTAAATGAAACAAGCAATGATGACAGCACAGTGGTAAAAAACACTGACCAGGCATGCAGTCAGGAATACATATCCATACTTGAAGTAGAAAAAGCCATCAAATGCTTGAAATGTGGAAAGGCAGCAGGAGTAGATGATATTCGACCAGAAATGCTGAAGTATGGTGGTATAAAAGTCTTACAGTGGCTGCACTGCATAGTTTAGAAAGCCTGGACAGAGGGACGAATTCCCAATGATTGGAGTAGAGCTCTAATAGTAACTATATATAAAAAGGGAAATAAAACTGAATGTGAGAATTACAGAGATATTTCCCTACTGAGTGTTCCTGGCAAGATCTATGCAAGTATACTTGAGAAACGGTTAAGAAGAATTGTGGAAGAAAAGCTTGGTGAAGAACAAGCTGGATTCAGGCCAAATAGTGGCTGTCAGGATCAGATCTTCACTTTACGACAAATAGTCGAGAAAGCATGGGAATATAACAAAGATCTGTATTTAAGTTTTGTCGATTTGGAAAAGGCATATGACAAGGTGCCAAGAGAGAAGCTATTCAATACGCTACAGTTATATGGTGTCAATGGGGCATTATATCAAGCAATATTTAGTCTTTATTTGAGTTGTAAGTCAGCAGTTAGAATTGAAAGAAGTACAGGTAGATGGTTTAATGTTAAATCTGGTGTGAGACAAGGATGTACATTATCCCCTCTGTTATTCATTATCTATATGGATCACATTATGAAGGAAAGTGGTATTAAACATGATATCAGAATTGGAGATGTTAATGTCAGCTCTTTGCTTTATGTGGATGATGTTATACTTCTAAATAAATCTGCTACAAGTCAGCAAGATTCTTTGACTAAATTGAATAACTGTTGTAATAGATATGGTATGAAGGTCAGCAATAAAAAGACAAAGACAACGAAAATAGGCAGAATCATTGAAAATGTCAACTGTGTTGTGAATGGAGAACCTGTGGAACATGTAAAAGATTGCAGCTACTTAGTCACGAATTTTAGTGAAGATGGTAAATTAAATATAGAAATAGACAACAGAATCAGCAAAGCTGGTATGGTAGGAAGTCAATTGAACAAATTCATGTGGAATAAGAGAGAAATTAGTCGGAACACTAATTAGCTGTATACAAGACAGTGTTCAAACCAGTTTTAACTTATGGATCTGACAGCTGGGTCAGAAGTAAAACAGTTGACCAAAGACTAGAGACCGCTGATATGAGAGTCCTGAGAAAGATTAGAGGCATGAACAGATGGCATCAATGGCAATATCATATTAAAAACGAGGATATTAGGAAAGAACTTGACATTGTCAGATTCAGGAATGCATTAGCAGAGCTAGTCTCAGGTGGTATGGTCACTTGAACAGAATGGGCGAGGAAAGATTAGCAAAACAAGTGTTCTCTGCCAGGTTGGCAGGAAAACAACCCAGAGGAAGACTAAGATATAGGTGGATTGATACAGTACAAAGTGCCTTAGACGATAGAAATATAAGATCTGATAATGTTGGAGTCTTGACAAGTAACAGACTGATTTGGAGGAAAATTGTAGATAGGAAGTTAGTAATGATGTAAATTTTTCATGTAGTGCTATCATATCTGTATACCCCTTGAGGATATATGTCAGGAATTTGATGATGATGATGATAAAAGCAAGGAAGCTGCAAAATCGCAGTTGAAATTAATTCAGCTAAGACTTGAATAAAGTCACTACCAAGTAGTATTTTATTTCCTTAATTTCCAGATTTGATTCTGGTTTAGGAATAAACATTTTGCTTGCTAATTCAAAATCAACTTTCAAACATCGAACCAAAGTTTAAAATTAAGGTAACTCAAGTAAAAGTAGAAATTCTTGGTTGTATTTGAATCAAGACAATGAAATAATTCATGATGTCAATGTATTTTCACATAAAGTAAAAATGGATTTAAAATCATCAAGATTTTATTTCATTACACTTTCACCAACACTGTAAATTGATTAGTAGAAATTTTTGATTTAATCAAGTTATTAAATAGTAGCATTCCAGAAAAAAAAAAATTCACAAAACATAACAATTGTCTTACTGAGATGGGAGAGGAATCTTAAGGCCAAAATATTATTAGAGAGAGAGAGAGAGAGAGAGAGAACATAAGTTGTTTCATCAAAAAAAAAATATATATACAAAATATATACATGCACATGAGTAGGTGCATGCGTGTGAGTGCACACACACACACAAATTTAATTAATTGCTCCTTCTGGCAAATAATTACCAAGACTTTTTTTAAGCATTAAAAACATTTTTAAATGAAATAAATACAGGGTGAGACAAAAGTCACTTGACAGTAAGATGTATTTATTAATGCAACATGAAATAAAATGAAAATCTGAAATACAGTTACATTTTACAACATTAAAAATGTTAAAGCTGATTACCATCAGCATTCACACACTTCTGTCTCTAACAGATAACAGACATGAATGCATAAGGGTAAGTTGGCATTTATGTCAAGTGACTTTTGCCTCATCCTGTGTGTGTTATTATATTTATATAATAATTTGTATTTGTAGAAAGTTTTTTCCACTTGTTTACAGAGTATATTATACTTGCCAAGAAATTATATTATTGTTTAATACTTTACCCACATGTAATCAAAGAAACTGTGCATGTGAATTTGAACTTTCAGTTTACAAAAGACAGACTAAAAAGTGTTCTGGGGTTAGATGGTTGAACTATCCTTTTCACTGTTTATGCAGTTATAGAATTATTCCATAAGATGCAGTTATTTTTCTTGTGCAAAGAAATCGAAAATACACTCCTTACCTCAGTTTGGTTTTATGGAAACCTAACACAAGGTTATTACTCACTAGCAGAATGCTTCTGTTTATAAGAAAATTCCAAGAAAACAACAATTCCAACAGTTTCAAGCTCTTCAGAGGATCTCTGCCAGAAGACTTTTTTTTTCTTTTGTTTTGCATGTGTACATATACACAAATGAAGAAATTAGACTAGTTCACTAGATAAAGTATAACAGCAAAACATATAGAGATCAAAGTTAAATGGGAGGGATTTACCAATAAAATGCCAGACTTTTATGAAAAGTAGAACTAATATTGCATCCAAAAATTCAAGAGAGTGAAAATCGTCTGCTATCATGATATGATAGTATTGAATACAATGAAGGGCTAGTGGCAAGCAATTCAACAGAAGCTGTGCAGATGGAATGATTTTATGTTTCTGGATGTATGGAGTGAGTTTAAGGATAGAGTGGTTTTATATAAGGACAGCCTGCACTTCAACTGCAGGCAGGGGTTCGGCAACCTTTTCAGACTCGCAGGCCAAATTCAACTTTTATTTTTTAATAATCAGGGTGCAAGCATTTAATTAAAAGAAAATAGTGATGAAAAAATACTTAAGTTATCAATTTTTATTATATCAATCTTAATAAACATGGAAATATTTAAAGTACGAGATTCTCTTAATTATTATTATTATTAAGAGATACCTCCAGGGAGTCAGAGACTCATTGAGGGAAGCCACATACTCCACCCACCAGCTATCATACTTATTCTTGAATTCATTCACACTGCTTGCACTTACAACATCCAATGGCAATCCATTCCAATCACGCACAGCCCGCTGAGAGAAAAATCTAGCCCTCATCCCCTTCTTAGCGGCATTCATTCTCAGCTTCCAATGATGCCCTCTCGTCCTTTCCCCACCCTCCATAAATTGAAAAATTCCATCAATTGAAATCCTGTATGATCCTTTTAGAAGTTTGTAAGTCTCGATCATATCACCCCTCTTTTTCCTGTTTGCAAGTGTCTGCAGTCAACAAATTCTCAATCTGTCTTCATAATCAGTATTACACAATCCTGATATAATTTTTAACACATTAAGAAGCAAAATAACATCCTTATCTTTACATGTGAACGTTCATTTCAGCATTGCAATTATCTTTTGAATTGTATTTGCAATCTTTGCAACATGGCCCCTGAACTTCAACTTCCTATCTATTAACACTCCAAGATCCCTAGCCTCATCAGTTTCTTCTAGCCTAATCCCACCAATATAATACGACACTGAATATCTAATCATGCCGAAGTGAATGACTTTACATTTTCTGACATTGAACTGACACCCGTTTTTCCCATGCCCACAATTCCAGCCTATTCAAATCATTCTGCAAAGACTGCATATCAGCAGCATTCCTGATTACCCTACTTATCTTTGCATCATCAGCAAACAGCTGTATGTCACTTGTCAAATCCTTCCCAATATCATTAATGTACAGATTGAATAACAGTGGACCAAGCGCTGATCCTTGTGGTACACCACTTGTTACCTTAAAACTTGCAGACCAGACTCATATCCCCCATATACCACTTTCTGATATCTGTCAGTCAGCCATCCTCTTATCCATGCTAATATTGTATAATCCAAACCCATTTTCTCCAATTTATGCAACAGTCTACCATGCTGTATTCTGTCAAAAGCCTTAGCAAAATCCAAAAGTATCATGGTGTATCCATTCCCCTTGTCTAGTTCAATGGTAACATTGTTATAGAATGTGAGCATTGCTAAAACATGACTTTCCCTTAGTAAACCCATGTTGTTCATTGCAAAGTAGAGATTCACTGTCAACCCATTTCTGAATGTGGGCCTTAACCAATTTTTCCAAAATCTTCACCACCACTCCAGAGATACTAATTGGTCGATAGTTGGATACATCAGTCTTTGCACTACCCTTGTGCAATGGAATTATCATACATTCCTTATATTCCTGAGGAATCTTCCCCGTTCTGAGACTCATATTAAACATCCTGGTCAAAGGAATAGTCAGTTCAGCTGAACACTCTTTTAGAACATATGCTGATATTCCATCAGTCCCTATTGCTGAATTCCTATTCAATTTGTGCAACAGCTCTAATACCTCTGCCTCACACACCTGCATTTCTTCATCTAGTGAAGAGATAACAGTGAGCTCAATGTTGCATTCACCAGGTTGATAGCTTTTAACAAAATGGGCATTCATTAACTGAACAACCTCTTCTGCATCTGGATTTAGAAGAGTTATTCTTTCATATTCATTCTTTCTTTTACTTGCAGCATATCGATAGAATTCTTGTGGGTTGTCTTTAGCATGCAGAACCTTTTTTTTTTTTTTTTATACTCAGACTTTGCTTTCTGTACAACAGTCGTGACTATTCTAGCCTGCAGCTTATGTCATTCATAATGGACGTCATCCTCATGCAAACGGCATTCCTTCCACATCATCCTTTTCTTACAAATCTCTTGCTTAATAAGATTACACATCCATTTGACTCCTACTCTATTTATTCTTCAAAATCTCTGGACCACATTCTGATATCGCATCATTTAAGTATTGTTTAAATGCTTCTCATGCACTGTCGATATTCTTTCCATCCAGCAACCAATCCCATTCCACTGAACTCAGTGTACTAGTCACTTGGTCATAATTTCCTGCTTTTTAGTTCAGCATGTAACCTTTTCTGAATGGAACATTCATAATCTTAGTCACTTCACAAGTGAGTACCACATGATCACTGTCACCAACTGGAGGCAGAATAGTTACGTCTTTAACTGAAAAAGCCCTCTGACACTATAATCAAATCTAACGCTCTTTGACCTTGAGTTCCTTCTGTCACATGCTGCTTGAGGAAGTTGTCCAGCAACAGCTCAATAAATGCATTTTCATTCTTCTCATGAGATTCTACTGCTACCCAATCAATATTTGGATAATTAAAGTCTCCCATTATGATTACTCTTTTCGTGCTCATCTTTTCTATTTGGTGATGCATTTCTTCACCACTAGCAACCGATCCACCAGGTCCGTAACAACACCCACTATGTAATGAGTCTTGTTAGATTTCACCTCACACCAGATGGCTTCAAACTCACTGCCACATGAAATATTGTTTGTATTATTACAACAAATTATGGTCGCAACATATTGACTAAGGCAACAAACTCGATCCCTTTGTTTCTGATACTCCTAGCATTTGTGTACAGATGAAACGATGTCTGATATTATATTCTTTCATAACAGCAACACTTTTATGACAAATAAGGCAAAGGGGCTTACCTCCATTTTCAATAAAGAAGTACTTGCTGTTAGATTCATCCTTAAACCTTCTTCCTTCATCTGCAATTTTACGTTTTCTTGAGCCCATTTTTAAAATTATTTTTAACAAATGTATATCCTCTGTAAATAATAGTTGATGTTATTGAATTATATTAAAAGACAGACCTGGGAACACGACTGCAAAAGTGCGCCAAAATCTCAGTTGTCGTTGGATGAAGTCACCTTTGTTATTCCCACTCATGATGACTCATGCCAAGTTACACAGTGATATCACGAAGTATAGGTATAAAATTATTTTTAATTTATTATTCATATTATAAAACGTATTATTTAAGTAATTCAGCATACAGGCCACATACCAAGTAAATATGGTCAACCTTTTATGGGCTACCAAAAATGCATGTTTAAGCCACATGTGGCCCACAGGTTGCCGACCCCTGGTATAAGGAGTCTGGAGAAATTATTGATTGTTATGGGATCTAATACATAGAAAAACCAGATGAGAGGAATGGTGAGAATCTATACATGAGAATTACTAAGTTATGAAATTCTGTTAATGATATGAATGTACATGTTAGGGAGATGATTATGATGGAATGATGACTATGTTCACATCAATGCACAAGATGACTTACTTGCTAGGAACTTTTGATATACTTTTGTTATAATCGTTCTGTATCTCTATTATGTATTTCCCAACCCTGCTTTGTCTTTCTTATTGTTTTTTGGTTAAAACTTCATGAGAAGTCTTAAATAATCAACTGCCGCCAATTATTTATTTCTACTGGATATTATGTCTCAAGTTCCATAGTCTAACAAATTTTTAACTAAAACAAAGCAGATATTAATTAAAAGAAACACACGTATTAACCACAGTGAAAATTATTTAATTATAAATATTTCATCCTAAGTATCTTAGGACATCATCAGTACAGTAGTTTAAAACAATAATAGGAATAACATACAGTTAGGGCGCATGATTACAATAGAATCTCATTAAACATGCGTAACATGTTAAAAAAAAAATTTTTTTAATTAATTTTTTTTTTAACACGCTACGCACATTTAATGAGATTCTATTATAATCATGCACCCTAACTATATGTTATTCCTATTATTGTTTTAAACTACTGTACTGATGATGTCCTAAGATACTTAGGATGAAATATTCACAATTAAATAATTTTCACTGTGGTTAATACGTGTTTCTTTTAATTATGATCGCACCACAGGTTTTGTTATTTAAAAAAGCAGATATTGTTAACATTCCCCCCTGCTTATATTAATCTTTACCTTTAATTAGTTGTAGCTTAATTATTGATCACTTAAACTTTTTCTTATGCAGGTTATTCAAAATTTTCAGGATAGTGAATTGACATAATCAATCCAATCTGTTGTTCACATACCATTTAATTAAATCAAAAAGGAATATTTACAATCTGACCCACATTAAAATATATATATGCAATTCCACTTTGTCAAATTCAACTCTTCCTAATTCAGACGTAGTTCTATGTTTCTTCCTTTAAAGTCTATAATATCCTACTAGTCAAATATACACAAACTGACAATAAAGCATACCACGAGTAAGCTTAATCCAATATCATGACATACATTCTTGTTCGGAATTATCACACACATAAGTACTTAGAATTCTCGTTCAGCACTGCCTTTACATGAATCTTTTACTTCACACGAAAGTGCTCCTTTTTGTCCTTCTTTCCTTCTGCTCACTCATTCTTGATTTCCTGCCAAAATTCTTCTTTGTCCAAGTCGTTGATTATTCTATGCCCTTTAGGACCCTTGTGACGCTCCTCTTTCAATTACCAACAATAGATCTCACATGGCGGCAGACCAAGGCAGAAGATTCTGAAACCCAAGACGTACAATGCTTCTCTTTCGATTACCGACAATGGACCTCACGTGGTGGCAGGCCCAAGTAAGAGAAGGTGAAAACCCAGGACAAAGTCCTTCTCGACGTCTCACCTTATATAGGCCCAGAGTTCCACTGTGTGCATGTGCATGTCTCTCTTGAAACTTCCATATATGGTCATGTATTGACATCCGACCCTGATGATGTCATGCTTCAAGCATCTGTTTAAATTGCCATATATGGCAATTCTTATAATTCTTCACTATTCTTAGAATTAGACTTACTAATTAGACATGAGTTAAGTGTTACATGATGACATCATGCGGCACATTATTTTAACAAAGGCTCATGGTTAATTTATTACAAATATAAGGTTATTGCAGACAAAATTTGACAATTCTTTAAGTGCAATCTCCTTAGAAAAATATGTAAAAACGAACATGATAAGTTACATATCATGAGAGATTTTACACTTCCTTCTTTTATGTAATTGCCTCTTTAACTTCACTACCTGGCTCTGTGGCTAAATCAATCAATGTTTAAGTAAGAGTCTCCAAAGTTTGTGATTTTATGATTCTTGTTATCATTTTCATTTTTTCATTAATAAGATTTCTATACCTGAGTGTAGATTTCATCTCTGAAAGATGATCAACTTTGCTTTTTTTAAACTTTTTCATGTATTGTTCTTTTCAATATGAAGTTCATTTTTATCCTATTCAAAACTAAATGGTTCATTTCCTATTTCAAATCCATATACTTGTGTTCTGAACCAGTTTGAAAATATCAACAATAACACAATCAATGAAGCTTTTTATATTTCTTCTCTTCCCTCCATGTGAATTTGTACATATTCTATAATTATGATTTAGCAATATCTCACCTGTTTTAGTTATCATCTGAGAAACACCAATTATGCCACCTAACAGATTGTTGGGTTACATAATTGGTGTTCTCTAATTGTTCTTCCAGTTCCACTCTTTTCTGTGGAACTTGAATTCTGCTGATGCTGGGTTTGCTAATTAGTTGCTAGTATATTTAACATATCTAAATAACAATATACATTTAATTCATCTATTTTTCTTTACTATCTTACATACTTATTTAAGAGCCTCTGTAGCTCAGTCAAAGCCCTTTGGTTCAATGACATTGGTGACATGAGGGATCTTTATCGGTTTCTTTCGACTAAAGGTGAGTTAGTCAGTCTCATACAGAGGTAGGGAGTTTTTTCTCCCAGAAACTCAGATTTTTTTGTCCCCCAGAACAGGCAAACCAGCCCCATGAACACAAGAATTACAGTCCGTGTGTTCAATCAGAAATACTACCCTTGGTGAATGCAGCAAGGAGTGGCAACCCAGAGGCATTAATTAGCTGAAAGTCCCCTCAGTGGGGCAGGGGGGAAGGAACTTGATCCATCCTAGATTGGATAGATGAGGGGGATATGATGATGATACTTATCTAGCAATCAACCAACAGAGCTCTGATTTTGTTCAGAAGGAAAATCCATTGTAATCAACCTGGATATTGAACAAATAAGGATGTAAGTATGAGATTTATTCAACTAAACCACAAAAAAAGCCTGTTTAAATTATTTATTCATAGATAGGATGTGAACTCAAGCCTCGTTCCTGTACAAGTCATGTGTGACAAAACAGCTCAATCATAAAATTAACCTAAATTCATAAAAATCAAAAAACCAACAGCTCAAAATATACAATGAACAAAGAAATAAAGTAACATAACTTTTCTATAAATAAGTCAGTCTAATAAAAATTAATATTATCCTCATTCACCAAAGGTTTATTAAGAAACTATATTTAACACAAATTATAAGTGTCTATAGGCTCTGAGGACCCACAAGTTTTCACAGAGCCCTAGAGTTCTGCAGAATACCATTTAAGAAACATTGCTCATAACTCACTACACTATCGAGATACATGTAATTAAGGCTTTACTTTCTCTCCTATCGCATACAGATGTTTATCACCATGAAACACCAGGTAATAAAACTATTATATATACTTTTTTTTCATACAAATGATTAAAATGCTGCCTTTTTTTTATTCCACTAAATTAGCATCTTTTGAAAACTTATTTAGAATTATCACAATGACAGTTAAAATCACAATGCATCAGTAAACTATATCCAAGAACTATCTGTGTCACTCAAATCAGTGACAGAATTCAAACCCAGTTCCTTCCAAACAAGAATTATCATTTTGTTTATTATTTTAACGGTATAATAGAACACAGAAACTAAGTAAATAATTGATTTATTAACTTGATGCTGATATTTCGCTGGTATTATAACCAGCATCTTCAGAGCACAAAAACACTGTTTGTCACAATACGCGAGACTAAAACAACATGGTGTACATTAACAAAATTGTAGCAGCAACACAAAGACTAGAGTCCTGATTTTGGCGCCCTCTATCTGGAAAAAAAAAAAAAAAAAAAAAACGCTATCATATATTGCTAGAGCCCTAGAAAAGTGCTAGTTTTTCCTTAATATGACTGTCTCCCAGATCTTCGGCAAGTTAATACAGCCATATTTGTTGAGATTTGGAGTGTGTTTTAGGGCTTCTGTCGCCTCTAAGAACAATCTCTCTGATTTATATGGGTTTCTGTGTAGTACTTTTGTGTTTTTCCAGTTGATCCTGTGTGCAGGGGTATCCAGAGCATGGTCTGCTAGGCCCGACTTCCCATAATGATATTTCCGGACGTATCGTTTATGTTCGCTGATGCGGATATTCACAGTTCTTCCTGTTTGACCGTAGTAGGCTTGATTGCATGAGCAGGGTACTTGGTAGACTCCTGGATGTGATAAAGGAGGAATGCTGTCCTTGGGTGAGCGGATGAGGGTGGCTAATTTGCTACATGGTCTGAATGTAGTGCGTAGTTTATGTTTAATGAGAATTCTTGAGATCTTTTCGGATGTGCCTTTAATGTAAGGGATGGTGACTGTTTTGTTGTAGTTCTCTGTGGTGGATGGTGGGAGGGGTTTCTTAGGAGTGTTTAGTATTTTGTTTATTTTTTGTGGATTGTAGCCGTTGGCCAAGAAGGTGTGGCGTAAGTGAGTCAGTTCAGCAGTAAGAGCCTTGTCATTTGAACAGATTGCTCTCGCTCTATGGGTTAGCGTTTTTAATATGCCATATTGTTGAGAAGGATGATGGTGTGATTGTTTGTGTAAGTATCTGCCTGTATGTGTGGGTTTTCTGAAAACTGAAAATGATAAGGAACCATCTGGGAGACGTGTGATGAGTGTATCCAGGAAGGGCAGACAGTTGTTGGCTTCCGGTTCCATAGTAAAGTGGATTTTTGGGTGTTGGCTATTTAAATGTGCTAAGAATGTTTTCAATGTCTCAGGGCCATGTGGCCAAATGGCAAGCACATCATCAACATAGCGTAGCCAAAGTGTTGGTTTGAGAGTGGCTGTATTGATTGCTTGTTTTTCCAGGTGTTCTATGTAAAAGTTGGCTAGGGGGGGAGAAAGGGGGGAGCCCATGGCTGTCCCATCAATTTGTTTGTATATTTTCCCTTTCCATGTGAAATATCCTGCATGTATTGTGAATTTGAATAGTTCAAATATATCAGGGGGGAAGTGTGACTTCAGTAGATTGAGGGTTTCTATTAGTGGTACATTTGTGAATAGTGAAGTGATGTCAAAGCTTACTATTAAGTCTGAGCTTTTTAGGGTGAGGTGTTGTAAGATGCTTTTTAGGTGTGCTGAATTTTTGATAAAGGAGGGAGAATTGTTAGTGAGAGAGGCTAGTAGCTTTGCTAAATGTCTAGCCAGTTTGTATGTGGGACTATTTATACTGTCCACAATTGGGCGTAGGGGTGTGCCTGGTTTGTGAATTTTTGGTGATCCATAGATCCTCGGTGTTCTAACATGGAAGGGTTTGAGTTTGTTAACTGTGTCTTTGGGCCAGGAAGTGACTTTTTTAAATAATTTTCGTGCCTTATTCTTTTGTGTGTTGGTGGGATTGCGATCTATAATTTTGTATGTTGACTGATCTTGTAATAGTGTGTGCATTTTGTTTTCATATTCAGTTGTGTCCATCACCACGGTTGCATTTCCTTTGTCTGCTTTTGTTATGGTAATCTGGCTGTTGTTGTGTAGCTCTTTTATAGCAATGAATTCCTTATGTGGGATATTACTTTTTGGAGGCTTGGACTTGATTAGGATGTTGGCCACATCTAAACGTATGTTGTTAGCTATTGTTGGAGGCAGGTCGTAAATTCCTCGTTCGATGGACGCCATTATTTCGGCTTTTGGAACTTGCTTGGGAGTTATGGCAAAGTTGTGCCCTCGACTTAAAGCAGTTGTGGCTTCTTTGCTTAAGGTGAGTGACGATAGATTCACAACGACGAGGTCTTGTTGTAATTGCGGTCGTTGTATGGTGTTCCGTTGTTGTAGATTTTCGAACTTCTTTTGGTGCCGGTTTTTAACTCTGTCGAATTCTTTTTTTGCCGTTGCGTCGGTGATGTTCTCTAAGATCTGCCAAAGTTCAGTATTTAGAAAATTATGCAGTGATTCTCGTAATGCGCTGATGGTTGTATTTGCTTGTGCTAATTCCCGGCGAGTGGTGTTAATTTGTTCGCGTAAAAGCGCTACACTCGCTCGTTTATAGATGCGTTGGGCTTTGGCCGAGTGGAACTTGTTTTTGATTTTAAAACAGTTCGGTATTAATTTGGTGTCTCGGCACCTCTTTAAGAAGGCTAACCTGTTTAGTTGCCGCGCCAATTTCAACTTCCACTTACCATATCGTCGTGTCTTGCGTACGATATCGTCTCCGTGAAGAATCCTTAAACGTGTGGACAGACTTATGTGTTCGTCGAACATGTTGTTTATTATTTTAACGGTATAATAGAACACAGAAACTAAGTAAATAATTGATTTATTAACTTGATGCTGATATTTCGCTGGTATTATAACCAGCATCTTCAGAGCACAAAAACACTGTTTGTCACAATACGCGAGACTAAAACAACATGGTGTACATTAACAAAATTGTAGCAGCAACACAAAGACTAGAGTCCTGATTTTGGCGCCCTCTATCTGAAAAAAAAAAAAAAAAAAAAAAAAAAAAAAAAAAAAAAAACGCTATCATATATTGCTAGAGTCCTAGAAAAGTGCTAGTTTTTCCTTAATATGACTGTCTCCCAGATCTTCGGCAAGTTAATACAGCCATATTTGTTGAGATTTGGAGTGTGTTTTAGGGCTTCTGTCGCCTCTAAGAACAATCTCTCTGATTTATATGGGTTTCTGTGTAGTACTTTTGTGTTTTTCCAGTTGATCCTGTGTGCAGGGGTATCCAGAGCATGGTCTGCTAGGCCCGACTTCCCATAATGATATTTCCGGACGTATCGTTTATGTTCGCTGATGCGGATATTCACAGTTCTTCCTGTTTGACCGTAGTAGGCTTGATTGCATGAGCAGGGTACTTGGTAGACTCCTGGATGTGATAAAGGAGGAATGCTGTCCTTGGGTGAGCGGATGAGGGTGGCTAATTTGCTACATGGTCTGAATGTAGTGCGTAGTTTATGTTTAATGAGAATTCTTGAGATCTTTTCGGATGTGCCTTTAATGTAAGGGATGGTGACTGTTTTGTTGTAGTTCTCTGTGGTGGATGGTGGGAGGGGTTTCTTAGGAGTGTTTAGTATTTTGTTTATTTTTTGTGGATTGTAGCCGTTGGCCAAGAAGGTGTGGCGTAAGTGAGTCAGTTCAGCAGTAAGAGCCTTGTCATTTGAACAGATTGCTCTCGCTCTATGGGTTAGCGTTTTTAATATGCCATATTGTTGAGAAGGATGATGGTGTGATTGTTTGTGTAAGTATCTGCCTGTATGTGTGGGTTTTCTGAAAACTGAAAATGATATTGTGACAAACAGTGTTTTTGTGCTCTGAAGATGCTGGTTATAATACCAGCGAAATATCAGCATCAAGTTAATAAATCAATTATTTACTTAGTTTCTGTGTTCTATTATACCGTTAAAATAATAAACAACATGTTCGACGAACACATAAGTCTGTCCACACGTTTAAGAATTATCATTTTTTAAACTCTGCTACAGAAGTCCTCCTTCCACTGGTTTTCTATGCCACAGTGCTTAGAAGTAATCAAGTAGTAAACTATAAAGCAACTGATTTTCTGTTTATTTTCATGTTATCATAACATAAAATATATAAAAGAAACTGTTCAAATGGTAATTCATCAAAAAATAACTGTGCTTTAAGAAACAAAAATAAGATTCCCATGATATAAAATATATTTTACTACAAATCATCAGTATTCGAGAGGAAATTATTACAATAAATGTTACACATACCTCACTTTTCCACTGTTCCAAATATTTCAAAAGAATGATTACAAAAGGTGTATGGCTATGATCCTTAAAAAAGATATACATGAAGAATTATACACAAAGTACAGGGATTAAAAAATAAATTAACATGTACCAGCACTGGAAATTTTAAATTGTGTATGTAATGTATTGATATATTTAAAACAAATCATAGTCTAAATGACATATCACAAAATATTTTGAAAAAGTTTAACATTTTAATAAGATTTTTCATAGGAATTTAAAATATGAACATACAATACTAGACATGTTTTTAAAAGATTGTAAAAAAAATATTTCAAAAAATCCATAATCTGCTACATCTTAGATATGTATTTCATTTACCTCTAAAACATCTATTAACTTTATTGCAAGCACATTCAAGCTGTTCTCATATTTAAGATTGTAGCTCTAAGTGCTCTAAAAAACACTTAACTCTGTACAGCGACAGCATTTAGATTAAAAACCCATTTCCTCTCAATTTAGTCCATCCTCTTTCCCAAAGATTCAGTTTCTGCTGTTGTATTTTCTACAAATATTTCCATGGTTACTGTTTATCGAAACTGGCACCAAATTTCTCCCTCACTTTCTTCTAAATCTGTTAAAAATGTCTGACAGCTACTTCCTTCATAGTCTGACTCCAAACTCAGAGAACAACCTTTTATTCCTCTTAATTTATTCCTTCTGCAGCTGCCTTTTGGAATAGTCATCCCTCTTATGCATTTCCTAAAGGTTAAAATCTACAAGTCTTCAAATCCAATGTCACCATATCTTTCTCAACTTCCAATCCACAGTTCTAATATAATATAAGCCAAACTATATATATATATATATATAGTTTGATGGTCGAAATGCTGTTAGTCCTCAAATCCATTCTAATATGAGCAATCTGTTAATAATTTAGAACTTTGCTGATGTACCCAAGTAATGATTTTAAGTTTCTCTTTTTTCTTCTTCTATGTATTAACACCTGATAAAGTCTTCTAGAAAGACAAAACTAGTAGTGCCTTTGGAAATAAATTAGTTATTTTCTATTTTATCATTCAGCTATATAGTCATATAAGTTATTTTTATTTAAAATATATATATATAATATATATATATATCTTCTTTCACCCTTCTACTTAAACTCCATTCCTTGCTCAGTACACCCAAGCAAAAACATAACAACCTGAAATATCCCAGTTTTACCGTATTTGGTGCAACATGCCTTATTTTGGCCAGACTGAAAAATCTATCGAATTAAGTCTAGAGGAACATAAAAGAGACGTTACACATGGCAGAACTAGAGCAAGCGCTCTGTTGAACCATGTCCTGAATTCTGTTGATGCTAACAACGAAAACTAGCATTCATCCCATCAAGTGGGACAATTTGGAAAATATCTTTCAATGCTATGAAGAACTGGAAAGAAGAAATGTAGAATCTAAAGAAATCGTCCTCCATCTCTCAACAATAACTTCAGCTATAATCTCTCAGACTGTTATTGTGTTGCTATCCAACTTTGGCATTCACAAGACTTGAACACATGTGCATATCCAACAATGAAGAGATGCACAGAACAGCTTCAAATGTTAATACGTTAACACTTTAATGTATAGATTTTCTTTCACAATGTTTGTTGGTAGTTCCCTCATGTTATACATCCAAAGAATTCTTCTAAGAAGGCGAAATTAGTTGTGCAGTTTATTTAAATTAAAATAGTGTTTCTATTTTTTTATCTCTAAGCTTATAGTCACATGAGATATAGAAGAAGATAATGCTTCATTATCGCATGCAAACAGAGATATGAATTAAGAATGAAAAAACTTAGTGATATTTTTCTTTAAGAGGTGGAGGTTGTAGTTGTTGGGAAACACTTTATGAGGAAGGCTGTTCTAGACAACAGCGGGAGACAGAATAAAAGAGGAAAAGGAAAAGTAGGTTTGATGTTTAACAGCTGTACTGAAAAGGTAAAACTGCACTGAACTTGTATACAGAATTGAGCAAATGAGGGTAATATATAATTTATGAAAACCAGCATGGATTTGTTAAGTGGTACTCCTGTTGAAGTAATCTGGTGGTATTTTATAACAAAATAAGACTAGTGAATGAGAGAAAGGCATACACAGTCATTTTTCTGTATTTGCAAAGCCATTTAGGTGTCACAAGGTAGCTTGATATTTAAGTTGCAACATATGGTTTTACATATTTGGCTAACAGATGGGATTGGAAATTGCTTTCTGACAGTTATCAGAGAACTATGTATATAGAGAGAGTGGAATTGGGAAAAAAAGGTTACAAATGAGATTCTGCAGGATTCACTACTGGGACCATTACTGTTAAACCTTTATGCAGAAATATAAGGAGATATTTAATTCTCTGCAGATGATGTGAAGAATGTGAGGTTTTATAACTAATAGTGCTGATATTATGGCTCTTCAGGAGGATTTGAAAAAGCTAGAAAGGCAAGCTATTAATGGGGATGTTAGTTTAATACAATTATGTAGGGTTTGAAATTTGAGATCCACAGATAGGAGATTGTATACTCCTTTGGTGATGTAGCTATGGTGGAAGAAGTGGAGAAAGTGAGAAATATTGGGATGATGACAGTAGGTAGAAATTTGAAACTGAATGATAGATAGAAATTTGAAGATCAGAGGATATGTTGCAAAGACTGTGAAATCAAGACAGAGGATGTGGACCAGCAGGGATAGTAGTGGCTGAACCATTGTATAAAGCCTTGATTAGGATGCATCTGAATACTACTTAGACCCATTCACTGGGATTTGGATGAGATGATGTAACTGTAGAGAGAATGAAAGGCAGATAACAAAAATGATATCAGGACTGCAAAATATTGGTTATGAGGACAGACTGAGAGCATGTAATCTGCAGAATCTGGTGGAAAAGAGGTGATGTGATTGAGATACCAGCTGTTGAGAGGTATTTACCCGACTGACAGAGGTGAAATTATTCATATAGTAGAATGTGGAAAAGGAATAAGGCCAAGAGGTCATCCCTAGAAGTTGCAAAAAGATGCAGTGGGTAAGAGGATGGAACACAATGCCTGAAAAGAGTAGTGAAATTGCAGGGCAGTGAATGAGTTTACAGAGTAATATGATAGACCCTCGCATGATGAGTCTCATGACTCTATGGTGGTCTAGAACAATAATATTATTATTATTTTAATACTATAACACAAAATCAATCAAAAGTCAGAGTTCAGAGCATATGCTTTATTATTATAAAGAAGCAAGGAATCTTGAGATGATAAAGAAGTACTCTGAGCTCTGTAGTTTTTGATTTTTTTTATGTGACTCCCATTCACGAAAGGCTGAGAACCAATAGTATATTACTACCCTGGATGAGTAATGGATTTTTTCCCTATTTTTATTAATTTTATATAGTTTTTTGGCATTTTTTAAAATTTATTTTTTTACATAATCCAAACACCTTGCTCCAGAGACCAAACATGAAACTTTATGTAGGCACTTCAGGCCTAAATAAGTGGAGTAGTCTCACAGTGGGATGATGAAATTCATTTATCATATAAAGACAATCACAAACATCCATGCTCAGGGAAGAATTCAAACCCACAGCCTGAGAGTGGTGGAAGAGTGGATATGCTAGCCACTCAGCCAACCAGGCCAGCAATTATGGAAATGGTTATTAAAAACTTTTTAATGTAAATTTTTTAAGACTAGTAGGCAGGGTCTCTACCATCATCCTGTAGTGCAGATTAAATAACTGAAAATGTAATTTAATTATGAAAAAACATCACTAAAAAACATACTTATGAGATATTATATCCCATATTGTTTCTTAGCCGAATAAGAAGCTCAAAGAGGTTCATGCCAAATATAGAAACTATATAAAGTTCGGTGATTCCAAGCATAAGCAAATACCTGGATAGTGCAGCACCTGACCCTTGAAGGTAGTGCAAGCTGAGGCAACTCATATAAAGGGTGGATCAAGCTCTGATCACTATTCTTGATATTTACCCATAATGTGAACTTAACTCCTAGGAGCTGTATTTTGTTCAACATTATGAGAGAAGGTCACTACCCAGACCGGTTTCGACCTTTTTTTTTTGAGGTCTCATCAGTGAGTAGGTAGACCTAGTTAATACCAAGTTTGTAGCGAACAGAACTTACATCCCTTCTATGAGAATTGCCAAGAATTGCCATTCACCAAATTGAAGCCTTTGGCTCTTCATTATAATTAATAATTTAACAGGACACCTCTTGGCAATTCTCATAGAAGGGATGTAAGTTCTGTTCACTACAAACTTGGTATTAACTAGGTCTACCTACTCACTGATGAGACTTCAAAAAAAAGGTTGAAACCGGTCTGGGTAGTGACCTTCTCTCATAATGTTGAACAAAATACAGCTCCTAGGAGTTAAGTTCACATTATGGGTAAATATCAAGAATAGTGATCAGAGCTTGATCCACCCTTTATATGAGTTGCCTCAGCTTGCACTACCTTTAAGGGTCAGGGGGCTGCACTATCCAGGTATTTGCTTATGTTTGGAATCGCCAAACTTTATATAGTTTCTATATTCAGCATGAAACTCTTTGAGTTTCTTATTCGGCTAAGAAACAATATGGGATATAATATCCCTTAACTTAAATAAGTTCATGTCGCCGAATTGAAGCCTTTGGCTCTTCATTATAATTAATGCTTATGAGAAATATACCAGAAGAAAACACACTCACATGGATGCAATACCTTCAGTTGAGATTAACCAACCTGAACAGAGTCCAAATTTCATACCATAAATGTGCAATTCAAAAAATGAAATAAAAGTAAATAATGAATCATGCAAAGAATTAGCAAAATAAAAATAAATAGCAAAATCTGGATGTATGCGGGAATCTGAGTAAAACTTCCATTACAGAAAATAACAGTTGAATTTTGAAACTTCCATTACAGAAAATAACAGTTGAATTTTGAAACTTCAAACACAAAATCAGGAAACATGAAGTATTCTAGTTGGCACAATATATAATTCTGTGTTATATTATGAATTTAAATTATTTTTATTATTATTAAAACCAGACCTCCATACAGTCAAAAGAATCATCACAGGAGGCAAGCACGGCGACATGCAACGCCCATCAAAGTGTGCTTTAAACTCATTCGATGCATCTACATTCACCACAATGTCAGGCAAGCATTCCACTCACCAACTACTCACAATGCAAAGAACGTGCTCCTTATGCCCTTACTCACATCCTCTCTATACAGCTTCTAGGTACGTCTCCTTGTTCTACCCTCTTCTCCCATTATATGAAAAATTCTTCTGCATTAACCTGGTAGCAACTCTTTATCAACTTGAATGTCTCAATCATATCCTTTTACTCCTATTCACAAGGATTTGTAAACTGCATTCCCTCAATCTATCCTCATATCGCCAAAGACCAGTTACAACTTTAGTCTGTCTTCTCTGGACCCTTTCAAATTTATCCTCATCACCATGAAAATGGGACCAAATCTGCACACAATAATCCATATGAGACCTGATCAAGGCTTAAAACAATGGAACCAGAATCTCTTTAAGGTCATCCACATCATTACCATACTCTGATGTGATGTCTTCACAACTTGTGCAATGTGACCTCTAAACTTCAGATCCTTGTCCACCAGGTCTCTTATCTCCTCAATTTCCTCCAAAGTTTCTCCACTAAGTGTATACTTTGTATTCAATTGTTGCCTACCAAATTTCTGAACCTTAACTTTGCAACAATAAATTAAAAGTTTCATACTTATTAACAATTTTCATACTTGGCCACTTATACAATCTATTCAAGTCCTAATGTAAGGTCACATCTACTTAATTCATCACTCTCCCTGGTTTTGAATCATGTGCAACAGTTAAACTAGTCACTAGTTAAACCTATCCCAATATCATTAATATGCAAATTAAAATCAGATCCCTGTGGCACATAGAGATCCCTTTTTTTGAGATAGTGACCCCCCCATATGCAACTTGCTAATACCTATCTGATAGCCAGTCACCTATCCAACTCACTAGGTCTGTTATCCAAATCCATCTGCTTCAGTTTAGTGACCAACTTGTGGTGTGACAATCTATCAAAAGCCTTTGCAAAATTCAAGTATACCACCACTGAATATCCATCTCCTTTGTTATAGTACATGAGCAAGTTGGTAAAATACAAACCTCCTTTAACAAACCCATGCTAACAAGAACAAAGAATACTAC
This sequence comes from Typopeltis vanoorti, assembly GCF_054136105.1. Lineage (NCBI taxonomy): Eukaryota > Metazoa > Arthropoda > Arachnida > Uropygi > Thelyphonidae > Typopeltis > Typopeltis vanoorti. The sequence goes on from NC_143557.1 coordinate 65,421,801, forward strand.
TGTTATCGACCCATTTTTGTATCCTATCTCTCACCAGCTTCTTCATTACCTTAACTACAACTCCAGATATACAGATAGGCCTATAATTTGTTGCTTTAGCCTTATTGAACCTTTGTGAAATGGAACACTTTTGCCATCAAGTGCTGTAACTCCTCATATACCTCTTGTTTGTTCACCATTAAATCTCTCATTTCATTCTCTACACTTGAGTTTCTGATTTCACAATGAAAATGAAACATTCTGATGAACTGCTCACTGAATACATCAACTACGTCCTCTGCAGCAGTCACCAATCCCCCACTTTCATCCATTAACATCATCTTACCATAATCATATTCTTACTACTTGCCACATATAAAAAAAACTCACAAAGGTTTTTCTTGTTGTTGTGGTTTCTAATTTCTGATTGTACTGAATTTTTGCTGTCCTTACCAACTGAGTCACTCTCCTGGTATGTTCTTTTTACTCTTCATGCAACTAATTATTACCATTATTCATTTTGTGCTGCCTCCAAAAGCCTCCGTCCAGATTTCATGCTTAACCCCCCCCCCCATTCATCCATTTTACATCTACTTTATTCAGCCTTTTGATCTTTGGAATAATTCATTCACTGATGCTGTTATGTATTTCTTTGTCAATTCCAGTGGCAGCTCGTGGCTTGAAATCATGGGGATGCTGCAACTTTGGAAATACACATACACACTGTAAGTACAGTGTATACATGTTTGGATAACATATCAAAATTATGGTAAAAAATTTTTTAAAAATTAAACATGAAAAAAAAATTGTTTATTATCGATAAAATTATACAGTTTGGTATAATTCAAAATTACTTAAAAATAAAATATATTCTTCTTGTTTTGTTTCATGAAAAAATATTGTTTATTATCGATAAAATTATACAGTTTAGTATAATTCAAAATTACTTAAAAATGAAATCCATTCCTTTAATTGTAATTAAAGGAATGAATTTACAAGTTTTGGACATTACAATTAAATCCTTTAATTGTAATGTCCAAATATTTAAAGAGATGGAGTAAACACGATACGCACTACGAACACTCTACTACTGGCGCAAACTGCATATAAACAACAGTGTAACTGTGCGACGAACAGTGCCGCATTACACTAATAGCTTGCATCTCACTATGACGTGCATATGCTTACGTGCATAGCAATCTGACACTGTGGTAAACACAGTGCTGCTAGCGTCATTCGTCCTCCTAAGTGCTACAAGATGGATTTTTATTATTTTTTATACAAAATAAGAGAATTGTATAGGATTGTTGATGATAAAATTAAATATTACAAGCAAATATAAATAAATTAATAAATATATTTATATATCGAGAAAAATTGGGGATGCTGCAGTTCCGCAGTGCCTATGCATGAGCCGCACCTGGTCAATTCCCAAGTGGCATTTATCTCCTTACCACTAAACTTCTCATTCCATGCTATAGCGCCAAGCTGTCTCCTAAGCTTGTCATAATTACCAGCCTCGTACTTCCACATATACCTTTTTTTTTTTTCACAGAAACTTTCATGTGGCTAGCCACAACCCAGGTGATCATTTCATGATCACTCTCACCAACTGGAGGGAAGTGTGAAACCTCACTTACAATTGCATCCTCTGATGAAATGATAAGATCTACAAACTCTCAATCGTCTCATGCCCTCATTTACATGCTGCCTGAGATAGCTATCTCTAAGTACTCTAGAAATTAATTTTCTTTATTCCCAAATGCTATCTCTTCATTCCAATCTATATCACCATAATTAAAATGATTCATAATAATCACCCTTCCCTTGTTCAATAACCCAAGTTGCTTATACATTTCTTCATCACCACCCTCCACATTCTCTGGCAACATCCAATTAAATAAACATCCAAGAAGCAACATGCAATTAAATATCTATTCTTGTCAACCTCCATCTCACTGTCTCAAAACCATTGCCCACCACTGCTTGAATGTTTGTTCAAAAAAAGAAGAAAAAAAAGTGGTTTGCTATATAATATATTATGGTTTGATATAATAAACATTCATTTTTATCAAAAAATATTAGCAATGCTCATGAAGAAATATACACAAATGTCAAGTACGAAAGATAAATTATAATAGAAAGCTAATTAAATATTGGATAATGCAAATTCTAAATCAAAACTTACCTTATTGCTCATTTTTTCAAAATCAAAGGAGTTAGCATATTCTTGTAAAGAAGAAAATGGAATATCTAGACGTAGGTCATCTAAAACATTATCAGGGTGTGATTCAATCACTAAAAATAAAAATTCAGTAATTAATCAATAAATGAAATATATTTTTAAATAAAAACCAAAAATAAAGAGAAAATAAAGTATTTTAAAATTCTATAATTAGATTTTAAAAATTATTATCTCTTAAAATAATGAAGAAGAAAATTCAAGCACTGAATTTTAGTATGACTTCGGTAAAATTCTCTCTCTCTCTTATCCTTCTTAAGTGCATTTGTGTTTGCAAAAATTATGCAGATATTCTCAATTTTCTTGAATGCTACATAACAATAAAAAAACAATTGGCACAGTAAGGAATAAATATGCAAGAAAATAAATGCCAAATGAGTGGATACAATATTACGTGATGAATGTGGTTCAGAGTAAACCAACTTGCACTGCGATGTCCTACGTTGCCATTATCAGTCAGACACTATGTGTAATTACAGCTCCAAGATAAATTCAGCTGACAATCATTAAAAGATGGAAATGTGATGATGAAAAGAAACTCAAGAAATAATCATGCAGAACACAAATTGATGGAAACAAATATAAAATCTTCCTGTCCTTCACTACTGAATTCTCAAAAACTAGAAGTTTAGGACATCATCCACAGGTATAGTGAACTTCAAAGCTACAGTTTCCATGGAAGGACTGCTGCAGAAGCTTGTTAGGGCTGAATAGCAGACCATTGTAAAATTAACATGTAGAGTGATAAATCTAATACACTCAAATCAGATGGATATGTATGAATATGATTGCTATCAGGATAACATTATATCACATAACAAACTATAGTTGAAACTGAATACAATGGAGAAGAATAGTCAGTTGATAAACTGGTATACAGAGATGGTTGGCTGATAGGAACAAGGAAACAAGCAAGATGTTTATAGGGATGCAGTGTCTCCAAAGAGAAAGGTAACAAGCAGGAAACCACAGGGTTCTGCTCTTTGACTTCTGTTGTTTAGTCAATATACTGATGACAGAGTTCAAAGTTTCAGAGGAGATATTCAGTTGTTCACTAATGACAAATTAGAGAGCAATTTCAGGAAGCTCTGAGAAGTTATGCTGCATGTGACTTACAGATAAGCCTTTTATTTTAGCAAATATTAGTAATTATATTTGGTAGTATTTTATTTACTTTAGACTATGTGTGTGTGTGTGTGTGTGTGTGTTCACTGAATTTAGCATGAGGGATTTCATACCACATAATGTGCATTCTATGTACTCATTGCCAAGAGTGAATGGTTTATGGTACAAAAGCGAGAGCGAAAAGAGAAGGTTGTTGGAAATGTTTCGCGTGTGAGTTCAAGAAATGCGAGTCATATGGAAAGTGGGAGAATGAAGCAACTATCATTAATGATGTAAGGCAAGATATCAAATGTGTTATAGAGAGAATGTGGAAAGAGTGAACAATGGTGTGTGAAATACGAATGAGAGCATGAAAGAAGTGGTTAAAGGTAATGTGACAGTAAGGAGTGAAATAGCAAGCTTACAAGACATCCTTCACAGAAAAATTGTAAACTAGAGCAATGACAAAACGTGGTAATCAGGAGGGAAAAACAAAATGTGGTAATCAGGAGGGAGAATGAAAGAAAAGTGAATGGGAAAAGTATGAACGTGCAAGAAATTAGGAGTGAGAATGTATTGTATGGAGATTCAATAAGAGGTGAACCTAATGAGAATGTGACAAAAGCATGTTTTCCAGGTGTGAAGATGAAGGATGTTAGTGAAGATGTTGGTTTACAGATTAAAAGAAATGATCATTTATTTTGGCTGATGAATGATTTGAAAGTTGAGATACATGCAATGAGAGAAGATATAAGAGACGCTGATAGAAGAAAAAAAGAAGAGTGAGAAAATAAGGATGACAACTCTACTGCCTCGGTATGACAAGAGTGAATTGAGAAGAAAAGCCATCCAAAAGTAAACTTGATGGATGAAAGGACTTCTGTATGCCTGATCGACTGGTTTTAAATAGTTTTGAAGTTAGGTGTTTGGAGAGAGAGTGTTGTTTAGTGAGAGGGTGAAAGTACAAACTCAGGGAAACTAGATGTATTAGAAAGGGGGGGGGGGGTGCAGTCAAGTGTGGGTTCAGCCACTGCTGAGGCAAGTGTGTGTGTGTGTGTAGAAATGATAATGCAATGGTGAATGTAGTTTTGCAGGTTTCATATTTAAATAGGTTGGTAATGACAGTCACCCTTGTTTAATGTCATTAAACAAGGCATGTACATGAATGCCAGAAATATTAGAAATAAAGGAGAGGAGATTTTGGCATTGATTAGCTTGGCTTGAACAAAAATTACAGGCATCAGTGAGAACTGGTTTACAAAAATTAATAATGTAACACAGATAGATAATAGCTGAAGAACTTCAACCAATAAAATCAGAAGTTAAAGAGGATTTTAGGTCTGGTGGAGATGGTTCATTTGAGGTTATATGGTGCAAGATAAAAACCAACAGGATAAACATATTGTTGGATAACCATGCAATAGACCAGAAGGTCCACAGAAAGATGTGGATGCCATACATTGGCAGATTAGCACAATGAGTGCAGGCCAAGCAATTATTATGGGAGACTTCAGCTATGGGGACATAGATTGGAGAGAGAGGGGGGGGGGGGCAAGATAGAAGTGAAATTTATACAGTTGCTAAGGGATAATTACCTGAGACAGCATATCATGGATGGGACCATGGGTTTGAGAGTGCTGGATCTGATAACAGCATCAGATGATGATACCCATAATCAAGATAGACTATGCCTCCAATCAGAGAGAGTGACTATGCAGTCTTTTTTTTTGGGGATGATAAACTTGGAATTTTCTGTCGGGGCAATAATGATTATGACAGACTTAGGAGGCATCTTAGAGTAGCACCATGGCTTGAGAAGTTACAAGGAATGTCAGCAGTGCATTGAAAGTGGTCACGAGGTGTTTGAGAGAAGCAGTATCAGAACTGCATACTCACAGTCAGAAGGATAAGACAAATGGGGTTAAATGGATGATTAGAGATATAAAGCAAAAAACATTGTGGAGGGAATATAAACAAAAAGGTGATATCAGCATACTCACAAACAGTACAAAGTGTAAACAAGAAGAGTGATTAGTATAGTGAGAAAGGTCAAATCTGATTATGAAAGAAAATTAGCTAAGCATGCCAAAGTAAATCCAGAAGAATTTTTTTTCATTATGGAAGAATGACCTTAATAAATGGTGATGATAGAAAGGTGACATAAACAAAAGAAACACTTGAGTTGCTGAGTGATCACTTTGCAAAGGTGAATCACCCAGGTGAAGATTTTGCATTTGCTGATAGCACAGAATCTGATATCAGAAATAAAGTAGATAAAACAGGATATTGAAAAATATCAATGTGAACATAGCAGTGGGACTAGATGGCATATCTGCCCATGTGTTACATGAACATGTAAGAGAACTGGCACACCTCTGATGAAATTGTCAAATCTGTCTCAGCTCTGGCAAAGTTCCAAAGGAAAAGGATAGAGGAAATTCCATTACATAAAGGTGGCTCCAAGACAGATGAAGCAAATTAAGGCCAATTAATATCTTAGGAGTGGTGGTAAAGTACTGGAAAATTGGTTAAAGGTAAAATAAGGAGTATGCATGGATAGGAATACAATACAATACAATATGATAAGCTTTGTAAAAGATAGGTCCTGCCTAATTTACTAACGTTTTATTATAGAGTGACAGCAGAATTAGATAAGGGAAATGGCTAACCTATTGCAAAAACTGGAACAAATGGGAAGTGGGAATCTGGTAGCATGGATATGAGTATTTCAGGGTTCTGTATGAGGGGGGGGGGGATATTCAGAGACAATGCAAAACTGGACAGGGCAATAGGTGATAAAGATGGTGTGGATATCCTGTAATGTGATTTAAATAAATTGTCATTGTGTTGACAAAGGATAACGATTGTCAATTTAATGTTGCAAAATGTAAGGTTATGCACTTTGGGTTGAAAAGGTTACATGCATTACGAGAATGTGTAAGGGAATTATCAGCTCCTCTGACCAAGCTGTTTAATGAAGTGGAAAGAAGGCAAAATAGTCGGTCTCTTTTGCCTTCTTAAATGAGCTTCTCTTAAATGAGGCTCCAAGACAGAAGTAGCAAATTATAGGCCAATGAACATCTCAGGAGTGGTGATTAAGATATTGAAGAAATTAGTGAAAGGCAGAATCCAGGACTGGGTGGGTAGAATATGATACTCTATTAAGACAACATAGTTTTGTGAAGGATAGGTCTTACCTTAGTAATTTGCTTACTTTTTTTAATAAAGTGACAATGGAATTGGATAAGAGCAATGGCTACTCAGTGTTATTGCTAGACTTTGCAAAAGCATTTGACAAGATTCCACATAGAACTCTATTGCATAAATTGGAGCAAATGGGGATGAATGTGAATCTGGCAATTTGAATTAGAGAGTGGCTAATGTACATATATCAGAGAGTGGTTTATGGAGGAATTGAGTCCAGGAAAAAGACAGGTGACCAGTGGTGTAACAACAGGGTACTTGGTCTGTCGTTGTTTAACTTGCATATCAATGATAAAAGAAATTATTTGACAAGAAATATTCAACTGTTTGCTGATGATACTAAATAACTGGGAAGAGCAATGGTAAATGAAGGTGATTCAGAGATCCTGCAGGAAGACTTAAAGAGACTAGCAGTATGGGAAAAAGTAAATGGCTACCAGTTTGATGTGGCTGTGGCCAAGTTAAGGTGACGCACTTTGAGAAGAGATCATAAGCCGTGTACTATACTGATGAACTGCAAGAAAATTATGCAGCCAGGGACTTGGGTGTAACTGTGGATAGGGAGTTGAAGTTTAGAGGGCATATTGCAAAGGTAACCTAAACAGTACATCAGATTACGTGGTTATTCAAGAACACACTAACAAGCAAGGATAGAGAGGGTATTATTCCCCCCCTATAAGGCCACATCTGGACTACTGCACACAGATCTGGACTCCCAGATTCTGTGGTGAAGAAGTTGTAGAGAGGATCCAGAAATGAGTGACAAAGATTATGGCAGGTCTGTAGAATGCTCCCTATGATAGTAGATTGACAGTCTTCAAAAAAACTTTTTTTCATCACATAGCAAGAAGGAAGACTGATAAATGGATTTCCCCATAATGAGTCTTCTGACTCCATGGAGATACTGTACATCATATTGATGGTAATGGATTGCAGAAAATTGATGAGACTAGAAACTTGGGGGGGGGAAGAGAATTGAATTGAAATTCAGAGGGCATATTGCAAAAGCGGGTAAAATAGCTCAAAAGATTACTTGGATGTTGAAAAATACTAAAAAGTAAAGATAAAGAGGTTATTATTATGATCCCCTTTTTTAGGCTATAATTCAGCTGCATATTGACTACTGTGCACAGATTCAGTCACCTGGATTTCTTGTCGATTAGGAGGCTGTGGAGAGGATTCGGAGACAAGCGAACAAGCTGATGACAGGTCTGTGAAATGTCCCCTAAAAGAATAGCCTGAAGTTGTGTGTAGGTTGCAAAGTTTAGTTGATAGGTGGAAAACGGGAGACATGATAGAAACTTATGAGTATTAAAGGGTATCTATAAGACTGACACAATGGAAATTTGTCAATACAAAATGAACAGAGAGAGAGAGAGAAAACTAGAGTTCATCCCTGGAAGTTGTGTAAGAATATGGTTAATAAGGGTGTGTAGACTAGATTTTTTTCTTGTAGTGTGAGTAAGTTGAATGAATTGCCAGAATGAGTTGTGAGCACCTTGATAGTAAACAAGTTTAAGAAGAGGTATTGTGTTATATATTGTGTGTATAAAAGTTAGTGTCGGTCTTGTGCACTGAGTCTTCTGACTTCATGGAGATACCTGTATAATAATGATAATCATAATAATCATGTTATTACAAGAGAATTTTAATAGGATGGTACAATGGGTACCATCCTATTAAAATTCTCTTGTAATAACATGATTATTATGATTACAAATGGAGATGTCAGTTCAGCATTGACAAGTGGAAAGGCACAGGCTTTGGAGAGCATATGGAATGCAATGAATTTTATTGGAAGAATTTTGTTCTAGGAGGTAGAGGAGGCAAGAGAACTAGAGTGTTGGTAGATAGGGAGCTAAAGTTTAAGGAACACATTGCAAAAGTTGTGAAGGTTACCCAGAAAATTGCTACCATCATGAGAGGGATACTGACAAGCAGAGATAAGGAGGCAAGATGATAATTTCACTATAATAAGAACACATATGGATTTCTGTGCACAGATCTGATCACCTGTGGGTGATAAGGAAATGTCAGAAAGAAGAATGTATGAAGAAGCAAGTAACTGTCTCAGGACTGGAATGTTGAATAAAAAGAAATTTAAGAGAACAAGCTCTGTAGAAATTGACAGGAGAACAGGAGAGACTTATGATAATGAAAGGCCATCCTTGGAAACTGTATAATAGTCAAGTAAGTAAGGAACTGAAAAAGACATTTTTTACATGTCGATTGGTGAATGAGTGAAATGCACTGAAAGCAAATGCTCCAACAATAAATGCTTTTGAAAGCTAGATATGACATGTATTGTCATATCTAGCTTTGATATGACATATTGTCATATCATATATGTGAGAATCATCCTCCCAAATGAGTCTCCTGACTCCACAGAGAACTAGAAATAATACTAATTGATACACTTCACTCCCAAACATCCCCAATCAGGTATGTTTTGCTCTACAGAATTTATTTTCTTTTGTTAAGTGTTTTAAGCATGTGATAAAATCCTCCAATCCATTCTAACTAATCAATTCAAAATTAAATATTAACTCAAGAGTCAAATTACAAAAGATCAAACACATTACTAAGAAACGTCTTAAAATTTATATACATAGATATATCCTCTCTCTCTCACACACATTCACACTGGTTAACATTATGCAAAACAAGTAGGCCACAGTAAAATAAATATTACTGATTAATCATAAATATTTCATTTTATGTATTGTAAAATGTCATCAGTGTGGGCTGATATGATGTTATTACATCATGCACATAGCATTTTCTGTTGTTGTTTTTTTGTATTGAAAAGAACAGAAAAACAGGTGCATCACAATAGAATTCTAAACATGCAGTCACTCAGCAACTAGAATAAAACATAATTAGGTAGGGGTGTGTGTGTGTGTACAACTGAGGATAAATAATTATTATTATATTTAGTAATTTTTTTATTACATGCATTTTTCTGTTCTTTTGTATTCAAATTTTATAATAAGTAATAGAGATAAAACTTCAATCAAACTTTAGTCTAACTTCTAAAATGCCGAAGTCTATTAAGAACACCATCTTCTCTTGTTCGTCCAATCTGCACATAAATAAATTATTTCCTTTTAAAATTAAGAACAAAAAAAAAAACTGTTGCTAGCCAGATAAAATCACAAGTATCTGTGCCTCTATCCCAGAAGCAATCCAGTGATAGCCTTTAAGATTTTAAATACCTCCTTTCATAAGATTAATTGCAAAGTGCACTCAATAAAACACCTATAGAATAGTCCTCAAGATAATAGATGAAAAAGGAGTATCAAGAGTAGGCATCTATCTCAAGTAAGCAAATCTATCCTTTCACAGAGCCATTTAAACTTGAATTTACAAAACTCACTAATCCTTTTCTCATAGTTGATGGAGAAAAGTCCTCAATTTTCAACTAAAAGTACTCCTTTTGATTTAACTGAAATATTACAAAATATCCATATCATAAGTCAAATAAAGTAATCCTTAAAATAAAATGTTTGCTAACACAAGCACAGAGAATTGCACAATTAAAATCTTGGATTAAACATATCTTACTGTATAAAAACCTCTCAGATTGCTGTCTACTGTTTTTGAGAAACAACATGGAAATATCAGTATGAATTTACTAGTGACTATTCTATTAATTTCATCAGTACTTACTACTTCACTCACTTAGAATAACAACCCTTAGAATGAGCTGTTCCAAACCAAGAAAATCAATAAGCTATGTCAATGAAATCTACCTAGTTTGACTTGGTACAATAGTAAAACCTACAAACACGATCATTGTTAAATCAATGACATAATCAAAGGATATGCTCTGCTCTTAAATTGAAAGTAGACAGATTCTTCCATACTTTTATGTTATAGAGTCATCTCCAACAATAAAAATTAGCATGTGAAGAAAGATGATAGACATCATTATTATACCACCCACCCACTCCAAAAAAAAAAAAAAAAGAGAGGGTACAAACTGAAATATGAATGTAAAGATAAATAATGCAAATTCAAAAGCATCTGTGACACAGTTAATACTGATTTATAAAAACACAATAATTCATTGATAATTCATTGCTGATATATATTGAATATTTTGGAGAAAAATTAATCATCCATCCATCATAATACAATACACAAATGTAAAACAAGCAAAACATGCAACAATAGTTAACTATTTGTGGCAGTCTCACAAGCTAGAAGGATAATATCAGCCTGATTAAACCAAAGTAACAAAAGTAACAGCATTAAAGATATAATTTACTTTAAAAAAATAATATTATTATTACAGTTACTAAGGGTAAGAATCTCCTAAACATTATCCAAGGATAGGCCATTATCCTGATTTTAATTGGGATGATGTAACAAGACCTCTCAGATCTCTTTAACAAAGATTTTTCAAAAATCTTTTAACAAAAAAAGATTAACAAAAATTTTCCGAGTGGATGCATTGTGAAAATTTCTTCATGTATGCACCGAAAAATGTAAATGATTTGTGGACTGTTACAGTGAATGAAAAGAAGCAAAGCATTAGTATTCTAAGACCCCATGGACTCACAAACTCATCTGTAAGGTAACTTTTGTCACACACACACACAGCTCATCATACATGCCTTAAACACATTCAAATCATGCAGACACCACATGCTCGGGCAATGCATTCCAATCATTCACAACTCTTCATGCAAAAAACCTGCTTCTCACTCCCTGATCACACCCTCCTCATACAGTTTTCAGAGATGACCTCTTGTTCTCCCAATTTTATGAAACACCTCTTCATTGTTAATCCTATAACAACACCTTACCAACTTATACATCTAACCCTCTTCTTCTTATCCACTAGGCTCTCCAAATTGCATCCTCTCAACCTTTCTTACTATTTAACATTCCAGAGATCAGAACTATTTTGCTCAATCGCCTCTGGACCCTCTCCAACATCTCTTCATCCTTTTGAAAACCAGGTAACCATATCTGTGCAGTAGGCCATAAGTGGCCTGATCATGGCTTTTACAATGGAACCAGAATCTCCTTACTTCTACAAGTCAGTATCCTCCACATCATTCCCAGAATTCATTGTGTTGCCCTCACAATTTTGGCAATATGTCCTCTAAATTTCATATCCTTATCCACCATGACCCCAAGATCTATTTCCTACACCTCCAACAATATATCCCCACCAAGAGTAAATTCTACATCCCATCTTTTTTTTTTTTTCCAAATTTAAAACCTTACATTTTGCAATGTTGAACTGGCATCCCCACTCCCAAGCTCATTCACTCAGTCTATTCAAGTCTTCTTGTAAGGCCACAACATCTGCTCTACTATTCATAGTTCATCCCAACTTTGCATCATTTGCAAACAACAGTATATCCCCATTTAAATCTTCCCCAATATCATTAATATACAGGTTTAACAGCAATGGCCCTAAACAGACCCCTGAAGCACACCACTAGTGACTTTCCTCTTCTGGGATACTGCTCTCCCATACATAACTTGTTTATACTTATCAGACAGCCAATTTCTAATCCAATGCATTAGTCTAACATCCAACTCCAAATGCTATAGTTTGACTATCAACTTATCATGCGGTAATCTATCAAAAGCCTTTGCAGAGTTTTAAGTATATAAATGGATATACTACTGTGTATCCATCTCCCACATCCGGTGCTACTGTCACCTTATTGTAATAAGCAAGTAGATTACTAAAACATAACCTCCCTTTAGCAAATCCATGCTGTAAATCAAGGATAATACCATTGCTGTCAAGCTAATTCTGGATCCTGATTCTTACCAGCCTTTCCAATATTTTACCCACAACACCTGACACACAGATTAGCCTATAATTTGATACTTAAATTCTATCACCTCCTTTATGAAGTGGTACAATTTTGCCTTCCTTTTGACTTCTCTGGAACTTGGCCCAATGTAAGACTTATATTAAACAAATATGTCAAGGCAGATGTCAACTCCCTGGCACATTCCTTCAAAATATGTGGTAATAAGTCCGACAGCTTTATTTATATAAAGTATGCTTAATTTTCCTTATACCTCTTCCTCATTCACAATCAGTCATTTCTCCTCCTCCTCATTCATAATCAGTCATTTCTCCTCCTCCTCATCCACTGTTCTCAAACTCTCCATGATGTCACATTCACAAGGATATAACACATTTATGAACTGCTCATTAAATATCTCAACTATATCCTCTGCAGCAATTGCACTCATTCTATTTTATTGAATCAATACAATCCTACCATAATTATTCTTTTTTTTTTTTCCTGCTGGATATGTATTAGAAGAGCTCACTAGGATATTTTTTGGCTTCATTAGCTAACCACTGTTCATACTGAAGTTTTGCTATCCTTACCAACTGAGTCACTCTCCTTGCCTGTTCTCTGTATTCCTCATGGAATTGATTATTACCACTCCTCTTATGTTGCCTCCATAATGTCTTTTTTCTCTGTATTGCATGCTTAATCTCTTCATCCATTTCGCACTTACATAATTTAACCTTCTGACCTTTGAAATACATTTACACATTGCTTATACTAGATAGTTCTTGAATATCACCAAAGCAGCATTGATCTTCTTTACACCCAACTCCTCATTCCATGCTACAGCTGCAAGATGTCTCTTGAGCATCTCATAATTACCAGCCTTGTAGTTCCACATATACCCTTTCCTCATGGAAGTTCTCATATGATTTGCAAACCACACAGGTAATCACTTCATGGTTACTCTCACCAACTGGAGAGAGATTTGACACCTCATTTATAATAACTGTATGCTACAGTTATATGGTGTCAGTGGGGCATTATATCAAGCAATACTTAGTCTTTATTTGAGTTGTAAATCAGCAGTTAGGATTGAAGGAAGTACAGGTAGATGGTTTAATGTTAAATCTGGTGTGAGACAAGGATGTATTATCTCCTCTTTTATTCATTATCTATATGGATCATATTATGAAGGAAAGTGGTATTAAACCTGATATCAAAATTGGAGATGTTAATTTAAGTTCTTTGCTTTATGCAGACGATGTTATACTTCTAAATAAATCTGCTACAAGTCTGCAAGATTCCCTGACTAAATTGAATAACTGTTGTAATTGATATGGCATGAAGGTCAGCAATAAAAAGACAAAGACAACGAAAATAGGCAGAATCATTGAAAATGTCAACTGTGTTGTGAATGGAGAACCTGTGGAACATGTAAAAGATTGCAGCTACTTAGTCACGAATTTTAGTGAAGATGGTAAATTAAATATAGAAATAGACAACAGAATCAACAAAGCTGGTATAGTAGGAAGTCAATTGAATAAATTCATATGGAATAAGAGAGAAATTAGTCAGAACATTAAATTAGCTCTATATACAAGTCGTGTTCAAACCAGTTTTCACATATGGATCTGAGAGCTGGGTCAGAAGTAAAACACTTGACCAAAGACTAGAGACCACAGATATGAGAGTCCTGAGAAAGATTAGAGGCATGAACAGATGGCATCAATGGCAATATCATATTAAAAACGAGAATATTAGGAAAGAACTTAACATTGTCAGCATCCAGGAATGTGTTAGCAGAGCTAATCTAAGATGGTATGGACACTTAAACAGAATGGGCGAAGAAAGATTAGCAAAACAAGTGTTCTCTGCCAGGTTGGCAGGAAAACAACCCAGCAGAAGACCAAGATATAGATGGATTGATACGGTACAAAGTGCCTTAGACGATAGAAATATAAGATCTGATAATGTTGGAGTCTTGACAAGTAACAGACTGATTTGGAGGAAAATTGTAGATAGGAAGTTAGTAATGATGTAAATTTTTCATGTAGTACTATCATATCCTGTACATCCCATGGCAGGAATTTGATGATGATGATTTATAATAACATCCTTGGATTCCAAGGATGTTATTATTGAGGATTCCAAGCCCTCATGAGGATTGAGGGCTTGGAATCCAAGCCCTCAATCCTCATGAGCCCTCTGTAACATACTGCCTGATGTAACTGTCTCTCAAAAACTCAAGAAACTTATTTTCTTTACTTTTAGTTGCTCTCTTGTCATCCCAATCTATGTTGCCCATAATGATCACCCTTTTCCCATTTACTTGGCTAACTTGTTTATACATTTCTTGGTCACTACACCACACCAGGTCTACAGCAGCATCCGACAACGTATTTGATTCCATTCATCTCTATCTCACACCATACTGCCTCCATACCATACTGTCTAAGCTTTCTACTTACAGGGGAAGGAATATAACACTGTCTAAAACACAAAACTATTATAACAACATTTTTTCCAACCACTGTAAACTATCTTTATACTACTACTTCTTTAGACTTCTACTGGAATTACCATAATTCAACCATTCTTGCTTTTAAATTTCAAAGTAAATTCATTATTATCTCGTTCTGTAGTTTTGTTTAGCATATTTAATATTGTTTTTATGAAAACTTTTAATATTAAATTAAAATGCACTTACCAGTATGCTCTGATACCTGAAGTCTCATATATCCAATCATACCATAACTCCGACACACAAGTAATGGTATGTTTGCTTCCCAAAGCTTTGCAGCTAATGCAAGTAAAGTTCTAAATGTGTGCATGTGAGAGAGGGGGGGGATGAAAGTATTAGTCATTATCATAATATAACACATATTAAAATAGATATTAATAACATTTGTTCATGATGCTCAAAAACAATTAATTATCAAGAATTTTGATAAACCTATTCTTTACTGCCTTACATTTAAATGTATATCATATAATGAATTATAAAATATTTTTTGATAGGTATGGATTTAATGTAGAAATATGTAGTATCTGTTTTTGACAAAAAAAATAATTCAACATTATAATTAAGATGAAAAGCCAAATGGCTATATTTTCTGGCGAAGTTAGTTAAATTATTAAGGGGATAAAAATCCCTTATTATTTTACAGCCAGTATACGAAACTCTAAGATCGAAAACTACGATCTACAAGTTTCATGCCGAAGAACTATCGCCGAATCCAAGCGTAAGTGACCACTTGGTCCCTCGCCGATAGTTCTTCGGCATGAAACTTGTAGATCGTAGTTTTCGATCTTAGAGTTTCGCATACTGGCTGTAAAATAATAAGGGATTTTTATTCCCTTAATAATATAATTCAACATTATTTGAACAGTTCTTTGTGCACAACACTTAATATGCACATTTATCCTAATAATGGTTATACAGCATAACAGGACAATCACCCTCCCCCATTTAAAAATCCCACCCATATAAAAAAAACAGACATTACCCCCCCCCCCCCCGTATAAAAATAAATACTCTTTAAATAAAATTTCCTTGACACAACAAACGATACAAAAAATTATTTGACAAAATAAATCTTTTAAAATAAATTTGACAAAATAAAAATTTTGACAAAAATTTATTTGGCACAACAAAATATGGATACAAATTTAAAATTATACTAACACCTAATATGCACATTTTAGGATATACACAGAGAGAAAATTAATTCATTTAAAATATTGAATCTTTTACAGGAAATGTAGTTTAATTTTATTAATTACGCATTAATACTTTTGATTATTTTGATTGATGGCATAAGTTGGTTGCTGTCGTCCATGGTATTGTGGTCTTCCAATGTAAGAATCTTCGAAATAATCTGCGCCTGGTAAGCTTTCTGGAGGTAGAAATTCATACAATTCTTCAAAAGCACTGACAATTTCATCTGTTGGAATGAACAAATGCAAGAGTCAGCATCATTCTTAATTTCAGTGCGAAGGTTGGGTGGAATCTTCTTGGTAACGTTGTTGGAAACCATTCTCTTGACTTTTCCAGTAGATGTTCTGCCTCAGATGAAAGAAATATCCTTTAATTTCACTGTTTGGGAAACTTCTTTCTAAACTGTTTATACCTGCCAATCAGCATCATGATTCAAAAACAATCATGATGCTGATTGGCTTCAAATTGACATTCAGCATAGTGAATGTCTCAAACAGTTTAACATATGTATGCTGAGTTTTGGGGTGATAATTTGCTGCGGTGGTTCTTCAGTTTCTTCTGCCAGTCTTTTAATTTGTTGAACTACTTTGAGAACTTCTTGTTGTGCTGGATCTAGACCATGAGAATGATCGGTTAACCATTCCCACAAGCTCTTCTTCACGGAGTTTAATTTTAGTTTTATATTTGCTCTTGTTACACCTACTTTCACACTCAAATGATACACCATTTGTCAAATTTTTTTTGTTTTACATACACATAACCTTCAAAAATCACTTTCTCCTTCCTTTATTCGATTTTACAAATTCCATCATGGATAGTCAAAAATATTTTATAAATATTATAATAGATTGAAATAAAATATTTTGTTTTCAATTTCACTTCGACAACAGTTTTGACACGCTCGGTGTTATTATCAAGACTACAATAATTCACAAATGTAAGTTAGTTATTTATATACAAATATTTAACCATAATGTTTACAAGTTTACAGTAATAAGACGAAACAGATTGAAAATTATTTGTTGGCAGAGATTCCTAATCCTATGATCTTGATGTAAATTGCTTCATGATGGTCATAACAGTTAAAATTCATAGAAAAATTAGTCTTGTTTTGACATATAATTCGGATTAAAGAAACTACAAGTAAATATTATTAACAAATTTATTTTTTGTCGTTGCAACTTTAAAACTTTTTTTATCATATTTAATTTCATCTACCAATATTTCAAATGGGAGGGTTCATTGTCTGGGTTTTTTTGCAAGGGGTTTAATGTCTGGGAGGTTTTTTTACAGGGTTTTTTAAAACAGGGGTTATAGATGCGGGGGGTTGTGCAGGGGGGTAATTGTCCTAGAAGCTTATACAGATAACAAAAAATTAACTAAAAGTCCAAAGGCTATACAGCAACTGCATATACATCATCAACATATTTTGAGCCAGTCTTTAGGTCTATGAAGTGCAGAATTTTTTTTTTTTTTTTTTTCACTTGAAATGCCCAAAGGTAAAAACATGAGTGAAGTGGAGATGCCATCATTCATTGTATCTTCACTTTCTTCTTCTTCTGGTTCCCATCTGCCATACGGCCGGGGGAGGGTAGCTATATGCTACCATTCTAGGGAGAGATGATTATGAGCAAGGTGGTTTCCCGTTGCCTTCCTTGCCGTAAGTATTTATGATGACTGTAACCTGTGTGTTCACGGGGGCAGTTTGCCTGCTTGCGGGATGAAAAACCCCAGATAAACTGGCGGAAAAAACCCTGCTGCCCACGCCCAAGGAAGATCCTTAAGCTCCTCACGTCATGGACGGGAATCGAACCTAGGACACTCCTTCCCCAGGCATATGGTTGCAAAGCGCAAAGCCACTAGGCTAACCACGCGGACATCTTCACTTTGCATGTAAAAATTGCTTTACCAACAAAAATAAACTAATGAAGTACATGCAGAAATAGTATTGTGATGTAAGAATTATTTTAATATGGAGATGTCAAAGCTAACTAAAATGCCACATGAATGTGCAGTGGCAAGCAGTAGGTGGGTATTTCTAATTGTATTAATGAAGTCAGTGTTTTAGATGATATATTAGCACTTTTTCATGAAACTCCTCTAATTTCAAATGAATATAATAATAAAGCATAATTATTAGGAGCAACACTTATTTTGTTTTTGAGTCATTCACTGTAATTAGTGTTTTTAAGATAACCCCTGATTCATTCTACTTCTTCTTCAGTATGTCTGCAAGTTGTTCAGATAGTAATGCCATCAAATATTGGACAAAATGGAAAACCAGTATTTTGGAAAGGATGCAATTTGTGGATGATCTGTTTTTGTGCTAATAACTTGATTCTTAATAATTTAATTAATTAATAACTTCTTAATTCTTCTTTAATACTAAAGAAGAACCTAACAGTTCTTCTTTAGTATTAAAGAAGAACTGTTTAATCTCCAAAGTCCAGTAAAATGTCATCATCTTTGTAACACTTAGAGCCTACCTAGTAGTGAGTGTTTTGTGGGGTCATACATTGTACAAATTCCACTAAAGGCTGGAGAGAACTTTCATGAATTCCAGTATAAGTACCAAATGGGCAATGTTATGACATGCAAATATCAGAAAATTGGCAAATTATACTACCAGCTGGTAAACTCATAAAACATTATCTATATATCTATATATATATATATAAAGCAAAATACATTTTCAAAGTTTGCTTATAACTTGAGAGCAAACTGACTAATTTTGATGATTTCTTCACCAATAGATAGAGGATATTCTATAGACAGTTATCTGCATTTTCATGGTGTGCATTATGTACTCCTTCAGATTATGGAGCAGTGATTAATTTTATTTTTTATCTCCCTCCCTGCAGTTTAACAATATCTGGCCACAGCCATTTTTTTAGATAGTGTTAAATTCCATTGTTAGAGTTCTTTCATTATTACCTGTGGCCAGATATTGTTACATTTTTTAGATAATATTATTAAATTCTATTGTTAGATATTGTGATATTAAGTTCTTTCGTTATTACTATTTTATTTTTTTCAATATGCCACAACAAAGAGCAAGTTCTATAAGTCACTCTACTCCTGAGGCAAGGCATATGAGACTAAATAGATAGAGTGAATTATTAAAGTTTCTTGAAATAATAAGGAACAGTCCAATTTCTCTTACAATTTATATATAAATATGTCTGTTTTCAATGTTCGCTTATAACTCAGGAATGAATTGACTGATTTTGATGATGAGGCAGTGATTATTGTTTTTACTCCCTCCATGGCCCACCCACACATGTTCAACTAAATGTATTGGCTGAACCATAGGAAATAAGCACATACTATGTGTGACAAAAATGTAAGTCTCAATGAGATTTACAAAAAAACTCCACGACAGCATATGTCTATCTTCTACAGGTGATTTATAATATGCAAAAAATCAGTGTCAAGGTGCAACATGATATTGAAGCAAATGAAGTGGCTGGCTGAGGCACATTGGTAGGTAGGAGAGGCTCGCCCTGCTCAGGCGAGACACATTCTGACTCGAACAAGAGCTGGCGTTCGTTCGAGTTAATGGTATACGCACAGTGAATAGTTCACCTTACCGTACTACAGTTTAACAATATCTTGTCACTATTTTGCAAAATTTTTTCATTATTATTATTATCATTATATTAATATCAGTGTTCATCAGTGCTTATTAGTAGTTTTTATTTTTAGTAGTTTTTATAATTATTAGTAGGTAATTATATTTTTTCCATGTTTTGGACATGGGCAGTTATATGTAGCATGTTCTCAAGTTAGCAGTCCTGAGAATTTAATTATTTTTGTCAAGGATGATGCAACATCTAATGTTGTTTACAAAGTGTTATAATGGTCACCATTCTACAAAATGATGAAAGCACCAGCACCAAATACTCAAGTAAATACCTTGAAGTGAACTGCTGGAAGTATAAGTTCACCTCAGAGAAACAGAAGGGCTCAGCTAGTATTTCATAAAATAACAGCAGAGGTCAATCATAAAATATCATAAAATAGCAGCAGAGGTCAATAGTAGCAGTACAAAATGTTTATCCAAGGGAAAGGGAAAGAAGCAAATGAAAGACCAGAACATTTTAACGGTGAAATAAATTCCCCCCTGTTCATTCCATTCTTTTCCCTTTAAATAACATAAGTTAGTATGCTAAGACCTTCACCCTAAAAGTATGTAAAACTTTATCCATACTCTACTAATGGTGGACTTTACTTATAATGTGCTGACCTAATCTAAAAGCACTTTTTTAATGACAGTCCAAGCTAGAAAATGTCGAAACTTATAGCACATTAGTAACAACTGGAAAATCATCATCAATTTCCTGACATGTATCGTCAAGGGGTGTACAGGATATGATAGTACTACATGAAAAAAAAATTTACATCATTACTAACTTCCTATCTACACTTTTCCTCCAAATCAGTCTGTTACTTGTCAATACTCCAACATTATCAGATCTTATATTTCTATCGTCTAAGGCAGCGCTTCCCAAACTGCGGGACGCGGCCCCCTTGGGGGCCATAGGTTTTGTTGAGGGGGCCGTGAAATAATGAAAACAAATTTAAAATGTTTTAAGACTAAGTAAATTTTTTTATTTTAAAAGAAACGTATTTAACTTTTATTATTTATTATTTCTTTTTTGTTATTTTTTATATTTTAATATCAAGAACTGTTGATATGACTTTATATACATATCAAAACTCATTTTATATTATCACTATCACCCGAGCTAGTTTTCTGCTACCAATAAAAGTTTTGCATATACTTCACACATGAAAAAAAGCTTAAACAAGTTCATGTGGGGGAAATAGTAACTCGCTTGCAGTGGTAAACAACATGCCCTCCCTTAACAGCCACTATACTGCAGAGGCAATAAAAACAAGTACTTTTATTGTGCCAGTGAATAAGGTATGAGCAGTCTGTGTAATATATTTCTCAACAAATAGTGCAATAGAGACAACTGGGATAAAAACACAGTAATCACATGTCCCCTCATACAGAAACTAGTCTGTATAGACTGAAACAAAACCATATGTTGCATGAGCAAACACAATATCTAACTAAAAACTATTGTTATTAATTAGATGTGTGTGAGTTCGGTTTCCCAAGGCAGCAATAAAATTCAACCGAACGTGTTAAAATTCGTAAAAGTGCTAAAACTAAGTAATATATATATATATAATGAATGTTATGGCAGTTTCACATATGGAATTCGGTTGAAGAGAGTTAGCATTTCAACTCAATTGTCAGCTATGCTTTTATCTTTCGGTTGCGCGATCTTTTGTTAATACCGCACCAATCATATGCACGTTTTAATAACCTGCCTTTGCTGTCTGTTTCGCGTTAGGCTTAATTACCGTAAAGGGAGAAAAGTCACAAAAGAGAAAAATGTTCCTGGTCCGGGGATTCCCTTATTCAGGTAATATTCACTAATTTCATGTCATCAGTCTGTGGTGTGCCAGTATCGGTAAGTGGTGACATTATTTGATCTATTCTACGTTAAAAAATTTAACCCTGAGATGGATAAGTGGCTGATAAAAAAAAAAAAAAAAAAAAAAATCCCTCGAACAATCAGAAGAAGCAGAAACATACTCAAAAAAAAAAAAAAAAAAAAAGATAGTATTTCATATTTTACCAGAACAGCCCGCATCGTATTCAGAACCAAACGGTAAGAGGCAAAAAATGTAATATATGCATTTGATTTTTGCAATATTCGCTGTGTATGTTTTGTATTGAATATAAATACAATAAATATTATAATAATATATCTCTCTATTACGATTTCGTTTCGAGGGGGGCCGTGAAATATTTTAATTGTTGCAAAGGGGACCCTGACATCCAGAAGTTTGGGAAGCACTGGTCTAAAGCACTTTGTACTGTATCAATCCAACTATATCTTGGTCTTCCTCTGGGTCGTTTTCCTGCCAACCTGGCAGAGAACACTTGTTTTGCTAATCTTTCTTCGCCCATTCTGTTTAAGTGACCATACCACCTGAGATTAGCTCTGCTAAAGCATTCCTGGATGCTGACAACGTCAAGTTCTTTCCTAATATCCTCGTTTTTAATTTGATATTGCCATTGATGCCATCTGTTTGTGCCTCTAATCTTTCTCAGGATTCTCATATCTGCGGTCTCTAGTCTTTGGTAAAGTGGTTTACTTCTGATCCAGCTCTCAGATCCATAAGTTAAAACTGGTTTGAACACTGTCTTGTATACAGCTAATTTAGTATTCTGACTAATTTCTCTCTTATTCCATATGAATTTATTCAATTGACTTCCTGTCATACAAGCTTTATTGATTCTGTTCTCTATTTCCATATTTAATTTATCATCTTCACTAAAAATCGTGCCTAAGTAGCTGAAATGTTTTACTTATTCCACAGGTTCTCCGTTCAAAACACAATTGACATTTTCAACGATTCTACCTGTTTTCATTGTCTTTGTCTTGTTATTACTGACCTTCATACCATATCTATTACAACAGTTATTCAATTTAGTCAGAGAATCTTGTAAACTTGTAGTGGATTTATTTAGAAGAATAACATCGTTTGCATAAAGCAAAGATCTGACATTAACATCTCGAATTTCATAACCACTTTCCTTCATAATGTGATCCATACAGATAGTGAAGAACAGAGGGGATAATGTACATCCTTGTCACAAGAGATTTAACATTAAACCATCTTCCTGTACTTCCTTCAATTCTAACTGCTGACTTGCAACTCAAATAAAGACTAAGTATTGCTTGATATAATGCCCCATTGACACCATATAACTGTAGCATATTGAATATCTTATTTCTTGGCATCTTGTCATATGCCTTTTCCAGATCGACAAAACTTAAATACAGATCTTTGTTATATTCCCATGTTTTCTCAACTATTTGTCGTAAAGTGAAGATCTGATTCTGACAGTCTCTATTTGGCCTGAATCCAGCTTGTTCTTCCACAATTCTTCTCAACCATTTCTGAAGTATGCTGGCATAAATCTTGCCCGGTACACTCAGTAGGGAAATACCTCTGTAATTCTCACATTCAATTTTATTTCCCTTTTTATATATGGATACCATTAGAGCTCTACTCCAATCATCAGGAATTCGTTCCTCTGTCCAGGCCTTCTGAACTATGCAGTGCAGCCACTGTAAGACTTTTATACACCATGCTTCAGTATTTCTGGTTGGATATCATCTACTCCTGCCCTTTCCACATTCCAAGCCTTTGATGGCTTTTTCTACTTGAAATATGGATATGTATTTCTGACTGTATGCCTGTTGAGTGTTTTTTTCCACTGTGCCATCACTGCTTGTTTCATTTAGCAATTTTTCGAAGTAATTACTCCATACTTCAAGGATATCTTTTTCTCCCATTTTCTTGTCACCTTTATCATCTCTATCTGCTTTTACAGCACTCTTTCCTCAATTTCTAAGCTTCTTCAACAACCAGCAGAATATCTTACCACCTTCTTGATATTTATTTTCTATGTTCTTGCCAAAGTCCTCCCATGAATTTTGTTTAGCTAGTTTTACACAGTGTTTCGCTTTCTTACATTTGTCTCTGTATTCTCTAAGAGCATAAGCTGACTTATTTGCCAGGAAATTTTGATATGCTTTCTTCCTTACCTTCCTGTGTCCACCATGGAGTTCTGATTTTTCTATCCTTGCAGACAACCTCACCACATGCCTCTCTGGCTGAATCAATCAGGTTTTTCCTCAAGGTCTGCCACTGAATCTCCAAGATTTGGTTCTTGTTCTCAAACTCTTTCATTTTTGATTCAATAATCTTTGTGTATTTTAGTCTACAGTTCACATCTGAGAGCTACTCAAATTTTATTCGCTTTAAGACTTTCTTACATGTCATTCTTTTCAATATGAAATTCAATGTTATCTTGCACAAGACTAAATAGTGATCACATCCAATTTCAAATCCTCTGTACATTCAGGTGTCCTGCACAGGGAGAAAACATCACTATCAACAATAACATAGTCAATGAGACTTTTCTTATTCCTTGCCTCTTCTCTCCATGTGAATTTGTGCACATTTTTATGTTGGAACATAGTGTTAGTAATAACCAGTCCATGTCCTGAGCAGAAATCCAACAGGTATTTGCCATTATTATTAGCTTTGCTCTTTTTTCCAAATTTTTCCAAAATATTTTTGTATGTCTGACAAACATTTCCTACTCTGCTATTTAGATCCTCAACAAGGACCAACTTTTCTTTTTTCATTGTGTCAGTAGCGTTCTCTAGATCCTCAAAAAATTCCTCCACTTCTACCTTAGTGGAGCATTCTGTGGGACCATAGGCACAATAAGTTTCATTGTCCAGTTTCCCATTCTGATATTTGCCCACATCACTCTACTTCAGACTGCCTGCCATTCAAGAAGATTAGCTTCGTATTTAATGTTGAATACTATGGCTACTCCTTCTTTTCCCTTGATTGTCATTGCCTGAATATAACATTTTTTATTTATTGCTCAGAAAGATCTCACCAGTTTTTGTCTTTTTTGTTTCAGTCACCCCTATTATGTCGATCTGGTACTTATCTAATTCCTCAGCTAGCTCCATTGCTTTGCCATTCAGGGTTCTTATGTTGATAGTACCGATCTTTAATTCTGGCGATGTTGAGTTGGGGTGTGCTTTCAGATTTGTTCCAGTAGCTGACTTTTCACTGTTCGCCCTGGTTCTCTGGCAAAAATAACGGGGGCCTAGTTTAACTAGCGACGCCCCAGCTGGCATGAAATTTTGTCATGTTGTACCATCAATTTGTATATTGGTTTAAGCCAATAAGAATACAATTTGGTCGGCTAAATCCCAAATTGCCAGGCCATCCTCATTCGTTCAGTATCCAGGATTGGACATTAGTTCAGAAGCCCTGGTCGGTTCACAGCATTCCTTTAAAGGCTATGTGGAGGTCTCCTCTCAGTTATATGTCTTTGACCCTTAAGCACCCCGTAACTGGAAAATGGAGGTAGATAATCTGAGAATCTTACTCAAGGAAAAAAAAACAGTACTTTTCAAATGTATAGGAAGGTTTTAGTCATTGATTATTATTCATATTAACTTTAAATGGCATTGCCTAACAACACTACAAGAGTAAAATCTAATATGACAATTGATTAAGGCGCGGATAGTTTTCTGGATTTCAAACCAGCATCCCTTGTCATGTAACACAAGACACTTCAACTCATTGTAATGGACAAAAAAAAACTAACATCACATCACGATGTTCTCTAAAGATGGATTTAAAGTAGTTTAAGCTATAAGTGGCTTTAAAATGACTATCTCCCAAAGTTTTCGTAAATTAATGAAGCCACACTTGATGCTTAAGGAGCACTTCATTGCTGATTGGCTCCAAAATGAGTGTCCATGTAGTGTCATACTTTTCTGCTGTTTAATCCTATGTGAAAGAAGTGTCCAATATGTGACATTGTTGTGTCTTTCTTTCTACTCATTTCTATTTTTTAGTCTTTGGGTCAAATCCCCGTTAAACTCTCATTCGGGTATCACGTGGTACCTCTGGGGGATAAAGGAATTGCCTCGAGATTGAGCCAATACCAGAGTATCAGATTGTCTGAGATCGACCTCTCGTAAAACACTAAGAAATTTATATTTCGCTGCGCCACTTAGCGCTTTTAGATTAAACAATATTATTAATAAAGGGGTAATCCCAAGACAGTACTTAAGTGATACCTTGTAATTTCGCAAATGTGGCCAAAATCAATTCTTATTCTAGTCTCCCGCCTAGGTTCGTGATATGTTTTTTTATAAGCGGTGCGTCGGATTCCAGAAATCACAGATATTCTTAGTTGGGTACAAACGCAAGGTTTACTAGATATCATAAATATGTACATACAATACAATAAGCTTAATTCCCACCTTAAGGGAGTTCCTGACAGTCAGGATAGAATTAGAACATTACAATAATATAAGAATACTCAAACTAATTAACTGTAAATCTCTGAAGTAAGATTTCTTAATTTTTTCCTTAAATACCTTAATCATGCATGATTATCACAATAACTCTCTAATTTCTTTAGTAATTCAATCAAACCACACAAGATAGCATTTATATCTTTTACAATCCCTTCATTGAAAGCAATTCCTTACTTTAAACATATTCTTAACCTCCTAGAACATATTATGCAACTCTATCACAATAGGAGACAGTAAGATTGAAGGTAACCCTCTATAGATCACTACAGTTCAGTCCTAATTAATATCATTAATGTCCCTTCCTCTGTTTTTACAACGTGACAAATCTTTCATTCACAATCAGCAAAATACAAATAAAGTCTACTTATCTATCCTTGGTTGCTGCGTCACGTCAAAGATCTACCGGAATCTGCCTCTCCTTAGACGAATTGTCCATGTGCTCCAATCTGGCTTTCTATGGATGGCCGGGCTTATTCCTTCTGTGGAGATACTACGTCTAGTTCTGCCACTGCCTCTGTCGAAACCCTCCAGAATGGAGGCACTGCCACCCTTCACCTGCTCACGGCACCACGAGACGTACACCAGGAGATCCAGGAACAAAAAGCCTCTTTTCAGGGGTGCTAGACCCTTATATTTTCACCTTTCTTTCTCAGCAATTCTCGCATTCTGCGATGTCCACCCAACACACTCGCGTGGGCTCACGTCACGGCGTCCAGCTTTCTCCGCTATATCCCACGTGCGCTGACGGCACGCGATTGCCCAGGGCGAACTGCTCCTTCACGTTGCTGCTCTGTGACCTTTGGACTTCACCTCCCCCCCCACACACACATCTTGAACTTGTGCTAACATTCTATATCTCTTAGTACACAATGCTCTATTAAACTTTGCTACAGGTCTACACTTCCATTAATGTTTAACTAATTTGTGAGTGGTACAAAATGCATACTTATTTGCTTTCTTATAGTATGAAATATTGGATATATTTACAATGCACTGATATAATACTCAGAGGCAAGCATGGTATAATGTTTCTTATTGTGTTTTCTCTCTGTTATACAAAGATAAGATGAAATATTTTATGTTCCAACTTATTGATATGGTATATTAATATGATATGGTATATTTACAATATGGTATATTTACAATATGGTATATTTTCAAGTCACTTCAGACCTCCAATAAGCAAGGTGTGGTGGTCTCATACCAGAAAATGAAAATCATCTAACAGCTAATATGTAAGGCAAAGGGTGAGATCTTACTAAACATATATACTTACTTTTTTTTTTATGTCAACCTCACCCAGGAAAGGTTACAAATCTATAGTACATTAGCATTAATGTTGTGGCTGGGCTAAGGATTAGATTTAGAACTATGATCTGGAAACCAAGCGCAGAACTTTTTCAAACCACTTCAAGTGATTAAATTCATCAACCACCTAAAGGAGTAGTGCACTTTTACAAATTCAAATACATTTGCAGGATATTGATTTAAAATTTGTGGACTATTACTGTAAAATTAAAATGTGTTTCACCTAGGGAAAATGATATTTGTATAAGTATATACAGTGAAACTGATTTAATAACTCATTAAATGAAAATACAGAAAGGTATGCTTCCTAATATTGGCACGAAGTTTTGCTATTCTTTTTCTCTGAATCATCAGTGAAGTGAAAATGGTGCAAATACAACATCGATTTTCTGAAATGCAGAGACAATGTCAGTGTCAGTACAGTAACCAAGATTCTGACTGCAGAAATTGTTCCTTCAACTGAAATTCATTCATCATCAAATTCCTGACATGTATCCTCGAGGGATGTACAGGATATTATGATAGTACTACATGAAGAACTTACATCATTATTAACTTTCTATCAACAATTTTCCTCCAAATCATGTTATCTATAAAGACTCCAATATTATCAATCTTATATTTCTGTCTTGTATCGATCTACCTATATCTTGGTCTTCCTCTGGGCTTTTTTCCTGTCAACCTGACAGAGAACATTTGTTTTGCTAATCTTTTCTCCCCATTCTGTTTAAGTGACCATACCACATACCACCTGAGATTAGCTCTGCTAACACATTCCTGGATACTAACAATGTCAAGTTCTTTCCTAAATACCCCTGTTTTTAATACGATATTGCCATTGATGATCTGTTCATGTCCCTAATCTTTCTCAGGACTCTCATATCTGTGGTCTCTAGTCTTTGGTCAAGTGTTTTCTAACCCAGCTCTCAGATCCATAAGTTAAAATTGATTTGAATACTATATTGTATACAGCTAATTTAGTGTTTTGATAATTTCTCTCTTATTCCATATAAATTTATTCAGTTGACTTCCTACTATACTGGCTTTGTTGATTCTGTTGTATATTTCCATATTTAATTTGTCATCTTCATTATAAACTGTGCTTAAGTAGATGAAATGTTTTACTTGTTCTATAGGTTCTCCATTCAGAATGCAGTTGACATTTTCAATGTTTCTGCCTATTTTCATTGTCTTTGTCTTGTTATTGCTGATTTTCATACCAAATTTATTACAACAGTTATTCAATTTAGTCAGGGAATCTTGCATGGATTTCTTTAAAAGTATAATGTCGTCTGCATAAAGTAAAGAGCTGAGATTAACATCTCCAATTTTGATATAAGGTTTAATACTGCTTTCCTTCATAATGTGATCCATATGGATAATGAATAACAGAGTGGATAAAATACCATTTCTGTGCTTTTTCTAATTATGTAAGAACCAGAGCAGCCATTGGTCAACTTCTGTGCACAGTCAAACAAGTTCAAACCTATCAAACCAATTTCTTATTATCTTCCTTCATTCTATCTACCTCTGTTCTTTGGAACAGCTTCTCATATTGTTTTTCCCAATAAGTACAACCTCAGCTTTTCAAGAAACTTGTTAATAGCCTACTTCTTTCTCCTTAATTGCTCGCTCACACATGGTACTATTGTAGGTCTTGTGGCCCCTTATGTGCAAGATCAATATATAAAAAAAATGTTTTGATGAGTTTACCTTTCAATTAATTTTGCAATAAACTGCTTTCTTCAAATTAGTGATATTCTGATTAATTAATTATGATGAGATTAATTTATTTTGATCAGATTACCTTTCAAAATATTTTTTTGTATCTTGACCCCACACACACACACACACACACAATGTTTTGATGAGATTACCTTTCAATTAATTTAAAGCAAACTGCTTCTTTGGATGAACTGTGATATTTTAATTAATTGTAGATTTTTGGCAAATTGTCTTTCGACGACTTTCTTCTCTGAGTAACTGATGATTGATGAATTGCTTTTTTGGTTAATTTTGTTCAATGAATTGTTGTTTTTTGTGTGTATGTGTTTTTAGTTTTTCTTAATTATTTTCAGTGAATTGTCATTTGGTAAACTATCTTTTAATTAACCGTTTTCAGTGTATTTTCTGCATACCATTTTACATATTAAAAAAATCAAATCTTTAAAGTAAAGAACAAATTATACTTACTTCTCTGTTAGTGAGGTGGCAATAACAACAGAAAAGCTAGTGAAATAGCATGGATTCATTTCTAGTAAGTGTTCAGGTGTCTAAAGAAAATAAGAAACCATGAAATTTTTTTTCTTCTCATTTTAACAATAAAATGAATAGTGTGTCAGTATGTATCTACAGAACACATACAGTATCTGCCAGAAAATCAAGTATCTTCCTAAAGTTTGAAACAAAATAGAAGAAAAATGTCATAGCTGAAATAAAACTAGAAACAATTACTCTGTAACCATCTCATTCTTATCTTACCAATTTTATCAAGAATAACAAAATACACCACACTACATCATATCAAAATCATAATGTTTAATAAATTAGAATAAAATACAAATTTTAACTGATAGTTCAAAAAAAAAAACCTATAGCACATTCCTGCTATAAGTCAGCAATGGTGAAGAAGAAAGGAGGAACAATGATGTATTTCTTGGAGAGCTGGAAGTCGTAGTCCTTGGAAAAAACAATGAGAAGACCAGAACTGAGAATAGAGATAGATGGGATGAGAATTCTGTTCAGTTAGTTTAAAGCTGGACTGTGAACAAATGAAAGTTAAGTAGTAGTTGCTCATATTTTATTGGCTTAATACATTGTCGCCCAATAGTGTCTAGAAGTGCTGATACTCCTGTAGGAACTCCCGTCAACATATGTATGTCACTTCTGCTTAAAGGCAAGTGCACTGTCACACAGTTTACATGGCATGCCAGTTGCAACAACTTTTTCAGTAGAATTTTATTTGTAAAATTAGCCTTTATGACCTGTCTTAATGATACTGAAAATCTCAAACACAATTTAAACTGATTTCAATTATTTATATATGCATATACATTTTTATTTACTTTAGAAAATTTGCTTTACATGAATTGTTTACTTTTGCACCCGACGACTACATTATAAAGCGGTGTTATGATGTCTTTTCTACAACTGAAAATTTGAAAAAGGATTTTAGGATAAGCATATTTAATTAGATGCTGTGTTTGGCGCTACAATAAAACTATTTTTTTTGCATGCACATAGCATAAAATTCAATGCGGTGAAATTTTATATATAAAGATTTACTGACATTGATTTTTACAGAGGTCATAAATCATGTGGAAAGAACAAAATTGTAAATTACTGTATTTTAAAGAAGTGCTGATGGTAAATTTGTAAAGCTAACTAACAAAAAAGAATGATATAGAAATTGTTCACAAATTATAAAAATAGTGCAAACATTAAAATTGCGCATTATGTTGATTTGATGTAACAGAATGTTAAAAGTAATTCTGCCTTAAGTTAAGGGGATTAGGCAAGATTACGTTGCAGACTTGAAAGTAAACAAAGGTATTGAAGATCACTCAGATGTAGAGATTGTTGCTGCCAAATCTGAAGGTCAAGACAACTGTGATGTCAGTTATTTACAGAAGATTCGGGGGTCTCCGACCCTAAAAACAAGGAGCTTCGAATCATATAAAAGAGGTCTTGAGAACCTAGAAAAAAGTTTTTTTCGTCTTGCTGCAGTCCGTTGGCCAGCTCAGATCTCCGTGTTTTGTCGTAGGATCGTAATCCCTAGGCACAGGGAAAACCCAGGAAAGGCCAATCATTCTACAGAGATGTATTTTCAGTAGAGGAACGTGTTGCATGCGACCAGATATGTGGTGCCAACAATAGGTCCAAAACCGACAGTGAGTTATGCTACAAATCCCGGAAGAGAACTATGCCAGGACTCCCGCCAAAAGCCATTCAAGCAAAGGCTAGGAAACAGGATCAAGGAAAGCAGTCAGCAGAACCACCACAAATCTTCAAGAGTGGTAGGACTGTATATATTTCTATGAATTTGGGAGTAGATTCTAATGTATTAACACTGAGATAGTGATTAAGAATTGTATCTGGTCGCATGTAACACGTTCCTCTACTGAAAATACATCTCAGTAGAATGATTGGCCTCTCCTGGGTTTTCCCCGTGCCTAGGGATCACAATCCTACGACGAAATACAGAGGTCCGAGCTGGCCAACGGACTGCTGCAAGACGAAAAACTTTTTTTTAGGTTCTCAAGACCTCTTTTATATGATCTTCTACAGAAGATTCAGTAAATCTTCTACAGAAGATTAATTTACAGACGATTCGGAGACCCCCGAATCTTCTGTAAATAACTGACATCACAGTTGTCTTGACCTTCAGATTTGGCAGCAACAATCTCTACATCTGAATGACCTTCAATACTTTTGTTTACTTTCAAGTCGCCAACGTAATCTTGTCTAATCTCCTTAACTTAAGGCAGAATTACTTTTAACATTCTGTTACATCAAATCAACATAATGCGCAATTTTAACGTTTACAATATTTTTATAATTTGTGAATAATTTCTATATCATTCTTTTTGTTAGTTAGCTTTACAAGTTTACAATCGGCACTTCTCCTTTAAAATACAGTAACTTACAATTTTGTTCCTTCCACGTGGTTTATGGCCTCTGTAAAAATCAATGTCGGAAAATCTTTATATAAAATTTCACCGCATCAAATTTTACAGTAGCATAGTGTTTGTGGAAGAGGAATTTTTCATCATGAAGGGTCCTTCCAGTTGTCTCTAGTTACACTAATTGTTGCTAAATATAGAGTACATAGACTGTAAATGTCTCTGTACTATAATTAGCAATACAATAAAACTACTTCCCTTTTGATGAGATTACCGAGATAACTACCATGTTAAGAATAATTAATTTATGATGTTTCAACCTTCATATTATTAAGGCCATCATCTTGGGTACACACACACACACACATGTATGAGGTGTGATAATTTAATTCCTGGAATGGCCACATAATGTCGCCCGTGTGGTGATTTGGTTGGAGTCACGTGAGTAATCGTGTTTGTACATCTTTACAAACACGATTACTCAAGCCGATAGAGCCATTTGCTAGTTGGCTACTGCAAACACAATAGAAATCTGCATATGAACTTTGGCATAAAAATGTGATTGAAATTTGGAGCAGCATGTTAACATCAAATTTTGTGAGAAAATCAGCAAAACTGCTACTGAAACATAAGAGCTGTTGAAGATGACATATGGTGTGCATGTTCTGAAAAAAAGTCAGGTGTCTTTGAGTGGCATAAGCAATTCAAAGGTGGACAAGAAGATGGGAACAGCTCCAGAAGTGGGAAGCCAAAAACAAAAATGGCAGACACAAATGTGAACAGAGTGCAAGATTTGATACGGTCTGACAGACGATTAAGTGTGCGATTAATGGCTGATGAATTGCAAATGAATCGAGAAACAGTCAGGGTAATTTTAACTGAAGATTGTTATGTGAAAGATTTCTGTGAAGTTTCTGCCTCGGATCTTGACGGACAAACAGAAGCAGTGGCAGGTTCAAGTTGCGATTCATCTCTCTGCAAATAAGCACGTGTTTCCAAGAGTAATTAGGTGACGAAACCTGGTGTTTCCAGTACAATCCTGAAACAAAATGGCAGAGCATGCAGTGGAAAACCCTGAACTTGTCACATTCAAAAAAAATGTCACATTCGCAGTTCAAACCATGCTAGTGTGTTTCTTCATCACAAGGGGATAGTTCACTAAAAATTCATTGAACAGGGACAAACGGTTAAACAACAA
This sequence comes from Typopeltis vanoorti, assembly GCF_054136105.1. Lineage (NCBI taxonomy): Eukaryota > Metazoa > Arthropoda > Arachnida > Uropygi > Thelyphonidae > Typopeltis > Typopeltis vanoorti. The sequence goes on from NC_143557.1 coordinate 65,454,906, forward strand.
TGCTATTTAGAGGTGTTGAAAATGTTACGAGATTCTGCTCAGAGAAAAAGACCTGAATTGTGGCCTGACAAGTGGATCATCCATCACAACAATGTACCAAGAAACAGTGCGCTTATCGTGAGAGAGTTTCTGGCCAAAAAATAGATTACCGAAATAGGTCATCCTGCTTATTCACCCAACTTAGTCCACTATGATTTTTGGCTGTTTCCAAAATTAAAGACTGTGCTAAAAGGGCAAAGGTTTTCTGATATCGCTGATATCCAGCATAATGTGATAAAGGAACTCAAGAGTATTCCAGAAAAAGAGTTCGCCTGTTTCCAAAAATAGAAACACCATCTAAACCAACGTATAAATGCACAAGGGGGCTACTTTGAAGGCGACAGTAGCCACTAATGTATAGTTCCAAATGTAGGTTTTTTACAGGTGCATAGGTTGGTTGATTGGTAGAGCCTCTGCTACTAATGGCTCATGAAAAAAGTTAAGTTTGAGCAGGGGTTAGTAGTTGGAAGGGGTTCAATCATTCAATGCTGTTGGCACACTCTCCCTCGATGGGTCTTTGGACACCCTGGAGGTGTCACATAATAATAATAATTCCGGGAATTAAATTGTCACACCCTTGTATACGAGAGAGAGATAAATTACATTATAATTCAAACAGTAACTCAAAGTGACACTACTTTGATCAACCATCATTTAACTGGTTCTAAAGGCTCCCTCAAAATGCTTGACTCGATACAGAGGAGAGCAATTAGACTTATTAATGACCCATCTCTTACCAACTCCCCCCCCACCACTTTTGAACAGATGTTCGGCTTCCGCACTGTATATTCTACAAATATTTTCATAGGAAATGTTCATCTGAAATAACATCAATAATTTCCCCACTTAGTACTAAGCTTGTTGGAACATGTGCAGCTGCTGCTCTACATCCCTTCACAGTGCATCTCGAAACCCACAGAACAGGTTCCTTTTCCTCCTCCTCCATTCCTGCAACTGCTATATTGTGGAACAGTCTTCCCCTTGTTGTTTCCCAAGGAATACAATATTTTAAATCAAATGTAAACAAGATCCTCCTTTCCCAACCCTTTTAAATCAAATGTAAACAAGATCCTCCTTTCCCAACCCACTACATAATTTTTACTTACTATATCTGTTTTTTTCTGAAGACTGAAATGAAAATGTTCCTATAGCATGAGGGGGAAAAAAAACTTCCCAACAAATTATCTTTTATACTTACAATAACAGTAAAAGTGATGATCTAATCAATAACACTGGCCTTAATATAGCTTTGTTATATTAAGGCCAGGCTTACCATAGTTATATTAAATTTTAACGTTTGTGTTCCTTTTTCTGGATAGGAATTGTGCATCCATTATATAAGTTACAGGTGCATCCCAAGAACATGGATTACACGTCTTCTACCAACATAACCTTTTGTCTTAAGAGTTCATTATAAATGATAATCAGAACTAGGGTACATACTCCAGGATCTTATCCTTAATATATCAAATGCTTTACTTATGTTAAATTATTGATTAGACAACCACTTTTGTTATTATTAAAAATTTAAAAGCTAATAATTTGAAGTTGTTCTCTGGCCATGTAAAAATAGGATGTAACATTGATGTAGTTATGTTTTTCCTCACTATAGGTCAGGCCAGTTAAATAACAGTTGATCAAAGTAGTGTCACTTGGACACTGTTTGAATTGTAATGTAACTTGAAGAAGATAAGGGGAGGGATGCAAGCTCTTTCTTGTGAGAGATCAGAGAGGACTGACTTTTGGTGGCACTGAAGTTTACAAGGCTGTCCTTGTTTCTGTATATATATATATATATGTGTGTGTGTGTATACTCTAGATCAGGGATTGGCAACCGGCAGCCTGCATGTGGCCCAAACGTGCATTTTTGGCAGCCCATAAAAGGTTGGCCATACTTACATGGCATGTGTCCCATATGTTGAATTATTTAAATAATACATTTTATAATATGAATAATAAATGAAAAATAATTTTATACCTATACTTTGTAATATCTCCCATGCAACTTGGGAATACCAACTTTTGCTGGTATTATTGAAGATTTACAAATGGAATTTTCAACAAGATTTGTGGACTGTAAAAAATAGCATCGAAATGCGATTATGTTTGAATGCTTTTAATGTCGACATTGATCGATGCTTACCAAAAATAAATAAAAAATTTGAAGGATTAATCAGTTTCGCAAAGATGATAGTCGCATTTGGAAGCACCTACATTTGCGAATAAGCATTTTCTACCATGAGTTTTAGAAAAAATAAAATTTCTTCTCGACTGATGAACATTTGCATGCTTCGATTCGAATTTGCACCTCAGGTTATAAAGTGGATCTAGATAATCTGGCTAAGAGAAAACAATCACAAAAGTCACATTAACAGGGAGACATATGTATATATTGTAATAGATACACTATATTACTTTGTTTTTTAAGTGATAATAATTTTTAATTGTGTTTCATTTTCATGCTTGTTGCATATCTCATACTTTAAATATTTCTGTTTTTTAAGATTGACATAATAAAAATTGATAACTTAAGTATTGTTTTTTCACTCACTATTTTCTCTTACGCTTGCGGCCTGATTATTAAAAATATTATTATTATTATTATTGTTGTTCCGGGAAACTCCAAGGAGTCGACAGACTCATCGAGGGAGGCCCTAACATCATGTCAAGAACAACTATTCAACATTCACACAGTATCTATCATACCTTGCCTTGAACTCATTAACGGTCGTAGCACCCACAACAGACTCTGGAAGCTTATTCCACTCATTTACCACTCTCCAAGTAAAGAACCTAGCTCTAACACCCTTGTCAACCACGCTCTTGCCCAGCTTCCATGCATGGCCCCTAGTCTTCCCACCACCAGTCATATTTTCAAAAATATCTTCTGGATCAATCTTATAAAAACCCTTCAGTAATTTGAATGTCTCAATCATATCACCCCTCCTTCGCCTATCGTCCAATTTCTGCAACCCACAAATCTTCAACCTATTCTCATAAGGTTCATTCCACAGACCTCCTATCATCTTGGTCACTCGTCTCTGGACCCTCTCCACTTCCTCCCCATCACGAAGAAACCCTGGTGCCCATAGCTGGGCACAGAAGTCCAGATGGGGTCTTATCAAGGCTCGATACAGAGGAACAACAACTTGTTCGTCTCTGCATGTTAAAGTATTTTTCAGAAGCCAAGTGATTTGGTGAGCTGTTTTAGTTACTTTTGCAATGTGCCCCCTAAACTTCAACTCCCTATCCACCAACACTCCCAAATCCCTGGCCTCATCAATCTCCTGGAGTATGATTCCACCAATGCGATATACTGCTGCTATTCTTTTCACCCCAAAGTGCATAACCTTACACTTTGCCACATTAAATTGACATCCATTTTTCCTAGCCCAGTCCTCCAAACTATCCAAATCATCCTGTAAAATTTTGACATCTTGTGCACTCACAATTGCTCTACCCAACTTTGCATCATCAGCAAACAAGTGAACACTTCCTCTCAGATCCTTTCCAATATCATTGATGAACAAATTGAAAAGCAGTGGTCCAAGAACAGAGCCCTGTGGCACTCCACTAGTCACAAGACGTCTTTTAGACTCCACTCCTGAATAAACCACTCTTTGATATCTCTCCTTCAACCACCGTCTTATCCATCTCACCAATCCTATATCTATACCCATCTGCTCCAGTTTACTGATTAGGGTTCCATGTGGTATCCTATCAAAGGCCTTGGCAAGGTCCAGTAGTATCACTGTAAACCCATTACCCCTATTCAGTTCAGCCGTCACTGTGTTATAAAATGTGAGCAAGTTACTGAGGCATGATCTACCCTTCACAAAACCATGTTGTCCCCCATACAATATCCCATTTTCATCTATCCAATCCTGTATTCTTTTCTTGACTAATTTCTCTAAGACCTTGACAATGATTCCTGATATGCTAATCGGTCGGTAATTTACAACAGCAGTCTTGGAACCACCTATATGCAGTGGAACTATTTTCCCCTCTTTCCACCCGCTCGGGACTAACCCAGACCGGAGACTCAAATTAAACAAAATGGTCAAGGGTACTGACAATTCTTTAGCTGCTTCTCGAACAACACGAGCTGGTATACCATCCAATCCCACAGATGTATTGACATTGAGGTTATGCAATAGACTACTCACCTCCACTTCATTAACCACAATTCCCATATAATCTACTGGTTTATTCGTTTCTGCAATGTCACCACCTGGATGATATACTTTTGCAAAGTGCTCACTCAGTAACTCAACTATCTCAACTGATTCAGTTATCTCTCTACCATCGGCATTCTTTAAAATCAATCTGCCATGTACATTTTTCCTTTTACTTGCTACATATCTAAAAAACTGTTTAGGATTCTCTTTAGCCTGCATGGCCAATGTTCTTTCGTAATCCTTTTTTGCTTTTCTTACCACACTCGTCACCCTTCTGGCCTGCACTTTATACCGTTCATGTGCCTGCCGGTCACCCTTCTCCTTAAATTCCCTCCATAGTTGTTTCTTTTTTTGCAACTCAAGCTTAATGGTGTTATTCATCCATTTAACCCCTACTTGATTTATTATTCGGACTCTAGGTATACAGTCAGCCATTGCTTCATGCAAGCACTTCTTAACTACCTCCCATGCACTATCAACTTCTAGTCCTTGCAGTTGTACATGCCATGGCACTGAACCAATCAAACTCCTAAGCTTGTCATACTTTCCAGCCCGATAATTCCACATGTACCCTGTCTTAATTGAAAATTCTACACCTTTAGCCACCTCCCAAGTTAAGACCCTATGATCACTCTCACCAATTGGTGGCAACGTGGTCATATTTGTTACAGCTAAATCCTCAGATGTAATTACTAGGTCGAGCACTCTCTGACCCCTAGTATTTTCCATTACATGCTGTCGCAGATAGTTATCCCTTAATAACCGCATAAAATCCAGTTCCTTCCTCCCGTGTGTCCTCTCCTCACTCCAATCAATGTGACCATAGTTAAAATCTCCCATAATAATCACCCTCCTTCCACCCATTTCTTCTATTTGCTTGTGCATACTGTCACCACCATCTTTTCCATCACCTGGTCTATAGCAGCACCCAATTGTATATTTAGTTCTGCTAGCCACAATCTCACACCAAATGGCCTCAAATGTGCTCTTTTCTCTATCCTGCAATTCAACTTCTATTCTCCTTGGCTGGAGCTCATCAGCTATCATCAACAATACTCCTCCCCCCATTTTATTCTCTCTGTCATTCCTGAACACACTATACCCATCACATTCAATCCTACTAGTTATATCATCTACAGTCAGCCATGTTTCACTAATACCTATAACCTGTGGTCTGGAAGTGCCAACCATAGCCAAAAACTCTTCCTTCTTGTTCCTAATACTCCTAGTATTAGTGTACATGAATTTAAGACCCCCATTAGCCCCAACCCTACCTTGATGCCTTATATTAACTATCCCACTCAGATTTGTTGTCCTTATTTGCTCTGGCATATTATATTCATTCTTACATTCAACTGCCTCCATAAGGACTGTACCTCTACCCCCCCCCCTAACAAATCTAGTTTCCCTGAATTTGCACATCTTATCCATCTCACCAACCCTATATCTATACCCATCTGCTCCAGTTTACTGAGTCTGAAAGCCCGTGAGTCTGAAAAGGTTGCTGATCCCTGCTCTAGATAATGATCTTAATATGAAGGTCAAAACGTCAGGAAATTAAAGTAATTATTCTTAACATGATAGAAGTCTCTATAAATTTTATCAAAATGAATGCTGATCACTGTCAACATTAAAAGAAAGAATAAAACTACTTATTTTTCTTGATTCTGCAGTATAGTGGCTGTTGGGAAGATTTTTTATTTCCTCATGCTACAGGAACATTTTCATTTCAGTCTTCAGAAAAAAACAGACATGGTAAGTAAAAAATTAAGTAATGAACTTCTTATTATTGTACTATCTTCTATCAAAGGTCAGCGACCATCTTGGCGAACAAACTGCGGTCTTGTGCTAATCTGAGCAGTTGTGCACTGCTCTTTCCTGTCCATGTCTTGATGTTGTCAAACCATGATATTCTTTTTCTTCCTCTAGTTCCTTTGCCATCAATTCTTCCTACCAAAATAGTTTGTAGAAGTTGGTATTTGCTGTTTCTCATGATGTGGCCAAGATATGATGTTTTTCGTTTCTTGATTATTTGTACAAGATGTTTAGCTTTGCCAATGGATTTTAAGACCTCTTCATTGGTAATTTTTTCTGTCCATGATATCTTTAGCATTCTTCTGTATAGCCACATCTCAAAGGCTTCGATTTTCTTGATGGTTGTCGCCTTCAATGTCCATGTTTCAACTCCATAGAGCAGAATAGACTACACGTAACATTTCAGCATTCGGCATCTGACTTCCATGTTTAGGTCTTTATTGCAGAATAGTGTTCTCATTTTCATGAAGGACTGCCGTGCAACTTCAATCCTTGTCTTTATATCTATTTCTGGATCCCACTGTTCATTAAGCCAACAACCAAGATATTTATATCTTGACACTTGATCAATATTTTTCCCATTGAGTGTCAGTTTCATTGATGAGGCTGGATGTTTGCTGATGATCATGTATTTTGTCTTGTTGATGTTTATATTTATTCCCATTCTTTGGCTTTCTATGTAATGAACTTGGGATTAGCAAAAGAGTGTGGATAATTCTGATGATGATGATCAGAAATTACTTTATATTACTATGTAAAAAGTGTATAGTGATCATCAATGAATAAAAGAAAATTCTTAGAAAACTTATCACATGCAAGATATATTATCCATGACAGAAAAGACATTAGTGCTGTGTGTGGGCAAGAGGAACAGAAAAGAGGAAGAGTCTGTTCACATTTTGCTTGAACAGCTGAGGATGGATTGTAAAAGGGTGTTGGTTAGCAGTGGTTCTTGTTTTAATGATTGTGAAGGAGAGTGGAGGAATAACAGTGGCCAATTCAGCATAGCAATGTCCATAAAAGTATCTGTAGAAGAGACATAAAGCAGAAACTGAACATCTTGAGAGGGATTAAAGTGGGTATATGAGAAAGGGATAATTAATTACCAGGATAGATAGAATCAAGCAATCTTCGAGAGGATTTTGGTGCATTACCCCAAATATGGGAGCAGTATTCCATCTGGATGGATATGGGCTTTGTATAGAGTTAGCAGCTGTGAAGGTTTGAAGTAGAGTCTTGTTCAAAAAAGTACACAAAATTTTTTGGTAGCTGCAGAAGCTGTAATTGAAATATGGTTGTGCCAGTAAAGATCGGAGGTGCAAGTCAGTCCAAGAAGAGAAATCTGATTGTTTTTGGATATCTCAGTATTACTGAAGGTAAGGTAGAGGGAAGCAAGCTTTCTTGTGAGCGATCAGAGAGGACTGACTTTTGGTGGCACTGAAGTTTATAAGGACAACCTTGTAAACTTCAGTGCCACCAAAAGTCAGTCCTCTCTGATCTCTCGCAAGAAAGAGCTTGCTTCCCTCTACCTTACCTTCAGTAATACTGAGATATCCAAAAACAATCAGATTTCTCTTCTTGGACTGACTTGCACCTCCGATCTTTACTGGCACAACCATATTTCAACTACAGCTTCTGCAGCTACCAAAAAATTTTGTGTACTTTTTTGAACAAGACTCTACTTCAAACTTTCACAGCTGTTAACTCTATACAAAGCCCAAATCCATCCAGATGGAATACTGCTCCCATATTTGGGGTAATGCACCAAAATCCTCTCTAAGATTGTTTGATTCTATCTAGAAGAGGGCAATCTTGGTAATTAAACATCTCTTTCTCACATACCAACTGGAATATAGCTAGGAGATCTGAGTTCAGGTCCTTGGTCATAGTAGATCTTGAGGATTCAAATATTTGAGCACTAACAGATTTGTCAAATGAAAAGGAGGAATGCTGTGTACTGTCATCAGCAAAGCTATGGATAGAATTGGAAGTCTGTGAGAACAGATAATTTATATACAAGAGGAAAAGAGTGGGTGAAAGAACAGAACCCTGGAATACTCCAGCATTGGTGGGGAAATCTCAGGAGAGTAAACCGTCCACCATGACAAGTAGTGAGCAACCAATGAGAAAATTGGTGATTCCCATTGCAGATTGAGGAAGGCAAGCAATAGGGTGGCAGTTTGGTGTGTAGGTCTCTGTGACACACCTGATTGAATGCCTTTGAAATGTCAAGGGCAACCACGTGAGTTTCCCCAAATTTCTCCATGGCCTGAGTCCATAAGTGGGTGGTGAAAGCAAGAAGATCCGTTGTAGATCGTGAGTGGCGGAATCCATACTGCTGGTCACAGATTAGTTGGGATGTCGCTAGGTGGTTCAAGAGTTGGACGTTGATAACCTTCTCCATCATTTTTAAGAGAACAGAAGTGAGAACAATTGGACAGTAGTTTGTTGGTTGCCTTTTATCACCTTTCTTTGGGATGGACTGGAGATGTGGACCTATTTACATGTTGTCAGATAGATGCCAGTTGAATAGGATAGATTGAAAAGGCAATACAGGATAGGTGGTAGTTCTGGGGCACAATTTTTTTTAACACAATAGGTGGGATACCATCAGACCAGATGCCTTGTTTGTGTTCAGGTTATTAAGGATTCTTTGGATATCTTTTTGTCAGAAGACTATGGGAGACATGAGGGGAGCCATTCTTTGTGGAGAGGAGAGACCTTTGCCAAGGTGATCAACACAGGAATTGAAAGAGAAGAGTGATGCAAGTAAGTTGGCCTGGTCTTTTGGTGAGGTGACTACAGGACCATCTGGATGTGAGAGTGGTGGAAATCTGGGGTGACAGAAGTTGTGCCCCATAGCTTTGGTAAGGGACCAGAAGGAGCAACTGCCATTTGGGCAGGAGGTGAATTTGCAGCATATGGCCCTTTCACACTTGGTGATGATTCTTTTGCAACGGTTGCGGACTGCAGTATAGGCAGAGAGGACAGCTAGAGTTTTTGGTTTTGAGCCAGCTGTGTTAAGCTGAGGTTTTTTCTTTTGCAGCACTGGCACACTCTTTTTGAGAACCAAGGCTTGGAGGTGGCTGAGAATTTGGAGTGAAATAGGGGATGAAAACCTTCATTGCTGTGAAGATGATTTCTATTATTCGGTCTGAGCAGGTGTTTGGACTAGAAGAACTGAAGCAATAGTCAGACCATGGAAAGGAGGAACAGAAGTCACTGAGGACACAAGACTGTGAACTGGTGGGTGTAGGTTGTTCTGCTGCAAAAGAGACTTTATGAGTTTGCGATCAAGTTTCCAAGAGAACCAACAACCACAGTATAACTGGAAGCGGTCAAGTGTGTTGGCAAATTGGAGGGGGGAGGTTGTCTGGTATTCTGGTGAGACGATTGATGATCTGAGATAAGTCATTGCTGATGGTGAACACCTTAGCATCCCTGTTTGTTTGATCTGTGAAACTGGAGAAGGGGAGCCAATATGAGTTGTGGACATTGAAGTCCCCAAGAAGCATGACCTCACTATTGAGGTACGTAGAATGCAGAAAGTCAAGCTTTAGGGGGGGAAAAAAGTTGAAAAGGTCAGAGTGGTTGACGAAGTTTGGAGAGCGATAGAGGGAGCATATGAAAAGAGTAGTTTGATTTGGCAGAGAAATTTTGAGCTAAAGCAGATCAAACAGTGGGGATTCAAGGATTTGCAGTCTCTGGTTTGCCGTTTGCTCGCTGTTTATGTTTGTATCGCTGTTTGTTACAATGGCAGTCGCATGTATGAAGATGTGTCATTTCCTACTATTTAATAAGATAGTCAGTGGTTATGACATGGTCACCCAATCCTATGCATTAATGATTTTCTTTCAAGCATAACTGTTTACTCAACTTGTTTTTAATGTTCCTTGACGGTTTTATAGTCACTGCATTATTTCTGATGCTAGGATTGCATTAAAGAAATGCTATAAACTAACTTTAAAGTAAAGTTTTTTTTAATTAATTCATGTTTCAATCCAAGTCAGTTCAATGGAATAATGTTACAGAAACACATTAAGTACCTCTACTTCATAGCATTCAGTGATTATTGCAAATTTGTCTTTTGACAAATTTAATATTTAATTATATTATATATAATCATATATTTATTACAACAGTTATTCAATATTTAGTCAGGGAATCTTGCAGACTTGTGCTAGATTTATTCAGAAGTATATCTTCATGTGCATAAAGTAAAGAGCTAAGATTAACATCACCAATTCTGATATCAGAATTAATACCACTGTCTATAATAATGTGATCTCCATATAGATAATGAATAACAATGGAGATAATGTGCACTCTGATTTAACATCAAACCATCTTCCTGTACCTCCTTCAATTCTAACTGCTGACTTATAGCTTAAATAGAGACTATGTATTGCTCAATATAATGTATTATTTACACCATATAACTGTAATGTTTTGAAGAGCTTATCTCTTGGCACCTTGTTATATGCCTGTTTCAGGTTAAATTATCTCTTTTTTCTATAAACAATTTTAAACAAAAAGCTGCATCCATCATAGAAGATCCTTTTCTAAATCCATTATGACATTCTAACGTTTTTTTCACTACATATTTTCAATTTTTCATTAATTATTCCACTATATACTTTGTAGCAAGTATTCAATAAACTAATAACACTTTAATTAGCAAGTTTTCTTTTATCCTTGTTTTTAAATATTTGGTATTACTAAACTTGTATTCCTATCTTGGTATATCTGTCCACTTGTATATATATTTTATTTAAAAATTTTAATAATCTCTGATGAAATTTCTTCCAGCAAATTTATACAGTTTGGAGTTTATCCCAACTTCTGCTGATTTATCCTTTTTTTTTTTTTACTTAGACTGTCCTTTAATTCCTTCATTGTTAGTGAAGGAATTAAAGGACATATCATCTAAAGCATTTTGCAAGTTTTTGGTGCAATTTTTTTGATGTTAATATTATCTGTCCAAGATCTGTAAAGTAATCTAAGAACTATTTTAAATCTACTTTTTAGATTTAAAAATAGATTACTGCAATTCACATATTCATTTCTTTTATAACTGCATTCATATTGTTTTAGTATTTTATAGGCATTGGATCTTACTTTAGAGCCTCCATAGCTCAGTCAGTACAGACGAAGCCTTTGGTCGGAAAGACCTGGGTTCGATTCCCATTGGTGATGCAAGGAACTTTTGGTCTTTTTTGACTAAAGGTGAGTTAACCAGTCTCATACAGAGGTAGGGGGAGGGTTTCTCCTGGAAACTTGGGTTTTTCGTCTCCCTCCAGAAATCAAACCAGCCCCATGAACACACACGGATTACAGTCAGAAATACTGCACTTAGGGGATGCAGCAAGGAGCAGTGACACGGCTGCATTAATTAGCTGTAAGCCCCGTCAGTAGGGGGGGGGGGGACCTGACCCATCCTAAAGTGGATGAATGAGGGGATATGATGATGATCTTATTTTGTATATATCATTTTCTAGGCAGCTTCAGCTTTCTCTGTGTCTCATTTTGGTTAGCCATCCTTTTAAGGCTAGCTGTTTATTTTCAATTATTGTCATGTGACACCTCCAAGGAGTTCAAGACTCATCGAGGGAGAGCACCTGCTCTACAACTCTCCGTCTCCACCAACTACAGCAAACCACATCATCTACACCAATGCCATCTATTGCCCACCACCACCAGTATTTTCACAGACAATCACAAACATCCATGCTCATGGCAAGATTCAAACCCGCAGCCTTTTGGCTGCAGAGAAGATACACTAACCACTCGGCCAAGCAGTTAGCGTATCTGCTAAGTCATTGTCCCATATATGTAATTTTTTTATTTTTATGTGTCCCTAGACTTTTATATACTTGCTGCCGATGTAATAATTTTGTATTACATCGGCAGCAAGCCGATGTCTTTATTTATATTGATGTCTTTATTTTCTTGTATTTTTTCTAAATAGTTATTAATCCTCTTTTGGTATAAATTTCTTATACTTAAAATTGTATAGTAGTTTTACTTTGTAATTAGCTTTTGTTTCTCTAGTTTCTTTATTTTTTTTTGTAATCAATTTAGTGGAAACCTTAATTGTCTGCACTAAAGAATGATCCGCATCTATTTCTAGTCCTCTCTAAACTTAACATCTAGGAAGAGGCTTGTTGCTTTTCATTCTATAAAAGTAGTCTATTATTGACTTTTGTCCTGTTGCACACCAAGTATATTTTTATATTTATAGAATGTATTCATTATTTTTAAATTATTATATAATCAATGAGTCATTTTCCATTTTTGTTTATTGTCATCATCATCATCAAATTCCTGCCATGTACCCTCAAGGGGTGTACAGGATATGACAGTACTACATGAAAAAATTACATCATTACTAACTTCCTATCTACAATTTTCCTCCAAATCAGTCTGTTACTTGTCAAGACTCCAACATTATCAGATTTTATATTTCTATCGTCTAAGGCACTTTGTACCGTATCAATCCACCTATATCTTGGTCTTCCTCTGGGTCGTTTTCCTGCCAACCTGGCAGAGAACACTTGTTTTGCTAATCTTTCCTCTCCCATTCTATTTAAGTGACCATACCATCTGAGATTAGCTCTGCTAACGCATTCCTGGATGCTGACAATGTCAAGTTCTTTCCTAATATCCTCATTTTTAATATGATATTGCCATTGATGCCATCTGTTCACGCCTCTAATCTTTCTCAGGACTCTCATATCTGCGGTCTCTAGTCTTTGGTCAAGTGTTTTACTTCTGACCCAGCTCTCAGATCCATAAGTTAAAATTGGTTTGAACACAGTCTTGTATACAGCTAATTTAGTGTTCCGACTAATTTCTTTCTTATTCCATATGAATTTATTCAATTGACTTCCTACCATACCAGCTTTGCTGATTCTGTTGTCTATTTCTATATTTAGTTTACCATCTTCAGTAAAAATTGTGCCTAAGTAGCTGAAATGTTTTACTTGTTCCACAGGTTCTCCATTCACAACACAGTTGACATTTTCAATGATTCTGCCTATTTTCATTGTCTTTGTCTTTTTATTGCTGACCTTCATACCATATCTATTACAACAGTTATTCAATTTAGTCAGAGAATCTTGCAGACTTGTAGCGGATTTATTTAGAAGTATAACATCATCCGCATAAAGCAAAGAGCTGACATTAACATCTCCAATTTTGATATCAGGTTTAATACCACATTCCTTCATAATGTGATCCATATAGATAATGAATAACAGAGGGGATAATGTACATCCTTGTCTCACACCAGATTTAACATTAAACCATCTTCCTGTACTTCCTTCAATTCTAACTGCTGACTCACAACTCAAATAAATACTAAGTATTGCTTGATATAATGCCCCATTGACACCATATAACTGCAGCGTATTGAATAGCTTCTCTCTTGGCACCTTGTCATATGCCTTTTCCAAATCGACAAAACTTAAATACAGATCTCTGTTATATTCCCATGCTTTCTCGACTATTTGTCGTAAAGTGAAGATCTGATCCTGACAGCCTCTATTTGGCCTGAATCCAGCTTGTTCTTCACCAAGCTTTTCTTCCACAATTCTTCTCAACCGTTTCTCAAGTATACTTGCATAGATCTTGCCAGGAACACTCAGTAGGGAAATACCTCTGTAATTCTCACATTCAGTTTTATTTCCCTTTTTATATATGGGTACTATGAGAGCTCTACTCCAATCATCGGGAATTCGTCCCTCTGTCCAGGCTTTCTGAACTATGCAGTGCAGCCACTGTAAGACTCTTATACCACCATACTTCAGCATTTCTGGTCGAATACCATCTACTCCTGCTGCCTTTCCACATTTCAAGCCTTTGATGGCTTTTTCTACTTCAAGTATGGATATGTATTCCTGACTGCATGCCTGGTCAATGTTTTTTATCACTGTGCTGTCATCACTGCTTGTTTCATTTAGCAGTTTTTCAAAGTAATTACTCCATACTTCAAGGATATCTTTTTCTCCTGTTTTCATTTCACCTTTATCATCTCTAATTCCTTTTACAGCACTCTTTCCTCCATTCCTAAGCTTCTTCAACAACCTCCAGAATATTTTGCCACCTTCTTGATATTTATTTTCTATATTCTTGCCAAAGTCCTCCCATGACTTTTGTTTAGCTAGTTTTACACACTGTTTAGCTTTCTTACATTTGTCTCTGTATTCTGTAAGAGTAAAAGCTGAGTTATTTGCCAGGAACTTTTGATATGCTTTCTTCTTTTCCTTCACTGCCTCTTTAACTTCCTGTGTCCACCAGGGAGTTCTGATTTTTTTATCTTTGCACACAACCTCACCACATGCCTCTCTGGCAGAATCAATCAATGTTTCCTTCAGAGTTTGCCACTGAATCTCCAAGGTTTGATTCCTGTTCTCAAACTCTTCCATTTTCTTTTCAATAATATTTCTGTATTTTAGTCTACAGTTTACATCTGAGAGCTGCTCAACTTTTATTCGCTTTACAACTTTCTTACATGTTATTCTTTTCAATATGAAATTCAATTTTATCCTGCTCAAGACTAAATAGTGATCACTTCCAATTTCAAATCCTCTGTACACTCTTGGTGTCTTGCACCAGGGAGAAAACATCACTATCAACAATAACATAGTCAATGAGACTTTTCTTATTCCTAGCCTCTTCTCTCCATGTGAATTTGTGCACATTTTTATGTTGGAACATGGTGTTAGTAATAACCAGTCCATGTCCTGAGCAGAAATCCAACAGATATTTGCCATTATTATTAGCTTTGCTCTTTTCTCCAAATTTTCCCAAAATATTTTTGTATGTCTCACAATCATTTCCTACTCTACTATTTAGATCCCCAACAAGGACCAACTTTTCCTTTTTCATTGTGTCAGTTGCTTTTTCTAAAGCCTCAAAAAATTCCTCCACTTCTACCTTAGTAGAACCTTCTGTGGGACCATAGGCACAAATAAGTCTCATTGTCCAGTTCCCCATTCTCATATTTGCCCACATTACTCTACTTGAGACTGACTGCCATTCAAGAAGATTAGCCTCGTATTTTGTGTTGAATACTATGGCTACTCCTTCTTTT
This sequence comes from Typopeltis vanoorti, assembly GCF_054136105.1. Taxonomy (NCBI): domain Eukaryota; kingdom Metazoa; phylum Arthropoda; class Arachnida; order Uropygi; family Thelyphonidae; genus Typopeltis; species Typopeltis vanoorti. The sequence continues at coordinate 65,470,032 of NC_143557.1, forward strand.
CCTTGATTGTTATTGCCTGAATATAACATTTTGTATTTATTGCTCAGAAAGATCTCACCAGTTTTGGTCTTTTTTGTTTCAGTCACCCCTATTATGTCGATCTGGTACTTATCTAATTCCTCAGCTAGCTCCATTTCTTTGCCATTCAGGCTTCTTACGTTGATAGTACCGATCTTTAACTCTGGTGATGTTGAGTTGGGGTTTGTTTTCAGATTTGTTTATTGTTGATTCTCCAAATTTTTCTATATAATTATTAATTTTTATTGCCTATTCTGGCATTAAGACCTCCAGCTATAATTATATTATCTGTTGTTTAATTTTTCATACAATCCTTCGAACTGTTTATAAAAGTCATTATTTTCTTCTTTTTCTTCTTCAAGGCATATACTTCAACAACCTTGCTTGAATAAATCTGCTTTATAATGGATTTTTTTGCTTTGATTTATGGATTCATATCATCATGCCAACTTTTTGTATATGTTTGTTTATCCATTATACATTTATTAATTTAAAATTTTATAATAATTATTTAGTTATAGCTATATTTTAAAAAATGAGTAATTTGCTTTTAGATGGATGCAATAACAACAATGTATATTTTTGAGAATGTTATAATACTTTCCTAAATACAGTATGTTTGTCATGTCTCGGTAAATAAACTTTTAAACTTTTATTAAATTAATATTAAAGAAATATTAACATTAAATTAAATTAACAAAATATTAATATAATATTCCATATTGAGATGAAAAAAGTCTTTCATCATATTTAAGAAATTAATGAATTGGACGATCTCAAGTAATAAGGTAGTCGCTTCTCTGAAGGGCTCTGTTAAAAGTGCCCCAGCGACGTCAGGAAGGTTGCTACAGGTCAGTCTTCTATCAGATGCAACTTCATCTACTTATATTGGCCTGACAGAATTCATAAAGGTATTTTGCATTTTCTTTCTTCTACAAGAATATTTTAAAGAAGCCTCCATAGCTCAGTTGGTATAGACAAGGCCCTTTGGACAGAAAGACCTGGGTTTGATTCCCCTCGGTGACATGAGGAACCTTCATCTGGTCTCTTTCAATGAAAGGTGAGGTAGCCAGTTTCATACAGAGGTAAGGGGGGGGGGGGGGATTTCACCTGGAAACTCAGGTTTTTTCATCTCCCACAACAGCCAACCAGCCCCCCCTGAACACACACATCTACAGACATAGGACACACTGGGAGGCATAGGGCTAACCACCTTATCCTCAGGACGGGTACGATTTTAAAAGGCTTAGGACAGCTCTGTTACAGGCCAACAGGCCTAATACGAAAAAGGAAGAAGAGGAAGAAATAATATTTTTGTTTTATCCTTATTTTACCCAAGTACAAGAAAGAATATGAAAGTTTGTATATGAAATATTATTACAGGTAATGCTCGTATAACGCGGATGTTAGGTTCCATAGAAATGGCGTGTTATATAAATGTGTTATGCGAGACTCAGATCACAAAGAAAAAGTAAGGTTATGTTCCGAAATCGTTTTTTTTTTTTTTTAATTATATAAACAGTGACATACCCAAAAAAAATATATCTTTATTTAATTCAGGTAATTCATGCAAGTTAAGAAAACATATAAACGATGAAACAAATACATAGTATAAAATTATAAAAAAAAACTATAAATTGTATGTAAACTTCATTGCACATAATACATAAATGTTTTAGGCAAAATAAAATAAAGTATATATTTTAATCGTCATCACTCTCTTCAGAACTAACATTTCATAGATGTTCTTTATTTATGAGTGGCTGGACGTCGTCATCACTTGAAATCTCTTGGGCATCATTTGTATAATTCTCATTGAAAATTTCGGCTGGTTTAGTTATCAAGAAGTCAGTAATAAGACCTTGTTTACCACTATGCTGCAATTTTTTATTAAATTCATAATACGGAGCTAAACAAATATCCGGTTGTCTCGTGAATTTTCCAGAGCGCTCCACTGAGAGATCATTATTCATAAAATAACTTTATTGCCAAGTTCAATCCTTCTGCTAATTTCTTTAAACTGAATTCTTTTAATGGATTCGTCACAATCAGAATCTTCGGCAGAACTTTCCCTATCATTTGGTTCGACGTCATTTATTAATTGTACCAGTTCTTCCTCATTTAAATCTATTTCCCCATCAATTAATTCACTAATTTCTTTTTCAACCATATCGCAAAAGTGATCTAAGTGGCCATTTCAAAAAAATAAATTTTTTTCCATGAAAAAAAAAAAAGCATTACATATGGTATGCAACTCACCAAAAAATAAAGTGTCCAGCATGAGATTAACACACTTATGATTTTTTAATGCGCTTTCCTGGCAGAAAACAAAGACAATTTTCAACAATAAACACTTTGTATGGTAAACAATTGATGTACATGTGTGCTAAAGGGTATTTCCCCTAATATAAATTTGCTACTTATAACTACAGGTGTGATACAGGCAGACACAACCTTAACGAAGATAAAATTTGATTTTTAAGCGTTGAAAATATATGAAAAGATAAAGGGTTACTATAATTTGTAGACTGTATTATATCGAAACCGCATTCTATAAGTAAAGCATTGAACGACGGATACTACAATTTGTAGATCACGTTATATCGAAACGTGTTGTATAAGTACTGTACACATTTCAACCTGTATTATTATTATTACACCCTCCATGAAGTCAGACTCATTATGGGAGGTTCATTCAACTGACAACATATTTATCGTACTGAATTTTAAAATCCTAAACACTTCCTGCATTAATAACATATTCTGGCAATATGTTCCATTCACTTATAATTCTCCATGTAAAAAATCTATTCCTCACACCCTTCTTCACCATATTCTTATATAACTTTCATCGTAGATTAATCTGATAAAATCCCCTCATTAACTTAAACATCCCTATCATATCGCCTCTTTTACTCCTATCCACCAAACATTCCAGAGTCCTGATATTGTCTTAGTCACTCATCTCTGGATCCTCTCCAATGTTTCCACATCATAATAAAAACCAAGTGACCAAATCTGAGTACAACAGTTCAAGTGTAGTCTGACCAGTGCTGCACACAGTAGGACAACCACTTCCTTATCCTTACATGTTAGTGTACTTCTTATCATAGCAGCACTACGATGTGAAGTCTTTGCAAAACTTGCAGGGATGCCCTCTAAACTTCAGTCTACTGTCAATCATCACCACCAAATCTCATCCATTGCAGTATAGAGTCATCAATATAGTAAACAGCCTTATATTTCTGAACTCCAAAATGCAATACCTTGGTTTATCAATGTTGAACACTTTATATTTATATACTTTTATATATTTAATATTAATATATTTATATTACTATCACCAAATATATCGCCAAATCCATAACACTAAAGCCTCAAGTTGCTTCAGTCACATGCTGCTTAAGATATTTATTCCACAGAAATTCAACAAACTCACTCTCCTTGTTCCAGTAAATTATTTCCTCCTTCCATTCTATATTCCTGTAATTAAAGCAGCCTCCCATCAAGATCAACTTTTTTTTACATGCCCAACCAATTTAGTATTCTCTACAACTCCGTTCCCAAGCCCGGATGAGAACGGAGGTGGGTGTACTTGTGGCTAGCAACCACAATATGTAAAAAAGCATATTGCTACAGAAACCTCGACCATTGTTGGAAAACTGACACAAAACCTAGAGGGGAAAAGTACTGGGGAAAATGAAACAATCCAGTGAAAGCCCCATTGAGGAAGCTGACAGTAAAAAAAGTAGAAAAACCCCCAAGAAAAAACCTCTTTAGCCCAAAACTTCTAACCAAAATTGGATGCTGGAATATCAGGACTATGTAAGAAAGCGGAAAAGCTAATTTACTAACCAGAGAAATAGACAGATACAAAATAGAAATACTAGGTCTAAACGAGACAAGATGGAAAGGTAGTGGAGAAATCCAACTAACAACAAACAAATACATTTTATATCCTGGAAACAAGAACGAGGATGTTCTTGTTGAGAGGCTTATACGCTGGTTATACATGATAACTAATAATTAAGGAATGGACAGCGTACACTAGAAATATAAATTAAATAAACTTTAATATATACTTTCCGATATTTTGGCAAACGTCACGTTGCCATCTTCTTGGGAACTTATTACAAAGACACGTGCACACAAGTACTACATAACAGCAAATGAGAACAGAAGCTAGGAAGTTAACGTTTTCCTAAAGTCCTGATGGTGCCCCCTGGTGGGCTATATTGGTAGTTCTTGGCCTTTGGGCTGAAGTTCTTCTGATAAATGTTTCCCAAATTTGGGGCAGTCTCATGCATCCAAATTTATTGAGGTTTGGCATGTTCCTAAGGGCTGAGGCCGATTCCATGAATAGTCTTTCATATTTGAACTTGCTGCGGTGTATTACTGTGGCTTTCTTCCATCTTATTCTGTGGAGAGTATCCAGAGTGGCTGTACTTGTGAAATCGGATGTAATCCTTGTGTTCTGAAATTCTGATATTTGCTGTCCTGTCTGTTTGGCCAAAGTAGGACAGTTTACAGCTGCAAGGGACCTGGTATACATCAGGTAGGTCTAGGGGAAGTGGTTGGTCTTTAGTGGAGCGGATAAGGGATGCCAATTTTCTATGTGGTCTGTAACAGGTGGTCAAGTCATGTTTTTTTAAGATTTTGTTGATTTTTTCCGAGGTGCCTCGGATGTAGGGAATGGTGATGGATCTAGAATAATCTTTTTTGTGAAGGGGGGGGGGGGGAGTGGTGGGTTGTGGATAACTGGGTTAAGTATTTTTTGGATTCTTTTGGGGGGGGGGGGGTAGCCATTGGCTGAGAAAGTGTCACGGATGTGATTTAGTTCAGTAGTTAGGGCTTGATCATTAGAACAGATTATTTTTGCCCTGTTGAATAGTGTCTTAATAACTCCATATTGTTGTGAGGGGGGGTAATGGGATTGTTGGTGAATGTATCTACCTGCATGGGTGGGTTTTCTATAAACTGAGAAAACCAAGGTTCCATCAGGTTGGCGGGTGACTAGTGTGTCTAGGAAGGGGAGGTTATTGCCCCAAATTTGGGAAACATTTATCAGAAGAACTTCAGCCCAAAGGCCAAGAACTACCAATATAGCCCAGGGGCACCATCAGGACTTTAGGAACACGTTAACTTCCTAGCATCTGTTCTCATTTGCTATTATGTAGTACTTATGTGCACGTGTCTTTGTAATAAGTTCCCAAGAAGATGGCAACGTGACGTTTGCCGAAATATCGGAAAGTATATATTAAAGTTTATTTAATTTATATTTCTAGTGTACGCTGTCAATTCCTTAATTATTAGTTATCGTGTATAACCAGCGTATAAGCCTCTCAACAAGAATAATGATCATCCATGGAGATCTTTGCATGCAAGGCCCGCCATTACAACAAACTGAAGCTCAAGTTATCCAGACAACTTAACCATCTAGCATTCCTAAAACGCTGCCGGGATAATCAAGTCATCCCTAACTGTGTTAAATTTAAACACCGCTTCGTCTCACAGAAAGCTCTCCGTATCTACAACCGGGCTACCCAGGCTTTACTTCGGGAGCAAATTACCGCTACATGGGGTTCCCTAGCCGACATAAACAGAGCTATATTAGCGCTAGAAAATGAGCTTTCACATACGCTTAATCACGAGCTTTGGTCAGTCCTACATGACATCTTGTACGGCGGCTAATAAAGAATTCGAACGTATACGGAGCCGACATATCAACAAGTTTGATAAATTAATAAAGAACTTGGCGTCCAAACCTAAACTACAAACCAACACTGTAGTTAACCTTTCGTCAATTAACCTGAAGCCTGAAGCACTCAATGCTCTGTCACGTGGTCACAACTTCGGCATTGCTCCTAAGAAATTACTGGCTGAGGAATTAATGATCCAAATTGAACGCAGGATTCGCCACCTCCCAAACCACATCGCCAACGATATCAGATTGGATGTAGCCTGTGTTCTCACAAAAGCAAAGCCTCCGAAATCCAACTTATCCATTAGTGAATACAAGTCACTACAAGAATTGAAGAGAAACAAAGAAATAGTGATCACCAAAGCGGATAGGGGGAACGCCACTGTGGTACTCAATCTTAATGACTACACAGGAAAGCTCGAGGCCTTACTATTAGATCAATCCACTTACCACCCTATTGAATATAATCCCACCAACTCTCAAATTAGAAAACTCCATAGGCTCCTTAAGGAGGTCACTTTTTGGCCTGTGGAGATTACCAACAGACTGAAACCCTATAACTCTAGATCCCCCCGCATATATGGGCTCCCAAAAATACATAAAGATAATGTGCCATTACATCCCATAGTGGATGGCATTGACTCCCCCACTTACAAACTAGCCAAGCATTTAGCCAAAGTGCTCTCACACTATACTGGCAACACACCATCACACATAAAAAACTCAGCCCACTTCAAAGCCAGTATAGAAAACCTCACACTCCAACATAATGACATAATGGTCAGTTTTGATGTCTCCTCCTTATTCACGAATGTCCCCCTCAAAGAAACCTTAGAGCTTATCCAAGCTAAATTTCCTCCCGATATCTCAGCCCTATTTCAGTTTACAATGAACTCAGGCTATTTCGTTTGGCAGGAAAAATTCTACAAACAAATAGAGGGGACAGCCATGGGTTCACCACTTTCCCCACCCTTGGCTAACTTCTTTATGGAGACTTTTGAAGAGAAAGCCTTAAACTCAGCCCCACAAAAACCTACCATATGGCTTCGCTACATTGATGATGTGTTCGCTATTTGGCCACATGGCCCAGATTCACTCCTCTCCTTCCTAACACACTTAAACAACCAACACTCTTTTTCCAGGGTGAACTTGATTCACCCTGGAAAAAGAGCAAACAATAACCTCCCCTTCCTAGACACACTAGTCACCCGCCAACCTGATGGAACCTTGGTTTTCTCAGTTTATAGAAAACCCACCCATACAGGTAGATACATTCACCAACAATCCCATTACCCCCCCCTCACAACAATATGGAGTTATTAAGACACTATTCAACAGGGCAAAAATAATCTGTTCTAATGATCAAGCCCTAACTACTGAACTAAATCACATCCGTGACACTTTCTCAGCCAATGGCTAGCCCCCCCCCAAAAGAATCCAAAAAATACTTAACCCAGTTATCCACAACCCACCACTCCCCCCCCCCCCTTCACAAAAAAGATTATTCTAGATCCATCACCATTCCCTACATCCGAGGCACCTCGGAAAAAATCAACAAAATCTTAAAAAAACATGACTTGACCACCTGTTACAGACCACATAGAAAATTGGCATCCCTTATCCGCTCCACTAAAGACCAACCACTTCCCCTAGACCTACCTGATGTATACCAGGTCCCTTGCAGCTGTAAACTATCCTACTTTGGCCAAACAGACAGGACAGCAAATATCAGAATTTCAGAACACAAGGATTACATCCGATTTCACAAGTACAGCCACTCTGGGCTTGCAGACCACGCTCTGGATACTCTCCACAGAATAAGATGGAAGAAAGCCACAGTAATACACCGCAGCAAGTTCAAATATGAAAGACTATTCATGGAATCGGCCTCAGCCCTTAGGAACATGCCAAACCTCAACAAATTTGGATGCATGAGACTGCCCCAAATTTGGGAAACATTTATCAGAAGAACTTCAGCCCAAAGGCCAAGAACTACCAATATAGCCCACCAGGGGGCACCATCAGGACTTTAGGAAAACGTTAACTTCCTAGCTTCTGTTCTCATTTGCTGTTATGTAGTACTTGTGTGCACGCGTCTTTGTAATAAGTTCCCAAGAAGATGGCAACGTGACGTTTGCCGAAATATCGGAAAGTATATATTAAAGTTTATTTAATTTATATTTCTAGTGTACGCTGTCAATTCCTTAATTATTAGTTATCAAGAACGAGGATGACACACATAGCAAAGGTGTAGCTTTCATGCTAACAACAGATGCTAGAAGAGCACTAATTTAATGGAAACTAGTTTCTGAAAGAATCATCAAAGCTAGATTTAAAACTAAATACAGAAATGTAACTATAATAAACATATATGGACCAACAAATAACGCAAAAATAGAAGAGAAAGAAGATTTCTATCATATGCTGCAAAAAGAAGTAGATGAAGTAAAAAGTAAAGATATGCTTTTAATTATAGGTGACATGAATGCAAAAGTAGGAGATAATAATGTGGGATATGAACGAATAATAGGAAAAGAAAGTTTAGAAAACTGTAATGAAAATGGGGAAATTCTAAAAGATTCTTACACTTTCAATGACATGATTATATGAGGAACCTTATTTAAACATAAAGACATCCATAAACAGACTCAGATATCACCTGATAAGAAATCCAAAAACCAAATAGACCATATTTTAATAAAGAGAGACCTTAGAGAACCTCTTTGATGGATGTAAAAAGTTTGGAGAGATACAGACCTTTACAGACCACTTATTGAGTGCAAAAATAAAAATGAAACTAAGAAAAATAAAACCCCATGGGGCTTGTGACTCGCAGGCACGGGCATGGCTAACCCGGGGTCCCAGAGCTAAATATGATCTATTTCAAAGCTTTTGGTCATGCTTTTCTCTAACTCTTCCACTTCCTGCTTCTACTCTCATACTAACATTCTTCCTAATGAGGATGCTTTACTTAAAACTTTCTGTCTCTTTTCTTGCTTACTAACCCCCAGGAGGAGGTCCTCCATTCTCCTTGAAGCTATTAGAGTACTCAAGGGCTAGGAATGTTTCCTCCTCTTTCAACTAACCACTAATAGTTATAGTAGTTATAGTAGTTAATACAAGCAGCGCTACTTGTATTAACCTCCTATAACATACATGTTACAATACTGCGATATGGAAGGCAAGGGGAAACCACCACATTACATTTCCAAGTAAAAGCAGCAATGGAAGTTAAAAATGAAATCAAGATTGGCGATGGAGCCTTCACTCAAGGTGTCAAACCCGGCAGGAGAAGTAACCGGGCTTCTCAGGTCAACAGCCAACGAAATCCTGGTACTTATTCAAAAATGAAGACAAGAAATAAGCTGAATATTGGAACATGGAATGCAAGAACACTGCTAGAACCAGGTAAAATAGAAAATGTGAAAAAAGAAATGGAAAGACTTGAAATAGACATTCTATGCATTAGTGAGACGAGATGGGAGGGACAGGATGATTTCTGGAGTGGAGAATTTTGGATAATATATTCAGGACAAAAGAAGGGCGAGTCAGGTGTTGCAATAATGCTTCATAAAAAAGTTGGAAAGTTAATCACTACAATAATTAACCATACTGACAGAATCATGGCGATAAGCATTCAAAATGAACCAGTAAACCTCAATATTATAATGGTCTACATGCCAACATCACAACATAGCGATGAAGAAATAGAAGAAGTTTATGAACAAATAGAAGAAATCTGGAGCAGCTTTAAAGACAGAGACAATACAATAATAATGGAAGATTGGAATGCTATAGTGGGAGAAGAGAGCAATGATAATGTTTCAGGAAGATTTGGTCTTGGACGTAGGAATGAAAGAGAGGAAAGCAATTAATAGAATTTTGTACACAAAAACAGTTAGTTATAGCAAATACACTATTTCAAATTCCAAAAAGAAGAAGATACACCTGGAAAGCACCTGGGGATTCAAATAGATATCAAATAGATTATATACTGGTCAAGAAAAGATACAGAAACCAAATAAAAATTTGCAAAAGCTATCCAGGTGCTGACATTAGCAGTGACCATAACCTTGTCTTAATGAAAACAGAACTGAAACATAGGAAACAAATCCAAAGATACAAACCAATAAGATGAAACCTTGAAAAATTAAAGAGTAAAGTAAAGAGAGGATACCAAGAGGCAACTGATCATAACATTCCAGAAAACATAGTCAAAATAATATTGAAAACCAATGGAATATGATTAAAGAGTTAATTACAAATTCATCAAATCAATTATTGAAATATGCAGAAAAAGAAAAAATAAAACATTTGATAACAGATGAAATACTTCACCTTATGGATTAAAGAAGAAAATATAAAAACGCTGTTAAAGAAGAAGATGTGGCCAAATACAAATATATAAAAAAAATCAAATTACAAGAAAATGTAGACAAGCCAAAAAAGAATACCTGGAAAAACAGTAATAACATAGATGAATTATTTAAAAAAGAAAACAAGAGAAAGCCTATAAAGAAATTAACAAACTGACTTTCAAATTTAATAAGAACAGCAAAAACCATCAAAGATGAAAATGGAAAATTACTAATAGAATCTGAGGCCATATTAATGGAATGGAAGAATTATATCTCTATAATGGCGACGAACTTGCTGTCAGCATAGCAAATCAAAATGAAGATAATCCAGGACCCCCAATAATGTGAGAAGAATTTGATAAAGCACTGTCCGAAATGAGTAAGGGAAAAAGTCCGGGTGTAGACAATATTCCTATAGAACTGCTACAAAATCTAGGTGATGAGACAAAAACCTTACTCTATCAATTAATAGCCCAAATCTATGATAGAGGAGAAATACCAAAGGAGTTTATGAAATCAACCATAATACCAATACCAAAAAAGAATAATGTAAACAAATGCAGCCAATTTAGAACAATAGCTTTAATCCCACATGTTAGCAAAATTCTGATAAAAATTATTCAAAATAGAATTTATTCAAAAATAGATTGTCTATTGGATGAAGACCAATTTGGATTCAGAAAGAATAAAGGAACAAGAGAGGCAATACTCTGTTCATCATCATATTCCTGCCATGTACCCTCAAGGGGTGTACAGGATATCACAGTATTACATGAAAAAATTACATCATTACTAACTTCCTATCTACAATTTTCCTCCAAATCAGTCTGTTACTTGTCAAGACTCCAACATTATCAGATCTTATATTTCTATCGTCTAAGGCACTTTGTACCGTATCAATCCACCTATATCTTGGTCTTCCTCTGGGTCGTTTTCCTGCCAACCTGGCAGAGAACACTTGTTTTGCTAATCTTTCTTCGCCCATTCTGTTTAAGTGTCCATACCATCTTAGATTAGCTCTGCTAACACATTCCTGGATGCTGACAATGTCAAGTTCTTTCCTAATATCCTCATTTTTAATATGATATTGCCATTGATGCCATCTGTTCACGCCTCTAATCTTTCTCAGGACTCTCATATCTGCGGTCTCTAGTCTTTGGTCAAGTGTTTTACTTCTGACCCAGCTCTCAGATCCATAAGTTAAAACTGGTTTGAACACTATCTTGTATACAGCTAATTTAGTGTTCCGACTAATTTCTTTCTTATTCCATATGAATTTATTCAATTGACTTCCCACCATACCAGCTTTGCTGATTCTGTTGTCTATTTCTATATTAAATTTACCATCTTCAGTAAAAATCGTGCCTAAGTAGCTGAAATGTTTTACTTGTTCCACAGGTTCTCCATTCACAACACAGTTGACATTTTCAATGATTCTGCCTATTTTCATTGTCTTTGTCTTTTTATTGCTGACCTTCATACCATATCTGTTACAACAGCTATTCAATTTAGTCAGAGAATCTTGCAGACTTGTAGCGGATTTATTTAGAAGTATAACATCATCCGCATAAAGCAAAGAGCTGACATTAACAGCTCCAATTTTGATATCAGGTTTAATACCACATTCCTTCATAATGTGATCCATATAGATAATGAATAACAGAGGGGATAATGTACATCCTTGTCTCACACCAGATTTAACATTAAACCATCTTCCTGTACTTCCTTCAATTCTAACTGCTGACTTACAACTCAAATAAAGACTAAGTATTGCTTGATATAATGCCCCATTGACACCATATAACTGCAGTATATTGAATAGCTTCTTTGTTGTATTCCCATGCTTTCTCGACTATTTGTCGTAAAGTGAAGATCTGATCCTGACAGCCTCTATTTGGCCTGATTCCAGCTTGTTCTTCACCAAGCTTTTCTTCCACAATTCTTCTCAACCGTTTCTCAAGTATACTTGCATATATCTTACCAGGAACACTCAGTATGGAAATACCTCTGTAATTCTCACATTCAGTTTTATTTCCCTTTTTATATATGGGTACTATGAGAGCTCTACTCCAATCATCGGGAATTCGTCCCTCTGTCCAGGCTTTCTGAACTATGCAGTGCAGCCACTGTAAGACTTTTATACCACCATACTTCAGCATTTCTGGTTGAATATCATCTACTCCTGCTGCCTTTCCACATTTCAAGCCTTTGATGGCTTTTTCTACTTCAAGTATGGATATGTATTCCTGACTGCATGCCTGGTCAGTGTTTTTTACCTCTGTGCTGTCATCACTGCCTGTTTCATTTAGCAGTTTTTCAAAGTAATTACTCCATACTTCAAGGATATCTTTTTCTCCTGTTTTCATGTCACCTTTATCATCTCTAACTCCTTTTACAGCACTCTTTCCTCCATTCCTAAGCTTCTTCAACAACCTCCAGAATATTTTGCCACCTTCTTGATATTTATTTTCTATATTCTTGCCAAAGTCCTCCCATGACTTTTGTTTAGCTAGTTTTACACAGTGTTTAGCTTTCTTACATTTGTCTCTGTATTCTGTAAGAGTAAAAGCTGACTTATTTGCAAGGAACTTTTGATATGCTTTCTTCTTTTCTTTCACTGCCTCTTTAACTTCCTGTGTCCACCAGGGAGTTCTGATTTTTTTATCCTTGCACACAACCTCACCACATGCCTCTCTGGCAGAATCAATCAATGTTTTCTTCAGAGTTTGCCACTGAATCTCCAAGGTTTGATTCATTTTCTTTTCAATAATCTTTCTGTATTTTAGTCTACAGTTCACATCTGAGAGCTGCTCAACTTTTATTCGCTTTAAAACTTTCTTACATGTTATTCTTTTCAATATGAAATTCAATTTTATCCTGCTCAAGACTAAATAGTGATCACTTCCAATTTCAAATCCTCTGTACACTCTGGTGTCCTGTACCAGGGAGAAAACATCACTATCAACAATAACATAGTCAACGAGACTTTTCTTATTCCTAGCCTCTTCTCTCCATGTGAATTTGTGCACATTTTTATGTTGGAACATGGTGTTAGTAATAACCAGTCCATGTCCTGAGCAGAAATCCAACAGATATTTGCCATTATTATTAGCTTTGCTCTTTTCTCCAAATTTTCCCAAAATATTTTTGTATGTCTCACAATCATTTCCTACTCTGCTATTTAGATCCCCAACAAGGACCAACTTTTCCTTTTTCATTGTGTCAGTTGCTTTTTCTAAAGCCTCAAAAAATTCCTCCACTTCTACCTTAGTAGAACCTTCTGTGGGACCATAGGCACAAATATGTCTCATTGTCCAGTTCCCCATTCTCATATTTGCCCATATTACTCTACTTGAGACTGACTGCCATTCAAGAAGATTAGCCTCATATTTTGTGTTGAATACTATGGCTACTCCTTCTTTTCCTTGATTGTCATTGCCTGAATATAACGTTTTGTATTTATTGCTCAGAAAGATCTCACCAGTTTTGGTCTTTTTTGTTTCAGTCACCCCTATTATGTTGATCTGGTACTTATCTAATTCCTCAGCTAGCTCCATTTCTTTGCCATTCAGGCTTCTTATGTTGATAGTACTGATCTTTAACTCTGGTGATGTTGAGTTGGGGTTTGTTTTCAGATTTGTTCCAGTAGCTGACTTTTCGCTGTTCGCCCTGGTTCCCTGGCAAAAACAACGGGGGCCTTGTTTAACCGGGCGACGGCCCAGCCAGCATGAAATTTTGTCATGTTGTACCATCATTTTTTATTTTGGTTTAACCAATAAGAATACAATTTGGTCGGCTAAATCCCAAATTGCCAGCCCATCCTCGTTCGTTCAGTATCAAAGTAGATACCCAACAGGGTGCACCACGAGAAGGTGAGGATTGGACATTAGGTCAGAAGCCCTGGTCGGTTCTCCGCATTCCTTTAAAGGCTATGTGGAGGTCTCCTCTCAGTTATACAGCTTTGACCCTTAAGCACCCCCCAATACTCTGTTTAAGAACAATAATAGAGAGAAGTTAGACCTTAGTCAAAATACTTACATTTCCTTGATTTAGAGAAAGCGTTTGATAAAGTAAACCAGTAAATACTCCTAAATTGTCTAATATCAGCATGGATTTGAGGGATAGGAAAATAATTTATCAAATTTACAAAATTCAAAATGGACGGATTAAAATCAATGATAAGGAGAAAATAATAAATATAAGTAGTGGAGTAAGACAAGGATGTATACTTTCACCACTTTTATTTAATTTATATATTGAAAAGGCAAGTCAGGAAACTAAAGATAAAATAAATAGTGGCATAAAGATAAATGGTGAGCAAGTCATGTGTATAAGATTTGCTGATGACATAGTCCTTGTAGCAGAAAAGAGAAGAACGTTAAAAACAATGCTAGAATTACTAAATAATAATAACCTTGAAAAATATAAAATGAAAATTAGCAGAGATAAGACTAAAATCATTGTTACAGGCAAAATCCCTATCAATATAGAGCATATAGACATCAGCAGGGAACAAATAAAACAAGTGAAAAGCTTTAAATATTTAGGAAGCCTAATAATAGAAGATGGCAGAACAAGAAAAGACATAAGATCAAGAATAAACAACGCAAAAGCCCAATTCTCTAAGATAAAAAGCATTTTAACAGGAAACTTCAACCTACAATTGAAAAAAAAATTAGTAAAGACATTGATATGGAACATTGCACTGTATAAATGTGAAACCTGGATTCTAGGCAGAGAAGATATAAGAAGATTGGAGGCTTTTGAAATGTGGTGCTGCCACCGCATGAACAAAATAAAATGGACAGAAAAAAAATCAAACCAACAAGTCTTGAGAGAGATAAACGAAACAAGAACTCTAATTAAATCGATCAAAATTAGAAGGGATAGGTGGTTTGGACATATACTTCGACATGATGGACTTGTGAAAAGAATAACTGAAGGCAAAATAGAGGGAAAAAGAAGAAGAGGCAGACCAAGGAAAAGCTTTCTTGACCAAGTCAAAGACAGCACGGGTTTGAGGAGTTACCAGGAGGTTAAGAAGAAAGCCAATGACAGAGCAGAATGGAGGAAATTGCTGCTGAGCTACCAGTCCCAAGACTGATGCAACTGATGAAGAAAAATATTTAAAGGCAAGAACCAAAGAATTAAATACAATATATCCAAATTAAAAAACAAGGATACAAAAGACAAATATAAAGTAACATTAAGGAATAAATATGGAAGCCTTATAGAGCAACATAAGGAAAATAGGCATCGAGGAGAACTGGGAAAAAATAAAGAACATATTTAATAATACTGCTGAAGTAGTTCTGGGAATTACAAACAATGGATCTCTGAAAAAAACCATCAATTTATGTGAAGAAAGGAAAGCTTTAAGAAATACGCTTCTGCAAAGTACAGAAGAAAATGAAAGAAATAGGATAATCGGAAGATACAAGCTTAAAAATGGGCAGGTAAAAAAAAAAAAAAAAAAAAATGCAAGGAAAGATAAGAGATTTCCTGGAGGAAATGTGTAAAGAGGCTGAAGAAGCAGCAAGTAAATTCGACTCAAAGAGATTGTTTGAGATAACAAGAAAATTAGCCAGGAAGAGTTTTAAAAGAGAAGGACCTGTAAAAAATAAAAAAAGAAAAAGGAAAGTTACTCACAAACGAAGTGGACACAGAAAAAGGATGAGTAGTACATTTCCAGAAATTTTAAAGGGAGAAATAGAAAACCTAGAACAAGAAATACCAGAAACACCAGAAGAAAAAGAAACACTTAAAATAAATACAGGAATTATAATTAAACTAGAAATAACTCAGGAAATAAAGAAAACAAAAAATAATAAAGCTGCTGGGAGTGACAATATACAGGCTGAACTACTTAAAACAGATATAAACACTACTGTTGAAATGCTACAACCCCCTATTTAATGAAATATGGAAAAGGAGGAATGGCCAGAAAACTGGAATACAGGACTGCTGGTGAAACTACCAAAAAAAGGAAGATATAAGACTTTGTAAAAAGTAGAGAAGGATTCACTTCTAAATGTTGTAAAGTATTTACTAGAATATTGTTAGAAAGAATGAAACAAGAAATTGAAACCAAATTGAGAAAAGAACAGGCTGGGTTCAGGCCAAACAAATCTTGTATGGACCAGAAAATAGCATTAAGAATAATTATTGAACAATCAATAGAGCAGCAGAGCAGTATATTTGGGATTCAATGACTTTGATAGCATATTCGATAGCATAGACAGAAAAACTATATGGAAGTCAATGAAGCACTATGGGATTCCCCAGAAAATCATTAATATAACAAAAAACTCATAAAAAATACAAAATCCAAATAATAAATAACGGCAAACTATTAGAACCATTTACAACAAACACAGGAGTAAGACAAGGATGTATACTCTCCCCGACAATTTTTCTGATTGTTATTGATTGGGTGATGAGGAAAACATCTGAAGAACTGGCATTCAATGGGAATGGGCAAATAAAATCAATGACCTGGATTTTGCAGATGATATATGCCTTTTGGCATAAAAACATCAACACCTCCAAATGAAAAGAGATAATTTAAATCAGGAAGCAAATAAATGTGGACTGAAAATAAATCAGAACAGGATTAAAGTAATGAAGATAAACCCCAAACAAGAATTAGACTTTGAAATACTAGGGAAAACACTGGAACAGGTAGATAACTTTGTCTACCTGAGAGCAGACATTAGCACACAAGGAGGAACCACACAGGATATACAAAATAGAATCAGGAAAGCACAGATTGCATTCAGTATGATGCAATCTGGTGGTGGTGTGAATTGTGTCCACACACCTTGTGGACACAATTCCTTTGCAATCATTAAGAGTACTCCTCCCCCCCCCCTTTCACTTTCCTATCCTTCCAGAAATTTGTATACCCTTCCATTTCTATTCCTCACATCATCCTCATACAACCATGTTTCATTTATATCGATTATCTTTGAGCATACTGACTCAATCAATGCAACAAACTCAGCTCACTTATTTCGAATTCACCTTATATTTGTGTAAACATAACATAAACATAACAATCCCTGTATCTCTAAGGCCATTCTACCAGCAAGTTTTTCAATGGGTTAGAAAAGAACATGGCACAGTACCAGTCAAGAATGAAATGGACAATTTTTAAGTTTTGATAAAAACCAAAAATGAAAATAAATAATTTAAATCAGGAAGCAAATAAATGTGAACTGAAAATAAATCAGAACAAGATTAAAGTAATGAAGATAAACTCCAAACAAGAATTAGACTTTGAAATACTAGGGAAAACACTGGAACAAGTAGTTTCAAGTCTCAATGAAATCCAAACCGGACAGAAAACATGGGAAAAGACCACAAACTGGAAAAGGTTAAGAAACTTTGGAAAAAGAAAAACATGGTGAAATATGCTACATGGAACATTAGAAGCATAGCACATAAAGAAGAATTATATAAAATTTTAAATGACAAAAATATAGAAATTGCAGTTCTTACAAAAACAAAAAAGAAACTTAAAGGAACAAAAGAAACAGCTAATTACAATATCATATATATAGTGGAGTGGACAAACAAATAAATGCAAAAGCTGGTGAAATTTTTTGGATCCATAAATCAATTAAAGAAAAAATAACTCATCATACATACTAGAATGAAAAAATATTAGAAATGCAATTAAAAATTAAATAAAGAAAATAACAGTTGTTGGAGTGCATGCCTCTGAAGAAGGAAAAGAACTTTTACAAAGAGTTACAAGGAATATATGAAAAATTAAATAAAACAAACCATATACTTATAGCCGGAGATCTTAATGCCAGAATAGGAATGAAAAACATTATCAACAATATACAAAAATTTGGAGAACCAACAGTAAACAAAAATGGAAAGCGACTCATTGATTACACAATATATAATAATTTAAAAATAATGAATACATTTTACAAACATAAAAATATACATAAATATACATGGTGTGCAAGAGGACAAAAATCAATAAAAGACTACTTTATAGCAAATGAAAAAGCAGCAAATCGCTTCCTAGATGTTAAAGTTAGAAGAGGATTAGAAATAGACACAGATCACTATTTAGCGTAGGCAAAGCTAAGGTTTCCACCTAACTGGCTACAAAAAAATGAACAAACTAGAGAAACAAAATCTAATTACAAAGTACGACTACTAAATGATTCAAGTATAAGAAATTTATACCAACAGAGGATTAATAGCTACTTAGAAAAAATACACGAAAATGAAAACATTGAGAAAGAATGGAATAATATAAAAGAAATTATTGCATCAGCAGCATATGAAAGTCTAGGAACACACAAGAAATATCATAAAAATAAAAAATTACATATATGGGACAATGAAATAAAAACAATAATTGAAAATAAAAAGCTAGCTTTTAAAAGATAGTTAAGTAGCAAAAAACAAGAAGATGAAATTGAGTATAAAAAAAGACGAGCAATAGTCAAAAGAGAAACCAGAAAGAGACACAGAGAAAGCTGGGAAAAATTTGTATCATATCTAGAAAATAACATATACAAAATAAGACCCAATGCATACAAAATACTAAAACACATGAATGCAGATATAAAAGAAACTACAAATATAACTTGTGAAATAGATGTAAAAGAATTCTTGGATTACTTTACAGATCTTTGGACGGATAATACTGGCATCAAAAATAATTACACCAAAAAACTTACAAAATACTTTAAATGATATAATAACAATGAAAGAATTAAAGGACAACCTAAATTTTAAAAAATGGCAAATCAGCAGGAAAAGATGGGATAAACTGTGAAATGTATAAATTTGCTGGAAAAAAATTTCATCAAAGATTATTAAAATTTTTAAATAATATATATACACAAATGGACAAATATCAATAGAATGGAATACAAGTATAGTAATACCTATATTTAAAAAAGGGGATAAAACAAACCTGCTAATTACAGAGGTATTAGTTTATTGAATACATGCTACAAAATATATAGTAAAATACTTAATGAAAAACTGAAATATACAGTGAAAAAATATTATTAGAATGTCAAAATGGATTTAGAAAAGGACGCTCTACAATGGATGCAGCTTTCTGTTTAAAACTGCTTATAGAAAAAAGAAGAGAATTGAATTTATATATATTATAGAATAAATATACCTAATATTTTACTACATGCAATATTGAATATGTACGAAGATAATGAAATAAAAATAAAAATAAATGAAAAAATGTCTAAAAAACAATCTATAAACCAAGGATAAGACAGGGATGCCCTCTGTCTCTAACACTTTTCAATATTTAAATTAATGAAATATTAATACAGGGGAACACCTTAAACAATCCAGGTATAGAATTCCAGGAATAACAAAATAAATACGCTATTATTTGCAGATGATCAGGTAATAATATCAGATAAGAAAGACAATTTACAAAGAGCAATATATAATTTAAACGTTATAGTAGAACAGTTTGGAATGAAAATTTCCATAGATAAAACTAAAACAATGGCATTTTGTGGACAAACTCCAGTTAGAAATAAAATAGTTATTAATAATAAAATAATAGAACAGATAAATACTTTCAGTTATCTTGGATGTGAAATATCATGAAGGAGAAAAAGACAAAATTAAAAACTTCAAAATTTTCACAGATTATAGGCCTGATAAACAGAACACTCAATTCAAATATAGTACAAAAAGAAACACACTTGAAAATATAGAATACTTTAGCAGTGCCCACATTATTATATGGCAGTGAAACGTGGGCAATAAACAAACAAGATAAACAAAGAATAAAAACAAGTGAAATGAGATTTGAGAAGACTGCAAAATACACATTATTAGACCAAAAAGGAACGAAGACATTTTAAAAGAACTAAAAACAAAATCAATAGAAGAAAAACTAAACAATTATAAACAAAAATGGATAGAACATGTAAACCGAATGGCCAACACCTGATATCCTAAACAAATACTAAAATATAAGCCAATTGGAAAGAGAGCTGGAACAGACCAATATGGTCTATACCTGCAATTAACGTTATGATGATGATGATAAAAACCAAATAAGCCTGTTTCCTGGCAGATAATTTTACACAAAACAACATGCGTTTGGATATGATTGATTACCAATCATAATATTTAAAGTTTTTTAGACTGTGGAAAGGAATAATGAACTTTTTTTTTATATATTATGAATGCAAGGATAGTAAAAATAGATAAATAAATGCCATATTAAAAGCTAAATACACACACACACAATTACATTTTTATTAAACGGCCAGAAACTACTACCAAAAACAGAAAATTGCTGTTACCACCAAAAATCAAAAGCAAAACTAACCCCAAAAGGTCAACTGACAGTAGGTCAAATGTTGTATATGATTCAATGTATTTATAAAATTAAATTTTTTAAAAAAATGAATTTTGAAATTCTACAAATTTGATAAATGCTTGCTTTTTCAAACAAATGCAAAGATCAAGCTGACTACTCAAAACTTGCATGATGAATTACTAAAGCTCTATTCTAAAAGACTGCACTATGTCAAGGAGTTTCATTTAGTTTAAAAGCATTTTTACTCCAGAATCATATATTTAAATATATATATATATATATATATATATATACAGTAAACCCTTGATTTAACGGACTAATAGGTTCTAAGGGGTGTCCATTAAATCGAAAGTCTGTTAAATCGCGAATTTTTTTTAAATAAAAATATCTGTAACATTCATTCATCATTCATCAAACATTCATCAATATTAGCACTATAATAACAAAAAAATTGTTTTGCACACACTTTTAGATAAGTTAATGTTCGATGTTCAGGGCCTTGATTTAAGTAATCCTGCTTTGAAAACACTATCAAGTTTTTTTTTGAACTTTTGAATTCTGCTGTTTTTTTATAATTAACTCCCTAAAATTACGAAAATGTGTGTAATAAAACTGCCGCAGAAAGTCACGCCATGCGACAAAAGAACAAATTACAGTGCGATTGGTGTGATCACGTCCTAATCATTTGCCGAACATGTTTTATGAGCGGTGACTCTTTTATGTCGGCTAAATTACTACAGTGTTTTTCCAACAAATGATGGAAAGACACTGTACAACCTATTTGCCAAACTTTGTTTAAAATAACAGGAAATTAATAACAAAAATAACCTGTTAATTTAATTATAAGTAAATCTTGGTTAAAAGCATTTTAAACTTAACAGGGTATTAATTTTCACGTGACATACGGACTGACTGGAAATTTTGTCCGTTAAATCCGAAGTCCATTAAACGAGGGTTTACTGTATCAAAATAATGTTTTATTCTACCAACCTCATCTACAAAATCACCCCGAACATCAGAATTTAATTCGAGAAGTAACTGGGTTGCCACTTGAGCTCGTGGCTGAAAATATAATAAAAAGATTATAACTTTAAAATGACCACAATTACACATACAATATCACTGAAATAAATACTTCCTGGTATAATTTAGTTCTGATATAGAAAAAAGCATACTAATACATGTATAATTCATGGGTAATTTTATTAATGAACTTTAAAGAATTTCTAACGAGTTCTATAATTAAATTTAATCCCAAAGCAAAGATTGTAAATTGTGGAAAGATACTGTATATCAGTCACTGTGAAGCAGAACAACCAATATATGTCTCCACAAAACCCAAACAAATGACTATTCTAATCCTTTGAAAAGAGAGTGGTAAACCCAGAATGAAAAAAAAAAAAAAAAAACATATCCTCACCCAATGGTATCTTATATATATATACAGGGTGGTTCAAAATTCCACGTACAAACTTTGGGGGGGGGGGGGTAGAGAACATCAAAATCAACCATATTCACATAGGAATGCATGACTGGAAACACCACCGGAAGGTACTAACAGGGACACAAAGATACAGAAATAACACAAGGCAGTAAGTAGTGTAAAAAACTTTATTAGGCTGAACAGTTCAATAGTAGTTGAATGCATAATATCATAAACAAGGTGCATGTCTGGTGACAAAACACTCGCAACCACTTCTTGCAACCCAATCCACTTATTCACCACTTGCAGCAAAAAACATTCCTCATCTTTGTTAACCACCCACTTATGCAGCTTCCAGAGATGATCCCTTGTTCTCTCCCTTCTTGTTGTGTATTGAAAAATCAATACAGGACTATCAATCCTACAAAAACCTTTTCAGCAAAATATATGTTTCTATCATATTCCTCTTTTCTGCCTATCAACTACACTGTCACCCACATATTTTCAATCAATTCTCAGAGGGAGAATCCTACAGAGTTATCATCTTGGTCACTCATTAATCTCTGGATTCTCTCCATCAGTTTCTCCAAGAAACCTAGGCAATGAAATCTGTGAACAACAGTCAATATGTGGCTGTATCAAAATCACACATCTTGACTGTCGTTCACTGGATAATAACCTCACTATTTTTGTACTTGTAAATGCATTGTTTAACAATGAAGTAATACTCTGAGATAGCTGATCTGCTTTTGCAATATTTCCTCTCAGCTTCTACATTCTGTCTGGCATAACCCCAAATCCCTAACCTCATCATTTCCAGAAGTCCAGTTTTGTCAATGTAATAATACAGAGCATGTAATATTTTTTCATGCCAAAGTGCATAACCTTACAATTTACCAGATTAAACTGGCAACCATTATGCATAATCGGTTTAAATCATTCTGTAGAATCTCTACCTCACACCTTTATTAACTATTGCACTCCACAATTTTGCATCATCAGAAAGAATTGGATATTCCCCTCAAATCATATCATTAATATACTTTGTATATTAATGATATACATTAATAACCAAAGTACAGAGCCCTGCTACACACTACCTACTTTCTCGAGGATTCTACTCAACCATATAAGGCTAACATTGGTAGAATTAGGAAAGACTAATCATGAGAAAGAGAAATGATTAGTATACTGTTACAGAATTAAAATCAGACATGCTATTGATGGAAAAGATAATGGGACACGAGAAAAGAAAATTATACCCTCATTTCATTATTATAAGAGCTGGAACTTGGTTAGCTGAGAGGTGAAATCATAGAGTTGGAAAACGTTTCCAGGTTAAAGTAGGAGGAATGTAATAATTTATGCACAAATAGAGCATTTCAAATTCTAGTAATTCTAAGGTGCACTTACAATTACAATTAGAGAAGTACAATTGGAGCTTAACTGGAAGAATAGATGAAGATAACTAGGGAAAGAATTGAAACAAATTATAGTAAATCAAAAGATTTACAGGAGAACAAATTCTGTGAAATAAGAGATTTGTGCTTCTTGTGAGGGTGGTTAGTAATTTAAAGTAAAGGAGATTGAATTAAAAAAAGTAAAGAAATAATTATAGACAATCAAAAAAAAAGGTCTGTGTTTCATATCATTCATGATCAAACCCGTTTAGCATAGAACTGTTATTGTCATGTGTACTTCAGACATTTTGTTTTGCATAATTCTGTCATTAATAATAATCATCTCATGTAAATAACTTAATAAACTTTATTTATTTCATTAAACCCAATTTCATTAAACATTATCAAAGCTAGGAAGGAATTAAGTATTATAATTTTGAATTATTTTTATAAAAACAGAATTACAATAAAATTTGTTTGTATTAAGAAGTTTTTAAATAGTTTTTATTGATTTCCAATTTAAAAACTTAAAATTCTGAACAATGCAATACTTCCTACTTTGTGGCATTTCTAGTGAACTGACCATTGTCTCTTTCAGAAAGACAATGCAATGCGTCATAAGGCTGCTTCTGCTGTAACTGTGTGTTTACGACATGAATGTAACCACACTTGACTGGCCTCCACAGAGCCCAGATTTCAACCCTACTGAATATCTGTGGAGTGAACTGGAGTGTTGGGTGAGGTCAAGGGGATGTCTGCCCCACAACAGCTCAGGACCTCAGTATATGCCAAGTGATCAACGGATCCAAAATTCTCATTGATTGCTATCACACACTTGTGAAAAGTATGCCCCATAGAACTGCTGCAGTCATCGCAGTGAAAGGAGGTAGTACATCTTATAAAGGTGGGCACCATGGCTGTTTGTTCCTCACACTATAGTGTCTGTTGACTTCTTTCCAAGCAGTGTATATAGTGTATTAAACTGGGACAGTCTCAAGTCCTACTTTAGCTCTGGTTGAAAATTTTTACATTACCATCACAAATTGGCAGTTAATAGGCAAACTATAGCACAGCATTTTTTTTTAGTCTACAGTCCTTACTTTAACTGATTTGAACACGATAGTAAAAAAGCTGGTAGACCATCCTATTTGGAGATCATGATTGACTGTTTCCAGATACTGAAAAAGAATGATGCTAAAAGATGTTGAGGATAGTATGCTTGTAATAGGGTTGGAAAAGGTTGAATGGAAAATTTCGGAACTTTTGAGTCACTCATTTTCATTGAGTTAGACTAATTGATTAGGACTTCATGGGCTTCCTTAATGCAGGAAAGAAACAGGTCTTTCCAAACAAGTATGGGAAAAGTTTCTAAAAGTTTCCAGTCATGACTCTAACGTATGACCACAAAGGCCTAATTTCTCAAAATTAATAAAGTTGATGTGCCATTTGTGTTCTTCTTTACTGATAAGTGTTGTGTATCCTATTTTCCCTTATATAGGATAAATTAAAGATGCACTTAATTTGCACATCCCAACAAATGAACTTGGGGGGGGGGAATCTTCAGAAAAACTAAACAGATTTTTTAATTTTACAAGGTTTACAAGTAGCACTGAGATTGTTTTTAGAAAGCACTCTGCTTATTCTTGTAATTATTTACTGTTTAATAACCATGATTTACGAATGGATCACTAACATTATCTCAATTTTTAGCAATTAGTTAGAGATCTCCTTTTTTAATTACACTAGTAACACTAGCTAATTATATTGATGTGAATCTTTGTTTATATACTGATCTATATATTCTAGTAGCAAGACTTATACGTTGGTCATACATAACTGGTAATTAGTTTACGGAATTAACAACACATATAAAGTATATTAATTAAAGGTAACTTTAATGAATAACTTCTATATTTCGGCAACGTCACGTTGCCATCTTCAGGAACATAAAGATATGGTATGTGTAAGCAGGCACTAACAAAAGCAAATGAGGAAGAAAGCAAGAAACTAATATTGTTCCTAAAGTGCTAATGGTGCCCTCTGGTGAGCTAATTTGGTTGTCTTGGCAGTTGGGCTGAAGTTCTCATAATGTAAGTCTCACAAATTTGGGGTAGTTTCATGCACCCAAATTTGTTGAGGTTAGGAACGTTTTTTAGAGCTGCTGATGATTCCTTGAATAATCTTTCATATTTAAACTTGCTGCGGTGTATTATTTTTGTTTTCTTCCAACAAATTCTATGGTGGGTATCTAAGGCATGGTCTGCCAGCCCAAAGCGTCTGTACTGGTGAAACCAGATGTAGTCTTGGTGTTCTAAAATCCTGATATTTGTTGTTCTGCCTGTTTGGCCAAATTAGGACAATTTGCAGCTGCAAGGGACCTGGTATACACCAGGTAGGTCTAGGGGAAGTGGTTGGTCTTTGGTAGAGTGGATAAGGGATGCCAACTTTTTATATGGTCTGTAACAAGAAGTAAGGTCATATTTTTTGAGGATATTGGTTATTTTCTCAGAGGTACCCTGGATGTAGGGGATGGTGATAGATTTGGTGTAATCTTTATTGTGGAGGGGGGGGGTTGTGGTTTACTGGTTTTAGTATTTTTTGGATTTTTTTGGGGTTATAGCCATTGGCTAAGAAAGTGTTGAGGATGTGGTTTAGTTCAGTAGTTAGGGCCTTGTCATCTGAGCAGATTAATTTTGCCCTGTTATATAGTGTTTTTATAACCCCATGTTGTTGTGAGGGGGGGGGATTGCTGGTGAATGTATCTGCAAGTATGGGTGGGTTTTCTGTAAACAGAGAAAACCAAAGATCCATCAAGCTGGCGAGTGATTAAAGTGTCTAGGAAGGGGAGGGTGTTGTTTTCCTCTTTTTCTAAGGTGACCTGGACTGTGGGGTGTTGGTTGTTTAAGTGTGTTAGGAAGGAGTGGAGTGAGTCTGAGCCATGTGGCCAAATAGCAAACACATCATCCACGTAGTGGGTTTTTGTGGGGTGGAGTTTAAGGCTTTCTCTTCAAAGGTCTCCATAAAGAAATTGGCCAAGGGTGGGGAAAGTGGTGAACCCATGGCTGTCCCCTCTATCTGTTTGTAGAACTTTCCTTGCCAAACGAAATATCCTGAGTTCATTGTGAACTGAAATAGGGCTGAGATATTGGGAGGAAACTTGGCTTGGATGAGCTCTAGGGTTTCTTTGAGTGGGACAAGGGATCAGATGTCAAAACTGACCATTATGTCAGTGTGTTGGAGCGAGAGGTTTTCTATACTGGCTTTAAAGTGGGCTGAGTTTTTTATGTGTGATGGTGTGTTGCCAGTATAGTGTGTGAGCGTTTTGGCTAAATGTTTGGCTAATTTATATGTGGGGGAATCAATGCCATCCACTATGGGACGTAATGGCACATTTTGTTTATGTATTTTTGGAAGTCCATATAATCTGGGGGGGGGGGGGTCTAGAGTTATAAGGTTTTAGTTTGTTAGTGACTTCCACAGGCCAAGAAGTGACTTTCTTAAGGAGTCTGTGGAGAGTTCTAATCTGAGAGCTGGTAGGATTATATTCAATAGGGAGGCAAGTAGTATGGTCTTGTACTAAAGCATTAAGCTTACCTTTGTAGTCCTTTTGATTTAGCAACACAGTGGCATTTCCCTTATCTGCTTTGGTGATTACTATTTTTTTGTTGTTCTTCATTTCTTGTAGGGCTGCATATTCTTCTTTGGATAATTTGGTTTTAGGAGGTTTGGCTTTAGTGAGAACACCGACTACATCCAGTCTGACATTGTTGGCGATCTGGTTAGGAAGGTTGCGAATTCCACGTTCTATTTGGATCATGATTTCCTCGGCAGGTATTATTTTAGGAGCTAGGGCGAAATTGTGACCACGTGCAAGTGCTGTGAGTGCTTCAGGCTTTATAACTACCGACGAGAGGTTCACTAGAGTGTTGAGTGGTGGCTGTGGTAAGGAAGTAGAATTCTTTATCAGGTTTTCGTATTTTTTCAATTGCCGACTTCATATTTTTTCGAATTCTTTTCTTGCTGATGCGCATGAGACATCATATAGTATCGTCCAAAGATCATGGTCAAGTGTATTCGAAAGCTCTTCCTCTAGCGCCCATAAGGTTTTGTTCTCATCGGCAAGGAGAACACGCATCATGGTAATTTGTTCTCTTAACAGGGCGAAGCTAGTGTGATTATAAATGCGCAGAGCTTTCTGTGAAGTAAAACGGTGCTTCAATATAGAAGTTCAATATAGAAATATAGAAGTTATTCATTAAAGTTACCTTTGATTAGTATACTTTATATGCGTTGTTAATTTCATAAACTAATTACCAGTTATGTATGACCAACGTATAACCTTTGCTACTAGAATTATGATCATCCACGGAGATTCCATCGCTCGAAAGGCCCGTCAATATGGCAAAATGAGGTTAAAGATATCCAGACAACTAAATCGTCTGACGTTCCTAAAACGCTGCCGGGATAACAAGGTAATCCCTAATTGTGTTAAATTGAAGCACCGTTTTACTTCACAGAAAGCTCTGCGCATTTATAATCGCACTAGCTTTGCCCTGTTAAGAGAACAAAATTACCGCGACGAGTGTTCTCCTTGCCGACGAAAACAAAACCTTACGGGCGCTAGAGGAAGCGCCCGTAAGCTTTCGAATACACTTGGCCATGATCTTTGGACGATACTTTATGACGTCTCATGTGCATCGGTAAGAAAAGAATTCGAAAAACTACGAAGTCGGCACTTGAAAAAATACGAAAACCTGATAAAGAATACTACTTCCTTACCGCAGCCACCACTCAACACTCTAGTCAACCTCTCGTCAGTAGTTTTAAAGCCTGAAGCACTCACAGAACTTGCACGTTGTCACAATTTCGCCCTAGCTCCTAAAAGAATACCTGCCGAGGAAATCATGATCCAAATAGAATGTGGAATTCGCAACCTTCCTAACCATATCGCCAACAATGTCAGACTGGATGTAGTCGGTGTTCTCACTAAAGCCAAACCTCCTAAAACCAACTTATCCAAAGACGAATATGCAGCCCTACAAGAAATGAAGAACAACAAAAAAATAGTAATCACCAAAGTGGATAAGCGAAACGCCACTGTGGTGCTAAATCAAAAGGACTACAAAGGTAAGCTTAATGCTTTAGTACCAGACCGTACTACTTGCCTCCCTATTGAATATAATCCTACCAGCTCTCAGATTAGAACTCTCCACAGACTCCTTAAGAAAGTCACTTCTTGGCCTGTGGAAGTCACTAACAAACTAAAACCTTATAACTCTAGACCCCCCTCCCCCCGATTATATGGACTCCCAAAAATACATAAACAAAATGTGCCATTACGTCCCATAGTGGATGGCATTGATTCCCCCACATATAAATTAGCCAAACATTTAGCCAAAACGCTCACACACTATACTGGCAACACACCATCACACATAAAAAACTCAGCCCACTTTAAAGCCAGTATAGAAAACCTCTCGCTCCAACACACTGACATAATGGTCAGTTTTGACATCTGATCCCTTGTCCCACTCAAAGAAACCCTAGAGCTCATCCAAGCCAAGTTTCCTCCCAATATCTCAGCCCTATTTCAGTTCACAATGAACTCAGGCTATTTCGTTTGGCAAGGAAAGTTCTACAAATAGATAGAGGGGACAGCCATGGGTTCACCACTTTCCCCACTCTTGGCCAATTTCTTTATGGAGACCTTTGAAGAGAAAGCCTTAAACTCCGCCCCACAAAAACCCACTATGTGGCTTCGTTACGTGGATGATGTGTTTGCTATTTGGCCACATGGCTCAGACTCACTCCACTCCTTCCTAACACACTTAAACAACCAACACCCCAGAGTCCAGTTCACCTTAGAAAAAGAGGAAAACAACACCCTCGCCTTCCTAGACACTTTAATCACTCGCCAGCTTGATGGATCTTTGGTTTTCTCTGTTTACAGAAAACCCACCCATACTGGCAGATACATTCACCAGCAATCCCCCCCCCTCACAACAATATGGGGTTATAAAAACACTATATAGCAGGGCAAAATTAATCTGCTCAGATGACAAGGCCCTAACTACTGAACTAAACCACATCCTCAACACTTTCTTAGCCAATGGCTATAAAAAAATCCAAAAAATACTAAAACCAGTAAACTACAACCCCCTCCACAATAAAGATTACACCAAATCTATCAACATCCCCTACATCCAGGGTACCTCTGAGAAAATAACCAATATCCTCAAAAAATATGACCTTACTTCTTGTTACAGACCATATAAAAAGGTGGCATCCCTTATCCACTCCACCAAAGACCAACCACTTCCCCTAGACCTACCTGGTGTATACCAGGTCCCTTGCAGCTGCAAATTGTCCTAATTTGGCCAAACAGGCAGAACAACAAATATCAAGATTTTAGAACACCAAGACTACATCCGGTTTCACCAGTACAGACGCTTTGGGCTGGCAGACCATGCCTTAGATACCCACCATAGAATTCGTTGGAAGAAAACAAAAATAATACACTGCAGCAAGTTTAAATACGAAAGATTATTCAAGGAATCTTCAGCAGCTCTAAAAAACGTTCCTAACCTCAACAAATTTGGGTGCATGAAACTACCCAAAATTTGTGAGACTTACATTATGAGAACTTCAGCCCAACTGCCAAGACAACCAAATTAGCCCACCAGAGGGCACCATTAGGACTTTAGGAACAATATTAGTTTCTTGCTTTCTTCCTCATTTGCTTTTGTTAGTGCCTGCGTGCACATACCATATCTTTATGTTCCTGAAGATGGCAACGTGACGTTGCCGAAATATAGAAGTTATTCATTAAAGTTACCTTTAATTAATATACTTTATATGCGTTGTTAATTCCGTAAAAATCTCATTCATTGATGACTTGCTAATTTTTTTAAGACAATGGTGCTTAAGAGTCAAAGTTCTATAATTGGGAGGAGACCTCCACATAACCTTTTAAGGAATGTAGAAAACCGACCACAGCTTCTGACCAAATGTTCAATCCTCAACATCTCATGATGCACCTTGTTAGGTATCTACCTGGATACTGAACAGATGAGGATGGATTAGCAATTTGGGATTTAACTGATCAAATTGTATTCTTATTGGCTTAAACCATAAATTCAAAAATGATAGTACAACGTGACAAAATTTCAAGCTTGCTGGGGTGCTGCCTGGTTAAACAAGGCCTGTTTTTTGTTGTTGTTTTTTTCTCAGAGAACTAGAGAGCACAAAAGCAGCTACTGGAACAAATCCCGAACGATTGGTACTATCAACGTTAAGAAGCATAAATGGAAAAGAAACAGAACTAGCAGAAGAAGTGGATAAGTACCAGATTGACATAATAAGCGTGACTGAAACAAAGAAGAGGAAAAGCAGATCTTCCTAAGCAGCAAATACAAAATGTCATATTCAGGCAATAACAATCAGAAAAAAGGAGTAGCTATAGTATGCAACACTAAATATCAGGATAATCTACTTGAATGGCAGGAAATATCAAGTAGAATGATATCGACAAATATCAGAATGGAGAACTGGACAATAACACTTATTTGTCATTGTCCAGTTCACCACTGAAAAAGAAAAAGTTGGTCCTTGTTGGAATAAGATATCTCGAGGCTATTGAAAAAGCTTAGAAATGGAAGAAAGAGTACTATGAAAGGAAATCAGAGATGACAAAGGTGACATGAAAACTGATGATAAAGATATTGCAGAAGTCTGGAGTAATTACTTTGAAAGACTACTAAATAAAACAGTGTCAGCAGAGTGGTAGAAAACACTCAACAGGAATGCAATAAAAAAAAACATACCTATAAGTGAAGTGGAAAAACCATCAAAAAATCTGAAATATGAAAAGATAGGTGGAGTGGATGATATTTGACCAGATTTTCCTTTCTTTTAATATATAGTGGATGATATTTGACCAGAAATGCTCAAATGTGGTCATATAAAAGTTTTACAGTGGCTGCACTGCATAATTCAAAAGGCCTGAATTACTGCATAATTCAAGCCTTCTGAATGAAACTTCAGAGAGTCGAATTCCAGATGATCGGAGTACGGCTCTCATAGTACCTTCCATAAAAAAGGAATTTCCTAAAATTAGATTCAGGCCAAATAGAGGGTGTCAGGAATAGATTTTTCACTTTAAGAGAAATAGTTGAAAAATCTTGGGAATATAACAAAGATTTGTATTTAAGTTTTGTTGATCTGGAAAAGGCATATGACAAGGTGCCAAAAGAAAAGCTTTTCAAACCATAACAATACATGGTGTAAATGGGACATATCAAGCAATACACAGTCTCTATTTGAGTTGTGGATCAGCAGTTAGAGTGGAAGGAGGCACAGGAGAATGTTGATGTTAATTCAGGTGTGTTATAAAAAATGTGCACATTATCTCCACTGTTATTCGTTATCTATATGGATCACATTATGAAGGAAAGTGGTATTGAATCTGATATCAAAATTGGTGATGTTAATCTCAGTTCTTTTCTTTATGTACATGAAGTTATACTTCTAAATACATCCGGTAAAAGTCTGCAAGACTGCCTGACTAATTGTATAACTATTGTAGTACATTTGTTATGAAAATCAGCAATAAAAAGACCAAACTATGAAAATAGGCAGAAACATTGAAAACATCAACTGTATCCTAAATTCAATATTAAATATGGAAATGGACAAGAGAATTATCAAAACTGGTAGTGTAGGAAGTATATAAAGCTAATTAGTGAAAACACTAAATTAGCTGTATATAAAACAATGTTCAAACCAATTTTAAATTTTAAATTATGGATCTGAGAACTGAGTTAGAAATAAAACACTTGATCAAAGACTGGAGACCACAAATATGAGAGTTCTGAGAAAGATTAGGGGTGTGAGCGGATGGAATCAATGGTAGTATCATATTAAAAACGAGGATATTAGGAAAGAACTTGCCATTGTTAGCATTCAGGAATGTATTAGCAAAGCTAATCTCAGACTCCGATATTATCAGATCTTATATTTCTGTCTTTTAAGGTGCTTTTTACTGTATCAATCCATCTACATCTTGGTCTTTCTCTGAGTCTTTCCTGCAACCTGGCAAAGAACACTTGTTTCGCTAATCCTTCTCTCCCATTCTGTTTAAGTGACCATACCACCTGAGATTAGCTCTACTAACACATTCCTGAATGATAACAATGACAAGTGCTTTCTTAATATACTAATTTTGGTATACTAATATACTGAAATACTAATATTTCAGTATTTAGTCATATTTTTAGAGAAGATGGCAAATTAAATATTGAAATACAAAACATGATAAGTAAAGCAGGTATGGAGGCAGATGAATAAATTTATATGAAATAACAGAAATGAGTCAAAACATTCAATTAGAAGTACATAAGAAAGTGTTCAAATCAGTTTTGACTTATCCACAGAGACAAGTTAGAAAAAAAAAAAAATGATCAAAGACTAGCAACCAGAGACATGAGAATATTATACATGATCAGAAATAGATTCTCATTTTAATCCTTTACCCAAGCATAAGCAAATAAAGCTTACAAATGAAGTATCTTCACTAGTCAAATTACATGCTGAAAGTTTTTACATCACCAGCATAGTAGAGGAAAAAATTAAAATATAACAATTCCTTACTCTTGCACAAGTAACCTGGCTATGTAGGCAATGTGATTTCATTTTACCGAGATCTAACATGACTTCAGATGGAATGATCTGGCTTCATCATAAAAAAAAAGTATGCAGATTAATCATAGCAGATCTCCACTTAACATAACTATGTTGTACCATACCTATAATAGTATATGTCTATATACTATTATATATATGTCGTATAATATACTAATACCTATATGTCGTACTGCAGGGTTTCCCAAAGTGGACTCTGCAGAGCTTTAGGGATCCACAACTGAAATTCTAGGGCTTTGCAAATCTTGTTTACAAACATTCACTTTTTTTTTAAATTAATGAATCAATGATATGATGCTACAAGTTACATCCATCATACCAGACTTTGAAAAACTCTGCAGTTCAAAACAACAATTGCACTGTAGCCATTAAAATGAACTTAATTTTTTTTTAATTTACAGAGCACTAAATTGTAAAATGGCGAGTGTTTATTGATTGATTCCTGTTTTTCATTTATTTTAAAGATTGAGTTGTGAGGGGTCTGCAAAAAAATGTTGCTTGTTTTAGGGCTCCACTTTAGCAAGAAGTTTGGGAAACCCTGCTGTACTGTACTCAACATACAATCTAGGTCAAGTATATCCCAGATACAATTCAAACTAATTTTTCTGTCACTCTGTCTATAACACAAAGAACTCACTGGGATGCCTGTCATAATGGCTTTGCCCATTACAGATTTGATGGAGGAACTGTGAACTACTCATTCCACCTCATTCCACAGATGCTCTATTGGGTTGAGGTCTCTGGAGTGAGTTGGCCATTGAAGTAAAGGAAACTCACTGTCGTGTTCCTTGAACCATACTACATGCTTTGTGGCATGGCACAGTGTCTTGCTGATAGTACCCTTTGACAATGGGTAAACTGCAGCCATGAATGGGCGAACTTGTTCAGTGATGACATTAAGATAGGCTGTGGCATTCGCATGGTGTTCAACTGGTATCAGGGAACTTAACGTGTGCCAAGAAAACATTCTCCCACACTGTTATACTACCACCACCAGGCTGAGCTATTACCAATCAGGAAGGTCCATGTCTTCAAGTTGTTGCTGCCATATTCTGGTTCTGCCATCAGATGATACAGCACAAACTGGGACTCGTCAGACCAGGTGACATTTTTCCAGTCATCAGCTGTCTAATGGTAGTGGTCACGTGCCCGCTGAAACCACATCTCCTGTTTTGAGTCGATGGCAGTGGGACCCAGGATGGTCATCATCATCATCTCCTGTATCCCATCAATGACAGCGTGCAATGAACTGCGCACACCAAAATTACATCTGACCATCGCTGTTGTACTGAGCTGTGATCTGACTGGTTGTAGCCCTCCTGTCATGTTTCACAATCCTTGTCATTCTTTTATGATCTTGTGCATCAATGAATTGTTTTCATCTGCAGGAAGGACTGCTGTTGGCTTGAAGTAGTCTGGTTATCACACCGTTCCTAGTACACCCTAAGCATCAATGAATTGTTTAGGGTGTACCAGGGTGCATCAGTATCTCACAATTGTCTACTCTTCTGGGCTTGTCATGCACAACAGTGCATGACAACACAGAAGAGTAGACAATTGTGAGATACTGGCACCAACAATCATGCCTTTTATCCATTATGGGGCATTAAATGCAAAAAAGACAGAACTATCGAATGCCTAACTTATACAAACTATAGCCACATGACTCAACAACTTCAGGAACAGTCTATTAAATGGGAAGGTGTTCCTAATAAAGTTGCTCCACTTAACCCTTTAACTGCCACGATCGAGTTAACTCGATCGATGAAAAATCGATTTAACTCGATTTTTCATCCTGCATACAGACAAATCGGCCCTACAGAACACACGTAATTTACAGACAAAAAATACTAGTTGTGGTGGAGGGCGGTAGATGGCGTTAATGTGGATTGGTAGTAGAGGTTCGGGTGGAGACTGAGAGTTGTACAGTAGGTGTCCTCCTGCGATGAGTCTCCAGACTCCTTGGAGGTGTCATGAATCATAATAATAATAATAATATGCAGTACGATGCATAAACTACGTGACTGCGGGGATTTCCGTGATGTCACAATATGGCGTCTACCAGTAAATATCCGCATTATCTTACTGATGATCAAATTGGTGAATTGTTAACAACAAATGAGTCGGGAGAAGAATTGTCTGAGTTAAGTGAATTGTGTACTTCAGATGAAGAAGATCCTGGTGATTCTACATAAATTAATGTGTGTAATTTGCTTAATCAAGTGGACATCCCTTGATTATGCAAATTTTATAAAACACTATTATTGCCATTTTTGTGAGTGAACAAGTGTATATCAAGAATGTATGATGCTGTCCGGAATTCTTACTTCAGTAAGAATTTTAATTGATTTTATTTATAAATTTTTTGCAAAATTAATTCAGCACATGGGACAATGTCAGTAGAATATAAAATCAGCAGTTAAAGAGTTAAGTGCATATAGAGGGAGAGCTGGTTATGAACAGGTTCAGGTGTTGTTGAGAGAATGATGAGAATTATCTGGAATTCTGGTTGGTTGGTTGGTGAAAAATTTGTTAAATCATTACTGATAGTAAATAGTTTGGCTTCTTTTCCAGCCTGGTCTGTGAAGTCAGAAGAGGATTGTCGGTCTGAACTGTAGAGGTTGAAATGATCCATGAAGATTATCTGACTACTAGGATAATTAGATTGTTATTAAATTTAGTTTAATCCTTTATCTAAGTGTGAGCAAACAAAGTTTGCACCTGAAAATATCTTCAGGACTGGGGTAAGGTAGTACACCACCAGGCAACTTGTAGCAAAGGTGGCCAAGCTACCATCACTCCTATTTCAGTATCTCCCATAATGCAAAGCACATCCCCTTTCGGACATGTATCCTGCTATGCATTAAAGGAAGGGCCACTACCCACACCAGTTTCAACCTTTACTGAGGTCTCGTCAGTGGGACGAGACCTTAATAAAGGTTGAAACTGGTATGGGTAGTGGCCCTTCCCTTAATGCATAACATTATACATATCCGCAAGGAGAAGTGTTTTGCATTATGGGGGATACTGAGATAGTAGTGATGGTAGCTTGGCCACCTTTGCTACGAGTCGCCTGGTGTTGTACTATCTTACCCCAGCCCTGAAGATATTTTTAGGCGCAAACTTTGTTTGCTCACACTTGGATAAAGGATTAAACTAAATTTGTTATAGTATAACCAAGTGCAAAATAAACTTTCAAAATCAAATAATTAGACTGTGTGTGTGTGTGTGTGTGTGTGTGTGTGTGTGTGTGTGTGTGTGTGTGTGTGTGTGTGTGTGTGTGAGTGAGTGAGTGAGAGTGAGTGAGTGAGAGAGAGAGAGAGAGAGAAAGAGAGTGAGATGAACTTTCAGAGATAAATAATCAAACAGATCAGTGACAGAGTTTGCAGAACAGCAAATGAAGGCAACAAAGTGAAGTAAGGAAATCTTGAACCAATGCAGATTATATAGAGGAGATTCCAGGTCCAATAATCTTTGGTATGGGATATCAGACCTGACAAATGAGCACTCCTGCCCTTTTTACAAAAAGGCATCATGGAAGACATAATGAGGAAAGTTGAGATGAAATGTTGTTGCAGATGATGTCAGTTGTGGTATGATGGATAGCATATCGAGTTTGGATATCTGTAGGTGATGGTGCACATCATTGAAATCAAAACTGAGACTGCATGTGTCAAGTCAATCTGGAAGTGCCTAGAACAGAATTCTGATATTCTGTTCAACTTTTTGGGATATGTTGTTGTTGTTTTGCAATTTGTGGTACAATTTTTGTATTTTTTTTTGAGATTTCTTTGGTAGTTTTTGTGGGAAATATTTTAACTGCAGTGACTCTAGAATTTTTTAAACTATCATGTTGCAAGTGAAATAATGAGAAAATTTAAAAAGTAGGATCAGCCAATTCAAGCATGACTTCAGACAATGTTGTCTAAAAGTTGCTATACCTGAACAACCTCCTGCTGCTACTTCCTGGGCAAAGGAAGTAGCAGCAGGATTATTTGTCAGTTAATCAGGAAGACTCCCAAAGTGTTACTAACAGGTTTGATCCCATGTACTATCCAGCAACAAGTTTGCAGAAACCGCTTTACTTCTGTACGCTTGAATATAGAAGGTACTGTCTCCCAAGTTAAATAATTATGGTGTGAAGATGAACAGAGAAGCCTCTGCCCACACTGCATGTAGGAAGAAGGGGGGGGAGGAACAAAAGACCCTGCTCTGAAGACAAAACATGAAAGGCCACTTTGTGCCTCCAATGAGCAGGACAATGATAGTGGTGTTTCACTGAGTGATGAAAGACATCAACCACCTGGAGATCAAATTGACATTTCCTCCAGCTGGTATGCTTTAAAGCAATAACACTTGCCTCACCAGAGCCCTGTTTGTGGAAACAGGCCATACTACAGGAACGTTGGAATGTCTTAGGTGGAAGAGGTAGCATATTGCACAATCAAGCCTTTAAAGGCCTGAACAATATATTCTATGGGTGAATGTCAGAACATTTAGCCAATTTATCAACATAATTTTTTTTTTATTACCGTTAATCGAAGATATGTTTATCATGACATTATGGGATATCATATGGACTAAACATCACAATCGTTTCATACCTTACCTGGTAAACCACTAGCTCATTCACAACGTTTACCACCATTAACACCCCAACTGCCCATGATGTCTATAGACGTCCAGCAAAATCTGGATACAATTCTGTAACACCTACTGAATAACATAGATAAGAAGTGCAATTTGGTCTCACTATTTCATCCACCATAGCCGGTAGAGAGGTTAAGGTTCATGTGTATACCTACCAATAGCAAGATGAAATCATATCAAGCAAATCTTGAATAGACTAACGGATATTTTTTCATAAGAACAATATGGAAGAAACACATCACAGGAAAGAATCAATGTGTTTTTCAGCAATCAGAATTTATAAACAAAGAATTTATAAGAATATGGCTCTTTTTTTTTTTCCTCATACAGAATAATGATATGTAAAAATCATGCAGGAAAAAAAAAAAAGCAAAACAATTTCCTTGTTCTTCTAATAATTTTCATACTTGAATCATAAGAAATAAATGTAATTAAATAATTTCATTACAAATAGTGTCAGGCTAGGCATTTATCTCTGGCTTAAATCAAATGCATTGATATCTAAATTAACTAATTTATTTCGATAACGACTGCATTAAGGTTCTCCCTAATATAGAGGTAATCCAAGACAGGTAATCTTGGATATACACTGCTTGAAAAGAAGTCAACAGACACCCCCCCCCCCCATGGGCAAGGCGCATCATGCCATGTAACAAGTCATGTGTTTGTAGCCATTATAAATTGGAGGAATGTGATGCTCCCAAGTCAGTGCAACTGTGTCCAGGTGAAATGGCTGCAAGAAGGAAACTGATGGAGTTTGAAATAGACATTGTGATAGGATGCCATGTTGCAGGCCTGTTTCAGCAAATCGTTGACAAATTGGGCTATCCCAGGTCAACCATCAGTGATACTATATGGAGATGGAAGCACAGGGAGTCGACTGCAAGTGCTACCAGCAGTGGATGACCCACCACACTCACCGAATGAGACTGAAGAGTGCTTCGAAGTAATATGTAAATAACGCCATTTGTTGGCAAATACCTTGAATGCAGAGTTCTGGGCATCAACTGGAACATGAATCTGCACAAAAACATTCAGAACCAAGAGCAACATGGATTTCTATGGTAGGATCACAATATGCAAGCCCCACATTACCCAAACCAATATGCAGTGTCATTTTCGGTGGTGCAAAGAGAATGTACAGTAAGATGTGGAAGCTTGGAAAGCTGTGTTATGGAGTGATGAATCAAGCTAAATCCTCTACCAAGCAGATGGATTGGTGTGGGTGTTTCAGATGACCGGTGAACATCTCTTACCAGAGTGCGTAACCCCAACTATGAAATTTTTTGAGGTGGCGGTGTGATGCTATGGTCCTGTTTTTCCTGGTTGGCCTCATATCTCTATTTGTGGTGCTATGAACATTGAACTCCGAGGTATCCTTGTGGATACCAATGTCACCACACTTGACTGGCCTCCAGGGGAGCCCTGATTTCAACCCTACTGAATATGGATCCGAATTTCCCACTGATTGCTATCATACGGTTGCAGAAACTATGCCTCCATAGGATTGCTGCAGTCATCACAGCAAAAGGAAGTCCTACATCTTATTAAGGTGGGCATCATGGCTGTTTCTTCCTCACAGTATGGTGTCTGTTGCTTCATTCTGAGCAATGTACCTTATATTTGGATTACCCTAATATATATATATTAGATGCGTATAATCAGGGTGTGTTAAGTGTGCAGTGCATACCTACAGCAATATCACCATATTTTTGCATTAATTCCATTTAAAGGCTCCCCATTTGTTTCCTGGTTTCACGTGATTCCCTAAAATTAAAAACAATATACTGATGCTTCTTGAAGAGGACACTTTTTGATGCGTAAACATTGCAGTCTCCAAATATGGACACCTTTGAGCAGACATACAGATGGCACAGCAGATCAAATTCTTAGCATTCTTCCAGTGATTTTAAACCATTCAGAAGACAAAGCAGGGTGTATGTGTGTGCTGAGACAATAGCACCCAGAAATCAATGGCTTTATATAATTGGTTATTGTGTCAACCAATCCAATCAAATTTGCCAACCAATCCAATCAAATTTGCGTGCATGAAGCTTAGGACACTGATATAGACAAGTTTTTAATATAGAATTTTTTATGAATAATTCATAACTTTTTTTGCCCATATTTACAATGGGAAACAGTTGATGGCTTAGTGAATGTCCCATTTTTTGCCAGAGCTTTTGCAAATTGCATGACTGTAGTCAAAGGAGGTAAGCCTCATCCTCCTTTTCCAAATTTATTATTATATTTACACCTTTGAGTAATTCAAATATACCAACCAAATATAGTATTCTCGTTCATTATTGTTTTCTAATATATCTTAAAACAAACACATCATCCTACAATCCACACAGATTTGATTACAATTAACTGATAATTAAAGTATTCAAAGCTACCCTACAATTAATTGCATTGGACCAATTAAGATGAACGCTGATATGCTATGCACTCTTAAAACTTTCATCTTCTTCTTTGTCTATGATCTCTTATGCTTTTAAGCGTCGAGATTTTGCAAAAGTGATTTCCATGCTGTCCTGTCCAAGGTTTGTTGTTTAGCTTCTTTCCAGTTAATTTCCTTCTTTTCCAAGTTTTCTTTAATTTCCTTTTGCCAACCATTCCTGAGTCTGCCTATGTTTCTTTTTCCTATTTTCTGGCTTTCATATACAGTTTTTGCTATTCTTCCTTCTTCCATTCGATTAAGATGTCCAAACCATCTCATTTGGGCTTGTGTTATGAATTGATTCAGAGGTGCAACTTGAAGGCTGTCTCTTATGGTTTGATTTCTTATTCAGTCTGGTCTTGTTTTTTGTGCCACTTTCCTGAGATATTTCATTTCAATTGTTTGTAGTTTATTTGTGTTTCCTGTTGTTAAACACCAAGACTCACAACTGTATGTTAATGTTGGTAGAAACACTGAACGGTACACTGCCATTTTGGTATTCTGGGTGACTTCTTTCTTATCTAGGAGTGGGCCTTTCATTGTATAGAATAGCTTTGTTCCCCCTCTTATCCTGTTGTTAATTTCTGTGTCTAGTTTACCATCTTCTTGAATATATGATCCCAAGTATTTAAAGGAGTGGACTTGTTCCAGTTGATGATTCTCTATTTTTATTATGTGTTTTTGTT
Source organism: Typopeltis vanoorti (assembly GCF_054136105.1). Classification (NCBI taxonomy): domain Eukaryota; kingdom Metazoa; phylum Arthropoda; class Arachnida; order Uropygi; family Thelyphonidae; genus Typopeltis; species Typopeltis vanoorti. The sequence goes on from NC_143557.1 coordinate 65,510,749, forward strand.
GGTTTCTAGATATGATTGTTTTAGTTTTATTTATATTTATGGTCATATTCCTTTTCTTTGTTTCTTCATACCAAATGTTGATATTGTACTTTCCTACAGTATTATACTCAATTCCTTCTCCAACGATTCATACATCGATAAAAATACAATCATATGGTCAAATTTCACATGAATTTTGTGGCTCGGGTTGTATAAGTCACACAACAGCACACCCAACCAAAATGGGCAAGTGACGCCCCTAATATATATATATGTGTGTGTGTGTGTGCGTGTTAGGATATCCAAAGAAGTACTTTGTTATTTTGATAATAACTGGATTAAAGTATTTCCTAATATATAGGTAATCCAAGGTAGGACACTGTTTTGTTGTTGTTTCTCTAGTTTGTTATTTTTTTCAATTCTAATCTAAGCTGAGTGTACTAAAAGTGAAAACAGAGATAACAAATGAACAAAAAAAAATATAATATGTGTATATACATACCATACCAATACTTTCTCTATTAAGAAAGAAGCTGAAAAATTAAAAAAATATATATTTACTCTTTTGATGTCTCTAGAAATGATTTATACAACAGCAGTTATAATATACTAGTTTTCTTTTTTATAATCTAGCTTCTACAGTACATCTATTCTATGAGAACTTTCTTTTATTAGTGAATTATTTCTGTTATTAGTGACAACACTGATTAGTAAAAATGGGAGAATGATAACCACTGCAAAGGATATAGTTGAGTTATTTAATAAGCAATTTATAAAGTTATTTCATTTTTGTGAATGTGACATCTTGCAGAATTTGAATGCAGTGGAAAAGGAGGAGGAAGAGGAACTGTTAGTAAGTGAGCAGAAGGTACATGAGGACTTGAATGAACTTGATGCTAATAAGTTTGTAGGAGTTGATAATGTTTCACCACATGTTTGAATGGAATGTTCCAGAGAGTTAACAACAGTTTGGACATATCTTTTTAACATAAGTCTTACACTGGGCAAAGTTCCAAAGGAGCAGAAAGAGGGCAAGCTTCTTCTACTTCATAAGGGAGGTGATATGACTAAGGGTCTGAATTATAGACAGGTCTGCATGTTTGAAGTTGTAGTTAAAATGCTAGAGAGGTAAGACAGGACAAGATTCAGAATTTGGTTGACAACAGCAAAATTCTCTGATAGTCAACATAGGTTTGTTAGGGAAGATCGTATTTTACAATCTGCTTAATTATTATAACGGGGTGACAAATACATTGGATAAGGGTGATGCATATACATGGTATATTTGGAATTTGCAAAGGCCTTTGATAAATTTCCACGACAATCTGATTTAAATTGCAATGAATGGAGACTACTAGATAGTAGATGAGAGAGTGGCTGTCTGATAGGCATAAACAAGTTGTCTATGAAGGAGCGGCATCTCAGAAGAGGAAAGTCACTAGCGGTATGTGACAAAGGTCTGTTCTGAAACCACTACTGTTCAACATGTATGTTAATGATATTGGGAGAAGTCTAAATGGTGATATGCAGTTGTTTGGAAATGATGCAAAATTGAACTATAAGGGGTAGAGCAGATGCTGTGGCTTTAAAACAGGACTTGAATATACTGGATGAACGGGCAAATAAGTGGGGTTTTTAGTTCAATGTTGCAAAGTGTAAGAGTTTGAAATTTGAGAAGCAAAGATGGAATGGAGAGTACACAATTGATGGAAATATCTTGGAGGAGGTAGAAGAGATGAGAGATCTAGATGTGATTATGGACAAAGATTTGGGGACACATTGCTAAAATTGTGAGGAGACAGCACAGTGAATAATGGGAATGATGCAGAGGGCACTGACTTGTAGAGGTAAGGATATTATGGTTGCATTGTATAATCCATTGATCAGGCCACATATGGATTACTGTGCACAGATTTAGGGTCACTGCTGTGAATCTCAATATCAATTCTTTAACTAACTGTAAGTTGTAATACTTCAGAAATACTAACATTAATTCATTATCTAATATATCATTGCAGGAGGTCCCAACGTTACATGTATATTTTATCACACCATGCCTTAAATATATTTTCTGTCTCTGAACTCACCATATTCTTGGGCAGTGCATTCTTATCACTTGCCACTCTCCATACAAAAAATCTGCTCCTCCACCCTCCCTGCTCACATGCTCCTTATACAGTTTCCAGGGATGACCTCTCTTCTCCCCTGTCTTCCCATATTCTGTGTAAAATATCCTCCATATTAATCAGGTAATAACCTCTTAACAACTTATATGTCTCAATCATAATTCTCTCCTTTCCTCCTATTTACCAATTTTTACAAATTTCAATTTCTCTGTCTTCATACCAGCATTCCAGAAACCAGTTTAGTCAATCATCTTTGTACCCTTTCCAATACCAGGTACCAAATGTACCTGGTATTGGAAAGGGTACAAAGATGATTTCAATTTCTCTGTCTTCATACCAGCATTCCAGAAACCAGTTTAGTCAATCATCTTTGTACCCTTTCCAATACCAGGTACCAAATGTACCTGGTATTGGAAAGGTGATTGGAAAGGGTACAAAGATGATCGACTAAACTGGTTTCTGGAATGCTGAGTATAAAGACAGAGAAATTGAAATTTGTAGAAATTGGTAAATAGGAGGAAAGGAGAGAATTATGATTGAGACATAAAAGTTGTTAAGAGGTTATTACCTGATTAATATGGAGGATATTTTACACAGAATATGGGAAGACAGGGGAGAAGAGAGGTCATCCCTGGAAACTATATAAGGAGCATGTGAGCAGGGGGGGGGAACAGATTTTTTGTATGGAGAGTGGCAAGTGATAAGAATGCACTGCCCAAGAATATGGTGAGTGCAGAGACAGAAAATATATTTAAGGCATGGTGTGATAAAATATACATGTGACGTTGGGACCTCCTGCAATGATATATTAGATAATGAATTAATATTAGTATTTCTGAAGTATTACAACTTACAGTTAGTTAAAGGATTGATATTGAGGTTCACAGCAGTGAATCTAAACTGAGTACCATAAGAAGTAACTGACTACTCTTATTACAAAAATCATTAGTCAAAACTCAATATGCCACATTTATTCCACAAGGACATTCCACTGAATACATCCTGCCATTCAATAAAAAAAAAACAGAAGATATTGAAAGCAAAAAAAAAGTTCAAATATTGTGTCATTCAACTCAACCAATGTACAAGTCATCAGTAATATAAGAAACCCAAAGGATTTATTATATGTTGAAGACCCACTAAGAAATACTCCCATGAGAATTTCAGCCCAATCACACAAAAATGAAAGAGAGTTTATGGGGGAGGGGAGTGTTCATCTTTTGTAAATGCCTCTGCAGATCACACCATTCAACTGATTTCAAAATTTGGAATACAGCTACATCATACACCTATATTCCAAATTTAGCCCTATATTCCAAATTTGGATTACTAGTAATAAGTAATTTGTGATGGGCCTCTGAAAAATTTAGCCCAATTTGACTAAAGTAAAGGGAAGTTCCAAGTAGAAAGGGAGTCATTTTCTTCCACAGATCCCTCTCGAGTTGATGTGTTCAATTAATTCAACCAAATTTGAAATACTTCTAATTTGTTAAGGACATTGTTAAGATCCCATGACAACTTCCACACAATCAGACTAAAATAAAAGGTTTAATCTGTAAAGGTTAGAAAAGAAAATATGTGCTTACACCACTTCTGGTTTGCTGAAGGAAAACACATACTGGATCACTAAATAACAGACACATATTCAATAAATATTGAAAAATAAAAATTCAAAAAAAAAATTCAATGAAACCTGTCAGTCCATTAAATAATCAAGTAACACAATACTTGTTTTCATTCCACAAAATTGCATGTTAACATCTCTTGTTGACACATAAAAAGAGAAAGTTTTTTTTAAATAAAACATCATGAAAATTATTAAGGTTACTTGTCTTTACCAGTCAACGGAAATAAAACACACCCATATCATCTCGAACTAGCTAACTTTTTTAATGCACTGGTATTAGCATATTTCATTATGGTGTGTGTGTGGGGGGGGGTAATTCAATACTCCAGACAGCCAGTGAAACACTGAAACAAATCTTATTAATTAACAGCAATCTTTCAACTATTTCTTGTTCTATGTTGGGGAGAAAAAAATCATCTCAAATGTACTATGCTAATGTATATTCATTACAAAAGTGAAAAATTAGATTTGATTCCTATGGAATATTAATACTTAAAAATGCAGAACAGCACAAATCAATTAACAGAACTAATTAACCATTTGATTAACAAAATTAATAACAAAAAAATTAATAGCTAACTTTTTTAATGCACTGGTATTAGCATATTTCATTATGGTGTGTGTGTGTGGGGGGGGGGGGGTAATTCAATACTCCAGACAGCCAGTGAAACACTGAAACAAATCTTATTAATTAACAGCAATCTTTCAACTATTTCTTGTTCTATGTTGGGGAGAAAAAAATCATCTCAAATGTACTATGCTAATGTATATTCATTACAAAAGTGAAAAATTAGATTTGATTCCTATGGAATATTAATACTTAAAAATGCAGAACAGCACAAATCAATTAACAGAACTAATTAACCATTTGATTAACAAAATTAATAACAAAAAAATAACTAGGAACACTTTAGTTGTATATGCTCTTTAAGATTCTTATAGGTTACTTATACATTCTTTATATATCAGTACAGCTTTTGGTCTCATTTTGCTGCATTCAACTCACTATTGCAAACTCATCAGAATCTTTCACTATAACAGAAATAATTTATTATAGTGAAAGGTTTGCCATTTGTAAATTCATTAAAACAGAACTGATGCTACGGAGATTGATAGACACTTTTCAGTAGCTATTATAGTGCATGAGTTATCTTAGCTATATGAGTTATAGCTAAGATGCTGTCTGCTACAGCAAAAATCAACTATATTTGAGATATATGCACTAAATTAAATTACAAAATATGTGTTAAATTATGGATTATAAGACATGATTTAATAACTTTATTAATTTTATTCGACAGCACATACTTACTTGTTTCCAACATCTTCATCAGTAACTTTATTACCATCAACAATTGTAAATGAGCCAATACCTAGATAATGTAAAATCGTTAAAACTATAGTAACCATCATTATGAAAGGCTGTTTTTTTATATTATTATTACTTATAATTTTTATGTGCAAATCGTATTCCAAAGCTACTATAGTGAATAATGAGTCATCTAAGAATAAGATAATATAGTTCTTTAACTTAATAACATTAATGACAATACTTCAATAACTATCAGCTTCTGTTTTAGATTCATCTGTCAGCTACTTGTTTATTTTCTCCTTTAAATAAAAATACTGTATTTTACAGTTTTTCAAATCTGTAAACTCGTTGATCCATTTTAATTGCTAAAAAGTCAAGTGAGATCCTTCAAAGTAGCCTCATTAATTATTACTCAATTAAATGAAAATGCAGTAACAAGAAAAGCTTTCACATTTAATCACTGAAAAGGAAACTGCAATCTTTATCTCCACAATGGCACTCCTTCTCCCCCTTCTTTCACTCTCTTTTCAATATATGTGTGTGTGCATGTGTGATGCTGCATTAATGATATTAAATTGATAAAAATGGCAAACAGTTTTTTTACCTTGGTTATATGTGTGACAAAAAATATATATTTTAGTTTTAATCCTATATCAAAGTGTAAAGAATATAACAAGAATTTATATTATACTAGACAAGAAATTATATTCTTGTTTTAATCCTATATCCAAGTAAACATAGGCATGAAGTAACTTGGTGACTAGTCTACTTGTATATACAGGTGGTTGACTTCACATCAGTTGCTTTAGTATAATGTGAAAACATTATGGGAAGGGTCACTGGTTTTGACTTTTATTGAAGTCCTGTTAAAGTGCAGGGGGGCATCTCTCCAAAAATTCTCAGTGATCTATAAGATCACTCTAAATCACTCTAAAATTGAAGCTGTTTCTTCAATCTATTGATATAATTTGTTTTTTCATTTGTTATTTCATTTGTAAGATGAAACCAGAGTGCATAACAAGATCAAATAGTTTAGTTAATAATATCCAATGTAAATTCTTGTTGGAGTGGTTCAATGGTATTGGATAAAGGAATATTTGTGAACAAAGACACAATATCTAAGCTGATCATAACATCAAAAGGGTCTAGATGAAAATCACAAATAATGTCAACAGACTTAAGAACAGCATTGAGCAATCCTGTTTTTCCAACGATTGCCAACTTCTTCATGGAATACTTTGAACAACATCTTTGATACTGTTTTACCTAGACCTACACACCAATACCGATATTTGGATGACATTTTTGCAATTTTGAATGACTCTTCCTCTAGGTTGTAGCAGTTTCTTTCCAAAATAAATGCACTTAATCCTTGGATCCAGTTCATTCTAGAAAAAGAAATATATAACCAAATAGCCCTTTTTGATCTACTAATTCTTCATCAACCAGGTGGTAGCTTGCAATTTTCAACTTCCTGAAAGAAGACTCGTACAAACCACTATATCCATGCTGAATATTACCACCATCCTAGTCAAAAGACTGGGACTAAGACCTTATTACATTGTGCTCATTCATCATGTTCTTCTGGCAAACTTTTACAGAAAGAATTCAAACATTAAATCTACATTTCTTATCAAATGATTTTAATGATCCCTTGATCAAAAAAAGCATCTAACAGTTTTTTTTTTTTTTTTAAATAACGAAACCTGTGGTGAGATCATAATTAAAAGAAACACATGTATTAACCACAGTGAAAATGATTTAATTGTAAATATTTCATCCTAAGTATATTAGGACATCATCAGTACAGTAGTTTAAACAATAACAGGAATAACATACAGTTAGGGTGCATGATTACAATAGAATCTCATTAAACGTGCGTAACGTGTTACTTCTGTAACACGTTACGCACGTTACGAAAAAAAAAAAAAAAAGCAAGAAGAAGGAACTGCAATGGGATCTCCTTTATCACCAAACCTAGCAAACTTGTTTCTAGAACACCTTGAGGATAAAATATTCACTTTTGAACCCAAACCAAAAATTTGGTTAAGATATGTCGACGATGTATTTGCAGTCTGGGATCATCCCGAACATGAATTACAACTGTTTCTAGATAAAATTAACCTCCTTCGTCATCGCATCAACTTGACGTTAGAAAAAGAATTTCCACACGGTATCTCCGTTTTGGATTTACACATTCATTTCCAGAGCACACAAATTCTGCTCCTCTGAAGAATCTCTAAACCAAGAATTAGAAGTAATCAAAAATACAGCCATCCTAAATGAATATAATCCTAAAACAACTCAAAAAATCATCAGTCACTTTCCCACACATCAAACCAGACAAGAAGTCCATAGGATTCCCATACCTTACGTCAAAGGCATCTCTGAACGTCTTTCTAAAATTATGAAGAAATACAATTTTGTCACTACTTACAAACCTATCAACCAAATTTACAACTTGTTACCTTCTCCTAAGGACAAAATCTCACCTTTGATGTTGCCTGGCATTTATGAGATTCCATGCTCATGCAAATTATCTTACTTTGAAAGACAAAGTAAGACAATTTGCATCTCGGAAATCAAGACCACATTCGTCTTTTTAAACCGCAGAAATCTGGCCTCTCTCAACATGGAATTGACAACCCAAGCCATAGGATCCATTGGGAAAAGTCTAAACTTTTACATAGATCTTTATATAAACATGAACGTTCATATAAAGAAAGTTCTGAAGCCCTACTACACAGACCAAATTTAAATTGTAACGATGTTCTTACTATTCCTAAAGTATGGGAAATTGTCATACAAAATTGTATAAAATAATTATTAGTTTTTTTAATTTTTTTTTCTTTTTACTTCTGTAACACATTATGTACGTTTAATGAGATTTTATTGTAATCATTCGCCCTAACTGTATGTTATTCCTATTATTGTTTAAACTACTGTACTGATGATGTCCTAAGATACTTAGGATGAAATATTTACAATTAAATAATTTTCACTGTGGTTAATATGTGTGTTTCTTTTAGTTATCTAACAGTTATGGAATCTCTGCCTCTCCTAATCCAGCAAATCATTCTGATTCCTTAAGTGCAAGGCATTTCTGAATGGAATGCATAGAAAAAATTTTAAAACCACTGAACATTTTTGTTGTCTTTTGCCCCTTCAGAAAAATCTCCATCTTTCATACATCTGTTAAGGATAAGCTACCACCTCTTGGTTTTCCAGGTATTTATCAAATTCCTTGCTCTTGTGGCTTATCTTATTTTGGACAAACTGGAAGATTTGCTTTTATTCATCTTTAAGAACATAAGTCTTGTATTAAATATCATGTGCCTGAATAGTCTGTACTTGCTGAGCATGTTAACCCCACTAAAGATATAGTTCACATATGAAGAAACAAGACAAGAATCCTTCATAAAAGTTGATTTCTCACAGAACATCTTTATAAAGAAACGCAAAATATTATTCCACTGTCCTAACTTAAACAGATCTGGCATTCTACATCTATTCCCTTTATTGGAGTTAGTACTTTTTTAAATTTGCAAATCTTTCCTAAGTTTATCTATATATATATATTTATCGAAATATATCTAAATATATATATATATTTATATATATATATTTATATATATATATATATACTAGAGAGCTCTGCCCCCCCCCCCCCCCGAGTTCCGGGCTGGTAAGCTGGTTCTCCATTGTTTGAAACGTCCAACAAATTGTTGTCTCATGAAGGCAAACACATTGTTGGACGTTTCAAAACAATGAAGAGAGAAAAAATGTGACATAAAAACGTTTCAAATTTCGGCTTATCAGCTTAATAGGCTTATCAGCTTAACCTGACTCAAAAAAATGAAGAGACAAAAAACGTGACATAAAAATGTTTCAAATTTTGGTTTATCTTTTTATATATATAGACTGGATATATATATATATATATTTTTTTAGTTAGGAAAATATTGACCATTTACTTGTCTTACATTAGCTACTAAGGTGGCAGTTTTTAGAATTTTCTGTTATTGTTTGATTGCCATTCTGTATTAAAGATGCCTATGAAACTCTGGATTCTATATAAGTTTTAATATGAGTTTTCCTCCATTTTGTGGAGGAAAACTCGTATTATTGTTGCTGTTGTTATTATATCTGCTCATAGCATTCCAATACTGAAATAAATTTTATTACTTGTATATGGAAAATATTTCCTCAGCCATAGCCAAGTTAGCTGGTCTTGGGCATGGACAGCAGGGTTTTTTCCCCAGTTTAACCTGGAGTTTTTCGTCCCACAAAACAGGCAAACCAGCCCCGTGAACACACATTTCTATAGACATGGGATACTACCGGGAATAAGGAGCAACCAACCTCTTTTGCGGGATTATTGGTTACGGAAGCTTACGCAGTAAAATGTGTAAGCCTGTGCAAAAGCATAACATACGATGAGGAGGACGATGGAAAATATATGGCTTCTGCATTGATTTAACCTCAGTATCTTCCTGGGTCTGACTCACTCATGAGACCTCAATAAAGATCAAAACTGATCTAGGTAGTAACTTTGCCCATAACGTTTTTGCATTATTTTGCATTCCTTCAAATAGAATTATGTATATGAAAACAACAATACCACAGATAAGCAATTAGAGAGAGAGAGAGAGACTATTTTTGGAGCCAGCATCAGCAATAATACACTTTCTCAACCTTAACAAATATGGCAACATCGACTAAAATAATTTGGAGACTCATTTTAAGACCACTTTCAGCAGTTGCATATTACTTCAATACAGCCAAGAGGATGGCACAAATGCCAGTTCTTATGTCCATTACAAATTTGAAATGTATTCAGAGTCACTTGAGTATTAATACCCTGTATTCTGTAACAATTCCCAACACCAAGAAAATGTTGACAGCTTAATAAATTGTTGTATTTATTCTTGTGATGCTATGGGACAATACTGTTAAATAGTTAAAATGAAAAGAAACATAACAGAATAAGCAAGGTCAGCACAGTGAATAACAACATAAATAAATTTATATTGAATAAGAGAAAAATTAACCAAGACACCAAACTAGTGATAAAATTTGTTTGAGCATTAACTTATTTAACTTAAAAATCTAGAGATGGATTATAAATAAAACATTTCATCAAAGACTGTACATCACAGATATCAGTTCTGGAGAGAAAAAAAAGTGAACAAGTGGAATCAATGACAGAACCATGTTAAAAATTAAAAATAAAGATATTAAAAAAAAAGGCATAATTGGCATTTAAAAATGTGTAATGTGTCACTTATGCAGAATAGTAGAAATATTATTATTATTAGGTGACACCTCCAGGGAGTCCAAAGATTCATTGTCGGAAGGCACACTACTCAACTACACACACAAACTCACCATTTCCCCTACTTGATCCTCTAACTATAACAGTACTATTATCATGTTCCCACCACCACAAATAGTATTTTTTGTCTGTAAATTGTGCATGTTGTCATGACTGATTTGCATGTATGAGTGATAAAAACCAGGGTTTTTATCACAGGGTTTATTTTCTCCCAAGTTTGGAAGGAAACTTGGAAGAAAATAAACCCTGTGATAAATATTCTTCTCGTCACAACAAGAATCGAACTGAGGCCTTTTCCAACCGAAGGAACCAATGTCCCATTGTTCTTCCAATAATGCTATGAAGGCTCTTATTAGCACAGATACAAGTAATAATAAAAATATTCAATAAAATAATTTAACTCTGATCTTTCATATCATTTTTATATTATTTTTTGGCTCTGCCAATTATGGTCATATTGTTAGACAGTTCTTTACATCTAGTAAAGAACTTTACATTTGTTTTTTCCAATCAAGTGTGAGAAAGAAAGAAAGAGAGCATGAGTGAATGATATCTGGAAAAAAAAAACATCTAAATCATTTTATTAAATAATTTTTTCTTATTATATGTAATGCTTTTCATTTTAGAATAATATTTGCAGCATAAATAACCTGCAAAAATCTCTTTCATACATTCTAAATTCCTGTCATGTTCTTGAAGTACTTCATTAGGAAAAAAGTATTCAGATAGGCGACATATTAAAAACAATGACCTTGACATATAATAAATAATAGCTGCATATTTTAACAATTGCCTTAAATAATAAATTTAACGTAAGTATAAATTATTTAGTATCATTTTATAACAGAAACTTGACAAAGCACAAGTAGATTTAAATAACACACTTAGACACTGTCAGATATGTATACCCAGTAAATGTTTCTGTGATTACCCACCAGAAAAAAATACTGCTTCTATGTTTATTTTTTTTTAACAGACGTAACTTTATACAAATGTTTCTGTGGTTATATTTTAATCCACAACAATATGAAATTAATAGATTCATAACATTAGTTAATTGCACTAATAGAATTACTGTTCCCGGAAGGAGAAGGTACATGCAGGATACTATTTATTTATTTTTTTAAACATAGCACTTGTAATATGAGGATGATTGACTGTTTTTATATTATGCCAGAGCAACTAAAATAAATGCATTATGTCTGTAATGTGCTTTTTTCAGCCAAAAACCCTACCAAACTGATATGAGACTACTGAACTCACAAACTATCATATCTCTGGTCCCCCCTCCCCTCTTCCATCTATTACTCAAGAAGACTGCTCATCAGTCTGTTCTTATATGCAATTCCATTGGGTAGGATATCATCCTAGTTACCTTTTCAAAAGCAATTATAAATATTCTTCATATTATAAGAGGAATCAAATTCAGGTCTTTCTAATCAAATGGTATCATTATTACTAAATCTGCTATAGAAGTGTAGTAAGATATGTATCATTAGGCCTAAGGATTGAGAAAGCTTATGATGACTGATTTAATCATAATTACTGATGTAAATATTTCTATGTAAAAAAAAAAAAAAATTATGTAGTGTCTTTTATCAGGGGGGGGTCAAATTTTTTTACTACTATTTTTTAAAAACAAAGGGAAGCAGCTTTTTTTTTTTTAAATAAACTCAGAATGTTCAATATATTTGTAAGAGGAATCAAATCCTCAATAAAAACATGAAATTTCCATTGTTAAACTGCATGAACTTTGCAAATTTTCTTTTTGACAAACTGAAATGATTTCACAATCAGCCTATAACATCTAGGGCCATACATGAATAAACAAAGAATTTTTTCATTATATATTATTATGCAGACTCTTCCGAGAAGTCAAAAAATCATCGAAGGAGGACCTTTTGCAAATCACAAAATGTCTAAATATCTATCGTATCTTTCTTCAAAATTATTCATGGGAATGCACTCACAGCATCCACTGGTAACACATTCACTCTCCAGAGATGGTGAATGGTCTATAATCAGATGCTTCACTCCTAGCACTACCCTTGTATAATGGAATTATCATGATCTCCTTCCACTCATTAGGAAATGTGCTCATGTTGAAATAAAATTTGAATATTTAAGCCAGAGACATTACTAATTTTTACTACATTCCAAGAAAAGAATTTGAACTTCATGCGCTTCCTAACTTTTACTCAACTTCCAAGAATGATCCTAAGTTCCCACATCTGCCAGGAGCTGTAAAATCTCACTTGCATCTATGTTGTAAAATACCCTTAGCAACTTGAATGCTTCTATCATATCTCTGGTCCCCCCCCCACCTTCCATCTATTACTCAAGAAGACTGCATTTCATCAGTCTGTTCTTATATGCAATTCCATAGGGTAGGATATCATCCTAGTTACCTACTGTTCAGATTAACAAGTAACAGGCATGGTAACTAAGTAAATAAGATGAGGAGACAACTACAAAAACTGTCTTCTTATTGTCTATGAACTTAGGTAACGAGAGCAGAGCAAGTCAAGATGCAGTCATATCAAGGTATTGTAAATGGCAAAATAATTTCTTTATTTCTACAATTCAGTGTGCAGTTATCTGATATGATGACTTAACCACCTTAACAATGTAGTCCGTAGGGACTATCTGCAATATTCTCAATTCAAAATGCATGACCTTGCACTGAACCTACAATCATTATCATTTGGCCAGAACTATTTTGTTTAGATCATCCTCCCTCATTTGCATCACTAGCAGACAATTGCATTATTACTCTCCAGATAAGCTCCAATATTATTAATATATAAGTTAAACAACAATAACCAAAGTGGAGAACCAGTGATATCCTGCTAGTCATCCTCCTCCAGGCTCAGCACTCCCATACATTACTCTCTGATACCTATCATTCAGCCACTCTCCATGTCATTTGGCATACCTATCCCTCTGAGTCTGTATAACAGGATATCACTGGTTCTCCACTTTGGTTATTGAATTTACAGCATGGAATCCTATCAGATGTCTTGGCACAATCCAGAAGTATTGGTATATCCATTATCCTTATTTAACTCTGCAGCCACTCTCTCAACAATATGTGAGCAAACTGCTAAAGTGTAATCTTCTTTTAACAAAGCCATGTTGTCCTCTGTAGAATATTAAAGTGCATTCTACCAACCTCTGAATGCAAGTCCCAACAATCTCTCTAGAGATACTGATTGAGCTATAATCGGTTGCTTCACTCCTAGCTCCACCCTTATTTAATAAAATTAACATGCCTGCCTTCCACTTATTAGGACACATTCTGAAGTTGAGATTCATGTTGAATATTTAAGTCAGAGGCATTACCAATTCTCATGCACATTTCTTCAGCACCTTTGCTGATATCTCATCCAATCCCACTGCTATGTTCAAATCAAGCTCTTGCAATAGTATCTTCAATAAATGTACCACTATCATTTCATCTAGTTCCACTCAGGATCCAAATAGCTAATCCTGGAATGTATACTTGACTAAAGTGATCACTAAACAACTCAGCTACTTTGAGAGCATCCATCACTTTCCTATCTTGAGCATTCAATAATGTTATTCTTCTATTATCATTTTTTCCTTTTACTTGGCACATGACAAAAATATATATATATTAAATAACTGTATTGTTTATGATGCAATTAGCCTTGGAAAGTTTGCTTTGTAAATGCTATGTAAATTAACTTGGCAATGACCCAGATGTTACTGCTGCAGCACTGACACTATAAAATTACAACATCACCTCCATGGAAAACTATGAAAGCAGGAATAAGTAATCTTATCATTTAAAATGCATTCATAAAGTTTATAAAACTAAGTTGTGCTTAAGTTGTACTTAAGTCTTGGTGTGGTTTCATTAAATATGAGAGGCTACATGCTGTTCAACATACATCTCAATACCGTCTAAGAGCCAATAGTGGATAAGTACATGACAAGTATTATATATTTATGCCTAAGATGAATATAGAAAAGTAAACCAATTTTAAAGTTTCAAAAATTTCAAGAATATGTTCAAAGTTCCACCTCCTAGCTTAGATATTGAATGCAGAGCTTACTGACTATGCATGCAAATCCCACTGTAGTATGGATGTTTATGAATGTCTTTAGGTGGGAGATGATTTCCATCACTCATGACATGACCATTATCACATAAGTTGGCTTGAACAAGTACAATGTTTGATTTATTATTACCACCCCAAGACCTCATGGAGTCAAAGACTCATCTGGGAGGTCCTTTTATCACACACACAGCTCATCATACCATGTTTTAAACACATTCAAACTCTTTGCAGACACCACATTCTCAGGCAAGGCATTCCAATCATTCACAACTCTGCATGAAAAAACCTGCCTCTCAATCCCCTACTCACACCCTCTTCATACAGTTTTCAGGGATGACCTCTGGTTCACCCCTGAGCTCCCACTATTCTCTGTAAAACTTCTCCAGCATTGATCCTATAACAACCCCTTACCAACTTGTTGGTCTCTATCATATCTCTCCCCCCCCCTTCCTCCTGTCCACCAGACTCTGCAAATTACATCTTCTCAATCTTTCCTCATACTTGACATTCCAGGGGTCAGAAACTACCTTAGTCAGTCTCCTTTGGACCCTTTCCAACATCTCTTCATCCTTCTGAAAACCCAGTGACCAAATCTGGGCACAATAGTCCATGTGTGGCCTAATCAATTTGTAGAGCAGATTTATGGATTATTTAACCTGTAGTACATCCACAGTACTAACAGGTTATATATGCCAATCTTTAACATATTAATACTGATGGCCTATTTATTCAAGTGGATTGTTGTGCTTCTGTTCCCCCAACCAGTAGATCACAAATTCAAATCCCACTGTGGATATAGATTGTAAATGTCTTTAGGTGGTAAATGAATTTCATCATCTGGTGTTTAACAAGCACCCTGCTTACTGGAAGACTGAAGTGGCTTGAATAAGTTCCATGTTTAATCCCTAGAGCTGACAGGTTATCTAATCCATGGCTACTAACATACAATACACTAGCAATCTTTTGTTGATGTGATTCATATAAAATAGCTGATATAGATGTCATAAACATAAAAAAGTAAATAAAAATTCTCAAATGCAGAATTTGTAAAAGTATGCAATAGAGAATACATCACAGATAACTACAATAATATTAAAATAAACAATGAGCCAAATCAAACTCAGCTCACTGTTTATTGCTGCATAAGTTGCTTCAGAAATGTAAATAAATAGAAATTAACATAAAAAATATAAGAATACCAGGGAGAACAACACTTTTAAGGGCCTCTGTTCCAGTGGCTGTAGCATTAATTAAACAAACATGAGCTGCTTCTAAGGCTAACTGTCCATAATCACCCCATAACCTATAAAAATCAAATGAACTGATTAAAAGAATATTTTTTTAAACCTTAACTGGAAGAATTAAAAGTTCTTCTTTGTGAGTTACAGTATATACATTATATGGCAACATACACAAAGCAATACCAGGAATACAAAGAATTCCTTAATCATTCTATCAGCAGGATATCAATGATGTGTTAATCTACTAGTAATACTAATGAACTAAGAATACAAGATATTCCTTAATCATTATATTAGTAAGATATCGATGATGTGTTAATCTTTAACTAAGCAAAAATATTTGTATCTTAAAGAGACAAGCTATACTGAGGTTCCATCTGCATAAAATGGTTATAAATAAATTATACTATTCAGTGTTTACTCATGAATATTATTGTGAATATTGCCAATTAGCTAATATATCATATAGGAACCTTCCCCCCATTTTAAATTTGCAATGCCATTTGTGTAACTTAGAGCAGAACCAAGTCATACATAAAGCACCCTGACATAAATATATACAATTTTATTGCATATTACATATTATTACGTGACACCTGCAAGGAGTCCAAAGACTTCTTACTACTCTACAACTCTCCTCTCCACCTTTAAATCCACCAACTACAGTGAACTGCATCATCTACACCAACACCATTTACTGCCCACCACCACTAGTATTTTCACAGATAATCACAAACACCCATGCCCATGGCTGGATTTGAACCCACAGCCTTTTGGCTGGAGAGCAGCCAACCAGGGCCCCCCCTCTCTCTTTCTGTGTGTGTGCGCGCGTGTTTTCCTCCCATTAGTAACCCTACCAGAAGGTAATTTATTCCTACATGCTCCATTGCATACAATGCTTATATTACATGTAGCTTACAAGTACTGATTAACATTTGTATTTATATTTTTGTATCAATTTTCATATTTACATGTATATTTTTATATCTACTCTATAATATAAAATAAGCCTTTTTTTGTAACGTTTTTGGGCCACGTTTTTTGTCAAGTTATTTGAAATGTTTTGAAACTTAGAGGCTAACCTGAATGTCGAGTCTTCAAAATCTGAGTCCTCAGAATTCAAGGAGAACCAGCCTGCCAGTCTGGAACTCGAAGGGTTGGGCAGCATAGGCAGCCTGGGGGGGGGGGGGGGGGGGGGCTTTCGAGTCTTCAAAATTTGAGTCATCTGAATTCAAGGAGAACTGGCTACCAGTCCGGAACTCAAGGGGTTGGGCGCCGTAGGTACCAGGGGGGAGGAACCCCCCTTTCGAGTTTTCAAAATTCGAGTCATCAGAATTCAAGGAGAACCGGCCTACCAGTCCAGAACTCGGGGGGGGGGGGGGGGGGGGGCATCAGGGGGATGAGCCCCTAGTATACATATATTAACACTATATACAATATCAGTAATTATGTTAGATTACAAGGACTGAAAGTTGATTTTATTGGCAAATTTAATTAATTCTGAGTAATACTTTTCGATAAGTCTCTATTTTAACACTGGCCACTTGTCTCCGGAAGTGATGACATGTTGTATTAGGGGTATCCGAATGGAGTCCAATAGCTGACAGTCATAAAGTATGTGGTCAACAGTCTGTTGAAGGTGTGGACTACAAATGCATGATGGTGATTCCAGGATATGGAATCTGTGTAAGTGGTGTCTTAGTTTTCCACGTCCTGTTAGTAGCATGGCTAAACCTGGAGAAATGGCGTGTTTTTTCAGCCGGAGTCTGTTTCTGATGCTTGGCAAGAATTCTTTTGTTGTTTATCCGTTTTTTGATGTTTTCCATTCTTCTTCCCACTTGTCTAGTCTTTGCTCTTCTGCAAGTGTTTTTATAGCAGATTTCGAGTACTTTTGTTAATTTGTTTCTAGCCATTCATTTCTAGCTGCTTCTTTAGCCAACTGATCCACTCTCTCGTTTCCTGCTACCCCAGTAGGCACATTCACCCAGCAGAACTTGATTTCCCATCCCTCTAGAGTGAGATTCCGAACCAGATTTCTTGTCTGTTCTATTAATGCAATATGGTTGTTCTGGTTTTTTATGCCATCTATAGTGCTTCTACTATCACTGTAAATTGTTGCTGTCTTTTGATGAGAGGTGTTGTTCTCATTCCCAGAGATATGCAGGTGACTGAAAACAGTATATACCAGAGATATATACTGTATAGATATATAGAGATATATATATATTTATATAGAGATATATATATATAGAGATATATATATGTAAAGATATATACTCTATAGCAAGTTGTTCTGCTTGGTTGTTGGAACAGAGAGGATGATCTAGAGCAGCGTTCTTGTATAATGGACTATCTGTTGTATGCAATGAAAGAGCAACCGACGTTCCCTTCAGTTTTGCTTCCGTCAGTGTATATTTGGAAATCGACGCTTTCACAGCTTTCCTTCTCCTTAATGTATGTTCTCTTTGCTGGGTGAGGCCACCTACTGTAGTGAAGCAGACATTTGTAGCAGCTTGGATCGATGTTGTAACTTTCATTATATCTTCCGGAAGCGACGTCATATATAATAGATAATTCTTGTATTTTCAGGCAGATCGGTGTTAGGGCTGCAATAATGCAAGCTGCCTTGAAAGATATTGTCCTATATCCTTTAATTATACGTATAAAAGGCGTTGAACTCTGTTTAGTTTTTGTCAGTTTATCTTTGATTTTAGTGTATGTTTCCTAGGCAGGTGCATAAGATATCAGTGGTGGTATAGCTCTGGTATATACTGTTTCCAGCGCTCATTGGCCTAATTCCCATTTAATCCTTGCCGACATAGCTAGGAGGTTTACTACTTGTAAGCTTTTTTTCAGCAACATATGAGATGTGCTTATTGAAGGTAAATTTTTTGTCTATTGTCACTCCTAGGTACTTTAGCTCACTGGCTACCTCGAGAACTTCTCTGTTTAGGAAGGCAGTTACAAGTTGTTTTGATTTTTTGCGTGAGATGTGGAGGACTTCAGACTTGGTGCTATTGAAGGTAACTTTCTTCTCGAGTGCCCACTCTGCAATTTTAAAGAGTTCTTCATTGGCTGTTACTTCTAACTGCAAGCCATCACGTCCCCGAATCATTATCATCACATCATCAGCGAAAGCTATGACTTTTGTTTCAGTAGTGAAAGAAAGTCTTAACAGCGAGTCGTACTGGATGTTCCAGAAACCTGGTCCACAGCAGGAACCTTGCGAACAGCCTCGTTTGACTTTTTTCATTACAGTTGTGGTTTTTAATGTCATAGTTGCTCTTCTGTCTGAAAAATAATTTTTTGTAAGGTAGAGCAAGTTTTTTGGGAATTTTAAATGTATTAATTGATTGATTATGGCTGGCAACTATGCAGCATTGAAAGCTCCTTGTACATTGAGTGAGATCAGTAGTACGTCTTTTTTTTTTTTTTTTTCTTTTGTAGACTGTCTTCTGTGAACTCTTTAACCTCCATAATTGCATCTACTGTGCTGGACTGAGGTCTAAATGTGTACTGATTGCTGCTTAATAGGTTTCTTGAGTAGACATAGTGCATTATTTGGTTTATTAGAAGTTTTTCTAGTACCTTACCAGCAACATTTATGAGACTGATTGGTCTGTATTTGTTAATTTCGTCGGATGTTTCTTTTCCTGGTTTGATTATGGGTATAATTTTTGAGCGTTTCTATATTGAAGGAAATCGTCCTCTTTTTAGGCATTTGTTGTAAACTGTTGTTATGAATTTGGGGAATTCAAGAAACGCTGTTAGGAGTATATAGAAGAGTTATTCCATCTTCTCCAGGAGTTCTTTTTGGATCCATTGATCTTAATACTGAATCGATTTCATTAGTTGCAAATGAGTGTCTATATCTGTTTCCATTCTTTGTCTGTAAGTTTTGTGGATTTCTTCATCTATTGATTCATCGTCATCAGGAATAAACTTCTCTATCATAATAGCTGCAGTTTCTGCTAAGATTTTAGTGTAGGTGCCATCTGTTTTCTTGATAGTATAGGTGTTGTCTTATTCTTGCTTGGTGCTAATTTATATATGCAATTCAAAGGATCCGATACGTTTGAAACTGTACAAAATTTTTTCCATGATTCTGTTTTCACATTTGTAATTTTGGACTGATAGCTGTATTTGGCTTTATAGTATTTCTGTCTTCTGCTCTCTCTTAAATCTTGGTTATTGTATGTTCTTTGGTATAGTCGTCTGAATGCGTTAACACGTTTTCTTAGGACTATTAGTTCGTCATTCCACCAAGGTACTGATTTTCTTCCATCGATGTTTAGCTTCTTGGTTGTTCTGAGTGTTTGGTTGCTGGATTTTATCAGACCAGATGAAAGCACAGAAGCAAGGAAGTCTATATCAGTTTGTGCTGATGCCCAGATGGCTAGGTTTTTGTCTAAGCTGAGCTGTTGTTCACCATTTGCATTAAAATGATGTTCTGAGATTAGGCGTGAAAATTCTCTTTTTAATGCTTTTATAAATTTCTCTAGGTTGGTTTTATTGGTGAAGTACTTGCGATGGTTTGTGTTGTCTATTCCGTTTAAATTTTTGCTACTGATAATGAAACTTATTATGTGATTGTCAAAACAACTTTCCTCTTCTTTGTATTTCCATTCAGAAACCCAGGGTAAAATAGCGTTATTTGCCATTGTTAGATCAATGAAACTGCTTCCTCTGGTATTTTCAAATGATTGAGTGTTACAGTCATCGTTTAGTATGTGTAGGGAATTTGATGCTATGAACTCTTCCAAATTTTTACCTCTATTGTGCTTTCGTTAAACCATGAAACCGAATGGGCAATGCTATCTATTCCAAGAATTAGGCCATGGTAGATGGTGAAATCCAAGATGTTGCTCATTTTTTCTAAGCCGTATTTTATGTCAGCATGATAGTTTAGATACATACTTGCAGCAAAAGTTTTAATTCCTCTGTACATAATTTCGATAAGTACTGACTCCTCGTTGCTGTGCTGAGAAATTAGTATTGCCTCGACTTCAGGGTTGGCCACGAGTATTGCAGCTCTCTTTCTTTCTGATCCTTTGGAAAATATTTTATAGTTACTTGGAAAGCCGCATATTTTGTTGTTGATGTTGTAAGGTTCTTGTATTAATTTTGGTCCTACATTTTTTCCATTTATGAGTTCTGTTAAGTTATTTACAGCCTTTATAGAGCGTTGAAGATTTATTTGAAGGCATGCCAGGGAAATAGTGCTGTTTCTGCTAGCTTTATTGTTGCTTTCCATAATCTATGTTTTGAATTCTGAGCTGTCTACAGTAGTTATATGTTGGGCAGTCTTTGCTTAGTGTCATGTGTTTGCAGTCGTTTTTGGTTTTGGCATGCTTGTTGTGTTTTTGGCAATTTATGCAGTTCATCTCGGACTTATTTCGTGGGCACTCGCTGAACTTATGTTCTTTAGAGCAGAATGGACAGGTGGCCCCCCCTGCAGACTTGTGTGTGGTGGTGGTGGTGGTGGTGGTGGAATTTATTGCAGTAGTTAAAGTACCTCAGAACGCTTACGTAGTCTGCACAATATCAAATTCTCCACAGCATTTTTACACCGGTTCTCAACAATTTGGTCCTCACCATTGGATCGACCTCTATAATCAACTTCTATTCTTTCCTCTTCTTCGTATTTCCATTCAGAAACCTGGGGTAAAATAGCATTGTTTGCCATTGTTAGATCGATGAAACTGCTTCCTCTGGTATTTTCATATGGAGTGTTACAGTCATCATTTAGTATGTGTAGGGAATGTTAATTTTTTTTATTTGTCATGATAAATTTCTGTGTTATCTTTGTATCGCGACTAAAGAGTTCTTCGTTTTGCATGCGGATTGAGTCAATTGCATTGTTCGTATCAATTTCACTGGGAATGTCATATATGATTAGCCTTGGAGAGTGTTTCTTACTGGGATTTGATACTAACATGTGAGCGCGTGCGTGTATGCATGCAGGAAAACCTCGCTTAACACGAATTCGATATGCGTGATAATCAGTTAGCGCGACTGAGTGAAATGATACTATTTCCTGCTTTAAGCGAGTGATTAATCAGTTAACACAATTTTTTACGTTACATGATATTTTTTGTTGCCAATCTGCAGCGAGCAGTGGCACTTGTCAATGTAGCAGCCGGTGTACAGAGGCAATGCTGTGTGCGGTGGATGGCGACAATCGGCAGTTGACTCAAAGCTATCATTGCAAGACCACATGCATGCTCTGTTCTCTTGCTCAATCACCTTTCCTTCATTTTGCTTTAATTTAGATACCTATAAGACTTTATAATATTCAACCCCTGATATGGAAAAGAGAAAGACTGATAAAGAAAGTGGCAGTAATAAAAAGAAAAGAAAAGTAATTACATTAGAGGAAAAGATGGAAGTCATTAAGAGACATGCAAGTCTTCTGCATTGCCTCCAGGTGCTAGTAATACAACGATTGTGTGAGACCTGGGATACAGCAACTACAGTTCAAACTATATTAAAGAGCAAAGAATACAAAGAACAAGGAAAAGTTGCTACTGCTTCTTTAAGCATGCAGATCACCCAAAATAGAAGCAATTTAATGATCAAAATGATTAATGAGATGGAACGTCTTCTATCACTCTGGATTGAGGATTGTAACCAAAAAAGAATACCTCTTAGTACAAGGAATATTCAGGCAAAAGCTCTCAATATTTTTACATTATTGAAAGAGACCAAATTTCAAGAGGAATGTGAAAGCTTTACTGCGAGTTTAGGATGGTCTAACCGTTTTAAAAATCGAGCTGGACTGCATAACGTAAGAATAACTGGGAAATCTGTTAGTGCTGATAAAGATTCTGCGGCCAAGTTTCCTGAAGAATTGCAAAGGATAATTCAGCAGGATGATTATGACGATCATCAAATATTCAATGTCGACGAAACTCTTTTGGAAGTGTATGCCAACAAAAACTTTCCCAACTAAAACTGAAGCATCTCGACCAGGATACAAAGTATCCAAAGATCGTCTTACACTTTTATTAGGAGGCAATGAAGAAGACTACTTTAAACTCAAGCCAAGATCATTAAGAGGATGTAACCAACAAAAACTGCCAGTAATTTGGAAATCAAATAATAAGGCTTGGGTGACTAAAACTCTTTTCGAGGAGTGGTTCACCTGTTATTTTTGTCCTTCGGTTGCAGACTACTGCAAGAGATATAACCTTACCTTTAAAGTCCTTTTGTTAATGGATAATGCTCCTGGTCATCCTAGGGGGAAGGGCGTGCCATTACTTCAGCTGATGGACCAAGGGGTCGTATCATCATTTAAAGCATACTACCTTCGTGAAACCTTTCCTCAGGCCCTTGAAACAATGAGTAAAGAGAATGCAATTTCTTTACCCGTGTTTTGGGAAAAAAATACAACATCAAACAAGCAGAAGAAAATATTCATTTAGCATGGGAGGAATCACCACCAGCAATATGAGAGCCATGTGGCAGAAGGTCTACCTCACTGTGCAAATGATTTCAATGGTTTTAATAACCCAGCTGATAACATTATTGAATAAATCAGCACAACTGGAAAAGAACTTGAATTTAATGAACTGGATAATCAAGATGTGTGACACTTGCTCAATTCCCATTGAGAAGATTTAAGCAAGAATAATCTCCTTCAACCAGAAGAACAGCATGCATATGCACGAAGAAGATAAGGAGTGCAAACAAGAAGAGAATGTTATGATTAAGAAGCTAACTGCAAAACAACTTGAGCCAGTTTTCAATAACATTGAGTATGCTAAGAAAATTTTGTTTGATGTTGATCCTGATATGGAACGAAGTTTCAAAGTCTGTCAAAATTTTGATAAAGCAATCGCCAGCTATCGCAAATTGCATGACAATATGAAAAAGTTGAGCACTATTCAAACATCTTTACTTAATTATTTTGTAAAAAAAGTAGCTCAATCAAATATTTAGGCATTAAATAAAAATTTAACCAATTGATTTTTATTAACTTTGATGATTTTATCCTTTAATAGAGCTTATAATTTTTTTTTTCAAATTTACGCTAACTGATGGATGAATTATAATTATTCCAATTGTTTATTGTATTCGCTTAATGCGATTTCACTTAGCACACATTAATTGATGGATTAATTAATCGCATTAAGCGAGGTTTTTCTGTACTATTATCAGTATTCCCAAAAGTAGTATGGTAGAATTACCATACTACTTTTGGGAATACTGATAACAGTCTGTGGGAATCGGGCATATGGTTGAGAAAGAAATGCTATGTAATTAACTAATTCAATAGCGAATTTTATAAAGCATACATACTGAAACTTATAAACATATTGCCACATTATTTATGTTACCTAAAAGATACCAACTATCTCATCATAACATTATGTAATGGCACACTGCCCATGCTCCTCTTGACTTCCCAGTAAAACACGAACAAATTTAATTTCTTCACATCTTTAATTTATAGTATAACCAAGTAGAAAAACTTCCAACATCTATCTCTAATCCAGAGTATTTTAGTAATAAGGTGTGACACCTTTTGGCTACTCTTATATGAAAATATAACTTCTTGGTCTGGCTCCCACTGAGGTCAAAACTGGTCTGGGTAGTGACCCTTCCCATAAGGATATGTACTTTACATTATGCGATACTAAGGCAAGTGATGTGAAGTCATTAGTTCTATATCCAGTCCTGAAATTACTTCAGATGCAAACTCTAAGTGTAAAATCCAAGTGTAAGCAAACTTTGTTTGCTTACACTTGGATGAAGGATTAAACCAAGAACATAATTTCTTGGCATCTTTTATTTATAACATGAAACAAAGTTTGCATTCATTTCTGTCAGAGCACAAATTCTATCTCTAATAGCATCGTGCTGTGCTCATCCATCTGAGAAATTTTGATAGATGTTCATTTGATAGGCTTTCTGTCAATAAGAATGCTGAAAGAAATTTTCCTAGGAAAATCGCAAACAAATTTAAATATTCACTCTAAAAGGAAATTTTACTTTAAGAACAGGCTGGTCTAAACATAAAAATATATATGAACAATAATAATGTGTTCGAAACAGCAATAAACTCTTGTTAGATTACTGGAACATTTGTTATAAAAGAATGAAGCATGAACAATTACATGTTATAGTCACAAAACCAAGCAGAAATGATTAAGTTTCTAAGTGGGAAATATAGAGATACTATGGTTCATGATTAAAAAGTGCTTGCAAAAAATCATATTTTTGATATTTTTTGAAAGATCCGTTAACTGATGATAATACAATATTTGAATTTGAAGACTGATCCTCATTAGTAAAAGTTCCGTTACATTTTTTTTTTTTTAAAGCTCTTTAAATATACATTTTTTCTCTTTCTGCTATCATACAAACAATATTAGCTGTAATGGTTACATACTTGAATAGCATGTGATGAAATATATTTAATAGCAAAACAAATCTCATTATCAAATTGGCTAATTTATTAATATGATTAACATTAGGCTCAGAAAGGTAATGCAATTAACTTACTTTTTTACTTTGAAAAATTTTAAATTAGCAAAAACTGTAACTTAAAATAACAAACAAAATATCATAGCTCTCCTTAAACTCATTCACTGACAGCCTCGCAACCATCTCTAACTCAACTTATCTGCCATTCTTCAAAAAAAAATAAAAAATATTCACATATTCTTGCTAACTGCACTTAGAGTTAGCAAGAATATGAGGAGAGCCTCTGTAGCTAAGTCAATACTGGTGATGCCTTTCGGTGGAAAGACCTAGGTTTGAATACCACCTGGAATACAAAGATCCTTCATAAGAATCTTTCAAGAGGTGGTTTGGCCAGTCTTCTATGAAGATGACACAACATTACCTTCCAGAAACATGGATTTTTTTTTTATCCTGCAAGGCAAAGTGGCCAGAAAAATATAAGCGACTAACACACACATATACAGGGTGTCCCATAAGTCCCAAAATATTTCAATAATTCATAAAAATCAGAAAAATTGGTATATTAGAGAGAATGTGGTTTGCATGAAAGTAAATTGCAAGGAGAGGGTTTTTTTTTTTTTGGCAGAGAGAAAAAATTTTGTTCAATTTTTTAATTGAGAGAGGGCAAAAGCAGCGATGCCAGTCAAAATAGTATTGAAAACTTATTTAATCATATGCAGGAAACCTGTTACATATCACTACAGTAATTGTTCAACATGTCTGCTGGCACAAGCAATTATATCCGGGTGGATGCAAGCAACTTTGCAGCGAATGGCATCTTTTAAATCTGCTAAGGAAGATGGGCTATTCAGATACACTCGGAACTTTAAATAGCCCGACAACCAAAAATCTACTGGTGTCAAGTCCAGGGACAAAGGGGGCCATGCGGAGTTGCAATTATGGTTGATGAGTCATTCTTCACTAAATGTGCTGATGAGAAACTGCAGTGAAGGATAAAGTGAAGCTGCACAAACAGTCAGTTGTGGTGAATGCAATGGCTCCTCTGTGTAAGCATGTGGATTGTCCTGTGCCCAAATTTCAGTTATGTGTATCCCATGCAACAAAAATGAGTTTCATCTGTCTAGAAGTTGTAGTACAGCCATTGTGAATCTTCTGTGACTTTTGTCAAAATCCACGTTGCGAATTCCTCCCTCTTAGTGGTATCACTTTGTAATACCACACCATGAAGGATGCAAAATATGGGCATTTTCACTATGCTTGTGATTCTTGCAGCTTTCCATGCACTGCTTACACAACTTGTTGATTATGCCACTAGGGCATTCATTTATGATACCACAACACTGGTATGGGCTTTGGATAACAAGGTCTGCTGCTGTGAGGGTAATCTGACAAATTTCCAGTTTCTTCGAAACATCGTATCAAAGACTGTAGTCTGGCAGGAGTGATAGGACCTCAAACTTTCTTCATTCTTTTCTGCATTTGAAACTTTTGTAAAGCTTTCAATACCGATTCCCCACTTACATAAAATAACTTCACTAACAATGCCTTATCCACCAATGTAAGCATCACAGCAACAAATTTTTCTTTTCACCAAAATAATTCTGTTTGCCCAATGACTGGGAATTTGTCTGCATTCATTACAAGCTGCCAATGGTACACCCTGCATATCATAGAACTCTCATTTGCACGTATTTGCAAATGAGGCATATGGATCAGTGCCCTCTATCGATGAAAATTTGAAATAAATTTTTTCTCCCTGCCAAAAAATATTCCCCCCTTCTTGTGATTCACTTTCATGCAAACCACACTAAAATACCAATTTTTCTGGTTTTTATGAATTACTGAAATATTTCAGGACTTATGGAATCCTATAGTAGGCCTTACAAAATTCTCCTTTGCATCTGTCCTATTTGGGGGCAGCATGGCTTTATGAAGGGTAAGTCATGCCTCAGTAACTTGCTCACGTTTTATAATACAGTGACAGCTGAGTTGGACAAAGGTAATGAGTTTACAGTAATACTGCTGGACAAAATTCTCCTTTGCATCTGTCCTATTTGGGGGCAGCATGGCTTTATGAAGGGTAAGTCATGCCTCAGTAACTTGCTCACGTTTTATAATACAGTGACAGCTGAGTTGGACAAAGGTAATGAGTTTACAGTAATACTGCTGGACTTTGCAAAGACCTTTGATAGGATTCCATATGGAATTCTAATCAGTAACATGCAGCATATGGAGATGGATATAAGGTTGGTGAGATGGATAGGAGGGTGGTTCATGGAGAGATATTACAGAGTAGTTTATTCAGGAGTAGAGTCCAAAAGGCCTGTGACTAGTGACATGTCGCAGAGTTCTGTTCTGTTCTAGGACTGTTACTGTTTAATTTGTTCATTAATGATATAGGGGAGGATCTGAGAGGAAACGTTCAGTTATTTATTGATGATGCAAAGTTGGGTAGAGCAATAGTTAACACAGATGATATCAAAATTTGGCAGAATGATTTGGATAGATTGGCAGACTGGGCAAAGGAGAATGGATGTCAGTTTAATGTGGTAAAGTGTACGGTTATGCATTTCGGGGTGAAAAGATTACCAGCTATATACCACATTATTATTATTATTGTTCTGGGAAACTCCAAGGAGTCGACAGACTCATCGAGGGAGGCCCTAACATCATGTCAAGAACAACTATTCAACATTTACACAGTATCTATCATACCTTGCCTTGAACTCATTCACGGTCGTAGCACCCACAACAGACTCTGGAAGCTTATTCCACTCATTTACCACTCTCCAAGTAAAGAACCTAGCTCTAACACCCTTGTCAACCACGCTCTTGCCCAGCTTCCATGCATGGCCCCTAGTCCTCCCACCACCAGTCATATTTTCAAAAATATCTTCTGGATCAATCTTATAAAAACCCTTCAGTAATTTGAATGTCTCAATCATATCACCCCTCTTTCGCCTATCGTCCAATTTCTGCAACCCACAAATCTTCAACCTATTCTCATAAGGTTCATTCCACAGACCTACTATCATCTTGGTCACTCGTCTCTGGACCCTCTCCACGGTCCAGAGACGAGTGACCAATGCGGCCCACATTGATGGAACTGTACTCCAGGAAACTGACAAAGCCAAAGACTTGGGAGTGTTAGTGGATATGGAGTTAAATTTTAGGGAAACTTTAGCAAAAGTGGCTAAAGCAGCTCATCAGATCACTTGGTTACTGAAGAATACGGTAACTGAGGATATTATGATATACTCAGGTCCTGAGTATATCATAATGTCATCATTTTCAAGAACTCCTGAAAATGTTCCTTGATAAGTGTCAGTTTGACTCTTTGGTAAGAAATGAATATCTTTTCTTCTAAATACATCAAGTAGATAAAGCTTTTCAAGGCTATTTTTTAAAATGGACTACCTGGATATATTCAATGAGATAACTAAATTATAAGGACTAAATTGTGTTTCCTAAAAATTAAAAATATGTAAATTTTCTAACTGAACCAATAAATATCCCAAACAACATTTATCATTATTATATTTCTTGACTCCTGCAATGAGTCAAGAAACTCATTGCAGGAGGTCCCACTCTCACATGCACAGCTAATCATACCTTGACTTAAATATTCACTGTCTCTGCAATCGCCATATGTTCAGGCAATGCATTCAATCACTCTCCATCACTCTCCAAAATCTACTCTTCACCCTCCTTATACAGTTTCCAGAGAATGCAGCTTGTTTCTCTCCCCACCCATCTCCAGCCATTTCATGAAAATTCTCACCCATATTAAACTAGTAATTATCCCTTACCAACTTATATGTTTCAATCATGTTCCCCCTTCCTCCTTCTATCCACTAGGCTCTGCAATTTGTTTCCTCTCAATCTGTCCTCATACTCCACATATCAGAGACCAGAAACTGACTTAGTCAATCACCTCCGAATTCTCAACAACAACTCATCATCCTTTTGAAAACCATGCGACCAAATCTGTGCACAGTAATCCATATACTGTCTGATCAAAGATTTGTACAATGGAATCATAATAGCTTTACTTCTACATGTCAGTGTTCTCTGCATCATTGCCATAATTTGCTGTGCTGCCCTCACAATTGTAAGAAAATGTCTCCAACATTTCAGGTCCTATCCACCATCATTCCCTGATCATTCACCTCCTCCACCTCTAAGATAAGATATTCTCACCAATCTTATTTTCAGCATTCCATCTTTGCTTCCCGAATTTTAAAACCGTACACTTTGCTACATTAAACTGGCATCCCCACATACTTGCCCTTTCAGCCAGTCTATTCAAGTTCTCTTGCAATGTTACAACATCTGCTCTATTTCCCATAGTTCTACTCAACTCTGCATCATCTGCAAACAACTGTACATCACCATTAAAGCCATTTCCAATATCATTTACGTACAAATTAAACAACAATGGCCCCAAAACAGATGCCTGGGACACACCACTAGCAACTTTCCTCTTTTGGGATATCGCTCCCCGCTCCCATACACAACCTGCTGATACTTATCAGAAATCCAATCTCCAATCCAATGCACCTAATCTACCAACCAACCTAACTGTTCCAATTTAATTACCAGCTTATCATATGGCAATCTATCAAAGGCCTTTACAAAATCTAAATACACTATTATTTATGCATCTCCATTGTCCAATGTATCTGTCACCTTTACTATACACAATCTTCCTTTCCTTTAGCAAACCCATACTATCCATCAAAGAGAATTCTGTTGCTGTGAACCCAGTTCTGAATTCTGGTCCTGACTAGCTTCTCTAACATCTTGACCATAACACCAGATACGCAGACTGGCCTATAATTTGAAGCTCGAGTCTTATCACCCCCTTTATGAAACTGGAACAAGTTTGCCCTCTTCCTACTCCTTTGGAACTTGAGTCTTGTACTGGGCCATGTTAAAAAGGTAAGTTAAAGCTGATATTTGAATTTTGATAATATTTAGCATTTGGTTATGTTTTAACCTGATACTTTAGCTCGTTTCTGTGTTTTTTGTTGCTTTTTGTGTGCCAGACGAAGCCAAAAGTAAAGTTGGTGAAACTAGTAGGCTATATATCTCTGTTCATATCTCCGACCAATTAAACCCAGTTTTATATGTTTACCTGTGTAAGTTAAAGCTATCGTTAACTCTCTGGAATATTACCTCAAGACGCGTGATGATATACCATCCAGTTTTTTTTCTATTAGGAGTTATGTTACCATTATAGAACTTTTTTTCTCAAATTTTTTTAAGTTCTCTTCAATTAAATTTTGTTCTAATTGCTATTACTCTATCCATTTTCCTTTTTTCATCATCTCCCTCTTTTGGTATATACATCATCTATACCTTCATCATCTATACCTACATCTCTTCCTTTAAGTTATAACTGTTTCACTTATTGTATCTTCTACTTCCTTTAAGTGATTCTTGGTATATCTTGGAAACACTTGCTCCAATAATTCATCTGGAAAAAGTCTTCATTTTTTTGTTTTTTTATTAGCTCTGTCACTGTCTTCTTTGAACATTGGATTAAAATTTCCTTACTTTTACTTTCTACATATTTTTTCAATCTAATAATACCAGGGATCTTAAATATTTAATTTTTTTCTACTGGGACAAATACAGAGATGAACAGAAGAATGGCTTGAAAAGTTAAATGAATGTAAATAATGATTATTTAACTTGTAAAATACTTTGCCAGCAAAGGTTGGTCAATTGGTAGAGCCTCTGCTACTAATGGCTCACGCAAAAAAAGTTAAGCAAGTTTGAGCGCGGTTAGTAGTTGGAAGGGATTAAATCGTTCGATGCTCTTGGCACACTCTCCCTCGATGAGTCTTTGGACTCCCTGGAGGTGTCTAATAATAATAAAAATGTGTGGATATTCATTCAGTAATATAAATTATGTAAAGCGGAATGAAATGCATATCCAACATACTATTTTCTAGTTTTTTTCCTTTCTGCCTTCAGCATCTGGGCCACTGATTACTATTTATTATCTACCATCTGGAAAATGGCAATAACTTGAATTTGACCATTATTAAGCGTGCACACAAATTATAAGTTGCTTTTAGTAAAACCGTAAAGTTGTAACTACTGAGAAAAAAATAAGGTGATAAGGGGAACAAGAACAACTACCGTATAAATGGAAGTAAACTACAAATACACTTAAATAGCTCCAGAATATTAATTAAAAACACTCTCACCTTAACTGTCTATCGTATTTTTTAGTTTTTTCAGATTCGCCGGGCGACTTTGGCTTAGTTCCTTCTATTTTGACTTCCATATTGTTTATGCAACATCCGAAAACTATTACATGCCTTGCTACTAAAAAATGACAAGACGAATGCGTAAATATACTGTAGGTTTCTTCATTCCATAAAATAATAAAATAGTATATATAAATATACGTATTTATTACAAGGAAAGAACTTCAAATGGTTACATTTGACATAAAAAAACTATTCGTACGATAGCGCAACATTCGGTTTGTAATATGGGTTCGAAAGTTTTACTGTCTAACGATGCCATAGCCAAAGTCTCCGAAATTTTTGATGATTACAAATAATTTTAATCATTATTTTCGGTAAAAATCATAGGGAGCATAAATGGTTTAAAATGATTTGGTATTATTCCAATGATTTCTGCCAGAGCGCAAATAAGAAAATAATTGGAAAGCACCAGTGATAAATTCTTAAGCTAAAACACGGAATTACTCCGAAACACCTAAGATTTGAAAGTACGCAGAAGCACTTAAGGCTTCCGTATCATAAAAAAAGGCACCCGTAAACAAAATGCGTGTGTTCTGCTAGTTTTCCTGTGTTGTGGAAGGAAAAATTTAAATATCTGGAAGGAAAATCTGATACTTCCTATGAGATTGGCTAACTAATCTTTAAATGAAAAATAAATGAAAGATATTAAGGTTCTTCGTTTCCTAGATAAGATTCAAACCCATGTCTTTCCAACTAAAGGGCATCTTAACTACTAACTGAGTTATTGTGAGGCTACCTGAGGAAACAGAAAAATGGGATTCATCCAACAAGCAGTATGTTGGCAGCTCCTCGAAAGCAGCAGATCACTTACAAATATGTGAATGAGGAAGACAAAAGAAATAAACGAAATTATTTATATCGGCCTGAAAATTCAAGTTTAAAAGCATCACCAACATCCCCACCCTCATTGTTTTGAGCCCTAATTTTTCGGGGCCCCAGCTAAACTCGTGCTGTGGATAAGTACGGCCCTGCTAATGAGTTGCTATTTCTATGTTCTGGACTAAAATGTGTTGAACCTTGTCTTCTGCATATACAAGTACTATTGTAAAGGATACATACCATCACTTAAAAGTATGTATTCTTGGCGGGAAATTATAAGGAGTTGGTGATGCTTTTAAACTTGAATTTTCAGGCCGATATAAATAATTTCGTTTATTTCTTTTGTCTTCCTCATTCACATATTTGTAAGTGATCTGCTGCTTGAGAGGAGCTGCCTACATACAGCTTGTTGGATGAATCCCATTTTTCTGCTTCCTCAGGTAGCCTCACAATAACTCAGTTACTAGTTAAGATGCCCTTTGGTTGAAAAAATATGGGTGAATCTTATCTAGGAAACGAAGAACCTTAATACCTTTCATTTATTTTTCATTTAAAGGTTAGTTAGCCAATCTCATAGGAAGTATCAGATTTTCCTTCTATATATTTAAATTTTTCCTACCACAACACAGGAAAACTAGCAGAACATATGCATTTTATTTACGGGTGCCTTTTTTTATGATACGGAAACCTTAAGTGCTTCTGCGTACTTTCAAATCTTAGGTGTTTCGGAGTAATTCAGTGTTTTAGCTTAAGAATTTATCACCGGTGCTTTCCAATTATTTTATATATTTCCAATCTCATAGGAAGTATCAGATTTTCCTTCTAGATATTTAAATTTAAATATATATATATATATATATATATATATATATATCATGCTAAAAAATTGCATCAATCAGTACAAGCAACGAATTTTCCGAATACCCCTTCTTCTCCACTTATATCTTTCGATATAAGTGGAAGGAATTGTTACCCTAATTTAATCGACCATTAGGAAAAATATTTACCATATTTCTGCTGAAATGAAGCAGAATATGTGTGTGAAACATATACATGAGGTGGTGCACGAAGGAGAATGTTAATGGAAGTGGAGATGAATGCAGATTGAGTGAAACCCAGAAATGTATTCAAGAGATTTGGGCGAAAGTGGGTACTGAGAGCC
Organism: Typopeltis vanoorti; assembly: GCF_054136105.1. Taxonomy (NCBI): domain Eukaryota; kingdom Metazoa; phylum Arthropoda; class Arachnida; order Uropygi; family Thelyphonidae; genus Typopeltis; species Typopeltis vanoorti. The sequence continues at coordinate 65,544,148 of NC_143557.1, forward strand.
AGCTGAAGAGAGTTCAGAGTTACGTTGAGATACTGGGAAAGGGTTTTGCTGAAAATATAAATTGTGAAAATAGCAAGAATGGATAAGCAATGAGAAAAGAGTTAGGGGAAGCAACAAAAGGTAGAAAATGGTAAGAATACCCTGATGGTAATTCCATGTTTTCTCAGTGTAAGACGAAGGTATGTTCAAAGAAAAGCAGAGTGACAATGCAAATGAAATTATTTTGATGGCTGAAACAGATGACCTCCGAAAAGATGAAAAATAAAGGCTAAAGGATTCTATTGATAGTGGGAAAGAGCTAATACAGACTAGTTTCCATAAATTAAGGAAACATTGAGAAAATTGCGATAACTCGTGGGGGAGAGGAGAGGAAACAGCATATGAAAGTCAGGTATGTAAAAAGTGACGTTGAGTCACTTTTTGCATACCGTATTTATTTCTGCTTATCATATACAAATGAGTGACACTGTCAGCAGTATATGCAAATGAGCCGCGTCACAAAATCGAGAGTTTGAAGTCGTTTTCCATTTCATGTCTGAAGTGAGGTCAAGACATTTCATTATAGTAAAATCATTCCCTATGGTATAAGACATCATTTAACTAATGAATTCTGGTGGCAAGCCAAAGCCAGGCAGTATGATATATGGTTGAAAATCATACAGTCATATGGTTGCATGTCAGTCATTCTGTGGTTCACAGACTGTGGAACCAATTCCAAAAGTCACCTACAGGATCCCAGAGATACAGTGGAGGAAGGCCACGGGTTACATTCTCAGTGGGTTACCGATATCTCCGATTATATTCTTGCAGAAACAGGATGCTATCGCAAACAGTTGCGATCGGCCACAGGAATATTGGTATCTGCTTCACTGTTTGCAGACGGCTTCAGAAGGTGGTTTGTGTGAGTCAACCTCTAATCTGCATGCTCCAATCCCCAGAGAGAGAACATGTAAAATGGGCATGGCTACATATCAAATGGATCCAAGATCAATGGAGTCCGTATTGTTGAGACGTCCGGAAAATTTCGGTTTGTACGGAAAATTGTCCCCATTTTCCCTACAAACTGAAACTCTGATCTGTAGATAACCATTGAAATGTTCTGTCTTTTTCATATACATAAAATGGATACTTATTGTGAAGGTAGTGTGTGTGTGTGTGTGTGGTGGTTTCATGAGGCATCTCATTGGGTGGATGCACCGACTTGTAAGTGCTTCCTAAAGGAACTATGAATGCTGCAACTTATAGAGACAAGATCCTGCACTACTATGTTCGTTGGTATGTGGGTGTGATAGGTGAGACATTTATCCTACAAGACGATAATTCTCTTCCGCATCAATCGAATCTCGTGGACCAATATCTTCAAGAAGAGACTATCGTACATATGGACTGGCCAGTGAGGCTCCTGACCTTAATTCTATTCAGCATGTCTGGAATGCTCTAGGTAAGCATTCTGTAATTTCTAAAAACCCATCCCTAAAACCTTGATGGACTCAGGATAGCAATGCAGAAACAATGGTTATTATTTCCATCTGAGCTCCTGGATACCATTATAAATTGTACGAAACATTATGAAGCTGCATTGCCATGAGGTATGACCATATGTCTTATTGAAGCACTTTGACAATTTCATTTTGACAGCTTGTTTTTAACGATTTTCTTCATGTCCCCATTTATTACTAAATTAAACAGTGTATTTGCATTTTTTTTAGACTGAGTGGGCAGTTTAATCTCCCAGTAGCCAAGCAGAGATAGCTGGTCCATGTCTTGCACTAATTATAGGCAGCCACCGATAAAGAGACTGGTAACCAAGTGCTGCCATCTCTTGGTACCTAACTCTAACAGGATATATTACTGTCTGAAATAATGTGGGTTATACGGTCAATTTTTTTAAATTTACCGGATGAAAAATCCGATCTTACGGGAGAAAAACCCCGCTTTTTCTTGCCAGATATCGACTAACTTGGGAACAGGTCGAAGAAAGGCTTAGAAAAAAAAGGTTCCTCCAGACGGCGACTAGACTTGGACCATAAAGTCTATCTTCGTGTGGCCTAGTGCAGAGGATGCAAGCCTACTTTCACTGAGCGCCTAGTCCTTACAAGAGAATAAAAGGCGTTAGCTTATTATTTATTATTTATTTGCGATTTTTGTGCATGTTTCTTTCAAAATTCATATCATATTGCGTTTCACGGATTTGATTAAAAATTTATCTCACAGTTTTTCAGTTGTTGAGATTTTTCTATTTGTTGCTGCTTAAATTATTGTAGATGATGGCTGGTTATGAATTAATAACAGTATTGATAATGAAAGATTGGGCAGAATGTGTAGAAACAGAGAATTTTAGTCCGTGGCTGTAACGGCGGATCTGATGGAAGAAAAGAACTACATTGCAAATATTGACTGTATTGAAATAAGTATGGGATAAGCACTTACAGAGATTTTATGCATTAGTTTTTTTTTTAATGAAAACATGTTAGTATTAAATGACTGACATGACAATTATTAGGATTAATGGAAATTCAAGGCAGATAGCCTTGAAAAGAAATATTGACAAAGATGAAGATCAGTTAAAGGAGACTGACCAAAATCTATAGATAAAATCCAGAAATATGCTCCTCTGTTGATATATTATTGCTGTTGTTGTTGTACAGGCACCTCCATGAAGTCCTAAGACTCATCACTGAAGATCCAAATTATCCAAAAAATCTGTCATACCCTCACTTTGAACCAATCAACAGACAGTGGTAACAACTGACTCTGGCAACCCATTCCATTCATTCACAACTCCCCAAGCAAAAACTTCCAAGGATGACTCTTCTTCTTCTTCCCTCTTGCCAATTGCTGAAACATTTCCCCTGCATCAATACTATAAACCCTTTAAGTAACGTAAATATTTCTATCATATTCCCTCTTTTTCGTCTATCAACAACTTCTGCAGCGCACACCCCACCTCAATCTGTCCTCCTAGGATAAGTTTCACAGACCACTTATTTCTGAATCCTCTCCACCATTTCCTCATCCCAAGAGACCAGACCGGAGCACAGTAATCCAGATGTGAACATATCAAGGCTTTATAAAGAGGAACAACAACTTTATTATCTCAACTTGTTCGTGTGTTCTTCAATAGCCACATAATCTTATGAGCTAACTTAGCGATATGTCTAAACTTCAACACTTTGTCTACAACCACCCTTAAATCCCCAGCTTCATCTATTTTCTGGAATACAGTTCCAACAATATGGTCCACAGCTTGTAAATGATTTTTCCTAAAATGCACTTTAGATTTCTCCACATTAAACTGATACGATTATCACTATTACTCTGCCTAATTTTGCATTATCAGCAAATAACTAAATATTTCGTTTCAGGTAATTTCCTATATTATTCATGTACAAATTAAACAGTAGTAGTCATAGCACTGAACATTACAGCAAACCACTAATTATCAGCCACCGCCTGAATTCTACTCCTTCGTATAGCATATTTTGATATCTGTTCAGTAGTCATCCTGTTATCCACATAACTAATGTCATATCCATCCCCATTTTTTTCTAATCTGCCTAATAGAGTTCCATGTGATATTCTCTCAAATGCCTTTGCAAAATCCAGCAGAACTAACGTGTAGCTATATCCTTTATCCAACTCAACTGTCACTCTATTATAAAAAAGTTAGTAAATTACAAAGTCATGACTGATCTTTCAGTAAGCCACGTTGTCCCTCATAAAACATCATATTCTTATCCACTCGTCAATAGAATATTTCTTTGGTCAGCAGAATATTTATTCTATAATCTGCTGCTGCAGTCCTAGAACCTCTCTTTTGCAAGGGAATTATTTTTCCCACTTTCGACTTACTTGAAACTCTACCAGAGCTGAGACCAAAATTAATCAGTCTACTCAGAGACATTGTAAGTTCCCTTTCACATTTCCGCAAAACACAAACTGATATTCTATCTAATCCCACAACTACATATATATTGAGATCCTGCAATATCATAAGAACCTCCAATTCGTCCACCTCTGTTCCCATATAAATCTCTGTCACATGTCACAGCATTAACCTTATTTCTATAATATACCCTAGCAAAGAAATCTCTCAGTAACTCAATTATTATATCTGCTTCTGTCACCTCGTGACCATTAGCACTCATTCAGGTAATTCTTCCATAGTCATTCTTCCTCTTACTTGTAACATAACGAAAGAATTCTGAGATTTTCTTTGACCTGCTTGGCTAGTTTCTTCTCGTAATATGAATTTGCCTTCCTTACCATACTGATCACTTTTTTGCCCGACCCTTGTATTGTTTATGAGTTTGCTGATCACCTTTTTCCTTATATATCCTCCACAACAGTTTATTTTTCTGCAGCTCATGCTTAATCATGTTACTAATCCATTTAACTCCTGAATGATTAACCTTCCTACCTTAGGGATATTATTTGATATTACTTCCTCTAAATTTCCCTTAACTATATCCCATGCACAACTAATATCGTTCGCTTATAGGGTTTTACGCATGGCACAACTTTGAGCTTCCTCTTAAGCTTGTCATAATCACCTACCTAAATCCACACATATACTCCTTCTTGACAGAATATTCCTGATGTTTTATAATTTTCTAAGAGCTGAGACTCAAGTCCGCATGGGTATTTTCGCCAATCAGAAGAAATGTGGCCACTTTGTTTATAGATAGCTTTTCTGATCCTATGACCAGGTGTCTTGCACACAAATTCTCCTCTGTCACATGATGCCTCAAGCAATTATCACTCAGTAAGTGTATAAATTCTATTTCCTTCCTGCCATGTGATCTTCCTTCCTTCCCGTCTGTATTTCCATAGTTGAATGACCCCGTAATAATCACTCGACCTGCACTTATCTACTAACTTGCTGAAGCATATCTTCCAGATTATTCTTGGAACTCCCAAGCCTATGGCACAGCCAGCTGTATATTTTGTCTTACTGGCTCTGATCTCACACTAGACTGCTTCAAATGAACTGCCACCCTCCTGCCCAGTGGTGTAGCTAGAGCTGTTACCGCCCAGGGTGGTCCCTGAGTTTGCCGCCCCTCTCAATACACACCAAAAATACTACAAAAAGTCAAAACGACATTTAGGGAAATAAATTAAAACAGTATGTTTATTTTTGAAGTAAAACTTTAATTTCAACATTCTAAAATGTTGTTTTTCTTGCTTTTCTGTTACCAAAATCGTAGATGACATTGTCGAAGTCTATTTTGCAGTAATGTAGGTAATTCTTAATCAATTTTATTTAAAAACTCTCCTCTCATAACACTTACAGCAAATGTGAGGAAAATTCACTGTAGTATTACAATAGCTGTAACTGAGTTCTCGAGACTGTATTTTAGAATTAACTGCAAAAGTTCAAAAATGTTCGAAGTGCCGCCCGGGGTGGACCTCCCACTACGCCCCCCTCTAGCTACGCCTCTGCTCCCGCCTATCTCCTTTTGGGGGGGGGGAGACTACATTTATCTGGTATGATGTGCAGTATTCCCTCTCCCATCCTATGATCTGCAGTATCCCCTCTCCCATCCTATTTTCTCTATCTTCCCTGAAAATGCTAAACCCTTCCCATTCTATCTCTCTAACTCAGTGGTTCTTAATCTTGCGATAGTGCCCCTGGGGAGCTGTGAACGCTGGAGGACGGTAAGCGTTAGGGGGCGCTGAGTGGGAGATAAGCGTTATAATACTACTAATATAATAAAAGCAAAAATCCCGTATTTAATCTATCATCTCTATTTATATTGTATGTTTGGCAACACTGTTCAGAATATTGTATGTCTGGCAATACTATTCAAATTTATTCGCTGCTTATTTTTTAGAATTTTTACATTGAAAGTTGAGTAATTGGGCTACTTTTTGTTCTGAATTTTCAACATTGAAAATAATTAATTTGGGCAATTTTTAGCAGAATCCACTACATTTATAACGCCTATCTCCTATCTAACATCCCTGGTTTGCAGTTTATTCTGCAACTCTAGCCCATGGTATCGTGTGGCACATTTCGTTGATATTGTGTTGCACTGTAGCCCATTAAAATGAGTGAAAAAAGAAAATATCGACAATATTCAAGTGAATATTTAAAATATTGAGTTCTTCCGTCTATAAATAATGAGCAATTACCAATGTGCTTAATGTGTGAAAAACTTTCTCAAACGAAGAAATGAAGCCTTCGTATGAGAATGATTGAGTCCAAATAAAGCAAAAAAGGATGTGGAGTACTTTCGCGAATTAAAGACTAAATTTAAAAATCGTTTTGTTGCAAAACAAAGTAACCAACAAGATGCTTGTTGTGTCTTATAAACTTTCAAAATTAATTGCCAAAGGTGGAAAGCCACATACTATTGGCGAAACTCTCATCTTACCGGCTATAAATGAAGTTTTAGATACAATGATTGCCCCAAGTAAAAGTAATATCTTTACAATTCACTGCATTCTTCATTGACAGAAATTAGCTGCTAAACATCTTAGCGATAGACTGCATAAGACCTTGGATGAGATTATTAAAGCAGCGAATAAAATAAAAGCCCAGTCATTGAATACCCGTATTTTTCGAGAACTTTGCCATGAAAATGAAGTAGGATTTGAACGTCTTTTGCTTCCAACTGAAGTTAGATGGCTCTCAAATGTCTGTGACTTTAATGATCTCTACGATACTCTTTTGGAATTTCTTAATTCACGTGATAAAAACATGTGTGATTTTCTAAAAACGGAAAAGATTGACATCGCATATCTTTCCGATATTTTCACCACATTAAATGAGGTTAACATCAAATTGCAGGGAAGCAACATGAATCTTATTAAAGCAAAGAGAATTATAAATGCTTTTTATCAGCAAATTAACATTTTACATGCAGAGCATTGCAAGACGAGATTTTCTGAAGTTCTCAAATCTACAAATAATAGATAATGATTTAATATTAGATACAGATTTGGATTGTTATTGTTCTCATATTCTGAACACTGAAAGAAGACTTGATGATCAGATTCAAAAACTTTGATGAGCTTAAAAACCCGATAGGATCATAAGTCCATTTCTTTCTGATGCCACTTCTGTTCATCCAAATTTGTGTGAAGAATTTATTGACTTAAAAAATTATTTTGAAGCTCAAATACAATTTCAACAGCGTGGGTATGAAAGATTCTTGCCAAACATGCAATGCAAGTATCCTCAGCTTTGGCAAGAAATAAAATTACTGCTCATTGCTTTTCCTTCATACTTACTAAAGAAAGGATTAAGCGTCATGTTGGAATTGTTAGCTAAGAAGCGAAATAGATTGAAAATAAGTAAAAGAGGAAACTTGAGACTTCATTTGTCGAACATTGAACCTGATAATGAAAAATTAGCAGGATATCCTCAGGCTCAGGATAACCATTAATGATTGACTTATTAAATACAGTAAATACAAAAGGGAGGAGTTTGGGGCATTGGTTAGTGCAACCACGCAAATAATTATAAGCATTAGAGAGATGGGAAACAGCAAATGATGGAGATAGTGCAGTGGTGTCCTTAACCTTTTTTTGCCTGTCGTCCCCTTTCAACTATTTGAACAGCCTGGCGTCCCGTGCTCAATTTTACACTAGGTTAATGAATCAATAAGATAATTATAATATAGTATTAGGCAAACCTAACTCCACCATTGCGGGTCCCAAGCCCTGATGAGAAAGGAGGAGGGTTGTACTTGTAGCTAGCAACCATAATATGGAAAAAACATATTGCTACAGAAACCTCAACCATTGTTGGAAAGCTGACACAAAACCAAGAGAGAGAAGTACTGGGGAAAATCCATTGGGGAAGCTGATAGGCAGAAAATTCCAAGAAAAAATCCTCCTTAATTGAAAACAGAGGCAAGACGTCTGGGACGTTCCTGGAGAGAGATCAAAAAAGAAGCATTGAATAGAGTCAGATGAAAGTCAATGGTTGAGACCCTATGCTCGCAGGGAGCGAAGAGGATAGGTAAGGTAAGGTAATTAGGCAAACCTAAATTACCATCAACATATCCATACATTAATGACATCAAGCAGGGTCTATCATCAGATTTGCAATTGTTTGCTGATGATGCGAAGATAGGCAGGCCAATCAGGGATGCTACTGATATTCAGCAATTACAAAATGATTTGAATAGACTGGAAATCTGAGCAAACGAAAATGGCTGTCAGTTTGATGTTAGTAAGTGTAAAGTTATGCACTTTGGCGTGATTAGAGTTCCAGCAGCATATTATATTAGCGGAGTTATTATTATTATTATTATTACGTAACACCTCCAGGGAGTCCAAAGACTTATCGAGGGAGGGCATCTACTCTACAATCCTTCAACTAACCACACCTACACCAACGCCATCTACCGCATACCACCACCACCACTGGTGTTTCCACAGACAATCAAAACACATCCATGTCCACGGTCGGATGCTACAAGAAACTGAAGAGGCAAGGGATCTTGGTGTATTGGTGGATAAGAATTTAAAGTTCAAAAGTCACATAGCAAAACTTACAAATACAACTCAGAGGATAATTGCTATGTTGAAGCGTGCCTTGACATGTAAGGATAAGTAAATAATTTTACCTCTTTATAAGGCTTTGATAAGACCACACTGGGATTACTGTGCGCAGACTTGGTCTCCCTGGTTCCAAGGGGATAAAGAAGCTGTGGAAACGGTGCAAAGAAGAGTTACAAAGATTATATCCTCATAATCTAAATCCCATAATTATGGGATTTAGATTATGAGGACAGATTGCGAGTATTTGGATTACAGACTCTGATTAACAGGAGAAAGAGGGGTGATATGATAGAAGTCTATAAACTTTAGAATGGGTTTGAGAAAGAAAAGGGATGATAATGAAAGCGATTTTTAAAGTATTTGATGTGAAGCAGAATTTACTAGGATAAAAAGGATATTTAGTTGTGTGTTATAGCATTTCAACTGATGAAATTTTTCGTTATATGGAAGGTGGGAGAGAACACTGGAACATCCGTGGAAGTTAAATTTATTTGCAGTCAAGAAAGGGGTAAGAGCTAAGTTTTTCTCCCAGAGAGCAGTCAGTGAGTGGAATAATTTGCCCTTATGGGTAGTGAGTGCATCTAGTGTGAATGAATTCAAGGGTAGGTATGATAGCTGGGTTGGGTAATTTACAGCCTCCCTCGATGAGCCCTTGACTCCTTGGAGGTCTCAGATAAAAAAAAATCAGCTAACGCCTTTTTATTCCCGTATACGGGAGTAGTCGAGGCCATTTAGCCACGAGGTCTCAGATAATAATAATAATAATAATAATAATAATAATAATAATAATAATAATAATAATAATAATAATAAATATTTGAACTGATAGTTAATTAAAAATTAATGGCTTTGGTACAAATTAATTTACTCCAAAAAGATGTAAACTGTTCCTGATACTTCTGGCATAATATATGGAAACTGCCCCATCCCTTTAGGGACCCTCCCACCTTTACTTCCTGAATTAACTACCCTATTCAATAGTTTTGCTTGAGATAATAGATTCCGCACTTGGTCATTCTCACATTCCCTCACCTCGTGGGTGTCTTTACACAAACTCACCTGCTTCCATTAATTGCTTAAATTTTCCTGAATTTGCACTTCAGCATGCTCAGTGAGCAAAGCTTTCTCTAGACACCTAACACTTTAACCATTTATATGCAGTTTATTAGCATTATACAAATCTTACAATTCCTTCTGCACAACCTACGTATAGATTCATTAGCTACCAATGTCCTCCTCCTCAGTTCGCCTCTATCATGATGTGGCAGGAGACTTATAGTCTTCACCTTCTCGCTATCAATTTTTGCTTCGTCCAACAACGTCTTCATATCCTCCCTCATAGAATATAACTCACCTCTCAGATAATTAGTGCCCACTATGACAATTTTTTGCATCGCCTTACCTTTTTTACATCCGCTTGGTATGACTAATACAATTAATTTTTGCGCCAGGGAAACATAATTTCATGATTTTATTCTTTCTTTAGAAACTCCTTTGATCATAAAGTCTCCGTACATAATTTTCTCCTTATCTTATTTTTCTCATTTGATCACATGATGTCGATTTTTACCTCGGACCGCCTATTTCTTTCTCTTCTCAACCCTGTTAATCTCTTGACGCTTCTGCAACTTTTCGATTTTGTGCCTTGTCCTGTAAAGGATAACATGCAAGAGCGCTATTTCCTTATTTGGGTCATCGCCTGTAATTCCACCGCCGCACGATTAACATTAATTCCAACATTAACATTTTCCATTTTACCGTCGATACCATCTACTCTACTAACATTCGTATCATTTTGGCCAAACTCGCTGTCGAAACACAATAAAGATCTCTTCACCAGTTCATATCAATGCACGAATCATCATAGAAAAGATTTTATGGCTTTTATAGAACGAAAATAATCAGAATCTTGACTAGAATTGAAGTTGAGGGGTATAGTAGTTTTAGTGATTTAAAACGAAGAGATGTACTGATCATGACATATAAAATGTGTTCACTTAAGTTTGAGAAAGAAAACGGATGATAATGAAAGCGATTTTAAAGTATTTGATGTGAAGCAAAATTTCCTAGGGTAAAAAGGATATTTAGTTGAGGCTTGTTACATGAGAATGTTTTGAGAGTAATGAGAAGAAGAAAGTTTCAGGAAAGTGATTTAGCAAGTATTAAAAAAAGTTTATTCTATGGGATTTTAAAGGTAATAAAGAAAATAGCATAAGAGTGCAAGGACTGAAAATTTCTTGGGTTTTCGTTAACTCTTTCAAAAACACTATGAGATAATGTTGCTGAAATATTACTACCTCATCATATATTATGCAGTTGGTAAGAGTGATTATGTGATCCTAACGAAAAAGATATCCAGGCATGCTGAGATATCATGGGATAAGAAAATACATGTGGAACCATACAGCAAGACAGTGAAAAACCTTTGAAAAAAGCTTTGAAACAATGCAGTGACTAATATCTAGATTAAAGGCTTCGGATTAAATAGTCTTCAGTACTACAGTAGTAATATATCATAGGTTTACAAATTCCATGAGTAGGAATCGTATTAAAAATTATTTTTAAAAAAGTATTTAAAGCTTCCATAGTTCTTTGGTTTTGAGAATGTTCTTTGGTTGTCTGAATCCGATCTTGGACTCAAGGAACCATTATCAGGCTTCACAGTTGAAGGTGAGGCAGCCTGTCGCACATGGCAGTGCCAGAGTTTTTCTGCCAGACACTCCAGTTTTTCATCCTGTAAAACAACCAAACTGAACAGGTGATACATACAACTAAAAGCCATAATACACTATCTATGCAAATAGGATTAACCGTCCTTTCAAAGATATCATTACGTTTCAATGAAAACAAATTACTTGGAGAGAAATTAAATTAGACTTAAAAACATGAGAAAGGTATGATTATTTTGTTAAGCTTGAAACACCTTAACAAATTAATTTTGTTTTATGAGGAACGTTATGTTCCACGCAGTGGGTGCTGGAACATGAATGAGCTGGAAGCAGGGCCGTACATACACTTTCCCCGAGGCGGGAGGGGCCTGATAGAGTGATACAGGCCCACTCCCTCACTGTTTGGAGCCCTTAAATTTGCCTTAATTTTTCGGTGCCCAGTTAGAGCCTCCTATGCCAGAGCATAAGTACGGCTCTGGCTGGAGGTATTTAACATATTAAGTGATCTCGATGCAAATGAAGGATGTTGATATTCCTGCTATTGTAAAAGAATCTGCTAAAGAGTTGTCAATATTTTTGGCTTGACTTCACTTAGCTGTTTCATGAGAATCTTGCACGTGAGAAGATTGCTACTTGGTAGAAAGAGGACAAAATTGTACCATTACAAAATAATATATATATATATATATAGTATTAGGAGTAGAGCCTGTGTAGCTCAGTGGATGTGGCGCTTGACCGCACGAAGAAAGACCTCTTGGATTTGAATCTAGTCGGCGACTAGAAGAAATTTTCCTAAGCCTTTTTTCTACCGGTTCTCGAGTTAGTCGACCTCTGACACGGACAAGCGGGTTTTTTCCTAACGAGTGTTAGGGTTAGTGAACACGAGATGAGGGCATTTGTTGAGCCGTCTCTCTTCACTGTGTGCCGCTTAATTAGTGATAGCGTTGGGTCAGCTATTTGTGATTGGGTATCAGTGGAGACTGAACTGCCCACTCAGTCTCCAAAAGTTAGATAGGGCTAAAACGCCCTCGCCTACTCCCTATATATGGGAATAAAAAGGCGATAGCTGATTTTTTTTTTGATAGTATTACGATTGAGATCGCGAAATGCCGACAGTTGTGTGCCGTATTCCCCTCACAAGGTGCCAATTGATTAATGATAGTGAAGGGATACCGGTGGAGATTGAACTAGCCACTCAGTCTTCAGTCTTCAAAAACTAGATATGATTAAAAGGCCTCGCCTACTTCCTATAAGGTTAATAAAAGGCATCAGCCGATTATTTATTATTTGATTATTTTCGGTGCTGCGATGTCAGTAATCCAAATTTTTCGATGTTCAATAATTGTGATATCAAATCTATTTTGTTCCAAAGGGGGATCAGTTTCTGTTTTAAAGTCGCAGAGAATTTTGCTGTTCCATTTTCCATTACTGACTGGATTTTATGTTGACACCAGCTATCGAAATAGGAAAACCAGGAAAACTTGATGACGTCACTATTTACATATACTGGCCACTGAATTATAAAAACATTTATCCAGGTGAACGTCACTTACGTAGCGTATGAGCAAAGTACTTGGTCTTGCTTCACCACGTGTTGTAGAAAACTATTTAAGAATGCTGCTGTCAGTAATTGTCAGCAGTGTTAATCACAATGGGGGAGAAACATGATCTTTCAGTGTTCGATAAAGGGCTTACTGTGGGTGCCCATCTGGCTGGAGCCACGATTTTGAAAAGAACAGAGCTGATTGGTTTCTCAAAAGTAAGATAACCCAGGTGTTTAATAAGTGGAAAAAACAATCCACATTATTATTATTATTATTATTATTATTATTATTATTATTATTATTATTATTATTATTATTACGGGCGACTCCAGGGAGTCCTTAGACTCATCGATGGAGACACTGAACATCATGTCCACACAACTATTCGACATTCTCACACTATCTATCATACCTTGCCTAGAACTCGTTCACTGTCATAGCACCCACAACAGACTCTGGCAGCTTATTCCACTCATTTAACACTCTGAAAGTAAAGAACCCAGCTCTAACACCCTTGCTAACCACACTGTTGCCCAGCTTCCATAGATGTCCCCTAGTTCTTCCACCACCAATCCTGATCTCAAAAATATCCTCTGAATTAATCCTATAGAAACCCTTTAGCAATTTGAATGTCTCAATCATATCTCCCCTTTTCCGCCTATCAACTAATTTCTGCAACCCACAAATCTTCAACCTGTTCTCATAAGGTTAATTCCATAGACCTGCTATCATCTTGGTCACTCGCCTCTGGATTATCTATACCGCCTCCCCATCAAGGAGAAACCTAGGTGACCAAATCTGGGCACAGTAGTTGAGATGAGGTCTTATTAAGGCTCGGTATAGAGGTACAATAACCTGCTTGTCTCTGCTCGTCAAAGTATTTTTCAACAACCAAGTGAGTTGATGAGCTGATTTAGCCACTTTTGCACAGTGTCCCCCCCCCTAAACTTCATCTCCCTATCCACCAACACTCCCAAGTCCCGTGCCTTGTAAATCTACTGGAGTATAGTTCCACCAATGTCGTATACTGCTGCTAATCTTTTCATCCCAAAATGCATAACCTTACATTTTGTCACATTAAATTGACATCCATTCTCCTTAACCCAGAACTCCAATCTATTCAAGTCTTCCTGCAAGATTTTGACATCTTCTGCATTCACTATTGCCTAACTTTGCATCATCAGCGAACAAATGAACTGTTCCTCTTAGATCCTTCCCTATATCGTTAATGAACAAATTAAACAGCAGTGGTCCAAGAACAGAACCCTGCAGCACACCACTAATCACAGGCCGTCTTTTGGACTCTACTCCTGAATAAACTACTCTCTGATATCTCCCCATCAACCACCCACCTATCCATCTCACCAACCCTATATCCATTCCCATATGTTGTAGTTTGTGGATTAGAATTCCATGTGCTATCCTGTCAAATGCCTTAGCCAGGTCCAGCAGTATCACTGTAAACCCATTACCCTTATCTATTTCAGCCGTCACTGTGTTATAAAACTTAAGCAAGTTACTGAGGCATGATCTACCCTTCACAAAGCCATGCTGTCCTCGTAGTATCTCATTTTCATCAATCCATTCCTGTATTTTTCCCTTGACTACTTTCTCCAAGACCTTGAAAACGACTCCTGATATGCTGATCGGTCGGTAATTTGCAAGAGTAGTCTTGGATCCTCCATTATGCAGTGGAACTATTTTCCCCTCTTTCCACACCTTCGGGACTAAACTAGACCCGAGACTCAGATTAAAACAGGGTCAAGGGCACTGATAATTCTTTAGGCACTTCATGTAAGACCAGTGCTGGTATACCATCCAATCCCACAGATGTATTCACATTAAGGTTCTGTAATAGACTATTCACCTCCACTTCATTCATCACAATTCCCGTATAAACTAATGGTTCCTTCATTTTTTCAATGTCACCACCTGGATGATATACTCTTGCAAAGTGCTCGCTCAGTAATTCCAATATTTCGACTGATTCAGTGACCTCCTTACCATCGTCATTCCTTAAAATCATTCTGCCGTGTACAGTTCTATTTTTCTTTTTTTTGCTTGCAGGCATATTGAAAGAACTATTTGGGATTCTCTTTAGCTTGCATAGCTAGTTTCCTTTCATAATCCGTTTTTTTTACCACACTCGTTACCCTTCTGGCCTGACCGTTCGTGTGCCTGCAGGTCACCTTTCTCTTTAAATTCCCTCCACAGTTGTTTCTTTTTTTGCAGTTCAAGCTTAATGATGTTATTCACCCATTTAATCCCTACTTGTTTTACTATTCGGACCCTAGGTATACAATCAACAATAACCTCCTCTAAATGCTCCTTGACCACTTCCTCTGCTCCATCGACATCCAGCCCTTGCAGTTTTACATGCCATGGCACTGAATCAAGCAATCTCCTAAACTTGTCATACTTGCCAGCAGGTAATTCCACATATACCCTGTCATAATCTAAAAAAAAACCTTTAGCCACCTCCCAGGTCAAGACCTTATGATCACTCTCACCAACAGGTGGCAACATGATCATATTCTGAATGATATAATCACGTAATCACAAGAAAGATATTTATTTAACCAAATATTTCGGTCTGGAAATAGCAGACCATCGTCGGTGGTATTACAAGAACAGTTTAAAAAATATACAAGCTAGAATACTAACAATAGATCGTTGAAATTAGTATTCTAGCTTGTATATTTTTTAAACTGTTCTTGTAATACCACCGACGATGGTCTGCTATTTCCAGACCGAAATATTTGGTTAAATAAATATCTTTCTTGTGATTACGTGATTATATCATTCAGTCTTATGTCGCAAGTATCCTTAAAACAACATGATCATATTCATTACAGTGAAATTCTCAGATGCTATTACCAGGTCAAGCACTCTCAAACTCCTAGTATTTTCAATTACATGTTGTCTCAGATAGTTATCCCTTAATAACTGAATAAAATCCATTTTCTTCCTCACATATGTCTCCTCCTTCCAATCAATGTTACCATAGCTGAAATCCCCCATAATAATAACCCTCCTTACACTCATTTCATCACTTTGTTTATGCATACTATCTTCACCATCTATTCCATCACCTGGTCTATAGCAGCACCCAACTATATGTTTTGTTCTGCCAGTCTCAATCTCACACCAAATAGCCTCAAATGAGGTCTTTTCACTATCCTGCAATACAACTTCAATTCTCCTTGGCTGTAGTTCATCAGCTATCATCAATAACACTCCTCCCCCATTTTATTCTCTCTGTCCCTCCTAAACACACTATAACCTACACATTCTATACCACTAACTATATCATCTTCCGTCAGCCATGTTTCACTAATGCCAATAACCTGTGGCCAGGAAGAGCCAATCAAGGCCAAAAATTCTTCCTTCTTGTTCCTAATACTCCTGGCATAAGTATACATGAAATGCAGTGATCAATTTGTCCCACCCCTATCTTGATGCGTTATTCTAACTATCCCATTCCGATTTCTTGTCCTTAGTACTGGCTCGTGTACATTATATACATTTTTACACTCAACTGTCTCACTGATGTCCGCATATCCACTCCCCCCCCCTCCTTGGTAGTTCTAGTTTCCCTGGTTCTGCACATCCATTCTCACTTCATTCAGCAACACTTTTTCCAGTTTCCACATACCAAATCCTTTCAAATGCAGGCCCCATCATTATGCCTGTTAGACATTGCTTGTCTAACAGGCATAACTGTGTTCTTAAGACAGTCTGTCAGGAACCGTCGTCTGAGAATACTTGTACGGAAAAACAGAACTTCCTTTGTGAAGAAATTGACCGAAGTATTTAGTGGAAGCTATTCCCGACCCATATCTCACCGAACGGCAATCGCATGTCCATACACTAAATAAAAGTTTATAATGGAGTGGCCAGTATGTGTGTAATCAGTTTGGGATATCTTCCTCAATGTACTGATCAGACGTTCTACAGTTTCATCTTTCTGATAGCAAAATCTGCATTTACTGTTATTATGAGAAAGAGAGAGAGAGAGAGAGAGAGAGAGAGGAAGAGGGAGAGAAACTACAATATCAGACGTTTTCAATGATATTCTTTGATGAATTGCCTGAAAAGTAGGAAAATATTCTCGGGTTTGGCAGGTTTGGAATTTCAATTGTATTAAGCCGTTGTACAGAAAGGATACGTATGTTAACCTCAAGGAGACACTAAGTTTTTTGGAATCTGAAGAAGGCTGTTGAAGTGATGTGTTTGTTCTAGAGAAGCTGTAGAAATAATGTGTTTCTTCTAGAGAGGCTGTGAAAGTGATGTGTTTATTTTAGAGTGGCTGTGGAAGTGGTGTGTTTTGCCTAAGAAAGGCAGGAGTGTAACTTAGCTCAAAAAGAGAAATCAAATTTTGCTTGGTGTTTAGGATATTATCAACGGTAAGGGGAGATGAAGTAACATCATTTTGGGAGAAATAATCCTGGACCCTGTTTTGGGAACATTGAATATACTAGATCATTCATTGCTCTCTTGTATATCAGGATATCCAACAAAACAATGGCATTGGAGCCGAGGTCAAATACATAAAGTCATTATGTATAAGAGGAAGAAAATGGAGAAAAGTACAAACCCAGTATACCCCAATAGTATAGGAGAATTCTGAAAATAGAAACCTGAGATGTGAAATTATTGAGCATTGAGAATGGCTGGTGTTTGATTAGAATTAGTTAAGCCAAAGTAATTTAGGGCATGAGACCACGGTATTATATCTGTCAAATGCTCGAATTCACAATCCAGTGCGCCAGTTTTACGGAATAGAAAACTTTTCCGCCCTGGAATGAGGTCTATGTTCTGTCCTTCGATTGGGCAGAAAATAGACTATGAGCTTTTATACTTGTCACAATCAAATGTCTTGAAAATGACATAAATATCATACTAGGTTCTCCAGTCCTTTCCTTGACTTGAGATCAAAAGTAGGTAAAGGCATCTAGCAGGTCAGCCATGTTAGAGAGAGGGGGACGTAATGGAATTCGTAATGATGAGCTTCTTAGTTATTTTCAAAATAACCAGGGGAACAATATCTTGATGAACACATTTAACTCTTTTTTCCCTTTTTTTTATTCGGAATGAATAAAATATAGACTTAATAAAATTAATTAATAAGTGAACAAGCAATGGACATTAATAAAATAATATCCATTGCTTGTTCACTATTGTTGGTTAAATGTAAGATGAGTATAAAAAATGTAAATGCAATAGAGAAGGAGAGTTAATTTACAGCATAATACACTAGCAGGCCCATCTATATGGTGCTACACATACAGTTCAGGAGATGATAATAATAGTGGCGTTCTGTGTATTTGGTGGATCAAGTAGTGGAGGCGGGAATTGTTGAGTGCTCTTCCCAATTAGTCCTTGGTTCCCTTGGAAGTATCATGAAATAATAATAATAATAATAATAATAATAATAATAATAATAATAATAATTTTTTTTTTTTTTTTTTTTTTTTTTTTTTTTTTAATAATATATTTTTTTTATTGTCTCAGATAAATTACATACATAGGTACAACAATAGTTTTAATATACACGTATATATATATACATAATATTTATAATACATTACAATTGTGAATAACAAATACTGGCGAGTTATTAATATTTTTAAATTATAATAATTTTTTTTTTTTAAATAAATAATATTTTTGTTCACTGCTAAGATGTTTACACATACATATATACAATAGTTATCTTTTTTTTTTTTTAAACATTTTATTATGTCTCAGTATAAATTACATACAATAATAATATTTACAATATTTAAAATAAGGTTTATACAGAATTTTTGAATTTAGAATATAATAATAATAATTTTTTTTTTTTTTTTTATAAACGACTTATTTGTTTTTGTTTTTACAATGAAAGTGATAAGGTTTACTATCACACAGAGTATCTGCACACACACAATGAAAAACATATTATCTTTTTTGTACAGTACGAAAATTTGATATACAAAATGCAGTGTACATTTTATAAATATGAGTATACATTTTTTTTTTAAACTAGCTAAATATGGATTGGCATCAATGTGCACTCAATTCACGATACAATGCAGTAATGCAGCGTACACTCACAATTCAATAGTAATAATAATACTTTTTTTTTTTTACATTTCATTATGTCTCAGTATAAGTTACATACAATAATAATATTTACAGTATTTACAATATGGATTATATACATTTTTTTTTTTTTTTTTTTTTTTTTTATGTCTCAGATGAATTGCATACATAGTTGCTGTAGTAATTATATGTATATAATATTTATAACGCATTACAAGTGTATAACAGATACTTGCAAGTTAGTAATTTTCTTCCTCGAAGCTTAGCAGAGCTTATCTGAGGAAGATAATAGATGACAGAGGGTGGTGGTTTTATGGTTGTGTTCCTATAGTGGTCACAAGCCAGGTGTTGATTTTACTGTTTGTTGGTACATGCTTAAGACTTCGACTGCTATTACAGTTTAACTTTTTTTTTTTTTTGTGAAAATAGGGTTGGATTTAGACATGGTGTGTTTGTTGCTTTGTGTTCTTGTAGTGATAGTTTTTGGAGAGGGGGGGTTGTCATAGGTTTTTGTGTGTGTGTGTGTGTGTGTGTGTGTGTGTGTGTGTGTGTGTGTGTGTGTGTGTGTGTGTGTGTGTGTGTGTGTGTGTGTGTGTGTGTGTGTGTGTGTGTGTGTGTGTGTGTGTGTGTGTGTGTGTGTGTGTGTGGTGGGGGAGAGAGAAACAGGAATTGCTCTAATTTTCATTCTCACTATAATATTTATATAGTGCCTGTTTCAGCTCTCTGTATGTTCCTAGGTTTCTGTTGTCGAATGGCAGTTTGTTTATCATGGCAGGTACGTAGAAGTTTCGGGTGGCTTTGCCGTGGTGATTGTTGTACTTATATGTTATGTAGTTTATTGACTGTGGTCTTGTTATTTGATATGTTGTTCTGGTTACTCTATATGTTGGACTGTAGTAGTGTTTTAACATGACTGTGTAGTGGCGTAATTGTTTCACCTTAAATATTTTGTGTTTTGTCCGTGCTTCGTGCATAAGAGTGGGTTGTTCCCAGAATATCAGTTTTATCATTTTATCTTGCAACCATTGTAGCCTGTTAAGTCTGTAGTCTGCGCAGAATGCGTATGATGTGATTGCATATCTTAAAATGTTTTCACATAATGCTTTATAGATTAGTATTTTTATGTGGGTTGGGGCAATGTCTTTTAATCTGTATAGTTTGCTTGCTATTATCCTAAGCTTGGTATGTAGGTAGTTTGTATGGCTATTCCAACTTTGATCTGCATCGAAGTGAAGTCCAAGGTAGCGTGTTGTTTTCACCTGTGTGATGGTTGTGATTTTAGGTTCTGCACTTTGTGTATAGGAGGATGAATGTTTGATAGTGAGATATTTTGTTTCTATGGGCAGGGTTTGGGGGTTTTTGAATATCATTAGCTTTGTTTTTCCAGGGTTTATATATATGCCGTTTTCGGTTAACCAGTTAGTGATTTGATTGATGTCGTGTTGCATATTTTTGTAAGCGATATTTGCAGTGTTGTGAATGGATACTATGGCAGTGTCGTCTGCATACTGGAAGATTTTACTTTTTAGGGGGAGTTGGCTTATGTCGTGTGTGTATATGTTAAATAGAATGGGAGATAGGACAGCTCCTTGCGGTACTCCACAGGTTACTTGTACCTCTTTGCTGTGTGCTGATCCTATACATGTGATGTGCTTTCTGTTTTTCGTGTATGCTTTAAACCACTGGAGTAGACGACCTCCAATTCCGATATGGGTAAGTTTCGTTAACAAGGTTTTATGTGTTAGTGTGTCAAATGCTTTTGTTAGGTCAATGAATACCACTAATGTTATTCTGTTTTTATCCAATGCAGAGTTTATTAGATCTGTGAAATCTTCCAGGAGTGTTGCTGTTCCTTTATTTTTTTGAAAGCCATATTGTGTTTTGGGTATGATTTGAAATTTTTCAACGTATGTGGAGAGTTTCTGATGTACAATGCGCTCCATGATTTGGTTGATTACAGGCAGCGTGGCGATAGGTCTGTAATTACTTATTATGTTTCTTTTTCCCTGTTTGTGTATGGGTGTGATTAGTGCAGTCTTCAGTGTTTCAGGTATGTGTCCCGTTTCGAAGATTTTATTTAACAGTTTTTGTATAACTGGGAGTAGGTCGGTTGAGTGTTTCTTGATGTCTTTTGGTCTGATTCCGTCTATCCCCGGTCCTTTGTTAGGATTAATTTGTTGAATTGCCAGTGATAGTTCTTCTTTTGTTACTGTGGGGAACCACATCGACTGGGTTGCTCGTGGACCTAGTGGAGAATGTTCGTGTGTGTGAGGAAAGGTTGTTTCTTGTAGCTTTTGGACAGAGTTCACGAAGTGCTGATTAAAGTTGTTTGCCAACTGTTTGAGGGATTTGGGGTCGCAGGCAAAGCTGTGTTTTATTGTTTCTGTGGCAGTGGTTCTGTGTATATTGTCCAGCATTTCATTAATCAGGTGCCAGGTTTCCTTTATGTCGTTCTGTGCTGTTGTTAATTTGTTGCTGTAATAGTTTCTTTTTGCCGTTCGAATCTGGGTTGTTAGGAGATTCCGTTTTCTTTTGTATTCAGTTTTTAAAGCGATATTGTTCGGTGACTTCTTAAGTTGTTTCCATAGGGCATCTTTTCTTTGTATGTCTGTTAGTATGTTGTCTGTTATCCATGGATTTTGTTTCCTTTGGGGGCGTATTTTTATTTTTGTTAATGCTTTGTTGTATATTTTGTTAAATGCAAGTTTAAGATTATTATATACAGCTTCAGCAGAGTCTAAAGATGCTATCTGCATCCAGTCTGTTTTTCTGATTTCATCGTTCACTATTGCTTCGTTTACAATGCTATGATACTGTTTTGTAGTCTCAGTGATTTTTATGGGTTCTGGTTCAGTGTGTAACTGCAATGCTGTGAAATAATGGTCTGCTAGTTTGCATGTTATGACGGCTGCTGTGTGGCTGTTTGGAGGGGCCCTTATATTTATATGATCAATGCAGGTTGAGGTTGTTGTGTTTCCGACTATCTCTTCTCGTGTATACGACTGTATGGATGGGGTTATGTTGTATGCCGATAATAGGTCTAGGTATTGTTCTGTGTTGTTATTTATGTTCCTAATGTTTATATTAATGTCTCCTATTATTATCAAATATTTTGAGATGCCTACTTTCGTGGCTGAAAGCCATCTGTTTAGTTCTTCTAGGAATTTTGTGGTGCTTAAGTTGGGTGGTCTGTATATTGCGTTTAATATCACGGAGTTTTCTTGTTTGATGTTTTTAATTTCGATGCATATGTTTTCTGCGTATTCTAATTTATAGTTTATTTCTGTTACTTCTAGTTTATGTTTGGTAAATATTATTATACCACCGCCTCGTTTTGTTTGTCTGCAGTGTTTGTGTTGTTGGAAGTGTGGCATTTGGTAGGAGGATGCCTCTTCGTTTGTCGTAGATACTTCAGTCAGTATTAAAATGTCTATTTCGTCTATATCTTCCTTCAGATAAGCTTGCAGGGTCAGCCAGTATTTTTGAATGCTTCTGATGTTGATGTGGAGAATAGATAGTCCTTTTTTGGGGATTGTCAGTTGTTTCCATTCTGATATTGATTTCAGAATGTGGCAATTATCATGTTCCGGGGTGATTACGTCTGCTTGATGGTGTGCTTCCATGTTGGTTGGGGTGCTGGTCCTTCTTTACGAGTTGTCAATATTCCTTTCAATGTGACAGCCTGTTGAGGTCATCTACGGATTTTATTTCGATTGGTTTTGAGTCTTGTGTCTTTCTAAGGAATATTTTGCTGTCTCTTATCCATATAAACTGGTAATTGTTTTCTGTTTTTACTTTCCTTGCTTGGTAGAATATTTTCTGATAGTGTGGAGTAAGGTATTCAGACAAGTATATTGGGGTGTTGTCGTGGTCTCCTTTCAGATCCTTTACTACTGGATTTTTAATCTTGCTAGCTTTTATAAGCGTAGTTTTTGTTAGGCTGTTGGTGAGTCGCACTACGACGGGAGGTGGACGGGTATTATTTTCTCTTTTCCTTTTTTGTGGTAACCGATGCACTGACTGGATGTCTCTTGGTTCAATGGGGGAGCCGATTTTTTGGCTTAGTTGTATTACAGTGTCTCTTAGAGGTTCCGTAGCTATTTCTGGGAGACCATTTATGAGGAGGTCATTTTTGTGCTGCTGTTGGTTTGAGAGCTCGTACTGTTGCTTTAGAGAGTTTAGTTCTTGCCGTAGGTCCGTTGTTTCTTTAATTAAATTATGCTGTCTTTCAGTTAGCTCTTTGATGCAGTTTTTAATTTCTCTAACGGTCTGTAACATATCTTCTATCGAGTTATTATTAAATTTAATAAATGCCTCGTATTGGTTAAATTTTTCTATTAAATAATAATAATAATAATAATTTCTAGTGAATTTCTATAGAAAGACTAGCAGTGAAATGAAGTATGCTGACCTTTGTATATGTGATTGTAGATAATTTGCCTTAGTCATCTATGAAGAGAATGGAAGAGAAGAATAATGACATTAGACCAGTCATCTTTGGTTGAAGAAAAATGTTTCAATGTGACAGACCTGTGGCCTTAGGAAAGGACCGAAAAACCTATATCAGTGGACTTAGCAAAAGACCAGAAGGCTTGAATTATATTGAGCACTAAGTCCTCTATACTGTTCTGTACACTTTTTATGTCGCTCCCATCAAGAAAAGGTCTTGAGCTCAAGCCTCACACCTCGCAATGAATTTCATTTCCCACCTAAAGACAACCTCAAACATCTATGCCCACGTGGGATTCAAACCCAAAGGATGTTGGTTAGAGAGTGAATACGCTAAATACTCAGCCAACAGGATCGGAAATTTCATCTTTTCTAAGTCGGATTCGGACTTCGTGATAAGTTTCTTAAGCTGTTGCAAACCTCGTTTCAGGATGACAGAAAAAAAAATGGAGATTTTCTTTAGCCATGTGGAAGTTGATTTTTTATGGAGTTTTTTCTTCCATTTCTTTGGCATACTCATTGGAGAACTAAGGCTTGAACAGTTGTTGGGAGTTTGAAATTCAATAGGGAAAGGACATCATTACTGAGAATTATTTCAGTATTTCGCATTATAAATATTTGGATTAGGAGAAGAGAAACAATAGTCATCATACTACGAAAAGGAGAAATTGAATTAAAAAGCAACGAAATCATAGAATTATATAGAATTTTCCTTAATAAATAAGCATGGATATTTTACTTTTTCATGAGCAGCATTTCTCTTGATTCCAAATTAATTTGTGTGTGAGGATGGGTGGTATGTCAAGATCAAACATGCAAAATACAGGGAATTTAGAAATAAAAATTATTGAATGACTTTTTTAATTTTCATCACGGAGATAACATATTAAAATTAATGTGTGTGTGTGTGTGTGTGTGTGTGTGTGTGTGTGTGTGTGTGTGTGTGTGTGTGTGTGTGTGTGTGTGTGTGTGTGTGTGTGTGTGTGTGTGTGTGTGTGTGTGTGTGTGTGTGCGCGCGCGCGCGTGCGTGCGTGCGTGCGTGCGTGCGTGCTCATCTTCTAACATCTTTTAGTCGCCCAAAGGATGCAGCAGGTAGCATGCGCTCATCCTAATGTTTAGAAGTCAATTCAGTTGTTTGAAATTATAAACAAACTATTAACATTAGGAGCCAGTATATTTAATTTGTAAATTGAGTGCATTCTTTTGATACGTCTGCTTATTTTTCTTGTGGATAAATTCATGTAAAAAAAAAAAAAAATACTACCATCTCTGAGCTCTGAGACAGGCTAACCAATCTTCAGTTAATGAAAATCCTTACAAAGGCTTTCCTCAGCTTACGTGAGATTTTCAGATTTCTCCAAGGCCATTGTAAGTTCCGATTGAGCCAGAGAAGTTCGAAATCAGTGAGTCCTACCGCCATCCATAGCCACATTACTAGTTGACTTGCTTTCTTCGATTAATTTACTTACAGCCAGTCAATATCTAGCCGCCATTTTCTATTTTAATTATCCAAGAATTTCAGGAAAGAGAACATTGCAGACAGTCTCTATATTTTGGTTCTAAATCCTAACTCTTAAGTCATTGGCTGTAAAAGTACTCGTATAAAGTCTAAGCTCGATTTTTTGAGAATCGGAATAATTCCCAATTTTTTAATTTTCCAGGTAGAAAAAGATCTACCTGCCATGCCAAAGTTAGGATAACTCAGGAACTAGCTAAAGAAGTAGAAAAATTTCCTCTAGTCGGCAGTTAGAATCGAACCTATGAGGGTCTTTTTTCGGGCAGTCTATCGCTCTGGAAGCAAAGGTTATAAGATGATATAGATAATAATTGTGATAATTAATTATTACAATTATGTTTCTTATGTATTCTTACAATAAGCATTATTATTGTAATACTTTTAGTATTAAAGGCTTATGTAGTTCAGGAGAGGTGACTTTTCCATCCTCAGCTAGTAGTCCTCTGGAAGAATGATCTAGGATCGATTCTAGTCGCCAACTAGAATAACGTTTTCTAAGGTCTTTCTTCGGCCAGTTCCCGATTAGTTAATCTGTGGCACGGGCATGAGGATATTTTTCTCCTGGAAACTCTTTCTTCAGGAAACTCAAAAAAAGTCGACCATAGAACCCACACTATTTCAAACAATAATACATTGTGTTCGGTTTAGGGACCGAGAGATGGCAACACTTACCAGTCCTCTCTTCATCGGGTTCTGATTATAATTAGTAATACATCGGTCAGCTATCTCTGACTGCCTAACAGTAGAGAATGAACTTTTCCCTTAATCTCCAAAAGATACATAGGGCTAAAATGGCTTCGCTCCTCTCTATTAGGGAATAAAAGTCATTAGCTGATATCTTTTACTATTAATACAAAAATTCGCTATCGTGTTTAATTCTACAATGGGGACAGGGAAAGGCCTTTAGCCTTAACTAACTTTTGAAGACCAGTAGGTGGCTAGCCTTAGGCAATCACAAAATAGCTAGCTTGCATCTATTAGTAATTTGAAATAGCACCAGGAGTCGAGTATACGATTGCCACCATCTCGTGATCCCTAACACTATATATTATTAAATGAAACAGTGGGAATTCCACGATTGATTTCGTGAGTTTACGGAATGAAAAACCTGAGAATTGTTCAGAAAAAAGGCTTAGGACAAGTTCAGCTAGTCGATGACTGAAGGAACTTAGTCACCTGTTCCTTTTAACTGGAACGAAGTTAGAACATTTTTTTCCAGCTATAATGATAATTTGTGATAATTTGTTTATTAGTATAATAAACATGTTGCGACAATGTTTTTGTTGTAATAATTTTACTGTGGAAAATGGTATAAAAATGCGAAGTTAGACTTTTCTATCTGCCAAAAGCCAACTAAATTCCAAAAACTGGCATTAAAAATACCTAATAAATAGATTCATGATACCCGTGTAATTTATGGTAATGCTTCTGCATTCGCTAGTTCCCTAGAAATAAGAGTTGTAAGTTCGAACCTCTTTGCTAACTATACAAACTTTCTCAAAGCCACTTTTCAGAAAAAAACAAGCGTTTTTTCTCTCATAATCTAGGACGTTTAGCTGATAACTTAGAAAATCAGGTCACAGAACTCACGTTATTTCGGAAAATAATACAAGATTTAGAAATGGGAAATGTGATGGTTGTATGCCATACTATTTTCTGTATGAAGTCTTAAATCTCAATAACCATGAACTTGTCTAAAGCAGTGAAGACTGGAAGCCTACTGATTTTCAAGTTAGGTGTGAAGAGGCACTAGTGGAATTATGTATTTTTATTTGTTGACAATATGAAAGAATCAGTTCCTCCAGTATGTATCCTCCCACATACATTGTGGGACAACTTATGTATATAAAAAAAAAATCTTATGCTATTCGTGATCAGTGTGTAAGTCTATCTCATTCGACTTGCTTGCAAATTTGGTAACAATAACATCTCGTCTCCCACTTCTTTGTCTGCACAACAGTTTCTGGCTAAGAATGACATCCGAAGTTTAGATAATCCATACTCACTCCAGTACTTACTCCAACTTTCTTTAACTTTTTTTTGGATTTCCCAAAATGAAACTGCTGCTCAAAGTTAGAGCTTTGAGGACGTTTCAGTGATCCATATCGAATAGCGATCTCAATCACTCCATTACTACTTAAAATCCCTATTAGAAATATGGTAGTGCTTCCAGTGGTGGAAGACATCCTGGATGCAGAATGTCTTCCACCACTGGAAGGAAATCATTAACCTGCTGTAATCAAATTAAGCATGTGCACTTTATTTTCAATCTCTGTTAGGTAATTTCTGAACAGCACTTCGCTCTTTATAGAGAACAGCATCATCTTTCTATTATTATTATAAATAAACAAAATAAATCAGCTAACACCTTTTATTCCCTTAGAAGTCAAAGACTGGACACTGGGATAGCAAAAACGGGATGGGTGTTATGTAATATTCTGCATTAATGAAAATGTAAGACGATAAAAAAAAGTTTTATGACATAAACAAATTGAGCTAATCATTATTCTTCAGTGACAGAATCCATACAAAAATGCAGCCCCCCCTACGTCTAGGTAGACGTAGAGGGGGGGCTGCATTTCACCACGATCGTACCATAATTATTTCTCTGATGAAGTGATCTTACGCAGCAAATTTGGGTCTTTCAACATCTTATCATAAAACTTCTCATATTCCATGATACAATTTTGTCTTACAACTAACATAGCCCTCATTGTCTCAACATTTAATCTAGATTTCTCCTTTGACCACATGCTCTTCATAACAGAAAATATTCTCTCAACAGGTGCTGTACTTCCTGGAAGACAAAGAATAAACTCTGCAATATTAAAAGTCTTAAAAATCTAGGCGTTTTTCGCTCATTTGAGAAAAAAAATCTGTATTTTTGTTCCATCATTTGTACACAGCTTGTCAAATAAATTTGAATTCTTTCTGGAGATCCTAATTAAAAATGCAGTTTCGCCTCTTTGACATTGCAAGGATAGACTTAAAGCTTTAATATATAAGGTTAAAAACTTTAAAAAAATATGAAATTTAAACAAACACCATTGAATAACAAAGTCATCGGTTAGCATACAGGCAAAACAAAAACTAACGCTACAGAAGAATAGACCCCCCCCCCCGTCTGAGACGCGAAAATGTTGCCAATATGTTTTTATTTTTTTTTCTCTGAATAAATCACTGCAAATATCGATATTTAGTATCGTACAAATCGTACAAAGCGACTCCATGGTTATACAAATTACTGGTATCCATGATATTGATATACAATTACAAGTTATGAATAATAATTTATGATTCACCAATATATTTATAGTTTTTATTGAAAATGGGACAAAATTGACATTTTTATTAAAACGACGGGACTGCCGGGAAATACGAAAAAAACGGTACTGTCCCGTTCAAAACCGTACATATGGTCAGCCTACTTATAAGAAGTACTCGAGGCCTTTTAACCCTATCTAGCTTTTGGAGACAGTGGGCAGTTCAATCTCCACCGGTAGCCAATCAGAGATAGTTGACCCAAGACTACCACTAATTATAAGCAGCAACTGATGAAAAGACTCGAAAACAAGTGCTGCCATCTCTTAGTACCTAACCCTAACAGGATATTCTTGTCTCAAATGGTGTAGGTTCTACGGTCGATTTTCTTGAGTTTACGGGACAAAAAAACCCGCTTGCACGTGCCTGAAATCGAAGAATGGCTTATATCAAGTTCCTTCAGTCGGCGACTAGACTTGAACTTAAGTGTATCTTTGGATGACCTAGTGTAGGGGATGCAAGTGTTACTTCCACTGAGCTATGCAGGCCTTTAAACCCATAAATTAATTAAACCCTCTCTATTTTTTCACAAGATATTTGTATTGATTATTTTCTTAGCTATAACATCATTTATGATGTAGTGCTCTTTTAAAATAATCTTAATAAATACAAAATAGTTCATGTTCTTATAAATAATAACAATACATAATTACTAAAATGGAAATGAAAAAACAGATTATTATTATTATTATTATTATTATTATTATTATTATTATTATTATTATTATTATTATTTCAAAATGTTTACAAAATATCTTCAAGATATCAAAAGGATGCGATTTCTCTTTCCCAGATCATAAAAGGAGCAGAGATTATATGCATATAATATTTCAGGCAGAATAGCTTGTTCATGTTGTAACGCATTTTAAGTTTTCCTATGTCTTAAACTTTTTGTTACTCACATATAACCAAAGCTTTGAATGATATCCTTAGCTGACAGCTACATGACAAGTTCTCATTAACAAACAAACAAAAAAGGTAGAAACAAAAAATCTGTAAATGCCGTTTATTTATTATGGAAAGTAGGCAAGGACTTACTAGCTCTGTCTAACTTTTGGAGACTGAGGGACAGTTCAATCTCCACCAGTAACCAATAACCAAGATAGCATGAATAAAAGACTATTACTAATTACAGACAACATGTGATGAAGAGTGATGTGATGAGATGTTGACACCATTGACATGGTATCCAGGAACACGCCAAGGGTATTTGTCGCCCGGATGCAAACTTTTATCGGCCGCCAATTAATATTATATTAGTTAAATTTTACGATGTAGGGTATACCAAGAAATGAATATTATTATTATTATTATTAATGATTATACTGCATTGTATAATCCAAATTAGATATTAGATACAGAAAATAAATATTTGATATATGTTTCTTGCAGGTTTTTCCTCCCGGAAACTCGGGTTTTTCGTCCTGTAAACTCAAGAAAATCGACCGTAGAACCCACATTATTTCAGACATTAAATATATTGTGTTAGGGTTAGTGACCACGAGATGGCGGCACATTTGAGCCGTCTCTCTTCACTGCGTACCGCTTAATTAGTGATAGCCTTGGGCCATCTGTCTCTGATTGGGTACCAGTGGAGATTGAACTGCCCACTCAGTCTCCAAAAGTTAGATAGGGCTAAATGGCCTCGCCTACTCCCGTTTATACGGGAATAAAAAGGCGTTAGCTGATTTTTTTTTTTTTTTTGTTTCTTGCGGCCCTATCAATGTTGCCGCCATGGTGTGGTGCACCCTTTGCACTCTCTGGTTGGCGCGGCCCTGATGGTATCAATATCTCGTATTCTCTGACACAGTACTGTATGTTATTTGTCTGTTCTATGGTCAATATTTTTGTCTTTACAGGATGAAAAAAAAGAGTTTTGGGGAGAAAAAACCCGCTTGCCGGTTAACTAGGGAATTGGTCAAAGAAAGGGTTAGAAAAAGTTCCTCTCATCAGCGAATAGAGTCAGCACGACTAGTTTCGTCTTTAAGAAGATTTCTTCAGGTACACAAAATAAAGAGAAACAACCAACGAAAACTGCAAAGGAAAAAATCTACATAGGATTACTAGGTTATTGAAGAACACACAAACATCCAGAGATAAAGAGGTTATTATTCCTCTTTACAAGGCGTTGATACTTCCACATTTCGATTACTGTGCTCAAGTCTGGTCGCCTGGATTCCTTGGAGATGAGGAATTGGTGGAGAGGGCTCAGAGGAGAGTGACTAAGTTGGTGAATGGTGTAAAAAATCTCCCTACATTGATAGATTGAGAACTTGTGGATTAAAGAGTTTGGTTGATTGGCAGAGAAGAGGAGATATGATAGAAACATTTAAATTACTTAAAGGTTTTTCAGCTGTGTGATAGTGATGAAAGAACAAGAGGTCATCCCTGCAAATTAAGGAAAAGTGTGGTTAAGAATGATGTGAGAACTAGATTTTTTGCTTGGAGAGTGGTGAATGAATGGAATGCATTGCCTGACCCAGTTGTGAGTGCTTCGTCTGTAAATGAGTTCAAGAAGAGTTATGATAGATATTGTTTTGATAGTTTGGGTCTCCCGTGATGAGTCTTCTGACTCCATGAAGATACCTATATAATAATAATAATAATAATAATCTAAACAACAAAGCATTAGCGTGAAAAAAAGTAAATATTAAAGCGTTAGCATCTGGATATTTGAAGCTGTTCTCTGTATAACCTCATTGTTGGGCGTGCGCATGCGTTCAAGATCTCGTGAACGCCAAAGTTTGATGGCAGCACAATGACACTCTGAGAGATTTTAACTAAGGTTGTTGTTAAGATGTATTGGATTAAGGGAGATTTCTTTAGATTCAACTATTCTTCTTTCTAGTTCGTCGTAGCAAAAAAATATTATTAGATTTGTGTCATAAAACTGAATAGACAGGGTTTTCCTCGTTAGTGTTAGAAATCAGAACATGGTCGGACAGAGAACTAGCTCTTGTCCTGTTGTATGTAATGTCGCTTTGATGTTCTTCAATGCGCAATTCGATGGATTTTTCCGTCTGGCCAAAATAAGGTTTACCACAGTTCTGCGGTTTACCATGCCGGGATATATATATATATATATATATAAATCAGCTAACGCCTTTTCTTCCCGTATAGGGCGTAGGTGAGGCCGTTTAGACCAGGTCAGTGTTCATGACCTGCACTACTATGACTCCCAGAAACACAGACTGGTCATTAATTGTGATATCTCTATTTTGGAACCAACATTATGTAGCAGTACTATAGTTCGCCCACCACTTCTAGGTCCCTTCTTGGCTTTGTGCCAAGAATAGTCGATTCATGCTGAAGGGGAGAAAGAAATGAAGGATGTACGAATTGGTCGCCAACATGCGAAATCACGTGCTTTCTTGTCTGTCGCTGTACTAGTACTAGCTTGATTTTTGTTGTTCTCTTTTTGCATTATTTTTTTATTATTAATTTGTATGATGGATCCAGTACAGTCAACAAGTTCTATTGTTACACGTTTCAGTAGCTCTTGCAAAAGAATATTGAATAATGTGCTGACATTCTGCGAAAAAGAATCGTCAGAAGGCCGTCTTCTTGTTCCCCTTTCTCGAGTCATAAAACGTGCAAGTGCAATTGCGGGCGTATCGGGGTCGACTATTAAAAGAATTCTTATGGAATCAAAAGGTGAAGGTAAGCCAAAATTTAAATCTCCTAAAAAAAAAAAAAAGCGCCAGAGTAAAACCATCGAAACCGTAGCCTTGAATGATTTTGATGTAGACGTTATAAGAAGAGCTATTCACGAATTTTATGTATTCGAGAAAAGAGTGCCAACTGTTCCGAAATTGATTCCTGTGCTTAAAGAAAAAATTAATTTTTCTTGGAAAAGAGAAACTTTAAGGAAAATACTTCATGAAATCGGATTTTGTTTTAAAAAGTCCCATGAAAAGGAAACTTATCATGGAGTGAAGTGACATTGTTTTATGTAGAACGCAGTATTTGCATATTAACACTCTACGTACATTTTTCCAATTATACAAGCAAAATAGTTACTTTAAAAACAACAATGTTCGTAAAAGAAAAGCTAAATTTTCCGACCTGTAATAATAAACAAACTCAGTTTGTTTATTATTACCTCCCAGAAGACAGACTGATTACCCTATTATCGGAATGGATTCTTCTTTTTCTGACATGCGCAGTAGTTTCGAGGGACCTCAAATCGGTGGGCGAACTATACTTTACACACTTTCAACTCCTCCGAAGCTTTTCCTGCTGCCAAACTTTCTTTAAACAGCCAGGTTAGAAGTAGTTAATTCCTTAGCACATTTCCCTAAATGCATCGTAAAACCTCATCCAGTCCTTTTCCGTTATTGACATCACCTTTGATCAGCGCGGTGAGCACAACATTCTTCTACTTTCTTGCTGCTGTCTTTTTCCATAATTGTACAGTCCTATATTTGTGAAAGAACTGTCACGATGATTGCACAACCTTGATTAATTCGGTATGATAGACTATATCAGGGGTGGCCAGAGTTTTTGCAGCAAGAGCCATAGTTACCTATCAGCCTTAGCCAAGTTAGCCGGCCTTGGGCGTGGACAGAAGGTTTTTTTCGTTTATCTGGGGTTTTTCATCCCGCAAACAGGCAAACCGGCCCCGTAAACACACACGGATCTACAGCCATAAATAATTAGTCCCCCCCATGAGGGGGCTCAACTCGACCCAATAGGGACGGGGAAGAAAAGGGAGGAAACTCCATATGAATAAATAAATAAAAATTAAATCTAATAATTCTTCTCGCGTCATTCCGTCCTCAAGAACGAAACGAATAAAAATTGCTAATTGTGGTTGGTCTGTAATGTCAGTTGATTCTTTTGTATCTTTTAATGTATCTTTTTAAATTTTCTGACAACGTAATATAAATATAACACATTGTCGAACAGCAATGTAATTAATTGAAAAATTAAATTAAAAACAATAGAAAATTTTAAAAAATTATAAATATTTTTCATTTGTTAGTTGAGCCGCAATAAAACTTAAGAAGAGCCACATGCGCTCGCGAGCAGCAGTTTGGTCACCGTGGGACTATATCATGCTTTTCTTGGAACTATTATTCAAATTAATTGCTTTAGAGTAATAACGAAAAGTATGGGAATGTTTATGTTGAATAAAAAGAGAAAAAAAAATGGAACTTAATAATACGGAGAAATGTCTTGCCTGATAATATTTGGGCTTTTATGATCAAGCGATGCATAGCATAACTATGAATATAATAATCAATACCTGAGTGAGCTAGCCATTTTGTCTCCCCCAAGGCAAGATAGCAGTAAAATGCCTAGTCAAGTGCGCGATATTTAGGTTGATCGGCATCCTTGGATGCCTTTTAGGCCACCTAGAGGTAACCAATCCTTTTGTCTCATCTATCGGAATAATTTGCATCTATATAAAATGATATTTCCATTTTTCAGTATTAGAATTTTATAATTTACATTCAGCATACACTGCCCAGCAGCATGATGGGAGAAAAGCACACCCAGTTGGCTCTGCACACTTTTTTTTTTTAAAATCCGGATTACTTAAAATTAATGTATCTGAATTTTCTTGTGCATAAAAAATGCCTAAAAATTATGCATTTTTAATGAATTTATATAGCTCGAAAACAGGATCGTGGGAGCGTGAAGTAGGATAACAGAACCTGAGGTGAATAAAACTTCGTAGGGCTCCAGGGTTTTTGTATTTAGCACTATAGCACCGGTTTATACTGGTCTTAGCTTATACTGACTGTATATTCCAATAAATCATAATAAAGCAGATTTTTTTCACTAAATTAAAAAGCAAAGAAATACGGTTTATTTCATATTTGGTTGTTAGTAATATCAGAGAACATGACACGTCATGGAAGTGATAATCAGGAATAATAATTAATAATAAATACCTTACACTTGACAGCTATAGTGATAGATTGAGTAGCAAAATTTTACAAAACACTAAACAACAACGTTATTCATATTACATACATCAGATGGCGCTACTTACATTAAACAGGATATTTAGCTGCATTGGGCGGCAATTTGTAAAATATAGAATAATTGAAACGGTATATTAATCTAATAACATATTTCTCCAAAAGATGGCATTTTTCCGAATACGCCCCTGCAAACAAACACAGTGTCGTAAGTCCTGTGCGTGTAATATTCAACAAGTTGTAAGTAATGGCTTCTATTCAAAGTGAAATAAATAAGTCCTTCATTTTATACCATGCTTTAACATCATATTTTTCAAGAAGGGTAGTGTTCGCATTAAAATTGAAAGGAATACCATTTGAATCTCGAATTATAAATATCGAAAAAGGCGAACAATGTGAACCTTGGTATATGAAGTTAAATCCATTAGGTAAGGTACCTCTACTTATAGACGGAAATGAAATAATTGCAGAATCCTTATCTATTATCAAATATTTGGATGAAAAGTGCACAGATAATGAACACTTAATTCCAGGAAGTAATGCAAGAGAAAGAGAGGAGTATGTAAAAATGGAAAATCTGTTCGAAAATGCCCCAATCGGTATTATTACTTTTGGCTGCATATTTCATCCTGAACTCACAGTCGGCATGCAGCTAAATGAAGAAGAAAGGAAAGATCGCACCGAGAGATTTCATATATTATTCAAAGTTCTGGATGAATATTCTATTAAATATCCTGAACTCGCCGAGCAGTACTTAGTTAAAAAAGGTCGTCTTTTACAATTCTACAATGCTTGCAAAGACCCGGATCAAGTGATGAAAGCTATTAACGAATTAGAGAAGGTGTTAGACGAAGTCGAAAAGCAGTTAGGGCTGTCGACTCATATCGATCCAAATCAAAAAGAGGAAAGTTGGTTATTAGGGAAAACTTTTACTGCGATGGACATATGTTTAACTGTTCTCTTGCAACGATTAAAAGCTCTTGGACTATGGGAACAGTATTTCGCATTAGATAAACGACCTAATTTGGCTGATTATTACCGCCGAGTTCAACAAAAAGAAGCATTTGCAGAAACTTTTGAAAAGTAAATTGTGAACACTTTATAATAAGAAAAATTGCATGTTTTCATTATTATTATTATTATTATTATTATTATTATATGACTATGAAGTTGATGTGGTATTTTTTTTAAAAAAAAAAGCACATAATATTGAGATAATTGATTTTCATTATTCTTTTTTTCTATGGATCAACTTCATAAAAAAAGTATTGAACATTTTTATATAGTATTCAAATATTATTGTTCTTGTATAATAAACAGATAATTCTTGTATTATCTGTTTATTTAAAATTTTATATACTATTTGAATATAAAATCATTGTTCAGAAAGTATACAAGAAATCAATTAATAAAATTCTAAGGCTTACTTACCTAAATTTACAGGTGTTTTTTTCTAAATTTAGAATTTATTTTATTTTATTTATTTTTATTTTATTTTTATTTATTTTTATTTTATTTTTTTTGTCAAGATTTAAGATAGCTTCGTATTCACCAATTAAATTTAAAAAAAAAAAAAATCAACTAACGCCTTTTTTATTCCCGTATATACGGGAGTAGGCGAGGCCATTTAGCCCTATCTAACTTTTGGAGACTGAGTGGGCAGTTCAATCTCCACTGGTACCCAATCAGAGACAGATGGCCCAAGGCTATCACTAATTAAGTGGTACGCAGTGAAGAGAGACGGCTCAAATGTGCCGCCACCAATTAAATTATATATTTAAAAAATTCGTGCGACTAATTATTTCTAAAATGACGACATTTAAAATAAAGGGTTCATACATAAGTTCGATTCTCGTCGCGACGGGAGGAATCTTTATCTGGACGATTTCAGTCTAAGGTGAGTTAGCCGATCTTATACGGAGTTAGCAGGGTTTTTTTCTCCCGGAAACTAGGGTTTTTCATCCGGCATACAGACAAATCGGCCATTCAGAACACACGCAATTTACAGATAAAAAATACTAGTTGTGATGGAGGTGAGCGGCAGATGGCGTTGATGGAGATGATTCGTGGTAGAGGTTCAGTGTAGTGGTTGAGACAGCTGTAGGTGTCCTCCCGTGATGAGTCTTCGGACTCCTTGAAGGTGTCAGGAATAATAATAATAATAATAATAATAATAATAATAATAATAATAATAATAATAATAATATAAATATGCATAAATCGACAGGTTTGCGTTGTAGGTAGACTGGAACGAGACAGCTCTTCTTGTTATGCATTAGTCTACTGAAAATCCCCAGTATTATATAAACACTCCATGAATATTATAAATGCTGCCTAGCATGGAATTTTTATTGTTTGCAATTTAATTTGCAAGTGTGATAAAAATTAAAATAAAATAAAGATTTCCTTGTCAAGGCGTGAATTCCGCCTTGACAAGGAAACGTATTACTGTAAAAATTTGTCTGAGGCTTCGCATTTTAAAGTATAGTTACAAATTTCCATAAACAAGTTTTGTGCTATATACAAAAATAAAATAAAGGATGCTTCTGCAATTATAATCATAATCATAATAGGATGCAAGTTTAAGAATTAATGTTGGCTATGATTGTTCCATTATTAATAACAGTAACGTGTGTGTGTGTGTGTGTGTGTGTGTGTGTGTGTGTGTGTGTGTGTGTGTGTGTGTGTGTGTGTGTGTGTGTGTGTGTGTGTGTGTGTGTGTGTGTGTGTGTGTGTGATGGCTAGGAATGCAAATGTTAGTCACATGAGTTCTTGTTACCAAAGATGTTAATTATCATGAAAGTTAATAATAATGAAAAAATTCTTTGAACTAGTGTGGTTGCTGATAGGATGAATGCAGATATATGGAGTGTGACCTTCGCCGAAATGGAGATACGAGTACGCTTTGCCGACTTATACAGATGACAAAGTGTACTATCTCCGTACTCGTATCTGTGTATAATCTGTATTGGGACAGTTCCATAACTTAACGGATGCTACAGAACGCCAAATACCTCTCGGTTGGACTAAAGGTCAGCGTTGGAAAGCAAGCCCATGTCAAGGATTCGATCAAGCATTTATAATAAATTCAAAGTAAAAAAAATCTATAACTCTGAAAGTTATTCTTCATAAGAATGCCGCTCTGCAACATGCAAATAGTTTTAAAAAATCGGACTTTGCAAGCGGCAATAGCTTATATGGATTTACAGAAAGTATTTATTATTATAAATTAAGGTAGATCAGTGATAAACACTGAGATACTTTAATCAAACAAAAACATTGAAATTGATTAAAGAGCACCTGCGTGTCCCTTCGTTACGTCCACTAAGCCATATCGGTAGAAGAAATATCTTGTTGATTCGATTCTGGTTTGCCAAATAGAGGATTTTGTTTTTCTTTCTCAGTTGGTTCTCGAGTTAAGAAAACACGACCATAGAATTCTCATGATTTCATTCTTTAATACTAGGAATAGCGATACTTTACCTGCCGTATCCTCTTTCGTCTGGAACTTTTCTACTCTTTAGTCCTAAAAAGTTGGGACCAGAGATTAGGAAATGAAAAAAAAAAAAAGGAAATATTTCATTTTACTGATGTGAAAAATAAATAAAAAAATACAGTGTAACAAATTTTGAAAACGGTGTACTTTTCAGATATTAAAAATAAAGTAAATCTATCCCAAAGAAAGTTCTCATTAATTCGAACGGTTAGTAATAACGATCCAGAGTGAACCTTGCAAAGAAAATTGATTGCTCAATTGCTAGTATAAGAGCGTAAAAAATGATGGTTTTAGGATAAATCAATTTTTGCAATTTGGAATTACCTACTAGACCAGTAGATTTGTCATGTTAATTATTATTTGTTTTGTTATGTGAATCACACTCATCAAGAATTGTGTATCACAATTAGTATCGCGAGCGCGGGCACACGTGTGCGTGCGTGCGTGCGTGCGTGCATTAAGGGTTAAATAATCGGGGGGGGGGGGCATTCAGAGAAATGGAAATTTTTTAAGCCACTTTAAGCGTATCGTGTAAGCAGGATGGTAGTCTCACATTGGGCGATATCTACAACTTAAAGACATTCACAAATAATCTATGCGATAGTCGAATTCTAACCCACAACACACCCTGTTGATTGAAAAGCAGCAGACCAACAGACTGGCCAACGATACCTGCGCGCGCAAGTATGTGTGTGTGTGTGTGTGTGTTATCCCCCTTTGTCTCGTAGGAGAAAAACTGTGCCATCACTGTCTGCGACCGGCTACCTTACCTTTATTTGAGATCAAATGAAAGTAGCTGCTGTCAAACAGAATTCGAATCCCTTTACCTTTGACATTCATCCATTCGACCAAAGTGCAAATTTCGCATCTTCTTTGCGACTGCATTGCAGAGGAGCTTCAAACCGCGATCATTACTGTATTTATTCGCAAGCAAAAGTGGTTCAGTGGAAACATCGGAGATCTCTCAAATAGTATGGCAGATCCCTCCACATATAGAGTTAAGAGTATCCTTATAAACTCATTTTCTCATTAAGTTTAAAAAATATATTCATTGTGTCCATACAATTAACCCCTGGAGCTCCAACTATGTTTTGGAAATTGGTGAACAGTTGGTCTTCCCGCACTCAGCTCTCAACGAGCTCCATTTTGTTCGTAAATCCAAAACAAACAAACCATGAGCTCTGAGCTCATGGTTTGTTTGTTTTGGATTTACGAACAAAACCAAGTCTGTGAGGCTCGGTATATTATATATCTGTAACTTGCGTGTATTCTTCTGACCGGTTTGCCAGGTTTACCACTCTATCTGAGAGCGGCTAACTCACCTTCAATTAAAAATCCGTGATAAACATTGCGTCCTAAACGTGATTCGAACCCAGGACTTTCCAGCCAAATGCAGTCGAAACTGACTGAGCTACAGAGGCTCCCGCATAGCTATTGGTTAGTGATGATTTTGAAGGCACTTTGGAGAGACAAAGCGCAGTCTCGTAATCCTAAATCCTGACTTGTATTGTCTGAAATAATATGAATTCTGCGTTAAAGCTTGACAACTCGTAACAGCGAAAAAATACTTATTAAAAGTTCCTGTAGTTGGCAACCAATTTATAACCTTTCTCCTCGCAACCTTAAATGTTGTCGCAAGGCTTCTCGGGCATCCACTTTAAGGTAAAATTGATTGCATCTTATACGGCGTCTCTTTAGCTAGCATGCTAGCAGGTGCAGTCAGCCGTCATGATGGCATAAAAATGGGAAAAGTTATTGCCAAAAGAGTGTGATAATTCCCATTTGAAAAAAGAAAGAGTTTTGATTTATTTTTAGGAAAATACGACGAAGACGAAGCATTAGTGGTTACATGCCATTTAAGTGTCGAAGAGAACATGGTGCAAGACCTCATCTCGTGGTGCTCTCTAAATTTTAGAGACCTTACGTTTTTTTTTTTTTTTTTTTTTTTTTTTTTTTTTTTTTTTTTTTTCAAGTAAATAATGTGACTTCCTTAACTGGCTTGTCACTGAGTGGTCTTATCACGCATTTGTGTTGTTTTAATGGGAGTCCACTCTATTTTCTTAACTTTTTTTTTTTTAATAATCACTGCAATCAGAAAACACTTTGGAGCCCTTAAAATATATAGAATGAAGTATATCAACTGAAAATATTGTGTACATTTTACAATTTGTTTAATAAAATGATATAATAAACAACCTAATGCCCGCTTAAATAAGTGTCAAATCGACGGGCTATATACGGAGTCCCTGATATTTTGGTGCGTTAGTGGTAGGTAGCTCGGTGAATATTGAAGTGGCCCTTGATTAGAAGGAACAAACTGAATCCCATCTAGACAGGAGGAACTTTTATGAGATTTTTTTTTTTTCTTTCTTCACTTGAAGGTGATTTGCCGGTAGCATTCGGAGGTGGCCAGGTTTGATCTGAAGCCGATTATTCATTCCTCACATCGGCCAGAAAAGCATACGCAGTTTATACACAAAATACTCTACCTCAAATACGCTTAGTAGCTTCTGCCATAATTCCAAAGAACTACACCCACAATTAGCGGTACCTCTTGACTGCTAAACATGGTCCTATGTGGCTTTCAAAGATGAACTGCCAGTGTTTATTAAACTTTTTTTAATTGTGAAGCATTTCTTAATTGTTACAACGTTCTCAGCAAAGACCTTTTTTTCTTTTTATTTCTTTCCGAGGCTCTGAATTAAATCGGACGTAAAATTCTATCTGGTAAATCAAGGGATAAAACTTAGCTGATAGTTGAATAGTAAGATTTTAGAGAAGCCATAGCAACATCCACAGACATATGCTTGATAAGCAGCGAAGTTTATTGACTTCGATATTCAGGTGATATATATATTAAAGAAATGATGGAATATATTTTTATAGCATTTTTAAACATTTAAAATTTATACTGTAAGTCTTCGTGCGTATGGAAAGTAAAAACATGCTGCCAGCTTCCGAGACTTGGGTTAACCCGGAGTAGCCATTCAGTACTGTCCCAGATTTCTTGAACTTCCAGATCAGTGCTGGTATTAAAAAAAAAAAAAAAAAAAGAAAAAAAAAAGAACAAAAAAAGTTATCTTACATGGGTAAGGTAAACCCATAATTCGACTATCCTTTTCTATAACTCACTCGATTCAAACAAGGGGACCCAAGTGTGTGATGGAAGCATGTAATCATTGGAGCAGGACTAAGTATGAGCAACTGATGTGTCGTTCTGTTTTGAATTAAGAAATAAGATAGTTGTATTTATTCTATTATCTTTCAACTGACTTCATTTTATTGCTATTTTTATATTTCCTCTGGTGCTATATTTTTCTTTCTTTTTTTTCTTTTCAATCTTTTCTTTTTAAGAACTCATACAAAGTCATTGGAAATTTACTGAAATGATATCACGAAGCCTAAGAGTAAATGATAAACTTTATGGGTCATCTAATAATCCTATTGAAGAGCCACATTTCGAGAGAGAGGATAGGTGCAACTAACTACTAACTGCGTGTTTGAATGTCCTACTTCTTTTGGCTGAATGTTATCCTATGTACCTGACGTCAGGCGCTGATCTCATGCCCTAAAATACATAATCATCTCCTTTTTGCGTGCATTCCTTTTTTATTTATACATTCCATTTTTCTTTCGTGTTCGGTACTCTTGACCCCACCCATTTACAAGCTATCGATTACTGCGGTAAAACTATTTCCTTACTCGGGGTCACTCCCGTTACTGCAACGTGACGTTTTGTCTCACAATGTTTTCCGCAGTGCGTCGCTAGATGGTGCGGTTAAATATACAGACTTTCAATGACCTACACTCAAGTTGCAATCAATCATCGATGTCACGTGTCGCGACCTAATGTACAGATTTAAATTAGGTACTTGTATTTACATAGGCAACAAGAGAAATTGCGTGACCAGCAACGATGTTAACTTCACGCGCATACACATACTCTCAAATAACGAAAGTGAACCCGGATAGTAATTAAATAACTCATTTATTTTCAAACTAATAAAAAAAAAAAAAAAATCTGGAAATTTGATACTGTACTTTAAAATAATGCTATTTCCGAAACATAAGAAAGGTGTGATTTTCTGCTAAAACCATAACATGTCAGTTTCTTTTTACCCATATTTTAATTAATTAATTTTTTTTTATTAAAGCTAATGTTAAGGAAATAAATTTCTTGATTCCTGTTCAAGAGATGAAGCTTCAGAAAAAATAAAAATAAAAAAAAAATTAAAAATTAAAAAAAAAGAGAGAGAAAAAAATTATAACTATTTTCATGAATGAAAAAACGTCCGTTCTGAATACAAGGATATGTTAACACAGAAAGCTATGATCTTAAACTGTGGGACAAAAAAAAAAAAAAAAAAAAATGGCACGCTATTTTTAGACGATTTTTAAAGGTAATTATTTTTTTTCTCTCGGGAACAATAATGTAATCTATATTTTACTTATAATCGATAATTTATCATTTTAAATGGTTTGAAATATTTTCTAAAATTCTAAACATATTGCATATGCCTTGAAACGTTTCACATTATAATAAAATAGCATTATGAAAAAACTGTTCTATTAGCTGCTCCCGTACGTACTATATCTTCGGGTTTGTCATCGGTTACATCTATTGCAGCCTGTATAATACCCAATCAGCTTCCGGAAGAAATTCTAAACCTTACTTGTGCTATAAACAAAACACAAAGTCGCTGACCACGAAACTCCATCCCTTCAAGATCGACAAGAACTCAATAAAGTCACTAATTTGGTCCAATATACCATTAAATACTTCTGTAACCAGCAATGGCAAAACACGCTCCGATCTCTGAAAAACCAGATGACCAGCCATTATGGAAATTTTTTTAAAATCTGTCTATAAGACACCAAATTACGTTCCACCGATAGATGGTGAGCGTGGCATTGTATATCGCGATGATGAAAAAGGTGAAGCCTTCTCTGATAATCTTGATCTACAGTGCAGTCCTAACTATACACTTGCAGATTTGTCATTTATTTCGAAAGTGCATCGACAAGTACGTCGTGTACTGAATCGATCTATTCATCAATTTTTGAAGTCCGTGGAATAATCAAAAAATTTAGCAACAAAAAAAAAAGGGTCCTGATCCTGTTGGAATTACAAATAAAGTTATCAAATGTCTCCCCCACAAGCTATTATGCACATAGTTGCCATCACTAATGCACTGCTGAGACTTTGTTACTTTCCAACAAGATGGAAAATAA
Source organism: Typopeltis vanoorti (assembly GCF_054136105.1). NCBI lineage: Eukaryota > Metazoa > Arthropoda > Arachnida > Uropygi > Thelyphonidae > Typopeltis > Typopeltis vanoorti. The sequence continues at coordinate 65,586,906 of NC_143557.1, forward strand.
CATCTTGTTGGAAAGTAACAACGAGATAATCCCCAAGCCAGGAAAAGATATAGAATTCCCTCAAAATTACCGTCCCATCTGCCTCCTATCATGTCTCGGAAAGATAACAGAAAAAATAATTCTGACAAAAATCAAGTGGATAATAAATCCAGCATTATTACAAAGCCAAATATAGAAACTATACAAGTTTCGTATGAAATTTGACCAGAGAGCTTACAGAAATACACTCGCCGGTATTTACGAGTTGCCGGATTTCATGCGAAACTTTTATAGTGTCTGTATTCGGCTTTGAAATAATGATGGATTTAATATCCACTTGATTTTTATAAATCTTGCATCGCCGAAGTGGAGCCTTTTGGCTCTTTATTTTAGTAAATAATTCTAACAAGACTGGAAAAGTATCCAACAAAAATAGCATCGTACCAGACGAACAATTTGGATTCCGGCCAAGTCATTGTACAGTTCAGCAAGTCCAGAGAATTGTGGAATATGTCTCAACTGGTAACAGCAAACAGGTGCCATGTTTCCTTGATATAGTTAAAGCATTTGATTAAGTATAACATAATGGCCTTCTTTATAAACTCATAACAGCAAAATTTCCAATTCATCTAATTCAATTTATCTAAAGGGCAGAAAATTCAAACTTAAAATACAAGGCACCAGATCTTCTGAACACAGTAGGTGTTCCACAAGGCTCTTTACTATCTCCTTTGCTATTTTCCATTTATACGGCCGATATCCCACCCCCGTACGGATTCACGATACCTGCTTATTGTGAAAATGACACTGCAATTCTTACCACTCAGTCTGAAACTAATAACCAAGCGTCCACAAAATGCAGCCAACCACTGATCTTAAACTGTGAAAAAAGTGCGGCGGTTTTATTTACATGAAGGAAAGCATCACCTTATGATTCAGTAATTATGTTTGACCCCCATTCCATGGAAACTGGAAGCCAAATATCTGGGAATACAACTTAATAAAAGACTCCGTTTTGGACGACCCCACATATCTTATATTTGCTCCAAGACAAATAAAACAATTGCCCATCCCATTGATCAATAGACGTAGTCGATTAAGTTCAGACAACAAATTATTTATTTACAATACTGACATATAGATCGCCAGCCAGGAGTCATACATCATTCGCCACATCAAGAAGCTCCAAACTATCCAGAATAAATGCTTACGCCTAACTTTTGATGCTGCCTGTCGTAATTTTCGCAAGCATTGGATGAGAATGGCTACTCATCCAAATCAATTAAGACGGCTCGCAGTTGATTATAATGAATATGACCTTGTAAAACACAAACGTCTTGATCCTGAGTCAGATCTAATTAACAGCTTTATTGCCCACAACGGGCGAGATTTATGCTCAGCAACTGCTCCATCAAATTAACCTACATGTACCCGATTGAGGGAGTGAAAACCAAGGGTTTGATCTTCATTTTATCAGTTCAGTCAAAGGTTTAAAAATTAGCTTTATAAACTTGATTTTAATTAAGTTCCATTAGCTTTAAACAGAGGCGTAGTGAGGCTATGGCCAATGTGGCTCCGGCCATAGGCGCTAATTTTACATAGGGCAAAAATTTAGATTTTTAAAGTTTTTTTTTTTTTTTTATTATTATTTTTTAGAACGGCTCAATTTTCTTTCCTGGCCATAGGTGCCAAAATTCCTCACGACGTCTCTGGCTTTAAGTATTAGAAGTTTAGAACGCTCTCTGAATAAAATGCTTTCGTCTTATACCCATTAATATTATATTATATAATCCATAAAACAATATTTGGTGGATTAAGTAACACAATATTTATTATTATTATTAATATTACTGGTCATCTTCATGAAGTCGCTGAAAGCTATTTCATCCATTAAATGTATCTTTGTCTCCGTATGCAGTGTTTTCAAACCGGTGTGTCTGTTTGAGGATGAATTAACCCAAGTTTCTTGGACCAAAATATTTGCCTTCAAGAATTGAGTACGTTACAAAGAAAGATTAATCTTTCCATTTTTTTTTTTTTTTAGTTTACGCTTCGCCACGCTAAAACAATAAAAATAAAATTACAAGTTTATATATATTATATAAACTTTTTTTTCTCAGACTTTTTTTTTTTTTATATAGCGCTTGGCCCAATAAAGGTTCTTAACCCTATCTTAGACCAAGGCTGCGCAAACATTTTGGAACACAACTCTCCACTATGGAATATGAAACGGAGCTTTTCATAGCTTTATTTGGTCATGTCCTACTCTCTATTCCTGCATTCACACATATCTGTCAATGACAGATTTGGCATATGCTTTTGTCTAAAGCATATCCACAGAAGTACGAGTATATTGATTTTATAACAAAATTTATATATTTACATTATTCATTTGAATCACTTATCATTATATTTTTAAGAAATCTGAACCTGATTCATGTTTGCTGTGTGCAAGTAAGCTTATAGTTTACTTAGCAATCCTCGTAAAATCAAACAAATAAATAAATAGACTTCTCGTTAATATGCAGCATAATATTTTCCGCTCAATAGAAGTTATAAAGTGACAATTATGTTTTTTTATGCTTTCTCTCGCTCTCTCTTCGTGCGTGCGTGTGTGTGTGTTCTTTCAGGACCTAAACGCTGTCTTCTTGTGCGTAACGAGAAATCCTCCGTGCCTCCTAAACTGGTTGCTTTTCTGTAGACGTTGATATTTAAATAATCTTCACGTTGAAGAACAGCCTTTGTAGCGCAGTCGGTGACAACAATGTCCTTTGGTTTGAAAGATTCAGGTTTTCGAATCCCTTCTAAGATACGAGGAACCTTTTAAGGGCTTTTCAAGTGAAAGTCTGAGACGGAAATAAAAAAAAAAATTCCTTCTCCTAACATCGGTAAAAGTACGAGATCACGGAGATCGGATTAACAGTGCTAGCCTTCCCAAAATTAGGTTTATAAGAAGAAGACAAGCTACTTAGCCGTAATACCCTACTTGGCTAATACGTTGAAAAAGACTGGGTAGGATAGGATGGTAAAAGAAAGCAAGCAAGAAAAATTAGGAAGCACAGAAAGAAATTAAATACAGGTTTACCACTTTGTTAATTAAATAATCACGTGCGCGCACAGGAGTTCGCATTTTTGAGCCCCCTTTTTTTTTTTTTTTCGTAAGCTCGCTCCTCCTCTTAAAACTACGATGTCCTAATATAATAATTTCCGTAAGCTCCTTCCGATTTTTTTTTTTCAGAAAAAAAAATTATATATATACAGGTAACCCTTGTATAACGCGGATGTTAGGCTCCGCAGAAATGCCGCGTTATATAAATCGCGTTATGAGAGCCTCATATCACATAGAAAAAGTAGGGTTATGTTCCGAAATCGTTTTTTTTATTTTTTAAATTATATAAACAACAATGACATATCCAACAAAAATATATTTTTACTTAATTCAGGTAATTCATGTAAGTTAAGAAAACATATAAACTATGAAACAAATACACAGTATAAAAGTATAAAAATTACAAATTGTACTTAAACTTCATTGCAGATAATGCATAAATGTTTTAGGCAAAATAAAATAGTGCATATTTTAATCTTTCATAGCACGAGGATTTGAAGATTGGTTAATAAACACTGGTTTTGTCATGTAATCACCTGATGCATTACTACAAATCAGTAGAGTAATTCTATCTTTGGAAACTTTGAATCCAGGAGCTGATCTTTCATTTTTCGAAATATATGTGCGTTTTTGCATTTTTTTCCCCAATATAACCCGGATTCATCCGCATTGAACACCTGGTCTGCACTATAAATGTTTATAAACTTTGAGAGCTTTTTGTTTAATAAGATTTCTATCCATAGGAATTTTCTTTTGAAGTGCAATCTTCTATCGAAATCATTACAGATTTCTTCATTTTTCTATTAGAATATCGCATACACGAGCAACGCACTTTGCACTTATCGTTGACCCAACAATAAACACTTTCTCGGATTTTATGTTCATTTTGTTTGATTGTTCGAATTGTTGATTCATTTAAATTCAAAGTCCCTGCAAAAACTCCTAGTTTTTCTCCCTTTTTTAAACCGATCCAAGATTTTGAATATTTTTCTTCGAGAGAAATTAATTTTGTTTTCAATGTCGGTTTTTCCCTTTCGTTGCAGTTTGTGGCCATTACTATAAAAATATTTTTTTACGCGAAAAAGCAAGCATTACATATTGAATGTAACTCACTAGAAAAATAAAGTGCTCAACTTGAGATGAACACACTCATGATTTTTAAAGCCCTTTCCTGGCAGAAAAGAGGACAATTTTCAACAATAAACGTTTTATACGGTAAACAATTGAGGTACATGCGTGCTAAAGGGTATTTCCTCTAATATAAATTCGCTACTTATAATTACATGCGAGATACGGGCAGACACAAATTTAACGAAGATAAAATTTGATTTTTAAGTCGCGAGTTGAAAAACATATGAAAAAATAAAGGGCTACTACAATTTGTAGACCGCGTTGTATAAGTACCGCGTTATACGAGGGTTACCTGTATATATATATTTGTCCACAGATGCGGAAAAAGACAAAAATTGGTTTATTTACAAATAAGAATCTTGAGAAATTTTCAAAATCGCCAACTCAAAGCGTTGCTGTTTACAAGTCGCTTCTGAAAAACAAAATTGTCTCCCACTCGCCATATACATTAAGTCAGGAACTTCAGATATCCGCGTACTTCTTAAATTTTCATTATTACCAAGTACCCCGTTCATGAAAATCCACATTTCAAGTAATTCATATCATACTTACAAGATTTTTCATCTTCTTCCTAGTTGGTTCTCTAGAGATGTCAGACGACACACCCTTATCAATTTCATTTGATCGAGATGCAATATCAACGTTTTCTTGTTGCTTACAGCTACTTGTATTTGCTATATTGCTCTCTTTTTTTGCGTTTTATAAATCCAGTCTTTAACCAACGATCCATACTTAAGCATTTGAAAACTAAAAAAATTACCGTGTTTACTCGAATATAACTCGCACTTTTTATCCCAAAATTAAAGGCTAAAAAATCACGGTGCGAGATATATGCGGAGATTTTCGGAAACTAAAGTTTTCAGAAAAAAACTGAAAATGGTTACCAAGAAGCTCCTACTGGCCATCGCTACTTTTGGCATTGAGAACAGCTCCTTGAGTGCATCGTCAAAGTCATCTACCCAAATAGCGTCATCTTCTTTCCCATTATTTCAAGCAAAAATTACCAGTAATTTGCAAGACTTGAGATAGTAGCAGCTATGAAGAAATGCATATGATCGAGATGCAATATCAACGTTTTCTTGTTGCTTACAGCTACTTATATTTGCTATGTTTGCGGTATTAACAAAGATCGCGTGAACCAAAGACAAATTAGCATTTCAACCGTTAAGTTGAAATGCTAATTCCCTTCAACCGAATTCCATAATATCTGAAACACATTCACTATATATTTCTGAGTTTTAACACGTTCACGACGGGGTGGTGTCAAGCAAAACCATATGTTGCCGGTGCAACATATGGTTTTGCTTGAGTCTATACAGCAGTTTCTGTTGGAGGGGGAGACATGATTCATTAGTTAGTACCGTTTTTATCCCAGTTGTCTCTAATTGAACTATTTGTTGAGAAATATAATGATTCCATGCGTTAATGATACATAGCCGAAAATTGCCACGTATCCCCCCCCCTGAAGACCTTTCGCAAATCCCCGGGGATCCGCGTACTACACTTTGAGAAACACTGCATTAAGTGATATGTTTCCTTGAAAGTATTACGTAATGTATCTCCTTAAAAGATATCCTCAATACTCCAATTGTCTAACAATGCTTTTGTTTTTCATACTTTCGTGTACATCGTTTCTTTCGGAAGACATCAGCAGCGGAGTAATCCGATTATTGGCCAATCACTTTGTTTCAAATAAATTTGACAATACCTGAAATACGAGTCCCACAGTATAGCAGATAACTGATTACTGGATTCAGGAAGGTTCCTTGGTTCATTTTGGTTCCTTTCTTTATTTATGATTGCTATATTTACGTTTTCGTCTTCAAATAGTAAGTCTTGGTTATTCTATTAGCTGAAATTCTATTCTAAAAGAAATTCGTCACGAATAGTAGTATTCTTTGAATCTATCTAGGATTTTCCATTCTACGCGTTATAATTTTGTCCATTCACGTAATCAATAGACTTGTGACATCACTTATGAGTTGGGATATGAACCAGTGGTTTTCAGCGAGTTCGAAGAAAGTGAATGAGAAATATCGCAATGACTCATTATCAATAGTTGCAACTCCCACTGACTCGATTTTTTAGGGAAAACGATTAAATACTTATTTAATCATTTAAGACGAATTTCAGAATTCGTCTTAAAGAGCATTTGGTGGTATTTTCAATACAATTTTACTTATATGTTTTGTACATCTTTCAGTTCACACAGAGCACGATCTATCAGGGTGGTGTACATCTATCTGTCTTCACATAATATGGACACATATCTGCTAATGACTTGTTTCGATGAGGTTTTGTAGCTTGAACTAATTTTCGAAAAGCACTTACTTTTGCACTTAATAAAAGAACCAGAACTCGAGTATGTCTCTTCTAGAGCAGGGCATTCTTGGGTCACTCGCTTTTCAGTCTGCAAAGTCAAGTAGCTTCGCTATTATCTGAGACAGAAACAGATGTCAACGATTAAAGTTCTAGATTTTTGAAAAAATAAAATGGGTTTATGATAGTTTGCTTTTGAACCCCCGTAGTCTAGCTAGGAGAAAAAAAAAAAAAAAGCCATTAGCGCGAAGTACTTGTATCACATCGAATATAAAACAACGCTTAATGTACATTAGAGGAATTAAAGAGAATCATTAAGGGTCTAGTAGGAGAGTACTCAAGGTTGAAGAAGGTATCAAAATGTAAATGAGTTTAGTGCAAATGGAACAGAAGGTAAAATAAGATCCAGTGGTATCACTGCATGTTATTGTAAGAGCGGTCGGCATTGAGCAAAATTCTGTCTTGTATGTCGAATGTGAAGTCCAGATGCACAAAGTAATGAGTTTTTACATAACCCTAGAACCAGAGCCTTGGAGAATTTAGAAAACTATTTATTCGCATGAATGGTTATAAGCACTAACAGAGAGAAGGACTTTTTACAGGAATAACTAAGTAATTGGTCGTCCAAGTCAACTTAAATCTGTGCATAGATCCAATAAAATAAGAACTATTCATCTTCCAGTCGTAGCTTTAAAAATTAATAAATAATAATTTAAAAAAATATTTCCAAACAGCCTTAAATTTGCACATCGTTTTGTGCCTTTATAGCTGAGGTGGAGGGGTTTTCTCTCAAAAACTTGATATTTAGTTTCTGCAAAATAGACAAACGAGAACACAGACTAAAGAGAAGAGCAAACCATGAAGATAGAACAAACCGCCTTATCAATACCAAAAGTTTATAAGAAGCCAAGTTACTTGACCGTTAAAAGGAAGTTGGGGAGGGGGAGAGAAAGAGAAGGATATATATCCACTGTCATTTTCCTTCAGATATATAGGATCTCCTTGTTGAGGTAGGTCTCGATGCATCACCGGTTCTTAAGAAAAAGAGATAGCGAAGATCACGTAGATAAGTTTTCTTCGGATATCCGTTTCCAAGATAGGGAAACTCCAGAGGCTATAACAATGCTATATTACAACGTTATTATAACCTCTGTAAAGGTGTACTATACGATAACAGTACTATAGTAATTTTCTTAAGGACATCAGCAGATATTTCATATAACATCTGTGTGTGCTGATTGCATGCGGACTATAACTTAGTTACCTTAAATACGGAAATAAATGATTCGTAGAGGTGACTTAGTTCAATGTAAGAAAACATTTCTCTTTGTTCATAGCATGTTCTGGGTGACTAATGAAAAGCATTTGGCTGATACAGCAATTAACTTGCTGTAATTTGTTTCCTGCTATTACTGCCATTTCTCCCAGAAAAATATGGGGCTCGGTTGGAACGGTACTTGAAATGACCAATAGTAAAGCATAGTTTTTCGCACAAATTGTGCCGCTGGCGTCTTCTCCAGCAGTTCTTAGCGCCACTGTGTCTGTCTGCTGCTCATCTAATGCGTTCACTCACGCCACTCTCTAGCAACAACACAAGCTTCGTTTCTGGAAGTTATGTCACATATTATTCAGTTTCTTTGTTCTCTTGTTGTCGATCGATTCTAAGTACCTTTTGCAGTTCGATCTAGATAAAATCCTGAAAATATATTCCTAAAATAGCCATTAAAATCATTTGAACATTGAGTAACAGTAGTATTTCAACAATATTTTCATTATAATAAAAATATATGCAAAAATATTACGCTTAAGACATCTACTTGAACTGCAAAGTAGATGCCGGGAAAAAAAAAAGTTGAAAGGGAAATGAACTCCTAAGTCACTTCATTTAACATTTGCTGCGTGATTTATGCACAGAAAAGTCATACATATGATAAAATTATTATTCTAGCTGTTTTTATTTTTTTTTTCCCAGCAACTAAATCGTTTGAATTGCCCAAAAACTAATGGCAGTGACATATAAATTTTAAATTATATATATTGATGAACACAGTTTCACGTTTTAAAAGTATTAATACTGTTGAAATTCCCAATTCATGATATTGCAGCGATAAATTATTTCCCTGTATTATTATTTCTATAATAATTATTATGCAATAATAATTTGATAATTTTCTTAACTATTTTGAGTTCAATCAAATCAAATTATTATAGAAAACTTGCAGATCATACGTCTCCCTCCCGCCAGCATTCTCTAGAATATTAGTTAATTTAAGTTAATTTGTGATCAGTTTTATATAAGCAGAATTAACAACAAAATAGAAAAATCCAATTGCTCATGAATGTAGATTTTTTTTTTTCGAGAGCCATTATTTATTTATTTTTGTGGGTCGATTATTTTTTATAGCAAATTAGATAGTAATTCTTTCAAAATAACAAATGATTTTATTCAAATTTTAGACACCATAAAAAGTAAATTAAATTATTTTAACATTACAAATAATTAAATTAGTTTAGTTTAAAATAATTGATCTAATTGCAGTTAATTCGATTAAAATTTAAACAAAATTAATTTTCTTGTGTATTTGCGAATTCGATGACAAAAAATGAATAAACTAAAATAAATAAAAATAAATAAATAAATCCTCGAATTTCTTTTATTCTCAGAAGGAGAAGGCGGAGCTCCATTAGCCATAACTAACTTCATGAAGATCGAATGGCAGCCACTTTTAATCCTTCAATCATCGCTGATAGTGAACGTGAAGCTATCATTGAATCAAAACTTTCGGGGGGGGGGGGGTGACTACAGTAAACAAGCACCGCCATCTCATAGCCCTAAACCTTAACAGGTATAACAGGTATATATCATGTCTGAATCTCAAATAGTGTGAGTTCTATGGTAAACTTTTAGAGCACAAACAAGTCGAATTTTTCTTACTAGAAACTCGGATTTTTAAAGTTGAGATAAGATTATCATCTTTAAATTTTGGGGATTATAAACGAATAGGAACATTACAAGTATTGCGTATATATTGATATAATTTTCTTTTTTTTCCCGCCCATCAAAGGATGTAGACCTATAGTACATTAATTACAGCTTAAGCTAATAATATAATTTAAAATAAGGATATTTAAGATTATATTAATTTGTTGCAACTGTTATTGTTGTTATTATTATTATTATTATTATTATTATTATTATTATTATTATTATTATTATTACCACGTGACACCTCCAAGGAGTACAGGTAATTTATTATATATTATGAATAATATAATATAATACCCTTGAGGAAGGATAACGAAACAAAATATTTCTAGATCAGGGGTTCCCAACCCTATGCCCGCCGGCACCATGGCGCCCGTCGACCAATTTGTGTGTGCACGCCGCTGTTCAACCATGTGCCGTATAGTTTGAAATAATCACGCAACACTTCATGGCATGCTATATGACGCATGCGTTAATGACACATGACGAGTATTAAACGCATACAATGTAAAGTAGACGCGCATTCGAAGTTGTTCATTTCAGTTTAAGAACTGGAATATCATCATATTCTCCTAATTATGAAGCACCTGCCAATGAAATGCAATGCTAAAGATCACGCTACTTACATATATATATTTAAATTTTTATATAATGTAAACTTTTAAGTAATAAAACATTTGATTATAATGTAAACTTTGTATGTATTCATTTAACAAACGAATTAAAAAAAATTCTTGAAAAAATAGATGGTGCCCGTCGCTCTATCGGTATTTTAGAATGTGCTCTAGGAAACAAAAAGGTTGGGAACCCCTGTTCTAGATTTTTCTAGGAATCCGTATTAATTATGGCGCCATTTTTATTCTGCGACCTCACAGAAATTTCATAATTTCGAAGGGTTTTAAAATTAATCATAGCTTATCTCCAGATTAATTTCTGATTTTTTAGTACTATTTTAATGCTCAAAATGTGTAATTTTTTATTTCTTATTTCATTTTCAGACAAAGTAATTTTTTCAAGATGGCGGCTATATTAAGTGTTCCTAGTGCATTTTATCCCGATTTTCTACTAACCTGCAGGTCTTAGGTTGAATCTACTAATTCTGAATTTTTATACATTTCCTTAATGCATTTCCTTATGCACAAAATCACCTTGAGTGAAGCTACTGTGCTCTGAAAAAAAAAAAAAAAACTGCTTCAACATTCGCAAAAAATTAAACATAGCTAACTTTGAAGCTCGAAAAGGTTGTGGGAAAGGACCAGATAAAAATTTAAAATTTTTATGAAGGATACTCTTGATAGGTGGCTATAAAGAAAAATTAGTTCCGCTTTGTTATTTTCCTCGTTCAGCCTAGACAGCCTTTTTAAAAAGAAGCAAACCGCTTTTTTATTTTTTATTTTTTTATTTTTATTTTGCATCTTTTCATTGTATTTACTGCATCTTCTTATCAAGAGATAATTTTTAAGGACTATTGAGTGAGTATGAAGTTAGCAAATTGCATGTGAAGAGTTTTTACAGATTATTTTACAGGTGGTAATTAATATAAAAATAAAACAAACATTACTTTTTTTTTTCTTTTTTTTTATACTAGTATCTTAACTAACCTGGAAATGTAATTTCATTTCGCTAGTGTTTCCAATGCGCGCTGCAATTTGACTTGCTTATAAAATGTTGTTCTATTTAAACCAGTCTTACTTAGCTAGATAGTAAAAATAACTTGTACTCACTTTTTAAATGTAATTTATTTTCCCATACGATACGATCTTATTTCAATTTCATTACCATCATAAAAGAAAAAGCAGACAATCATTCAGTTGCGGTGAAACCTTTGCTGCTCGAATGACTGAAACAATTTCAAAGCTTTCTGAAGCAAAATAGAGCATCAGCAACATTTTTCTCTGATACCAATTTTCTCTACTTTTTCAAATTTCTCTTCAACCGGGCTGGTTAGCCGAGTGGTTAGCGTACCCGCTCTCCAATCAACAGCCTGCGGGTTCGAATTCCGCCGTGGGCATGGATTGCAAAAATATTACTTTGTTTAGCGATGAATTTCATTCATTGCCCAGAGTTAGATCACCACCACCCCGCTTACTGGAGGCCTGAAATGTCTTGAAAAAGTTCCATGCTTGATCTCTAGAGCAGTGGTTTCTGGAATGTTGAGAATGAAGACAGATTGAGAAAATGCAATTTGCAGAAATTGGTGGATAGGAGGAGATATGATTGAGACATACGTTGCTAAGGGGGTTATAACAAGATTAATGTTGAGCAAGTTGCGCATAGAATGGGTGAAGACAGGGACGGAACAAGAGGTTATTGATGGAAGCTGTATAAGGAGAGTGTGAACAAGAGGATGAGGAGCAGGCTTTTTTGGTTGGAGAGTGGTTAGTAATAAACTGTGTGTGTGTGTGTGTGTATGTGTGTTCATTTATGAAAATGAACAATCGCGCTTCTATTTTCTCTGATTTCCGTTTAATCTGCTGTTTTATTACATATTTTTTTATACAAGTGTAATCAATTCTATTTGTGAAACAGGAAAAGAAGCAGGATTATTTATTTATTTACTATTATATGCTACCTCCATGGACTCATCATGGAGGCCACTCTACCCAACACAAAACAAAACATGTTATTTTATTTTATTTTATTTTATTTATCGGACCACTTACACATACTCTTTGCAAAGCAATATCAGAAATAAATTAATAAATGATGAACATTTTAAGCATAATATTTGACTTTTAAAAAATACTTAGTGAAAATACAGTTGGAAAAATATCAATAATTTTATCATTTATTTAATTTTTGTCTTCTATGCAGTTTCAAATATGTATTGAGATTTTCAGGAGACGGAAAGGTGGGAGGTGCGAAAAGCAGTTAAGTAGCAAACATTTTATACTGCAGATTAGCTTGTCTGACTTATTTTTAGCTTATTCTTCTCTCCGTCTTTCTTTCTTACGTGTATTTGAAGTTTATATCCATCAAACTACGCGAAATGTGTTGTGACAACCTGGAAACCCCACTCGAGAACATTAAAGTCGATTCGCAGATAATCCACTAGATAGTGCACAGTACAAAACTTTCCAACTTCTAGCGAAATGTTAATTGACTGAACACTAAGTTGAATTAACAAAAATTGTTAACACTTATTTTGTTTATGTCTTTCTAGTTCTTAAAATTTTCTGTAATAAAGTTGAACCATTTTTAATTTTTTTTATTTGCTAACCTATTACTATTTTAGCCACAAGCCATTAAAAACATTAAACTCTATTTTAGAAACTATCCGGCATCTAAGATAAGTGAAGAACGTATATATGAGGTCATAGGTCATCATCATCATCAAATTCCTGACACTTACCCTCAAGGGATGTACAGGATATGATAGTACTACATGAAAAATTTACATCATTACTAACTTCCTATCTACAATTTTCCTCCAAATCAATCTGTCAAGGCTCCAACATTGTTATATTGTATGTTTCTATCTTCTAAGGCACTTTTTACTGTATCAATCGACCTATATATCTTTGTCTTCCTCTAGGTCTTTTTCCTGTCAACCTGGCAGAGAACACTTGTTTTGCTAATCTTTCCTCTCACATTCTGTTTTAAGTGACCATACCATCTCAGATTAACTCTGCTAACACATTCCTGGATGCTAACAACGTCAAGTTCTTTCCTAATCTCCCATTCTGTTTAAGAGGTCATAGGTTGATATTTTTAAATCATTCGAGCAACTATGATTAGTACCAGTCTCAGGGTGCGGTAACTCAGGAAGTCGAACAACCCTATGACCAAGTATTGGATCCTGGGGATGTCGGGTTCACGCTACGTTAGAGCAAACTACAAATGGAAGAAAGCGGTTGAGGGGGGGGGGGGGGAGAACAATACAGTGGCACATCCAGGGGGGCCAAGGGACTCTACCCACCTCCCAAAAAAAAAAGAAAAAGGAAAAAAACACTAGAAAATTTTCCAAAAATCTTTTCCTAATTAAAATTCTTTTTTTTTTTTAATTTATGTTGTGTCGTGTCTTATTTCTATACTACTTATGAATTAGCGGTCACATAAGGTGTGAATACCCATAGCTCTCGGGAATCACGGCCGCTGTGAACGCAACGCGAACGAAGTAGTGCTCTGGTGAACCGAGCGATACATTGTTTGCCCGAGCCGGGCCAGAGGAGATCACGGGTATCATGTATTGGCGATCACTGCAGATGCTCAGTCATAGGTCGTATGCAATGCGTAGTATGTATTCTCAAATCGTCTACTCAACTCGGCCTTCCCCAAGATTAAATCTGGAGTGCTTGGCCCTCCCCCAAGAGTAAATTTTTAGTGCTCCCCCCCTCCCAAAGATTAAACTCTGAGTGCGCCGCTGGAACAATATATGCTTCTTTCTAGACCAAATGCCTCTTTAGATGCTTCTTTCCCCATTAGGCAAGAATGCTACTTGTCTGATGGAGAAATAAGCATCTAAAGAGGCATTTGGTTTAGGACTAACTCTAACTATGATCTCAATCTCTTCCAATAATAGTCCGTGATGCTAGTTTGAGTGAAGCATCCTTTCATTAGGACGGCTTTTATGATAAACAAACACCTGCAGCTAATGCAGGTGTTTGCTGATCGCCTTTTTTTTTTACCCTTATCGTTACAATTTTCCAATAGCCTAAGATACCAAAAAAGAAGCGACATAAAAAAATTTAGTGACAACTATGATACATCGAGAGATAGCTTGTCATATATTATTTTTAAGGAATGAAAAGATGACTAGACACGTTCTGCAAATATACAATGTTTTCTAAGTACTGTTTTTGTTTGGAAGTGCTCGAAATGTATCGATTATTTCTTTTAGAGAAAACACAATATTGAAAGGTTTTTCGCATTGCGATCAATATAGTATAGTTTCACCAATAGTGCTCATCTAAAATTGACATGCCCAGATCAAACCAAATAATGATAAGAATGGCATCTAACTTAAAATGAATTATTAAAAGGTAATCAGTCAAGCAGAAAGCGAATGTGCGGTTATTTCAATATCTTTTATTCCAACGTCTGTTACCATATGCCACTCCCCAAGGAATTGGGATTCGATTGATGTTACCGTAATGAATCACCTTGTAAACTGAAAATAGAACACGGTACATCCTTCTTAATTTATTTAATTTGAAGTTGTCAGTGATGAAAAGAAGAAGAAGAAGGAATAAATAAAGAAGGGGCAAAAAAAGCCTTGTTCCGGGTGCAAATTTCCCAGTAAACGTCTCTCACGCAGACTCATAGTGACGCAGACTAAAACTCATATTCTTCTACAAACAGTCCCTTGGAATATATTAAGCTACGCAGGTACTCACACTTACAGTTGAAGGCCCTACAAAACTGATCACAAATAATTTATTTCTGCACTTTTTCCACTACAAATGTCAAGCTGTAATTTCTCTCTGTTTTTCCCAAGAGCTAAGGGGAAAATCACATCGTTTACAACCAAAACTCAAGATGTTATTCCTCATATTACTAAAAATATTCACAGTAATGTCCATAATGTGTTCAAAGTTATTCTACTGTGTTTAAAGTTGTCTGGAGTTCAGCCGGAATATAAAAGTTTGCACAGAAAGGCAGATGAACGAATTAAACCACTTACAAGTAGCCTGAGATGGTGGAATATAGTCGTTCTTTTATACCTTCATCTTGCTAGCATTAGAGCATTTGTTGCATTTTTTCCAATACACGGAGAAATAATGTTCTGGAAAAAAGTTACAGCTCTGTTAAGATCGGTATCAGCCACTGTTACTGCAGACATTTATGTGTTTCAGCATAATCGGATCCATACCCTCCTGATGCGTATTAGTCAACAGGCTAGAAAAGAAGCATTCATGAGAAAGAAGCGTATTAAAATTCTAACAGCTCTATATCCCTCGATTCCTTGCTTTTTTCTACTTACTCGTATAGCTATCAGTATAGCTAAAATCTTACACGGGAATATTCAAAATTATCTAGAGATTAATTTCTTTGGATTCACCGGTGAAGGAGTTCCTCCACCATTGTTGTACATTATCGCTTCTTTGAGCATTATCTTTCAAGAAGGTCTGATGTGGGGATCGCTTCTCTTTACGATGACTCTTTATGTTACTATTTGCACCACTATAACGTACGGTTTTCACCGTTTCTTAGAAAAACTTGAGGCCACATTTAAGGAAGTTCAAGTGCTTACCGTAGAATCTGTAATGAGACTTAGGCGACATTATTCTGAACTTTCAGAACTGGTTTCTGAATTGGATGCCACATTTTCTCCAGCCGTACTTTTGTGGTACGTTACCTTCATATTAAGCGCATGTGTTGCGATCACTTCAGAATTCACAGCATCAGACAGTGAAGTGGAAAGAGTTATTAGAATTATAAATAGTACTCAGAAATCTGCACTTCTTTTCATTTATTTCTTATCTATTTCTCTGAGTGCTGCTTTGCTTACAGAAAAAGCACAAGAATGTAATCCTCTTCTTCAACAGGTGAGCAGTCGCTGGTGGTGCAGTCGCGATCTTGTAGGGCAACTACAGTTGCTAACATTACAAATGATCACCTCACCTGTATCAGTGACTGGATGGAAGTTTTTTAACATCAATAGAGGATTTGTGATCACTGTTTTAGGCATATTATTTTCCTACAGTATTATTGTCATCCAATTAAATCCAACTGCAATTAGCAAATTCGTTTTATAAATAGAATAATATCCATGAATTGATGTATTATTACTATTTTTTTTCTGTTTTTTATTTATTTCTTTATTTTAATCTTGCAAATACGTCTATAGCTTGCAGAAAAGATAACAAAACTGTAAGTTACTTGTTTATGGGTAATCTAAAATGTTGAATTTCTTGTGGCTTGTATTTATAAAATAAATAAATTCTTGAATTTATGCTGCTATGCTTTTCAACCATTGCATATTTTGGAAGAAAGAAAAAGTGAGTAAAAATCTCCTACAAGTTTTTTTCATGTTAAATTTTAAATTATTATTATTATTATTTACGCTTTCTTTTTTATTTCGAAATATGTATATTTCTCCCAGGAAAACAAACATTTTATACCTTTTTTAAATGAAATTTTGCCAAATTTATTTCGAATTAATTAAACTCTAATTAATCGAATAATCTGAGAGTAGAAACGCAGAAATTACTTCCTTGTAAAATGTTTAAAAATTAAGACAGTTTCTTAATTTTATTTTATTTTTTCAACGAAATTGCATTACTTTTTACTTCAGATGTAGTTGCATGAACAGAATGATTCATAAATAAATAAATAAATTAGCTAATGTATTTTATTTTCCATATTTTAGCTTTTGGTGATTGAATGAACAGTTCAATCGCCACTGTTGAATAGTTCATTATAAAATATAACCAAACTGACCTTTTCCCTAAGTGATTTCGTTTACTTTTATGTGAAAGGATCTTGTTGTTTCTTTTTTTATTTATTTTATTAAATGTAAAACAGAATTATTTTAGCATTTTAACTTTGATTATCCTATGAATGCTAAAATAATTCTGTTTTATGTTTTCGCATATGTTGAAAATTTCAACAAAACAGGTATATCTAAAGACACATTGGCTGTCGAGTTAACTGGCATATAACAAGCGGGTGTCAGTATTGCCTAAGTCAAGACAATTAAAAATTTCTAGATCAGAAATTTGTGTTCACCAAAAGTCTGGATTCAAGTTCTATCTACGAGAAACAGTTATAAAGGCTTTGCATCTGAAGGTGAATAGGTTGATCCTCATACAGAGGTGGCAATGTCATCCATAAAAAGAAACACATATACACACAAACATAAACATACTCGTTCACGTACATTGCCTTCCTCAACATAAACAACATCTATAAATTATATATTTAGTTTAATCCTTTATCCAAGTGTAAGCAAACAAAGTTTGCGCCTGAAGTATCTTCAGGACTGGGACAACTCGTGGCAAAGGTAGACTAAGTTCAGATCACTTTCCTTAGTATCCCATAATATCCCATAATACAAAGCACATCTCCTTGCGGACATGCATAATGCTATGTATTATGGAAAGGGTTCACTACCAAGACCGGTTTCCCTGTTTAAATGCGGGGTTACTTCTCCAAAAACTCATGAGATCCCCAGGATCACCCAACAATGAGCGACCCGCAGGATCAAAAGCTCAGCGTTGTTCCCCTCACTAAGAGGCTCACCCTGCCACTAAGAAAAACGCTCAGCTTTGGCTCTACCCCGTGGCAGGCTCACCCCCACCACTGAGCAGAGCCGCTCATATTTCATCTGGGGGGTGGGGGGGGGGTAACAGCAACAGCTGTGCCTCAGTTAATTTCATGGGCTACAGCATTGCCATTCATCACCCAAGCTTCCAACCAGTTTCGACCTTTATTGAAGTCTCATCAGTGGGAGCCAGACCCAGAGGTGAATCTTGGTCTGGCACTAGAAGTTGGATCTGGTTGAAGCACCCGTATCTTATCAAATACTTTGACGAGTTCCAACGATATCAGAATAGCCTTTCTTTTTTCCAACTTTATTGTCATTCTATTTGCAGAATAAGGCTAGCCTCCCCCCCCCACCTTCAGTGTTAATGCAAACCCTCTTCTTTAACGAACCCCACTGTGTTACCATAGAGTATCATATTCCTATAACACCTGTATATATATAATTTTGAGTGGTATTCTCTTCGTTTTTCTATAAGTAATTTTAAACAAAATAGAAACTATTATACTTTTCCAAATCCATTTTGATTTTTAGTTATTTCTTCGCTGTATTTATTCTTTTTAATTCAGAATTTGTAACATGAATTCAATCCAGTAACTCCTCTATTATCAGATGTTCTCTTTTATCACCTTTTTTTAATATTAGGATCTCTATGCTACATTTCTGGTATATCACACTTTTTTGCATATTTTATTTTAAAATGATAATCTTCGGTGAAATATGGTTTCCAGTATACGAGTATTTATACATTTAACCCATCTTTCTTGGTGATTTTTCTGTTGTTTTTTGTTTCACATATACTTTTTTATTTATTTTTTTAAATTCTATTTTATAAAAAAAATGATAAAAATAAAAATAATACAAATAAAAATTATTATTTTTTTATGTTTATAATTTTTTTAAATATTATGTATCGTATATTCCATAATTTTCCATTTTTTGTTTATTGTCAGTCTTCCGAAGTTCCCTATATTATTATTAATTTTGCTCTTTCCTATTTTTGCATTGAAGTCTCAGGTTATTATGATGTTATTACTTTTTATTTTATTTCCTGTATATATTTCTTGTGACTGTTTGTATAACTCTTTTTTTTTTTCTTTAGAATATACTCCTGAAATTTATATTTGTCCCTTTAGTTTTAATTATATTTCTAATATTTTTTTCATTCATTGTATATATTATATACAATGATTTTTTTAGATTAATTTATGAATTCACACCATTAGTCCAGCTTGATAAACGAACATGGCATGACATTATATCATATTGTGTGTGTGTGTGTGTTGCTTAAAAAGTCAAACAAAGGCAAAAAATTCCTTCTAAAAGAAGGAGCGAAGTATACGTGATTTTTATCTTTATTAGTTAAATTTCTATTTATGTTAAAGTTTTATTATGCCTAATTTTATTTTTTTACATAATGCAGGTGTGGGTTTTGCTTTTTTGAAGTCACATATTTAAACTTGAAACAGACTTAATACAAATGAAAAATAAAATAATAGATTTAAAAAAAAAAAAAACTATTGACGCTACTTCCCATTCTGTAGTTCACGTTCCCACTGAGCAGATGTTTACACAAGAGTGAGTTCAAACATAGCAACAATAAGTGGAAGATACTATCAAAAACACCAGGTGTCTTTCTTAGGTTATCTTGTATGCCAAAAGGAAACGAAGTATGTGTAGATGAAATGCAGTAGGGATAAAGGGGGGGGGACGAAACAGGAAATGGACAAAAGCTAATGGCTTTCCTTTCAGAGAAAAGTGGTAATTACTGCAAGTTCTTGTGTATTCGATCTTTCTTCTTCGTTTGTGTAAGAAAATACCTCACCGAAAAGAACACTTATTTTTATAATACTGAATTATTTAATATTTGATTTATTGTTCGCAGTAGCATATCCTCAGAAGGAAGAGGATTATTTCTATAAGAAATAGGCGAAAAAAATGGCGTTTTAATTAAAATAAAATAATATTATGTGTCTTTGTATTTCTTGAATTTCAATGCAAATTAAAAATTCAAAGTAAATGCTTTGTTGAAAAACTGAAGTAAATAAAATGCATATTTTAAATAAGATGCACATTTAAAATAATAATAGTAATAATTTCGCAACGTCTCCTACCAAAAAAAAAAAAAAAAAAAATTTACTAAAGTACAAATAGTTCACTGTTTTGTAATGCTACCAAGAAAGTTTTTTTTTAATTATTATTATTTGTTTACAGCTCGCCTCTAAAATATTTATTAGGTTAAGCACCTCTTTCCAAAATTTCGGGGTAAATTTGACCCTCTTTTTACTGTTGCTCATTGTAAAAACTTCAACAAATAAATAAATAAATATAAAAAAAAATAAAATAAATAGCTGTTTCTTATTATTTATTTAAGTTATGGTTATATTAAATCACATTTATATTAAGCCATATTGTTAGTATTATATTTCGTTTAGTATTATATTGCTATTTCGAGGGTCATAACAAACGGCTAAGCCTTTGATGTCTTACTCTGAGCGAACTATGTAAATATTTTGCAATTTTTTCAAACAACGATCATATCTTTTTGGAATTCTAAAATTTCTAGTATGCTTTGAAATTCGTGCTTATGAATTTCTTCAACTTGTCTTACTGCCTTCCCAACCCCCCTCAAGTTCTTGAAAGTCTATACCAAAGTCGGTCACTGAGCTAAGCTAATATGATTATACTGTTCTGGTAAGCGGTTTCTTTGAAAAACAAATACGCATAAAAAAAAAATAAAAAAAAAAAAAAACATCTGCGACATATCAGCACAACGACCTTTTAATAAACGCATGAATGAAGTTATTCGTATAAGCAGTAAAAAATAATTGCTCTTACTTTTTTCTTCTTAAACAGTGGCGGCTCGTGGCTTGAAATCGTGGGGGTGCTGCAACTTTCGAAATATACATAGATAAAATATCAAAATTATGGTAAAAATTAAAAAAAAAATTAAACATGAAAAAATATTGTTTATTAATGATAAAATTATACAGTTTAGTATGATTCAAAATTACTTAAAAATAAAATCCATTATCATAACCCCAATAATGTTCTAAAATAAAAACTATAACAAATGTTATGTCTTTAATTGTAATGTCCAAATATTTAAAGAGACGGAGTAAACACGATAAGCACTACAAACACTCTACTACTGGCGCAAACTGCATATAAACAACAGTGGAACTGCGCGACGGACAGTGCCGCATTACGCTAATAGCTCGCATCATCACTACGTGTATGCTTGCGCGCGTAGCAATATGACACCGGCAAACACAGTGCTGCTAGCGTCCTTCGCCCTCCTAAGTGCTACAAGATGGATTTTTATTATTTTTTTATACAAAATAAGAGAATTGTATAGGATTGTTGATGATAAAATTAAATATTACAAGCAAATATAAATAAATATTTATATTATTTATATGTTCCTGTTCATAAATCTGTAAAATGCTAAGATACATTCCGAACTGGTAATATAATACTGATCTTTCATGGATGACACACCCACACACACACACACACACACACACACACACACACACACACACACACACACACACACACACACACACACACACACACACACACAAAATTATGCGTATTTTGTGAATCAGTGTGGTCTCCCTGCAATGATTCATCGAACCCCATGGAGATGCCTAAAAATAATAATTCATTTCTACGGACTATTTTTTTTTTTTTTCATTTTTAATATGAAAGTAAATGCGAAGTAAAATATGTTACTGGAACTTGGAACTTCTTTGGGAGATGGACCGAGTCCATCTCCCATTGTAAGCTGTATTAGCTTTCTCTTGAGATGGAGGCTTTAGATTTTTTATGTTTGAAACGATCTGAGGGTTTGTAGTCCGCTGCCTGTCGAATTAGCTGATTTGGGTGATTATCTGTGATTGTGAAGACTTTTTCTGCAATGCATATCATGTAGGTCTTGATATCTGGAAGATTGGTTTCTCGGTGTAACTGGAGGTTTCTGATGAACCAAGGGGCATTAAATACCATTCTTATTCATTTGTTCTGGATTGTCTGTAATCTGTTGATGTTTCTTTTAGTTGTGTGTCCCCAGGTTGGTGAGGTGTAAGTTAGTTGAGGTCTTATCACAGATTTGTAGAGGAGAATTTTGTTGTTTATGTTTAGGAGGCTGTTCCGTTTCAAAAGTGGATATAGCTGTGCTATTGTCTGACTTGCTTTAGTGGAGACACTATTTATGTGTATCTTGAAATTAGGCGTTTATCAAGATGAACTCCTAGATATTTGGTAGAGTTGTGCCAAGCGATAATTTTTCCAAACATTTGTGTGCTTGTGTTCGGTTCTGCTTTACGCCTGGTGAAAAGTACCGCTGAGCTTTTTCCTGGGTTGATCGCGATGCGCCATTTGGTGTACCAATTCTCTAATTTGTTGACTGCTCTCTGAAGCTTGTTTGTGGCCAGATGTGGACGGAAGGATCTGGCTATGATAATTGTGTCATCGGCATAGAGGGCGGTGATGGATGGGGACAACTTGGGGGAGATCTGCCATGCATATGGAGAAGAGCAGGGGAGATAGCAGAGAGCCTTGAGGGATTCCAGCCGTTACTCTCCTCTCTGTGGATCTGATTCCATTGAGTTTTATTTTAATTTTTCTGTTATTCAGATATGATTTCATAAGTATAACTAGTGGTAATGGGATTCCTACTTGGTGTAGCTTAAAAATTAGACCATGATGCCAAATTCTATCAAATGCTTGTGTTATGTCCAGGAAGACTGCGCCAGAATGTTGGTGCCATTCATACCCTTGGATGATGTATTTAACGACTCTGTAAATTTGGAGAGTTGTAGAATGATGTTTTCTGAATCCGAATTGCTCTTCTTGTATGACGTGGTTGTTATCTGTTGCCTCTTGAATCCGTGTTAGTATAGCGCGTTCGGCTATCTTGCCTACACATGATAGAAGGTTGATACGCCGGTAATTCTGCGGAAATTGTGTATTTTTTTCCAGGTTTTGGAATTAGGAAGACATCCGCAAGCTTCCATCGCTCTGGGAAATAATTTAACCAAAGGATAGCATTAGTGATGGCTACCAGATGCATAACCCCTTTACGTGGGAGTAACTTGAGCGCCTTACTCGTAATACCATCCGAACCCAGAGCCTTTTTGTTATTTAGTTTTCTTATGATCTCATATATTTCGGTTGGTGACACGGATTTGTTGTTGGATATTGTTACTGAAATTAAACGACAGAAGAAGTTGGCATTATTTCAAAACTGCAACCGCAATCTATGGAAGTAAATATATCAAACATATTTTCCTATTTATTGCAATTTATTTAAGGAAAGGATATCATTTCCTTCCTCACCGACATGGATGACAAATACTTG